>NC_133956.1:7554061-8981869 GCF_031877795.1 Strix aluco | reverse complement strand
TAGAGCTTGCAGAGCACTGGAAAGGCAGGCAGAGAATTCCCTGCTAGCACCTTCTCTGTGCCTGGGAAGCAGAAGTGTTCACATTGCTTCGCAAGAATCGCTTTTGTGCAGAAAACAGTAACACTTGTTCAGAAGGAAAGAAAGCACAGAGCCCCAGATTCTATGTTGTCCTGGAGAGCTTGCAGAGCACTGGGGAAAGGCAGGCAGAGAATTCCTTGCTAGCACCTTCTCTGTGCCTGGGAAGCAGAAGTGTTCACATTGCTTCGCAAGAATCGCTTTTGTGCAGAAAACAGTAACACTTGTTCAGAAGAAAGAAAGCACAGAGCCCCAGATTCTATGTTGTCCTGGAGAGCTTGCAGAGCACTGGGGAAAGGCAGGCAGAGAATTCCCTGCTAGCACCTTCTCTGTGCCTGGGAAGCAGAAGTGTTCACATTGCTTCGCAGAATCGCTTTTGTGCAGAAAACAGTAACACTTGTTCAGAAGGAAAGAAAGCACAGAGCCCCAGATTCTATGTTGTCCTGGAGAGCTTGCAGAGCACTGGGGAAAGGCAGGCAGAGAATTCCTTGCTAGCACCTTCTCTGTGCCTGGGAAGCAGAAGTGTTCACATTGCTTCGCAGAATCGCTTTTGTGCAGAAAACAGTAACACTTGTTCAGAAGGAAAGAAAGCACAGAGCCCCAGATTTTATGTTGTCCTGGAGAGCTTGCAGAGCACTGGGGAAAGGCAGGCAGAGAATTCCTTGCTAGCACCTTCTCTGTGCCTGGGAAGCAGAAGTGTTCACATTGCTTCGCAAGAATCACTTTTGTGCAGAAAACAGTAACACTTGTTCAGAAGGAAAGAAAGCACAGAGCCCCAGATTCTATGTTGTCCTGGAGAGCTTGCAGAGCACTGGGGAAAGGCAGGCAGAGAATTCCTGCTAGCACCTTCTCTGTGCCTGGGAAGCAGAAGTGTTCACATTGCTTCGCAAGAATCGCTTTTGTGCAGAAACAGTAACACTTGTTCAGAAGGAAAGAAAGCACAGAGCCCCAGATTCTATGTTGTCCTGAGAGCTTGCAGAGCACTGGGGAAAGGCAGGCAGAGAATTCCTTGCTAGCACCTTCTCTGTGCCTGGGAAGCAGAAGTGTTCACATTGCTTCGCAGAATCGCTTTTGTGCAGAAAACAGTAACACTTGTTCAGAAGGAAAGAAAGCACAGAGCCCCAGATTCTATGTTGTCCTGGAGAGCTTGCAGAGCACTGGGGAAAGGCAGGCAGAGAATTCCCTGCTAGCACCTTCTCTGTGCCTGGGAAGCAGAAGTGTTCACATTGCTTCGCAAGAATCGCTTTTGTGCAGAAAACAGTAACACTTGTTCAGAAGGAAAGAAAGCACAGAGCCCCAGATTCTATGTTGTCCTGGAGAGCTTGCAGAGCACTGGGGAAAGGCAGGCAGAGAATTCCTTGCTAGCACCTTCTCTGTGCCTGGGAAGCAGAAGTGTTCACATTGCTTCGCAAGAATCACTTTTGTGCAGAAAACAGTAACACTTGTTCAGAAGGAAAGAAAGCACAGAGCCCCAGATTCTATGTTGTCCTGGAGAGCTTGCAGAGCACTGGGGAAAGGCAGGCAGAGAATTCCCTGCTAGCACCTTCTCTGTGCCTGGGAAGCAGAAGTGTTCACATTGCTTCGCAAGAATCGCTTTTGTGCAGAAAACAGTAACACTTGTTCAGAAGGAAAGAAAGCACAGAGCCCCAGATTCTATGTTGTCCTGGAGAGCTTGCAGAGCACTGGGGAAAGGCAGGCAGAGAATTCCTTGCTAGCACCTTCTCTGTGCCTGGGAAGCAGAAGTGTTCACATTGCTTCGCAAGAATCACTTTTGTGCAGAAAACAGTAACACTTGTTCAGAAGGAAAGAAAGCACAGAGCCCCAGATTCTATGTTGTCCTGGAGAGCTTGCAGAGCACTGGGGAAAGGCAGGCAGAGAATTCCCTGCTAGCACCTTCTCTGTGCCTGGGAAGCAGAAGTGTTCACATTGCTTCGCAGAATCGCTTTTGTGCAGAAAACAGTAACACTTGTTCAGAAGGAAAGAAAGCACAGAGCCCCAGATTCTATGTTGTCCTGGAGAGCTTGCAGAGCACTGGGGAAAGGCAGGCAGAGAATTCCCTGCTAGCACCTTCTCTGTGCCTGGGAAGCAGAAGTGTTCACATTGCTTCGCAAGAATCGCTTTTGTGCAGAAAACAGTAACACTTGTTCAGAAGGAAAGAAAGCACAGAGCCCCAGATTCTATGTTGTCCTGGAGAGCTTGCAGAGCACTGGGGAAAGGCAGGCAGAGAATTCCTTGCTAGCACCTTCTCTGTGCCTGGGAAGCAGAAGTGTTCACATTGCTTCGCAAGAATCGCTTTTGTGCAGAAAACAGTAACACTTGTTCAGAAGGAAAGAAAGCACAGAGCCCCAGATTTTATGTTGTCCTGGAGAGCTTGCAGAGCACTGGGGAAAGGCAGGCAGAGAATTCCTTGCTAGCACCTTCTCTGTGCCTGGGAAGCAGAAGTGTTCACATTGCTTCGCAAGAATCACTTTTGTGCAGAAAACAGTAACACTTGTTCAGAAGGAAAGAAAGCACAGAGCCCCAGATTCTATGTTGTCCTGGAGAGCTTGCAGAGCACTGGGGAAAGGCAGGCAGAGAATTCCCTGCTAGCACCTTCTCTGTGCCTGGGAAGCAGAAGTGTTCACATTGCTTCGCAAGAATCGCTTTTGTGCAGAAAACAGTAACACTTGTTCAGAAGGAAAGAAAGCACAGAGCCCCAGATTCTATGTTGTCCTGGAGAGCTTGCAGAGCACTGGGGAAAGGCAGGCAGAGAATTCCTTGCTAGCACCTTCTCTGTGCCTGGGAAGCAGAAGTGTTCACATTGCTTCGCAAGAATCGCTTTTGTGCAGAAAACAGTAACACTTGTTCAGAAGGAAAGAAAGCACAGAGCCCCAGATTCTATGTTGTCCTGGAGAGCTTGCAGAGCACTGGGGAAAGGCAGGCAGAGAATTCCCTGCTAGCACCTTCTCTGTGCCTGGGAAGCAGAAGTCGTTCACATTGCTTCGCAAGAATCGCTTTTGTGCAGAAAACAGTAACACTTGTTCAGAAGGAAAGAAAGCACAGAGCCCCAGATTTATGTTGTCCTGGAGAGCTTGCAGAGCACTGGGGAAAGGCAGGCAGAGAATTCCTTGCTAGCACCTTCTCTGTGCCTGGGAAGCAGAAGTGTTCACATTGCTTCGCAAGAATCACTTTTGTGCAGAAAACAGTAACACTTGTTCAGAAGGAAAGAAAGCACAGAGCCCCAGATTCTATGTTGTCCTGGAGAGCTTGCAGAGCACTGGGGAAAGGCAGGCAGAGAATTCCCTGCTAGCACCTTCTCTGTGCCTGGGAAGCAGAAGTGTTCACATTGCTTCGCAAGAATCGCTTTTGTGCAGAAAACAGTAACACTTGTTCAGAAGGAAAGAAAGCACAGAGCCCCAGATTCTATGTTGTCCTGGAGAGCTTGCAGAGCACTGGGGAAAGGCAGGCAGAGAATTCCCTGCTAGCACCTTCTCTGTGCCTGGGAAGCAGAAGTGTTCACATTGCTTCGCAAGAATCGCTTTTGTGCAGAAAACAGTAACACTTGTTCAGAAGGAAAGAAAGCACAGAGCCCCAGATTCTATGTTGTCCTGGAGAGCTTGCAGAGCACTGGGGAAAGGCAGGCAGAGAATTCCCTGCTAGCACCTTCTCTGTGCCTGGGAAGCAGAAGTGTTCACATTGCTTCGCAAGAATCGCTTTTGTGCAGAAAACAGTAACACTTGTTCAGAAGGAAAGAAAGCACAGAGCCCCAGATTCTATGTTGTCCTGGAGAGCTTGCAGAGCACTGGGGAAAGGCAGGCAGAGAATTCCCTGCTAGCACCTTCTCTGTGCCTGGGAAGCAGAAGTGTTCACATTGCTTCGCAAGAATCGCTTTTGTGCAGAAAACAGTAACACTTGTTCAGAAGGAAAGAAAGCACAGAGCCCCAGATTCTATGTTGTCCTGGAGAGCTTGCAGAGCACTGGGGAAAGGCAGCAGAGAATTCCCTGCTAGCACCTTCTCTGTGCCTGGGAAGCAGAAGTGTTCACATTGCTTCGCAAGAATCGCTTTTGTGCAGAAAACAGTAACACTTGTTCAGAAGGAAAGAAAGCACAGAGCCCCAGATTCTATGTTGTCCTGGAGAGCTTGCAGAGCACTGGGAAAGGCAGGCAGAGAATTCCTTGCTAGCACCTTCTCTGTGCCTGGGAAGCAGAAGTGTTCACATTGCTTCGCAAGAATCACTTTTGTGCAGAAAACAGTAACACTTGTTCAGAAGGAAAGAAAGCACAGAGCCCCAGATTCTATGTTGTCCTGGAGAGCTTGCAGAGCACTGGGGAAAGGCAGGCAGAGAATTCCCTGCTAGCACCTTCTCTGTGCCTGGGAAGCAGAAGTGTTCACATTGCTTCGCAAGAATCGCTTTTGTGCAGAAAACAGTAACACTTGTTCAGAAGGAAAGAAAGCACAGAGCCCCAGATTCTATGTTGTCCTGGAGAGCTTGCAGAGCACTGGGAAAGGCAGGCAGAGAATTCCCTGCTAGCACCTTCTCTGTGCCTGGGAAGCAGAAGTGTTCACATTGCTTCGCAAGAATCGCTTTTGTGCAGAAAACAGTAACACTTGTTCAGAAGGAAAGAAAGCACAGAGCCCCAGATTCTATGTTGTCCTGGAGAGCTTGCAGAGCACTGGGGAAAGGCAGGCAGAGAATTCCCTGCTAGCACCTTCTCTGTGCCTGGGAAGCAGAAGTGTTCACATTGCTTCGCAAGAATCGCTTTTGTGCAGAAAACAGTAACACTTGTTCAGAAGGAAAGAAAGCACAGAGCCCCAGATTCTATGTTGTCCTGGAGAGCTTGCAGAGCACTGGGGAAAGGCAGGCAGAGAATTCCTTGCTAGCACCTTCTCTGTGCCTGGGAAGCAGAAGTGTTCACATTGCTTCGCAAGAATCACTTTTGTGCAGAAAACAGTAACACTTGTTCAGAAGGAAAGAAAGCACAGAGCCCCAGATTCTATGTTGTCCTGGAGAGCTTGCAGAGCACTGGGGAAAGGCAGGCAGAGAATTCCCTGCTAGCACCTTCTCTGTGCCTGGGAAGCAGAAGTGTTCACATTGCTTCGCAAGAATCGCTTTTGTGCAGAAAACAGTAACACTTGTTCAGAAGGAAAGAAAGCACAGAGCCCCAGATTCTATGTTGTCCTGGAGAGCTTGCAGAGCACTGGGGAAAGGCAGGCAGAGAATTCCCTGCTAGCACCTTCTCTGTGCCTGGGAAGCAGAAGTGTTCACATTGCTTCGCAAGAATCGCTTTTGTGCAGAAAACAGTAACACTTGTTCAGAAGGAAAGAAAGCACAGAGCCCCAGATTCTATGTTGTCCTGGAGAGCTTGCAGAGCACTGGGGAAAGGCAGGCAGAGAATTCCTTGCTAGCACCTTCTCTGTGCCTGGGAAGCAGAAGTGTTCACATTGCTTCGCAAGAATCGCTTTTGTGCAGAAAACAGTAACACTTGTTCAGAAGGAAAGAAAGCACAGAGCCCCAGATTCTATGTTGTCCTGGAGAGCTTGCAGAGCACTGGGGAAAGGCAGGCAGAGAATTCCTGCTAGCACCTTCTCTGTGCCTGGGAAGCAGAAGTGTTCACATTGCTTCGCAAGAATCGCTTTTGTGCAGAAAACAGTAACACTTGTTCAGAAGGAAAGAAAGCACAGAGCCCCAGATTCTATGTTGTCCTGGAGAGCTTGCAGAGCACTGGGGAAAGGCAGGCAGAGAATTCCCTGCTAGCACCTTCTCTGTGCCTGGGAAGCAGAAGTGTTCACATTGCTTCGCAAGAATCGCTTTTGTGCAGAAAACAGTAACACTTGTTCAGAAGGAAAGAAAGCACAGAGCCCCAGATTCTATGTTGTCCTGGAGAGCTTGCAGAGCACTGGGGAAAGGCAGGCAGAGAATTCCTTGCTAGCACCTTCTCTGTGCCTGGGAAGCAGAAGTGTTCACATTGCTTCGCAAGAATCGCTTTTGTGCAGAAAACAGTAACACTTGTTCAGAAGGAAAGAAAGCACAGAGCCCCAGATTTATGTTGTCCTGGAGAGCTTGCAGAGCACTGGGGAAAGGCAGGCAGAGAATTCCTTGCTAGCACCTTCTCTGTGCCTGGGAAGCAGAAGTGTTCACATTGCTTCGCAAGAATCACTTTTGTGCAGAAAACAGTAACACTTGTTCAGAAGGAAAGAAAGCACAGAGCCCCAGATTCTATGTTGTCCTGGAGAGCTTGCAGAGCACTGGGGAAAGGCAGGCAGAGAATTCCCTGCTAGCACCTTCTCTGTGCCTGGAAGCAGAAGTGTTCACATTGCTTCGCAAGAATCGCTTTTGTGCAGAAAACAGTAACACTTGTTCAGAAGGAAAGAAAGCACAGAGCCCCAGATTCTATGTTGTCCTGGAGAGCTTGCAGAGCACTGGGGAAAGGCAGGCAGAGAATTCCTGCTAGCACCTTCTCTGTGCCTGGGAAGCAGAAGTGTTCACATTGCTTCGCAAGAATCGCTTTTGTGCAGAAAACAGTAACACTTGTTCAGAAGGAAAGAAAGCACAGAGCCCCAGATTCTATGTTGTCCTGGAGAGCTTGCAGAGCACTGGGGAAAGGCAGGCAGAGAATTCCTTGCTAGCACCTTCTCTGTGCCTGGGAAGCAGAAGTGTTCACATTGCTTCGCAAGAATCGCTTTTGTGCAGAAAACAGTAACACTTGTTCAGAAGGAAAGAAAGCACAGAGCCCCAGATTCTATGTTGTCCTGGAGAGCTTGCAGAGCACTGGGGAAAGGCAGGCAGAGAATTCCCTGCTAGCACCTTCTCTGTGCCTGGGAAGCAGAAGTGTTCACATTGCTTCGCAAGAATCGCTTTTGTGCAGAAAACAGTAACACTTGTTCAGAAGGAAAGAAAGCACAGAGCCCCAGATTCTATGTTGTCCTGGAGAGCTTGCAGAGCACTGGGGAAAGGCAGGCAGAGAATTCCCTGCTAGCACCTTCTCTGTGCCTGGGAAGCAGAAGTGTTCACATTGCTTCGCAAGAATCGCTTTTGTGCAGAAAACAGTAACACTTGTTCAGAAGGAAAGAAAGCACAGAGCCCCAGATTCTATGTTGTCCTGGAGAGCTTGCAGAGCACTGGGGAAAGGCAGGCAGAGAATTCCTTGCTAGCACCTTCTCTGTGCCTGGGAAGCAGAAGTGTTCACATTGCTTCGCAAGAATCACTTTTGTGCAGAAAACAGTAACACTTGTTCAGAAGGAAAGAAAGCACAGAGCCCCAGATTCTATGTTGTCCTGGAGAGCTTGCAGAGCACTGGGGAAAGGCAGGCAGAGAATTCCTTGCTAGCACCTTCTCTGTGCCTGGGAAGCAGAAGTGTTCACATTGCTTCGCAAGAATCGCTTTTGTGCAGAAAACAGTAACACTTGTTCAGAAGGAAAGAAAGCACAGAGCCCCAGATTCTATGTTGTCCTGGAGAGCTTGCAGAGCACTGGGGAAAGGCAGGCAGAGAATTCCCTGCTAGCACCTTCTCTGTGCCTGGGAAGCAGAAGTGTTCACATTGCTTCGCAAGAATCGCTTTTGTGCAGAAAACAGTAACACTTGTTCAGAAGGAAAGAAAGCACAGAGCCCCAGATTTTATGTTGTCCTGGAGAGCTTGCAGAGCACTGGGGAAAGGCAGGCAGAGAATTCCTTGCTAGCACCTTCTCTGTGCCTGGGAAGCAGAAGTGTTCACATTGCTTCGCAAGAATCACTTTTGTGCAGAAAACAGTAACACTTGTTCAGAAGGAAAGAAAGCACAGAGCCCCAGATTCTATGTTGTCCTGGAGAGCTTGCAGAGCACTGGGGAAAGGCAGGCAGAGAATTCCCTGCTAGCACCTTCTCTGTGCCTGGGAAGCAGAAGTGTTCACATTGCTTCGCAAGAATCGCTTTTGTGCAGAAAACAGTAACACTTGTTCAGAAGGAAAGAAAGCACAGAGCCCCAGATTCTATGTTGTCCTGGAGAGCTTGCAGAGCACTGGGGAAAGGCAGGCAGAGAATTCCCTGCTAGCACCTTCTCTGTGCCTGGGAAGCAGAAGTGTTCACATTGCTTCGCAAGAATCGCTTTTGTGCAGAAAACAGTAACACTTGTTCAGAAGGAAAGAAAGCACAGAGCCCCAGATTCTATGTTGTCCTGGAGAGCTTGCAGAGCACTGGGGAAAGGCAGGCAGAGAATTCCTTGCTAGCACCTTCTCTGTGCCTGGGAAGCAGAAGTGTTCACATTGCTTCGCAGAATCGCTTTTGTGCAGAAAACAGTAACACTTGTTCAGAAGGAAAGAAAGCACAGAGCCCCAGATTTTATGTTGTCCTGGAGAGCTTGCAGAGCACTGGGGAAAGGCAGGCAGAGAATTCCTTGCTAGCACCTTCTCTGTGCCTGGGAAGCAGAAGTGTTCACATTGCTTCGCAAGAATCACTTTTGTGCAGAAAACAGTAACACTTGTTCAGAAGGAAAGAAAGCACAGAGCCCCAGATTCTATGTTGTCCTGGAGAGCTTGCAGAGCACTGGGGAAAGGCAGGCAGAGAATTCCCTGCTAGCACCTTCTCTGTGCCTGGGAAGCAGAAGTGTTCACATTGCTTCGCAGAATCGCTTTTGTGCAGAAAACAGTAACACTTGTTCAGAAGGAAAGAAAGCACAGAGCCCCAGATTCTATGTTGTCCTGGAGAGCTTGCAGAGCACTGGGGAAAGGCAGGCAGAGAATTCCCTGCTAGCACCTTCTCTGTGCCTGGGAAGCAGAAGTGTTCACATTGCTTCGCAAGAATCGCTTTTGTGCAGAAAACAGTAACACTTGTTCAGAAGGAAAGAAAGCACAGAGCCCCAGATTCTATGTTGTCCTGGAGAGCTTGCAGAGCACTGGGGAAAGGCAGGCAGAGAATTCCTTGCTAGCACCTTCTCTGTGCCTGGGAAGCAGAAGTGTTCACATTGCTTCGCAAGAATCACTTTTGTGCAGAAAACAGTAACACTTGTTCAGAAGGAAAGAAAGCACAGAGCCCCAGATTCTATGTTGTCCTGGAGAGCTTGCAGAGCACTGGGGAAAGGCAGGCAGAGAATTCCTTGCTAGCACCTTCTCTGTGCCTGGGAAGCAGAAGTGTTCACATTGCTTCGCAGAATCGCTTTTGTGCAGAAAACAGTAACACTTGTTCAGAAGGAAAGAAAGCACAGAGCCCCAGATTCTATGTTGTCCTGGAGAGCTTGCAGAGCACTGGGGAAAGGCAGGCAGAGAATTCCCTGCTAGCACCTTCTCTGTGCCTGGGAAGCAGAAGTGTTCACATTGCTTCGCAAGAATCGCTTTTGTGCAGAAAACAGTAACACTTGTTCAGAAGGAAAGAAAGCACAGAGCCCCAGATTTTATGTTGTCCTGGAGAGCTTGCAGAGCACTGGGGAAAGGCAGGCAGAGAATTCCTTGCTAGCACCTTCTCTGTGCCTGGGAAGCAGAAGTGTTCACATTGCTTCGCAAGAATCACTTTTGTGCAGAAAACAGTAACACTTGTTCAGAAGGAAAGAAAGCACAGAGCCCCAGATTCTATGTTGTCCTGGAGAGCTTGCAGAGCACTGGGGAAAGGCAGGCAGAGAATTCCCTGCTAGCACCTTCTCTGTGCCTGGGAAGCAGAAGTGTTCACATTGCTTCGCAAGAATCGCTTTTGTGCAGAAAACAGTAACACTTGTTCAGAAGGAAAGAAAGCACAGAGCCCCAGATTCTATGTTGTCCTGGAGAGCTTGCAGAGCACTGGGGAAAGGCAGGCAGAGAATTCCCTGCTAGCACCTTCTCTGTGCCTGGGAAGCAGAAGTGTTCACATTGCTTCGCAAGAATCGCTTTTGTGCAGAAAACAGTAACACTTGTTCAGAAGGAAAGAAAGCACAGAGCCCCAGATTCTATGTTGTCCTGGAGAGCTTGCAGAGCACTGGGGAAAGGCAGGCAGAGAATTCCTTGCTAGCACCTTCTCTGTGCCTGGGAAGCAGAAGTGTTCACATTGCTTCGCAGAATCGCTTTTGTGCAGAAAACAGTAACACTTGTTCAGAAGGAAAGAAAGCACAGAGCCCCAGATTTTATGTTGTCCTGGAGAGCTTGCAGAGCACTGGGGAAAGGCAGGCAGAGAATTCCTTGCTAGCACCTTCTCTGTGCCTGGGAAGCAGAAGTGTTCACATTGCTTCGCAAGAATCACTTTTGTGCAGAAAACAGTAACACTTGTTCAGAAGGAAAGAAAGCACAGAGCCCCAGATTCTATGTTGTCCTGGAGAGCTTGCAGAGCACTGGGGAAAGGCAGGCAGAGAATTCCCTGCTAGCACCTTCTCTGTGCCTGGGAAGCAGAAGTGTTCACATTGCTTCGCAGAATCGCTTTTGTGCAGAAAACAGTAACACTTGTTCAGAAGGAAAGAAAGCACAGAGCCCCAGATTCTATGTTGTCCTGGAGAGCTTGCAGAGCACTGGGGAAAGGCAGGCAGAGAATTCCCTGCTAGCACCTTCTCTGTGCCTGGGAAGCAGAAGTGTTCACATTGCTTCGCAAGAATCGCTTTTGTGCAGAAAACAGTAACACTTGTTCAGAAGGAAAGAAAGCACAGAGCCCCAGATTTTATGTTGTCCTGGAGAGCTTGCAGAGCACTGGGGAAAGGCAGGCAGAGAATTCCTTGCTAGCACCTTCTCTGTGCCTGGGAAGCAGAAGTGTTCACATTGCTTCGCAAGAATCACTTTTGTGCAGAAAACAGTAACACTTGTTCAGAAGGAAAGAAAGCACAGAGCCCCAGATTCTATGTTGTCCTGGAGAGCTTGCAGAGCACTGGGGAAAGGCAGGCAGAGAATTCCCTGCTAGCACCTTCTCTGTGCCTGGGAAGCAGAAGTGTTCACATTGCTTCGCAAGAATCGCTTTTGTGCAGAAAACAGTAACACTTGTTCAGAAGGAAAGAAAGCACAGAGCCCCAGATTCTATGTTGTCCTGGAGAGCTTGCAGAGCACTGGGGAAAGGCAGGCAGAGAATTCCTTGCTAGCACCTTCTCTGTGCCTGGGAAGCAGAAGTGTTCACATTGCTTCGCAGAATCGCTTTTGTGCAGAAAACAGTAACACTTGTTCAGAAGGAAAGAAAGCACAGAGCCCCAGATTTTATGTTGTCCTGGAGAGCTTGCAGAGCACTGGGGAAAGGCAGGCAGAGAATTCCTTGCTAGCACCTTCTCTGTGCCTGGGAAGCAGAAGTGTTCACATTGCTTCGCAAGAATCACTTTTGTGCAGAAAACAGTAACACTTGTTCAGAAGGAAAGAAAGCACAGAGCCCCAGATTCTATGTTGTCCTGGAGAGCTTGCAGAGCACTGGGGAAAGGCAGGCAGAGAATTCCCTGCTAGCACCTTCTCTGTGCCTGGGAAGCAGAAGTGTTCACATTGCTTCGCAGAATCGCTTTTGTGCAGAAAACAGTAACACTTGTTCAGAAGGAAAGAAAGCACAGAGCCCCAGATTCTATGTTGTCCTGGAGAGCTTGCAGAGCACTGGGGAAAGGCAGGCAGAGAATTCCCTGCTAGCACCTTCTCTGTGCCTGGGAAGCAGAAGTGTTCACATTGCTTCGCAAGAATCGCTTTTGTGCAGAAAACAGTAACACTTGTTCAGAAGGAAAGAAAGCACAGAGCCCCAGATTCTATGTTGTCCTGGAGAGCTTGCAGAGCACTGGGGAAAGGCAGGCAGAGAATTCCTTGCTAGCACCTTCTCTGTGCCTGGGAAGCAGAAGTGTTCACATTGCTTCGCAGAATCGCTTTTGTGCAGAAAACAGTAACACTTGTTCAGAAGGAAAGAAAGCACAGAGCCCCAGATTCTATGTTGTCCTGGAGAGCTTGCAGAGCACTGGGGAAAGGCAGGCAGAGAATTCCCTGCTAGCACCTTCTCTGTGCCTGTTCACATTGCTTCGCAGAATCGCTTTTGTGCAGAAAACAGTAACACTTGTTCAGAAGGAAAGAAAGCACAGAGCCCCAGATTTTATGTTGTCCTGGAGAGCTTGCAGAGCACTGGGGAAAGGCAGGCAGAGAATTCCCTGATAGCACCTTCACTGTGCCTGTTCACATTGCTTCGCAGAATCGCTTTTGTGCAGAAAACAGTAACACTTGTTCAGAAGGAAAGAAAGCACAGAGCCCCAGATTCTATGTTGTCCTGGAGAGCTTGCAGAGCACTGGGGAAAGGCAGGCAGAGAATTCCCTGCTAGCACCTTCTCTGTGCCTGGGAAGCAGAAGTGTTCACATTGCTTCGCAAGAATCGCTTTTGTGCAGAAAACACTAACACTTGTTCAGAACGAAAGAAAGCACAGAGCCCCAGATTTTATGTTGTCCTGGAGAGCTTGCAGAGCACTGGGGAAAGGCAGGCAGAGAATTCCTTGCTAGCACCTTCTCTGTGCCCGGGAAGCAGAAGTGTTCACATTGCTTCGCAGAATCGCTTTTGTGCAGAAAACACTAACACTTGTTCAGAAGGAAAGAAAGCACAGAGCCCCAGATTCTATGTTGTCCTGGAGAGCTTGCAGAGCACTGGGGAAAGGCAGGCAGAGAATTCCCTGATAGCACCTTCTCTGTGCCTGGGAAGCAGAAGTGTTCACATTGCTTCGCAGAATCGCTTTTGTGCAGAAAACAGTAACACTTGTTCAGAAGGAAAGAAAGCACAGAGCCCCAGATTCTATGTTGTCCTGGAGAGCTTGCAGAGCACTGGGGAAAGGCAGGCAGAGAATTCCCTGCTAGCACCTTCTCTGTGCCTGGGAAGCAGAAGTGTTCACATTGCTTCGCAAGAATCGCTTTTGTGCAGAAAACAGTAACACTTGTTCAGAACGAAAGAAAGCACAGAGCCCCAGATTTTATGTTGTCCTGGAGAGCTTGCAGAGCACTGGGGAAAGGCAGGCAGAGAATTCCCTGCTAGCACCTTCTCTGTGCCTGGGAAGCAGAAGTGTTCACATTGCTTCGCAGAATCGCTTTTGTGCAGAAAACACTAACACTTGTTCAGAACGAAAGAAAGCACAGAGCCCCAGATTCTATGTTGTCCTGGAGAGCTTGCAGAGCACTGGGGAAAGGCAGGCAGAGAATTCCCTGCTAGCACCTTCTCTGTGCCTGTTCACATTGCTTCGCAAGAATCGCTTTTGTGCAGAAAACAGTAACACTTGTTCAGAAGGAAAGAAAGCACAGAGCCCCAGATTTTATGTTGTCCTGGAGAGCTTGCAGAGCACTGGGGAAAGGCAGGCAGAGAATTCCTTGCTAGCACCTTCTCTGTGCCTGGGAAGCAGAAGTGTTCACATTGCTTCGCAAGAATCACTTTTGTGCAGAAAACAGTAACACTTGTTCAGAAGGAAAGAAAGCACAGAGCCCCAGATTCTATGTTGTCCTGGAGAGCTTGCAGAGCACTGGGGAAAGGCAGGCAGAGAATTCCCTGATAGCACCTTCTCTGTGCCTGGGAAGCAGAAGTGTTCACATTGCTTCGCAAGAATCGCTTTTGTGCAGAAAACAGTAACACTTGTTCAGAAGGAAAGAAAGCACAGAGCCCCAGATTCTATGTTGTCCTGGAGAGCTTGCAGAGCACTGGGGAAAGGCAGGCAGAGAATTCCCTGCTAGCACCTTCTCTGTGCCTGGGAAGCAGAAGTGTTCACGTTGCTTCGCAAGAATCGCTCTTGTGCAGAAAACACTAACACTTGTTCAGAAGGAAAGAAAGCACAGAGCCCCAGATTTTATGTTGTCCTGGAGAGCTTGCAGAGCACTGGGGAAAGGCAGGCAGAGAATTCCTTGCTAGCACCTTCTCTGTGCCTGGGAAGCAGAAGTGTTCACATTGCTTCGCAGAATCGCTTTTGTGCAGAAAACAGTAACACTTGTTCAGAAGGAAAGAAAGCACAGAGCCCCAGATTTTATGTTGTCCTGGAGAGCTTGCAGAGCACTGGGGAAAGGCAGGCAGAGAATTCCTTGCTAGCACCTTCTCTGTGCCTGGGAAGCAGAAGTGTTCACATTGCTTCGCAAGAATCACTTTTGTGCAGAAAACAGTAACACTTGTTCAGAAGGAAAGAAAGCACAGAGCCCCAGATTCTATGTTGTCCTGGAGAGCTTGCAGAGCACTGGGGAAAGGCAGGCAGAGAATTCCCTGCTAGCACCTTCTCTGTGCCTGGGAAGCAGAAGTGTTCACATTGCTTCGCAGAATCGCTTTTGTGCAGAAAACAGTAACACTTGTTCAGAAGGAAAGAAAGCACAGAGCCCCAGATTCTATGTTGTCCTGGAGAGCTTGCAGAGCACTGGGGAAAGGCAGGCAGAGAATTCCCTGCTAGCACCTTCTCTGTGCCTGGGAAGCAGAAGTGTTCACATTGCTTCGCAAGAATCGCTTTTGTGCAGAAAACAGTAACACTTGTTCAGAAGGAAAGAAAGCACAGAGCCCCAGATTCTATGTTGTCCTGGAGAGCTTGCAGAGCACTGGGGAAAGGCAGGCAGAGAATTCCTTGCTAGCACCTTCTCTGTGCCTGGGAAGCAGAAGTGTTCACATTGCTTCGCAGAATCGCTTTTGTGCAGAAAACAGTAACACTTGTTCAGAAGGAAAGAAAGCACAGAGCCCCAGATTCTATGTTGTCCTGGAGAGCTTGCAGAGCACTGGGGAAAGGCAGGCAGAGAATTCCCTGCTAGCACCTTCTCTGTGCCTGTTCACATTGCTTCGCAGAATCGCTTTTGTGCAGAAAACAGTAACACTTGTTCAGAACAAAAGAAAGCACAGAGCCCCAGATTTTCTGTTGTCCTGGAGAGCTTGCAGAGCACTGGGGAAAGGCAGGCAGAGAATTCCCTGCTAGCACCTTCTCTGTGCCTGGGAAGCAGAAGTGTTCACATTGCTTCGCAAGAATCGCTCTTGTGCAGAAAACACTAACACTTGTTCAGAAGGAAAGAAAGCACAGAGCCCCAGATTTTATGTTGTCCTGGAGAGCTTGCAGAGCACTGGGGAAAGGCAGGCAGAGAATTCCCTGATAGCACCTTCTCTGTGCCTGTTCACATTGCTTCGCAGAATCGCTTTTGTGCAGAAAACAGTAACACTTGTTCAGAAGGAAAGAAAGCACAGAGCCCCAGATTCTATGTTGTCCTGGAGAGCTTGCAGAGCACTGGGGAAAGGCAGGCAGAGAATTCCCTGCTAGCACCTTCTCTGTGCGTGGGAAGCAGAAGTGTTCACATTGCTTCGCAAGAATCGCTTTTGTGCAGAAAACACTAACACTTGTTCAGAAGGAAAGAAAGCACAGAGCCCCAGATTTTATGTTGTCCTGGAGAGCTTGCAGAGCACTGGGGAAAGGCAGGCAGAGAATTCCCTGCTAGCACCTTCTCTGTGCCTGGGAAGCAGAAGTGTTCACATTGCTTCGCAGAATCGCTTTTGTGCAGAAAACAGTAACACTTGTTCAGAAGGAAAGAAAGCACAGAGCCCCAGATTCTATGTTGTCCTGGAGAGCTTGCAGAGCACTGGAAAAGGCAGGCAGAGAATTCCCTGCTAGCACCTTCTCTGTGCCTGGGAAGCAGAAGTGTTCACATTGCTTCGCAAGAATCGCTTTTGTGCAGAAAACAGTAACACTTGTTCAGAACGAAAGAAAGCACAGAGCCCCAGATTTTATGTTGTCCTGGAGAGCTTGCAGAGCACTGGGGAAAGGCAGGCAGAGAATTCCCTGCTAGCACCTTCTCTGTGCCTGGGAAGCAGAAGTGTTCACATTGCTTCGCAGAATCGCTTTTGTGCAGAAAACACTAACACTTGTTCAGAACGAAAGAAAGCACAGAGCCCCAGATTCTATGTTGTCCTGGAGAGCTTGCAGAGCACTGGGGAAAGGCAGGCAGAGAATTCCCTGATAGCACCTTCTCTGTGCCTGTTCACATTGCTTCGCAAGAATCGCTCTTGTGCAGAAAACACTAACACTTGTTCAGAAGGAAAGAAAGCACAGAGCCCCAGATTTTATGTTGTCCTGGAGAGCTTGCAGAGCACTGGGGAAAGGCAGGCAGAGAATTCCTTGCTAGCACCTTCTCTGTGCCTGGGAAGCAGAAGTGTTCACATTGCTTCGCAAGAATCACTTTTGTGCAGAAAACAGTAACACTTGTTCAGAAGGAAAGAAAGCACAGAGCCCCAGATTCTATGTTGTCCTGGAGAGCTTGCAGAGCACTGGGGAAAGGCAGGCAGAGAATTCCCTGATAGCACCTTCTCTGTGCGTGGGAAGCAGAAGTGTTCACATTGCTTCGCAAGAATCGCTTTTGTGCAGAAAACAGTAACACTTGTTCAGAAGGAAAGAAAGCACAGAGCCCCAGATTCTATGTTGTCCTGGAGAGCTTGCAGAGCACTGGGGAAAGGCAGGCAGAGAATTCCTTGCTAGCACCTTCTCTGTGCCTGGGAAGCAGAAGTGTTCACATTGCTTCGCAGAATCGCTTTTGTGCAGAAAACAGTAACACTTGTTCAGAAGGAAAGAAAGCACAGAGCCCCAGATTCTATGTTGTCCTGGAGAGCTTGCAGAGCACTGGGGAAAGGCAGGCAGAGAATTCCCTGCTAGCACCTTCTCTGTGCCTGGGAAGCAGAAGTGTTCACATTGCTTCGCAAGAATCGCTCTTGTGCAGAAAACACTAACACTTGTTCAGAAGGAAAGAAAGCACAGAGCCCCAGATTTTATGTTGTCCTGGAGAGCTTGCAGAGCACTGGGGAAAGGCAGGCAGAGAATTCCTTGCTAGCACCTTCTCTGTGCCCGGGAAGCAGAAGTGTTCACATTGCTTCGCAGAATCGCTTTTGTGCAGAAAACAGTAACACTTGTTCAGAAGGAAAGAAAGCACAGAGCCCCAGATTCTATGTTGTCCTGGAGAGCTTGCAGAGCACTGGGGAAAGGCAGGCAGAGAATTCCCTGCTAGCACCTTCTCTGTGCCTGGGAAGCAGAAGTGTTCACATTGCTTCGCAGAATCGCTTTTGTGCAGAAAACAGTAACACTTGTTCAGAAGGAAAGAAAGCACAGAGCCCCAGATTCTATGTTGTCCTGGAGAGCTTGCAGAGCACTGGGGAAAGGCAGGCAGAGAATTCCTTGCTAGCACCTTCTCTGTGCCTGGGAAGCAGAAGTGTTCACATTGCTTCGCAAGAATCGCTTTTGTGCAGAAAACAGTAACACTTGTTCAGAACGAAAGAAAGCACAGAGCCCCAGATTTTATGTTGTCCTGGAGAGCTTGCAGAGCACTGGGGAAAAGCAGGCAGAGAATTCCCTGCTAGCACCTTCTCTGTGCCTGGGAAGCAGAAGTGTTCACATTGTTTCGCAGAATCGCTTTTGTGCAGAAAACACTAACACTTGTTCAGAACGAAAGAAAGCACAGAGCCCCAGATTCTATGTTGTCCTGGAGAGCTTGCAGAGCACTGGGGAAAGGCAGGCAGAGAATTCCCTGATAGCACCTTCTCTGTGCCTGTTCACATTGCTTCGCAAGAATCGCTTTTGTGCAGAAAACAGTAACACTTGTTCAGAAGGAAAGAAAGCACAGAGCCCCAGATTTTATGTTGTCCTGGAGAGCTTGCAGAGCACTGGGGAAAGGCAGGCAGAGAATTCCTTGCTAGCACCTTCTCTGTGCCTGGGAAGCAGAAGTGTTCACATTGCTTCGCAAGAATCACTTTTGTGCAGAAAACAGTAACACTTGTTCAGAAGGAAAGAAAGCACAGAGCCCCAGATTCTATGTTGTCCTGGAGAGCTTGCAGAGCACTGGGGAAAGGCAGGCAGAGAATTCCCTGATAGCACCTTCTCTGTGCCTGGGAAGCAGAAGTGTTCACATTGCTTCGCAAGAATCGCTTTTGTGCAGAAAACACTAACACGTGTTCAGAAGGAAAGAAAGCACAGAGCCCCAGATTCTATGTTGTCCTGGAGAGCTTGCAGAGCACTGGGGAAAGGCAGGCAGAGAATTCCTTGCTAGCACCTTCTCTGTGCCTGGGAAGCAGAAGTGTTCACATTGCTTCGCAGAATCGCTTTTGTGCAGAAAACAGTAACACTTGTTCAGAAGGAAAGAAAGCACAGAGCCCCAGATTCTATGTTGTCCTGGAGAGCTTGCAGAGCACTGGGGAAAGGCAGGCAGAGAATTCCCTGATAGCACCTTCTCTGTGCCTGGGAAGCAGAAGTGTTCACATTGCTTCGCAAGAATCGCTTTTGTGCAGAAAACAGTAACACTTGTTCAGAAGGAAAGAAAGCACAGAGCCCCAGATTCTATGTTGTCCTGGAGAGCTTGCAGAGCACTGGGGAAAGGCAGGCAGAGAATTCCTTGCTAGCACCTTCTCTGTGCCTGGGAAGCAGAAGTGTTCACATTGCTTCGCAGAATCGCTTTTGTGCAGAAAACAGTAACACTTGTTCAGAAGGAAAGAAAGCACAGAGCCCCAGATTCTATGTTGTCCTGGAGAGCTTGCAGAGCACTGGGGAAAGGCAGGCAGAGAATTCCCTGATAGCACCTTCTCTGTGCCTGGGAAGCAGAAGTGTTCACATTGCTTCGCAAGAATCGCTCTTGTGCAGAAAACACTAACACTTGTTCAGAAGGAAAGAAAGCACAGAGCCCCAGATTTTATGTTGTCCTGGAGAGCTTGCAGAGCACTGGGGAAAGGCAGGCAGAGAATTCCCTGCTAGCACCTTCTCTGTGCCTGTTCACATTGCTTCGCAGAATCGCTTTTGTGCAGAAAACAGTAACACTTGTTCAGAAGGAAAGAAAGCACAGAGCCCCAGATTCTATGTTGTCCTGGAGAGCTTGCAGAGCACTGGGGAAAGGCAGGCAGAGAATTCCCTGCTAGCACCTTCTCTGTGCCTGGGAAGCAGAAGTGTTCACATTGCTTCGCAAGAATCGCTTTTGTGCAGAAAACAGTAACACTTGTTCAGAAGGAAAGAAAGCACAGAGCCCCTGATTCTATGTTGTCCTGGAGAGCTTGCAGAGCACTGGGGAAAGGCAGGCAGAGAATTCCTTGCTAGCACCTTCTCTGTGCGTGGGAAGCAGAAGTGTTCACATTGCTTCGCAAGAATCGCTTTTGTGCAGAAAACAGTAACACTTGTTCAGAAGAAAAGAAAGCACAGAGCCCCAGATTTTATGTTGTCCTGGAGAGCTTGCAGAGCACTGGGGAAAGGCAGGCAGAGAATTCCCTGCTAGCACCTTCTCTGTGCCTGTTCACATTGCTTCGCAGAATCGCTTTTGTGCAGAAAACAGTAACACTTGTTCAGAACGAAAGAAAGCACAGAGCCCCAGATTTGCTGTTGTCCTGGAGAGCTTGCAGAGCACTGGGGAAAGGCAGGCAGAGAATTCCCTGCTAGCACCTTCTCTGTGCCTGGGAAGCAGAAGTGTTCACATTGCTTCGCAGAATCGCTTTTGTGCAGAAAACACTAACACTTGTTCAGAAGGAAAGAAAGCACAGAGCCCCAGATTCTATGTTGTCCTGGAGAGCTTGCAGAGCACTGGGGAAAGGCAGGCAGAGAATTCCCTGATAGCACCTTCTCTGTGCCTGTTCACATTGCTTCGCAGAATCGCTTTTGTGCAGAAAACAGTAACACTTGTTCAGAACGAAAGAAAGCACAGAGCCCCAGATTTTCTGTTGTCCCGGAGAGCTTGCAGAGCACTGGGGAAAGGCAGGCAGAGAATTCCCTGCTAGCACCTTCTCTGTGCCTGGGAAGCAGAAGTGTTCACATTGCTTCGCAAGAATCGCTTTTGTGCAGAAAACAGTAACACTTGTTCAGAACGAAAGAAAGCACAGAGCCCCAGATTCTATGTTGTCCTGGAGAGCTTGCAGAGCACTGGGGAAAGGCAGGCAGAGAATTCCCTGCTAGCACCTTCTCTGTGCCTGTTCACATTGCTTCGCAGAATCGCTTTTGTGCAGAAAACAGTAACACTTGTTCAGAAGGAAAGAAAGCACAGAGCCCCAGATTCTATGTTGTCCTGGAGAGCTTGCAGAGCACTGGGGAAAGGCAGGCAGAGAATTCCCTGATAGCACCTTCTCTGTGCCTGGGAAGCAGAAGTGTTCACATTGCTTCGCAAGAATCACATTTGTGCAGAAAACAGTAACACTTGTTTAGAACGAAATAAAGCACAGAGCCCCAGATTTTATGTTGTCCTGGAGAGCTTGCAGAGCACTGGGGAAAGGCAGGCAGAGAATTCCTTGCTAGCACCTTCTCTGTGCCCGGGAAGCAGAAGTGTTCACATTGCTTCGCAGAATCGCTTTTGTGCAGAAAACAGTAACACTTGTTCAGAAGGAAAGAAAGCACAGAGCCCCAGATTTGCTGTTGTCGTGGAGAGCTTGCAGAGCACTGGGGAAAGGCAGGCAGAGAATTCCCTGATAGCACCTTCTCTGTGCCTGGGAAGCAGAAGTGTTCACATTGCTTCGCAAGAATCGCTTTTGTGCAGAAAACACTAACACTTGTTCAGAAGGAAAGAAAGCACAGAGCCCCAGATTCTATGTTGTCCTGGAGAGCTTGCAGAGCACTGGGGAAAGGCAGGCAGAGAATTCCCTGATAGCACCTTCTCTGTGCCTGGGAAGCAGAAGTGTTCACATTGCTTCGCAAGAATCGCTTTTGTGCAGAAAACACTAACACTTGTTCAGAAGGAAAGAAAGCACAGAGCCCCTGATTCTATGTTGTCCTGGAGAGCTTGCAGAGCACTGGGGAAAGGCAGGCAGAGAATTCCCTGCTAGCACCTTCTCTGTGCCTGTTCACATTGCTTCGCAGAATCGCTTTTGTGCAGAAAACAGTAACACTTGTTCAGAACGAAAGAAAGCACAGAGCCCCAGATTTGCTGTTGTCCTGGAGAGCTTGCAGAGCACTGGGGAAAGGCAGGCAGAGAATTCCCTGCTAGCACCTTCTCTGTGCCTGGGAAGCAGAAGTGTTCACATTGCTTCGCAAGAATCGCTTTTGTGCAGAAAACAGTAACACTTGTTCAGAAGGAAAGAAAGCACAGAGCCCCTGATTCTATGTTGTCCTGGAGAGCTTGCAGAGCACTGGGGAAAGGCAGGCAGAGAATTCCCTGATAGCACCTTCTCTGTGCGTGGGAAGCAGAAGTGTTCACATTGCTTCGCAAGAATCGCTTTTGTGCAGAAAACAGTAACACTTGTTCAGAAGGAAAGAAAGCACAGAGCCCCAGATTTTATGTTGTCCTGGAGAGCTTGCAGAGCACTGGGGAAAGGCAGGCAGAGAATTCCCTGCTAGCACCTTCTCTGTGCCTGTTCACATTGCTTCGCAGAATCGCTTTTGTGCAGAAAACAGTAACACTTGTTCAGAACGAAAGAAAGCACAGAGCCCCAGATTTGCTGTTGTCCTGGAGAGCTTGCAGAGCACTGGGGAAAGGCAGGCAGAGAATTCCCTGCTAGCACCTTCTCTGTGCCTGGGAAGCAGAAGTGTTCACATTGCTTCGCAGAATCGCTTTTGTGCAGAAAACACTAACACTTGTTCAGAAGGAAAGAAAGCACAGAGCCCCAGATTCTATGTTGTCCTGGAGAGCTTGCAGAGCACTGGGGAAAGGCAGGCAGAGAATTCCCTGATAGCACCTTCTCTGTGCCTGTTCACATTGCTTCGCAGAATCGCTTTTGTGCAGAAAACAGTAACACTTGTTCAGAACGAAAGAAAGCACAGAGCCCCAGATTTTATGTTGTCCCGGAGAGCTTGCAGAGCACTGGGGAAAGGCAGGCAGAGAATTCCCTGCTAGCACCTTCTCTGTGCCTGGGAAGCAGAAGTGTTCACATTGCTTCGCAAGAATCGCTTTTGTGCAGAAAACAGTAACACTTGTTCAGAACGAAAGAAAGCACAGAGCCCCAGATTCTATGTTGTCCTGGAGAGCTTGCAGAGCACTGGGGAAAGGCAGGCAGAGAATTCCCTGCTAGCACCTTCTCTGTGCCTGTTCACATTGCTTCGCAGAATCGCTTTTGTGCAGAAAACAGTAACACTTGTTCAGAAGGAAAGAAAGCACAGAGCCCCAGATTCTATGTTGTCCTGGAGAGCTTGCAGAGCACTGGGGAAAGGCAGGCAGAGAATTCCCTGATAGCACCTTCTCTGTGCCTGGGAAGCAGAAGTGTTCACATTGCTTCGCAAGAATCACATTTGTGCAGAAAACAGTAACACTTGTTTAGAACGAAATAAAGCACAGAGCCCCAGATTTTATGTTGTCCTGGAGAGCTTGCAGAGCACTGGGGAAAGGCAGGCAGAGAATTCCTTGCTAGCACCTTCTCTGTGCCCGGGAAGCAGAAGTGTTCACATTGCTTCGCAGAATCGCTTTTGTGCAGAAAACAGTAACACTTGTTCAGAAGGAAAGAAAGCACAGAGCCCCAGATTTGCTGTTGTCGTGGAGAGCTTGCAGAGCACTGGGGAAAGGCAGGCAGAGAATTCCCTGATAGCACCTTCTCTGTGCCTGGGAAGCAGAAGTGTTCACATTGCTTCGCAAGAATCGCTTTTGTGCAGAAAACACTAACACTTGTTCAGAAGGAAAGAAAGCACAGAGCCCCAGATTCTATGTTGTCCTGGAGAGCTTGCAGAGCACTGGGGAAAGGCAGGCAGAGAATTCCCTGATAGCACCTTCTCTGTGCCTGGGAAGCAGAAGTGTTCACATTGCTTCGCAAGAATCGCTTTTGTGCAGAAAACACTAACACTTGTTCAGAAGGAAAGAAAGCACAGAGCCCCTGATTCTATGTTGTCCTGGAGAGCTTGCAGAGCACTGGGGAAAGGCAGGCAGAGAATTCCCTGCTAGCACCTTCTCTGTGCCTGTTCACATTGCTTCGCAGAATCGCTTTTGTGCAGAAAACAGTAACACTTGTTCAGAACGAAAGAAAGCACAGAGCCCCAGATTTGCTGTTGTCCTGGAGAGCTTGCAGAGCACTGGGGAAAGGCAGGCAGAGAATTCCCTGCTAGCACCTTCTCTGTGCCTGGGAAGCAGAAGTGTTCACATTGCTTCGCAAGAATCGCTTTTGTGCAGAAAACACTAACACTTGTTCAGAAGGAAAGAAAGCACAGAGCCCCTGATTCTATGTTGTCCTGGAGAGCTTGCAGAGCACTGGGGAAAGGCAGGCAGAGAATTCCTTGCTAGCACCTTCTCTGTGCGTGGGAAGCAGAAGTGTTCACATTGCTTCGCAAGAATCGCTTTTGTGCAGAAAACAGTAACACTTGTTCAGAAGGAAAGAAAGCACAGAGCCCCAGATTTTATGTTGTCCTGGAGAGCTTGCAGAGCACTGGGGAAAGGCAGGCAGAGAATTCCCTGCTAGCACCTTCTCTGTGCCTGTTCACATTGCTTCGCAGAATCGCTTTTGTGCAGAAAACAGTAACACTTGTTCAGAACGAAAGAAAGCACAGAGCCCCAGATTTGCTGTTGTCCTGGAGAGCTTGCAGAGCACTGGGGAAAGGCAGGCAGAGAATTCCCTGCTAGCACCTTCTCTGTGCCTGGGAAGCAGAAGTGTTCACATTGCTTCGCAGAATCGCTTTTGTGCAGAAAACACTAACACTTGTTCAGAAGGAAAGAAAGCACAGAGCCCCAGATTCTATGTTGTCCTGGAGAGCTTGCAGAGCACTGGGGAAAGGCAGGCAGAGAATTCCCTGATAGCACCTTCTCTGTGCCTGTTCACATTGCTTCGCAGAATCGCTTTTGTGCAGAAAACAGTAACACTTGTTCAGAACGAAAGAAAGCACAGAGCCCCAGATTTTCTGTTGTCCCGGAGAGCTTGCAGAGCACTGGGGAAAGGCAGGCAGAGAATTCCCTGCTAGCACCTTCTCTGTGCCTGGGAAGCAGAAGTGTTCACATTGCTTCGCAAGAATCGCTTTTGTGCAGAAAACAGTAACACTTGTTCAGAACGAAAGAAAGCACAGAGCCCCAGATTCTATGTTGTCCTGGAGAGCTTGCAGAGCACTGGGGAAAGGCAGGCAGAGAATTCCCTGCTAGCACCTTCTCTGTGCCTGTTCACATTGCTTCGCAGAATCGCTTTTGTGCAGAAAACAGTAACACTTGTTCAGAAGGAAAGAAAGCACAGAGCCCCAGATTCTATGTTGTCCTGGAGAGCTTGCAGAGCACTGGGGAAAGGCAGGCAGAGAATTCCCTGATAGCACCTTCTCTGTGCCTGGGAAGCAGAAGTGTTCACATTGCTTCGCAAGAATCGCTTTTGTGCAGAAAACAGTAACACTTGTTTAGAACGAAATAAAGCACAGAGCCCCAGATTCTATGTTGTCCTGGAGAGCTTGCAGAGCACTGGGGAAAGGCAGGCAGAGAATTCCTTGCTAGCACCTTCTCTGTGCCCGGGAAGCAGAAGTGTTCACATTGCTTCGCAGAATCGCTTTTGTGCAGAAAACACTAACACTTGTTCAGAAGGAAAGAAAGCACAGAGCCCCAGATTTGCTGTTGTCGTGGAGAGCTTGCAGAGCACTGGGGAAAGGCAGGCAGAGAATTCCCTGATAGCACCTTCTCTGTGCCTGGGAAGCAGAAGTGTTCACATTGCTTCGCAAGAATCGCTTTTGTGCAGAAAACACTAACACTTGTTCAGAAGGAAAGAAAGCACAGAGCCCCAGATTCTATGTTGTCCTGGAGAGCTTGCAGAGCACTGGGGAAAGGCAGGCAGAGAATTCCCTGATAGCACCTTCTCTGTGCCTGGGAAGCAGAAGTGTTCACATTGCTTCGCAAGAATCGCTTTTGTGCAGAAAACACTAACACTTGTTCAGAAGGAAAGAAAGCACAGAGCCCCTGATTCTATGTTGTCCTGGAGAGCTTGCAGAGCACTGGGGAAAGGCAGGCAGAGAATTCCTTGCTAGCACCTTCTCTGTGCGTGGGAAGCAGAAGTGTTCACATTGCTTCGCAAGAATCGCTTTTGTGCAGAAAACAGTAACACTTGTTCAGAAGGAAAGAAAGCACAGAGCCCCAGATTTTATGTTGTCCTGGAGAGCTTGCAGAGCACTGGGGAAAGGCAGGCAGAGAATTCCCTGCTAGCACCTTCTCTGTGCCTGTTCACATTGCTTCGCAGAATCGCTTTTGTGCAGAAAACAGTAACACTTGTTCAGAACGAAAGAAAGCACAGAGCCCCAGATTTGCTGTTGTCCTGGAGAGCTTGCAGAGCACTGGGGAAAGGCAGGCAGAGAATTCCCTGCTAGCACCTTCTCTGTGCCTGGGAAGCAGAAGTGTTCACATTGCTTCGCAGAATCGCTTTTGTGCAGAAAACACTAACACTTGTTCAGAAGGAAAGAAAGCACAGAGCCCCAGATTCTATGTTGTCCTGGAGAGCTTGCAGAGCACTGGGGAAAGGCAGGCAGAGAATTCCCTGATAGCACCTTCTCTGTGCCTGTTCACATTGCTTCGCAGAATCGCTTTTGTGCAGAAAACAGTAACACTTGTTCAGAACGAAAGAAAGCACAGAGCCCCAGATTTTCTGTTGTCCCGGAGAGCTTGCAGAGCACTGGGGAAAGGCAGGCAGAGAATTCCCTGCTAGCACCTTCTCTGTGCCTGGGAAGCAGAAGTGTTCACATTGCTTCGCAAGAATCGCTTTTGTGCAGAAAACAGTAACACTTGTTCAGAACGAAAGAAAGCACAGAGCCCCAGATTCTATGTTGTCCTGGAGAGCTTGCAGAGCACTGGGGAAAGGCAGGCAGAGAATTCCCTGCTAGCACCTTCTCTGTGCCTGTTCACATTGCTTCGCAGAATCGCTTTTGTGCAGAAAACAGTAACACTTGTTCAGAAGGAAAGAAAGCACAGAGCCCCAGATTCTATGTTGTCCTGGAGAGCTTGCAGAGCACTGGGGAAAGGCAGGCAGAGAATTCCCTGATAGCACCTTCTCTGTGCCTGGGAAGCAGAAGTGTTCACATTGCTTCGCAAGAATCACATTTGTGCAGAAAACAGTAACACTTGTTTAGAACGAAATAAAGCACAGAGCCCCAGATTTTATGTTGTCCTGGAGAGCTTGCAGAGCACTGGGGAAAGGCAGGCAGAGAATTCCTTGCTAGCACCTTCTCTGTGCCCGGGAAGCAGAAGTGTTCACATTGCTTCGCAGAATCGCTTTTGTGCAGAAAACAGTAACACTTGTTCAGAAGGAAAGAAAGCACAGAGCCCCAGATTTGCTGTTGTCGTGGAGAGCTTGCAGAGCACTGGGGAGAGGCAGGCAGAGAATTCCCTGATAGCACCTTCTCTGTGCCTGGGAAGCAGAAGTGTTCACATTGCTTCGCAAGAATCGCTTTTGTGCAGAAAACACTAACACTTGTTCAGAAGGAAAGAAAGCACAGAGCCCCAGATTCTATGTTGTCCTGGAGAGCTTGCAGAGCACTGGGGAAAGGCAGGCAGAGAATTCCCTGATAGCACCTTCTCTGTGCCTGGGAAGCAGAAGTGTTCACATTGCTTCGCAAGAATCGCTTTTGTGCAGAAAACACTAACACTTGTTCAGAAGGAAAGAAAGCACAGAGCCCCTGATTCTATGTTGTCCTGGAGAGCTTGCAGAGCACTGGGGAAAGGCAGGCAGAGAATTCCTTGCTAGCACCTTCTCTGTGCCTGGGAAGCAGAAGTGTTCACATTGCTTCGCAAGAATCGCTTTTGTGCAGAAAACAGTAACACTTGTTCAGAAGGAAAGAAAGCACAGAGCCCCAGATTTTATGTTGTCCTGGAGAGCTTGCAGAGCACTGGGGAAAGGCAGGCAGAGAATTCCCTGCTAGCACCTTCTCTGTGCCTGTTCACATTGCTTCGCAGAATCGCTTTTGTGCAGAAAACAGTAACACTTGTTCAGAAGGAAAGAAAGCACAGAGCCCCAGATTCTATGTTGTCCTGGAGAGCTTGCAGAGCACTGGGGAAAGGCAGGCAGAGAATTCCCTGCTAGCACCTTCTCTGTGCCTGGGAAGCAGAAGTGTTCACATTGCTTCGCAGAATCGCTTTTGTGCAGAAAACACTAACACTTGTTCAGAAGGAAAGAAAGCACAGAGCCCCAGATTCTATGTTGTCCTGGAGAGCTTGCAGAGCACTGGGGAAAGGCAGGCAGAGAATTCCCTGCTAGCACCTTCTCTGTGCCTGTTCACATTGCTTCGCAGAATCGCTTTTGTGCAGAAAACAGTAACACTTGTTCAGAACGAAAGAAAGCACAGAGCCCCAGATTTTCTGTTGTCCCGGAGAGCTTGCAGAGCACTGGGGAAAGGCAGGCAGAGAATTCCCTGCTAGCACCTTCTCTGTGCGTGGGAAGCAGAAGTGTTCACATTGCTTCGCAAGAATCGCTTTTGTGCAGAAAACAGTAACACTTGTTCAGAACGAAAGAAAGCACAGAGCCCCAGATTCTATGTTGTCCTGGAGAGCTTGCAGAGCACTGGGGAAAGGCAGACAGAGAATTCCCTGCTAGCACCTTCTCTGTGCCTGTTCACATTGCTTCGCAGAATCGCTTTTGTGCAGAAAACAGTAACACTTGTTCAGAAGGAAAGAAAGCACAGAGCCCCAGATTCTATGTTGTCCTGGAGAGCTTGCAGAGCACTGGGGAAAGGCAGGCAGAGAATTCCCTGATAGCACCTTCTCTGTGCCTGGGAAGCAGAAGTGTTCACATTGCTTCGCAAGAATCACTTTTGTGCAGAAAACAGTAACACTTGTTTAGAACGAAATAAAGCACAGAGCCCCAGATTTTATGTTGTCCTGGAGAGCTTGCAGAGCACTGGGGAAAGGCAGGCAGAGAATTCCTTGCTAGCACCTTCTCTGTGCCCGGGAAGCAGAAGTGTTCACATTGCTTCGCAGAATCGCTTTTGTGCAGAAAACAATAACACTTGTTCAGAAGGAAAGAAAGCACAGAGCCCCAGATTTGCTGTTGTCCTGGAGAGCTTGCAGAGCACTGGGGAAAGGCAGGCAGAGAATTCCCTGATAGCACCTTCTCTGTGCCTGGGAAGCAGAAGTGTTCACATTGCTTCGCAAGAATCGCTTTTGTGCAGAAAACAGTAACACTTGTTCAGAAGGAAAGAAAGCACAGAGCCCCAGATTCTATGTTGTCCTGGAGAGTTTGCAGAGCACTGGGGAAAGGCAGGCAGAGAATTCCCTGATAGCACCTTCTCTGTGCCTGTTCACATTGCTTCGCAGAATCGCTTTTCTGCAGAAAACAGTAACACTTGTTCAGAACGAAAGAAAGCACAGAGCCCCAGATTTTCTGTTGTCCCGGAGAGCTTGCAGAGCACTGGGGAAAGGCAGGCAGAGAATTCCCTGCTAGCACCTTCTCTGTGCCTGGGAAGCAGAAGTGTTCACATTGCTTCGCAAGAATCGCTCTTGTGCAGAAAACACTAACGCTTGTTCAGAAGGAAAGAAAGCACAGAGCCCCAGATTTTATGTTGTCCTGGAGAGCTTGCAGAGCACTGGGGAAAGGCAGGCAGAGAATTCCCTGATAGCACCTTCTCTGTGCCTGTTCACATTGCTTCGCAGAATCGCTTTTGTGCAGAAAACAGTAACACTTGTTCAGAAGGAAAGAAAGCACAGAGCCCCAGATTCTATGTTGTCCTGGAGAGCTTGCAGAGCACTGGGGAAAGGCAGGCAGAGAATTCCCTGCTAGCACCTTCCCTGTGCCTGGGAAGCAGAAGTGTTCACATTGCTTCGCAAGAATCGCTTTTGTGCAGAAAACAGTAACACTTGTTCAGAAGGAAAGAAAGCACAGAGCCCCAGATTTTATGTTGTCCTGGAGAGCTTGCAGAGCACTGGGGAAAGGCAGGCAGAGAATTCCCTGCTAGCACCTTCTCTGTGCCTGTTCACATTGCTTCGCAGAATCGCTTTTGTGCAGAAAACAGTAACACTTGTTCAGAAGGAAAGAAATCACAGAGCCCCAGATTCTATGTTGTCCTGGAGAGCTTGCAGAGCACTGGGGAAAGGCAGGCAGAGAATTCCCTGCTAGCACCTTCTCTGTGCCTGGGAAGCAGAAGTGTTCACATTGCTTCGCAGAATCGCTTTTGTGCAGAAAACACTAACACTTGTTCAGAACAAAAGAAAGCACAGAGCCCCAGATTTTATGTTGTCCTGGAGAGTATGCAGAGCACTGGGGAAAGGCAGGCAGAGAATTCCCTGATAGCACCTTCTCTGTGCCTGTTCACATTGCTTCGCAAGAATCGCTTTTGTGCAGAAAACAGTAACACTTGTTCAGAAGGAAAGAAAGCACAGAGCCCCAGATTTTATGTTGTCCTGGAGAGCTTGCAGAGCACTGGGGAAAGGCAGGCAGAGAATTCCTTGCTAGCACCTTCTCTGTGCCTGGGAAGCAGAAATGTTCACATTGCTTCGCAAGAATCGCTTTTGTGCAGAAAACAGTAACACTTGTTCAGAAGGAAAGAAAGCACATAGCCCCAGATTCTATGTTGCCCTGGAGAGCTTGCAGAGCACTGGGGAAAGGCAGGCAGAGAATTCCCTGCTAGCACCTTCTCTGTGCGTGGGAAGCAGAAGTGTTCACATTGCTTCGCAAGAATCGCTTTTGTGCAGAAAACAGTAACACTTGTTCAGAAGGAAAGAAAGCACAGAGCCCCAGATTCTATGTTGTCCTGGAGAGCTTGCAGAGCACTGGGGAAAGGCAGGCAGAGAATTCCCTGATAGCACCTTCTCTGTGCCTGGGAAGCAGAAGTGTTCACATTGCTTCGCAAGAATCGCTTTTGTGCAGAAAACAGTAACACTTGTTCAGAAGGAAAGAAAGCACAGAGCCCCAGATTCTATGTTGTCCTGGAGAGCTTGCAGAGCACTGGGGAAAGGCAGGCAGAGAATTCCTTGCTAGCACCTTCTCTGTGCCTGGGAAGCAGAAGTGTTCACATTGCTTCGCAGAATCGCTTTTGTGCAGAAAACAGTAACACTTGTTCAGAAGGAAAGAAAGCACAGAGCCCCAGATTCTATGTTGTCCTGGAGAGCTTGCAGAGCACTGGGGAAAGGCAGGCAGAGAATTCCCTGCTAGCACCTTCTCTGTGCCTGGGAAGCAGAAGTGTTCACATTGCTTCGCAGAATCGCTTTTGTGCAGAAAACACTAACACTTGTTCAGAAGGAAAGAAAGCACAGAGCCCCAGATTCTATGTTGTCCTGGATAGCTTGCAGAGCACTGGGGAAAGGCAGGCAGAGAATTCCCTGATAGCACCTTCTCTGTGCCTGTTCACATTGCTTCGCAGAATCGCTTTTGTGCAGAAAACAGTAACACTTGTTCAGAACGAAAGAAAGCACAGAGCCCCAGATTTTCTGTTGTCCCGGAGAGCTTGCAGAGCACTGGGGAAAGGCAGGCAGAGAATTCCCTGCTAGCACCTTCTCTGTGCCTGGGAAGCAGAAGTGTTCACATTGCTTCGCAAGAATTGCTCTTGTGCAGAAAACACTAACACTTGTTCAGAAGGAAAGAAAGCACAGAGCCCCAGATTTTATGTTGTCCTGGAGAGCTTGCAGAGCACTGGGGAAAGGCAGGCAGAGAATTCCCTGATAGCACCTTCTCTGTGCCTGTTCACATTGCTTCGCAGAATCGCTTTTGTGCAGAAAACAGTAACACTTGTTCAGAAGGAAAGAAAGCACAGAGCCCCAGATTCTATGTTGTCCTGGAGAGCTTGCAGAGCACTGGGGAAAGGCAGGCAGAGAATTCCCTGCTAGCACCTTCTCTGTGCCTGGGAAGCAGCAGTGTTCACATTGCTTCGCAAGAATCGCTCTTGTGCAGAAAACACTAACACTTGTTCAGAAGGAAAGAAAGCACAGAGCCCCAGATTTTATGTTGTCCTGGAGAGCTTGCAGAGCACTGGGGAAAGGCAGGCAGAGAATTCCTTGCTAGCACCTTCTCTGTGCCTGGGAAGCAGAAGTGTTCACATTGCTTCGCAAGAATCGCTTTTGTGCAGAAAACAGTAACACTTGTTCAGAAGGAAAGAAAGCACAGAGCCCCAGATTCTATGTTGTCCTGGAGAGCTTGCAGAGCACTGGGGAAAGGCAGGCAGAGAATTCCCTGCTAGCACCTTCTCTGTGCGTGGGAAGCAGAAGTGTTCACATTGCTTCGCAAGAATCACTTTTGTGCAGAAAACAGTAACACTTGTTCAGAAGGAAAGAAAGCACAGAGCCCCAGATTCTATGTTGTCCTGGAGAGCTTGCAGAGCACTGGGGAAAGGCAGGCAGAGAATTCCCTGATAGCACCTTCTCTGTGCCTGGGAAGCAGAAGTGTTCACATTGCTTCGCAAGAATCGCTTTTGTGCAGAAAACACTAACACTTGTTCAGAAGGAAAGAAAGCACAGAGCCCCAGATTCTATGTTGTCCTGGAGAGCTTGCAGAGCACTGGGGAAAGGCAGGCAGAGAATTCCCTGCTAGCACCTTCTCTGTGCCTGGGAAGCAGAAGTGTTCACATTGCTTCGCAGAATCGCTTTTGTGCATAAAACAGTAACACTTGTTCAGAAGGAAAGAAAGCACAGAGCCCCAGATTCTATGATGTCCTGGAGAGCTTGCAGAGCACTGGGGAAAGGCAGGCAGAGAATTCCCTGCTAGCACCTTCTCTGTGCCTGGGAAGCAGAAGTGTTCACATTGCTTCGCAGAATCGCTTTTGTGCAGAAAACACTAACACTTGTTCAGAAGGAAAGAAAGCACAGAGCCCCAGATTCTATGTTGTCCTGGAGAGCTTGCAGAGCACTGGGGAAAGGCAGGCAGAGAATTCCCTGATAGCACCTTCTCTGTGCCTGTTCACATTGCTTCGCAGCATCGCTTTTGTGCAGAAAACAGTAACACTTGTTCAGAACGAAAGAAAGCACAGAGCCCCAGATTTTCTGTTGTCCCGGAGAGCTTGCAGAGCACTGGGGAAAGGCAGGCAGAGAATTCCCTGCTAGCACCTTCTCTGTGCCTGGGAAGCAGAAGTGTTCACATTGCTTCGCAAGAATTGCTCTTGTGCAGAAAACACTAACACTTGTTCAGAAGGAAAGAAAGCACAGAGCCCCAGATTTTATGTTGTCCTGGAGAGCTTGCAGAGCACTGGGGAAAGGCAGGCAGAGAATTCCCTGATAGCACCTTCTCTGTGCCTGTTCACATTGCTTCGCAGAATCGCTTTTGTGCAGAAAACAGTAACACTTGTTCAGAAGGAAAGAAAGCACAGAGCCCCAGATTCTATGTTGTCCTGGAGAGCTTGCAGAGCACTGGGGAAAGGCAGGCAGAGAATTCCCTGCTAGCACCTTCTCTGTGCCTGGGAAGCAGAAGTGTTCACATTGCTTCGCAGAATCGCTTTTGTGCAGAAAACAGTAACACTTGTTCAGAAGGAAAGAAAGCACAGAGCCCCAGATTCTATGTTGTCCTGGAGAGCTTGCAGAGCACTGGGGAAAGGCAGGCAGAGAATTCCTTGCTAGCACCTTCTCTGTGCCTGGGAAGCAGAAGTGTTCACATTGCTTCGCAAGAATCGCTTTTGTGCAGAAAACAGTAACACTTGTTCAGAACGAAAGAAAGCACAGAGCCCCAGATTTTATGTTGTCCTGGAGAGCTTGCAGAGCACTGGGGAAAGGCAGGCAGAGAATTCCCTGCTAGCACCTTCTCTGTGCCTGGGAAGCAGAAGTGTTCACATTGTTTCGCAGAATCGCTTTTGTGCAGAAAACACTAACACTTGTTCAGAACGAAAGAAAGCACAGAGCCCCAGATTCTATGTTGTCCTGGAGAGCTTGCAGAGCACTGGGGAAAGGCAGGCAGAGAATTCCCTGATAGCACCTTCTCTGTGCCTGTTCACATTGCTTCGCAAGAATCGCTTTTGTGCAGAAAACAGTAACACTTGTTCAGAAGGAAAGAAAGCACAGAGCCCCAGATTTTATGTTGTCCTGGAGAGCTTGCAGAGCACTGGGGAAAGGCAGGCAGAGAATTCCTTGCTAGCACCTTCTCTGTGCCTGGGAAGCAGAAGTGTTCACATTGCTTCGCAAGAATCACTTTTGTGCAGAAAACAGTAACACTTGTTCAGAAGGAAAGAAAGCACAGAGCCCCAGATTCTATGTTGTCCTGGAGAGCTTGCAGAGCACTGGGGAAAGGCAGGCAGAGAATTCCCTGATAGCACCTTCTCTGTGCCTGGGAAGCAGAAGTGTTCACATTGCTTCGCAAGAATCCCTTTTGTGCAGAAAACAGTAACACTTGTTCAGAACGAAAGAAAGCACAGAGCCCCAGATTCTATGTTGTCCTGGAGAGCTTGCAGAGCACTGGGGAAAGGCAGGCAGAGAATTCCTTGCTAGCACCTTCTCTGTGCCTGGGAAGCAGAAGTGTTCACATTGCTTCGCAGAATCGCTTTTGTGCAGAAAACAGTAACACTTGTTCAGAAGGAAAGAAAGCACAGAGCCCCAGATTCTATGTTGTCCTGGAGAGCTTGCAGAGCACTGGGGAAAGGCAGGCAGAGAATTCCTTGCTAGCACCTTCTCTGTGCGTGGGAAGCAGAAGTGTTCACATTGCTTCGCAAGAATCGCTTTTGTGCAGAAAACAGTAACACTTGTTCAGAAGGAAAGAAAGCACAGAGCCCCAGATTTTATGTTGTCCTGGAGAGCTTGCAGAGCACTGGGGAAAGGCAGGCAGAGAATTCCCTGCTAGCACCTTCTCTGTGCCTGTTCACATTGCTTCGCAGAATCGCTTTTGTGCAGAAAACAGTAACACTTGTTCAGAACGAAAGAAAGCACAGAGCCCCAGATTTGCTGTTGTCCTGGAGAGCTTGCAGAGCACTGGGGAAAGGCAGGCAGAGAATTCCCTGCTAGCACCTTCTCTGTGCCTGGGAAGCAGAAGTGTTCACATTGCTTCGCAGAATCGCTTTTGTGCAGAAAACACTAACACTTGTTCAGAAGGAAAGAAAGCACAGAGCCCCAGATTCTATGTTGTCCTGGAGAGCTTGCAGAGCACTGGGGAAAGGCAGGCAGAGAATTCCCTGCTAGCACCTTCTCTGTGCCTGTTCACATTGCTTCGCAGAATCGCTTTTGTGCAGAAAACAGTAACACTTGTTCAGAACGAAAGAAAGCACAGAGCCCCAGATTTTCTGTTGTCCCGGAGAGCTTGCAGAGCACTGGGGAAAGGCAGGCAGAGAATTCCCTGCTAGCACCTTCTCTGTGCCTGGGAAGCAGAAGTGTTCACATTGCTTCGCAAGAATCGCTTTTGTGCAGAAAACAGTAACACTTGTTCAGAACGAAAGAAAGCACAGAGCCCCAGATTCTATGTTGTCCTGGAGAGCTTGCAGAGCACTGGGGATAGGCAGGCAGAGAATTCCCTGCTAGCACCTTCTCTGTGCCTGGGAAGCAGAAGTGTTCACATTGCTTCGCAGAATCGCTTTTGTGCAGAAAACACTAACACTTGTTCAGAAGGAAAGAAAGCACAGAGCCCCAGATTCTATGTTGTCCTGGAGAGCTTGCAGAGCACTGGGGAAAGGCAGGCAGAGAATTCCCTGATAGCACCTTCTCTGTGCCTGTTCACATTGCTTCGCAGAATCGCTTTTGTGCAGAAAACAGTAACACTTGTTCAGAACGAAAGAAAGCACAGAGCCCCAGATTTTCTGTTGTCCCAGAGAGCTTGAAGAGCACTGGGGAAAGGCAGGCAGAGAATTCCCTGCTAGCACCTTCTCTGTGCCTGGGAAGCAGAAGTGTTCACATTGCTTCGCAAGAATTGCTCTTGTGCAGAAAACACTAACACTTGTTCAGAAGGAAAGAAAGCACAGAGCCCCAGATTTTATGTTGTCCTGGAGAGCTTGCAGAGCACTGGGGAAAGGCAGGCAGAGAATTCCCTGATAGCACCTTCTCTGTGCCTGTTCACATTGCTTCGCAGAATCGCTTTTGTGCAGAAAACAGTAACACTTGTTCAGAAGGAAAGAAAGCACAGAGCCCCAGATTCTATGTTGTCCTGGAGAGCTTGCAGAGCACTGGGGAAAGGCAGGCAGAGAATTCCCTGCTAGCACCTTCTCTGTGCCTGGGAAGCAGAAGTGTTCACATTGCTTCGCAGAATCGCTTTTGTGCAGAAAACAGTAACACTTGTTCAGAAGGAAAGAAAGCACAGAGCCCCAGATTCTATGTTGTCCTGGAGAGCTTGCAGAGCACTGGGGAAAGGCAGGCAGAGAATTCCTTGCTAGCACCTTCTCTGTGCCTGGGAAGCAGAAGTGTTCACATTGCTTCGCAAGAATCGCTTTTGTGCAGAAAACAGTAACACTTGTTCAGAACGAAAGAAAGCACAGAGCCCCAGATTTTATGTTGTCCTGGAGAGCTTGCAGAGCACTGGGGAAAGGCAGGCAGAGAATTCCCTGCTAGCACCTTCTCTGTGCCTGGGAAGCAGAAGTGTTCACATTGCTTCGCAGAATCGCTTTTGTGCAGAAAACACTAACACATGTTCAGAACGAAAGAAAGCACAGAGCCCCAGATTCTATGTTGTCCTGGGGAGCTTGCAGAGCACTGGGGAAAGGCAGGCAGAGAATTCCCTGATAGCACCTTCTCTGTGCCTGTTCACATTGCTTCGCAAGAATCGCTTTTGTGCAGAAAACAGTAACACTTGTTCAGAAGGAAAGAAAGCACAGAGCCCCAGATTTTATGTTGTCCTGGAGAGCTTGCAGAGCACTGGGGAAAGGCAGGCAGAGAATTCCTTGCTAGCACCTTCTCTGTGCCTGGGAAGCAGAAGTGTTCACATTGCTTCGCAAGAATCACTTTTGTGCAGAAAACAGTAACACTTGTTCAGAAGGAAAGAAAGCACAGAGCCCCAGATTCTATGTTGTCCTGGAGAGCTTGCAGAGCACTGGGGAAAGGCAGGCAGAGAATTCCCTGATAGCACCTTCTCTGTGCCTGGGAAGCAGAAGTGTTCACATTGCTTCGCAAGAATCGCTTTTGTGCAGAAAACAGTAACACTTGTTCAGAAGGAAAGAAAGCACAGAGCCCCTGATTCTATGTTGTCCTGGAGAGCTTGCAGAGCACTGGGGAAAGGCAGGCAGAGAATTCCCTGCTAGCACCTTCTCTGTGCCTGGGAAGCAGAAGTGTTCACATTGCTTCGCAAGAATCGCTTTTGTGCAGAAAACACTAACACTTGTTCAGAAGGAAAGAAAGCACAGAGCCCCTGATTCTATGTTGTCCTGGAGAGCTTGCAGAGCACTGGGGAAAGGCAGGCAGAGAATTCCTTGCTAGCACCTTCTCTGTGCGTGGGAAGCAGAAGTGTTCACATTGCTTCGCAATAATCGCTTTTGTGCAGAAAACAGTAACACTTGTTCAGAAGGAAAGAAAGCACAGAGCCCCAGATTTTATGTTGTCCTGGAGAGCTTGCAGAGCACTGGGGAAAGGCAGGCAGAGAATTCCCTGCTAGCACCTTCTCTGTGCCTGTTCACATTGCTTCGCAGAATCGCTTTTGTGCAGAAAACAGTAACACTTGTTCAGAACGAAAGAAAGCACAGAGCCCCAGATTTGCTGTTGTCCTGGAGAGCTTGCAGAGCACTGGGGAAAGGCAGGCAGAGAATTCCCTGCTAGCACCTTCTCTGTGCCTGGGAAGCAGAAGTGTTCACATTGCTTCGCAGAATCGCTTTTGTGCAGAAAACAGTAACACTTGTTCAGAAGGAAAGAAAGCACAGAGCCCCAGATTCTATGTTGTCCTGGAGAGCTTGCAGAGCACTGGGGAAAGGCAGGCAGAGAATTCCCTGATAGCACCTTCTCTGTGCCTGTTCACATTGCTTCGCAGAATCGCTTTTGTGCAGAAAACAGTAACACTTGTTCAGAACGAAAGAAAGCACAGAGCCCCAGATTTTCTGTTGTCCCGGAGAGCTTGCAGAGCACTGGGGAAAGGCAGGCAGAGAATTCCCTGCTAGCACCTTCTCTGTGCCTGGGAAGAAGAAGTGTTCACATTGCTTCGCAAGAATCACTTTTGTGCAGAAAACAGTAACACTTGTTCAGAACGAAAGAAAGCACAGAGCCCCAGATTCTATGTTGTCCTGGAGAGCTTGCAGAGCACTGGGGAAAGGCAGGCAGAGAATTCCCTGCTAGCACCTTCTCTGTGCCTGTTCACATTGCTTCGCAGAATCGCTTTTGTGCAGAAAACAGTAACACTTGTTCAGAAGGAAAGAAAGCACAGAGCCCCAGATTCTATGTTGTCCTGGAGAGCTTGCAGAGCACTGGGGAAAGGCAGGCAGAGAATTCCCTGATAGCACCTTCTCTGTGCCTGGGAAGCAGAAGTGTTCACATTGCTTCGCAAGAATCACATTTGTGCAGAAAACAGTAACACTTGTTTAGAACGAAATAAAGCACAGAGCCCCAGATTTTATGTTGTCCTGGAGAGCTTGCAGAGCACTGGGGAAAGGCAGGCAGAGAATTCCTTGCTAGCACCTTCTCTGTGCCCGGGAAGCAGAAGTGTTCACATTGCTTCGCAGAATCGCTTTTGTGCAGAAAACAGTAACACTTGTTCAGAAGGAAAGAAAGCACAGAGCCCCAGATTTGCTGTTGTCCTGGAGAGCTTGCAGAGCACTGGGGAAAGGCAGGCAGAGAATTCCCTGATAGCACCTTCTCTGTGCCTGGGAAGCAGAAGTGTTCACATTGCTTCGCAAGAATCGCTTTTGTGCAGAAAACACTAACACTTGTTCAGAAGGAAAGAAAGCACAGAGCCCCAGATTCTATGTTGTCCTGGAGAGCTTGCAGAGCACTGGGGAAAGGCAGGCAGAGAATTCCCTGATAGCACCTTCTCTGTGCCTGGGAAGCAGAAGTGTTCACATTGCTTCGCAAGAATCGCTTTTGTGCAGAAAACACTAACACTTGTTCAGAAGGAAAGAAAGCACAGAGCCCCTGATTCTATGTTGTCCTGGAGAGCTTGCAGAGCACTGGGGAAAGGCAGGCAGAGAATTCCTTGCTAGCACCTTCTCTGTGCCTGGGAAGCAGAAGTGTTCACATTGCTTCGCAAGAATCGCTTTTGTGCAGAAAACAGTAACACTTGTTCAGAAGGAAAGAAAGCACAGAGCCCCAGATTTTATGTTGTCCTGGAGAGCTTGCAGAGCACTGGGGAAAGGCAGGCAGAGAATTCCCTGCTAGCACCTTCTCTGTGCCTGTTCACATTGCTTCGCAGAATCGCTTTTGTGCAGAAAACAGTAACACTTGTTCAGAACGAAAGAAAGCACAGAGCCCCAGATTTGCTGTTGTCCTGGAGAGCTTGCAGAGCACTGGGGAAAGGCAGGCAGAGAATTCCCTGCTAGCACCTTCTCTGTGCCTGGGAAGCAGAAGTGTTCACATTGCTTCGCAGAATCGCTTTTGTGCAGAAAACACTAACACTTGTTCAGAAGGAAAGAAAGCACAGAGCCCCAGATTCTATGTTGTCCTGGAGAGCTTGCAGAGCACTGGGGAAAGGCAGGCAGAGAATTCCCTGCTAGCACCTTCTCTGTGCCTGTTCACATTGCTTCGCAGAATCGCTTTTGTGCAGAAAACAGTAACACTTGTTCAGAAGGAAAGAAAGCACAGAGCCCCAGATTTTCTGTTGTCCCGGAGAGCTTGCAGAGCACTGGGGAAAGGCAGGCAGAGAATTCCCTGCTAGCACCTTCTCTGTGCGTGGGAAGCAGAAGTGTTCACATTGCTTCGCAAGAATCGCTTTTGTGCAGAAAACAGTAACACTTGTTCAGAACGAAAGAAAGCACAGAGCCCCAGATTCTATGTTGTCCTGGAGAGCTTGCAGAGCACTGGGGAAAGGCAGGCAGAGAATTCCTTGCTAGCACCTTCTCTGTGCCTGGGAAGCAGAAGTGTTCACATTGCTTCGCAGAATCGCTTTTGTGCAGAAAACAGTAACACTTGTTCAGAAGGAAAGAAAGCACAGAGCCCCAGATTTTCTGTTGTCCCGGAGAGCTTGCAGAGCACTGGGGAAAGGCAGGCAGAGAATTCCCTGCTAGCACCTTCTCTGTGCGTGGGAAGCAGAAGTGTTCACATTGCTTCGCAAGAATCGCTTTTGTGCAGAAAACAGTAACACTTGTTTAGAACGAAATAAAGCACAGAGCCCCAGATTTTATGTTGTCCTGGAGAGCTTGCAGAGCACTGGGGAAAGGCAGGCAGAGAATTCCTTGCTAGCACCTTCTCTGTGCCCGGGAAGCAGAAGTGTTCACATTGCTTCGCAGAATCGCTTTTGTGCAGAAAACAGTAACACTTGTTCAGAAGGAAAGAAAGCACAGAGCCCCAGATTTGCTGTTGTCCTGGAGAGCTTGCAGAGCACTGGGGAAAGGCAGGCAGAGAATTCCCTGATAGCACCTTCTCTGTGCCTGGGAAGCAGAAGTGTTCACATTGCTTCGCAGAATCGCTTTTGTGCAGAAAACACTAACACTTGTTCAGAAGGAAAGAAAGCACAGAGCCCCAGATTCTATGTTGTCCTGGAGAGCTTGCAGAGCACTGGGGAAAGGCAGGCAGAGAATTCCCTGATAGCACCTTCTCTGTGCCTGTTCACATTGCTTCGCAGAATCGCTTTTGTGCAGAAAACAGTAACACTTGTTCAGAACGAAAGAAAGCACAGAGCCCCAGATTTTCTGTTGTCCCGGAGAGCTTGCAGAGCACTGGGGAAAGGCAGGCAGAGAATTCCCTGCTAGCACCTTCTCTGTGCCTGGGAAGCAGAAGTGTTCACATTGCTTCGCAAGAATCGCTTTTGTGCAGAAAACACTAACACTTGTTCAGAAGGAAAGAAAGCACAGAGCCCCAGATTTTATGTTGTCCTGGAGAGCTTGCAGAGCACTGGGGAAAGGCAGGCAGAGAATTCCCTGATAGCACCTTCTCTGTGCCTGTTCACATTGCTTCGCAGAATCGCTTTTGTGCAGAAAACAGTAACACTTGTTCAGAAGGAAAGAAAGCACAGAGCCCCAGATTCTATGTTGTCCTGGAGAGCTTGCAGAGCACTGGGGAAAGGCAGGCAGAGAATTCCCTGCTAGCACCTTCCCTGTGCCTGGGAAGCAGAAGTGTTCACATTGCTTCGCAAGAATCGCTTTTGTGCAGAAAACAGTAACACTTGTTCAGAAGGAAAGAAAGCACAGAGCCCCAGATTTTATGTTGTCCTGGAGAGCTTGCAGAGCACTGGGGAAAGGCAGGCAGAGAATTCCCTGCTAGCACCTTCTCTGTGCCTGTTCACATTGCTTCGCAGAATCGCTTTTGTGCAGAAAACAGTAACACTTGTTCAGAAGGAAAGAAATCACAGAGCCCCAGATTCTATGTTGTCCTGGAGAGCTTGCAGAGCACTGGGGAAAGGCAGGCAGAGAATTCCCTGCTAGCACCTTCTCTGTGCCTGGGAAGCAGAAGTGTTCACATTGCTTCGCAGAATCGCTTTTGTGCAGAAAACACTAACACTTGTTCAGAACAAAAGAAAGCACAGAGCCCCAGATTTTATGTTGTCCTGGAGAGTATGCAGAGCACTGGGGAAAGGCAGGCAGAGAATTCCCTGATAGCATCTTCTCTGTGCCTGTTCACATTGCTTCGCAAGAATCGCTTTTGTGCAGAAAACAGTAACACTTGTTCAGAAGGAAAGAAAGCACAGAGCCCCAGATTTTATGTTGTCCTGGAGAGCTTGCAGAGCACTGGGGAAAGGCAGGCAGAGAATTCCTTGCTAGCACCTTCTCTGTGCCTGGGAAGCAGAAGTGTTCACATTGCTTCGCAAGAATCGCTTTTGTGCAGAAAACAGTAACAGTTGTTCAGAAGGAAAGAAAGCACATAGCCCCAGATTCTATGTTGTCCTGGAGAGCTTGCAGAGCACTGGGGAAAGGCAGGCAGAGAATTCCCTGCTAGCACCTTCTCTGTGCGTGGGAAGCAGAAGTGTTCACATTGCTTCGCAAGAATCACTTTTGTGCAGAAAACAGTAACACTTGTTCAGAAGGAAAGAAAGCACAGAGCCCCAGATTCTATGTTGTCCTGGAGAGCTTGCAGAGCACTGGGGAAAGGCAGGCAGAGAATTCCCTGATAGCACCTTCTCTGTGCCTGGGAAGCAGAAGTGTTCACATTGCTTCGCAAGAATCGCTTTTGTGCAGAAAACAGTAACACTTGTTCAGAAGGAAAGAAAGCACAGAGCCCCAGATTCTATGTTGTCCTGGAGAGCTTGCAGAGCACTGGGGAAAGGCAGGCAGAGAATTCCTTGCTAGCACCTTCTCTGTGCCTGGGAAGCAGAAGTGTTCACATTGCTTCGCAGAATCGCTTTTGTGCAGAAAACAGTAACACTTGTTCAGAAGGAAAGAAAGCACAGAGCCCCAGATTCTATGTTGTCCTGGAGAGCTTGCAGAGCACTGGGGAAAGGCAGGCAGAGAATTCCCTGCTAGCACCTTCTCTGTGCCTGGGAAGCAGAAGTGTTCACATTGCTTCGCAGAATCGCTTTTGTGCAGAAAACACTAACACTTGTTCAGAAGGAAAGAAAGCACAGAGCCCCAGATTCTATGTTGTCCTGGAGAGCTTGCAGAGCACTGGGGAAAGGCAGGCAGAGAATTCCCTGATAGCACCTTCTCTGTGCCTGTTCACATTGCTTCGCAGAATCGCTTTTGTGCAGAAAACAGTAACACTTGTTCAGAACGAAAGAAAGCACAGAGCCCCAGATTTTCTGTTGTCCCGGAGAGCTTGCAGAGCACTGGGGAAAGGCAGGCAGAGAATTCCCTGCTAGCACCTTCTCTGTGCCTGTTCACATTGCTTCGCAAGAATCGCTTTTGTGCAGAAAACAGTAACACTTGTTCAGAAGGAAAGAAAGCACAGAGCCCCAGATTTTATGTTGTCCTGGAGAGCTTGCAGAGCACTGGGGAAAGGCAGGCAGAGAATTCCTTGCTAGCACCTTCTCTGTGCCTGGGAAGCAGAAGTGTTCACATTGCTTCGCAAGAATCGCTTTTGTGCAGAAAACAGTAACACTTGTTCAGAAGGAAAGAAAGCACAGAGCCCCAGATTTTATGTTGTCCTGGAGAGCTTGCAGAGCACTGGGGAAAGGCAGGCAGAGAATTCCCTGCTAGCACCTTCTCTGTGCCTGTTCACATTGCTTCGCAGAATCGCTTTTGTGCAGAAAACAGTAACACTTGTTCAGAAGGAAAGAAATCACAGAGCCCCAGATTCTATGTTGTCCTGGAGAGCTTGCAGAGCACTGGGGAAAGGCAGGCAGAGAATTCCCTGCTAGCACCTTCTCTGTGCCTGGGAAGCAGAAGTGTTCACATTGCTTCGCAGAATCGCTTTTGTGCAGAAAACACTAACACTTGTTCAGAACAAAAGAAAGCACAGAGCCCCAGATTTTATGTTGTCCTGGAGAGTATGCAGAGCACTGGGGAAAGGCAGGCAGAGAATTCCCTGATAGCATCTTCTCTGTGCCTGTTCACATTGCTTCGCAAGAATCGCTTTTGTGCAGAAAACAGTAACACTTGTTCAGAAGGAAAGAAAGCACAGAGCCCCAGATTTTATGTTGTCCTGGAGAGCTTGCAGAGCACTGGGGAAAGGCAGGCAGAGAATTCCTTGCTAGCACCTTCTCTGTGCCTGGGAAGCAGAAGTGTTCACATTGCTTCGCAAGAATCGCTTTTGTGCAGAAAACAGTAACAGTTGTTCAGAAGGAAAGAAAGCACATAGCCCCAGATTCTATGTTGTCCTGGAGAGCTTGCAGAGCACTGGGGAAAGGCAGGCAGAGAATTCCCTGCTAGCACCTTCTCTGTGCGTGGGAAGCAGAAGTGTTCACATTGCTTCGCAAGAATCACTTTTGTGCAGAAAACAGTAACACTTGTTCAGAAGGAAAGAAAGCACAGAGCCCCAGATTCTATGTTGTCCTGGAGAGCTTGCAGAGCACTGGGGAAAGGCAGGCAGAGAATTCCCTGATAGCACCTTCTCTGTGCCTGGGAAGCAGAAGTGTTCACATTGCTTCGCAAGAATCGCTTTTGTGCAGAAAACAGTAACACTTGTTCAGAAGGAAAGAAAGCACAGAGCCCCAGATTCTATGTTGTCCTGGAGAGCTTGCAGAGCACTGGGGAAAGGCAGGCAGAGAATTCCTTGCTAGCACCTTCTCTGTGCCTGGGAAGCAGAAGTGTTCACATTGCTTCGCAGAATCGCTTTTGTGCAGAAAACAGTAACACTTGTTCAGAAGGAAAGAAAGCACAGAGCCCCAGATTCTATGTTGTCCTGGAGAGCTTGCAGAGCACTGGGGAAAGGCAGGCAGAGAATTCCCTGCTAGCACCTTCTCTGTGCCTGGGAAGCAGAAGTGTTCACATTGCTTCGCAGAATCGCTTTTGTGCAGAAAACACTAACACTTGTTCAGAAGGAAAGAAAGCACAGAGCCCCAGATTCTATGTTGTCCTGGAGAGCTTGCAGAGCACTGGGGAAAGGCAGGCAGAGAATTCCCTGATAGCACCTTCTCTGTGCCTGTTCACATTGCTTCGCAGAATCGCTTTTGTGCAGAAAACAGTAACACTTGTTCAGAACGAAAGAAAGCACAGAGCCCCAGATTTTCTGTTGTCCCGGAGAGCTTGCAGAGCACTGGGGAAAGGCAGGCAGAGAATTCCCTGATAGCACCTTCTCTGTGCCTGGGAAGCAGAAGTGTTCACATTGCTTCGCAAGAATTGCTCTTGTGCAGAAAACACTAACACTTGTTCAGAAGGAAAGAAAGCACAGAGCCCCAGATTTTATGTTGTCCTGGAGAGCTTGCAGAGCACTGGGGAAAGGCAGGCAGAGAATTCCCTGATAGCACCTTCTCTGTGCCTGTTCACATTGCTTCGCAGAATCGCTTTTGTGCAGAAAACAGTAACACTTGTTCAGAAGGAAAGAAAGCACAGAGCCCCAGATTCTATGTTGTCCTGGAGAGCTTGCAGAGCACTGGGGAAAGGCAGGCAGAGAATTCCTTCCTAGCACCTTCTCTGTGCCTGGGAAGCAGAAGTGTTCACATTGCTTCGCAAGAATCGCTTTTGTGCAGAAAACACTAACACTTGTTCAGAACAAAAGAAAGCACAGAGCCCCAGATTCTATGTTGTCCTGGAGAGTTTGCAGAGCACTGGGGAAAGGCAGGCAGAGAATTCCCTGATAGCACCTTCTCTGTGCCTGTTCACATTGCTTCGCAAGAATCGCTTTTGTGCAGAAAACAGTAACACTTGTTCAGAAGGAAAGAAAGCACAGAGCCCCAGATTTTATGTTGTCCTGGAGAGCTTGCAGAGCACTGGGGAAAGGCAGGCAGAGAATTCCTTGCTAGCACCTTCTCTGTGCCTGGGAAGCAGAAGTGTTCACATTGCTTCGCAAGAATCGCTTTTGTGCAGAAAACAGTAACACTTGTTCAGAAGGAAAGAAAGCACAGAGCCCCAGATTCTATGTTGTCCTGGAGAGCTTGCAGAGCACTGGGGAAAGGCAGGCAGAGAATTCCCTGATAGCACCTTCTCTGTGCGTGGGAAGCAGAAGTGTTCACATTGCTTCGCAAGAATCACTTTTGTGCAGAAAACAGTAACACTTGTTCAGAAGGAAAGAAAGCACAGAGCCCCAGATTCTATGTTGTCCTGGAGAGCTTGCAGAGCACTGGGGAAAGGCAGGCAGAGAATTCCCTGATAGCACCTTCTCTGTGCCTGGGAAGCAGAAGTGTTCACATTGCTTCGCAAGAATCGCTTTTGTGCAGAAAACAGTAACACTTGTTCAGAACGAAAGAAAGCACAGAGCCCCAGATTCTATGTTGTCCTGGAGAGCTTGCAGAGCACTGGGGAAAGGCAGGCAGAGAATTCCTTGCTAGCACCTTCTCTGTGCCTGGGAAGCAGAAGTGTTCACATTGCTTCGCAGAATCGCTTTTGTGCATAAAACAGTAACACTTGTTCAGAAGGAAAGAAAGCACAGAGCCCCAGATTCTATGATGTCCTGGAGAGCTTGCAGAGCACTGGGGATAGGCAGGCAGAGAATTCCCTGCTAGCACCTTCTCTGTGCCTGGGAAGCAGAAGTGTTCACATTGCTTCGCAAGAATCGCTTTTGTGCAGAAAACACTAACACTTGTTCAGAAGGAAAGAAAGCACAGAGCCCCAGATTCTATGTTGTCCTGGAGAGCTTGCAGAGCACTGGGGAAAGGCAGGCAGAGAATTCCCTGATAGCACCTTCTCTGTGCCTGTTCACATTGCTTCGCAGAATCGCTTTTGTGCAGAAAACAGTAACACTTGTTCAGAACGAAAGAAAGCACACAGCCCCAGATTCTATGTTGTCCTGGAGAGCTTGCAGAGCACTGGGGAAAGGCAGGCAGAGAATTCCCTGCTAGCACCTTCTCTGTGCCTGGGAAGCAGAAGTGTTCACATTGCTTCGCAAGAATTGCTCTTGTGCAGAAAACACTAACACTTGTTCAGAAGGAAAGAAAGCACAGAGCCCCAGATTTTATGTTGTCCTGGAGAGCTTGCAGAGCACTGGGGAAAGGCAGGCAGAGAATTCCCTGATAGCACCTTCTCTGTGCCTGTTCACATTGCTTCGCAGAATCGCTTTTGTGCAGAAAACAGTAACACTTGTTCAGAAGGAAAGAAAGCACAGAGCCCCAGATTCTATGTTGTCCTGGAGAGCTTGCAGAGCACTGGGGAAAGGCAGGCAGAGAATTCCCTGCTAGCACCTTCTCTGTGCCTGGGAAGCAGAAGTGTTCACATTGCTTTGCAAGAATCGCTTTTGTGCAGAAAACAGTAACACTTGTTCAGAAGGAAAGAAAGCACAGAGCCCCTGATTCTATGTTGTCCTGGAGAGCTTGCAGAGCACTGGGGAAAGGCAGGCAGAGAATTCCCTGCTAGCACCTTCTCTGTGCCTGGGAAGCAGAAGTGTTCACATTGCTTCGCAAGAATCGCTTTTGTGCAGAAAACAGTAACACTTGTTCAGAAGGAAAGAAAGCACAGAGCCCCAGATTTTATGTTGTCCTGGAGAGCTTGCAGAGCACTGGGGAAAGGCAGGCAGAGAATTCCCTGCTAGCACCTTCTCTGTGCCTGTTCACATTGCTTCGCAGAATCGCTTTTGTGCAGAAAACAGTAACACTTGTTCAGAACGAAAGAAAGCACAGAGCCCCAGATTTTCTGTTGTCCCGGAGAGCTTGCAGAGCACTGGGGAAAGGCAGGCAGAGAATTCCCTGCTAGCACCTTCTCTGTGCCTGGGAAGCAGAAGTGTTCACATTGCTTCGCAAGAATCGCTTTTGTGCAGAAAACAGTAACACTTGTTCAGAAGGAAAGAAAGCACAGAGCCCCAGATTCTATGTTGTCCTGGAGAGCTTGCAGAGCACTGGGGAAAGGCAGGCAGAGAATTCCCTGCTAGCACCTTCTCTGTGCCTGTTCACATTGCTTCGCAGAATCGCTTTTGTGCAGAAAACAGTAACACTTGTTCAGAAGGAAAGAAAGCACAGAGCCCCAGATTCTATGTTGTCCTGGAGAGCTTGCAGAGCACTGGGGAAAGGCAGGCAGAGAATTCCCTGATAGCACCTTCTCTGTGCCTGGGAAGCAGAAGTGTTCACATTGCTTCGCAAGAATCACATTTGTGCAGAAAACAGTAACACTTGTTTAGAACGAAATAAAGCACAGAGCCCCAGATTTGCTGTTGTCCTGGAGAGCTTGCAGAGCACTGGGGAAAGGCAGGCAGAGAATTCCTTGCTAGCACCTTCTCTGTGCCTGGGAAGCAGAAGTGTTCACATTGCTTCGCAGAATCGCTTTTGTGCAGAAAACACTAACACTTGTTCAGAAGGAAAGAAAGCACAGAGCCCCAGATTCTATGTTGTCCTGGAGAGCTTGCAGAGCACTGGGGAAAGGCAGGCAGAGAATTCCCTGATAGCACCTTCTCTGTGCCTGGGAAGCAAAAGTGTTCACATTGCTTCGCAAGAATCGCTTTTGTGCAGAAAACACTAACACTTGTTCAGAAGGAAAGAAAGCACAGAGCCCCTGATTCTATGTTGTCCTGGAGAGCTTGCAGAGCACTGGGGAAAGGCAGGCAGAGAATTCCTTGCTAGCACCTTCTCTGTGCCTGGGAAGCAGAAGTGTTCACATTGCTTCGCAAGAATCGCTTTTGTGCAGAAAACAGTAACACTTGTTCAGAAGGAAAGAAAGCACAGAGCCCCAGATTTTATGTTGTCCTGGAGAGCTTGCAGAGCACTGGGGAAAGGCAGGCAGAGAATTCCCTGCTAGCACCTTCTCTGTGCCTGTTCACATTGCTTCGCAGAATCGCTTTTGTGCAGAAAACAGTAACACTTGTTCAGAACGAAAGAAAGCACAGAGCCCCAGATTTGCTGTTGTCCTGGAGAGCTTGCAGAGCACTGGGGAAAGGCAGGCAGAGAATTCCCTGCTAGCACCTTCTCTGTGCCTGGGAAGCAGAAGTGTTCACATTGCTTCGCAGAATCGCTTTTGTGCAGAAAACACTAACACTTGTTCAGAAGGAAAGAAAGCACAGAGCCCCAGATTCTATGTTGTCCTGGAGAGCTTGCAGAGCACTGGGGAAAGGCAGGCAGAGAATTCCCTGCTAGCACCTTCTCTGTGCCTGTTCACATTGCTTCGCAGAATCGCTTTTGTGCAGAAAACAGTAACACTTGTTCAGAAGGAAAGAAAGCACAGAGCCCCAGATTCTATGTTGTCCTGGAGAGCTTGCAGAGCACTGGGGAAAGGCAGGCAGAGAATTCCCTGATAGCACCTTCTCTGTGCCTGGGAAGCAGAAGTGTTCACATTGCTTCGCAAGAATCACTTTTGTGCAGAAAACAGTAACACTTGTTTAGAACGAAATAAAGCACAGAGCCCCAGATTTTATGTTGTCCTGGAGAGCTTGCAGAGCACTGGGGAAAGGCAGGCAGAGAATTCCTTGCTAGCACCTTCTCTGTGCCCGGGAAGCAGAAGTGTTCACATTGCTTCGCAGAATCGCTTTTGTGCAGAAAACAGTAACACTTGTTCAGAAGGAAAGAAAGCACAGAGCCCCAGATTTGCTGTTGTCCTGGAGAGCTTGCAGAGCACTGGGGAAAGGCAGGCAGAGAATTCCCTGATAGCACCTTCTCTGTGCCTGGGAAGCAGAAGTGTTCACATTGCTTCGCAAGAATCGCTTTTGTGCAGAAAACACTAACACTTGTTCAGAAGGAAAGAAAGCACAGAGCCCCAGATTCTATGTTGTCCTGGAGAGCTTGCAGAGCACTGGGGAAAGGCAGGCAGAGAATTCCCTGCTAGCACCTTCTCTGTGCCTGTTCACATTGCTTCGCAGAATCGCTTTTGTGCAGAAAACAGTAACACTTGTTCAGAACGAAAGAAAGCACAGAGCCCCAGATTTTCTGTTGTCCCGGAGAGCTTGCAGAGCACTGGGGAAAGGCAGGCAGAGAATTCCCTGCTAGCACCTTCTCTGTGCCTGGGAAGCAGAAGTGTTCACATTGCTTCGCAAGAATCGCTCTTGTGCAGAAAACACTAACACTTGTTCAGAAGGAAAGAAAGCACAGAGCCCCAGATTTTATGTTGTCCTGGAGAGCTTGCAGAGCACTGGGGAAAGGCAGGCAGAGAATTCCCTGATAGCACCTTCTCTGTGCCTGTTCACATTGCTTCGCAGAATCGCTTTTGTGCAGAAAACAGTAACACTTGTTCAGAAGGAAAGAAAGCACAGAGCCCCAGATTCTATGTTGTCCTGGAGAGCTTGCAGAGCACTGGGGAAAGGCAGGCAGAGAATTCCCTGCTAGCACCTTCTCTGTGCCTGGGAAGCAGAAGTGTTCACATTGCTTCGCAAGAATCGCTTTTGTGCAGAAAACAGTAACACTTGTTCAGAAGGAAAGAAAGCACAGAGCCCCAGATTCTATGTTGTCCTGGAGAGCTTGCAGAGCACTGGGGAAAGGCAGGCAGAGAATTCCCTGATAGCACCTTCTCTGTGCCTGTTCACATTGCTTCGCAGAATCGCTTTTGTGCAGAAAACAGTAACACTTGTTCAGAACGAAAGAAAGCACACAGCCCCAGATTCTATGTTGTCCTGGAGAGCTTGCAGAGCACTGGGGAAAGGCAGGCAGAGAATTCCCTGCTAGCACCTTCTCTGTGCCTGGGAAGCAGAAGTGTTCACATTGCTTCGCAAGAATTGCTCTTGTGCAGAAAACACTAACACTTGTTCAGAAGGAAAGAAAGCACAGAGCCCCAGATTTTATGTTGTCCTGGAGAGCTTGCAGAGCACTGGGGAAAGGCAGGCAGAGAATTCCCTGATAGCACCTTCTCTGTGCCTGTTCACATTGCTTCGCAGAATCGCTTTTGTGCAGAAAACAGTAACACTTGTTCAGAAGGAAAGAAAGCACAGAGCCCCAGATTCTATGTTGTCCTGGAGAGCTTGCAGAGCACTGGGGAAAGGCAGGCAGAGAATTCCCTGCTAGCACCTTCTCTGTGCCTGGGAAGCAGAAGTGTTCACATTGCTTTGCAAGAATCGCTTTTGTGCAGAAAACACTAACACTTGTTCAGAAGGAAAGAAAGCACAGAGCCCCTGATTCTATGTTGTCCTGGAGAGCTTGCAGAGCACTGGGGAAAGGCAGGCAGAGAATTCCCTGCTAGCACCTTCTCTGTGCCTGGGAAGCAGAAGTGTTCACATTGCTTCGCAAGAATCGCTTTTGTGCAGAAAACAGTAACACTTGTTCAGAAGGAAAGAAAGCACAGAGCCCCAGATTTTATGTTGTCCTGGAGAGCTTGCAGAGCACTGGGGAAAGGCAGGCAGAGAATTCCCTGCTAGCACCTTCTCTGTGCCTGTTCACATTGCTTCGCAGAATCGCTTTTGTGCAGAAAACAGTAACACTTGTTCAGAACGAAAGAAAGCACAGAGCCCCAGATTTTCTGTTGTCCCGGAGAGCTTGCAGAGCACTGGGGAAAGGCAGGCAGAGAATTCCCTGCTAGCACCTTCTCTGTGCCTGGGAAGCAGAAGTGTTCACATTGCTTCGCAAGAATCGCTTTTGTGCAGAAAACAGTAACACTTGTTCAGAAGGAAAGAAAGCACAGAGCCCCAGATTCTATGTTGTCCTGGAGAGCTTGCAGAGCACTGGGGAAAGGCAGGCAGAGAATTCCCTGCTAGCACCTTCTCTGTGCCTGTTCACATTGCTTCGCAGAATCGCTTTTGTGCAGAAAACAGTAACACTTGTTCAGAAGGAAAGAAAGCACAGAGCCCCAGATTCTATGTTGTCCTGGAGAGCTTGCAGAGCACTGGGGAAAGGCAGGCAGAGAATTCCCTGATAGCACCTTCTCTGTGCCTGGGAAGCAGAAGTGTTCACATTGCTTCGCAAGAATCACATTTGTGCAGAAAACAGTAACACTTGTTTAGAACGAAATAAAGCACAGAGCCCCAGATTTGCTGTTGTCCTGGAGAGCTTGCAGAGCACTGGGGAAAGGCAGGCAGAGAATTCCTTGCTAGCACCTTCTCTGTGCCTGGGAAGCAGAAGTGTTCACATTGCTTCGCAGAATCGCTTTTGTGCAGAAAACACTAACACTTGTTCAGAAGGAAAGAAAGCACAGAGCCCCAGATTCTATGTTGTCCTGGAGAGCTTGCAGAGCACTGGGGAAAGGCAGGCAGAGAATTCCCTGATAGCACCTTCTCTGTGCCTGGGAAGCAAAAGTGTTCACATTGCTTCGCAAGAATCGCTTTTGTGCAGAAAACACTAACACTTGTTCAGAAGGAAAGAAAGCACAGAGCCCCTGATTCTATGTTGTCCTGGAGAGCTTGCAGAGCACTGGGGAAAGGCAGGCAGAGAATTCCTTGCTAGCACCTTCTCTGTGCCTGGGAAGCAGAAGTGTTCACATTGCTTCGCAAGAATCGCTTTTGTGCAGAAAACAGTAACACTTGTTCAGAAGGAAAGAAAGCACAGAGCCCCAGATTTTATGTTGTCCTGGAGAGCTTGCAGAGCACTGGGGAAAGGCAGGCAGAGAATTCCCTGCTAGCACCTTCTCTGTGCCTGTTCACATTGCTTCGCAGAATCGCTTTTGTGCAGAAAACAGTAACACTTGTTCAGAACGAAAGAAAGCACAGAGCCCCAGATTTGCTGTTGTCCTGGAGAGCTTGCAGAGCACTGGGGAAAGGCAGGCAGAGAATTCCCTGCTAGCACCTTCTCTGTGCCTGGGAAGCAGAAGTGTTCACATTGCTTCGCAGAATCGCTTTTGTGCAGAAAACACTAACACTTGTTCAGAAGGAAAGAAAGCACAGAGCCCCAGATTCTATGTTGTCCTGGAGAGCTTGCAGAGCACTGGGGAAAGGCAGGCAGAGAATTCCCTGCTAGCACCTTCTCTGTGCCTGTTCACATTGCTTCGCAGAATCGCTTTTGTGCAGAAAACAGTAACACTTGTTCAGAAGGAAAGAAAGCACAGAGCCCCAGATTCTATGTTGTCCTGGAGAGCTTGCAGAGCACTGGGGAAAGGCAGGCAGAGAATTCCCTGATAGCACCTTCTCTGTGCCTGGGAAGCAGAAGTGTTCACATTGCTTCGCAAGAATCACTTTTGTGCAGAAAACAGTAACACTTGTTTAGAACGAAATAAAGCACAGAGCCCCAGATTTTATGTTGTCCTGGAGAGCTTGCAGAGCACTGGGGAAAGGCAGGCAGAGAATTCCTTGCTAGCACCTTCTCTGTGCCCGGGAAGCAGAAGTGTTCACATTGCTTCGCAGAATCGCTTTTGTGCAGAAAACAGTAACACTTGTTCAGAAGGAAAGAAAGCACAGAGCCCCAGATTTGCTGTTGTCCTGGAGAGCTTGCAGAGCACTGGGGAAAGGCAGGCAGAGAATTCCCTGATAGCACCTTCTCTGTGCCTGGGAAGCAGAAGTGTTCACATTGCTTCGCAAGAATCGCTTTTGTGCAGAAAACACTAACACTTGTTCAGAAGGAAAGAAAGCACAGAGCCCCAGATTCTATGTTGTCCTGGAGAGCTTGCAGAGCACTGGGGAAAGGCAGGCAGAGAATTCCCTGCTAGCACCTTCTCTGTGCCTGTTCACATTGCTTCGCAGAATCGCTTTTGTGCAGAAAACAGTAACACTTGTTCAGAACGAAAGAAAGCACAGAGCCCCAGATTTTCTGTTGTCCCGGAGAGCTTGCAGAGCACTGGGGAAAGGCAGGCAGAGAATTCCCTGCTAGCACCTTCTCTGTGCCTGGGAAGCAGAAGTGTTCACATTGCTTCGCAAGAATCGCTCTTGTGCAGAAAACACTAACACTTGTTCAGAAGGAAAGAAAGCACAGAGCCCCAGATTTTATGTTGTCCTGGAGAGCTTGCAGAGCACTGGGGAAAGGCAGGCAGAGAATTCCCTGATAGCACCTTCTCTGTGCCTGTTCACATTGCTTCGCAGAATCGCTTTTGTGCAGAAAACAGTAACACTTGTTCAGAAGGAAAGAAAGCACAGAGCCCCAGATTCTATGTTGTCCTGGAGAGCTTGCAGAGCACTGGGGAAAGGCAGGCAGAGAATTCCCTGCTAGCACCTTCTCTGTGCCTGGGAAGCAGAAGTGTTCACATTGCTTCGCAAGAATCGCTTTTGTGCAGAAAACAGTAACACTTGTTCAGAAGGAAAGAAAGCACAGAGCCCCAGATTTTATGTTGTCCTGGAGAGCTTGCAGAGCACTGGGGAAAGGCAGGCAGAGAATTCCCTGCTAGCACCTTCTCTGTGCCTGTTCACATTGCTTCGCAGAATCGCTTTTGTGCAGAAAACAGTAACACTTGTTCAGAAGGAAAGAAATCACAGAGCCCCAGATTCTATGTTGTCCTGGAGAGCTTGCAGAGCACTGGGGAAAGGCAGGCAGAGAATTCCCTGCTAGCACCTTCTCTGTGCCTGGGAAGCAGAAGTGTTCACATTGCTTCGCAGAATCGCTTTTGTGCAGAAAACACTAACACTTGTTCAGAACAAAAGAAAGCACAGAGCCCCAGATTCTATGTTGTCCTGGAGAGTTTGCAGAGCACTGGGGAAAGGCAGGCAGAGAATTCCCTGATAGCACCTTCTCTGTGCCTGTTCACATTGCTTCGCAAGAATCGCTTTTGTGCAGAAAACAGTAACACTTGTTCAGAAGGAAAGAAAGCACAGAGCCCCAGATTCTATGTTGTCCTGGAGAGCTTGCAGAGCACTGGGGAAAGGCAGGCAGAGAATTCCCTGCTAGCACCTTCTCTGTGCGTGGGAAGCAGAAGTGTTCACATTGCTTCGCAAGAATCGCTTTTGTGCAGAAAACAGTAACACTTGTTCAGAAGGAAAGAAAGCACAGAGCCCCAGATTCTATGTTGTCCTGGAGAGCTTGCAGAGCACTGGGGAAAGGCAGGCAGAGAATTCCTTGCTAGCACCTTCTCTGTGCCTGGGAAGCAGAAGTGTTCACATTGCTTCGCAGAATCGCTTTTGTGCAGAAAACACTAACACTTGTTCAGAAGGAAAGAAAGCACAGAGCCCCAGATTCTATGTTGTCCTGGAGAGCTTGCAGAGCACTGGGGAAAGGCAGGCAGAGAATTCCCTGCTAGCACCTTCTCTGTGCCTGGGAAGCAGAAGTGTTCACATTGCTTCGCAGAATCGCTTTTGTGCAGAAAACACTAACACTTGTTCAGAAGGAAAGAAAGCACAGAGCCCCAGATTCTATGTTGTCCTGGAGAGCTTGCAGAGCACTGGGGAAAGGCAGGCAGAGAATTCCCTGATAGCACCTTCTCTGTGCCTGTTCACATTGCTTCGCAGAATCGCTTTTGTGCAGAAAACAGTAACACTTGTTCAGAAGGAAAGAAAGCACAGAGCCCCAGATTCTATGTTGTCCTGGAGAGCTTGCAGAGCACTGGGGAAAGGCAGGCAGAGAATTCCCTGATAGCACCTTCTCTGTGCCTGGGAAGCAGAAGTGTTCACATTGCTTCGCAAGAATCACATTTGTGCAGAAAACAGTAACACTTGTTTAGAACGAAATAAAGCACAGAGCCCCAGATTTTATGTTGTCCTGGAGAGCTTGCAGAGCACTGGGGAAAGGCAGGCAGAGAATTCCTTGCTAGCACCTTCTCTGTGCCTGGGAAGCAGAAGTGTTCACATTGCTTCGCAGAATCGCTTTTGTGCAGAAAACACTAACACTTGTTCAGAAGGAAAGAAAGCACAGAGCCCCAGATTCTATGTTGTCCTGGAGAGCTTGCAGAGCACTGGGGAAAGGCAGGCAGAGAATTCCCTGATAGCACCTTCTCTGTGCCTGGGAAGCAGAAGTGTTCACATTGCTTCGCAAGAATCGCTTTTGTGCAGAAAACACTAACACTTGTTCAGAAGGAAAGAAAGCACAGAGCCCCTGATTCTATGTTGTCCTGGAGAGCTTGCAGAGCACTGGGGAAAGGCAGGCAGAGAATTCCTTGCTAGCACCTTCTCTGTGCCTGGGAAGCAGAAGTGTTCACATTGCTTCGCAAGAATCGCTTTTGTGCAGAAAACAGTAACACTTGTTCAGAAGGAAAGAAAGCACAGAGCCCCAGATTTTATGTTGTCCTGGAGAGCTTGCAGAGCACTGGGGAAAGGCAGGCAGAGAATTCCCTGCTAGCACCTTCTCTGTGCCTGTTCACATTGCTTCGCAGAATCGCTTTTGTGCAGAAAACAGTAACACTTGTTCAGAACGAAAGAAAGCACAGAGCCCCAGATTTGCTGTTGTCCTGGAGAGCTTGCAGAGCACTGGGGAAAGGCAGGCAGAGAATTCCCTGCTAGCACCTTCTCTGTGCCTGGGAAGCAGAAGTGTTCACATTGCTTCGCAGAATCGCTTTTGTGCAGAAAACACTAACACTTGTTCAGAAGGAAAGAAAGCACAGAGCCCCAGATTCTATGTTGTCCTGGAGAGCTTGCAGAGCACTGGGGAAAGGCAGGCAGAGAATTCCCTGATAGCACCTTCTCTGTGCCTGTTCACATTGCTTCGCAGAATCGCTTTTGTGCAGAAAACAGTAACACTTGTTCAGAACGAAAGAAAGCACAGAGCCCCAGATTTTCTGTTGTCCCGGAGAGCTTGCAGAGCACTGGGGAAAGGCAGGCAGAGAATTCCCTGCTAGCACCTTCTCTGTGCCTGGGAAGCAGAAGTGTTCACATTGCTTCGCAAGAATCGCTTTTGTGCAGAAAACAGTAACACTTGTTCAGAACGAAAGAAAGCACAGAGCCCCAGATTCTATGTTGTCCTGGAGAGCTTGCAGAGCACTGGGGAAAGGCAGGCAGAGAATTCCCTGCTAGCACCTTCTCTGTGCCTGTTCACATTGCTTCGCAGAATCGCTTTTGTGCAGAAAACAGTAACACTTGTTCAGAAGGAAAGAAAGCACAGAGCCCCAGATTCTATGTTGTCCTGGAGAGCTTGCAGAGCACTGGGGAAAGGCAGGCAGAGAATTCCCTGATAGCACCTTCTCTGTGCCTGGGAAGCAGAAGTGTTCACATTGCTTCGCAAGAATCACTTTTGTGCAGAAAACAGTAACACTTGTTTAGAACGAAATAAAGCACAGAGCCCCAGATTTTATGTTGTCCTGGAGAGCTTGCAGAGCACTGGGGAAAGGCAGGCAGAGAATTCCCTGCTAGCACCTTCTCTGTGCCCGGGAAGCAGAAGTGTTCACATTGCTTCGCAGAATCGCTTTTGTGCAGAAAACAGTAACACTTGTTCAGAAGGAAAGAAAGCACAGAGCCCCAGATTTGCTGTTGTCCTGGAGAGCTTGCAGAGCACTGGGGAAAGGCAGGCAGAGAATTCCCTGATAGCACCTTCTCTGTGCCTGGGAAGCAGAAGTGTTCACATTGCTTCGCAAGAATCGCTTTTGTGCAGAAAACACTAACACTTGTTCAGAAGGAAAGAAAGCACAGAGCCCCAGATTCTATGTTGTCCTGGAGAGCTTGCAGAGCACTGGGGAAAGGCAGGCAGAGAATTCCCTGCTAGCACCTTCTCTGTGCCTGTTCACATTGCTTCGCAGAATCGCTTTTGTGCAGAAAACAGTAACACTTGTTCAGAACGAAAGAAAGCACAGAGCCCCAGATTTTCTGTTGTCCCGGAGAGCTTGCAGAGCACTGGGGAAAGGCAGGCAGAGAATTCCCTGCTAGCACCTTCTCTGTGCCTGGGAAGCAGAAGTGTTCACATTGCTTCGCAAGAATCGCTCTTGTGCAGAAAACACTAACACTTGTTCAGAAGGAAAGAAAGCACAGAGCCCCAGATTTTATGTTGTCCTGGAGAGCTTGCAGAGCACTGGGGAAAGGCAGGCAGAGAATTCCCTGATAGCACCTTCTCTGTGCCTGTTCACATTGCTTCGCAGAATCGCTTTTGTGCAGAAAACAGTAACACTTGTTCAGAAGGAAAGAAAGCACAGAGCCCCAGATTCTATGTTGTCCTGGAGAGCTTGCAGAGCACTGGGGAAAGGCAGGCAGAGAATTCCCTGCTAGCACCTTCTCTGTGCCTGGGAAGCAGAAGTGTTCACATTGCTTCGCAAGAATCGCTTTTGTGCAGAAAACAGTAACACTTGTTCAGAAGGAAAGAAAGCACAGAGCCCCAGATTTTATGTTGTCCTGGAGAGCTTGCAGAGCACTGGGGAAAGGCAGGCAGAGAATTCCCTGCTAGCACCTTCTCTGTGCCTGTTCACATTGCTTCGCAGAATCGCTTTTGTGCAGAAAACAGTAACACTTGTTCAGAAGGAAAGAAATCACAGAGCCCCAGATTCTATGTTGTCCTGGAGAGCTTGCAGAGCACTGGGGAAAGGCAGGCAGAGAATTCCCTGCTAGCACCTTCTCTGTGCCTGGGAAGCAGAAGTGTTCACATTGCTTCGCAGAATCGCTTTTGTGCAGAAAACACTAACACTTGTTCAGAACAAAAGAAAGCACAGAGCCCCAGATTCTATGTTGTCCTGGAGAGTTTGCAGAGCACTGGGGAAAGGCAGGCAGAGAATTCCCTGATAGCACCTTCTCTGTGCCTGTTCACATTGCTTCGCAAGAATCGCTTTTGTGCAGAAAACAGTAACACTTGTTCAGAAGGAAAGAAAGCACAGAGCCCCAGATTTTATGTTGTCCTGGAGAGCTTGCAGAGCACTGGGGAAAGGCAGGCAGAGAATTCCTTGCTAGCACCTTCTCTGTGCCCGGGAAGCAGAAGTGTTCACATTGCTTCGCAGAATCGCTTTTGTGCAGAAAACAGTAACACTTGTTCAGAAGGAAAGAAAGCACAGAGCCCCAGATTTGCTGTTGTCCTGGAGAGCTTGCAGAGCACTGGGGAAAGGCAGGCAGAGAATTCCCTGATAGCACCTTCTCTGTGCCTGGGAAGCAGAAGTGTTCACATTGCTTCGCAAGAATCGCTTTTGTGCAGAAAACACTAACACTTGTTCAGAAGGAAAGAAAGCACAGAGCCCCAGATTCTATGTTGTCCTGGAGAGCTTGCAGAGCACTGGGGAAAGGCAGGCAGAGAATTCCCTGCTAGCACCTTCTCTGTGCCTGTTCACATTGCTTCGCAGAATCGCTTTTGTGCAGAAAACAGTAACACTTGTTCAGAACGAAAGAAAGCACAGAGCCCCAGATTTTCTGTTGTCCCGGAGAGCTTGCAGAGCACTGGGGAAAGGCAGGCAGAGAATTCCCTGCTAGCACCTTCTCTGTGCCTGGGAAGCAGAAGTGTTCACATTGCTTCGCAAGAATCGCTCTTGTGCAGAAAACACTAACACTTGTTCAGAAGGAAAGAAAGCACAGAGCCCCAGATTTTATGTTGTCCTGGAGAGCTTGCAGAGCACTGGGGAAAGGCAGGCAGAGAATTCCCTGATAGCACCTTCTCTGTGCCTGTTCACATTGCTTCGCAGAATCGCTTTTGTGCAGAAAACAGTAACACTTGTTCAGAAGGAAAGAAAGCACAGAGCCCCAGATTCTATGTTGTCCTGGAGAGCTTGCAGAGCACTGGGGAAAGGCAGGCAGAGAATTCCCTGCTAGCACCTTCTCTGTGCCTGGGAAGCAGAAGTGTTCACATTGCTTCGCAAGAATCGCTTTTGTGCAGAAAACAGTAACACTTGTTCAGAAGGAAAGAAAGCACAGAGCCCCAGATTTTATGTTGTCCTGGAGAGCTTGCAGAGCACTGGGGAAAGGCAGGCAGAGAATTCCCTGCTAGCACCTTCTCTGTGCCTGTTCACATTGCTTCGCAGAATCGCTTTTGTGCAGAAAACAGTAACACTTGTTCAGAAGGAAAGAAATCACAGAGCCCCAGATTCTATGTTGTCCTGGAGAGCTTGCAGAGCACTGGGGAAAGGCAGGCAGAGAATTCCCTGCTAGCACCTTCTCTGTGCCTGGGAAGCAGAAGTGTTCACATTGCTTCGCAGAATCGCTTTTGTGCAGAAAACACTAACACTTGTTCAGAACAAAAGAAAGCACAGAGCCCCAGATTCTATGTTGTCCTGGAGAGTTTGCAGAGCACTGGGGAAAGGCAGGCAGAGAATTCCCTGATAGCACCTTCTCTGTGCCTGTTCACATTGCTTCGCAAGAATCGCTTTTGTGCAGAAAACAGTAACACTTGTTCAGAAGGAAAGAAAGCACAGAGCCCCAGATTTTATGTTGTCCTGGAGAGCTTGCAGAGCACTGGGGAAAGGCAGGCAGAGAATTCCTTGCTAGCACCTTCTCTGTGCCTGGGAAGCAGAAGTGTTCACATTGCTTCGCAAGAATCGCTTTTGTGCAGAAAACAGTAACACTTGTTCAGAAGGAAAGAAAGCACAGAGCCCCAGATTCTATGTTGTCCTGGAGAGCTTGCAGAGCACTGGGGAAAGGCAGGCAGAGAATTCCCTGCTAGCACCTTCTCTGTGCCTGGGAAGCAGAAGTGTTCACATTGCTTCGCAAGAATCGCTTTTGTGCAGAAAACACTAACACTTGTTCAGAAGGAAAGAAAGCACAGAGCCCCAGATTCTATGTTGTCCTGGAGAGCTTGCAGAGCACTGGGGAAAGGCAGGCAGAGAATTCCTTGCTAGCACCTTCTCTGTGCCTGGGAAGCAGAAGTGTTCACATTGCTTCGCAGAATCGCTTTTGTGCAGAAAACACTAACACTTGTTCAGAAGGAAAGAAAGCACAGAGCCCCATATTCTATGTTGTCCTGGAGAGCTTGCAGAGCACTGGGGAAAGGCAGGCAGAGAATTCCCTGCTAGCACCTTCTCTGTGCCTGGGAAGCAGAAGTGTTCACATTGCTTCGCAGAATCGCTTTTGTGCAGAAAACACTAACACTTGTTCAGAAGGAAAGAAAGCACAGAGCCCCAGATTCTATGTTGTCCTGGAGAGCTTGCAGAGCACTGGGGAAAGGCAGGCAGAGAATTCCCTGATAGCACCTTCTCTGTGCCTGTTCACATTGCTTCGCAGAATCGCTTTTGTGCAGAAAACAGTAACACTTGTTCAGAACGAAAGAAAGCACAGAGCCCCAGATTTTCTGTTGTCCCGGAGAGCTTGCAGAGCACTGGGGAAAGGCAGGCAGAGAATTCCCTGCTAGCACCTTCTCTGTGCCTGGGAAGCAGAAGTGTTCACATTGCTTCGCAAGAATCGCTTTTGTGCAGAAAACACTAACACTTGTTCAGAAGGAAAGAAAGCACAGAGCCCCAGATTTTATGTTGTCCTGGAGAGCTTGCAGAGCACTGGGGAAAGGCAGGCAGAGAATTCCCTGATAGCACCTTCTCTGTGCCTGTTCACATTGCTTCGCAGAATCGCTTTTGTGCAGAAAACAGTAACACTTGTTCAGAACGAAAGAAAGCACAGAGCCCCAGATTCTATGTTGTCCTGGAGAGCTTGCAGAGCACTGGGGAAAGGCAGGCAGAGAATTCCCTGCTAGCACCTTCTCTGTGCCTGGGAAGCAGAAGTGTTCACATTGCTTCGCAAGAATCGCTCTTGTGCAGAAAACACTAACACTTGTTCAGAAGGAAAGAAAGCACAGAGCCCCAGATTTTATGTTGTCCTGGAGAGCTTGCAGAGCACTGGGGAAAGGCAGGCAGAGAATTCCTTCCTAGCACCTTCTCTGTGCCTGGGAAGCAGAAGTGTTCACATTGCTTCGCAAGAATCGCTTTTGTGCAGAAAACACTAACACTTGTTCAGAACAAAAGAAAGCACAGAGCCCCAGATTCTATGTTGTCCTGGAGAGTTTGCAGAGCACTGGGGAAAGGCAGGCAGAGAATTCCCTGATAGCACCTTCTCTGTGCCTGTTCACATTGCTTCGCAAGAATCGCTTTTGTGCAGAAAACAGTAACACTTGTTCAGAAGGAAAGAAAGCACAGAGCCCCAGATTTTATGTTGTCCTGGAGAGCTTGCAGAGCACTGGGGAAAGGCAGGCAGAGAATTCCTTGCTAGCACCTTCTCTGTGCCTGGGAAGCAGAAGTGTTCACATTGCTTCGCAAGAATCGCTTTTGTGCAGAAAACAGTAACACTTGTTCAGAAGGAAAGAAAGCACAGAGCCCCAGATTCTATGTTGTCCTGGAGAGCTTGCAGAGCACTGGGGAAAGGCAGGCAGAGAATTCCCTGCTAGCACCTTCTCTGTGCGTGGGAAGCAGAAGTGTTCACATTGCTTCGCAAGAATCACTTTTGTGCAGAAAACAGTAACACTTGTTCAGAAGGAAAGAAAGCACAGAGCCCCAGATTCTATGTTGTCCTGGAGAGCTTGCAGAGCACTGGGGAAAGGCAGGCAGAGAATTCCCTGATAGCACCTTCTCTGTGCCTGTTCACATTGCTTCGCAAGAATCGCTTTTGTGCAGAAAACAGTAACACTTGTTCAGAAGGAAAGAAAGCACAGAGCCCCAGATTTTATGTTGTCCTGGAGAGCTTGCAGAGCACTGGGGAAAGGCAGGCAGAGAATTCCTTGCTAGCACCTTCTCTGTGCCTGGGAAGCAGAAGTGTTCACATTGCTTCGCAAGAATCACTTTTGTGCAGAAAACAGTAACACTTGTTCAGAAGGAAAGAAAGCACAGAGCCCCAGATTCTATGTTGTCCTGGAGAGCTTGCAGAGCACTGGGGAAAGGCAGGCAGAGAATTCCCTGATAGCACCTTCTCTGTGCCTGGGAAGCAGAAGTGTTCACATTGCTTCGCAAGAATCGCTTTTGTGCAGAAAACAGTAACACTTGTTCAGAAGGAAAGAAAGCACAGAGCCCCAGATTCTATGTTGTCCTGGAGAGCTTGCAGAGCACTGGGGAAAGGCAGGCAGAGAATTCCTTGCTAGCACCTTCTCTGTGCCTGGGAAGCAGAAGTGTTCACATTGCTTCGCAGAATCGCTTTTGTGCAGAAAACAGTAACACTTGTTCAGAAGGAAAGAAAGCACAGAGCCCCAGATTCTATGTTGTCCTGGAGAGCTTGCAGAGCACTGGGGAAAGGCAGGCAGAGAATTCCCTGCTAGCACCTTCTCTGTGCCTGGGAAGCAGAAGTGTTCACATTGCTTCGCAAGAATCGCTTTTGTGCAGAAAACACTAACACTTGTTCAGAAGGAAAGAAAGCACAGAGCCCCTGATTCTATGTTGTCCTGGAGAGCTTGCAGAGCACTGGGGAAAGGCAGGCAGAGAATTCCCTGCTAGCACCTTCTCTGTGCGTGGGAAGCAGAAGTGTTCACATTGCTTCGCAATAATCGCTTTTGTGCAGAAAACAGTAACACTTGTTCAGAAGGAAAGAAAGCACAGAGCCCCAGATTTTATGTTGTCCTGGAGAGCTTGCAGAGCACTGGGGAAAGGCAGGCAGAGAATTCCCTGCTAGCACCTTCTCTGTGCCTGTTCACATTGCTTCGCAGAATCGCTTTTGTGCAGAAAACAGTAACACTTGTTCAGAACGAAAGAAAGCACAGAGCCCCAGATTTGCTGTTGTCCTGGAGAGCTTGCAGAGCACTGGGGAAAGGCAGGCAGAGAATTCCCTGCTAGCACCTTCTCTGTGCCTGGGAAGCAGAAGTGTTCACATTGCTTCGCAGAATCGCTTTTGTGCAGAAAACACTAACACTTGTTCAGAAGGAAAGAAAGCACAGAGCCCCAGATTCTATGTTGTCCTGGAGAGCTTGCAGAGCACTGGGGAAAGGCAGGCAGAGAATTCCCTGATAGCACCTTCTCTGTGCCTGTTCACATTGCTTCGCAGAATCGCTTTTGTGCAGAAAACAGTAACACTTGTTCAGAACGAAAGAAAGCACAGAGCCCCAGATTTTCTGTTGTCCCGGAGAGCTTGCAGAGCACTGGGGAAAGGCAGGCAGAGAATTCCCTGCTAGCACCTTCTCTGTGCCTGGGAAGAAGAAGTGTTCACATTGCTTCGCAAGAATCACTTTTGTGCAGAAAACAGTAACACTTGTTCAGAACGAAAGAAAGCACAGAGCCCCAGATTCTATGTTGTCCTGGAGAGCTTGCAGAGCACTGGGGAAAGGCAGGCAGAGAATTCCCTGCTAGCACCTTCTCTGTGCCTGTTCACATTGCTTCGCAGAATCGCTTTTGTGCAGAAAACAGTAACACTTGTTCAGAAGGAAAGAAAGCACAGAGCCCCAGATTCTATGTTGTCCTGGAGAGCTTGCAGAGCACTGGGGAAAGGCAGGCAGAGAATTCCCTGATAGCACCTTCTCTGTGCCTGGGAAGCAGAAGTGTTCACATTGCTTCGCAAGAATCACATTTGTGCAGAAAACAGTAACACTTGTTTAGAACGAAATAAAGCACAGAGCCCCAGATTTTATGTTGTCCTGGAGAGCTTGCAGAGCACTGGGGAAAGGCAGGCAGAGAATTCCTTGCTAGCACCTTCTCTGTGCCCGGGAAGCAGAAGTGTTCACATTGCTTCGCAGAATCGCTTTTGTGCAGAAAACAGTAACACTTGTTCAGAAGGAAAGAAAGCACAGAGCCCCAGATTTGCTGTTGTCCTGGAGAGCTTGCAGAGCACTGGGGAAAGGCAGGCAGAGAATTCCCTGATAGCACCTTCTCTGTGCCTGGGAAGCAGAAGTGTTCACATTGCTTCGCAAGAATCGCTTTTGTGCAGAAAACACTAACACTTGTTCAGAAGGAAAGAAAGCACAGAGCCCCAGATTCTATGTTGTCCTGGAGAGCTTGCAGAGCACTGGGGAAAGGCAGGCAGAGAATTCCCTGATAGCACCTTCTCTGTGCCTGGGAAGCAGAAGTGTTCACATTGCTTCGCAAGAATCGCTTTTGTGCAGAAAACACTAACACTTGTTCAGAAGGAAAGAAAGCACAGAGCCCCTGATTCTATGTTGTCCTGGAGAGCTTGCAGAGCACTGGGGAAAGGCAGGCAGAGAATTCCTTGCTAGCACCTTCTCTGTGCCTGGGAAGCAGAAGTGTTCACATTGCTTCGCAAGAATCGCTTTTGTGCAGAAAACAGTAACACTTGTTCAGAAGGAAAGAAAGCACAGAGCCCCAGATTTTATGTTGTCCTGGAGAGCTTGCAGAGCACTGGGGAAAGGCAGGCAGAGAATTCCCTGCTAGCACCTTCTCTGTGCCTGTTCACATTGCTTCGCAGAATCGCTTTTGTGCAGAAAACAGTAACACTTGTTCAGAACGAAAGAAAGCACAGAGCCCCAGATTTGCTGTTGTCCTGGAGAGCTTGCAGAGCACTGGGGAAAGGCAGGCAGAGAATTCCCTGCTAGAACCTTCTCTGTGCCTGGGAAGCAGAAGTGTTCACATTGCTTCGCAGAATCGCTTTTGTGCAGAAAACACTAACACTTGTTCAGAAGGAAAGAAAGCACAGAGCCCCAGATTCTATGTTGTCCTGGAGAGCTTGCAGAGCACTGGGGAAAGGCAGGCAGAGAATTCCCTGCTAGCACCTTCTCTGTGCCTGTTCACATTGCTTCGCAGAATCGCTTTTGTGCAGAAAACAGTAACACTTGTTCAGAAGGAAAGAAAGCACAGAGCCCCAGATTTTCTGTTGTCCCGGAGAGCTTGCAGAGCACTGGGGAAAGGCAGGCAGAGAATTCCCTGCTAGCACCTTCTCTGTGCGTGGGAAGCAGAAGTGTTCACATTGCTTCGCAAGAATCGCTTTTGTGCAGAAAACAGTAACACTTGTTCAGAACGAAAGAAAGCACAGAGCCCCAGATTCTATGTTGTCCTGGAGAGCTTGCAGAGCACTGGGGAAAGGCAGGCAGAGAATTCCCTGCTAGCACCTTCTCTGTGCCTGTTCACATTGCTTCGCAGAATCGCTTTTGTGCAGAAAACAGTAACACTTGTTCAGAAGGAAAGAAAGCACAGAGCCCCAGATTCTATGTTGTCCTGGAGAGCTTGCAGAGCACTGGGGAAAGGCAGGCAGAGAATTCCCTGATAGCACCTTCTCTGTGCCTGGGAAGCAGAAGTGTTCACATTGCTTCGCAAGAATCACTTTTGTGCAGAAAACAGTAACACTTGTTTAGAACGAAATAAAGCACAGAGCCCCAGATTTTATGTTGTCCTGGAGAGCTTGCAGAGCACTGGGGAAAGGCAGGCAGAGAATTCCTTGCTAGCACCTTCTCTGTGCCCGGGAAGCAGAAGTGTTCACATTGCTTCGCAGAATCGCTTTTGTGCAGAAAACAGTAACACTTGTTCAGAAGGAAAGAAAGCACAGAGCCCCAGATTTGCTGTTGTCCTGGAGAGCTTGCAGAGCACTGGGGAAAGGCAGGCAGAGAATTCCCTGATAGCACCTTCTCTGTGCCTGGGAAGCAGAAGTGTTCACATTGCTTCGCAGAATCGCTTTTGTGCAGAAAACACTAACACTTGTTCAGAAGGAAAGAAAGCACAGAGCCCCAGATTCTATGTTGTCCTGGAGAGCTTGCAGAGCACTGGGGAAAGGCAGGCAGAGAATTCCCTGATAGCACCTTCTCTGTGCCTGTTCACATTGCTTCGCAGAATCGCTTTTGTGCAGAAAACAGTAACACTTGTTCAGAACGAAAGAAAGCACAGAGCCCCAGATTTTCTGTTGTCCCGGAGAGCTTGCAGAGCACTGGGGAAAGGCAGGCAGAGAATTCCCTGCTAGCACCTTCTCTGTGCCTGGGAAGCAGAAGTGTTCACATTGCTTCGCAAGAATCGCTTTTGTGCAGAAAACACTAACACTTGTTCAGAAGGAAAGAAAGCACAGAGCCCCAGATTTTATGTTGTCCTGGAGAGCTTGCAGAGCACTGGGGAAAGGCAGGCAGAGAATTCCCTGATAGCACCTTCTCTGTGCCTGTTTACATTGCTTCGCAGAATCGCTTTTGTGCAGAAAACAGTAACACTTGTTCAGAAGGAAAGAAAGCACAGAGCCCCAGATTCTATGTTGTCCTGGAGAGCTTGCAGAGCACTGGGGAAAGGCAGGCAGAGAATTCCCTGCTAGCACCTTCCCTGTGCCTGGGAAGCAGAAGTGTTCACATTGCTTCGCAAGAATCGCTTTTGTGCAGAAAACAGTAACACTTGTTCAGAAGGAAAGAAAGCACAGAGCCCCAGATTTTATGTTGTCCTGGAGAGCTTGCAGAGCACTGGGGAAAGGCAGGCAGAGAATTCCCTGCTAGCACCTTCTCTGTGCCTGTTCACATTGCTTCGCAGAATCGCTTTTGTGCAGAAAACAGTAACACTTGTTCAGAAGGAAAGAAATCACAGAGCCCCAGATTCTATGTTGTCCTGGAGAGCTTGCAGAGCACTGGGGAAAGGCAGGCAGAGAATTCCCTGCTAGCACCTTCTCTGTGCCTGGGAAGCAGAAGTGTTCACATTGCTTCGCAGAATCGCTTTTGTGCAGAAAACACTAACACTTGTTCAGAACAAAAGAAAGCACAGAGCCCCAGATTTTATGTTGTCCTGGAGAGTATGCAGAGCACTGGGGAAAGGCAGGCAGAGAATTCCCTGATAGCATCTTCTCTGTGCCTGTTCACATTGCTTCGCAAGAATCGCTTTTGTGCAGAAAACAGTAACACTTGTTCAGAAGGAAAGAAAGCACAGAGCCCCAGATTTTATGTTGTCCTGGAGAGCTTGCAGAGCACTGGGGAAAGGCAGGCAGAGAATTCCTTGCTAGCACCTTCTCTGTGCCTGGGAAGCAGAAGTGTTCACATTGCTTCGCAAGAATCGCTTTTGTGCAGAAAACAGTAACAGTTGTTCAGAAGGAAAGAAAGCACATAGCCCCAGATTCTATGTTGTCCTGGAGAGCTTGCAGAGCACTGGGGAAAGGCAGGCAGAGAATTCCCTGCTAGCACCTTCTCTGTGCGTGGGAAGCAGAAGTGTTCACATTGCTTCGCAAGAATCACTTTTGTGCAGAAAACAGTAACACTTGTTCAGAAGGAAAGAAAGCACAGAGCCCCAGATTCTATGTTGTCCTGGAGAGCTTGCAGAGCACTGGGGAAAGGCAGGCAGAGAATTCCCTGATAGCACCTTCTCTGTGCCTGGGAAGCAGAAGTGTTCACATTGCTTCGCAAGAATCGCTTTTGTGCAGAAAACAGTAACACTTGTTCAGAAGGAAAGAAAGCACAGAGCCCCAGATTCTATGTTGTCCTGGAGAGCTTGCAGAGCACTGGGGAAAGGCAGGCAGAGAATTCCTTGCTAGCACCTTCTCTGTGCCTGGGAAGCAGAAGTGTTCACATTGCTTCGCAGAATCGCTTTTGTGCAGAAAACAGTAACACTTGTTCAGAAGGAAAGAAAGCACAGAGCCCCAGATTCTATGTTGTCCTGGAGAGCTTGCAGAGCACTGGGGAAAGGCAGGCAGAGAATTCCCTGCTAGCACCTTCTCTGTGCCTGGGAAGCAGAAGTGTTCACATTGCTTCGCAGAATCGCTTTTGTGCAGAAAACACTAACACTTGTTCAGAAGGAAAGAAAGCACAGAGCCCCAGATTCTATGTTGTCCTGGAGAGCTTGCAGAGCACTGGGGAAAGGCAGGCAGAGAATTCCCTGATAGCACCTTCTCTGTGCCTGTTCACATTGCTTCGCAGAATCGCTTTTGTGCAGAAAACAGTAACACTTGTTCAGAACGAAAGAAAGCACAGAGCCCCAGATTTTCTGTTGTCCCGGAGAGCTTGCAGAGCACTGGGGAAAGGCAGGCAGAGAATTCCCTGCTAGCACCTTCTCTGTGCCTGTTCACATTGCTTCGCAAGAATCGCTTTTGTGCAGAAAACAGTAACACTTGTTCAGAAGGAAAGAAAGCACAGAGCCCCAGATTTTATGTTGTCCTGGAGAGCTTGCAGAGCACTGGGGAAAGGCAGGCAGAGAATTCCTTGCTAGCACCTTCTCTGTGCCTGGGAAGCAGAAGTGTTCACATTGCTTCGCAAGAATCGCTTTTGTGCAGAAAACAGTAACACTTGTTCAGAAGGAAAGAAAGCACAGAGCCCCAGATTTTATGTTGTCCTGGAGAGCTTGCAGAGCACTGGGGAAAGGCAGGCAGAGAATTCCCTGCTAGCACCTTCTCTGTGCCTGTTCACATTGCTTCGCAGAATCGCTTTTGTGCAGAAAACAGTAACACTTGTTCAGAAGGAAAGAAATCACAGAGCCCCAGATTCTATGTTGTCCTGGAGAGCTTGCAGAGCACTGGGGAAAGGCAGGCAGAGAATTCCCTGCTAGCACCTTCTCTGTGCCTGGGAAGCAGAAGTGTTCACATTGCTTCGCAGAATCGCTTTTGTGCAGAAAACACTAACACTTGTTCAGAACAAAAGAAAGCACAGAGCCCCAGATTTTATGTTGTCCTGGAGAGTATGCAGAGCACTGGGGAAAGGCAGGCAGAGAATTCCCTGATAGCATCTTCTCTGTGCCTGTTCACATTGCTTCGCAAGAATCGCTTTTGTGCAGAAAACAGTAACACTTGTTCAGAAGGAAAGAAAGCACAGAGCCCCAGATTTTATGTTGTCCTGGAGAGCTTGCAGAGCACTGGGGAAAGGCAGGCAGAGAATTCCTTGCTAGCACCTTCTCTGTGCCTGGGAAGCAGAAGTGTTCACATTGCTTCGCAAGAATCGCTTTTGTGCAGAAAACAGTAACAGTTGTTCAGAAGGAAAGAAAGCACATAGCCCCAGATTCTATGTTGTCCTGGAGAGCTTGCAGAGCACTGGGGAAAGGCAGGCAGAGAATTCCCTGCTAGCACCTTCTCTGTGCGTGGGAAGCAGAAGTGTTCACATTGCTTCGCAAGAATCACTTTTGTGCAGAAAACAGTAACACTTGTTCAGAAGGAAAGAAAGCACAGAGCCCCAGATTCTATGTTGTCCTGGAGAGCTTGCAGAGCACTGGGGAAAGGCAGGCAGAGAATTCCCTGATAGCACCTTCTCTGTGCCTGGGAAGCAGAAGTGTTCACATTGCTTCGCAAGAATCGCTTTTGTGCAGAAAACAGTAACACTTGTTCAGAAGGAAAGAAAGCACAGAGCCCCAGATTCTATGTTGTCCTGGAGAGCTTGCAGAGCACTGGGGAAAGGCAGGCAGAGAATTCCTTGCTAGCACCTTCTCTGTGCCTGGGAAGCAGAAGTGTTCACATTGCTTCGCAGAATCGCTTTTGTGCAGAAAACAGTAACACTTGTTCAGAAGGAAAGAAAGCACAGAGCCCCAGATTCTATGTTGTCCTGGAGAGCTTGCAGAGCACTGGGGAAAGGCAGGCAGAGAATTCCCTGCTAGCACCTTCTCTGTGCCTGGGAAGCAGAAGTGTTCACATTGCTTCGCAGAATCGCTTTTGTGCAGAAAACACTAACACTTGTTCAGAAGGAAAGAAAGCACAGAGCCCCAGATTCTATGTTGTCCTGGAGAGCTTGCAGAGCACTGGGGAAAGGCAGGCAGAGAATTCCCTGATAGCACCTTCTCTGTGCCTGTTCACATTGCTTCGCAGAATCGCTTTTGTGCAGAAAACAGTAACACTTGTTCAGAACGAAAGAAAGCACAGAGCCCCAGATTTTCTGTTGTCCCGGAGAGCTTGCAGAGCACTGGGGAAAGGCAGGCAGAGAATTCCCTGCTAGCACCTTCTCTGTGCCTGGGAAGCAGAAGTGTTCACATTGCTTCGCAAGAATTGCTCTTGTGCAGAAAACACTAACACTTGTTCAGAAGGAAAGAAAGCACAGAGCCCCAGATTTTATGTTGTCCTGGAGAGCTTGCAGAGCACTGGGGAAAGGCAGGCAGAGAATTCCCTGATAGCACCTTCTCTGTGCCTGTTCACATTGCTTCGCAGAATCGCTTTTGTGCAGAAAACAGTAACACTTGTTCAGAAGGAAAGAAAGCACAGAGCCCCAGATTCTATGTTGTCCTGGAGAGCTTGCAGAGCACTGGGGAAAGGCAGGCAGAGAATTCCTTCCTAGCACCTTCTCTGTGCCTGGGAAGCAGAAGTGTTCACATTGCTTCGCAAGAATCGCTTTTGTGCAGAAAACACTAACACTTGTTCAGAACAAAAGAAAGCACAGAGCCCCAGATTCTATGTTGTCCTGGAGAGTTTGCAGAGCACTGGGGAAAGGCAGGCAGAGAATTCCCTGATAGCACCTTCTCTGTGCCTGTTCACATTGCTTCGCAAGAATCGCTTTTGTGCAGAAAACAGTAACACTTGTTCAGAAGGAAAGAAAGCACAGAGCCCCAGATTTTATGTTGTCCTGGAGAGCTTGCAGAGCACTGGGGAAAGGCAGGCAGAGAATTCCTTGCTAGCACCTTCTCTGTGCCTGGGAAGCAGAAGTGTTCACATTGCTTCGCAAGAATCGCTTTTGTGCAGAAAACAGTAACACTTGTTCAGAAGGAAAGAAAGCACAGAGCCCCAGATTCTATGTTGTCCTGGAGAGCTTGCAGAGCACTGGGGAAAGGCAGGCAGAGAATTCCCTGCTAGCACCTTCTCTGTGCGTGGGAAGCAGAAGTGTTCACATTGCTTCGCAAGAATCACTTTTGTGCAGAAAACAGTAACACTTGTTCAGAAGGAAAGAAAGCACAGAGCCCCAGATTCTATGTTGTCCTGGAGAGCTTGCAGAGCACTGGGGAAAGGCAGGCAGAGAATTCCCTGATAGCACCTTCTCTGTGCCTGGGAAGCAGAAGTGTTCACATTGCTTCGCAAGAATCGCTTTTGTGCAGAAAACAGTAACACTTGTTCAGAACGAAAGAAAGCACAGAGCCCCAGATTCTATGTTGTCCTGGAGAGCTTGCAGAGCACTGGGGAAAGGCAGGCAGAGAATTCCTTGCTAGCACCTTCTCTGTGCCTGGGAAGCAGAAGTGTTCACATTGCTTCGCAGAATCGCTTTTGTGCATAAAACAGTAACACTTGTTCAGAAGGAAAGAAAGCACAGAGCCCCAGATTCTATGATGTCCTGGAGAGCTTGCAGAGCACTGGGGATAGGCAGGCAGAGAATTCCCTGCTAGCACCTTCTCTGTGCCTGGGAAGCAGAAGTGTTCACATTGCTTCGCAAGAATCGCTTTTGTGCAGAAAACACTAACACTTGTTCAGAAGGAAAGAAAGCACAGAGCCCCAGATTCTATGTTGTCCTGGAGAGCTTGCAGAGCACTGGGGAAAGGCAGGCAGAGAATTCCCTGATAGCACCTTCTCTGTGCCTGTTCACATTGCTTCGCAGAATCGCTTTTGTGCAGAAAACAGTAACACTTGTTCAGAACGAAAGAAAGCACACAGCCCCAGATTCTATGTTGTCCTGGAGAGCTTGCAGAGCACTGGGGAAAGGCAGGCAGAGAATTCCCTGCTAGCACCTTCTCTGTGCCTGGGAAGCAGAAGTGTTCACATTGCTTCGCAAGAATTGCTCTTGTGCAGAAAACACTAACACTTGTTCAGAAGGAAAGAAAGCACAGAGCCCCAGATTTTATGTTGTCCTGGAGAGCTTGCAGAGCACTGGGGAAAGGCAGGCAGAGAATTCCCTGATAGCACCTTCTCTGTGCCTGTTCACATTGCTTCGCAGAATCGCTTTTGTGCAGAAAACAGTAACACTTGTTCAGAAGGAAAGAAAGCACAGAGCCCCAGATTCTATGTTGTCCTGGAGAGCTTGCAGAGCACTGGGGAAAGGCAGGCAGAGAATTCCCTGCTAGCACCTTCTCTGTGCCTGGGAAGCAGAAGTGTTCACATTGCTTTGCAAGAATCGCTTTTGTGCAGAAAACACTAACACTTGTTCAGAAGGAAAGAAAGCACAGAGCCCCTGATTCTATGTTGTCCTGGAGAGCTTGCAGAGCACTGGGGAAAGGCAGGCAGAGAATTCCCTGCTAGCACCTTCTCTGTGCCTGGGAAGCAGAAGTGTTCACATTGCTTCGCAAGAATCGCTTTTGTGCAGAAAACAGTAACACTTGTTCAGAAGGAAAGAAAGCACAGAGCCCCAGATTTTATGTTGTCCTGGAGAGCTTGCAGAGCACTGGGGAAAGGCAGGCAGAGAATTCCCTGCTAGCACCTTCTCTGTGCCTGTTCACATTGCTTCGCAGAATCGCTTTTGTGCAGAAAACAGTAACACTTGTTCAGAACGAAAGAAAGCACAGAGCCCCAGATTTTCTGTTGTCCCGGAGAGCTTGCAGAGCACTGGGGAAAGGCAGGCAGAGAATTCCCTGCTAGCACCTTCTCTGTGCCTGGGAAGCAGAAGTGTTCACATTGCTTCGCAAGAATCGCTTTTGTGCAGAAAACAGTAACACTTGTTCAGAAGGAAAGAAAGCACAGAGCCCCAGATTCTATGTTGTCCTGGAGAGCTTGCAGAGCACTGGGGAAAGGCAGGCAGAGAATTCCCTGCTAGCACCTTCTCTGTGCCTGTTCACATTGCTTCGCAGAATCGCTTTTGTGCAGAAAACAGTAACACTTGTTCAGAAGGAAAGAAAGCACAGAGCCCCAGATTTTCTGTTGTCCCGGAGAGCTTGCAGAGCACTGGGGAAAGGCAGGCAGAGAATTCCCTGCTAGCACCTTCTCTGTGCCTGGGAAGCAGAAGTGTTCACATTGCTTCGCAAGAATCGCTCTTGTGCAGAAAACACTAACACTTGTTCAGAAGGAAAGAAAGCACAGAGCCCCAGATTTTATGTTGTCCTGGAGAGCTTGCAGAGCACTGGGGAAAGGCAGGCAGAGAATTCCCTGATAGCACCTTCTCTGTGCCTGTTCACATTGCTTCGCAGAATCGCTTTTGTGCAGAAAACAGTAACACTTGTTCAGAAGGAAAGAAAGCACAGAGCCCCAGATTCTATGTTGTCCTGGAGAGCTTGCAGAGCACTGGGGAAAGGCAGGCAGAGAATTCCCTGCTAGCACCTTCTCTGTGCCTGGGAAGCAGAAGTGTTCACATTGCTTCGCAAGAATCGCTTTTGTGCAGAAAACAGTAACACTTGTTCAGAAGGAAAGAAAGCACAGAGCCCCAGATTTTATGTTGTCCTGGAGAGCTTGCAGAGCACTGGGGAAAGGCAGGCAGAGAATTCCCTGCTAGCACCTTCTCTGTGCCTGTTCACATTGCTTCGCAGAATCGCTTTTGTGCAGAAAACAGTAACACTTGTTCAGAAGGAAAGAAATCACAGAGCCCCAGATTCTATGTTGTCCTGGAGAGCTTGCAGAGCACTGGGGAAAGGCAGGCAGAGAATTCCCTGCTAGCACCTTCTCTGTGCCTGGGAAGCAGAAGTGTTCACATTGCTTCGCAGAATCGCTTTTGTGCAGAAAACACTAACACTTGTTCAGAACAAAAGAAAGCACAGAGCCCCAGATTCTATGTTGTCCTGGAGAGTTTGCAGAGCACTGGGGAAAGGCAGGCAGAGAATTCCCTGATAGCACCTTCTCTGTGCCTGTTCACATTGCTTCGCAAGAATCGCTTTTGTGCAGAAAACAGTAACACTTGTTCAGAAGGAAAGAAAGCACAGAGCCCCAGATTTTATGTTGTCCTGGAGAGCTTGCAGAGCACTGGGGAAAGGCAGGCAGAGAATTCCTTGCTAGCACCTTCTCTGTGCCCGGGAAGCAGAAGTGTTCACATTGCTTCGCAGAATCGCTTTTGTGCAGAAAACAGTAACACTTGTTCAGAAGGAAAGAAAGCACAGAGCCCCAGATTTGCTGTTGTCCTGGAGAGCTTGCAGAGCACTGGGGAAAGGCAGGCAGAGAATTCCCTGATAGCACCTTCTCTGTGCCTGGGAAGCAGAAGTGTTCACATTGCTTCGCAAGAATCGCTTTTGTGCAGAAAACACTAACACTTGTTCAGAAGGAAAGAAAGCACAGAGCCCCAGATTCTATGTTGTCCTGGAGAGCTTGCAGAGCACTGGGGAAAGGCAGGCAGAGAATTCCCTGCTAGCACCTTCTCTGTGCCTGTTCACATTGCTTCGCAGAATCGCTTTTGTGCAGAAAACAGTAACACTTGTTCAGAACGAAAGAAAGCACAGAGCCCCAGATTTTCTGTTGTCCCGGAGAGCTTGCAGAGCACTGGGGAAAGGCAGGCAGAGAATTCCCTGCTAGCACCTTCTCTGTGCCTGGGAAGCAGAAGTGTTCACATTGCTTCGCAAGAATCGCTCTTGTGCAGAAAACACTAACACTTGTTCAGAAGGAAAGAAAGCACAGAGCCCCAGATTTTATGTTGTCCTGGAGAGCTTGCAGAGCACTGGGGAAAGGCAGGCAGAGAATTCCCTGATAGCACCTTCTCTGTGCCTGTTCACATTGCTTCGCAGAATCGCTTTTGTGCAGAAAACAGTAACACTTGTTCAGAAGGAAAGAAAGCACAGAGCCCCAGATTCTATGTTGTCCTGGAGAGCTTGCAGAGCACTGGGGAAAGGCAGGCAGAGAATTCCCTGATAGCACCTTCTCTGTGCCTGGGAAGCAGAAGTGTTCACATTGCTTCGCAAGAATCACTTTTGTGCAGAAAACAGTAACACTTGTTCAGAAGGAAAGAAAGCACAGAGCCCCAGATTTTATGTTGTCCTGGAGAGCTTGCAGAGCACTGGGGAAAGGCAGGCAGAGAATTCCCTGCTAGCACCTTCTCTGTGCCTGTTCACATTGCTTCGCAGAATCGCTTTTGTGCAGAAAACAGTAACACTTGTTCAGAAGGAAAGAAATCACAGAGCCCCAGATTCTATGTTGTCCTGGAGAGCTTGCAGAGCACTGGGGAAAGGCAGGCAGAGAATTCCCTGCTAGCACCTTCTCTGTGCCTGGGAAGCAGAAGTGTTCACATTGCTTCGCAGAATCGCTTTTGTGCAGAAAACACTAACACTTGTTCAGAACAAAAGAAAGCACAGAGCCCCAGATTCTATGTTGTCCTGGAGAGTTTGCAGAGCACTGGGGAAAGGCAGGCAGAGAATTCCCTGATAGCACCTTCTCTGTGCCTGTTCACATTGCTTCGCAAGAATCGCTTTTGTGCAGAAAACAGTAACACTTGTTCAGAAGGAAAGAAAGCACAGAGCCCCAGATTTTATGTTGTCCTGGAGAGCTTGCAGAGCACTGGGGAAAGGCAGGCAGAGAATTCCTTGCTAGCACCTTCTCTGTGCCTGGGAAGCAGAAGTGTTCACATTGCTTCGCAAGAATCGCTTTTGTGCAGAAAACAGTAACACTTGTTCAGAAGGAAAGAAAGCACAGAGCCCCAGATTCTATGTTGTCCTGGAGAGCTTGCAGAGCACTGGGGAAAGGCAGGCAGAGAATTCCCTGCTAGCACCTTCTCTGTGCCTGGGAAGCAGAAGTGTTCACATTGCTTCGCAAGAATCGCTTTTGTGCAGAAAACACTAACACTTGTTCAGAAGGAAAGAAAGCACAGAGCCCCAGATTCTATGTTGTCCTGGAGAGCTTGCAGAGCACTGGGGAAAGGCAGGCAGAGAATTCCTTGCTAGCACCTTCTCTGTGCCTGGGAAGCAGAAGTGTTCACATTGCTTCGCAGAATCGCTTTTGTGCAGAAAACACTAACACTTGTTCAGAAGGAAAGAAAGCACAGAGCCCCATATTCTATGTTGTCCTGGAGAGCTTGCAGAGCACTGGGGAAAGGCAGGCAGAGAATTCCCTGCTAGCACCTTCTCTGTGCCTGGGAAGCAGAAGTGTTCACATTGCTTCGCAGAATCGCTTTTGTGCAGAAAACACTAACACTTGTTCAGAAGGAAAGAAAGCACAGAGCCCCAGATTCTATGTTGTCCTGGAGAGCTTGCAGAGCACTGGGGAAAGGCAGGCAGAGAATTCCCTGATAGCACCTTCTCTGTGCCTGTTCACATTGCTTCGCAGAATCGCTTTTGTGCAGAAAACAGTAACACTTGTTCAGAACGAAAGAAAGCACAGAGCCCCAGATTTTCTGTTGTCCCGGAGAGCTTGCAGAGCACTGGGGAAAGGCAGGCAGAGAATTCCCTGCTAGCACCTTCTCTGTGCCTGGGAAGCAGAAGTGTTCACATTGCTTCGCAAGAATCGCTTTTGTGCAGAAAACACTAACACTTGTTCAGAAGGAAAGAAAGCACAGAGCCCCAGATTTTATGTTGTCCTGGAGAGCTTGCAGAGCACTGGGGAAAGGCAGGCAGAGAATTCCCTGATAGCACCTTCTCTGTGCCTGTTCACATTGCTTCGCAGAATCGCTTTTGTGCAGAAAACAGTAACACTTGTTCAGAACGAAAGAAAGCACAGAGCCCCAGATTCTATGTTGTCCTGGAGAGCTTGCAGAGCACTGGGGAAAGGCAGGCAGAGAATTCCCTGCTAGCACCTTCTCTGTGCCTGGGAAGCAGAAGTGTTCACATTGCTTCGCAAGAATCGCTCTTGTGCAGAAAACACTAACACTTGTTCAGAAGGAAAGAAAGCACAGAGCCCCAGATTTTATGTTGTCCTGGAGAGCTTGCAGAGCACTGGGGAAAGGCAGGCAGAGAATTCCCTGCTAGCACCTTCTCTGTGCCTGGGAAGCAGAAGTGTTCACATTGCTTCGCAAGAATCGCTTTTGTGCAGAAAACACTAACACTTGTTCAGAACAAAAGAAAGCACAGAGCCCCAGATTCTATGTTGTCCTGGAGAGTTTGCAGAGCACTGGGGAAAGGCAGGCAGAGAATTCCCTGATAGCACCTTCTCTGTGCCTGTTCACATTGCTTCGCAAGAATCGCTTTTGTGCAGAAAACAGTAACACTTGTTCAGAAGGAAAGAAAGCACAGAGCCCCAGATTTTATGTTGTCCTGGAGAGCTTGCAGAGCACTGGGGAAAGGCAGGCAGAGAATTCCTTGCTAGCACCTTCTCTGTGCCTGGGAAGCAGAAGTGTTCACATTGCTTCGCAAGAATCGCTTTTGTGCAGAAAACAGTAACACTTGTTCAGAAGGAAAGAAAGCACAGAGCCCCAGATTCTATGTTGTCCTGGAGAGCTTGCAGAGCACTGGGGAAAGGCAGGCAGAGAATTCCCTGCTAGCACCTTCTCTGTGCGTGGGAAGCAGAAGTGTTCACATTGCTTCGCAAGAATCACTTTTGTGCAGAAAACAGTAACACTTGTTCAGAAGGAAAGAAAGCACAGAGCCCCAGATTCTATGTTGTCCTGGAGAGCTTGCAGAGCACTGGGGAAAGGCAGGCAGAGAATTCCCTGATAGCACCTTCTCTGTGCCTGTTCACATTGCTTCGCAAGAATCGCTTTTGTGCAGAAAACAGTAACACTTGTTCAGAAGGAAAGAAAGCACAGAGCCCCAGATTTTATGTTGTCCTGGAGAGCTTGCAGAGCACTGGGGAAAGGCAGGCAGAGAATTCCCTGCTAGCACCTTCTCAGTGCCTTGGAAGCAGAAGTGTTCACATTGCTTCGCAGAATCACTTTTGTGCAGAAAACACTAACACTTGTTCAGAACGAAAGAAAGCACAGAGCCCCAGATTCTATGTTGTCCTGGAGAGCTTGCAGAGCACTGGGGAAAGGCAGGCAGAGAATTCCCTGATAGCACCTTCTCTGTGCCTGTTCACATTGCTTCGCAAGAATCGCTTTTGTGCAGAAAACAGTAACACTTGTTCAGAAGGAAAGAAAGCACAGAGCCCCAGATTTTATGTTGTCCTGGAGAGCTTGCAGAGCACTGGGGAAAGGCAGGCAGAGAATTCCCTGCTAGCACCTTCTCTGTGCCTAAGAAGCAGAAGTGTTCACATTGCTTCGCAGAATCACTTTTGTGCAGAAAACACTAACACTTGTTCAGAACGAAAGAAAGCACAGAGCCCCAGATTCTATGTTGTCCTGGAGAGCTTGCAGAGCACTGGGGAAAGGCAGGCAGAGAATTCCCTGATAGCACCTTCTCTGTGCCTGGGAAGCAGAAGTGTTCACATTGCTTCGCAAGAATCGCTTTTGTGCAGAAAACAGTAACACTTGTTCAGAAGGAAAGAAAGCACAGAGACCCAGATTCTATGTTGTCCTGGAGAGCTTGCAGAGCACTGGGGAAAGGCAGGCAGAGAATTCCCTGATAGCACCTTCTCTGTGCCTGTTCACATTGCTTCGCAGAATCGCTTTTGTGCAGAAAACAGTAACACTTGTTCAGAATGAAAGAAAGCACAGAGCCCCAGATTTTCTGTTGTCCCGGAGAGCTTGCAGAGCACTGGGGAAAGGCAGGCAGAGAATTCCCTGCTAGCACCTTCTCTGTGCCTGGGAAGCAGAAGTGTTCACATTGCTTCGCAAGAATCGTTCTTGTGCAGAAAACACTAACACTTGTTCAGAAGGAAAGAAAGCACAGAGCCCCAGATTCTATGTTGTCCTGGAGAGCTTGCAGAGCACTGGGGAAAGGCAGGCAGAGAATTCCCTGCTAGCACCTTCTCTGTGCCTGTTCACATTGCTTCGCAGAATCGCTTTTGTGCAGAAAACAGTAACACTTGTTCAGAACGAAAGAAAGCACAGAGCCCCAGATTCTATGTTGTCCTGGAGAGCTTGCAGAGCACTGGGGAAAGGCAGGCAGAGAATTCCCTGCTAGCACCTTCTCTGTGCCTGGGAAGCAGAAGTGTTCACATTGCTTCGCAGAATCGCTTTTGTGCAGAAAACACTAACACTTGTTCAGAACGAAAGAAAGCACAGAGCCCCAGATTCTATGTTGTCCTGGAGAGCTTGCAGAGCACTGGGGAAAGGCAGGCAGAGAATTCCCTGCTAGCACCTTCTCTGTGCCTGTTCACATTGCTTCGCAGAATCGCTTTTGTGCAGAAAACAGTAACACTTGTTCAGAAGGAAAGAAAGCACAGAGCCCCAGATTCTATGTTGTCCTGGAGAGCTTGCAGAGCACTGGGGAAAGGCAGGCAGAGAATTCCCTGCTAGCACCTTCTCTGTGCCTGGGAAGCAGAAGTGTTCACATTGCTTCGCAGAATCGCTTTTGTGCAGAAAACAGTAACACTTGTTCAGAAGGAAAGAAAGCACAGAGCCCCAGATTCTATGTTGTCCTGGAGAGCTTGCAGAGCACTGGGGAAAGGCAGGCAGAGAATTCCCTGATAGCACCTTCTCTGTGCCTGGGAAGCAGAAGTGTTCACATTGCTTCGCAAGAATCGCTTTTGTGCAGAAAACAGTAACACTTGTTCAGAAGGAAAGAAAGCACAGAGCCCCAGATTCTATGTTGTCCTGGAGAGCTTGCAGAGCACTGGGGAAAGGCAGGCAGAGAATTCCTTGCTAGCACCTTCTCTGTGCCTGGGAAGCAGAAGTGTTCACATTGCTTCGCAGAATCGCTTTTGTGCAGAAAACAGTAACACTTGTTCAGAAGGAAAGAAAGCACAGAGCCCCAGATTCTATGTTGTCCTGGAGAGCTTGCAGAGCACTGGGGAAAGGCAGGCAGAGAATTCCCTGCTAGCACCTTCTCTGTGCCTGTTCACATTGCTTCGCAGAATCGCTTTTGTGCAGAAAACAGTAACACTTGTTCAGAACGAAAGAAAGCACAGAGCCCCAGATTTTATGTTGTCCCGGAGAGCTTGCAGAGCACTGGGGAAAGGCAGGCAGAGAATTCCCTGCTAGCACCTTCTCTGTGCCTGGGAAGCAGAAGTGTTCACATTGCTTCGCAAGAATCGCTCTTGTGCAGAAAACAGTAACACTTGTTCAGAAGGAAAGAAAGCACAGAGCCCCAGATTTTATGTTGTCCTGGAGAGCTTGCAGAGCACTGGGGAAAGGCAGGCAGAGAATTCCCTGATAGCACCTTCTCTGTGCCTGTTCACATTGCTTCGCAGAATCGCTTTTGTGCAGAAAACAGTAACACTTGTTCAGAAGGAAAGAAAGCACAGAGCCCCAGATTCTATGTTGTCCTGGAGAGCTTGCAGAGCACTGGGGAAAGGCAGGCAGAGAATTCCCTGATAGCACCTTCTCTGTGCCTGGGAAGCAGAAGTGTTCACATTGCTTCGCAAGAATCGCTTTTGTGCAGAAAACACTAACACTTGTTCAGAAGGAAAGAAAGCACAGAGCCCCAGATTTTATGTTGTCCTGGAGAGCTTGCAGAGCACTGGGGAAAGGCAGGCAGAGAATTCCTTGCTAGCACGTTCTCTGTGCCCGGGAAGCAGAAGTGTTCACATTGCTTCGCAGAATCGCTTTTGTGCAGAAAACAGTAACACTTGTTCAGAAGGAAAGAAAGCACAGAGCCCCAGATTCTATGTTGTCCTGGAGAGCTTGCAGAGCACTGGGGAAAGGCAGGCAGAGAATTCCCTGCTAGCACCTTCTCTGTGCCTGGGAAGCAGAAGTGTTCACATTGCTTCGCAAGAATCGCTTTTGTGCAGAAAACAGTAACACTTGTTCAGAAGGAAAGAAAGCACAGAGCCCCAGATTTTATGTTGTCCTGGAGAGCTTGCAGAGCACTGGGGAAAGGCAGGCAGAGAATTCCCTGCTAGCACCTTCTCTGTGCCTGGGAAGCAGAAGTGTTCACATTGCTTCGCAGAATCGCTTTTGTGCAGAAAACACTAACACTTGTTCAGAACGAAAGAAAGCACAGAGCCCCAGATTCTATGTTGTCCTGGAGAGCTTGCAGAGCACTGGGGAAAGGCAGGCAGAGAATTCCTTGCTAGCACCTTCTCTGTGCCTGGGAAGCAGAAGTGTTCACATTGCTTCGCAAGAATCGCTTTTGTGCAGAAAACAGTAACACTTGTTCAGAAGGAAAGAAAGCACAGAGCCCCAGATTCTATGTTGTCCTGGAGAGCTTGCAGAGCACTGGGGAAAGGCAGGCAGAGAATTCCCTGATAGCACCTTCTCTGTGCCTGGGAAGCAGAAGTGTTCACATTGCTTCGCAAGAATCGCTTTTGTGCAGAAAACAGTAACACTTGTTCAGAAGGAAAGAAAGCACAGAGCCCCAGATTCTATGTTGTCCTGGAGAGCTTGCAGAGCACTGGGGAAAGGCAGGCAGAGAATTCCTTACTAGCACCTTCTCTGTGCCTGGGAAGCAGAAGTGTTCACATTGCTTCGCAGAATCGCTTTTGTGCAGAAAACAGTAACACTTGTTCAGAAGGAAAGAAAGCACAGAGCCCCAGATTCTATGTTGTCCTGGAGAGCTTGCAGAGCACTGGGGAAAGGCAGGCAGAGAATTCCCTGATAGCACCTTCTCTGTGCCTGGGAAGCAGAAGTGTTCACATTGCTTCGCAAGAATCGCTTTTGTGCAGAAAACAGTAACACTTGTTCAGAACGAAAGAAAGCACAGAGCCCCAGATTCTATGTTGTCCCGGAGAGCTTGCAGAGCACTGGGGAAAGGCAGGCAGAGAATTCCTTGCTAGCACCTTCTCTGTGCCTGGGAAGCAGAAGTGTTCACATTGCTTCGCAGAATCGCTTTTGTGCAGAAAACAGTAACACTTGTTCAGAAGGAAAGAAAGCACAGAGCCCCAGATTCTATGTTGTCCTGGAGAGCTTGCAGAGCACTGGGGAAAGGCAGGCAGAGAATTCCCTGCTAGCACCTTCTCTGTGCCTGTTCACATTGCTTCGCAGAATCGCTTTTGTGCAGAAAACAGTAACACTTGTTCAGAAGGAAAGAAAGCACAGAGCCCCAGATTTTCTGTTGTCCCGGAGAGCTTGCAGAGCACTGGGGAAAGGCAGGCAGAGAATTCCCTGCTAGCACCTTCTCTGTGCCTGGGAAGCAGAAGTGTTCACATTGCTTCGCAAGAATCGCTCTTGTGCAGAAAACACTAACACTTGTTCAGAAGGAAAGAAAGCACAGAGCCCCAGATTTTATGTTGTCCTGGAGAGCTTGCAGAGCACTGGGGAAAGGCAGGCAGAGAATTCCCTGCTAGCACCTTCTCTGTGCCTGTTCACATTGCTTCGCAGAATCGCTTTTGTGCAGAAAACAGTAACACTTGTTCAGAAGGAAAGAAATCACAGAGCCCCAGATTCTATGTTGTCCTGGAGAGCTTGCAGAGCACTGGGGAAAGGCAGGCAGAGAATTCCCTGCTAGCACCTTCTCTGTGCCTGGGAAGCAGAAGTGTTCACATTGCTTCGCAGAATCGCTTTTGTGCAGAAAACACTAACACTTGTTCAGAACAAAAGAAAGCACAGAGCCCCAGATTCTATGTTGTCCTGGAGAGTTTGCAGAGCACTGGGGAAAGGCAGGCAGAGAATTCCCTGATAGCACCTTCTCTGTGCCTGTTCACATTGCTTCGCAAGAATCGCTTTTGTGCAGAAAACAGTAACACTTGTTCAGAAGGAAAGAAAGCACAGAGCCCCAGATTCTATGTTGTCCTGGAGAGCTTGCAGAGCACTGGGGAAAGGCAGGCAGAGAATTCCCTGATAGCACCTTCTCTGTGCCTGGGAAGCAGAAGTGTTCACATTGCTTCGCAAGAATCGCTTTTGTGCAGAAAACAGTAACACTTGTTCAGAAGGAAAGAAAGCACAGAGCCCCAGATTCTATGTTGTCCTGGAGAGCTTGCAGAGCACTGGGGAAAGGCAGGCAGAGAATTCCCTGCTAGCACCTTCTCTGTGCGTGGGAAGCAGAAGTGTTCACATTGCTTCGCAAGAATCACTTTTGTGCAGAAAACAGTAACACTTGTTCAGAAGGAAACAAAGCACAGAGCCCTAGATTCTATGTTGTCCTGGAGAGCTTGCAGAGCACTGGGGAAAGGCAGTCAGAGAATTCCCTGATAGCACCTTCTCTGTGCCTGGGAAGCAGAAGTGTTCACATTGCTTCGCAAGAATCGCTTTTGTGCAGAAAACAGTAACACTTGTTCAGAAGGAAAGAAAGCACAGAGCCCCAGATTCTATGTTGTCCTGGAGAGCTTGCAGAGCACTGGGGAAAGGCAGGCAGAGAATTCCCTGCTAGCACCTTCTCTGTGCCTGGGAAGCAGAAGTGTTCACATTGCTTCGCAGAATCGCTTTTGTGCAGAAAACACTAACACTTGTTCAGAAGGAAAGAAAGCACAGAGCCCCAGATTCTATGTTGTCCTGGAGAGCTTGCAGAGCACTGGGGAAAGGCAGGCAGAGAATTCCCTGATAGCACCTTCTCTGTGCCTGTTCACATTGCTTCGCAGAATCGCTTTTGTGCAGAAAACAGTAACACTTGTTCAGAACGAAAGAAAGCACAGAGCCCCAGATTTTCTGTTGTCCCGGAGAGCTTGCAGAGCACTGGGGAAAGGCAGGCAGAGAATTCCCTGCTAGCACCTTCTCTGTGCCTGGGAAGCAGAAGTGTTCACATTGCTTCGCAAGAATCGCTCTTGTGCAGAAAACACTAACACTTGTTCAGAAGGAAAGAAAGCACAGAGCCCCAGATTTTATGTTGTCCTGGAGAGCTTGCAGAGCACTGGGGAAAGGCAGGCAGAGAATTCCCTGATAGCACCTTCTCTGTGCCTGTTCACATTGCTTCGCAGAATCGCTTTTGTGCAGAAAACAGTAACACTTGTTCAGAAGGAAAGAAAGCACAGAGCCCCAGATTCTATGTTGTCCTGGAGAGCTTGCAGAGCACTGGGGAAAGGCAGGCAGAGAATTCCCTGCTAGCACCTTCTCTGTGCCTGGGAAGCAGAAGTGTTCACATTGCTTCGCAAGAATCGCTTTTGTGCAGAAAACACTAACACTTGTTCAGAAGGAAAGAAAGCACAGAGCCCCAGATTTTATGTTGTCCTGGAGAGCTTGCAGAGCACTGGGGAAAGGCAGGCAGAGAATTCCTTGCTAGCACCTTCTCTGTGCCTGGGAAGCAGAAGTGTTCACATTGCTTCGCAAGAATCGCTTTTGTGCAGAAAACACTAACACTTGTTCAGAAGGAAAGAAAGCACAGAGCCCCAGATTTTATGTTGTCCTGGAGAGCTTGCAGAGCACTGGGGAAAGGCAGGCAGAGAATTCCCTGATAGCACCTTCTCTGTGCCTGTTCACATTGCTTCGCAAGAATCGCTTTTGTGCAGAAAACAGTAACACTTGTTCAGAAGGAAAGAAAGCACAGAGCCCCAGATTTTATGTTGTCCTGGAGAGCTTGCAGAGCACTGGGGAAAGGCAGGCAGAGAATTCCTTGCTAGCACCTTCTCTGTGCCTGGGAAGCAGAAGTGTTCACATTGCTTCGCAGAATCACTTTTGTGCAGAAAACACTAACACTTGTTCAGAACGAAAGAAAGCACAGAGCCCCAGATTCTATGTTGTCCTGGAGAGCTTGCAGAGCACTGGGGAAAGGCAGGCAGAGAATTCCCTGATAGCACCTTCTCTGTGCCTGTTCACATTGCTTCGCAAGAATCGCTTTTGTGCAGAAAACAGTAACACTTGTTCAGAAGGAAAGAAAGCACAGAGCCCCAGATTTTATGTTGTCCTGGAGAGCTTGCAGAGCACTGGGGAAAGGCAGGCAGAGAATTCCCTGCTAGCACCTTCTCTGTGCCTAAGAAGCAGAAGTGTTCACATTGCTTCGCAGAATCACTTTTGTGCAGAAAACACTAACACTTGTTCAGAAGGAAAGAAAGCACAGAGCCCCAGATTCTATGTTGTCCTGGAGAGCTTGCAGAGCACTGGGGAAAGGCAGGCAGAGAATTCCCTGCTAGCACCTTCTCTGTGCCTGGGAAGCAGAAGTGTTCACATTGCTTCGCAGAATCGCTTTTGTGCAGAAAACACTAACACTTGTTCAGAAGGAAAGAAAGCACAGAGCCCCAGATTCTATGTTGTCCTGGAGAGCTTGCAGAGCACTGGGGAAAGGCAGGCAGAGAATTCCCTGATAGCACCTTCTCCGTGCCTGTTCACATTGCTTCGCAGAATCGCTTTTGTGCAGAAAACAGTAACACTTGTTCAGAACGAAAGAAAGCACAGAGCCCCAGATTTTCTGTTGTCCCGGAGAGCTTGCAGAGCACTGGGGAAAGGCAGGCAGAGAATTCCCTGCTAGCACCTTCTCTGTGCCTGGGAAGCAGAAGTGTTCACATTGCTTCGCAAGAATCGCTCTTGTGCAGAAAACACTAACACTTGTTCAGAAGGAAAGAAAGCACAGAGCCCCAGATTTTATGTTGTCCTGGAGAGCTTGCAGAGCACTGGGGAAAGGCAGGCAGAGAATTCCCTGATAGCACCTTCTCTGTGCCTGTTCACATTGCTTCGCAGAATCGCTTTTGTGCAGAAAACAGTAACACTTGTTCAGAAGGAAAGAAAGCACAGAGCCCCAGATTCTATGTTGTCCTGGAGAGCTTGCAGAGCACTGGGGAAAGGCAGGCAGAGAATTCCCTGCTAGCACCTTCTCTGTGCCTGGGAAGCAGAAGTGTTCACATTGCTTCGCAAGAATCGCTTTTGTGCAGAAAACACTAACACTTGTTCAGAAGGAAAGAAAGCACAGAGCCCCAGATTTTATGTTGTCCTGGAGAGCTTGCAGAGCACTGGGGAAAGGCAGGCAGAGAATTCCTTGCTAGCACCTTCTCTGTGCCTGGGAAGCAGAAGTGTTCACATTGCTTCGCAAGAATCGCTTTTGTGCAGAAAACAGTAACACTTGTTCAGAAGGAAAGAAAGCACAGAGCCCCAGATTTTATGTTGTCCTGGAGAGCTTGCAGAGCACTGGGGAAAGGCAGGCAGAGAATTCCCTGATAGCACCTTCTCTGTGCCTGTTCACATTGCTTCGCAAGAATCGCTTTTGTGCAGAAAACAGTAACACTTGTTCAGAAGGAAAGAAAGCACAGAGCCCCAGATTTTATGTTGTCCTGGAGAGCTTGCAGAGCACTGGGGAAAGGCAGGCAGAGAATTCCTTGCTAGCACCTTCTCTGTGCCTGGGAAGCAGAAGTGTTCACATTGCTTCGCAGAATCACTTTTGTGCAGAAAACACTAACACTTGTTCAGAACGAAAGAAAGCACAGAGCCCCAGATTCTATGTTGTCCTGGAGAGCTTGCAGAGCACTGGGGAAAGGCAGGCAGAGAATTCCCTGATAGCACCTTCTCTGTGCCTGTTCACATTGCTTCGCAAGAATCGCTTTTGTGCAGAAAACAGTAACACTTGTTCAGAAGGAAAGAAAGCACAGAGCCCCAGATTTTATGTTGTCCTGGAGAGCTTGCAGAGCACTGGGGAAAGGCAGGCAGAGAATTCCCTGATAGCACCTTCTCTGTGCCTAAGAAGCAGAAGTGTTCACATTGCTTCGCAGAATCACTTTTGTGCAGAAAACACTAACACTTGTTCAGAACGAAAGAAAGCACAGAGCCCCAGATTTGCTGTTGTCCTGGAGAGCTTGCAGAGCACTGGGGAAAGGCAGGCAGAGAATTCCCTGCTAGCACCTTCTCTGTGCCTGGGAAGCAGAAGTGTTCACATTGCTTCGCAAGAATCGCTTTTGTGCAGAAAACAGTAACACTTGTTCAGAAGTTAAGAAAGCACAGAGCCCCAGATTTTATGTTGTCCTGGAGAGCTTGCAGAGCACTGGGGAAAGGCAGGCAGAGAATTCCCTGCTAGCACCTTCTCTGTGCCTGTTCACATTGCTTCGCAGAATCGCTTTTGTGCAGAAAACAGTAACACTTGTTCAGAAGGAAAGAAAGCACAGAGCCCCAGATTCTATGTTGTCCTGGAGAGCTTGCAGAGCACTGGGGAAAGGCAGGCAGAGAATTCCCTGCTAGCACCTTCTCTGTGCCTGGGAAGCAGAAGTGTTCACATTGCTTCGCAGAATCACTTTTGTGCAGAAAACACTAACACTTGTTCAGAAGGAAAGAAAGCACAGAGCCCCAGATTCTATGTTGTCCTGGAGAGCTTGCAGAGCACTGGGGAAAGGCAGGCAGAGAATTCCCTGATAGCACCTTCTCTGTGCCTGGGAAGCAGAAGTGTTCACATTGCTTCGCAAGAATCGCTTTTGTGCAGAAAACAGTAACACTTGTTCAGAAGGAAAGAAAGCACAGAGCCCCAGATTTTATGTTGTCCTGGAGAGCTTGCAGAGCACTGGGGAAAGGCAGGCAGAGAATTCCCTGATAGCACCTTCTCTGTGCCTGTTCACATTGCTTCGCAAGAATCGCTTTTGTGCAGAAAACAGTAACACTTGTTCAGAAGGAAAGAAAGCACAGAGCCCCAGATTTTATGTTGTCCTGGAGAGCTTGCAGAGCACTGGGGAAAGGCAGGCAGAGAATTCCTTGCTAGCACCTTCTCTGTGCCTGGGAAGCAGAAGTGTTCACATTGCTTCGCAAGAATCACTTTTGTGCAGAAAACAGTAACACTTGTTCAGAAGGAAAGAAAGCACAGAGCCCCAGATTCTATGTTGTCCTGGAGAGCTTGCAGAGCACTGGGGAAAGGCAGGCAGAGAATTCCCTGATAGCACCTTCTCTGTGCCTGGGAAGCAGAAGTGTTCACATTGCTTCGCAGAATCGCTTTTGTGCAGAAAACAGTAACACTTGTTCAGAAGGAAAGAAAGCACAGAGCCCCAGATTCTATGTTGTCCTGGAGAGCTTGCAGAGCACTGGGGAAAGGCAGGCAGAGAATTCCTTGCTAGCACCTTCTCTGTGCCTGGGAAGCAGAAGTGTTCACATTGCTTCGCAGAATCGCTTTTGTGCAGAAAACAGTAACACTTGTTCAGAAGGAAAGAAAGCACAGAGCCCCAGATTCTATGTTGTCCTGGAGAGCTTGCAGAGCACTGGGGAAAGGCAGGCAGAGAATTCCTTGCTAGCACCTTCTCTGTGCCTGGGAAGCAGAAGTGTTCACATTGCTTCGCAGAATCACTTTTGTGCAGAAAACACTAACACTTGTTCAGAACGAAAGAAAGCACAGAGCCCCAGATTCTATGTTGTCCTGGAGAGCTTGCAGAGCACTGGGGAAAGGCAGGCAGAGAATTCCCTGATAGCACCTTCTCTGTGCCTGTTCACATTGCTTCGCAAGAATCGCTTTTGTGCAGAAAACACTAACACTTGTTCAGAAGGAAAGAAAGCACAGAGCCCCAGATTTTATGTTGTCCTGGAGAGCTTGCAGAGCACTGGGGAAAGGCAGGCAGAGAATTCCCTGCTAGCACCTTCTCTGTGCCTAAGAAGCAGAAGTGTTCACATTGCTTCGCAGAATCACTTTTGTGCAGAAAACACTAACACTTGTTCAGAACGAAAGAAAGCACAGAGCCCCAGATTTGCTGTTGTCCTGGAGAGCTTGCAGAGCACTGGGGAAAGGCAGGCAGAGAATTCCCTGCTAGCACCTTCTCTGTGCCTGGGAAGCAGAAGTGTTCACATTGCTTCGCAAGAATCGCTTTTGTGCAGAAAACAGTAACACTTGTTCAGAAGGAAAGAAAGCACAGAGCCCCAGATTTTATGTTGTCCTGGAGAGCTTGCAGAGCACTGGGGAAAGGCAGGCAGAGAATTCCCTGCTAGCACCTTCTCTGTGCCTGTTCACATTGCTTCGCAGAATCGCTTTTGTGCAGAAAACAGTAACACTTGTTCAGAAGGAAAGAAAGCACAGAGCCCCAGATTCTATGTTGTCCTGGAGAGCTTGCAGAGCACTGGGGAAAGGCAGGCAGAGAATTCCCTGCTAGCACCTTCTCTGTGCCTGGGAAGCAGAAGTGTTCACATTGCTTCGCAGAATCGCTTTTGTGCAGAAAACAGTAACACTTGTTCAGAAGGAAAGAAAGCACAGAGCCCCAGATTCTATGTTGTCCTGGAGAGCTTGCAGAGCACTGGGGAAAGGCAGGCAGAGAATTCCCTGATAGCACCTTCTCTGTGCCTGGGAAGCAGAAGTGTTCACATTGCTTCGCAAGAATCGCTTTTGTGCAGAAAACAGTAACACTTGTTCAGAAGGAAAGAAAGCACAGAGCCCCAGATTTTATGTTGTCCTGGAGAGCTTGCAGAGCACTGGGGAAAGGCAGGCAGAGAATTCCCTGCTAGCACCTTCTCTTTGCCTGGGAAGCAGAAGTGTTCACATTGCTTCGCAGAATCGCTTTTGTGCAGAAAACAGTAACACTTGTTCAGAAGGAAAGAAAGCACAGAGCCCCAGATTCTATGTTGTCCTGGAGAGCTTGCAGAGCACTGGGGAAAGGCAGGCAGAGAATTCCCTGCTAGCACCTTCTCTGTGCCTGTTCACATTGCTTCGCAAGAATCGCTTTTGTGCAGAAAACAGTAACACTTGTTCAGAAGGAAAGAAAGCACAGAGCCCCAGATTTTATGTTGTCCTGGAGAGCTTGCAGAGCACTGGGGAAAGGCAGGCAGAGAATTCCTTGCTAGCACCTTCTCTGTGCCTGGGAAGCAGAAGTGTTCACATTGCTTCGCAAGAATCACTTTTGTGCAGAAAACAGTAACACTTGTTCAGAAGGAAAGAAAGCACAGAGCCCCAGATTCTATGTTGTCCTGGAGAGCTTGCAGAGCACTGGGGAAAGGCAGGCAGAGAATTCCCTGATAGCACCTTCTCTGTGCCTGGGAAGCAGAAGTGTTCACATTGCTTCGCAGAATCGCTTTTGTGCAGAAAACAGTAACACTTGTTCAGAAGGAAAGAAAGCACAGAGCCCCAGATTCTATGTTGTCCTGGAGAGCTTGCAGAGCACTGGGGAAAGGCAGGCAGAGAATTCCTTGCTAGCACCTTCTCTGTGCCTGGGAAGCAGAAGTGTTCACATTGCTTCGCAGAATCGCTTTTGTGCAGAAAACCGTAACACTTGTTCAAAACGAAAGAAAGCACAGAGCCCCAGATTCTATGTTGTCCTGGAGAGCTTGCAGAGCACTGGGGAAAGGCAGGCAGAGAATTCCTTGCTAGCACCTTCTCTGTGCCTGGGAAGCAGAAGTGTTCACATTGCTTCGCAGAATCGCTTTTGTGCAGAAAACCCTAACACTTGTTCAGAAGGAAAGAAAGCACAGAGCCCCAGATTCTATGTTGTCCTGGAGAGCTTGCAGAGCACTGGGGAAAGGCAGGCAGAGAATTCCCTGCTAGCACCTTCTCTGTGCCTGTTCACATTGCTTCGCAGAATCGCTTTTGTGCAGAAAACAGTAACACTTGTTCAGAACGAAAGAAAGCACAGAGCCCCAGATTTTCTGTTGTCCCGGAGAGCTTGCAGAGCACTGGGGAAAGGCAGGCAGAGAATTCCCTGCTAGCACCTTCTCTGTGCCTGGGAAGCAGAAGTGTTCACATTGCTTCGCAAGAATCGCTCTTGTGCAGAAAACACTAACACTTGTTCAGAAGGAAAGAAAGCACAGAGCCCCAGATTTTATGTTGTCCTGGAGAGCTTGCAGAGCACTGGGGAAAGGCAGGCAGAGAATTCCCTGATAGCACCTTCTCTGTGCCTGTTCACATTGCTTCGCAGAATCGCTTTTGTGCAGAAAACAGTAACACTTGTTCAGAACGAAAGAAAGCACAGAGCCCCAGATTCTATGTTGTCCTGGAGAGCTTGCAGAGCACTGGGGAAAGGCAGGCAGAGAATTCCTTGCTAGCACCTTCTCTGTGCCTGTTCACATTGCTTCGCAGAATCGCTTTTGTGCAGAAAACAGTAACACTTGTTCAGAACGAAAGAAAGCACAGAGCCCTAGATTTTCTGTTGTCCCGGAGAGCTTGCAGAGCACTGGGGAAAGGCAGGCAGAGAATTCCCTGCTAGCACCTTCTCTGTGCCTGGGAAGCAGAAGTGTTCACATTGCTTCGCAAGAATCGCTTTTGTGCAGAAAACAGTAACACTTGTTCAGAACGAAAGAAAGCACAGAGCCCCAGATTCTATGTTGTCCTGGAGAGCTTGCAGAGCACTGGGGAAAGGCAGGCAGAGAATTCCCTGCTAGCACCTTCTCTGTGCCTGTTCACATTGCTTCGCAGAATCGCTTTTGTGCAGAAAACAGTAACACTTGTTCAGAAGGAAAGAAAGCACAGAGCCCCAGATTCTATGTTGTCCTGGAGAGCTTGCAGAGCACTGGGGAAAGGCAGGCAGAGAATTCCCTGATAGCACCTTCTCTGTGCCTGGGAAGCAGAAGTGTTCACATTGCTTCGCAAGAATCACTTTTGTGCAGAAAACAGTAACACTTGTTTAGAACGAAAGAAAGCACAGAGCCCCAGATTTTATGTTGTCCTGGAGAGCTTGCAGAGCACTGGGGAAAGGCAGGCAGAGAATTCCTTGCTAGCACCTTCTCTGTGCCCGGGAAGCAGAAGTGTTCACATTGCTTCGCAGAATCGCTTTTGTGCAGAAAACAGTAACACTTGTTCAGAAGGAAAGAAAGCACAGAGCCCCAGATTCTATGTTGTCCTGGAGAGCTTGCAGAGCACTGGGGAAAGGCAGGCAGAGAATTCCTTGCTAGCACCTTCTCTGTGCCTGGGAAGCAGAAGTGTTCACATTGCTTCGCAGAATCGCTTTTGTGCAGAAAACAGTAACACTTGTTCAGAAGGAAAGAAAGCACAGAGCCCCAGATTCTATGTTGTCCTGGAGAGCTTGCAGAGCACTGGGGAAAGGCAGGCAGAGAATTCCCTGCTAGCACCTTCTCTGTGCCTGGGAAGCAGAAGTGTTCACATTGCTTCGCAAGAATCGCTTTTGTGCAGAAAACACTAACACTTGTTCAGAAGGAAAGAAAGCACAGAGCCCCAGATTCTATGTTGTCCTGGAGAGCTTGCAGAGCACTGGGGAAAGGCAGGCAGAGAATTCCCTGATAGCACCTTCTCTGTGCCTGTTCACATTGCTTCGCAGAATCGCTTTTGTGCAGAAAACAGTAACACTTGTTCAGAAGGAAAGAAAGCACAGAGCCCCAGATTCTATGTTGTCCTGGAGAGCTTGCAGAGCACTGGGGAAAGGCAGGCAGAGAATTCCCTGCTAGCACCTTCTCTGTGCCTGGGAAGCAGAAGTGTTCACATTGCTTCGCAGAATCGCTTTTGTGCAGAAAACACTAACACTTGTTCAGAAGGAAAGAAAGCACAGAGCCCCAGATTCTATGTTGTCCTGGAGAGCTTGCAGAGCACTGGGGAAAGGCAGGCAGAGAATTCCCTGCTAGCACCTTCTCTGTGCCTGGGAAGCAGAAGTGTTCACATTGCTTCGCAAGAATCACTTTTGTGCAGAAAACAGTAACACTTGTTCAGAACGAAAGAAAGCACAGAGCCCCAGATTTTATGTTGTCCTGGAGAGCTTGCAGAGCACTGGGGAAAGGCAGGCAGAGAATTCCTTGCTAGCACCTTCTCTGTGCCCGGGAAGCAGAAGTGTTCACATTGCTTCGCAGAATCGCTTTTGTGCAGAAAACAGTAACACTTGTTCAGAAGGAAAGAAAGCACAGAGCCCCAGATTCTATGTTGTCCTGGAGAGCTTGCAGAGCACTGGGGAAAGGCAGGCAGAGAATTCCTTGCTAGCACCTTCTCTGTGCCTGGGAAGCAGAAGTGTTCACATTGCTTCGCAGAATCGCTTTTGTGCAGAAAACAGTAACACTTGTTCAGAAGGGAAGAAAGCACAGAGCCCCAGATTCTATGTTGTCCTGGAGAGCTTGCAGAGCACTGGGGAAAGGCAGGCAGAGAATTCCCTGCTAGCACCTTCTCTGTGCCTGGGAAGCAGAAGTGTTCACATTGCTTCGCAAGAATCGCTTTTGTGCAGAAAACACTAACACTTGTTCAGAAGGAAAGAAAGCACAGAGCCCCAGATTCTATGTTGTCCTGGAGAGCTTGCAGAGCACTGGGGAAAGGCAGGCAGAGAATTCCCTGATAGCACCTTCTCTGTGCCTGTTCACATTGCTTCGCAGAATCGCTTTTGTGCAGAAAACAGTAACACTTGTTCAGAAGGAAAGAAAGCACAGAGCCCCAGATTCTATGTTGTCCTGGAGAGCTTGCAGAGCACTGGGGAAAGGCAGGCAGAGAATTCCCTGCTAGCACCTTCTCTGTGCCTGGGAAGCAGAAGTGTTCACATTGCTTCGCAGAATCGCTTTTGTGCAGAAAACACTAACACTTGTTCAGAAGGAAAGAAAGCACAGAGCCCCAGATTCTATGTTGTCCTGGAGAGCTTGCAGAGCACTGGGGAAAGGCAGGCAGAGAATTCCCTGCTAGCACCTTCTCTGTGCCTGGGAAGCAGAAGTGTTCACATTGCTTCGCAAGAATCGCTTTTGTGCAGAAAACACTAACACTTGTTCAGAAGGAAAGAAAGCACAGAGCCCCAGATTTTATGTTGTCCTGGAGAGCTTGCAGAGCACTGGGGAAAGGCAGGCAGAGAATTCCCTGCTAGCACCTTCTCTGTGCCTGGGAAGCAGAAGTGTTCACATTGCTTCGCAAGAATCGCTTTTGTGCAGAAAACACTAACACTTGTTCAGAACGAAAGAAAGCACAGAGCCCCAGATTCTATGTTGTCCTGGAGAGCTTGCAGAGCACTGGGGAAAGGCAGGCAGAGAATTCCCTGATAGCACCTTCTCTGTGCCTGTTCACATTGCTTTGCAAGAATCGCTTTTGTGCAGAAAACAGTAACACTTGTTCAGAAGGAAAGAAAGCACAGAGCCCCAGATTCTATGTTGTCCTGGAGAGCTTGCAGAGCACTGGGGAAAGGCAGGCAGAGAATTCCCTGCTAGCACCTTCTCTGTGCCTGGGAAGCAGAAGTGTTCACATTGCTTCGCAAGAATCGCTTTTGTGCAGAAAACAGTAACACTTGTTCAGAAGGAAAGAAAGCACAGAGCCCCAGATTCTATGTTGTCCTGGAGAGCTTGCAGAGCACTGGGGAAAGGCAGGTAGAGAATTCCTTGCTAGCACCTTCTCTGTGCCTGGGAAGCAGAAGTGTTCACATTGCTTCGCAGAATCGCTTTTGTGCAGAAAACAGTAACACTTGTTCAGAAGGAAAGAAAGCACAGAGCCCCAGATTCTATGTTGTCCTGGAGAGCTTGCAGAGCACTGGGGAAAGGCAGGCAGAGAATTCCCTGCTAGCACCTTCTCTGTGCCTGTTCACATTGCTTCGCAGAATCGCTTTTGTGCAGAAAACAGTAACACTTGTTCAGAACGAAAGAAAGCACAGAGCCCCAGATTTTCTGTTGTCCCGGAGAGCTTGCAGAGCACTGGGGAAAGGCAGGCAGAGAATTCCCTGCTAGCACCTTCTCTGTGCCTGGGAAGCAGAAGTGTTCACATTGCTTCGCAAGAATCGCTCTTGTGCAGAAAACACTAACACTTGTTCAGAAGGAAAGAAAGCACAGAGCCCCAGATTTTATGTTGTCCTGGAGAGCTTGCAGAGCACTGGGGAAAGGCAGGCAGAGAATTCCCTGCTAGCACCTTCTCTGTGCCTGTTCACATTGCTTCGCAGAATCGCTTTTGTGCAGAAAACAGTAACACTTGTTCAGAACGAAAGAAAGCACAGAGCCCCAGATTTGCTGTTGTCCTGGAGAGCTTGCAGAGCACTGGGGAAAGGCAGGCAGAGAATTCCCTGCTAGCACCTTCTCTGTGCCTGGGAAGCAGAAGTGTTCACATTGCTTCGCAAGAATCGCTCTTGTGCAGAAAACACTAACACTTGTTCAGAACGAAAGAAAGCACAGAGCCCCAGATTTTATGTTGTCCTGGAGAGCTTGCAGAGCACTGGGGAAAGGCAGGCAGAGAATTCCCTGCTAGCACCTTCTCTGTGCCTGGGAAGCAGAAGTGTTCACATTGCTTCGCAGAATCGCTTTTGTGCAGAAAACACTAACACTTGTTCAGAAGGAAAGAAAGCACAGAGCCCCAGATTCTATGTTGTCCTGGAGAGCTTGCAGAGCACTGGGGAAAGGCAGGCAGAGAATTCCTTGCTAGCACCTTCTCTGTGCCTGTTCACATTGCTTCGCAAGAATCGCTTTTGTGCAGAAAACAGTAACACTTGTTCAGAAGGAAAGAAAGCACAGAGCCCCAGATTTTATGTTGTCCTGGAGAGCTTGCAGAGCACTGGGGAAAGGCAGGCAGAGAATTCCTTGCTAGCACCTTCTCTGTGCCTGGGAAGCAGAAGTGTTCACATTGCTTCGCAAGAATCACTTTTGTGCAGAAAACAGTAACACTTGTTCAGAAGGAAAGAAAGCACAGAGCCCCAGATTCTATGTTGTCCTGGAGAGCTTGCAGAGCACTGGGGAAAGGCAGGCAGAGAATTCCCTGCTAGCACCTTCTCTGTGCCTGGGAAGCAGAAGTGTTCACATTGCTTCGCAAGAATCGCTTTTGTGCAGAAAACACTAACACTTGTTCAGAAGGAAAGAAAGCACAGAGCCCCTGATTCTATGTTGTCCTGGAGAGCTTGCAGAGCACTGGGGAAAGGCAGGCAGAGAATTCCCTGCTAGCACCTTCTCTGTGCCTGGGAAGCAGAAGTGTTCACATTGCTTCGCAAGAATCACTTTTGTGCAGAAAACAGTAACACTTGTTCAGAAGGAAAGAAAGCACAGAGCCCCAGATTCTATGTTGTCCTGGAGAGCTTGCAGAGCACTGGGGAAAGGCAGGCAGAGAATTCCCTGATAGCACCTTCTCTGTGCCTGGGAAGCAGAAGTGTTCACATTGCTTCGCAAGAATCACTTTTGTGCAGAAAACAGTAACACTTGTTTAGAACGAAATAAAGCACAGAGCCCCAGATTTTATGTTGTCCTGGAGAGCTTGCAGAGCACTGGGGAAAGGCAGGCAGAGAATTCCTTGCTAGCACCTTCTCTGTGCCCGGGAAGCAGAAGTGTTCACATTGCTTCGCAGAATCGCTTTTGTGCAGAAAACAGTAACACTTGTTCAGAAGGAAAGAAAGCACAGAGCCCCAGATTTGCTGTTGTCCTGGAGAGCTTGCAGAGCACTGGGGAAAGGCAGGCAGAGAATTCCCTGATAGCACCTTCTCTGTGCCTGGGAAGCAGAAGTGTTCACATTGCTTCGCAAGAATCGCTCTTGTGCAGAAAACACTAACACTTGTTCAGAAGGAAAGAAAGCACAGAGCCCCAGATTTTATGTTGTCCTGGAGAGCTTGCAGAGCACTGGGGAAAGGCAGGCAGAGAATTCCCTGATAGCACCTTCTCTGTGCCTGTTCACATTGCTTCGCAGAATCGCTTTTGTGCAGAAAACAGTAACACTTGTTCAGAAGGAAAGAAAGCACAGAGCCCCAGATTCTATGTTGTCCTGGAGAGCTTGCAGAGCACTGGGGAAAGGCAGGCAGAGAATTCCCTGCTAGCACCTTCTCTGTGCCTGGGAAGCAGAAGTGTTCACATTGCTTCGCAAGAATCGCTTTTGTGCAGAAAACACTAACACTTGTTCAGAAGGAAAGAAAGCACAGAGCCCCAGATTTTATGTTGTCCTGGAGAGCTTGCAGAGCACTGGGGAAAGGCAGGCAGAGAATTCCCTGCTAGCACCTTCTCTGTGCGTGGGAAGCAGAAGTGTTCACATTGCTTCGCAAGAATCACTTTTGTGCAGAAAACAGTAACACTTGTTCAGAAGGAAAGAAAGCACAGAGCCCCAGATTCTATGTTGTCCTGGAGAGCTTGCAGAGCACTGGGGAAAGGCAGGCAGAGAATTCCCTGCTAGCACCTTCTCTGTGCCTGGGAAGCAGAAGTGTTCACATTGCTTCGCAAGAATCGCTTTTGTGCAGAAAACAGTAACACTTGTTCAGAAGGAAAGAAAGCACAGAGCCCCAGATTCTATGTTGTCCTGGAGAGCTTGCAGAGCACTGGGGAAAGGCAGGCAGAGAATTCCCTGCTAGCACCTTCTCTGTGCGTGGGAAGCAGAAGTGTTCACATTGCTTCGCAAGAATCACTTTTGTGCAGAAAACAGTAACACTTGTTCAGAAGGAAAGAAAGCACAGAGCCCCAGATTCTATGTTGTCCTGGAGAGCTTGCAGAGCACTGGGGAAAGGCAGGCAGAGAATTCCCTGATAGCACCTTCTCTGTGCCTGGGAAGCAGAAGTGTTCACATTGCTTCGCAAGAATCACTTTTGTGCAGAAAACAGTAACACTTGTTTAGAACGAAATAAAGCACAGAGCCCCAGATTCTATGTTGTCCTGGAGAGCTTGCAGAGCACTGGGGAAAGGCAGGCAGAGAATTCCTTGCTAGCACCTTCTCTGTGCCCGGGAAGCAGAAGTGTTCACATTGCTTCGCAGAATCGCTTTTGTGCAGAAAACAGTAACACTTGTTCAGAAGGAAAGAAAGCACAGAGCCCCAGATTTGCTGTTGTCCTGGAGAGCTTGCAGAGCACTGGGGAAAGGCAGGCAGAGAATTCCCTGCTAGCACCTTCTCTGTGCCTGGGAAGCAGAAGTGTTCACATTGCTTCGCAAGAATCGCTCTTGTGCAGAAAACACTAACACTTGTTCAGAAGGAAAGAAAGCACAGAGCCCCAGATTTTATGTTGTCCTGGAGAGCTTGCAGAGCACTGGGGAAAGGCAGGCAGAGAATTCCCTGATAGCACCTTCTCTGTGCCTGTTCACATTGCTTCGCAGAATCGCTTTTGTGCAGAAAACAGTAACACTTGTTCAGAAGGAAAGAAAGCACAGAGCCCCAGATTCTATGTTGTCCTGGAGAGCTTGCAGAGCACTGGGGAAAGGCAGGCAGAGAATTCCCTGCTAGCACCTTCTCTGTGCCTGGGAAGCAGAAGTGTTCACATTGCTTCGCAAGAATAGCTTTTGTGCAGAAAACAGTAACACTTGTTCAGAAGGAAAGAAAGCACAGAGCCCCAGATTTTCTGTTGTCCCGGAGAGCTTGCAGAGCACTGGGGAAAGGCAGGCAGAGAATTCCCTGCTAGCACCTTCTCTGTGCCTGGGAAGCAGAAGTGTTCACATTGCTTCGCAAGAATCGCTCTTGTGCAGAAAACACTAACACTTGTTCAGAAGGAAAGAAAGCACAGAGCCCCAGATTTTATGTTGTCCTGGAGAGCTTGCAGAGCACTGGGGAAAGGCAGGCAGAGAATTCCCTGCTAGCACCTTCTCTGTGCCTGTTCACATTGCTTCGCAGAATCGCTTTTGTGCAGAAAACAGTAACACTTGTTCAGAAGGAAAGAAATCACAGAGCCCCAGATTCTATGTTGTCCTGGAGATCTTGCAGAGCACTGGGGAAAGGCAGGCAGAGAATTCCCTGCTAGCACCTTCTCTGTGCCTGGGAAGCAGAAGTGTTCACATTGCTTCGCAAGAATCGCTCTTGTGCAGAAAACACTAACACTTGTTCAGAAGGAAAGAAAGCACAGAGCCCCAGATTTTATGTTGTCCTGGAGAGCTTGCAGAGCACTGGGGAAAGGCAGGCAGAGAATTCCTTGCTAGCACCTTCTCTGTGCCCGGGAAGCAGAAGTGTTCACATTGCTTCGCAGAATCGCTTTTGTGCAGAAAACAGTAACACTTGTTCAGAAGGAAAGAAAGCACAGAGCCCCAGATTTTATGTTGTCCTGGAGAGCTTGCAGAGCACTGGGGAAAGGCAGGCAGAGAATTCCTTGCTAGCACCTTCTCTGTGCCTGGGAAGCAGAAGTGTTCACATTGCTTCGCAGAATCGCTTTTGTGCAGAAAACAGTAACACTTGTTCAGAAGGAAAGAAAGCACAGAGCCCCAGATTCTATGTTGTCCTGGAGAGCTTGCAGAGCACTGGGGAAAGGCAGGCAGAGAATTCCCTGCTAGCACCTTCTCTGTGCCTGGGAAGCAGAAGTGTTCACATTGCTTCGCAAGAATCGCTTTTGTGCAGAAAACACTAACACTTGTTCAGAAGGAAAGAAAGCACAGAGCCCCAGATTCTATGTTGTCCTGGAGAGCTTGCAGAGCACTGGGGAAAGGCAGGCAGAGAATTCCCTGATAGCACCTTCTCTGTGCCTGTTCACATTGCTTCGCAAGAATCGCTTTTGTGCAGAAAACAGTAACACTTGTTCAGAACGAAAGAAAGCACAGAGCCCCAGATTTTCTGTTGTCCCGGAGAGCTTGCAGAGCACTGGGGAAAGGCAGGCAGAGAATTCCCTGTTAGCACCTTCTCTGTGCCTGGGAAGCAGAAGTGTTCACATTGCTTCGCAAGAATCGCTCTTGTGCAGAAAACACTAACACTTGTTCAGAAGGAAAGAAAGCACAGAGCCCCAGATTTTATGTTGTCCTGGAGAGCTTGCAGAGCACTGGGGAAAGGCAGGCAGAGAATTCCCTGATAGCACCTTCTCTGTGCCTGTTCACATTGCTTCGCAGAATCGCTTTTGTGCAGAAAACAGTAACACTTGTTCAGAAGGAAAGAAAGCACAGAGCCCCAGATTCTATGTTGTCCTGGAGAGCTTGCAGAGCACTGGGGAAAGGCAGGCAGAGAATTCCCTGATAGCACCTTCTCTGTGCCTGGGAAGCAGAAGTGTTCACATTGCTTCGCAGAATCGCTTTTGTGCAGAAAACACTAACACTTGTTCAGAAGGAAAGAAAGCACAGAGCCCCAGATTCTATGTTGTCCTGGAGAGCTTGCAGAGCACTGGGGAAAGGCAGGCAGAGAATTCCCTGCTAGCACCTTCTCTGTGCCTGGGAAGCAGAAGTGTTCACATTGCTTCGCAAGAATCGCTTTTGTGCAGAAAACACTAACACTTGTTCAGAAGGAAAGAAAGCACAGAGCCCCAGATTTTATGTTGTCCTGGAGAGCTTGCAGAGCACTGGGGAAAGGCAGGCAGAGAATTCCCTGCTAGCACCTTCTCTGTGCCTGGGAAGCAGAAGTGTTCACATTGCTTCGCAAGAATCGCTTTTGTGCAGAAAACAGTAACACTTGTTCAGAACGAAAGAAAGCACAGAGCCCCAGATTCTATGTTGTCCTGGAGAGCTTGCAGAGCACTGGGGAAAGGCAGGCAGAGAATTCCCTGATAGCACCTTCTCTGTGCCTGTTCACATTGCTTCGCAAGAATCGCTTTTGTGCAGAAAACAGAAACACTTGTTCAGAAGGAAAGAAAGCACAGAGCCCCAGATTTTATGTTGTCCTGGAGAGCTTGCAGAGCACTGGGGAAAGGCAGGCAGAGAATTCCTTGCTAGCACCTTCTCTGTGCCTGGGAAGCAGAAGTGTTCACATTGCTTCGCAAGAATCACTTTTGTGCAGAAAACAGTAACACTTGTTCAGAAGGAAAGAAAGCACAGAGCCCCAGATTCTATGTTGTCCTGGAGAGCTTGCAGAGCACTGGGGAAAGGCAGGCAGAGAATTCCCTGATAGCACCTTCTCTGTGCCTGTGAAGCAGAAGTGTTCACATTGCTTCGCAAGAATCGCTTTTGTGCAGAAAACAGTAACACTTGTTCAGAAGGAAAGAAAGCACAGAGCCCCAGATTCTATGTTGTCCTGGAGAGCTTGCAGAGCACTGGGGAAAGGCAGGCAGAGAATTCCTTGCTAGCACCTTCTCTGTGCCTGGGAAGCAGAAGTGTTCACATTGCTTCGCAGAATCCCTTTTGTGCAGAAAACAGTAACACTTGTTCAGAAGGAAAGAAAGCACAGAGCCCCAGATTCTATGTTGTCCTGGAGAGCTTGCAGAGCACTGGGGAAAGGCAGGCAGAGAATTCCCTGATAGCACCTTCTCTGTGCCTGGGAAGCAGAAGTGTTCACATTGCTTCGCAAGAATCGCTTTTGTGCAGAAAACAGTAACACTTGTTCAGAAGGAAAGAAAGCACAGAGCCCCAGATTCTATGTTGTCCTGGAGAGCTTGCAGAGCACTGGGGAAAGGCAGGCAGAGAATTCCTTGCTAGCACCTTCTCTGTGCCTGGGAAGCAGAAGTGTTCACATTGCTTCGCAGAATCGCTTTTGTGCAGAAAACAGTAACACTTGTTCAGAAGGAAAGAAAGCACAGAGCCCCAGATTCTATGTTGTCCTGGAGAGCTTGCAGAGCACTGGGGAAAGGCAGGCAGAGAATTCCCTGCTAGCACCTTCTCTGTGCCTGTTCACATTGCTTCGCAGAATCGCTTTTGTGCAGAAAACAGTAACACTTGTTCAGAACGAAAGAAAGCACAGAGCCCCAGATTTTCTGTTGTCCCGGAGAGCTTGCAGAGCACTGGGGAAAGGCAGGCAGAGAATTCCCTGCTAGCACCTTCTCTGTGCCTGGGAAGCAGAAGTGTTCACATTGCTTCGCAAGAATCGCTCTTGTGCAGAAAACACTAACACTTGTTCAGAAGGAAAGAAAGCACAGAGCCCCAGATTTTATGTTGTCCTGGAGAGCTTGCAGAGCACTGGGGAAAGGCAGGCAGAGAATTCCCTGATAGCACCTTCTCTGTGCCTGTTCACATTGCTTCGCAGAATCGCTTTTGTGCAGAAAACAGTAACACTTGTTCAGAACGAAAGAAAGCACAGAGCCCCAGATTCTATGTTGTCCTGGAGAGCTTGCAGAGCACTGGGGAAAGGCAGGCAGAGAATTCCCTGCTAGCACCTTCTCTGTGCCTGGGAAGCAGAAGTGTTCACATTGCTTCGCAAGAATCGCTTTTGTGCAGAAAACACTAACACTTGTTCAGAAGGAAAGAAAGCACAGAGCCCCTGATTCTATGTTGTCCTGGAGAGCTTGCAGAGCACTGGGGAAAGGCAGGCAGAGAATTCCCTGCTAGCACCTTCTCTGTGCCTGGGAAGCAGAAGTGTTCACATTGCTTCGCAAGAATCGCTTTTGTGCAGAAAACACTAACACTTGTTCAGAACAAAAGAAAGCACAGAGCCCCAGATTCTATGTTGTCCTGGAGAGTTTGCAGAGCACTGGGGAAAGGCAGGCAGAGAATTCCCTGATAGCACCTTCTCTGTGCCTGTTCACATTGCTTCGCAAGAATCGCTTTTGTGCAGAAAACAGTAACACTTGTTCAGAAGGAAAGAAAGCACAGAGCCCCAGATTCTATGTTGTCCTGGAGAGCTTGCAGAGCACTGGGGAAAGGCAGGCAGAGAATTCCCTGCTAGCACCTTCTCTGTGCCTGGGAAGCAGAAGTGTTCACATTGCTTCGCAAGAATCGCTTTTGTGCAGAAAACAGTAACACTTGTTCAGAAGGAAAGAAAGCACAGAGCCCCAGATTCTATGTTGTCCTGGAGAGCTTGCAGAGCACTGGGGAAAGGCAGGCAGAGAATTCCCTGCTAGCACCTTCTCTGTGCGTGGGAAGCAGAAGTGTTCACATTGCTTCGCAAGAATCACTTTTGTGCAGAAAACAGTAACACTTGTTCAGAAGGAAACAAAGCACAGAGCCCTAGATTCTATGTTGTCCTGGAGAGCTTGCAGAGCACTGGGGAAAGGCAGTCAGAGAATTCCCTGATAGCACCTTCTCTGTGCCTGGGAAGCAGAAGTGTTCACATTGCTTCGCAAGAATCGCTTTTGTGCAGAAAACAGTAACACTTGTTCAGAAGGAAAGAAAGCACAGAGCCCCAGATTCTATGTTGTCCTGGAGAGCTTGCAGAGCACTGGGGAAAGGCAGGCAGAGAATTCCCTGCTAGCACCTTCTCTGTGCCTGGGAAGCAGAAGTGTTCACATTGCTTCGCAGAATCGCTTTTGTGCAGAAAACACTAACACTTGTTCAGAAGGAAAGAAAGCACAGAGCCCCAGATTCTATGTTGTCCTGGAGAGCTTGCAGAGCACTGGGGAAAGGCAGGCAGAGAATTCCCTGATAGCACCTTCTCTGTGCCTGTTCACATTGCTTCGCAGAATCGCTTTTGTGCAGAAAACAGTAACACTTGTTCAGAACGAAAGAAAGCACAGAGCCCCAGATTTTCTGTTGTCCCGGAGAGCTTGCAGAGCACTGGGGAAAGGCAGGCAGAGAATTCCCTGCTAGCACCTTCTCTGTGCCTGGGAAGCAGAAGTGTTCACATTGCTTCGCAAGAATCGCTCTTGTGCAGAAAACACTAACACTTGTTCAGAAGGAAAGAAAGCACAGAGCCCCAGATTTTATGTTGTCCTGGAGAGCTTGCAGAGCACTGGGGAAAGGCAGGCAGAGAATTCCCTGATAGCACCTTCTCTGTGCCTGTTCACATTGCTTCGCAGAATCGCTTTTGTGCAGAAAACAGTAACACTTGTTCAGAAGGAAAGAAAGCACAGAGCCCCAGATTCTATGTTGTCCTGGAGAGCTTGCAGAGCACTGGGGAAAGGCAGGCAGAGAATTCCCTGCTAGCACCTTCTCTGTGCCTGGGAAGCAGAAGTGTTCACATTGCTTCGCAAGAATCGCTTTTGTGCAGAAAACACTAACACTTGTTCAGAAGGAAAGAAAGCACAGAGCCCCAGATTTTATGTTGTCCTGGAGAGCTTGCAGAGCACTGGGGAAAGGCAGGCAGAGAATTCCTTGCTAGCACCTTCTCTGTGCCTGGGAAGCAGAAGTGTTCACATTGCTTCGCAAGAATCGCTTTTGTGCAGAAAACACTAACACTTGTTCAGAAGGAAAGAAAGCACAGAGCCCCAGATTTTATGTTGTCCTGGAGAGCTTGCAGAGCACTGGGGAAAGGCAGGCAGAGAATTCCCTGATAGCACCTTCTCTGTGCCTGTTCACATTGCTTCGCAAGAATCGCTTTTGTGCAGAAAACAGTAACACTTGTTCAGAAGGAAAGAAAGCACAGAGCCCCAGATTTTATGTTGTCCTGGAGAGCTTGCAGAGCACTGGGGAAAGGCAGGCAGAGAATTCCTTGCTAGCACCTTCTCTGTGCCTGGGAAGCAGAAGTGTTCACATTGCTTCGCAGAATCACTTTTGTGCAGAAAACACTAACACTTGTTCAGAACGAAAGAAAGCACAGAGCCCCAGATTCTATGTTGTCCTGGAGAGCTTGCAGAGCACTGGGGAAAGGCAGGCAGAGAATTCCCTGATAGCACCTTCTCTGTGCCTGTTCACATTGCTTCGCAAGAATCGCTTTTGTGCAGAAAACAGTAACACTTGTTCAGAAGGAAAGAAAGCACAGAGCCCCAGATTTTATGTTGTCCTGGAGAGCTTGCAGAGCACTGGGGAAAGGCAGGCAGAGAATTCCCTGCTAGCACCTTCTCTGTGCCTAAGAAGCAGAAGTGTTCACATTGCTTCGCAGAATCACTTTTGTGCAGAAAACACTAACACTTGTTCAGAAGGAAAGAAAGCACAGAGCCCCAGATTCTATGTTGTCCTGGAGAGCTTGCAGAGCACTGGGGAAAGGCAGGCAGAGAATTCCCTGCTAGCACCTTCTCTGTGCCTGGGAAGCAGAAGTGTTCACATTGCTTCGCAGAATCGCTTTTGTGCAGAAAACACTAACACTTGTTCAGAAGGAAAGAAAGCACAGAGCCCCAGATTCTATGTTGTCCTGGAGAGCTTGCAGAGCACTGGGGAAAGGCAGGCAGAGAATTCCCTGATAGCACCTTCTCCGTGCCTGTTCACATTGCTTCGCAGAATCGCTTTTGTGCAGAAAACAGTAACACTTGTTCAGAACGAAAGAAAGCACAGAGCCCCAGATTTTCTGTTGTCCCGGAGAGCTTGCAGAGCACTGGGGAAAGGCAGGCAGAGAATTCCCTGCTAGCACCTTCTCTGTGCCTGGGAAGCAGAAGTGTTCACATTGCTTCGCAAGAATCGCTCTTGTGCAGAAAACACTAACACTTGTTCAGAAGGAAAGAAAGCACAGAGCCCCAGATTTTATGTTGTCCTGGAGAGCTTGCAGAGCACTGGGGAAAGGCAGGCAGAGAATTCCCTGATAGCACCTTCTCTGTGCCTGTTCACATTGCTTCGCAGAATCGCTTTTGTGCAGAAAACAGTAACACTTGTTCAGAAGGAAAGAAAGCACAGAGCCCCAGATTCTATGTTGTCCTGGAGAGCTTGCAGAGCACTGGGGAAAGGCAGGCAGAGAATTCCCTGCTAGCACCTTCTCTGTGCCTGGGAAGCAGAAGTGTTCACATTGCTTCGCAAGAATCGCTTTTGTGCAGAAAACACTAACACTTGTTCAGAAGGAAAGAAAGCACAGAGCCCCAGATTTTATGTTGTCCTGGAGAGCTTGCAGAGCACTGGGGAAAGGCAGGCAGAGAATTCCTTGCTAGCACCTTCTCTGTGCCTGGGAAGCAGAAGTGTTCACATTGCTTCGCAAGAATCGCTTTTGTGCAGAAAACAGTAACACTTGTTCAGAAGGAAAGAAAGCACAGAGCCCCAGATTTTATGTTGTCCTGGAGAGCTTGCAGAGCACTGGGGAAAGGCAGGCAGAGAATTCCCTGATAGCACCTTCTCTGTGCCTGTTCACATTGCTTCGCAAGAATCGCTTTTGTGCAGAAAACAGTAACACTTGTTCAGAAGGAAAGAAAGCACAGAGCCCCAGATTTTATGTTGTCCTGGAGAGCTTGCAGAGCACTGGGGAAAGGCAGGCAGAGAATTCCTTGCTAGCACCTTCTCTGTGCCTGGGAAGCAGAAGTGTTCACATTGCTTCGCAGAATCACTTTTGTGCAGAAAACACTAACACTTGTTCAGAACGAAAGAAAGCACAGAGCCCCAGATTCTATGTTGTCCTGGAGAGCTTGCAGAGCACTGGGGAAAGGCAGGCAGAGAATTCCCTGATAGCACCTTCTCTGTGCCTGTTCACATTGCTTCGCAAGAATCGCTTTTGTGCAGAAAACAGTAACACTTGTTCAGAAGGAAAGAAAGCACAGAGCCCCAGATTTTATGTTGTCCTGGAGAGCTTGCAGAGCACTGGGGAAAGGCAGGCAGAGAATTCCCTGATAGCACCTTCTCTGTGCCTAAGAAGCAGAAGTGTTCACATTGCTTCGCAGAATCACTTTTGTGCAGAAAACACTAACACTTGTTCAGAACGAAAGAAAGCACAGAGCCCCAGATTTGCTGTTGTCCTGGAGAGCTTGCAGAGCACTGGGGAAAGGCAGGCAGAGAATTCCCTGCTAGCACCTTCTCTGTGCCTGGGAAGCAGAAGTGTTCACATTGCTTCGCAAGAATCGCTTTTGTGCAGAAAACAGTAACACTTGTTCAGAAGTTAAGAAAGCACAGAGCCCCAGATTTTATGTTGTCCTGGAGAGCTTGCAGAGCACTGGGGAAAGGCAGGCAGAGAATTCCCTGCTAGCACCTTCTCTGTGCCTGTTCACATTGCTTCGCAGAATCGCTTTTGTGCAGAAAACAGTAACACTTGTTCAGAACGAAAGAAAGCACAGAGCCCCAGATTCTATGTTGTCCTGGAGAGCTTGCAGAGCACTGGGGAAAGGCAGGCAGAGAATTCCCTGCTAGCACCTTCTCTGTGCCTGGGAAGCAGAAGTGTTCACATTGCTTCGCAGAATTGCTTTTGTGCAGAAAACAGTAACACTTGTTCAGAAGGAAAGAAAGCACAGAGCCCCAGATTTGCTGTTGTCCTGGAGAGCTTGCAGAGCACTGGGGAAAGGCAGGCAGAGAATTCCCTGATAGCACCTTCTCTGTGCCTGGGAAGCAGAAGTGTTCACATTGCTTCGCAAGAATCGCTTTTGTGCAGAAAACAGTAACACTTGTTCAGAAGGAAAGAAAGCACAGAGCCCCAGATTTTATGTTGTCCTGGAGAGCTTGCAGAGCACTGGGGAAAGGCAGGCAGAGAATTCCCTGATAGCACCTTCTCTGTGCCTGTTCACATTGCTTCGCAAGAATCGCTTTTGTGCAGAAAACAGTAACACTTGTTCAGAAGGAAAGAAAGCACAGAGCCCCAGATTTTATGTTGTCCTGGAGAGCTTGCAGAGCACTGGGGAAAGGCAGGCAGAGAATTCCTTGCTAGCACCTTCTCTGTGCCTGGGAAGCAGAAGTGTTCACATTGCTTCGCAAGAATCACTTTTGTGCAGAAAACAGTAACACTTGTTCAGAAGGAAAGAAAGCACAGAGCCCCAGATTCTATGTTGTCCTGGAGAGCTTGCAGAGCACTGGGGAAAGGCAGGCAGAGAATTCCCTGATAGCACCTTCTCTGTGCCTGGGAAGCAGAAGTGTTCACATTGCTTCGCAGAATCGCTTTTGTGCAGAAAACAGTAACACTTGTTCAGAAGGAAAGAAAGCACAGAGCCCCAGATTCTATGTTGTCCTGGAGAGCTTGCAGAGCACTGGGGAAAGGCAGGCAGAGAATTCCTTGCTAGCACCTTCTCTGTGCCTGGGAAGCAGAAGTGTTCACATTGCTTCGCAGAATCGCTTTTGTGCAGAAAACAGTAACACTTGTTCAGAAGGAAAGAAAGCACAGAGCCCCAGATTCTATGTTGTCCTGGAGAGCTTGCAGAGCACTGGGGAAAGGCAGGCAGAGAATTCCTTGCTAGCACCTTCTCTGTGCCTGGGAAGCAGAAGTGTTCACATTGCTTCGCAGAATCACTTTTGTGCAGAAAACACTAACACTTGTTCAGAACGAAAGAAAGCACAGAGCCCCAGATTCTATGTTGTCCTGGAGAGCTTGCAGAGCACTGGGGAAAGGCAGGCAGAGAATTCCCTGATAGCACCTTCTCTGTGCCTGTTCACATTGCTTCGCAAGAATCGCTTTTGTGCAGAAAACACTAACACTTGTTCAGAAGGAAAGAAAGCACAGAGCCCCAGATTTTATGTTGTCCTGGAGAGCTTGCAGAGCACTGGGGAAAGGCAGGCAGAGAATTCCCTGCTAGCACCTTCTCTGTGCCTAAGAAGCAGAAGTGTTCACATTGCTTCGCAGAATCACTTTTGTGCAGAAAACACTAACACTTGTTCAGAACGAAAGAAAGCACAGAGCCCCAGATTTGCTGTTGTCCTGGAGAGCTTGCAGAGCACTGGGGAAAGGCAGGCAGAGAATTCCCTGCTAGCACCTTCTCTGTGCCTGGGAAGCAGAAGTGTTCACATTGCTTCGCAAGAATCGCTTTTGTGCAGAAAACAGTAACACTTGTTCAGAAGGAAAGAAAGCACAGAGCCCCAGATTTTATGTTGTCCTGGAGAGCTTGCAGAGCACTGGGGAAAGGCAGGCAGAGAATTCCCTGCTAGCACCTTCTCTGTGCCTGTTCACATTGCTTCGCAGAATCGCTTTTGTGCAGAAAACAGTAACACTTGTTCAGAAGGAAAGAAAGCACAGAGCCCCAGATTCTATGTTGTCCTGGAGAGCTTGCAGAGCACTGGGGAAAGGCAGGCAGAGAATTCCCTGCTAGCACCTTCTCTGTGCCTGGGAAGCAGAAGTGTTCACATTGCTTCGCAGAATCGCTTTTGTGCAGAAAACAGTAACACTTGTTCAGAAGGAAAGAAAGCACAGAGCCCCAGATTCTATGTTGTCCTGGAGAGCTTGCAGAGCACTGGGGAAAGGCAGGCAGAGAATTCCCTGATAGCACCTTCTCTGTGCCTGGGAAGCAGAAGTGTTCACATTGCTTCGCAAGAATCGCTTTTGTGCAGAAAACAGTAACACTTGTTCAGAAGGAAAGAAAGCACAGAGCCCCAGATTTTATGTTGTCCTGGAGAGCTTGCAGAGCACTGGGGAAAGGCAGGCAGAGAATTCCCTGCTAGCACCTTCTCTTTGCCTGGGAAGCAGAAGTGTTCACATTGCTTCGCAGAATCGCTTTTGTGCAGAAAACAGTAACACTTGTTCAGAAGGAAAGAAAGCACAGAGCCCCAGATTCTATGTTGTCCTGGAGAGCTTGCAGAGCACTGGGGAAAGGCAGGCAGAGAATTCCCTGCTAGCACCTTCTCTGTGCCTGTTCACATTGCTTCGCAAGAATCGCTTTTGTGCAGAAAACAGTAACACTTGTTCAGAAGGAAAGAAAGCACAGAGCCCCAGATTTTATGTTGTCCTGGAGAGCTTGCAGAGCACTGGGGAAAGGCAGGCAGAGAATTCCTTGCTAGCACCTTCTCTGTGCCTGGGAAGCAGAAGTGTTCACATTGCTTCGCAAGAATCACTTTTGTGCAGAAAACAGTAACACTTGTTCAGAAGGAAAGAAAGCACAGAGCCCCAGATTCTATGTTGTCCTGGAGAGCTTGCAGAGCACTGGGGAAAGGCAGGCAGAGAATTCCCTGATAGCACCTTCTCTGTGCCTGGGAAGCAGAAGTGTTCACATTGCTTCGCAGAATCGCTTTTGTGCAGAAAACAGTAACACTTGTTCAGAAGGAAAGAAAGCACAGAGCCCCAGATTCTATGTTGTCCTGGAGAGCTTGCAGAGCACTGGGGAAAGGCAGGCAGAGAATTCCTTGCTAGCACCTTCTCTGTGCCTGGGAAGCAGAAGTGTTCACATTGCTTCGCAGAATCGCTTTTGTGCAGAAAACCGTAACACTTGTTCAAAACGAAAGAAAGCACAGAGCCCCAGATTCTATGTTGTCCTGGAGAGCTTGCAGAGCACTGGGGAAAGGCAGGCAGAGAATTCCTTGCTAGCACCTTCTCTGTGCCTGGGAAGCAGAAGTGTTCACATTGCTTCGCAGAATCGCTTTTGTGCAGAAAACCCTAACACTTGTTCAGAAGGAAAGAAAGCACAGAGCCCCAGATTCTATGTTGTCCTGGAGAGCTTGCAGAGCACTGGGGAAAGGCAGGCAGAGAATTCCCTGCTAGCACCTTCTCTGTGCCTGTTCACATTGCTTCGCAGAATCGCTTTTGTGCAGAAAACAGTAACACTTGTTCAGAACGAAAGAAAGCACAGAGCCCCAGATTTTCTGTTGTCCCGGAGAGCTTGCAGAGCACTGGGGAAAGGCAGGCAGAGAATTCCCTGCTAGCACCTTCTCTGTGCCTGGGAAGCAGAAGTGTTCACATTGCTTCGCAAGAATCGCTCTTGTGCAGAAAACACTAACACTTGTTCAGAAGGAAAGAAAGCACAGAGCCCCAGATTTTATGTTGTCCTGGAGAGCTTGCAGAGCACTGGGGAAAGGCAGGCAGAGAATTCCCTGATAGCACCTTCTCTGTGCCTGTTCACATTGCTTCGCAGAATCGCTTTTGTGCAGAAAACAGTAACACTTGTTCAGAACGAAAGAAAGCACAGAGCCCCAGATTCTATGTTGTCCTGGAGAGCTTGCAGAGCACTGGGGAAAGGCAGGCAGAGAATTCCTTGCTAGCACCTTCTCTGTGCCTGTTCACATTGCTTCGCAGAATCGCTTTTGTGCAGAAAACAGTAACACTTGTTCAGAACGAAAGAAAGCACAGAGCCCTAGATTTTCTGTTGTCCCGGAGAGCTTGCAGAGCACTGGGGAAAGGCAGGCAGAGAATTCCCTGCTAGCACCTTCTCTGTGCCTGGGAAGCAGAAGTGTTCACATTGCTTCGCAAGAATCGCTTTTGTGCAGAAAACAGTAACACTTGTTCAGAACGAAAGAAAGCACAGAGCCCCAGATTCTATGTTGTCCTGGAGAGCTTGCAGAGCACTGGGGAAAGGCAGGCAGAGAATTCCCTGCTAGCACCTTCTCTGTGCCTGTTCACATTGCTTCGCAGAATCGCTTTTGTGCAGAAAACAGTAACACTTGTTCAGAAGGAAAGAAAGCACAGAGCCCCAGATTCTATGTTGTCCTGGAGAGCTTGCAGAGCACTGGGGAAAGGCAGGCAGAGAATTCCCTGATAGCACCTTCTCTGTGCCTGGGAAGCAGAAGTGTTCACATTGCTTCGCAAGAATCACTTTTGTGCAGAAAACAGTAACACTTGTTTAGAACGAAAGAAAGCACAGAGCCCCAGATTTTATGTTGTCCTGGAGAGCTTGCAGAGCACTGGGGAAAGGCAGGCAGAGAATTCCTTGCTAGCACCTTCTCTGTGCCCGGGAAGCAGAAGTGTTCACATTGCTTCGCAGAATCGCTTTTGTGCAGAAAACAGTAACACTTGTTCAGAAGGAAAGAAAGCACAGAGCCCCAGATTCTATGTTGTCCTGGAGAGCTTGCAGAGCACTGGGGAAAGGCAGGCAGAGAATTCCTTGCTAGCACCTTCTCTGTGCCTGGGAAGCAGAAGTGTTCACATTGCTTCGCAGAATCGCTTTTGTGCAGAAAACAGTAACACTTGTTCAGAAGGGAAGAAAGCACAGAGCCCCAGATTCTATGTTGTCCTGGAGAGCTTGCAGAGCACTGGGGAAAGGCAGGCAGAGAATTCCCTGCTAGCACCTTCTCTGTGCCTGGGAAGCAGAAGTGTTCACATTGCTTCGCAAGAATCGCTTTTGTGCAGAAAACACTAACACTTGTTCAGAAGGAAAGAAAGCACAGAGCCCCAGATTCTATGTTGTCCTGGAGAGCTTGCAGAGCACTGGGGAAAGGCAGGCAGAGAATTCCCTGATAGCACCTTCTCTGTGCCTGTTCACATTGCTTCGCAGAATCGCTTTTGTGCAGAAAACAGTAACACTTGTTCAGAAGGAAAGAAAGCACAGAGCCCCAGATTCTATGTTGTCCTGGAGAGCTTGCAGAGCACTGGGGAAAGGCAGGCAGAGAATTCCCTGCTAGCACCTTCTCTGTGCCTGGGAAGCAGAAGTGTTCACATTGCTTCGCAGAATCGCTTTTGTGCAGAAAACACTAACACTTGTTCAGAAGGAAAGAAAGCACAGAGCCCCAGATTCTATGTTGTCCTGGAGAGCTTGCAGAGCACTGGGGAAAGGCAGGCAGAGAATTCCCTGCTAGCACCTTCTCTGTGCCTGGGAAGCAGAAGTGTTCACATTGCTTCGCAAGAATCACTTTTGTGCAGAAAACAGTAACACTTGTTCAGAACGAAAGAAAGCACAGAGCCCCAGATTTTATGTTGTCCTGGAGAGCTTGCAGAGCACTGGGGAAAGGCAGGCAGAGAATTCCTTGCTAGCACCTTCTCTGTGCCCGGGAAGCAGAAGTGTTCACATTGCTTCGCAGAATCGCTTTTGTGCAGAAAACAGTAACACTTGTTCAGAAGGAAAGAAAGCACAGAGCCCCAGATTCTATGTTGTCCTGGAGAGCTTGCAGAGCACTGGGGAAAGGCAGGCAGAGAATTCCTTGCTAGCACCTTCTCTGTGCCTGGGAAGCAGAAGTGTTCACATTGCTTCGCAGAATCGCTTTTGTGCAGAAAACAGTAACACTTGTTCAGAAGGGAAGAAAGCACAGAGCCCCAGATTCTATGTTGTCCTGGAGAGCTTGCAGAGCACTGGGGAAAGGCAGGCAGAGAATTCCCTGCTAGCACCTTCTCTGTGCCTGGGAAGCAGAAGTGTTCACATTGCTTCGCAAGAATCGCTTTTGTGCAGAAAACACTAACACTTGTTCAGAAGGAAAGAAAGCACAGAGCCCCAGATTCTATGTTGTCCTGGAGAGCTTGCAGAGCACTGGGGAAAGGCAGGCAGAGAATTCCCTGATAGCACCTTCTCTGTGCCTGTTCACATTGCTTCGCAGAATCGCTTTTGTGCAGAAAACAGTAACACTTGTTCAGAAGGAAAGAAAGCACAGAGCCCCAGATTCTATGTTGTCCTGGAGAGCTTGCAGAGCACTGGGGAAAGGCAGGCAGAGAATTCCCTGCTAGCACCTTCTCTGTGCCTGGGAAGCAGAAGTGTTCACATTGCTTCGCAGAATCGCTTTTGTGCAGAAAACACTAACACTTGTTCAGAAGGAAAGAAAGCACAGAGCCCCAGATTCTATGTTGTCCTGGAGAGCTTGCAGAGCACTGGGGAAAGGCAGGCAGAGAATTCCCTGCTAGCACCTTCTCTGTGCCTGGGAAGCAGAAGTGTTCACATTGCTTCGCAAGAATCGCTTTTGTGCAGAAAACACTAACACTTGTTCAGAAGGAAAGAAAGCACAGAGCCCCAGATTTTATGTTGTCCTGGAGAGCTTGCAGAGCACTGGGGAAAGGCAGGCAGAGAATTCCCTGCTAGCACCTTCTCTGTGCCTGGGAAGCAGAAGTGTTCACATTGCTTCGCAAGAATCGCTTTTGTGCAGAAAACACTAACACTTGTTCAGAACGAAAGAAAGCACAGAGCCCCAGATTCTATGTTGTCCTGGAGAGCTTGCAGAGCACTGGGGAAAGGCAGGCAGAGAATTCCCTGATAGCACCTTCTCTGTGCCTGTTCACATTGCTTTGCAAGAATCGCTTTTGTGCAGAAAACAGTAACACTTGTTCAGAAGGAAAGAAAGCACAGAGCCCCAGATTCTATGTTGTCCTGGAGAGCTTGCAGAGCACTGGGGAAAGGCAGGCAGAGAATTCCTTGCTAGCACCTTCTCTGTGCCTGTTCACATTGCTTCGCAAGAATCGCTTTTGTGCAGAAAACAGTAACACTTGTTCAGAAGGAAAGAAAGCACAGAGCCCCAGATTTTATGTTGTCCTGGAGAGCTTGCAGAGCACTGGGGAAAGGCAGGCAGAGAATTCCTTGCTAGCACCTTCTCTGTGCCTGGGAAGCAGAAGTGTTCACATTGCTTCGCAAGAATCACTTTTGTGCAGAAAACAGTAACACTTGTTCAGAAGGAAAGAAAGCACAGAGCCCCAGATTCTATGTTGTCCTGGAGAGCTTGCAGAGCACTGGGGAAAGGCAGGCAGAGAATTCCCTGCTAGCACCTTCTCTGTGCCTGGGAAGCAGAAGTGTTCACATTGCTTCGCAAGAATCGCTTTTGTGCAGAAAACACTAACACTTGTTCAGAAGGAAAGAAAGCACAGAGCCCCTGATTCTATGTTGTCCTGGAGAGCTTGCAGAGCACTGGGGAAAGGCAGGCAGAGAATTCCCTGCTAGCACCTTCTCTGTGCCTGGGAAGCAGAAGTGTTCACATTGCTTCGCAAGAATCGCTCTTGTGCAGAAAACACTAACACTTGTTCAGAACGAAAGAAAGCACAGAGCCCCAGATTTTATGTTGTCCTGGAGAGCTTGCAGAGCACTGGGGAAAGGCAGGCAGAGAATTCCCTGCTAGCACCTTCTCTGTGCCTGGGAAGCAGAAGTGTTCACATTGCTTCGCAGAATCGCTTTTGTGCAGAAAACACTAACACTTGTTCAGAACGAAAGAAAGCACAGAGCCCCAGATTCTATGTTGTCCTGGAGAGCTTGCAGAGCACTGGGGAAAGGCAGGCAGAGAATTCCTTGCTAGCACCTTCTCTGTGCCTGTTCACATTGCTTCGCAAGAATCGCTTTTGTGCAGAAAACAGTAACACTTGTTCAGAAGGAAAGAAAGCACAGAGCCCCAGATTTTATGTTGTCCTGGAGAGCTTGCAGAGCACTGGGGAAAGGCAGGCAGAGAATTCCTTGCTAGCACCTTCTCTGTGCCTGGGAAGCAGAAGTGTTCACATTGCTTCGCAAGAATCACTTTTGTGCAGAAAACAGTAACACTTGTTCAGAAGGAAAGAAAGCACAGAGCCCCAGATTCTATGTTGTCCTGGAGAGCTTGCAGAGCACTGGGGAAAGGCAGGCAGAGAATTCCCTGCTAGCACCTTCTCTGTGCCTGGGAAGCAGAAGTGTTCACATTGCTTCGCAAGAATCGCTTTTGTGCAGAAAACACTAACAATTGTTCAGAAGGAAAGAAAGCACAGAGCCCCTGATTCTATGTTGTCCTGGAGAGCTTGCAGAGCACTGGGGAAAGGCAGGCAGAGAATTCCCTGCTAGCACCTTCTCTGTGCCTGGGAAGCAGAAGTGTTCACATTGCTTCGCAAGAATCACTTTTGTGCAGAAAACAGTAACACTTGTTCAGAAGGAAAGAAAGCACAGAGCCCCAGATTCTATGTTGTCCTGGAGAGCTTGCAGAGCACTGGGGAAAGGCAGGCAGAGAATTCCCTGATAGCACCTTCTCTGTGCCTGGGAAGCAGAAGTGTTCACATTGCTTCGCAAGAATCACTTTTGTGCAGAAAACAGTAACACTTGTTTAGAACGAAATAAAGCACAGAGCCCCAGATTTTATGTTGTCCTGGAGAGCTTGCAGAGCACTGGGGAAAGGCAGGCAGAGAATTCCTTGCTAGCACCTTCTCTGTGCCCGGGAAGCAGAAGTGTTCACATTGCTTCGCAGAATCGCTTTTGTGCAGAAAACAGTAACACTTGTTCAGAAGGAAAGAAAGCACAGAGCCCCAGATTTGCTGTTGTCCTGGAGAGCTTGCAGAGCACTGGGGAAAGGCAGGCAGAGAATTCCCTGATAGCACCTTCTCTGTGCCTGGGAAGCAGAAGTGTTCACATTGCTTCGCAAGAATCGCTCTTGTGCAGAAAACACTAACACTTGTTCAGAAGGAAAGAAAGCACAGAGCCCCAGATTTTATGTTGTCCTGGAGAGCTTGCAGAGCACTGGGGAAAGGCAGGCAGAGAATTCCCTGATAGCACCTTCTCTGTGCCTGTTCACATTGCTTCGCAAGAATCGCTTTTGTGCAGAAAACAGTAACACTTGTTCAGAAGGAAAGAAAGCACAGAGCCCCAGATTCTATGTTGTCCTGGAGAGCTTGCAGAGCACTGGGGAAAGGCAGGCAGAGAATTCCCTGATAGCACCTTCTCTGTGCCTGGGAAGCAGAAGTGTTCACATTGCTTCGCAAGAATCGCTTTTGTGCAGAAAACAGTAACACTTGTTCAGAAGGAAAGAAAGCACAGAGCCCCAGATTCTATGTTGTCCTGGAGAGCTTGCAGAGCACTGGGGAAAGGCAGGCAGAGAATTCCCTGCTAGCACCTTCTCTGTGCGTGGGAAGCAGAAGTGTTCACATTGCTTCGCAAGAATCACTTTTGTGCAGAAAACAGTAACACTTGTTCAGAAGGAAACAAAGCACAGAGCCCTAGATTCTATGTTGTCCTGGAGAGCTTGCAGAGCACTGGGGAAAGGCAGTCAGAGAATTCCCTGATAGCACCTTCTCTGTGCCTGGGAAGCAGAAGTGTTCACATTGCTTCGCAAGAATCGCTTTTGTGCAGAAAACAGTAACACTTGTTCAGAAGGAAAGAAAGCACAGAGCCCCAGATTCTATGTTGTCCTGGAGAGCTTGCAGAGCACTGGGGAAAGGCAGGCAGAGAATTCCCTGCTAGCACCTTCTCTGTGCCTGGGAAGCAGAAGTGTTCACATTGCTTCGCAGAATCGCTTTTGTGCAGAAAACACTAACACTTGTTCAGAAGGAAAGAAAGCACAGAGCCCCAGATTCTATGTTGTCCTGGAGAGCTTGCAGAGCACTGGGGAAAGGCAGGCAGAGAATTCCCTGATAGCACCTTCTCTGTGCCTGTTCACATTGCTTCGCAGAATCGCTTTTGTGCAGAAAACAGTAACACTTGTTCAGAACGAAAGAAAGCACAGAGCCCCAGATTTTCTGTTGTCCCGGAGAGCTTGCAGAGCACTGGGGAAAGGCAGGCAGAGAATTCCCTGCTAGCACCTTCTCTGTGCCTGGGAAGCAGAAGTGTTCACATTGCTTCGCAAGAATCGCTCTTGTGCAGAAAACACTAACACTTGTTCAGAAGGAAAGAAAGCACAGAGCCCCAGATTTTATGTTGTCCTGGAGAGCTTGCAGAGCACTGGGGAAAGGCAGGCAGAGAATTCCCTGATAGCACCTTCTCTGTGCCTGTTCACATTGCTTCGCAGAATCGCTTTTGTGCAGAAAACAGTAACACTTGTTCAGAAGGAAAGAAAGCACAGAGCCCCAGATTCTATGTTGTCCTGGAGAGCTTGCAGAGCACTGGGGAAAGGCAGGCAGAGAATTCCCTGCTAGCACCTTCTCTGTGCCTGGGAAGCAGAAGTGTTCACATTGCTTCGCAAGAATCGCTTTTGTGCAGAAAACACTAACACTTGTTCAGAAGGAAAGAAAGCACAGAGCCCCAGATTTTATGTTGTCCTGGAGAGCTTGCAGAGCACTGGGGAAAGGCAGGCAGAGAATTCCTTGCTAGCACCTTCTCTGTGCCTGGGAAGCAGAAGTGTTCACATTGCTTCGCAAGAATCGCTTTTGTGCAGAAAACACTAACACTTGTTCAGAAGGAAAGAAAGCACAGAGCCCCAGATTTTATGTTGTCCTGGAGAGCTTGCAGAGCACTGGGGAAAGGCAGGCAGAGAATTCCCTGATAGCACCTTCTCTGTGCCTGTTCACATTGCTTCGCAAGAATCGCTTTTGTGCAGAAAACAGTAACACTTGTTCAGAAGGAAAGAAAGCACAGAGCCCCAGATTTTATGTTGTCCTGGAGAGCTTGCAGAGCACTGGGGAAAGGCAGGCAGAGAATTCCTTGCTAGCACCTTCTCTGTGCCTGGGAAGCAGAAGTGTTCACATTGCTTCGCAGAATCACTTTTGTGCAGAAAACACTAACACTTGTTCAGAACGAAAGAAAGCACAGAGCCCCAGATTCTATGTTGTCCTGGAGAGCTTGCAGAGCACTGGGGAAAGGCAGGCAGAGAATTCCCTGATAGCACCTTCTCTGTGCCTGTTCACATTGCTTCGCAAGAATCGCTTTTGTGCAGAAAACAGTAACACTTGTTCAGAAGGAAAGAAAGCACAGAGCCCCAGATTTTATGTTGTCCTGGAGAGCTTGCAGAGCACTGGGGAAAGGCAGGCAGAGAATTCCCTGCTAGCACCTTCTCTGTGCCTAAGAAGCAGAAGTGTTCACATTGCTTCGCAGAATCACTTTTGTGCAGAAAACACTAACACTTGTTCAGAAGGAAAGAAAGCACAGAGCCCCAGATTCTATGTTGTCCTGGAGAGCTTGCAGAGCACTGGGGAAAGGCAGGCAGAGAATTCCCTGCTAGCACCTTCTCTGTGCCTGGGAAGCAGAAGTGTTCACATTGCTTCGCAGAATCGCTTTTGTGCAGAAAACACTAACACTTGTTCAGAAGGAAAGAAAGCACAGAGCCCCAGATTCTATGTTGTCCTGGAGAGCTTGCAGAGCACTGGGGAAAGGCAGGCAGAGAATTCCCTGATAGCACCTTCTCCGTGCCTGTTCACATTGCTTCGCAGAATCGCTTTTGTGCAGAAAACAGTAACACTTGTTCAGAACGAAAGAAAGCACAGAGCCCCAGATTTTCTGTTGTCCCGGAGAGCTTGCAGAGCACTGGGGAAAGGCAGGCAGAGAATTCCCTGCTAGCACCTTCTCTGTGCCTGGGAAGCAGAAGTGTTCACATTGCTTCGCAAGAATCGCTCTTGTGCAGAAAACACTAACACTTGTTCAGAAGGAAAGAAAGCACAGAGCCCCAGATTTTATGTTGTCCTGGAGAGCTTGCAGAGCACTGGGGAAAGGCAGGCAGAGAATTCCCTGATAGCACCTTCTCTGTGCCTGTTCACATTGCTTCGCAGAATCGCTTTTGTGCAGAAAACAGTAACACTTGTTCAGAAGGAAAGAAAGCACAGAGCCCCAGATTCTATGTTGTCCTGGAGAGCTTGCAGAGCACTGGGGAAAGGCAGGCAGAGAATTCCCTGCTAGCACCTTCTCTGTGCCTGGGAAGCAGAAGTGTTCACATTGCTTCGCAAGAATCGCTTTTGTGCAGAAAACACTAACACTTGTTCAGAAGGAAAGAAAGCACAGAGCCCCAGATTTTATGTTGTCCTGGAGAGCTTGCAGAGCACTGGGGAAAGGCAGGCAGAGAATTCCTTGCTAGCACCTTCTCTGTGCCTGGGAAGCAGAAGTGTTCACATTGCTTCGCAAGAATCGCTTTTGTGCAGAAAACAGTAACACTTGTTCAGAAGGAAAGAAAGCACAGAGCCCCAGATTTTATGTTGTCCTGGAGAGCTTGCAGAGCACTGGGGAAAGGCAGGCAGAGAATTCCCTGATAGCACCTTCTCTGTGCCTGTTCACATTGCTTCGCAAGAATCGCTTTTGTGCAGAAAACAGTAACACTTGTTCAGAAGGAAAGAAAGCACAGAGCCCCAGATTTTATGTTGTCCTGGAGAGCTTGCAGAGCACTGGGGAAAGGCAGGCAGAGAATTCCTTGCTAGCACCTTCTCTGTGCCTGGGAAGCAGAAGTGTTCACATTGCTTCGCAGAATCACTTTTGTGCAGAAAACACTAACACTTGTTCAGAACGAAAGAAAGCACAGAGCCCCAGATTCTATGTTGTCCTGGAGAGCTTGCAGAGCACTGGGGAAAGGCAGGCAGAGAATTCCCTGATAGCACCTTCTCTGTGCCTGTTCACATTGCTTCGCAAGAATCGCTTTTGTGCAGAAAACAGTAACACTTGTTCAGAAGGAAAGAAAGCACAGAGCCCCAGATTTTATGTTGTCCTGGAGAGCTTGCAGAGCACTGGGGAAAGGCAGGCAGAGAATTCCCTGATAGCACCTTCTCTGTGCCTAAGAAGCAGAAGTGTTCACATTGCTTCGCAGAATCACTTTTGTGCAGAAAACACTAACACTTGTTCAGAACGAAAGAAAGCACAGAGCCCCAGATTTGCTGTTGTCCTGGAGAGCTTGCAGAGCACTGGGGAAAGGCAGGCAGAGAATTCCCTGCTAGCACCTTCTCTGTGCCTGGGAAGCAGAAGTGTTCACATTGCTTCGCAAGAATCGCTTTTGTGCAGAAAACAGTAACACTTGTTCAGAAGTTAAGAAAGCACAGAGCCCCAGATTTTATGTTGTCCTGGAGAGCTTGCAGAGCACTGGGGAAAGGCAGGCAGAGAATTCCCTGCTAGCACCTTCTCTGTGCCTGTTCACATTGCTTCGCAGAATCGCTTTTGTGCAGAAAACAGTAACACTTGTTCAGAAGGAAAGAAAGCACAGAGCCCCAGATTCTATGTTGTCCTGGAGAGCTTGCAGAGCACTGGGGAAAGGCAGGCAGAGAATTCCCTGCTAGCACCTTCTCTGTGCCTGGGAAGCAGAAGTGTTCACATTGCTTCGCAGAATCGCTTTTGTGCAGAAAACAGTAACACTTGTTCAGAAGGAAAGAAAGCACAGAGCCCCAGATTCTATGTTGTCCTGGAGAGCTTGCAGAGCACTGGGGAAAGGCAGGCAGAGAATTCCCTGATAGCACCTTCTCTGTGCCTGGGAAGCAGAAGTGTTCACATTGCTTCGCAAGAATCGCTTTTGTGCAGAAAACAGTAACACTTGTTCAGAAGGAAAGAAAGCACAGAGCCCCAGATTTTATGTTGTCCTGGAGAGCTTGCAGAGCACTGGGGAAAGGCAGGCAGAGAATTCCCTGATAGCACCTTCTCTGTGCCTGTTCACATTGCTTCGCAAGAATCGCTTTTGTGCAGAAAACAGTAACACTTGTTCAGAAGGAAAGAAAGCACAGAGCCCCAGATTTTATGTTGTCCTGGAGAGCTTGCAGAGCACTGGGGAAAGGCAGGCAGAGAATTCCTTGCTAGCACCTTCTCTGTGCCTGGGAAGCAGAAGTGTTCACATTGCTTCGCAAGAATCACTTTTGTGCAGAAAACAGTAACACTTGTTCAGAAGGAAAGAAAGCACAGAGCCCCAGATTCTATGTTGTCCTGGAGAGCTTGCAGAGCACTGGGGAAAGGCAGGCAGAGAATTCCCTGATAGCACCTTCTCTGTGCCTGGGAAGCAGAAGTGTTCACATTGCTTCGCAGAATCGCTTTTGTGCAGAAAACAGTAACACTTGTTCAGAAGGAAAGAAAGCACAGAGCCCCAGATTCTATGTTGTCCTGGAGAGCTTGCAGAGCACTGGGGAAAGGCAGGCAGAGAATTCCTTGCTAGCACCTTCTCTGTGCCTGGGAAGCAGAAGTGTTCACATTGCTTCGCAGAATCGCTTTTGTGCAGAAAACAGTAACACTTGTTCAGAAGGAAAGAAAGCACAGAGCCCCAGATTCTATGTTGTCCTGGAGAGCTTGCAGAGCACTGGGGAAAGGCAGGCAGAGAATTCCTTGCTAGCACCTTCTCTGTGCCTGGGAAGCAGAAGTGTTCACATTGCTTCGCAGAATCACTTTTGTGCAGAAAACACTAACACTTGTTCAGAACGAAAGAAAGCACAGAGCCCCAGATTCTATGTTGTCCTGGAGAGCTTGCAGAGCACTGGGGAAAGGCAGGCAGAGAATTCCCTGATAGCACCTTCTCTGTGCCTGTTCACATTGCTTCGCAAGAATCGCTTTTGTGCAGAAAACACTAACACTTGTTCAGAAGGAAAGAAAGCACAGAGCCCCAGATTTTATGTTGTCCTGGAGAGCTTGCAGAGCACTGGGGAAAGGCAGGCAGAGAATTCCCTGCTAGCACCTTCTCTGTGCCTAAGAAGCAGAAGTGTTCACATTGCTTCGCAGAATCACTTTTGTGCAGAAAACACTAACACTTGTTCAGAACGAAAGAAAGCACAGAGCCCCAGATTTGCTGTTGTCCTGGAGAGCTTGCAGAGCACTGGGGAAAGGCAGGCAGAGAATTCCCTGCTAGCACCTTCTCTGTGCCTGGGAAGCAGAAGTGTTCACATTGCTTCGCAAGAATCGCTTTTGTGCAGAAAACAGTAACACTTGTTCAGAAGGAAAGAAAGCACAGAGCCCCAGATTTTATGTTGTCCTGGAGAGCTTGCAGAGCACTGGGGAAAGGCAGGCAGAGAATTCCCTGCTAGCACCTTCTCTGTGCCTGTTCACATTGCTTCGCAGAATCGCTTTTGTGCAGAAAACAGTAACACTTGTTCAGAAGGAAAGAAAGCACAGAGCCCCAGATTCTATGTTGTCCTGGAGAGCTTGCAGAGCACTGGGGAAAGGCAGGCAGAGAATTCCCTGCTAGCACCTTCTCTGTGCCTGGGAAGCAGAAGTGTTCACATTGCTTCGCAGAATCGCTTTTGTGCAGAAAACAGTAACACTTGTTCAGAAGGAAAGAAAGCACAGAGCCCCAGATTCTATGTTGTCCTGGAGAGCTTGCAGAGCACTGGGGAAAGGCAGGCAGAGAATTCCCTGATAGCACCTTCTCTGTGCCTGGGAAGCAGAAGTGTTCACATTGCTTCGCAAGAATCGCTTTTGTGCAGAAAACAGTAACACTTGTTCAGAAGGAAAGAAAGCACAGAGCCCCAGATTTTATGTTGTCCTGGAGAGCTTGCAGAGCACTGGGGAAAGGCAGGCAGAGAATTCCCTGCTAGCACCTTCTCTTTGCCTGGGAAGCAGAAGTGTTCACATTGCTTCGCAGAATCGCTTTTGTGCAGAAAACAGTAACACTTGTTCAGAAGGAAAGAAAGCACAGAGCCCCAGATTCTATGTTGTCCTGGAGAGCTTGCAGAGCACTGGGGAAAGGCAGGCAGAGAATTCCCTGCTAGCACCTTCTCTGTGCCTGTTCACATTGCTTCGCAAGAATCGCTTTTGTGCAGAAAACAGTAACACTTGTTCAGAAGGAAAGAAAGCACAGAGCCCCAGATTTTATGTTGTCCTGGAGAGCTTGCAGAGCACTGGGGAAAGGCAGGCAGAGAATTCCTTGCTAGCACCTTCTCTGTGCCTGGGAAGCAGAAGTGTTCACATTGCTTCGCAAGAATCACTTTTGTGCAGAAAACAGTAACACTTGTTCAGAAGGAAAGAAAGCACAGAGCCCCAGATTCTATGTTGTCCTGGAGAGCTTGCAGAGCACTGGGGAAAGGCAGGCAGAGAATTCCCTGATAGCACCTTCTCTGTGCCTGGGAAGCAGAAGTGTTCACATTGCTTCGCAGAATCGCTTTTGTGCAGAAAACAGTAACACTTGTTCAGAAGGAAAGAAAGCACAGAGCCCCAGATTCTATGTTGTCCTGGAGAGCTTGCAGAGCACTGGGGAAAGGCAGGCAGAGAATTCCTTGCTAGCACCTTCTCTGTGCCTGGGAAGCAGAAGTGTTCACATTGCTTCGCAGAATCGCTTTTGTGCAGAAAACCGTAACACTTGTTCAAAACGAAAGAAAGCACAGAGCCCCAGATTCTATGTTGTCCTGGAGAGCTTGCAGAGCACTGGGGAAAGGCAGGCAGAGAATTCCTTGCTAGCACCTTCTCTGTGCCTGGGAAGCAGAAGTGTTCACATTGCTTCGCAGAATCGCTTTTGTGCAGAAAACCCTAACACTTGTTCAGAAGGAAAGAAAGCACAGAGCCCCAGATTCTATGTTGTCCTGGAGAGCTTGCAGAGCACTGGGGAAAGGCAGGCAGAGAATTCCCTGCTAGCACCTTCTCTGTGCCTGTTCACATTGCTTCGCAGAATCGCTTTTGTGCAGAAAACAGTAACACTTGTTCAGAACGAAAGAAAGCACAGAGCCCCAGATTTTCTGTTGTCCCGGAGAGCTTGCAGAGCACTGGGGAAAGGCAGGCAGAGAATTCCCTGCTAGCACCTTCTCTGTGCCTGGGAAGCAGAAGTGTTCACATTGCTTCGCAAGAATCGCTCTTGTGCAGAAAACACTAACACTTGTTCAGAAGGAAAGAAAGCACAGAGCCCCAGATTTTATGTTGTCCTGGAGAGCTTGCAGAGCACTGGGGAAAGGCAGGCAGAGAATTCCCTGATAGCACCTTCTCTGTGCCTGTTCACATTGCTTCGCAGAATCGCTTTTGTGCAGAAAACAGTAACACTTGTTCAGAACGAAAGAAAGCACAGAGCCCCAGATTCTATGTTGTCCTGGAGAGCTTGCAGAGCACTGGGGAAAGGCAGGCAGAGAATTCCTTGCTAGCACCTTCTCTGTGCCTGTTCACATTGCTTCGCAGAATCGCTTTTGTGCAGAAAACAGTAACACTTGTTCAGAACGAAAGAAAGCACAGAGCCCTAGATTTTCTGTTGTCCCGGAGAGCTTGCAGAGCACTGGGGAAAGGCAGGCAGAGAATTCCCTGCTAGCACCTTCTCTGTGCCTGGGAAGCAGAAGTGTTCACATTGCTTCGCAAGAATCGCTTTTGTGCAGAAAACAGTAACACTTGTTCAGAACGAAAGAAAGCACAGAGCCCCAGATTCTATGTTGTCCTGGAGAGCTTGCAGAGCACTGGGGAAAGGCAGGCAGAGAATTCCCTGCTAGCACCTTCTCTGTGCCTGTTCACATTGCTTCGCAGAATCGCTTTTGTGCAGAAAACAGTAACACTTGTTCAGAAGGAAAGAAAGCACAGAGCCCCAGATTCTATGTTGTCCTGGAGAGCTTGCAGAGCACTGGGGAAAGGCAGGCAGAGAATTCCCTGATAGCACCTTCTCTGTGCCTGGGAAGCAGAAGTGTTCACATTGCTTCGCAAGAATCACTTTTGTGCAGAAAACAGTAACACTTGTTTAGAACGAAAGAAAGCACAGAGCCCCAGATTTTATGTTGTCCTGGAGAGCTTGCAGAGCACTGGGGAAAGGCAGGCAGAGAATTCCTTGCTAGCACCTTCTCTGTGCCCGGGAAGCAGAAGTGTTCACATTGCTTCGCAGAATCGCTTTTGTGCAGAAAACAGTAACACTTGTTCAGAAGGAAAGAAAGCACAGAGCCCCAGATTCTATGTTGTCCTGGAGAGCTTGCAGAGCACTGGGGAAAGGCAGGCAGAGAATTCCTTGCTAGCACCTTCTCTGTGCCTGGGAAGCAGAAGTGTTCACATTGCTTCGCAGAATCGCTTTTGTGCAGAAAACAGTAACACTTGTTCAGAAGGGAAGAAAGCACAGAGCCCCAGATTCTATGTTGTCCTGGAGAGCTTGCAGAGCACTGGGGAAAGGCAGGCAGAGAATTCCCTGCTAGCACCTTCTCTGTGCCTGGGAAGCAGAAGTGTTCACATTGCTTCGCAAGAATCGCTTTTGTGCAGAAAACACTAACACTTGTTCAGAAGGAAAGAAAGCACAGAGCCCCAGATTCTATGTTGTCCTGGAGAGCTTGCAGAGCACTGGGGAAAGGCAGGCAGAGAATTCCCTGATAGCACCTTCTCTGTGCCTGTTCACATTGCTTCGCAGAATCGCTTTTGTGCAGAAAACAGTAACACTTGTTCAGAAGGAAAGAAAGCACAGAGCCCCAGATTCTATGTTGTCCTGGAGAGCTTGCAGAGCACTGGGGAAAGGCAGGCAGAGAATTCCCTGCTAGCACCTTCTCTGTGCCTGGGAAGCAGAAGTGTTCACATTGCTTCGCAGAATCGCTTTTGTGCAGAAAACACTAACACTTGTTCAGAAGGAAAGAAAGCACAGAGCCCCAGATTCTATGTTGTCCTGGAGAGCTTGCAGAGCACTGGGGAAAGGCAGGCAGAGAATTCCCTGCTAGCACCTTCTCTGTGCCTGGGAAGCAGAAGTGTTCACATTGCTTCGCAAGAATCACTTTTGTGCAGAAAACAGTAACACTTGTTCAGAACGAAAGAAAGCACAGAGCCCCAGATTTTATGTTGTCCTGGAGAGCTTGCAGAGCACTGGGGAAAGGCAGGCAGAGAATTCCTTGCTAGCACCTTCTCTGTGCCCGGGAAGCAGAAGTGTTCACATTGCTTCGCAGAATCGCTTTTGTGCAGAAAACAGTAACACTTGTTCAGAAGGAAAGAAAGCACAGAGCCCCAGATTCTATGTTGTCCTGGAGAGCTTGCAGAGCACTGGGGAAAGGCAGGCAGAGAATTCCTTGCTAGCACCTTCTCTGTGCCTGGGAAGCAGAAGTGTTCACATTGCTTCGCAGAATCGCTTTTGTGCAGAAAACAGTAACACTTGTTCAGAAGGGAAGAAAGCACAGAGCCCCAGATTCTATGTTGTCCTGGAGAGCTTGCAGAGCACTGGGGAAAGGCAGGCAGAGAATTCCCTGCTAGCACCTTCTCTGTGCCTGGGAAGCAGAAGTGTTCACATTGCTTCGCAAGAATCGCTTTTGTGCAGAAAACACTAACACTTGTTCAGAAGGAAAGAAAGCACAGAGCCCCAGATTCTATGTTGTCCTGGAGAGCTTGCAGAGCACTGGGGAAAGGCAGGCAGAGAATTCCCTGATAGCACCTTCTCTGTGCCTGTTCACATTGCTTCGCAGAATCGCTTTTGTGCAGAAAACAGTAACACTTGTTCAGAAGGAAAGAAAGCACAGAGCCCCAGATTCTATGTTGTCCTGGAGAGCTTGCAGAGCACTGGGGAAAGGCAGGCAGAGAATTCCCTGCTAGCACCTTCTCTGTGCCTGGGAAGCAGAAGTGTTCACATTGCTTCGCAGAATCGCTTTTGTGCAGAAAACACTAACACTTGTTCAGAAGGAAAGAAAGCACAGAGCCCCAGATTCTATGTTGTCCTGGAGAGCTTGCAGAGCACTGGGGAAAGGCAGGCAGAGAATTCCCTGCTAGCACCTTCTCTGTGCCTGGGAAGCAGAAGTGTTCACATTGCTTCGCAAGAATCGCTTTTGTGCAGAAAACACTAACACTTGTTCAGAAGGAAAGAAAGCACAGAGCCCCAGATTTTATGTTGTCCTGGAGAGCTTGCAGAGCACTGGGGAAAGGCAGGCAGAGAATTCCCTGCTAGCACCTTCTCTGTGCCTGGGAAGCAGAAGTGTTCACATTGCTTCGCAAGAATCGCTTTTGTGCAGAAAACACTAACACTTGTTCAGAACGAAAGAAAGCACAGAGCCCCAGATTCTATGTTGTCCTGGAGAGCTTGCAGAGCACTGGGGAAAGGCAGGCAGAGAATTCCCTGATAGCACCTTCTCTGTGCCTGTTCACATTGCTTTGCAAGAATCGCTTTTGTGCAGAAAACAGTAACACTTGTTCAGAAGGAAAGAAAGCACAGAGCCCCAGATTCTATGTTGTCCTGGAGAGCTTGCAGAGCACTGGGGAAAGGCAGGCAGAGAATTCCCTGCTAGCACCTTCTCTGTGCCTGGGAAGCAGAAGTGTTCACATTGCTTCGCAAGAATCGCTTTTGTGCAGAAAACAGTAACACTTGTTCAGAAGGAAAGAAAGCACAGAGCCCCAGATTCTATGTTGTCCTGGAGAGCTTGCAGAGCACTGGGGAAAGGCAGGTAGAGAATTCCTTGCTAGCACCTTCTCTGTGCCTGGGAAGCAGAAGTGTTCACATTGCTTCGCAGAATCGCTTTTGTGCAGAAAACAGTAACACTTGTTCAGAAGGAAAGAAAGCACAGAGCCCCAGATTCTATGTTGTCCTGGAGAGCTTGCAGAGCACTGGGGAAAGGCAGGCAGAGAATTCCCTGCTAGCACCTTCTCTGTGCCTGTTCACATTGCTTCGCAGAATCGCTTTTGTGCAGAAAACAGTAACACTTGTTCAGAACGAAAGAAAGCACAGAGCCCCAGATTTTCTGTTGTCCCGGAGAGCTTGCAGAGCACTGGGGAAAGGCAGGCAGAGAATTCCCTGCTAGCACCTTCTCTGTGCCTGGGAAGCAGAAGTGTTCACATTGCTTCGCAAGAATCGCTCTTGTGCAGAAAACACTAACACTTGTTCAGAAGGAAAGAAAGCACAGAGCCCCAGATTTTATGTTGTCCTGGAGAGCTTGCAGAGCACTGGGGAAAGGCAGGCAGAGAATTCCCTGCTAGCACCTTCTCTGTGCCTGTTCACATTGCTTCGCAGAATCGCTTTTGTGCAGAAAACAGTAACACTTGTTCAGAACGAAAGAAAGCACAGAGCCCCAGATTTGCTGTTGTCCTGGAGAGCTTGCAGAGCACTGGGGAAAGGCAGGCAGAGAATTCCCTGCTAGCACCTTCTCTGTGCCTGGGAAGCAGAAGTGTTCACATTGCTTCGCAAGAATCGCTCTTGTGCAGAAAACACTAACACTTGTTCAGAACGAAAGAAAGCACAGAGCCCCAGATTTTATGTTGTCCTGGAGAGCTTGCAGAGCACTGGGGAAAGGCAGGCAGAGAATTCCCTGCTAGCACCTTCTCTGTGCCTGGGAAGCAGAAGTGTTCACATTGCTTCGCAGAATCGCTTTTGTGCAGAAAACACTAACACTTGTTCAGAACGAAAGAAAGCACAGAGCCCCAGATTCTATGTTGTCCTGGAGAGCTTGCAGAGCACTGGGGAAAGGCAGGCAGAGAATTCCTTGCTAGCACTTTCTCTGTGCCTGTTCACATTGCTTCGCAAGAATCGCTTTTGTGCAGAAAACAGTAACACTTGTTCAGAAGGAAAGAAAGCACAGAGCCCCAGATTTTATGTTGTCCTGGAGAGCTTGCAGAGCACTGGGGAAAGGCAGGCAGAGAATTCCTTGCTAGCACCTTCTCTGTGCCTGGGAAGCAGAAGTGTTCACATTGCTTCGCAAGAATCACTTTTGTGCAGAAAACAGTAACACTTGTTCAGAAGGAAAGAAAGCACAGAGCCCCAGATTCTATGTTGTCCTGGAGAGCTTGCAGAGCACTGGGGAAAGGCAGGCAGAGAATTCCCTGCTAGCACCTTCTCTGTGCCTGGGAAGCAGAAGTGTTCACATTGCTTCGCAAGAATCGCTTTTGTGCAGAAAACACTAACACTTGTTCAGAAGGAAAGAAAGCACAGAGCCCCTGATTCTATGTTGTCCTGGAGAGCTTGCAGAGCACTGGGGAAAGGCAGGCAGAGAATTCCCTGCTAGCACCTTCTCTGTGCCTGGGAAGCAGAAGTGTTCACATTGCTTCGCAAGAATCACTTTTGTGCAGAAAACAGTAACACTTGTTCAGAAGGAAAGAAAGCACAGAGCCCCAGATTCTATGTTGTCCTGGAGAGCTTGCAGAGCACTGGGGAAAGGCAGGCAGAGAATTCCCTGATAGCACCTTCTCTGTGCCTGGGAAGCAGAAGTGTTCACATTGCTTCGCAAGAATCACTTTTGTGCAGAAAACAGTAACACTTGTTTAGAACGAAATAAAGCACAGAGCCCCAGATTTTATGTTGTCCTGGAGAGCTTGCAGAGCACTGGGGAAAGGCAGGCAGAGAATTCCTTGCTAGCACCTTCTCTGTGCCCGGGAAGCAGAAGTGTTCACATTGCTTCGCAGAATCGCTTTTGTGCAGAAAACAGTAACACTTGTTCAGAAGGAAAGAAAGCACAGAGCCCCAGATTTGCTGTTGTCCTGGAGAGCTTGCAGAGCACTGGGGAAAGGCAGGCAGAGAATTCCCTGATAGCACCTTCTCTGTGCCTGGGAAGCAGAAGTGTTCACATTGCTTCGCAAGAATCGCTCTTGTGCAGAAAACACTAACACTTGTTCAGAAGGAAAGAAAGCACAGAGCCCCAGATTTTATGTTGTCCTGGAGAGCTTGCAGAGCACTGGGGAAAGGCAGGCAGAGAATTCCCTGATAGCACCTTCTCTGTGCCTGTTCACATTGCTTCGCAGAATCGCTTTTGTGCAGAAAACAGTAACACTTGTTCAGAAGGAAAGAAAGCACAGAGCCCCAGATTCTATGTTGTCCTGGAGAGCTTGCAGAGCACTGGGGAAAGGCAGGCAGAGAATTCCCTGCTAGCACCTTCTCTGTGCCTGGGAAGCAGAAGTGTTCACATTGCTTCGCAAGAATCGCTTTTGTGCAGAAAACACTAACACTTGTTCAGAAGGAAAGAAAGCACAGAGCCCCAGATTTTATGTTGTCCTGGAGAGCTTGCAGAGCACTGGGGAAAGGCAGGCAGAGAATTCCCTGCTAGCACCTTCTCTGTGCGTGGGAAGCAGAAGTGTTCACATTGCTTCGCAAGAATCACTTTTGTGCAGAAAACAGTAACACTTGTTCAGAAGGAAAGAAAGCACAGAGCCCCAGATTCTATGTTGTCCTGGAGAGCTTGCAGAGCACTGGGGAAAGGCAGGCAGAGAATTCCCTGCTAGCACCTTCTCTGTGCCTGGGAAGCAGAAGTGTTCACATTGCTTCGCAAGAATCGCTTTTGTGCAGAAAACAGTAACACTTGTTCAGAAGGAAAGAAAGCACAGAGCCCCAGATTCTATGTTGTCCTGGAGAGCTTGCAGAGCACTGGGGAAAGGCAGGCAGAGAATTCCCTGCTAGCACCTTCTCTGTGCGTGGGAAGCAGAAGTGTTCACATTGCTTCGCAAGAATCACTTTTGTGCAGAAAACAGTAACACTTGTTCAGAAGGAAAGAAAGCACAGAGCCCCAGATTCTATGTTGTCCTGGAGAGCTTGCAGAGCACTGGGGAAAGGCAGGCAGAGAATTCCCTGATAGCACCTTCTCTGTGCCTGGGAAGCAGAAGTGTTCACATTGCTTCGCAAGAATCACTTTTGTGCAGAAAACAGTAACACTTGTTTAGAACGAAATAAAGCACAGAGCCCCAGATTCTATGTTGTCCTGGAGAGCTTGCAGAGCACTGGGGAAAGGCAGGCAGAGAATTCCTTGCTAGCACCTTCTCTGTGCCCGGGAAGCAGAAGTGTTCACATTGCTTCGCAGAATCGCTTTTGTGCAGAAAACAGTAACACTTGTTCAGAAGGAAAGAAAGCACAGAGCCCCAGATTTGCTGTTGTCCTGGAGAGCTTGCAGAGCACTGGGGAAAGGCAGGCAGAGAATTCCCTGCTAGCACCTTCTCTGTGCCTGGGAAGCAGAAGTGTTCACATTGCTTCGCAAGAATCGCTCTTGTGCAGAAAACACTAACACTTGTTCAGAAGGAAAGAAAGCACAGAGCCCCAGATTTTATGTTGTCCTGGAGAGCTTGCAGAGCACTGGGGAAAGGCAGGCAGAGAATTCCCTGATAGCACCTTCTCTGTGCCTGTTCACATTGCTTCGCAGAATCGCTTTTGTGCAGAAAACAGTAACACTTGTTCAGAAGGAAAGAAAGCACAGAGCCCCAGATTCTATGTTGTCCTGGAGAGCTTGCAGAGCACTGGGGAAAGGCAGGCAGAGAATTCCCTGCTAGCACCTTCTCTGTGCCTGGGAAGCAGAAGTGTTCACATTGCTTCGCAAGAATAGCTTTTGTGCAGAAAACAGTAACACTTGTTCAGAAGGAAAGAAAGCACAGAGCCCCAGATTTTCTGTTGTCCCGGAGAGCTTGCAGAGCACTGGGGAAAGGCAGGCAGAGAATTCCCTGCTAGCACCTTCTCTGTGCCTGGGAAGCAGAAGTGTTCACATTGCTTCGCAAGAATCGCTCTTGTGCAGAAAACACTAACACTTGTTCAGAAGGAAAGAAAGCACAGAGCCCCAGATTTTATGTTGTCCTGGAGAGCTTGCAGAGCACTGGGGAAAGGCAGGCAGAGAATTCCCTGCTAGCACCTTCTCTGTGCCTGTTCACATTGCTTCGCAGAATCGCTTTTGTGCAGAAAACAGTAACACTTGTTCAGAAGGAAAGAAATCACAGAGCCCCAGATTCTATGTTGTCCTGGAGATCTTGCAGAGCACTGGGGAAAGGCAGGCAGAGAATTCCCTGCTAGCACCTTCTCTGTGCCTGGGAAGCAGAAGTGTTCACATTGCTTCGCAAGAATCGCTCTTGTGCAGAAAACACTAACACTTGTTCAGAAGGAAAGAAAGCACAGAGCCCCAGATTTTATGTTGTCCTGGAGAGCTTGCAGAGCACTGGGGAAAGGCAGGCAGAGAATTCCTTGCTAGCACCTTCTCTGTGCCCGGGAAGCAGAAGTGTTCACATTGCTTCGCAGAATCGCTTTTGTGCAGAAAACAGTAACACTTGTTCAGAAGGAAAGAAAGCACAGAGCCCCAGATTTTATGTTGTCCTGGAGAGCTTGCAGAGCACTGGGGAAAGGCAGGCAGAGAATTCCTTGCTAGCACCTTCTCTGTGCCTGGGAAGCAGAAGTGTTCACATTGCTTCGCAGAATCGCTTTTGTGCAGAAAACAGTAACACTTGTTCAGAAGGAAAGAAAGCACAGAGCCCCAGATTCTATGTTGTCCTGGAGAGCTTGCAGAGCACTGGGGAAAGGCAGGCAGAGAATTCCCTGCTAGCACCTTCTCTGTGCCTGGGAAGCAGAAGTGTTCACATTGCTTCGCAAGAATCGCTTTTGTGCAGAAAACACTAACACTTGTTCAGAAGGAAAGAAAGCACAGAGCCCCAGATTCTATGTTGTCCTGGAGAGCTTGCAGAGCACTGGGGAAAGGCAGGCAGAGAATTCCCTGATAGCACCTTCTCTGTGCCTGTTCACATTGCTTCGCAAGAATCGCTTTTGTGCAGAAAACAGTAACACTTGTTCAGAACGAAAGAAAGCACAGAGCCCCAGATTTTCTGTTGTCCCGGAGAGCTTGCAGAGCACTGGGGAAAGGCAGGCAGAGAATTCCCTGTTAGCACCTTCTCTGTGCCTGGGAAGCAGAAGTGTTCACATTGCTTCGCAAGAATCGCTCTTGTGCAGAAAACACTAACACTTGTTCAGAAGGAAAGAAAGCACAGAGCCCCAGATTTTATGTTGTCCTGGAGAGCTTGCAGAGCACTGGGGAAAGGCAGGCAGAGAATTCCCTGATAGCACCTTCTCTGTGCCTGTTCACATTGCTTCGCAGAATCGCTTTTGTGCAGAAAACAGTAACACTTGTTCAGAAGGAAAGAAAGCACAGAGCCCCAGATTCTATGTTGTCCTGGAGAGCTTGCAGAGCACTGGGGAAAGGCAGGCAGAGAATTCCCTGATAGCACCTTCTCTGTGCCTGGGAAGCAGAAGTGTTCACATTGCTTCGCAGAATCGCTTTTGTGCAGAAAACACTAACACTTGTTCAGAAGGAAAGAAAGCACAGAGCCCCAGATTCTATGTTGTCCTGGAGAGCTTGCAGAGCACTGGGGAAAGGCAGGCAGAGAATTCCCTGCTAGCACCTTCTCTGTGCCTGGGAAGCAGAAGTGTTCACATTGCTTCGCAAGAATCGCTTTTGTGCAGAAAACACTAACACTTGTTCAGAAGGAAAGAAAGCACAGAGCCCCAGATTTTATGTTGTCCTGGAGAGCTTGCAGAGCACTGGGGAAAGGCAGGCAGAGAATTCCCTGCTAGCACCTTCTCTGTGCCTGGGAAGCAGAAGTGTTCACATTGCTTCGCAAGAATCGCTTTTGTGCAGAAAACAGTAACACTTGTTCAGAACGAAAGAAAGCACAGAGCCCCAGATTCTATGTTGTCCTGGAGAGCTTGCAGAGCACTGGGGAAAGGCAGGCAGAGAATTCCCTGATAGCACCTTCTCTGTGCCTGTTCACATTGCTTCGCAAGAATCGCTTTTGTGCAGAAAACAGAAACACTTGTTCAGAAGGAAAGAAAGCACAGAGCCCCAGATTTTATGTTGTCCTGGAGAGCTTGCAGAGCACTGGGGAAAGGCAGGCAGAGAATTCCTTGCTAGCACCTTCTCTGTGCCTGGGAAGCAGAAGTGTTCACATTGCTTCGCAAGAATCACTTTTGTGCAGAAAACAGTAACACTTGTTCAGAAGGAAAGAAAGCACAGAGCCCCAGATTCTATGTTGTCCTGGAGAGCTTGCAGAGCACTGGGGAAAGGCAGGCAGAGAATTCCCTGATAGCACCTTCTCTGTGCCTGTGAAGCAGAAGTGTTCACATTGCTTCGCAAGAATCGCTTTTGTGCAGAAAACAGTAACACTTGTTCAGAAGGAAAGAAAGCACAGAGCCCCAGATTCTATGTTGTCCTGGAGAGCTTGCAGAGCACTGGGGAAAGGCAGGCAGAGAATTCCTTGCTAGCACCTTCTCTGTGCCTGGGAAGCAGAAGTGTTCACATTGCTTCGCAGAATCCCTTTTGTGCAGAAAACAGTAACACTTGTTCAGAAGGAAAGAAAGCACAGAGCCCCAGATTCTATGTTGTCCTGGAGAGCTTGCAGAGCACTGGGGAAAGGCAGGCAGAGAATTCCCTGATAGCACCTTCTCTGTGCCTGGGAAGCAGAAGTGTTCACATTGCTTCGCAAGAATCGCTTTTGTGCAGAAAACAGTAACACTTGTTCAGAAGGAAAGAAAGCACAGAGCCCCAGATTCTATGTTGTCCTGGAGAGCTTGCAGAGCACTGGGGAAAGGCAGGCAGAGAATTCCTTGCTAGCACCTTCTCTGTGCCTGGGAAGCAGAAGTGTTCACATTGCTTCGCAGAATCGCTTTTGTGCAGAAAACAGTAACACTTGTTCAGAAGGAAAGAAAGCACAGAGCCCCAGATTCTATGTTGTCCTGGAGAGCTTGCAGAGCACTGGGGAAAGGCAGGCAGAGAATTCCCTGCTAGCACCTTCTCTGTGCCTGTTCACATTGCTTCGCAGAATCGCTTTTGTGCAGAAAACAGTAACACTTGTTCAGAACGAAAGAAAGCACAGAGCCCCAGATTTTCTGTTGTCCCGGAGAGCTTGCAGAGCACTGGGGAAAGGCAGGCAGAGAATTCCCTGCTAGCACCTTCTCTGTGCCTGGGAAGCAGAAGTGTTCACATTGCTTCGCAAGAATCGCTCTTGTGCAGAAAACACTAACACTTGTTCAGAAGGAAAGAAAGCACAGAGCCCCAGATTTTATGTTGTCCTGGAGAGCTTGCAGAGCACTGGGGAAAGGCAGGCAGAGAATTCCCTGATAGCACCTTCTCTGTGCCTGTTCACATTGCTTCGCAGAATCGCTTTTGTGCAGAAAACAGTAACACTTGTTCAGAACGAAAGAAAGCACAGAGCCCCAGATTCTATGTTGTCCTGGAGAGCTTGCAGAGCACTGGGGAAAGGCAGGCAGAGAATTCCCTGCTAGCACCTTCTCTGTGCCTGGGAAGCAGAAGTGTTCACATTGCTTCGCAAGAATCGCTTTTGTGCAGAAAACACTAACACTTGTTCAGAAGGAAAGAAAGCACAGAGCCCCTGATTCTATGTTGTCCTGGAGAGCTTGCAGAGCACTGGGGAAAGGCAGGCAGAGAATTCCCTGCTAGCACCTTCTCTGTGCCTGGGAAGCAGAAGTGTTCACATTGCTTCGCAAGAATCGCTTTTGTGCAGAAAACACTAACACTTGTTCAGAACAAAAGAAAGCACAGAGCCCCAGATTCTATGTTGTCCTGGAGAGTTTGCAGAGCACTGGGGAAAGGCAGGCAGAGAATTCCCTGATAGCACCTTCTCTGTGCCTGTTCACATTGCTTCGCAAGAATCGCTTTTGTGCAGAAAACAGTAACACTTGTTCAGAAGGAAAGAAAGCACAGAGCCCCAGATTCTATGTTGTCCTGGAGAGCTTGCAGAGCACTGGGGAAAGGCAGGCAGAGAATTCCCTGCTAGCACCTTCTCTGTGCCTGGGAAGCAGAAGTGTTCACATTGCTTCGCAAGAATCGCTTTTGTGCAGAAAACAGTAACACTTGTTCAGAAGGAAAGAAAGCACAGAGCCCCAGATTCTATGTTGTCCTGGAGAGCTTGCAGAGCACTGGGGAAAGGCAGGCAGAGAATTCCCTGCTAGCACCTTCTCTGTGCCTGGGAAGCAGAAGTGTTCACATTGCTTCGCAAGAATCGCTTTTGTGCAGAAAACACTAACACTTGTTCAGAAGGAAACAAAGCACAGAGCCCTAGATTCTATGTTGTCCTGGAGAGCTTGCAGAGCACTGGGGAAAGGCAGTCAGAGAATTCCCTGATAGCACCTTCTCTGTGCCTGGGAAGCAGAAGTGTTCACATTGCTTCGCAAGAATCGCTTTTGTGCAGAAAACAGTAACACTTGTTCAGAAGGAAAGAAAGCACAGAGCCCCAGATTCTATGTTGTCCTGGAGAGCTTGCAGAGCACTGGGGAAAGGCAGGCAGAGAATTCCCTGCTAGCACCTTCTCTGTGCCTGGGAAGCAGAAGTGTTCACATTGCTTCGCAGAATCGCTTTTGTGCAGAAAACACTAACACTTGTTCAGAAGGAAAGAAAGCACAGAGCCCCAGATTCTATGTTGTCCTGGAGAGCTTGCAGAGCACTGGGGAAAGGCAGGCAGAGAATTCCCTGATAGCACCTTCTCTGTGCCTGTTCACATTGCTTCGCAGAATCGCTTTTGTGCAGAAAACAGTAACACTTGTTCAGAACGAAAGAAAGCACAGAGCCCCAGATTTTCTGTTGTCCCGGAGAGCTTGCAGAGCACTGGGGAAAGGCAGGCAGAGAATTCCCTGCTAGCACCTTCTCTGTGCCTGGGAAGCAGAAGTGTTCACATTGCTTCGCAAGAATCGCTCTTGTGCAGAAAACACTAACACTTGTTCAGAAGGAAAGAAAGCACAGAGCCCCAGATTTTATGTTGTCCTGGAGAGCTTGCAGAGCACTGGGGAAAGGCAGGCAGAGAATTCCCTGATAGCACCTTCTCTGTGCCTGTTCACATTGCTTCGCAGAATCGCTTTTGTGCAGAAAACAGTAACACTTGTTCAGAAGGAAAGAAAGCACAGAGCCCCAGATTCTATGTTGTCCTGGAGAGCTTGCAGAGCACTGGGGAAAGGCAGGCAGAGAATTCCCTGCTAGCACCTTCTCTGTGCCTGGGAAGCAGAAGTGTTCACATTGCTTCGCAAGAATCGCTTTTGTGCAGAAAACACTAACACTTGTTCAGAAGGAAAGAAAGCACAGAGCCCCAGATTTTATGTTGTCCTGGAGAGCTTGCAGAGCACTGGGGAAAGGCAGGCAGAGAATTCCCTGCTAGCACCTTCTCTGTGCCTGGGAAGCAGAAGTGTTCACATTGCTTCGCAAGAATCGCTTTTGTGCAGAAAACACTAACACTTGTTCAGAAGGAAAGAAAGCACAGAGCCCCAGATTTTATGTTGTCCTGGAGAGCTTGCAGAGCACTGGGGAAAGGCAGGCAGAGAATTCCCTGATAGCACCTTCTCTGTGCCTGTTCACATTGCTTCGCAAGAATCGCTTTTGTGCAGAAAACAGTAACACTTGTTCAGAAGGAAAGAAAGCACAGAGCCCCAGATTTTATGTTGTCCTGGAGAGCTTGCAGAGCACTGGGGAAAGGCAGGCAGAGAATTCCTTGCTAGCACCTTCTCTGTGCCTGGGAAGCAGAAGTGTTCACATTGCTTCGCAGAATCACTTTTGTGCAGAAAACACTAACACTTGTTCAGAACGAAAGAAAGCACAGAGCCCCAGATTCTATGTTGTCCTGGAGAGCTTGCAGAGCACTGGGGAAAGGCAGGCAGAGAATTCCCTGATAGCACCTTCTCTGTGCCTGTTCACATTGCTTCGCAAGAATCGCTTTTGTGCAGAAAACAGTAACACTTGTTCAGAAGGAAAGAAAGCACAGAGCCCCAGATTTTATGTTGTCCTGGAGAGCTTGCAGAGCACTGGGGAAAGGCAGGCAGAGAATTCCCTGCTAGCACCTTCTCTGTGCCTAAGAAGCAGAAGTGTTCACATTGCTTCGCAGAATCACTTTTGTGCAGAAAACACTAACACTTGTTCAGAAGGAAAGAAAGCACAGAGCCCCAGATTCTATGTTGTCCTGGAGAGCTTGCAGAGCACTGGGGAAAGGCAGGCAGAGAATTCCCTGCTAGCACCTTCTCTGTGCCTGGGAAGCAGAAGTGTTCACATTGCTTCGCAGAATCGCTTTTGTGCAGAAAACACTAACACTTGTTCAGAAGGAAAGAAAGCACAGAGCCCCAGATTCTATGTTGTCCTGGAGAGCTTGCAGAGCACTGGGGAAAGGCAGGCAGAGAATTCCCTGATAGCACCTTCTCCGTGCCTGTTCACATTGCTTCGCAGAATCGCTTTTGTGCAGAAAACAGTAACACTTGTTCAGAACGAAAGAAAGCACAGAGCCCCAGATTTTCTGTTGTCCCGGAGAGCTTGCAGAGCACTGGGGAAAGGCAGGCAGAGAATTCCCTGCTAGCACCTTCTCTGTGCCTGGGAAGCAGAAGTGTTCACATTGCTTCGCAAGAATCGCTCTTGTGCAGAAAACACTAACACTTGTTCAGAAGGAAAGAAAGCACAGAGCCCCAGATTTTATGTTGTCCTGGAGAGCTTGCAGAGCACTGGGGAAAGGCAGGCAGAGAATTCCCTGATAGCACCTTCTCTGTGCCTGTTCACATTGCTTCGCAGAATCGCTTTTGTGCAGAAAACAGTAACACTTGTTCAGAAGGAAAGAAAGCACAGAGCCCCAGATTCTATGTTGTCCTGGAGAGCTTGCAGAGCACTGGGGAAAGGCAGGCAGAGAATTCCCTGCTAGCACCTTCTCTGTGCCTGGGAAGCAGAAGTGTTCACATTGCTTCGCAAGAATCGCTTTTGTGCAGAAAACACTAACACTTGTTCAGAAGGAAAGAAAGCACAGAGCCCCAGATTTTATGTTGTCCTGGAGAGCTTGCAGAGCACTGGGGAAAGGCAGGCAGAGAATTCCTTGCTAGCACCTTCTCTGTGCCTGGGAAGCAGAAGTGTTCACATTGCTTCGCAAGAATCGCTTTTGTGCAGAAAACAGTAACACTTGTTCAGAAGGAAAGAAAGCACAGAGCCCCAGATTTTATGTTGTCCTGGAGAGCTTGCAGAGCACTGGGGAAAGGCAGGCAGAGAATTCCCTGATAGCACCTTCTCTGTGCCTGTTCACATTGCTTCGCAAGAATCGCTTTTGTGCAGAAAACAGTAACACTTGTTCAGAAGGAAAGAAAGCACAGAGCCCCAGATTTTATGTTGTCCTGGAGAGCTTGCAGAGCACTGGGGAAAGGCAGGCAGAGAATTCCTTGCTAGCACCTTCTCTGTGCCTGGGAAGCAGAAGTGTTCACATTGCTTCGCAGAATCACTTTTGTGCAGAAAACACTAACACTTGTTCAGAACGAAAGAAAGCACAGAGCCCCAGATTCTATGTTGTCCTGGAGAGCTTGCAGAGCACTGGGGAAAGGCAGGCAGAGAATTCCCTGATAGCACCTTCTCTGTGCCTGTTCACATTGCTTCGCAAGAATCGCTTTTGTGCAGAAAACAGTAACACTTGTTCAGAAGGAAAGAAAGCACAGAGCCCCAGATTTTATGTTGTCCTGGAGAGCTTGCAGAGCACTGGGGAAAGGCAGGCAGAGAATTCCCTGATAGCACCTTCTCTGTGCCTAAGAAGCAGAAGTGTTCACATTGCTTCGCAGAATCACTTTTGTGCAGAAAACACTAACACTTGTTCAGAACGAAAGAAAGCACAGAGCCCCAGATTTGCTGTTGTCCTGGAGAGCTTGCAGAGCACTGGGGAAAGGCAGGCAGAGAATTCCCTGCTAGCACCTTCTCTGTGCCTGGGAAGCAGAAGTGTTCACATTGCTTCGCAAGAATCGCTTTTGTGCAGAAAACAGTAACACTTGTTCAGAAGTTAAGAAAGCACAGAGCCCCAGATTTTATGTTGTCCTGGAGAGCTTGCAGAGCACTGGGGAAAGGCAGGCAGAGAATTCCCTGCTAGCACCTTCTCTGTGCCTGTTCACATTGCTTCGCAGAATCGCTTTTGTGCAGAAAACAGTAACACTTGTTCAGAACGAAAGAAAGCACAGAGCCCCAGATTCTATGTTGTCCTGGAGAGCTTGCAGAGCACTGGGGAAAGGCAGGCAGAGAATTCCCTGCTAGCACCTTCTCTGTGCCTGGGAAGCAGAAGTGTTCACATTGCTTCGCAGAATCGCTTTTGTGCAGAAAACAGTAACACTTGTTCAGAAGGAAAGAAAGCACAGAGCCCCAGATTTGCTGTTGTCCTGGAGAGCTTGCAGAGCACTGGGGAAAGGCAGGCAGAGAATTCCCTGATAGCACCTTCTCTGTGCCTGGGAAGCAGAAGTGTTCACATTGCTTCGCAAGAATCGCTTTTGTGCAGAAAACAGTAACACTTGTTCAGAAGGAAAGAAAGCACAGAGCCCCAGATTTTATGTTGTCCTGGAGAGCTTGCAGAGCACTGGGGAAAGGCAGGCAGAGAATTCCCTGATAGCACCTTCTCTGTGCCTGTTCACATTGCTTCGCAAGAATCGCTTTTGTGCAGAAAACAGTAACACTTGTTCAGAAGGAAAGAAAGCACAGAGCCCCAGATTTTATGTTGTCCTGGAGAGCTTGCAGAGCACTGGGGAAAGGCAGGCAGAGAATTCCCTGCTAGCACCTTCTCTGTGCCTGGGAAGCAGAAGTGTTCACATTGCTTCGCAAGAATCACTTTTGTGCAGAAAACAGTAACACTTGTTCAGAAGGAAAGAAAGCACAGAGCCCCAGATTCTATGTTGTCCTGGAGAGCTTGCAGAGCACTGGGGAAAGGCAGGCAGAGAATTCCCTGATAGCACCTTCTCTGTGCCTGGGAAGCAGAAGTGTTCACATTGCTTCGCAGAATCGCTTTTGTGCAGAAAACAGTAACACTTGTTCAGAAGGAAAGAAAGCACAGAGCCCCAGATTCTATGTTGTCCTGGAGAGCTTGCAGAGCACTGGGGAAAGGCAGGCAGAGAATTCCTTGCTAGCACCTTCTCTGTGCCTGGGAAGCAGAAGTGTTCACATTGCTTCGCAGAATCGCTTTTGTGCAGAAAACAGTAACACTTGTTCAGAAGGAAAGAAAGCACAGAGCCCCAGATTCTATGTTGTCCTGGAGAGCTTGCAGAGCACTGGGGAAAGGCAGGCAGAGAATTCCTTGCTAGCACCTTCTCTGTGCCTGGGAAGCAGAAGTGTTCACATTGCTTCGCAGAATCACTTTTGTGCAGAAAACACTAACACTTGTTCAGAACGAAAGAAAGCACAGAGCCCCAGATTCTATGTTGTCCTGGAGAGCTTGCAGAGCACTGGGGAAAGGCAGGCAGAGAATTCCCTGATAGCACCTTCTCTGTGCCTGTTCACATTGCTTCGCAAGAATCGCTTTTGTGCAGAAAACACTAACACTTGTTCAGAAGGAAAGAAAGCACAGAGCCCCAGATTTTATGTTGTCCTGGAGAGCTTGCAGAGCACTGGGGAAAGGCAGGCAGAGAATTCCCTGCTAGCACCTTCTCTGTGCCTAAGAAGCAGAAGTGTTCACATTGCTTCGCAGAATCACTTTTGTGCAGAAAACACTAACACTTGTTCAGAACGAAAGAAAGCACAGAGCCCCAGATTTGCTGTTGTCCTGGAGAGCTTGCAGAGCACTGGGGAAAGGCAGGCAGAGAATTCCCTGCTAGCACCTTCTCTGTGCCTGGGAAGCAGAAGTGTTCACATTGCTTCGCAAGAATCGCTTTTGTGCAGAAAACAGTAACACTTGTTCAGAAGGAAAGAAAGCACAGAGCCCCAGATTTTATGTTGTCCTGGAGAGCTTGCAGAGCACTGGGGAAAGGCAGGCAGAGAATTCCCTGCTAGCACCTTCTCTGTGCCTGTTCACATTGCTTCGCAGAATCGCTTTTGTGCAGAAAACAGTAACACTTGTTCAGAAGGAAAGAAAGCACAGAGCCCCAGATTCTATGTTGTCCTGGAGAGCTTGCAGAGCACTGGGGAAAGGCAGGCAGAGAATTCCCTGCTAGCACCTTCTCTGTGCCTGGGAAGCAGAAGTGTTCACATTGCTTCGCAGAATCGCTTTTGTGCAGAAAACAGTAACACTTGTTCAGAAGGAAAGAAAGCACAGAGCCCCAGATTCTATGTTGTCCTGGAGAGCTTGCAGAGCACTGGGGAAAGGCAGGCAGAGAATTCCCTGATAGCACCTTCTCTGTGCCTGGGAAGCAGAAGTGTTCACATTGCTTCGCAAGAATCGCTTTTGTGCAGAAAACAGTAACACTTGTTCAGAAGGAAAGAAAGCACAGAGCCCCAGATTTTATGTTGTCCTGGAGAGCTTGCAGAGCACTGGGGAAAGGCAGGCAGAGAATTCCCTGCTAGCACCTTCTCTTTGCCTGGGAAGCAGAAGTGTTCACATTGCTTCGCAGAATCGCTTTTGTGCAGAAAACAGTAACACTTGTTCAGAAGGAAAGAAAGCACAGAGCCCCAGATTCTATGTTGTCCTGGAGAGCTTGCAGAGCACTGGGGAAAGGCAGGCAGAGAATTCCCTGCTAGCACCTTCTCTGTGCCTGTTCACATTGCTTCGCAAGAATCGCTTTTGTGCAGAAAACAGTAACACTTGTTCAGAAGGAAAGAAAGCACAGAGCCCCAGATTTTATGTTGTCCTGGAGAGCTTGCAGAGCACTGGGGAAAGGCAGGCAGAGAATTCCTTGCTAGCACCTTCTCTGTGCCTGGGAAGCAGAAGTGTTCACATTGCTTCGCAAGAATCACTTTTGTGCAGAAAACAGTAACACTTGTTCAGAAGGAAAGAAAGCACAGAGCCCCAGATTCTATGTTGTCCTGGAGAGCTTGCAGAGCACTGGGGAAAGGCAGGCAGAGAATTCCCTGATAGCACCTTCTCTGTGCCTGGGAAGCAGAAGTGTTCACATTGCTTCGCAGAATCGCTTTTGTGCAGAAAACAGTAACACTTGTTCAGAAGGAAAGAAAGCACAGAGCCCCAGATTCTATGTTGTCCTGGAGAGCTTGCAGAGCACTGGGGAAAGGCAGGCAGAGAATTCCTTGCTAGCACCTTCTCTGTGCCTGGGAAGCAGAAGTGTTCACATTGCTTCGCAGAATCGCTTTTGTGCAGAAAACCGTAACACTTGTTCAAAACGAAAGAAAGCACAGAGCCCCAGATTCTATGTTGTCCTGGAGAGCTTGCAGAGCACTGGGGAAAGGCAGGCAGAGAATTCCTTGCTAGCACCTTCTCTGTGCCTGGGAAGCAGAAGTGTTCACATTGCTTCGCAGAATCGCTTTTGTGCAGAAAACCCTAACACTTGTTCAGAAGGAAAGAAAGCACAGAGCCCCAGATTCTATGTTGTCCTGGAGAGCTTGCAGAGCACTGGGGAAAGGCAGGCAGAGAATTCCCTGCTAGCACCTTCTCTGTGCCTGTTCACATTGCTTCGCAGAATCGCTTTTGTGCAGAAAACAGTAACACTTGTTCAGAACGAAAGAAAGCACAGAGCCCCAGATTTTCTGTTGTCCCGGAGAGCTTGCAGAGCACTGGGGAAAGGCAGGCAGAGAATTCCCTGCTAGCACCTTCTCTGTGCCTGGGAAGCAGAAGTGTTCACATTGCTTCGCAAGAATCGCTCTTGTGCAGAAAACACTAACACTTGTTCAGAAGGAAAGAAAGCACAGAGCCCCAGATTTTATGTTGTCCTGGAGAGCTTGCAGAGCACTGGGGAAAGGCAGGCAGAGAATTCCCTGATAGCACCTTCTCTGTGCCTGTTCACATTGCTTCGCAGAATCGCTTTTGTGCAGAAAACAGTAACACTTGTTCAGAACGAAAGAAAGCACAGAGCCCCAGATTCTATGTTGTCCTGGAGAGCTTGCAGAGCACTGGGGAAAGGCAGGCAGAGAATTCCTTGCTAGCACCTTCTCTGTGCCTGTTCACATTGCTTCGCAGAATCGCTTTTGTGCAGAAAACAGTAACACTTGTTCAGAACGAAAGAAAGCACAGAGCCCTAGATTTTCTGTTGTCCCGGAGAGCTTGCAGAGCACTGGGGAAAGGCAGGCAGAGAATTCCCTGCTAGCACCTTCTCTGTGCCTGGGAAGCAGAAGTGTTCACATTGCTTCGCAAGAATCGCTTTTGTGCAGAAAACAGTAACACTTGTTCAGAACGAAAGAAAGCACAGAGCCCCAGATTCTATGTTGTCCTGGAGAGCTTGCAGAGCACTGGGGAAAGGCAGGCAGAGAATTCCCTGCTAGCACCTTCTCTGTGCCTGTTCACATTGCTTCGCAGAATCGCTTTTGTGCAGAAAACAGTAACACTTGTTCAGAAGGAAAGAAAGCACAGAGCCCCAGATTCTATGTTGTCCTGGAGAGCTTGCAGAGCACTGGGGAAAGGCAGGCAGAGAATTCCCTGATAGCACCTTCTCTGTGCCTGGGAAGCAGAAGTGTTCACATTGCTTCGCAAGAATCACTTTTGTGCAGAAAACAGTAACACTTGTTTAGAACGAAAGAAAGCACAGAGCCCCAGATTTTATGTTGTCCTGGAGAGCTTGCAGAGCACTGGGGAAAGGCAGGCAGAGAATTCCTTGCTAGCACCTTCTCTGTGCCCGGGAAGCAGAAGTGTTCACATTGCTTCGCAGAATCGCTTTTGTGCAGAAAACAGTAACACTTGTTCAGAAGGAAAGAAAGCACAGAGCCCCAGATTCTATGTTGTCCTGGAGAGCTTGCAGAGCACTGGGGAAAGGCAGGCAGAGAATTCCTTGCTAGCACCTTCTCTGTGCCTGGGAAGCAGAAGTGTTCACATTGCTTCGCAGAATCGCTTTTGTGCAGAAAACAGTAACACTTGTTCAGAAGGGAAGAAAGCACAGAGCCCCAGATTCTATGTTGTCCTGGAGAGCTTGCAGAGCACTGGGGAAAGGCAGGCAGAGAATTCCCTGCTAGCACCTTCTCTGTGCCTGGGAAGCAGAAGTGTTCACATTGCTTCGCAAGAATCGCTTTTGTGCAGAAAACACTAACACTTGTTCAGAAGGAAAGAAAGCACAGAGCCCCAGATTCTATGTTGTCCTGGAGAGCTTGCAGAGCACTGGGGAAAGGCAGGCAGAGAATTCCCTGATAGCACCTTCTCTGTGCCTGTTCACATTGCTTCGCAGAATCGCTTTTGTGCAGAAAACAGTAACACTTGTTCAGAAGGAAAGAAAGCACAGAGCCCCAGATTCTATGTTGTCCTGGAGAGCTTGCAGAGCACTGGGGAAAGGCAGGCAGAGAATTCCCTGCTAGCACCTTCTCTGTGCCTGGGAAGCAGAAGTGTTCACATTGCTTCGCAGAATCGCTTTTGTGCAGAAAACACTAACACTTGTTCAGAAGGAAAGAAAGCACAGAGCCCCAGATTCTATGTTGTCCTGGAGAGCTTGCAGAGCACTGGGGAAAGGCAGGCAGAGAATTCCCTGCTAGCACCTTCTCTGTGCCTGGGAAGCAGAAGTGTTCACATTGCTTCGCAAGAATCACTTTTGTGCAGAAAACAGTAACACTTGTTCAGAACGAAAGAAAGCACAGAGCCCCAGATTTTATGTTGTCCTGGAGAGCTTGCAGAGCACTGGGGAAAGGCAGGCAGAGAATTCCTTGCTAGCACCTTCTCTGTGCCCGGGAAGCAGAAGTGTTCACATTGCTTCGCAGAATCGCTTTTGTGCAGAAAACAGTAACACTTGTTCAGAAGGAAAGAAAGCACAGAGCCCCAGATTCTATGTTGTCCTGGAGAGCTTGCAGAGCACTGGGGAAAGGCAGGCAGAGAATTCCTTGCTAGCACCTTCTCTGTGCCTGGGAAGCAGAAGTGTTCACATTGCTTCGCAGAATCGCTTTTGTGCAGAAAACAGTAACACTTGTTCAGAAGGGAAGAAAGCACAGAGCCCCAGATTCTATGTTGTCCTGGAGAGCTTGCAGAGCACTGGGGAAAGGCAGGCAGAGAATTCCCTGCTAGCACCTTCTCTGTGCCTGGGAAGCAGAAGTGTTCACATTGCTTCGCAAGAATCGCTTTTGTGCAGAAAACACTAACACTTGTTCAGAAGGAAAGAAAGCACAGAGCCCCAGATTCTATGTTGTCCTGGAGAGCTTGCAGAGCACTGGGGAAAGGCAGGCAGAGAATTCCCTGATAGCACCTTCTCTGTGCCTGTTCACATTGCTTCGCAGAATCGCTTTTGTGCAGAAAACAGTAACACTTGTTCAGAAGGAAAGAAAGCACAGAGCCCCAGATTCTATGTTGTCCTGGAGAGCTTGCAGAGCACTGGGGAAAGGCAGGCAGAGAATTCCCTGCTAGCACCTTCTCTGTGCCTGGGAAGCAGAAGTGTTCACATTGCTTCGCAGAATCGCTTTTGTGCAGAAAACACTAACACTTGTTCAGAAGGAAAGAAAGCACAGAGCCCCAGATTCTATGTTGTCCTGGAGAGCTTGCAGAGCACTGGGGAAAGGCAGGCAGAGAATTCCCTGCTAGCACCTTCTCTGTGCCTGGGAAGCAGAAGTGTTCACATTGCTTCGCAAGAATCGCTTTTGTGCAGAAAACACTAACACTTGTTCAGAAGGAAAGAAAGCACAGAGCCCCAGATTTTATGTTGTCCTGGAGAGCTTGCAGAGCACTGGGGAAAGGCAGGCAGAGAATTCCCTGCTAGCACCTTCTCTGTGCCTGGGAAGCAGAAGTGTTCACATTGCTTCGCAAGAATCGCTTTTGTGCAGAAAACACTAACACTTGTTCAGAACGAAAGAAAGCACAGAGCCCCAGATTCTATGTTGTCCTGGAGAGCTTGCAGAGCACTGGGGAAAGGCAGGCAGAGAATTCCCTGATAGCACCTTCTCTGTGCCTGTTCACATTGCTTTGCAAGAATCGCTTTTGTGCAGAAAACAGTAACACTTGTTCAGAAGGAAAGAAAGCACAGAGCCCCAGATTCTATGTTGTCCTGGAGAGCTTGCAGAGCACTGGGGAAAGGCAGGCAGAGAATTCCCTGCTAGCACCTTCTCTGTGCCTGGGAAGCAGAAGTGTTCACATTGCTTCGCAAGAATCGCTTTTGTGCAGAAAACAGTAACACTTGTTCAGAAGGAAAGAAAGCACAGAGCCCCAGATTCTATGTTGTCCTGGAGAGCTTGCAGAGCACTGGGGAAAGGCAGGTAGAGAATTCCTTGCTAGCACCTTCTCTGTGCCTGGGAAGCAGAAGTGTTCACATTGCTTCGCAGAATCGCTTTTGTGCAGAAAACAGTAACACTTGTTCAGAAGGAAAGAAAGCACAGAGCCCCAGATTCTATGTTGTCCTGGAGAGCTTGCAGAGCACTGGGGAAAGGCAGGCAGAGAATTCCCTGCTAGCACCTTCTCTGTGCCTGTTCACATTGCTTCGCAGAATCGCTTTTGTGCAGAAAACAGTAACACTTGTTCAGAACGAAAGAAAGCACAGAGCCCCAGATTTTCTGTTGTCCCGGAGAGCTTGCAGAGCACTGGGGAAAGGCAGGCAGAGAATTCCCTGCTAGCACCTTCTCTGTGCCTGGGAAGCAGAAGTGTTCACATTGCTTCGCAAGAATCGCTCTTGTGCAGAAAACACTAACACTTGTTCAGAAGGAAAGAAAGCACAGAGCCCCAGATTTTATGTTGTCCTGGAGAGCTTGCAGAGCACTGGGGAAAGGCAGGCAGAGAATTCCCTGCTAGCACCTTCTCTGTGCCTGTTCACATTGCTTCGCAGAATCGCTTTTGTGCAGAAAACAGTAACACTTGTTCAGAACGAAAGAAAGCACAGAGCCCCAGATTTGCTGTTGTCCTGGAGAGCTTGCAGAGCACTGGGGAAAGGCAGGCAGAGAATTCCCTGCTAGCACCTTCTCTGTGCCTGGGAAGCAGAAGTGTTCACATTGCTTCGCAAGAATCGCTCTTGTGCAGAAAACACTAACACTTGTTCAGAACGAAAGAAAGCACAGAGCCCCAGATTTTATGTTGTCCTGGAGAGCTTGCAGAGCACTGGGGAAAGGCAGGCAGAGAATTCCCTGCTAGCACCTTCTCTGTGCCTGGGAAGCAGAAGTGTTCACATTGCTTCGCAGAATCGCTTTTGTGCAGAAAACACTAACACTTGTTCAGAACGAAAGAAAGCACAGAGCCCCAGATTCTATGTTGTCCTGGAGAGCTTGCAGAGCACTGGGGAAAGGCAGGCAGAGAATTCCTTGCTAGCACCTTCTCTGTGCCTGTTCACATTGCTTCGCAAGAATCGCTTTTGTGCAGAAAACAGTAACACTTGTTCAGAAGGAAAGAAAGCACAGAGCCCCAGATTTTATGTTGTCCTGGAGAGCTTGCAGAGCACTGGGGAAAGGCAGGCAGAGAATTCCTTGCTAGCACCTTCTCTGTGCCTGGGAAGCAGAAGTGTTCACATTGCTTCGCAAGAATCACTTTTGTGCAGAAAACAGTAACACTTGTTCAGAAGGAAAGAAAGCACAGAGCCCCAGATTCTATGTTGTCCTGGAGAGCTTGCAGAGCACTGGGGAAAGGCAGGCAGAGAATTCCCTGCTAGCACCTTCTCTGTGCCTGGGAAGCAGAAGTGTTCACATTGCTTCGCAAGAATCGCTTTTGTGCAGAAAACACTAACACTTGTTCAGAAGGAAAGAAAGCACAGAGCCCCTGATTCTATGTTGTCCTGGAGAGCTTGCAGAGCACTGGGGAAAGGCAGGCAGAGAATTCCCTGCTAGCACCTTCTCTGTGCCTGGGAAGCAGAAGTGTTCACATTGCTTCGCAAGAATCACTTTTGTGCAGAAAACAGTAACACTTGTTCAGAAGGAAAGAAAGCACAGAGCCCCAGATTCTATGTTGTCCTGGAGAGCTTGCAGAGCACTGGGGAAAGGCAGGCAGAGAATTCCCTGATAGCACCTTCTCTGTGCCTGGGAAGCAGAAGTGTTCACATTGCTTCGCAAGAATCACTTTTGTGCAGAAAACAGTAACACTTGTTTAGAACGAAATAAAGCACAGAGCCCCAGATTTTATGTTGTCCTGGAGAGCTTGCAGAGCACTGGGGAAAGGCAGGCAGAGAATTCCTTGCTAGCACCTTCTCTGTGCCCGGGAAGCAGAAGTGTTCACATTGCTTCGCAGAATCGCTTTTGTGCAGAAAACAGTAACACTTGTTCAGAAGGAAAGAAAGCACAGAGCCCCAGATTTGCTGTTGTCCTGGAGAGCTTGCAGAGCACTGGGGAAAGGCAGGCAGAGAATTCCCTGATAGCACCTTCTCTGTGCCTGGGAAGCAGAAGTGTTCACATTGCTTCGCAAGAATCGCTCTTGTGCAGAAAACACTAACACTTGTTCAGAAGGAAAGAAAGCACAGAGCCCCAGATTTTATGTTGTCCTGGAGAGCTTGCAGAGCACTGGGGAAAGGCAGGCAGAGAATTCCCTGATAGCACCTTCTCTGTGCCTGTTCACATTGCTTCGCAGAATCGCTTTTGTGCAGAAAACAGTAACACTTGTTCAGAAGGAAAGAAAGCACAGAGCCCCAGATTCTATGTTGTCCTGGAGAGCTTGCAGAGCACTGGGGAAAGGCAGGCAGAGAATTCCCTGCTAGCACCTTCTCTGTGCCTGGGAAGCAGAAGTGTTCACATTGCTTCGCAAGAATCGCTTTTGTGCAGAAAACACTAACACTTGTTCAGAAGGAAAGAAAGCACAGAGCCCCAGATTTTATGTTGTCCTGGAGAGCTTGCAGAGCACTGGGGAAAGGCAGGCAGAGAATTCCCTGCTAGCACCTTCTCTGTGCGTGGGAAGCAGAAGTGTTCACATTGCTTCGCAAGAATCACTTTTGTGCAGAAAACAGTAACACTTGTTCAGAAGGAAAGAAAGCACAGAGCCCCAGATTCTATGTTGTCCTGGAGAGCTTGCAGAGCACTGGGGAAAGGCAGGCAGAGAATTCCCTGCTAGCACCTTCTCTGTGCCTGGGAAGCAGAAGTGTTCACATTGCTTCGCAAGAATCGCTTTTGTGCAGAAAACAGTAACACTTGTTCAGAAGGAAAGAAAGCACAGAGCCCCAGATTCTATGTTGTCCTGGAGAGCTTGCAGAGCACTGGGGAAAGGCAGGCAGAGAATTCCCTGCTAGCACCTTCTCTGTGCGTGGGAAGCAGAAGTGTTCACATTGCTTCGCAAGAATCACTTTTGTGCAGAAAACAGTAACACTTGTTCAGAAGGAAAGAAAGCACAGAGCCCCAGATTCTATGTTGTCCTGGAGAGCTTGCAGAGCACTGGGGAAAGGCAGGCAGAGAATTCCCTGATAGCACCTTCTCTGTGCCTGGGAAGCAGAAGTGTTCACATTGCTTCGCAAGAATCACTTTTGTGCAGAAAACAGTAACACTTGTTTAGAACGAAATAAAGCACAGAGCCCCAGATTCTATGTTGTCCTGGAGAGCTTGCAGAGCACTGGGGAAAGGCAGGCAGAGAATTCCTTGCTAGCACCTTCTCTGTGCCCGGGAAGCAGAAGTGTTCACATTGCTTCGCAGAATCGCTTTTGTGCAGAAAACAGTAACACTTGTTCAGAAGGAAAGAAAGCACAGAGCCCCAGATTTGCTGTTGTCCTGGAGAGCTTGCAGAGCACTGGGGAAAGGCAGGCAGAGAATTCCCTGCTAGCACCTTCTCTGTGCCTGGGAAGCAGAAGTGTTCACATTGCTTCGCAAGAATCGCTCTTGTGCAGAAAACACTAACACTTGTTCAGAAGGAAAGAAAGCACAGAGCCCCAGATTTTATGTTGTCCTGGAGAGCTTGCAGAGCACTGGGGAAAGGCAGGCAGAGAATTCCCTGATAGCACCTTCTCTGTGCCTGTTCACATTGCTTCGCAGAATCGCTTTTGTGCAGAAAACAGTAACACTTGTTCAGAAGGAAAGAAAGCACAGAGCCCCAGATTCTATGTTGTCCTGGAGAGCTTGCAGAGCACTGGGGAAAGGCAGGCAGAGAATTCCCTGCTAGCACCTTCTCTGTGCCTGGGAAGCAGAAGTGTTCACATTGCTTCGCAAGAATAGCTTTTGTGCAGAAAACAGTAACACTTGTTCAGAAGGAAAGAAAGCACAGAGCCCCAGATTTTCTGTTGTCCCGGAGAGCTTGCAGAGCACTGGGGAAAGGCAGGCAGAGAATTCCCTGCTAGCACCTTCTCTGTGCCTGGGAAGCAGAAGTGTTCACATTGCTTCGCAAGAATCGCTCTTGTGCAGAAAACACTAACACTTGTTCAGAAGGAAAGAAAGCACAGAGCCCCAGATTTTATGTTGTCCTGGAGAGCTTGCAGAGCACTGGGGAAAGGCAGGCAGAGAATTCCCTGCTAGCACCTTCTCTGTGCCTGTTCACATTGCTTCGCAGAATCGCTTTTGTGCAGAAAACAGTAACACTTGTTCAGAAGGAAAGAAATCACAGAGCCCCAGATTCTATGTTGTCCTGGAGATCTTGCAGAGCACTGGGGAAAGGCAGGCAGAGAATTCCCTGCTAGCACCTTCTCTGTGCCTGGGAAGCAGAAGTGTTCACATTGCTTCGCAAGAATCGCTCTTGTGCAGAAAACACTAACACTTGTTCAGAAGGAAAGAAAGCACAGAGCCCCAGATTTTATGTTGTCCTGGAGAGCTTGCAGAGCACTGGGGAAAGGCAGGCAGAGAATTCCTTGCTAGCACCTTCTCTGTGCCCGGGAAGCAGAAGTGTTCACATTGCTTCGCAGAATCGCTTTTGTGCAGAAAACAGTAACACTTGTTCAGAAGGAAAGAAAGCACAGAGCCCCAGATTTTATGTTGTCCTGGAGAGCTTGCAGAGCACTGGGGAAAGGCAGGCAGAGAATTCCTTGCTAGCACCTTCTCTGTGCCTGGGAAGCAGAAGTGTTCACATTGCTTCGCAGAATCGCTTTTGTGCAGAAAACAGTAACACTTGTTCAGAAGGAAAGAAAGCACAGAGCCCCAGATTCTATGTTGTCCTGGAGAGCTTGCAGAGCACTGGGGAAAGGCAGGCAGAGAATTCCCTGCTAGCACCTTCTCTGTGCCTGGGAAGCAGAAGTGTTCACATTGCTTCGCAAGAATCGCTTTTGTGCAGAAAACACTAACACTTGTTCAGAAGGAAAGAAAGCACAGAGCCCCTGATTCTATGTTGTCCTGGAGAGCTTGCAGAGCACTGGGGAAAGGCAGGCAGAGAATTCCCTGATAGCACCTTCTCTGTGCCTGTTCACATTGCTTCGCAAGAATCGCTTTTGTGCAGAAAACAGTAACACTTGTTCAGAACGAAAGAAAGCACAGAGCCCCAGATTTTCTGTTGTCCCGGAGAGCTTGCAGAGCACTGGGGAAAGGCAGGCAGAGAATTCCCTGTTAGCACCTTCTCTGTGCCTGGGAAGCAGAAGTGTTCACATTGCTTCGCAAGAATCGCTCTTGTGCAGAAAACACTAACACTTGTTCAGAAGGAAAGAAAGCACAGAGCCCCAGATTTTATGTTGTCCTGGAGAGCTTGCAGAGCACTGGGGAAAGGCAGGCAGAGAATTCCCTGATAGCACCTTCTCTGTGCCTGTTCACATTGCTTCGCAGAATCGCTTTTGTGCAGAAAACAGTAACACTTGTTCAGAAGGAAAGAAAGCACAGAGCCCCAGATTCTATGTTGTCCTGGAGAGCTTGCAGAGCACTGGGGAAAGGCAGGCAGAGAATTCCCTGATAGCACCTTCTCTGTGCCTGGGAAGCAGAAGTGTTCACATTGCTTCGCAGAATCGCTTTTGTGCAGAAAACACTAACACTTGTTCAGAAGGAAAGAAAGCACAGAGCCCCAGATTCTATGTTGTCCTGGAGAGCTTGCAGAGCACTGGGGAAAGGCAGGCAGAGAATTCCCTGCTAGCACCTTCTCTGTGCCTGGGAAGCAGAAGTGTTCACATTGCTTCGCAAGAATCGCTTTTGTGCAGAAAACACTAACACTTGTTCAGAAGGAAAGAAAGCACAGAGCCCCAGATTTTATGTTGTCCTGGAGAGCTTGCAGAGCACTGGGGAAAGGCAGGCAGAGAATTCCCTGCTAGCACCTTCTCTGTGCCTGGGAAGCAGAAGTGTTCACATTGCTTCGCAAGAATCGCTTTTGTGCAGAAAACAGTAACACTTGTTCAGAACGAAAGAAAGCACAGAGCCCCAGATTCTATGTTGTCCTGGAGAGCTTGCAGAGCACTGGGGAAAGGCAGGCAGAGAATTCCCTGATAGCACCTTCTCTGTGCCTGTTCACATTGCTTCGCAAGAATCGCTTTTGTGCAGAAAACAGTAACACTTGTTCAGAAGGAAAGAAAGCACAGAGCCCCAGATTCTATGTTGTCCTGGAGAGCTTGCAGAGCACTGGGGAAAGGCAGGCAGAGAATTCCTTGCTAGCACCTTCTCTGTGCCTGGGAAGCAGAAGTGTTCACATTGCTTCGCAGAATCCCTTTTGTGCAGAAAACAGTAACACTTGTTCAGAAGGAAAGAAAGCACAGAGCCCCAGATTCTATGTTGTCCTGGAGAGCTTGCAGAGCACTGGGGAAAGGCAGGCAGAGAATTCCCTGATAGCACCTTCTCTGTGCCTGGGAAGCAGAAGTGTTCACATTGCTTCGCAAGAATCGCTTTTGTGCAGAAAACAGTAACACTTGTTCAGAAGGAAAGAAAGCACAGAGCCCCAGATTCTATGTTGTCCTGGAGAGCTTGCAGAGCACTGGGGAAAGGCAGGCAGAGAATTCCTTGCTAGCACCTTCTCTGTGCCTGGGAAGCAGAAGTGTTCACATTGCTTCGCAGAATCGCTTTTGTGCAGAAAACAGTAACACTTGTTCAGAAGGAAAGAAAGCACAGAGCCCCAGATTCTATGTTGTCCTGGAGAGCTTGCAGAGCACTGGGGAAAGGCAGGCAGAGAATTCCCTGCTAGCACCTTCTCTGTGCCTGTTCACATTGCTTCGCAGAATCGCTTTTGTGCAGAAAACAGTAACACTTGTTCAGAACGAAAGAAAGCACAGAGCCCCAGATTTTCTGTTGTCCCGGAGAGCTTGCAGAGCACTGGGGAAAGGCAGGCAGAGAATTCCCTGCTAGCACCTTCTCTGTGCCTGGGAAGCAGAAGTGTTCACATTGCTTCGCAAGAATCGCTCTTGTGCAGAAAACACTAACACTTGTTCAGAAGGAAAGAAAGCACAGAGCCCCAGATTTTATGTTGTCCTGGAGAGCTTGCAGAGCACTGGGGAAAGGCAGGCAGAGAATTCCCTGATAGCACCTTCTCTGTGCCTGTTCACATTGCTTCGCAGAATCGCTTTTGTGCAGAAAACAGTAACACTTGTTCAGAACGAAAGAAAGCACAGAGCCCCAGATTCTATGTTGTCCTGGAGAGCTTGCAGAGCACTGGGGAAAGGCAGGCAGAGAATTCCCTGCTAGCACCTTCTCTGTGCCTGGGAAGCAGAAGTGTTCACATTGCTTCGCAAGAATCGCTTTTGTGCAGAAAACACTAACACTTGTTCAGAAGGAAAGAAAGCACAGAGCCCCTGATTCTATGTTGTCCTGGAGAGCTTGCAGAGCACTGGGGAAAGGCAGGCAGAGAATTCCCTGATAGCACCTTCTCTGTGCCTGGGAAGCAGAAGTGTTCACATTGCTTCGCAAGAATCGCTTTTGTGCAGAAAACAGTAACACTTGTTCAGAAGGAAAGAAAGCACAGAGCCCCAGATTTTATGTTGTCCTGGAGAGCTTGCAGAGCACTGGGGAAAGGCAGGCAGAGAATTCCCTGCTAGCACCTTCTCTGTGCCTGTTCACATTGCTTCGCAGAATCGCTTTTGTGCAGAAAACAGTAACACTTGTTCAGAACGAAAGAAAGCACAGAGCCCCAGATTTGCTGTTGTCCTGGAGAGCTTGCAGAGCACTGGGGAAAGGCAGGCAGAGAATTCCCTGCTAGCACCTTCTCTGTGCCTGGGAAGCAGAAGTGTTCACATTGCTTCGCAGAATCGCTTTTGTGCAGAAAACAGTAACACTTGTTCAGAAGGAAAGAAAGCACAGAGCCCCAGATTCTATGTTGTCCTGGAGAGCTTGCAGAGCACTGGGGAAAGGCAGGCAGAGAATTCCCTGCTAGCACCTTCTCTGTGCCTGTTCACATTGCTTCGCAGAATCGCTTTTGTGCAGAAAACAGTAACACTTGTTCAGAACGAAAGAAAGCACAGAGCCCCAGATTTTCTGTTGTCCCGGAGAGCTTGCAGAGCACTGGGGAAAGGCAGGCAGAGAATTCCCTGCTAGCACCTTCTCTGTGCCTGGGAAGCAGAAGTGTTCACATTGCTTCGCAAGAATCGCTTTTGTGCAGAAAACAGTAACACTTGTTCAGAAGGAAAGAAAGCACAGAGCCCCAGATACTATGTTGTCCTGGAGAGCTTGCAGAGCACTGGGGAAAGGCAGGCAGAGAATTCCCTGCTAGCACCTTCTCTGTGCCTGTTCACATTGCTTCGCAGAATCGCTTTTGTGCAGAAAACAGTAACACTTGTTCAGAAGGAAAGAAAGCACAGAGCCCCAGATTCTATGTTGTCCTGGAGAGCTTGCAGAGCACTGGGGAAAGGCAGGCAGAGAATTCCCTGATAGCACCTTCTCTGTGCCTGGGAAGCAGAAGTGTTCACATTGCTTCGCAAGAATCACTTTTGTGCAGAAAACAGTAACACTTGTTCAGAAGGAAAGAAAGCACAGAGCCCCAGATTTTATGTTGTCCTGGAGAGCTTGCAGAGCACTGGGGAAAGGCAGGCAGAGAATTCCTTGCTAGCACCTTCTCTGTGCCTGTTCACATTGCTTCGCAGAATCGCTTTTGTGCAGAAAACAGTAACACTTGTTCAGAACGAAAGAAAGCACAGAGCCCCAGATTCTATGTTGTCCTGGAGAGCTTGCAGAGCACTGGGGAAAGGCAGGCAGAGAATTCCCTGCTAGCACCTTCTCTGTGCCTGGGAAGCAGAAGTGTTCACATTGCTTCGCAAGAATCGCTTTTGTGCAGAAAACACTAACACTTGTTCAGAAGGAAAGAAAGCACAGAGCCCCTGATTCTATGTTGTCCTGGAGAGCTTGCAGAGCACTGGGGAAAGGCAGGCAGAGAATTCCCTGATAGCACCTTCTCTGTGCCTGGGAAGCAGAAGTGTTCACATTGCTTCGCAAGAATCGCTTTTGTGCAGAAAACAGTAACACTTGTTCAGAAGGAAAGAAAGCACAGAGCCCCAGATTTTATGTTGTCCTGGAGAGCTTGCAGAGCACTGGGGAAAGGCAGGCAGAGAATTCCCTGCTAGCACCTTCTCTGTGCCTGTTCACATTGCTTCGCAGAATCGCTTTTGTGCAGAAAACAGTAACACTTGTTCAGAACGAAAGAAAGCACAGAGCCCCAGATTTGCTGTTGTCCTGGAGAGCTTGCAGAGCACTGGGGAAAGGCAGGCAGAGATTTCCCTGCTAGCACCTTCTCTGTGCCTGGGAAGCAGAAGTGTTCACATTGCTTCGCAGAATCGCTTTTGTGCAGAAAACAGTAACACTTGTTCAGAAGGAAAGAAAGCACAGAGCCCCAGATTCTATGTTGTCCTGGAGAGCTTGCAGAGCACTGGGAAAAGGCAGGCAGAGAATTCCCTGCTAGCACCTTCTCTGTGCCTGTTCACATTGCTTCGCAGAATCGCTTTTGTGCAGAAAACAGTAACACTTGTTCAGAACGAAAGAAAGCACAGAGCCCCAGATTTTCTGTTGTCCCGGAGAGCTTGCAGAGCACTGGGGAAAGGCAGGCAGAGAATTCCCTGCTAGCACCTTCTCTGTGCCTGGGAAGCAGAAGTGTTCACATTGCTTCGCAAGAATCGCTTTTGTGCAGAAAACAGTAACACTTGTTCAGAAGGAAAGAAAGCACAGAGCCCCAGATACTATGTTGTCCTGGAGAGCTTGCAGAGCACTGGGGAAAGGCAGGCAGAGAATTCCCTGCTAGCACCTTCTCTGTGCCTGTTCACATTGCTTCGCAGAATCGCTTTTGTGCAGAAAACAGTAACACTTGTTCAGAAGGAAAGAAAGCACAGAGCCCCAGATTCTATGTTGTCCTGGAGAGCTTGCAGAGCACTGGGGAAAGGCAGGCAGAGAATTCCCTGATAGCACCTTCTCTGTGCCTGGGAAGCAGAAGTGTTCACATTGCTTCGCAAGAATCACTTTTGTGCAGAAAACAGTAACACTTGTTCAGAAGGAAAGAAAGCACAGAGCCCCAGATTTTATGTTGTCCTGGAGAGCTTGCAGAGCACTGGGGAAAGGCAGGCAGAGAATTCCTTGCTAGCACCTTCTCTGTGCCCGGGAAGCAGAAGTGTTCACATTGCTTCGCAGAATCGCTTTTGTGCAGAAAACAGTAACACTTGTTCAGAAGGAAAGAAAGCACAGAGCCCCAGATTCTATGTTGTCCTGGAGAGCTTGCAGAGCACTGGGGAAAGGCAGGCAGAGAATTCCTTGCTAGCACCTTCTCTGTGCCTGGGAAGCAGAAGTGTTCACATTGCTGCGCAGAATCGCTTTTGTGCAGAAAACAGTAACACTTGTTCAGAAGGAAAGAAAGCACAGAGCCCCAGATTCTATGTTGTCCTGGAGAGCTTGCAGAGCACTGGGGAAAGGCAGGCAGAGAATTCCCTGCTAGCACCTTCTCTGTGCCTGTTCACATTGCTTCGCAGAATCGCTTTTGTGCAGAAAACAGTAACACTTGTTCAGAACGAAAGAAAGCACAGAGCCCCAGATTTTCTGTTGTCCCGGAGAGCTTGCAGAGCACTGGGGAAAGGCAGGCAGAGAATTCCCTGCTAGCACCTTCTCTGTGCCTGGGAAGCAGAAGTGTTCACATTGCTTCGCAGAATCGCTTTTGTGCAGAAAACAGTGACACTTGTTCAGAACGAAAGAAAGCACAGAGCCCCAGATTCTATGTTGTCCTGGAGAGCTTGCAGAGCACTGGGGAAAGGCAGGCAGAGAATTCCCTGATAGCACCTTCTCTGTGCCTGGGAAGCAGAAGTGTTCACATTGCTTCGCAAGAATCGCTTTTGTGCAGAAAACAGTAACACTTGTTCAGAAGGAAAGAAAGCACAGAGCCCCAGATTCTATGTTGTCCTGGAGAGCTTGCAGAGCATTGGGGAAAGGCAGGCAGAGAATTCCTTGCTAGCACCTTCTCTGTGCCTGGGAAGCAGAAGTGTTCACATTGCTTCGCAGAATCGCTTTTGTGCAGAAAACAGTAACACTTGTTCAGAAGGAAAGAAAGCACAGAGCCCCAGATTTTATGTTGTCCTGGAGAGCTTGCAGAGCACTGGGGAAAGGCAGGCAGAGAATTCCTTGCTAGCACCTTCTCTGTGCCTGGGAAGCAGAAGTGTTCACATTGCTTCGCAAGAATCACTTTTGTGCATAAAACAGTAACACTTGTTCAGAAGGAAAGAAAGCACAGAGCCCCAGATTCTATGTTGTCCTGGAGAGCTTGCAGAGCACTGGGGAAAGGCAGGCAGAGAATTCCCTGATAGCACCTTCTCTGTGCCTGGGAAGCAGAAGTGTTCACATTGCTTCGCAAGAATCGCTTTTGTGCAGAAAACAGTAACACTTGTTCAGAAGGAAAGAAAGCACAGAGCCCCAGATTCTATGTTGTCCTGGAGAGCTTGCAGAGCACTGGGGAAAGGCAGGCAGAGAATTCCTTGCTAGCACCTTCTCTGTGCCTGGGAAGCAGAAGTGTTCACATTGCTTCGCAGAATCGCTTTTGTGCAGAAAACAGTAACACTTGTTCAGAAGGAAAGAAAGCACAGAGCCCCAGATTCTATGTTGTCCTGGAGAGCTTGCAGAGCACTGGGGAAAGGCAGGCAGAGAATTCCCTGCTAGCACCTTCTCTGTGCCTGTTCACATTGCTTCGCAGAATCGCTTTTGTGCAGAAAACAGTAACACTTGTTCAGAACAAAAGAAAGCACAGAGCCCCAGATTTTCTGTTGTCCCGGAGAGCTTGCAGAGCACTGGGGAAAGGCAGGCAGAGAATTCCCTGCTAGCACCTTCTCTGTGCCTGGGAAGCAGAAGTGTTCACATTGCTTCGCAAGAATCGCTCTTGTGCAGAAAACACTAACACTTGTTCAGAACGAAAGAAAGCACAGAGCCCCAGATTTTATGTTGTCCTGGAGAGCTTGCAGAGCACTGGGGAAAGGCAGGCAGAGAATTCCCTGATAGCACCTTCTCTGTGCCTGTTCACATTGCTTCGCAGAATCGCTTTTGTGCAGAAAACAGTAACACTTGTTCAGAAGGAAAGAAAGCACAGAGCCCCAGATTCTATGTTGTCCTGGAGAGCTTGCAGAGCACTGGGGAAAGGCAGGCAGAGAATTCCCTGCTAGCACCTTCTCTGTGCCTGGGAAGCAGAAGTGTTCACATTGGTTCGCAAGAATCGCTTTTGTGCAGAAAACAGTAACACTTGTTCAGAAGGAAAGAAAGCACAGAGCCCCAGATTCTATGTTGTCCTGGAGAGCTTGCAGAGCACTGGGGAAAGGCAGGCAGAGAATTCCCTGCAAGCACCTTCTCTGTGCCTGGGAAGCAGAAGTGTTCACATTGCTTCGCAGAATCGCTTTTGTGCAGAAAACAGTAACACTTGTTCAGAACAAAAGAAAGCACAGAGCCCCAGATTTTCTGTTGTCCCGGAGAGCTTGCAGAGCACTGGGGAAAGGCAGGCAGAGAATTCCCTGCTAGCACCTTCTCTGTGCCTGGGAAGCAGAAGTGTTCACATTGCTTCGCAAGAATCGCTCTTGTGCAGAAAACACTAACACTTGTTCAGAACGAAAGAAAGCACAGAGCCCCAGATTTTATGTTGTCCTGGAGAGCTTGCAGAGCACTGGGGAAAGGCAGGCAGAGAATTCCCTGCTAGCACCTTCTCTGTGCCTGGGAAGCAGAAGTGTTCACATTGCTTCGCAGAATCGCTTTTGTGCAGAAAACAGTGACACTTGTTCAGAACGAAAGAAAGCACAGAGCCCCAGATTCTATGTTGTCCTGGAGAGCTTGCAGAGCACTGGGGAAAGGCAGGCAGAGAATTCCCTGCTAGCACCTTCTCTGTGCCTGTTCACATTGCTTCGCAAGAATCGCTTTTGTGCAGAAAACAGTAACACTTGTTCAGAAGGAAAGAAAGCACAGAGCCCCAGATTTTATGTTGTCCTGGAGAGCTTGCAGAGCACTGGGGAAAGGCAGGCAGAGAATTCCTTGCTAGCACCTTCTCTGTGCCTGGGAAGCAGAAGTGTTCACATTGCTTCGCAAGAATCACTTTTGTGCAGAAAACAGTAACACTTGTTCAGAAGGAAAGAAAGCACAGAGCCCCAGATTCTATGTTGTCCTGGAGAGCTTGCAGAGCACTGGGGAAAGGCAGGCAGAGAATTCCCTGCTAGCACCTTCTCTGTGCCTGGGAAGCAGAAGTGTTCACATTGCTTCGCAAGAATAGCTTTTGTGCAGAAAACAGTAACACTTGTTCAGAAGGAAAGAAAGCACAGAGCCCCAGATTCTATGTTGTCCTGGAGAGCTTGCAGAGCACTGGGGAAAGGCAGGCAGAGAATTCCCTGCTAGCACCTTCTCTGTGCCTGGGAAGCAGAAGTGTTCACATTGCTTCGCAAGAATCGCTTTTGTGCAGAAAACACTAACACTTGTTCAGAAGGAAAGAAAGCACAGAGCCCCTGATTCTATGTTGTCCTGGAGAGCTTGCAGAGCACTGGGGAAAGGCAGGCAGAGAATTCCCTGCTAGCACCTTCTCTGTGCCTGGGAAGCAGAAGTGTTCACATTGCTTTGCAAGAATCACTTTTGTGCAGAAAACAGTAACACTTGTTCAGAAGGAAAGAAAGCACAGAGCCCCAGATTCTATGTTGTCCTGGAGAGCTTGCAGAGCACTGGGGAAAGGCAGGCAGAGAATTCCCTGATAGCACCTTTTCTGTGCCTGGGAAGCAGAAGTGTTCACATTGCTTCGCAAGAATCACTTTTGTGCAGAAAACAGTAACACTTGTTTAGAACGAAATAAAGCACAGAGCCCCAGATTTTATGTTGTCCTGGAGAGCTTGCAGAGCACTGGGGAAAGGCAGGCAGAGAATTCCTTGCTAGCACCTTCTCTGTGCCCGGGAAGCAGAAGTGTTCACATTGCTTCGCAGAATCGCTTTTGTGCAGAAAACAGTAACACTTGTTCAGAAGGAAAGAAAGCACAGAGCCCCAGATTTGCTGTTGTCCTGGAGAGCTTGCAGAGCACTGGGGAAAGGCAGGCAGAGAATTCCCTGATAGCACCTTCTCTGTGCCTGGGAAGCAGAAGTGTTCACATTGCTTCGCAAGAATCGCTCTTGTGCAGAAAACACTAACACTTGTTCAGAAGGAAAGAAAGCACAGAGCCCCAGATTTTATGTTGTCCTGGAGAGCTTGCAGAGCACTGGGGAAAGGCAGGCAGAGAATTCCCTGATAGCACCTTCTCTGTGCCTGTTCACATTGCTTCGCAGAATCGCTTTTGTGCAGAAAACAGTAACACTTGTTCAGAAGGAAAGAAAGCACAGAGCCCCAGATTCTATGTTGTCCTGGAGAGCTTGCAGAGCACTGGGGAAAGGCAGGCAGAGAATTCCCTGCTAGCACCTTCTCTGTGCCTGGGAAGCAGAAGTGTTCACATTGCTTCGCAAGAATCGCTTTTGTGCAGAAAACACTAACACTTGTTCAGAACGAAAGAAAGCACAGAGCCCCAGATTTTATGTTGTCCTGGAGAGCTTGCAGAGCACTGGGGAAAGGCAGGCAGAGAATTCCCTGCTAGCACCTTCTCTGTGCCTGTTCACATTGCTTCGCAGAATCGCTTTTGTGCAGAAAACAGTAACACTTGTTCAGAAGGAAAGAAATCACAGAGCCCCAGATTCTATGTTGTCCTGGAGAGCTTGCAGAGCACTGGGGAAAGGCAGGCAGAGAATTCCCTGCTAGCACCTTCTCTGTGCCTGGGAAGCAGAAGTGTTCACATTGCTTCGCAAGAATCGCTTTTGTGCAGAAAACAGTAACACTTGTTCAGAAGGAAAGAAAGCACAGAGCCCCAGATTCTATGTTGTCCTGGAGAGCTTGCAGAGCACTGGGGAAAGGCAGGCAGAGAATTCCCTGCTAGCACCTTCTCTGTGCGTGGGAAGCAGAAGTGTTCACATTGCTTCGCAAGAATCACTTTTGTGCAGAAAACAGTAACACTTGTTCAGAAGGAAAGAAAGCACAGAGCCCCAGATTCTATGTTGTCCTGGAGAGCTTGCAGAGCACTGGGGAAAGGCAGGCAGAGAATTCCCTGATAGCACCTTCTCTGTGCCTGGGAAGCAGAAGTGTTCACATTGCTTCGCAAGAATCACTTTTGTGCAGAAAACAGTAACACTTGTTTAGAACGAAATAAAGCACAGAGCCCCAGATTCTATGTTGTCCTGGAGAGCTTGCAGAGCACTGGGGAAAGGCAGGCAGAGAATTCCTTGCTAGCACCTTCTCTGTGCCCGGGAAGCAGAAGTGTTCACATTGCTTCGCAGAATCGCTTTTGTGCAGAAAACAGTAACACTTGTTCAGAAGGAAAGAAAGCACAGAGCCCCAGATTTGCTGTTGTCCTGGAGAGCTTGCAGAGCACTGGGGAAAGGCAGGCAGAGAATTCCCTGCTAGCACCTTCTCTGTGCCTGGGAAGCAGAAGTGTTCACATTGCTTCGCAAGAATCGCTCTTGTGCAGAAAACACTAACACTTGTTCAGAAGGAAAGAAAGCACAGAGCCCCAGATTTTATGTTGTCCTGGAGAGCTTGCAGAGCACTGGGGAAAGGCAGGCAGAGAATTCCCTGATAGCACCTTCTCTGTGCCTGTTCACATTGCTTCGCAGAATCGCTTTTGTGCAGAAAACAGTAACACTTGTTCAGAACGAAAGAAAGCACAGAGCCCCAGATTCTATGTTGTCCTGGAGAGCTTGCAGAGCACTGGGGAAAGGCAGGCAGAGAATTCCCTGCTAGCACCTTCTCTGTGCCTGGGAAGCAGAAGTGTTCACATTGCTTCGCAAGAATCGCTTTTGTGCAGAAAACAGTAACACTTGTTCAGAAGGAAAGAAAGCACAGAGCCCCAGATTTTCTGTTGTCCCGGAGAGCTTGCAGAGCACTGGGGAAAGGCAGGCAGAGAATTCCCTGCTAGCACCTTCTCTGTGCCTGGGAAGCAGAAGTGTTCACATTGCTTCGCAAGAATCGCTCTTGTGCAGAAAACACTAACACTTGTTCAGAAGGAAAGAAAGCACAGAGCCCCAGATTTTATGTTGTCCTGGAGAGCTTGCAGAGCACTGGGGAAAGGCAGGCAGAGAATTCCCTGCTAGCACCTTCTCTGTGCCTGTTCACATTGCTTCGCAGAATCGCTTTTGTGCAGAAAACAGTAACACTTGTTCAGAAGGAAAGAAAGCACAGAGCCCCAGATTCTATGTTGTCCTGGAGAGCTTGCAGAGCACTGGGGAAAGGCAGGCAGAGAATTCCTTGCTAGCACCTTCTCTGTGCCTGGGAAGCAGAAGTGTTCACATTGCTTCGCAAGAATCGCTCTTGTGCAGAAAACACTAACACTTGTTCAGAAGGAAAGAAAGCACAGAGCCCCAGATTTTATGTTGTCCTGGAGAGCTTGCAGAGCACTGGGGAAAGGCAGGCAGAGAATTCCCTGCTAGCACCTTCTCTGTGCCTGGGAAGCAGAAGTGTACACATTGCTTCGCAAGAATCGCTCTTGTGCAGAAAACACTAACACTTGTTCAGAAGGAAAGAAAGCACAGAGCCCCAGATTTTATGTTGTCCTGGAGAGCTTGCAGAGCACTGGGGAAAGGCAGGCAGAGAATTCCCTGATAGCACCTTCTCTGTGCCTGTTCACATTGCTTCGCAGAATCGCTTTTGTGCAGAAAACAGTAACACTTGTTCAGAAGGAAAGAAAGCACAGAGCCCCAGATTCTATGTTGTCCTGGAGAGCTTGCAGAGCACTGGGGAAAGGCAGGCAGAGAATTCCCTGCTAGCACCTTCTCTGTGCCTGGGAAGCAGAAGTGTTCACATTGCTTCGCAAGAATCGCTTTTGTGCAGAAAACAGTAACACTTGTTCAGAAGGAAAGAAAGCACAGAGCCCCAGATTCTATGTTGTCCTGGAGAGCTTGCAGAGCACTGGGGAAAGGCAGGCAGAGAATTCCCTGCTAGCACCTTCTCTGTGCCTGGGAAGCAGAAGTGTTCACATTGCTTCGCAGAATCGCTTTTGTGCAGAAAACAGTAACACTTGTTCAGAAGGAAAGAAAGCACAGAGCCCCAGATTCTATGTTGTCCTGGAGAGCTTGCAGAGCACTGGGGAAAGGCAGGCAGAGAATTCCCTGCTAGCACCTTCTCTGTGCCTGGGAAGCAGAAGTGTTCACATTGCTTCACAAGAATCGCTTTTGTGCAGAAAACAGTAACACTTGTTCAGAACGAAAGAAAGCACAGAGCCCCAGATTTTATGTTGTCCTGGAGAGCTTGCAGAGCACTGGGGAAAGGCAGGCAGAGAATTCCCTGCTAGCACCTTCTCTGTGCCTGGGAAGCAGAAGTGTTCACATTGCTTCGCAGAATCGCTTTTGTGCAGAAAACACTAACACTTGTTCAGAACGAAAGAAAGCACAGAGCCCCAGATTCTATGTTGTCCTGGAGAGCTTGCAGAGCACTGGGGAAAGGCAGGCAGAGAATTCCCTGCTAGCACCTTCTCTGTGCCTGTTCACATTGCTTCGCAAGAATCGCTTTTGTGCAGAAAACAGTAACACTTGTTCAGAAGGAAAGAAAGCACAGAGCCCCAGATTTTATGTTGTCCTGGAGAGCTTGCAGAGCACTGGGGAAAGGCAGGCAGAGAATTCCTTGCTAGCACCTTCTCTGTGCCTGGGAAGCAGAAGTGTTCACATTGCTTCGCAAGAATCACTTTTGTGCAGAAAACAGTAACACTTGTTCAGAAGGAAAGAAAGCACAGAGCCCCAGATTCTATGTTGTCCTGGAGAGCTTGCAGAGCACTGGGGAAAGGCAGGCAGAGAATTCCCTGATAGCACCTTCTCTGTGCCTGGGAAGCAGAAGTGTTCACATTGCTTCGCAAGAATCGCTTTTGTGCAGAAAACAGTAACACTTGTTCAGAAGGAAAGAAAGCACAGAGCCCCAGATTCTATGTTGTCCTGGAGAGCTTGCAGAGCACTGGGGAAAGGCAGGCAGAGAATTCCTTGCTAGCACCTTCTCTGTGCCTGGGAAGCAGAAGTGTTCACATTGCTTCGCAGAATCGCTTTTGTGCAGAAAACAGTAACACTTGTTCAGAAGGAAAGAAAGCACAGAGCCCCAGATTTTATGTTGTCCTGGAGAGCTTGCAGAGCACTGGGGAAAGGCAGGCAGAGAATTCCCTGATAGCACCTTCTCTGTGCCTGGGAAGCAGAAGTGTTCACATTGCTTCGCAAGAATCACTTTTGTGCAGAAAACAGTAACACTTGTTTAGAACGAAATAAAGCACAGAGCCCCAGATTTTATGTTGTCCTGGAGAGCTTGCAGAGCACTGGGGAAAGGCAGGCAGAGAATTCCTTGCTAGCACCTTCTCTGTGCCCGGGAAGCAGAAGTGTTCACATTGCTTCGCAGAATCGCTTTTGTGCAGAAAACAGTAACACTTGTTCAGAAGGAAAGAAAGCACAGAGCCCCAGATTTGCTGTTGTCCTGGAGAGCTTGCAGAGCACTGGGGAAAGGCAGGCAGAGAATTCCCTGCTAGCACCTTCTCTGTGCCTGGGAAGCAGAAGTGTTCACATTGCTTCGCAAGAATCACTTTTGTGCAGAAAACAGTAACACTTGTTCAGAAGGAAAGAAAGCACAGAGCCCCAGATTCTATGTTGTCCTGGAGAGCTTGCAGAGCACTGGGAAAAGGCAGGCAGAGAATTCCCTGATAGCACCTTCTCTGTGCCTGGGAAGCAGAAGTGTTCACATTGCTTTGCAGAATCGCTTTTGTGCAGAAAACACTAACACTTGTTCAGAAGGAAAGAAAGCACAGAGCCCCAGATTCTATGTTGTCCTGGAGAGCTTGCAGAGCACTGGGGAAAGGCAGGCAGAGAATTCCCTGCTAGCACCTTCTCTGTGCCTGGGAAGCAGAAGTGTTCACATTGCTTCGCAAGAATCGCTTTTGTGCAGAAAACAGTAACACTTGTTCAGAAGGAAAGAAAGCACAGAGCCCCAGATTTTATGTTGTCCTGGAGAGCTTGCAGAGCACTGGGGAAAGGCAGGCAGAGAATTCCCTGCTAGCACCTTCTCTGTGCCTGTTCACATTGCTTCGCAGAATCGCTTTTGTGCAGAAAACAGTAACACTTGTTCAGAAGGAAAGAAATCACAGAGCCCCAGATTCTATGTTGTCCTGGAGAGCTTGCAGAGCACTGGGGAAAGGCAGGCAGAGAATTCCCTGCTAGCACCTTCTCTGTGCCTGGGAAGCAGAAGTGTTCACATTGCTTCGCAAGAATCGCTTTTGTGCAGAAAACAGTAACACTTGTTCAGAAGGAAAGAAAGCACAGAGCCCCAGATTCTATGTTGTCCTGGAGAGCTTGCAGAGCACTGGGGAAAGGCAGGCAGAGAATTCCCTGCTAGCACCTTCTCTGTGCGTGGGAAGCAGAAGTGTTCACATTGCTTCGCAAGAATCACTTTTGTGCAGAAAACAGTAACACTTGTTCAGAAGGAAAGAAAGCACAGAGCCCCAGATTCTATGTTGTCCTGGAGAGCTTGCAGAGCACTGGGGAAAGGCAGGCAGAGAATTCCCTGATAGCACCTTCTCTGTGCCTGGGAAGCAGAAGTGTTCACATTGCTTCGCAAGAATCGCTTTTGTGCAGAAAACAGTAACACTTGTTCAGAAGGAAAGAAAGCACAGAGCCCCAGATTCTATGTTGTCCTGGAGAGCTTGCAGAGCACTGGGGAAAGGCAGGCAGAGAATTCCTTGCTAGCACCTTCTCTGTGCCTGGGAAGCAGAAGTGTTCACATTGCTTCGCAGAATCGCTTTTGTGCAGAAAACAGTAACACTTGTTCAGAAGGAAAGAAAGCACAGAGCCCCAGATTCTATGTTGTCCTGGAGAGCTTGCAGAGCACTGGGGAAAGGCAGGCAGAGAATTCCCTGATAGCACCTTCTCTGTGCCTGGGAAGCAGAAGTGTTCACATTGCTTCGCAAGAATCGCTTTTGTGCAGAAAACAGTAACACTTGTTCAGAAGGAAAGAAAGCACAGAGCCCCAGATTCTATGTTGTCCTGGAGAGCTTGCAGAGCACTGGGGAAAGGCAGGCAGAGAATTCCTTGCTAGCACCTTCTCTGTGCCTGGGAAGCAGAAGTGTTCACATTGCTTCGCAGAATCGCTTTTGTGCAGAAAACAGTAACACTTGTTCAGAAGGAAAGAAAGCACAGAGCCCCAGATTCTATGTTGTCCTGGAGAGCTTGCAGAGCACTGGGGAAAGGCAGGCAGAGAATTCCTTGCTAGCACCTTCTCTGTGCCTGTTCACATTGCTTCGCAGAATCGCTTTTGTGCAGAAAACAGTAACACTTGTTCAGAACGAAAGAAAGCACAGAGCCCCAGATTTTCTGTTGTCCCGGAGAGCTTGCAGAGCACTGGGGAAAGGCAGGCAGAGAATTCCCTGCTAGCACCTTCTCTGTGCCTGGGAAGCAGAAGTGTTCACATTGCTTCGCAAGAATTGCTCTTGTGCAGAAAACACTAACACTTTTTCAGAAGGAAAGAAAGCACAGAGCCCCAGATTTTATGTTGTCCTGGAGAGCTTGCAGAGCACTGGGGAAAGGCAGGCAGAGAATTCCCTGCTAGCACCTTCTCTGTGCCTGTTCACATTGCTTCGCAGAATCGCTTTTGTGCAGAAAACAGTAACACTTGTTCAGAAGGAAAGAAAGCACAGAGCCCCAGATTCTATGTTGTCCTGGAGAGCTTGCAGAGCACTGGGGAAAGGCAGGCAGAGAATTCCCTGGTAGCACCTTCTCTGTGCCTGGGAAGCAGAAGTGTTCACATTGCTTCGCAAGAATCGCTCTTGTGCAGAAAACACTAACACTTGTTCAGAAGGAAAGAAAGCACAGAGCCCCAGATTTTATGTTGTCCTGGAGAGCTTGCAGAGCACTGGGGAAAGGCAGGCAGAGAATTCCTTGCTAGCACCTTCTCTGTGCCTGGGAAGCAGAAGTGTTCACATTGCTTCGCAAGAATCGCTTTTGTGCAGAAAACAGTAACACTTGTTCAGAAGGAAAGAAAGCACAGAGCCCCAGATTCTATGTTGTCCTGGAGAGCTTGCAGAGCACTGGGGAAAGGCAGGCAGAGAATTCCCTGCTAGCACCTTCTCTGTGCCTGTTCACATTGCTTCGCAGAATCGCTTTTGTGCAGAAAACAGTAACACTTGTTCAGAAGGAAAGAAAGCACAGAGCCCCAGATTCTATGTTGTCCTGGAGAGCTTGCAGAGCACTGGGGAAAGGCAGGCAGAGAATTCCCTGATAGCACCTTCTCTGTGCCTGTTCACATTGCTTCGCAAGAATCGCTTTTGTGCAGAAAACAGTAACACTTGTTCAGAAGGAAAGAAAGCACAGAGCCCCAGATTTTATGTTGTCCTGGAGAGCTTGCAGAGCACTGGGGAAAGGCAGGCAGAGAATTCCCTGCTAGCACCTTCTCAGTGCCTTGGAAGCAGAAGTGTTCACATTGCTTCGCAGAATCACTTTTGTGCAGAAAACACTAACACTTGTTCAGAACGAAAGAAAGCACAGAGCCCCAGATTCTATGTTGTCCTGGAGAGCTTGCAGAGCACTGGGGAAAGGCAGGCAGAGAATTCCCTGATAGCACCTTCTCTGTGCCTGTTCACATTGCTTCGCAAGAATCGCTTTTGTGCAGAAAACAGTAACACTTGTTCAGAAGGAAAGAAAGCACAGAGCCCCAGATTTTATGTTGTCCTGGAGAGCTTGCAGAGCACTGGGGAAAGGCAGGCAGAGAATTCCCTGCTAGCACCTTCTCTGTGCCTAAGAAGCAGAAGTGTTCACATTGCTTCGCAGAATCACTTTTTTGCAGAAAACACTAACACTTGTTCAGAACGAAAGAAAGCACAGAGCCCCAGATTCTATGTTGTCCTGGAGAGCTTGCAGAGCACTGGGGAAAGGCAGGCAGAGAATTCCCTGATAGCACCTTCTCTGTGCCTGGGAAGCAGAAGTGTTCACATTGCTTCGCAAGAATCGCTTTTGTGCAGAAAACAGTAACACTTGTTCAGAAGGAAAGAAAGCACAGAGACCCAGATTCTATGTTGTCCTGGAGAGCTTGCAGAGCACTGGGGAAAGGCAGGCAGAGAATTCCCTGATAGCACCTTCTCTGTGCCTGTTCACATTGCTTCGCAGAATCGCTTTTGTGCAGAAAACAGTAACACTTGTTCAGAACGAAAGAAAGCACAGAGCCCCAGATTTTCTGTTGTCCCGGAGAGCTTGCAGAGCACTGGGGAAAGGCAGGCAGAGAATTCCCTGCTAGCACCTTCTCTGTGCCTGGGAAGCAGAAGTGTTCACATTGCTTCGCAAGAATCGTTCTTGTGCAGAAAACACTAACACTTGTTCAGAAGGAAAGAAAGCACAGAGCCCCAGATTTTATGTTGTCCTGGAGAGCTTGCAGAGCACTGGGGAAAGGCAGGCAGAGAATTCCCTGCTAGCACCTTCTCTGTGCCTGTTCACATTGCTTCGCAGAATCGCTTTTGTGCAGAAAACAGTAACACTTGTTCAGAAGGAAAGAAAGCACAGAGCCCCAGATTTTATGTTGTCCTGGAGAGCTTGCAGAGCACTGGGGAAAGGCAGGCAGAGAATTCCCTGCTAGCACCTTCTCTGTGCCTGTTCACATTGCTTCGCAGAATCGCTTTTGTGCAGAAAACAGTAACACTTGTTCAGAACGAAAGAAAGCACAGAGCCCCAGATTCTATGTTGTCCTGGAGAGCTTGCAGAGCACTGGGGAAAGGCAGGCAGAGAATTCCCTGCTAGCACCTTCTCTGTGCCTGGGAAGCAGAAGTGTTCACATTGCTTCGCAGAATCGCTTTTGTGCAGAAAACACTAACACTTGTTCAGAACGAAAGAAAGCACAGAGCCCCAGATTCTATGTTGTCCTGGAGAGCTTGCAGAGCACTGGGGAAAGGCAGGCAGAGAATTCCCTGATAGCACCTTCTCTGTGCCTGTTCACATTGCTTCGCAGAATCGCTTTTGTGCAGAAAACAGTAACACTTGTTCAGAACGAAAGAAAGCACAGAGCCCCAGATTCTATGTTGTCCCGGAGAGCTTGCAGAGCACTGGGGAAAGGCAGGCAGAGAATCCCCTGCTAGCACCTTCTCTGTGCCTGGGAAGCAGAAGTGTTCACATTGCTTCGCAAGAATCGCTTTTTTGCAGAAAACAGTAACACTTGTTCAGAACGAAAGAAAGCACAGAGCCCCAGATTCTATGTTGTCCTGGAGAGCTTGCAGAGCACTGGGGAAAGGCAGGCAGAGAATTCCCTGCTAGCACCTTCTCTGTGCCTGTTCACATTGCTTCGCAGAATCGCTTTTGTGCAGAAAACAGTAACACTTGTTCAGAAGGAAAGAAAGCACAGAGCCCCAGATTCTATGTTGTCCTGGAGAGCTTGCAGAGCACTGGGGAAAGGCAGGCAGAGAATTCCCTGATAGCACCTTCTCTGTGCCTGGGAAGCAGAAGTGTTCACATTGCTTCGCAAGAATCACTTTTGTGCAGAAAACAGTAACACTTGTTTAGAACGAAAGAAAGCACAGAGCCCCAGATTTTATGTTGTCCTGGAGAGCTTGCAGAGCACTGGGGAAAGGCAGGCAGAGAATTCCTTGCTAGCACCTTCTCTGTGCCCGGGAAGCAGAAGTGTTCACATTGCTTCGCAGAATCGCTTTTGTGCAGAAAACAGTAACACTTGTTCAGAAGGAAAGAAAGCACAGAGCCCCAGATTCTATGTTGTCCTGGAGAGCTTGCAGAGCACTGGGGAAAGGCAGGCAGAGAATTCCCTGCTAGCACCTTCTCTGTGCCTGGGAAGCAGAAGTGTTCACATTGCTTCGCAGAATCGCTTTTGTGCAGAAAACAGTAACACTTGTTCAGAAGGAAAGAAAGCACAGAGCCCCAGATTCTATGTTGTCCTGGAGAGCTTGCAGAGCACTGGGGAAAGGCAGGCAGAGAATTCCCTGATAGCACCTTCTCTGTGCCTGGGAAGCAGAAGTGTTCACATTGCTTCGCAAGAATCGCTTTTGTGCAGAAAACACTAACACTTGTTCAGAAGGAAAGAAAGCACAGAGCCCCAGATTTTATGTTGTCCTGGAGAGCTTGCAGAGCACTGGGGAAAGGCAGGCAGAGAATTCCCTGCTAGCACCTTCTCTGTGCCTGGGAAGCAGAAGTGTTCACATTGCTTCGCAGAATCGCTTTTGTGCAGAAAACACTAACACTTGTTCAGAACGAAAGAAAGCACAGAGCCCCAGATTCTATGTTGTCCTGGAGAGCTTGCAGAGCACTGGGGAAAGGCAGGCAGAGAATTCCCTGATAGCACCTTCTCTGTGCCTGTTCACATTGCTTCGCAAGAATCGCTTTTGTGCAGAAAACAGTAACACTTGTTCAGAAGGAAAGAAAGCACAGAGCCCCAGATTTTATGTTGTCCTGGAGAGCTTGCAGAGCACTGGGGAAAGGCAGGCAGAGAATTCCTTGCTAGCACCTTCTCTGTGCCTGGGAAGCAGAAGTGTTCACATTGCTTCGCAAGAATCACTTTTGTGCAGAAAACAGTAACACTTGTTCAGAAGGAAAGAAAGCACAGAGCCCCAGATTCTATGTCGTCTTGGAGAGCTTGCAGAGCACTGGGGAAAGGCAGGCAGAGAATTCCCTGATAGCACCTTCTCTGTGCCTGGGAAGCAGAAGTGTTCACATTGCTTCTCAGAATCGCTTTTGTGCAGAAAACAGTAACACTTGTTCAGAAGGAAAGAAAGCACAGAGCCCCAGATTCTATGTTGTCCTGGAGAGCTTGCAGAGCACTGGGGAAAGGCAGGCAGAGAATTCCCTGATAGCACCTTCTCTGTGCCTGGGAAGCAGAAGTGTTCACATTGCTTCGCAAGAATCGCTTTTGTGCAGAAAACAGTAACACTTGTTCAGAAGGAAAGAAAGCACAGAGCCCCAGATTCTATGTTGTCCTGGAGAGCTTGCAGAGCACTGGGGAAAGGCAGGCAGAGAATTCCTTGCTAGCACCTTCTCTGTGCCTGGGAAGCAGAAGTGTTCACATTGCTTCGCAGAATCGCTTTTGTGCAGAAAACAGTAACACTTGTTCAGAAGGAAAGAAAGCACAGAGCCCCAGATTCTATGTTGTCCTGGAGAGCTTGCAGAGCACTGGGGAAAGGCAGGCAGAGAATTCCCTGCTAGCACCTTCTCTGTGCCTGTTCACATTGCTTCGCAGAATCGCTTTTGTGCAGAAAACAGTAACACTTGTTCAGAACGAAAGAAAGCACAGAGCCCCAGATTTTCTGTTGTCCCGGAGAGCTTGCAGAGCACTGGGGAAAGGCAGGCAGAGAATTCCCTGCTAGCACCTTCTCTGTGCCTGGGAAGCAGAAGTGTTCACATTGCTTCGCAAGAATCGCTCTTGTGCAGAAAACACTAACACTTGTTCAGAAGGAAAGAAAGCACAGAGCCCCAGATTTTATGTTGTCCTGGAGAGCTTGCAGAGCACTGGGGAAAGGCAGGCAGAGAATTCCCTGATAGCACCTTCTCTGTGCCTGTTCACATTGCTTCGCAGAATCGCTTTTGTGCAGAAAACAGTAACACTTGTTCAGAAGGAAAGAAAGCACAGAGCCCCAGATTTTATGTTGTCCTGGAGAGCTTGCAGAGCACTGGGGAAAGGCAGGCAGAGAATTCCCTGCTAGCACCTTCTCTGTGCCTGGGAAGCAGAAGTGTTCACATTGCTTCGCAAGAATCGCTTTTGTGCAGAAAACACTAACACTTGTTCAGAAGGAAAGAAAGCACAGAGCCCCAGATTTTATGTTGTCCTGGAGAGCTTGCAGAGCACTGGGGAAAGGCAGGCAGAGAATTCCTTGCTAGCACCTTCTCTGTGCCCGGGAAGCAGAAGTGTTCACATTGCTTCGCAGAATCGCTTTTGTGCAGAAAACAGTAACACTTGTTCAGAAGGAAAGAAAGCACAGAGCCCCAGATTCTATGTTGTCCTGGAGAGCTTGCAGAGCACTGGGGAAAGGCAGGCAGAGAATTCCCTCCTAGCACCTTCTCTGTGCCTGGGAAGCAGAAGTGTTCACATTGCTTCGCAGAATCGCTTTTGTGCAGAAAACAGTAACACTTGTTCAGAAGGAAAGAAAGCACAGAGCCCCAGATTCTATGTTGTCCTGGAGAGCTTGCAGAGCACTGGGGAAAGGCAGGCAGAGAATTCCCTGATAGCACCTTCTCTGTGCCTGGGAAGCAGAAGTGTTCACATTGCTTCGCAGAATCGCTTTTGTGCAGAAAACAGTAACACTTGTTCAGAACGAAAGAAAGCACAGAGCCCCAGATTTTATGTTGTCCTGGAGAGCTTGCAGAGCACTGGGGAAAGGCAGGCAGAGAATTCCCTGATAGCACCTTCTCTGTGCCTGGGAAGCAGAAGTGTTCACATTGCTTCGCAAGAATCACTTTTGTGCAGAAAACAGTAACACTTGTTCAGAAGGAAAGAAAGCACAGAGCCCCAGATTCTATGTTGTCCTGGAGAGCTTGCAGAGCACTGGGGAAAGGCAGGCAGAGAATTCCCTGATAGCACCTTCTCTGTGCCTGGGAAGCAGAAGTGTTCACATTGCTTCGCAAGAATCGCTTTTGTGCAGAAAACAGTAACACTTGTTCAGAAGGAAAGAAAGCACAGAGCCCCAGATTCTATGTTGTCCTGGAGAGCTTGCAGAGCACTGGGGAAAGGCAGGCAGAGAATTCCTTGCTAGCACCTTCTCTGTGCCTGGGAAGCAGAAGTGTTCACATTGCTTCGCAGAATCGCTTTTGTGCAGAAAACAGTAACACTTGTTCAGAAGGAAAGAAAGCACAGAGCCCCAGATTCTATGTTGTCCTGGAGAGCTTGCAGAGCACTGGGGAAAGGCAGGCAGAGAATTCCCTGCTAGCACCTTCTCTGTGCCTGGGAAGCAGAAGTGTTCACATTGCTTCGCAGAATCGCTTTTGTGCAGAAAACAGTAACACTTGTTCAGAAGGAAAGAAAGCACAGAGCCCCAGATTCTATGTTGTCCTGGAGAGCTTGCAGAGCACTGGGGAAAGGCAGGCAGAGAATTCCCTGATAGCACCTTCTCTGTGCCTGGGAAGCAGAAGTGTTCACATTGCTTCGCAAGAATCGCTTTTGTGCAGAAAACAGTAACACTTGTTCAGAAGGAAAGAAAGCACAGAGCCCCAGATTTTATGTTGTCCTGGAGAGCTTGCAGAGCACTGGGGAAAGGCAGGCAGAGAATTCCCTGCTAGCACCTTCTCTGTGCCTGGGAAGCAGAAGTGTTCACATTGCTTCGCAGAATCGCTTTTGTGCAGAAAACACTAACACTTGTTCAGAACGAAAGAAAGCACAGAGCCCCAGATTCTATGTTGTCCTGGAGAGCTTGCAGAGCACTGGGGAAAGGCAGGCAGAGAATTCCCTGATAGCACCTTCTCTGTGCCTGTTCACATTGCTTCGCAAGAATCGCTTTTGTGCAGAAAACAGTAACACTTGTTCAGAAGGAAAGAAAGCACAGAGCCCCAGATTTTATGTTGTCCTGGAGAGCTTGCAGAGCACTGGGGAAAGGCAGGCAGAGAATTCCTTGCTAGCACCTTCTCTGTGCCTGGGAAGCAGAAGTGTTCACATTGCTTCGCAAGAATCACTTTTGTGCAGAAAACAGTAACACTTGTTCAGAAGGAAAGAAAGCACAGAGCCCCAGATTCTATGTTGTCCTGGAGAGCTTGCAGAGCACTGGGGAAAGGCAGGCAGAGAATTCCCTGATAGCACCTTCTCTGTGCCTGGGAAGCAGAAGTGTTCACATTGCTTCGCAAGAATCGCTCTTGTGCAGAAAACAGTAACACTTGTTCAGAAGGAAAGAAAGCACAGAGCCCCAGATTTTATGTTGTCCTGGAGAGCTTGCAGAGCACTGGGGAAAGGCAGGCAGAGAATTCCTTGCTAGCACCTTCTCTGTGCCTGGGAAGCAGAAGTGTTCACATTGCTTCGCAGAATCGCTTTTGTGCAGAAAACAGTAACACTTGTTCAGAAGGAAAGAAAGCACAGAGCCCCAGATTCTATGTTGTCCTGGAGAGCTTGCAGAGCACTGGGGAAAGGCAGGCAGAGAATTCCCTGCTAGCACCTTCTCTGTGCCTGTTCACATTGCTTCGCAGAATCGCTTTTGTGCAGAAAACAGTAACACTTGTTCAGAACGAAAGAAAGCACAGAGCCCCAGATTTTCTGTTGTCCCGGAGAGCTTGCAGAGCACTGGGGAAAGGCAGGCAGAGAATTCCCTGCTAGCACCTTCTCTGTGCCTGGGAAGCAGAAGTGTTCACATTGCTTCGCAAGAATCGCTCTTGTGCAGAAAACACTAACACTTGTTCAGAAGGAAAGAAAGCACAGAGCCCCAGATTTTATGTTGTCCTGGAGAGCTTGCAGAGCACTGGGGAAAGGCAGGCAGAGAATTCCTTGCTAGCACCTTCTCTGTGCCTGGGAAGCAGAAGTGTTCACATTGCTTCGCAAGAATCGCTTTTGTGCAGAAAACAGTAACACTTGTTCAGAAGGAAAGAAAGCACAGAGCCCCAGATTTGCTGTTGTCCTGGAGAGCTTGCAGAGCACTGGGGAAAGGCAGGCAGAGAATTCCCTGCTAGCACCTTCTCTGTGCCTGGGAAGCAGAAGTGTTCACATTGCTTCGCAGAATCGCTTTTGTGCAGAAAACACTAACACTTGTTCAGAAGGAAAGAAAGCACAGAGCCCCAGATTCTATGTTGTCCTGGAGAGCTTGCAGAGCACTGGGGAAAGGCAGGCAGAGAATTCCCTGCTAGCACCTTCTCTGTGCCTGTTCACATTGCTTCGCAGAATCGCTTTTGTGCAGAAAACAGTAACACTTGTTCAGAACGAAAGAAAGCACAGAGCCCCAGATTTTCTGTTGTCCCGGAGAGCTTGCAGAGCACTGGGGAAAGGCAGGCAGAGAATTCCCTGCTAGCACCTTCTCTGTGCCTGGGAAGCAGAAGTGTTCACATTGCTTCGCAGAATCGCTTTTGTGCAGAAAACAGTAACACTTGTTCAGAACGAAAGAAAGCACAGAGCCCCAGATTCTATGTTGTCCTGGAGAGCTTGCAGAGCACTGGGGAAAGGCAGGCAGAGAATTCCCTGCTAGCACCTTCTCTGTGCCTGTTCACATTGCTTCGCAGAATCGCTTTTGTGCAGAAAACAGTAACACTTGTTCAGAAGGAAAGAAAGCACAGAGCCCCAGATTCTATGTTGTCCTGGAGAGCTTGCAGAGCACTGGGGAAAGGCAGGCAGAGAATTCCCTGATAGCACCTTCTCTGTGCCTGGGAAGCAGAAGTGTTCACATTGCTTCGCAAGAATCACTTTTGTGCAGAAAACAGTAACACTTGTTTAGAATGAAATAAAGCACAGAGCCCCAGATTCTATGTTGTCCTGGAGAGCTTGCAGAGCACTGGGGAAAGGCAGGCAGAGAATTCCTTGCTAGCACCTTCTCTGTGCCCGGGAAGCAGAAGTGTTCACATTGCTTCGCAGAATCGCTTTTGTGCAGAAAACAGTAACACTTGTTCAGAAGGAAAGAAAGCACAGAGCCCCAGATTCTATGTTGTCCTGGAGAGCTTGCAGAGCACTGGGGAAAGGCAGGCAGAGAATTCCTTGCTAGCACCTTCTCTGTGCCTGGGAAGCAGAAGTGTTCACATTGCTTCGCAGAATCGCTTTTGTGCAGAAAACAGTAACACTTGTTCAGAAGGAAAGAAAGCACAGAGCCCCAGATTCTATGTTGTCCTGGAGAGCTTGCAGAGCACTGGGGAAAGGCAGGCAGAGAATTCCCTGATAGCACCTTCTCTGTGCCTGGGAAGCAGAAGTGTTCACATTGCTTCGCAAGAATCGCTTTTGTGCAGAAAACAGTAACACTTGTTCAGAAGGAAAGAAAGCACAGAGCCCCAGATTCTATGTTGTCCTGGAGAGCTTGCAGAGCACTGGGGAAAGGCAGGCAGAGAATTCCTTGCTAGCACCTTCTCTGTGCCTGTTCACATTGCTTCGCAGAATCGCTTTTGTGCAGAAAACAGTAACACTTGTTCAGAACGAAAGAAAGCACAGAGCCCCAGATTTTCTGTTGTCCCGGAGAGCTTGCAGAGCACTGGGGAAAGGCAGGCAGAGAATTCCCTGCTAGCACCTTCTCTGTGCCTGGGAAGCAGAAGTGTTCACATTGCTTCGCAAGAATTGCTCTTGTGCAGAAAACAGTAACACTTGTTCAGAAGGAAAGAAAGCACAGAGCCCCAGATTTTATGTTGTCCTGGAGAGCTTGCAGAGCACTGGGGAAAGGCAGGCAGAGAATTCCCTGCTAGCACCTTCTCTGTGCCTGTTCACATTGCTTCGCAGAATCGCTTTTGTGCAGAAAACAGTAACACTTGTTCAGAACGAAAGAAAGCACAGAGCCCCAGATTCTATGTTGTCCTGGAGAGCTTGCAGAGCACTGGGGAAAGGCAGGCAGAGAATTCCCTGCTAGCACCTTCTCTGTGCCTGGGAAGCAGAAGTGTTCACATTGCTTCGCAAGAATCGCTCTTGTGCAGAAAACACTAACACTTGTTCAGAAGGAAAGAAAGCACAGAGCCCCAGATTTTATGTTGTCCTGGAGAGCTTGCAGAGCACTGGGGAAAGGCAGGCAGAGAATTCCTTGCTAGCACCTTCTCTGTGCCTGGGAAGCAGAAGTGTTCACATTGCTTCGCAAGAATCGCTTTTGTGCAGAAAACACTAACACTTGTTCAGAAGGAAAGAAAGCACAGAGCCCCAGATTCTATGTTGTCCTGGAGAGCTTGCAGAGCACTGGGGAAAGGCAGGCAGAGAATTCCCTGCTAGCACCTTCTCTGTGCCTGTTCACATTGCTTCGCAGAATCGCTTTTGTGCAGAAAACAGTAACACTTGTTCAGAACGAAAGAAAGCACAGAGCCCCAGATTCTATGTTGTCCTGGAGAGCTTGCAGAGCACTGGGGAAAGGCAGGCAGAGAATTCCCTGCTAGCACCTTCTTTGTGCCTGGGAAGCAGAAGTGTTCACATTGCTTCGCAGAATCGCTTTTGTGCAGAAAACACTAACACTTGTTCAGAACGAAAGAAAGCACAGAGCCCCAGATTCTATGTTGTCCTGGAGAGCTTGCAGAGCACTGGGGAAAGGCAGGCAGAGAATTCCCTGATAGCACCTTCTCTGTGCCTGTTCACATTGCTTCGCAAGAATCGCTTTTGTGCAGAAAACAGTAACACTTGTTCAGAAGGAAAGAAAGCACAGAGCCCCAGATTTTATGTTGTCCTGGAGAGCTTGCAGAGCACTGGGGAAAGGCAGGCAGAGAATTCCCTGCTAGCACCTTCTCAGTGCCTTGGAAGCAGAAGTGTTCACATTGCTTCGCAGAATCACTTTTTTGCAGAAAACACTAACACTTGTTCAGAACGAAAGAAAGCACAGAGCCCCAGATTCTATGTTGTCCTGGAGAGCTTGCAGAGCACTGGGGAAAGGCAGGCAGAGAATTCCCTGATAGCACCTTCTCTGTGCCTGGGAAGCAGAAGTGTTCACATTGCTTCGCAAGAATCGCTTTTGTGCAGAAAACAGTAACACTTGTTCAGAAGGAAAGAAAGCACAGAGACCCAGATTCTATGTTGTCCTGGAGAGCTTGCAGAGCACTGGGGAAAGGCAGGCAGAGAATTCCCTGATAGCACCTTCTCTGTGCCTGTTCACATTGCTTCGCAGAATCGCTTTTGTGCAGAAAACAGTAACACTTGTTCAGAACGAAAGAAAGCACAGAGCCCCAGATTTTCTGTTGTCCCGGAGAGCTTGCAGAGCACTGGGGAAAGGCAGGCAGAGAATTCCCTGCTAGCACCTTCTCTGTGCCTGGGAAGCAGAAGTGTTCACATTGCTTCGCAAGAATCGTTCTTGTGCAGAAAACACTAACACTTGTTCAGAAGGAAAGAAAGCACAGAGCCCCAGATTTTATGTTGTCCTGGAGAGCTTGCAGAGCACTGGGGAAAGGCAGGCAGAGAATTCCCTGATAGCACCTTCTCTGTGCCTGTTCACATTGCTTCGCAGAATCGCTTTTGTGCAGAAAACAGTAACACTTGTTCAGAAGGAAAGAAAGCACAGAGCCCCAGATTTTATGTTGTCCTGGAGAGCTTGCAGAGCACTGGGGAAAGGCAGGCAGAGAATTCCCTGATAGCACCTTCTCTGTGCCTGTTCACATTGCTTCGCAGAATCGCTTTTGTGCAGAAAACAGTAACACTTGTTCAGAACGAAAGAAAGCACAGAGCCCCAGATTCTATGTTGTCCTGGAGAGCTTGCAGAGCACTGGGGAAAGGCAGGCAGAGAATTCCCTGCTAGCACCTTCTCTGTGCCTGGGAAGCAGAAGTGTTCACATTGCTTCGCAGAATCGCTTTTGTGCAGAAAACACTAACACTTGTTCAGAACGAAAGAAAGCACAGAGCCCCAGATTCTGTGTTGTCCTGGAGAGCTTGCAGAGCACTGGGGAAAGGCAGGCAGAGAATTCCCTGATAGCACCTTCTCTGTGCCTGTTCACATTGCTTCGCAGAATCGCTTTTGTGCAGAAAACAGTAACACTTGTTCAGAACGAAAGAAAGCACAGAGCCCCAGATTTTCTGTTGTCCCGGAGGGCTTGCAGAGCACTGGGGAAAGGCAGGCAGAGAATTCCCTGCTAGCACCTTCTCTGTGCCTGGGAAGCAGAAGTGTTCACATTGCTTCGCAAGAATCGCTTTTGTGCAGAAAACAGTAACACTTGTTCAGAACGAAAGAAAGCACAGAGCCCCAGATTCTATGTTGTCCTGGAGAGCTTGCAGAGCACTGGGGAAAGGCAGGCAGAGAATTCCCTGCTAGCACCTTCTCTGTGCCTGTTCACATTGCTTCGCAGAATCGCTTTTGTGCAGAAAACAGTAACACTTGTTCAGAAGGAAAGAAAGCACAGAGCCCCAGATTCTATGTTGTCCTGGAGAGCTTGCAGAGCACTGGGGAAAGGCAGGCAGAGAATTCCCTGCTAGCACCTTCTCTGTGCCTGGGAAGCAGAAGTGTTCACATTGCTTCGCAGAATCGCTTTTGTGCAGAAAACAGTAACACTTGTTCAGAAGGAAAGAAAGCACAGAGCCCCAGATTCTATGTTGTCCTGGAGAGCTTGCAGAGCACTGGGGAAAGGCAGGCAGAGAATTCCCTGCTAGCACCTTCTCTGTGCCTGGGAAGCAGAAGTGTTCACATTGCTTCGCAAGAATCGCTTTTGTGCAGAAAACACTAACACTTGTTCAGAAGGAAAGAAAGCACAGAGCCCCAGATTCTATGTTGTCCTGGAGAGCTTGCAGAGCACTGGGGAAAGGCAGGCAGAGAATTCCCTGCTAGCACCTTCTCTGTGCCTGGGAAGCAGAAGTGTTCACATTGCTTCGCAGAATCGCTTTTGTGCAGAAAACACTAACACTTGTTCAGAACGAAAGAAAGCACAGAGCCCCAGATTCTATGTTGTCCTGGAGAGCTTGCAGAGCACTGGGGAAAGGCAGGCAGAGAATTCCCTGATAGCACCTTCTCTGTGCCTGTTCACATTGCTTCGCAAGAATCGCTTTTGTGCAGAAAACAGTAACACTTGTTCAGAAGGAAAGAAAGCACAGAGCCCCAGATTTTATGTTGTCCTGGAGAGCTTGCAGAGCACTGGGGAAAGGCAGGCAGAGAATTCCTTGCTAGCACCTTCTCTGTGCCTGGGAAGCAGAAGTGTTCACATTGCTTCGCAAGAATCGCTCTTGTGCAGAAAACACTAACACTTGTTCAGAAGGAAAGAAAGCACAGAGCCCCAGATTCTATGTCGTCTTGGAGAGCTTGCAGAGCACTGGGGAAAGGCAGGCAGAGAATTCCCTGATAGCACCTTCTCTGTGCCTGGGAAGCAGAAGTGTTCACATTGCTTCGCAAGAATCGCTTTTGTGCAGAAAACAGTAACACTTGTTCAGAAGGAAATAAAGCACAGAGCCCCAGATTCTATGTTGTCCTGGAGAGCTTGCAGAGCACTGGGGAAAGGCAGGCAGAGAATTCCCTGATAGCACCTTCTCTGTGCCTGGGAAGCAGAAGTGTTCACATTGCTTCGCAAGAATCGCTTTTGTGCAGAAAACAGTAACACTTGTTCAGAAGGAAAGAAAGCACAGAGCCCCAGATTCTATGTTGTCCTGGAGAGCTTGCAGAGCACTGGGGAAAGGCAGGCAGAGAATTCCTTGCTAGCACCTTCTCTGTGCCTGGGAAGCAGAAGTGTTCACATTGCTTCGCAGAATCGCTTTTGTGCAGAAAACAGTAACACTTGTTCAGAAGGAAAGAAAGCACAGAGCCCCAGATTCTATGTTGTCCTGGAGAGCTTGCAGAGCACTGGGGAAAGGCAGGCAGAGAATTCCCTGCTAGCACCTTCTCTGTGCCTGGGAAGCAGAAGTGTTCACATTGCTTCGCAAGAATTGCTCTTGTGCAGAAAACACTAACACTTGTTCAGAAGGAAAGAAAGCACAGAGCCCCAGATTTTATGTTGTCCTGGAGAGCTTGCAGAGCACTGGGGAAAGGCAGGCAGAGAATTCCCTGATAGCACCTTCTCTGTGCCTGTTCACATTGCTTCGCAGAATCGCTTTTGTGCAGAAAACAGTAACACTTGTTCAGAAGGAAAGAAAGCACAGAGCCCCAGATTCTATGTTGTCCTGGAGAGCTTGCAGAGCACTGGGGAAAGGCAGGCAGAGAATTCCCTGCTAGCACCTTCTCTGTGCCTGGGAAGCAGAAGTGTTCACATTGCTTCGCAAGAATTGCTCTTGTGCAGAAAACACTAACACTTGTTCAGAAGGAAAGAAAGCACAGAGCCCCAGATTCTATGTTGTCCTGGAGAGCTTGCAGAGCACTGGGGAAAGGCAGGCAGAGAATTCCCTGATAGCACCTTCTCTGTGCCTGTTCACATTGCTTCGCAGAATCGCTTTTGTGCAGAAAACAGTAACACTTGTTCAGAAGGAAAGAAAGCACAGAGCCCCAGATTCTATGTTGTCCTGGAGAGCTTGCAGAGCACTGGGGAAAGGCAGGCAGAGAATTCCCTGCTAGCACCTTCTCTGTGCCTGGGAAGCAGAAGTGTTCACATTGCTTCGCAAGAATCGCTTTTGTGCAGAAAACACTAACACTTGTTCAGAAGGAAAGAAAGCACAGAGCCCCAGATTTTATGTTGTCCTGGAGAGCTTGCAGAGCACTGGGGAAAGGCAGGCAGAGAATTCCTTGCTAGCACCTTCTCTGTGCCCGGGAAGCAGAAGTGTTCACATTGCTTCGCAGAATCGCTTTTGTGCAGAAAACAGTAACACTTGTTCAGAAGGAAAGAAAGCACAGAGCCCCAGATTCTATGTTGTCCTGGAGAGCTTGCAGAGCACTGGGGAAAGGCAGGCAGAGAATTCCCTGCTAGCACCTTCTCTGTGCCTGGGAAGCAGAAGTGTTCACATTGCTTCGCAAGAATCGCTTTTGTGCAGAAAACAGTAACACTTGTTCAGAAGGAAAGAAAGCACAGAGCCCCAGATTCTATGTTGTCCTGGAGAGCTTGCAGAGCACTGGGGAAAGGCAGGCAGAGAATTCCCTGATAGCACCTTCTCTGTGCCTGGGAAGCAGAAGTGTTCACATTGCTTCGCAGAATCGCTTTTGTGCAGAAAACAGTAACACTTGTTCAGAACGAAAGAAAGCACAGAGCCCCAGATTTTATGTTGTCCTGGAGAGCTTGCAGAGCACTGGGGAAAGGCAGGCAGAGAATTCCCTGATAGCACCTTCTCTGTGCCTGTTCACATTGCTTCGCAAGAATCGCTTTTGTGCAGAAAACAGTAACACTTGTTCAGAAGGAAAGAAAGCACAGAGCCCCAGATTCTATGTTGTCCTGGAGAGCTTGCAGAGCACTGGGGAAAGGCAGGCAGAGAATTCCTTGCTAGCACCTTCTCTGTGCCTGGGAAGCAGAAGTGTTCACATTGCTTCGCAGAATCGCTTTTGTGCAGAAAACAGTAACACTTGTTCAGAAGGAAAGAAAGCACAGAGCCCCAGATTCTATGTTGTCCTGGAGAGCTTGCAGAGCACTGGGGAAAGGCAGGCAGAGAATTCCCTGATAGCACCTTCTCTGTGCCTGGGAAGCAGAAGTGTTCACATTGCTTCGCAAGAATCGCTTTTGTGCAGAAAACAGTAACACTTGTTCAGAAGGAAAGAAAGCACAGAGCCCCAGATTCTATGTTGTCCTGGAGAGCTTGCAGAGCACTGGGGAAAGGCAGGCAGAGAATTCCTTGCTAGCACCTTCTCTGTGCCTGGGAAGCAGAAGTGTTCACATTGCTTCGCAGAATCGCTTTTGTGCAGAAAACAGTAACACTTGTTCAGAAGGAAAGAAAGCACAGAGCCCCAGATTCTATGTTGTCCTGGAGAGCTTGCAGAGCACTGGGGAAAGGCAGGCAGAGAATTCCCTGCTAGCACCTTCTCTGTGCCTGGGAAGCAGAAGTGTTCACATTGCTTCGCAGAATCGCTTTTGTGCAGAAAACAGTAACACTTGTTCAGAAGGAAAGAAAGCACAGAGCCCCAGATTCTATGTTGTCCTGGAGAGCTTGCAGAGCACTGGGGAAAGGCAGGCAGAGAATTCCCTGATAGCACCTTCTCTGTGCCTGGGAAGCAGAAGTGTTCACATTGCTTCGCAAGAATCGCTTTTGTGCAGAAAACAGTAACACTTGTTCAGAAGGAAAGAAAGCACAGAGCCCCAGATTTTATGTTGTCCTGGAGAGCTTGCAGAGCACTGGGGAAAGGCAGGCAGAGAATTCCCTGCTAGCACCTTCTCTGTGCCTGGGAAGCAGAAGTGTTCACATTGCTTCGCAGAATCGCTTTTGTGCAGAAAACACTAACACTTGTTCAGAACGAAAGAAAGCACAGAGCCCCAGATTCTATGTTGTCCTGGAGAGCTTGCAGAGCACTGGGGAAAGGCAGGCAGAGAATTCCCTGATAGCACCTTCTCTGTGCCTGTTCACATTGCTTCGCAAGAATCGCTTTTGTGCAGAAAACAGTAACACTTGTTCAGAAGGAAAGAAAGCACAGAGCCCCAGATTTTATGTTGTCCTGGAGAGCTTGCAGAGCACTGGGGAAAGGCAGGCAGAGAATTCCTTGCTAGCACCTTCTCTGTGCCTGGGAAGCAGAAGTGTTCACATTGCTTCGCAAGAATCACTTTTGTGCAGAAAACAGTAACACTTGTTCAGAAGGAAAGAAAGCACAGAGCCCCAGATTCTATGTTGTCCTGGAGAGCTTGCAGAGCACTGGGGAAAGGCAGGCAGAGAATTCCCTGATAGCACCTTCTCTGTGCCTGGGAAGCAGAAGTGTTCACATTGCTTCGCAAGAATCGCTTTTGTGCAGAAAACAGTAACACTTGTTCAGAAGGAAAGAAAGCACAGAGCCCCAGATTCTATGTTGTCCTGGAGAGCTTGCAGAGCACTGGGGAAAGGCAGGCAGAGAATTCCTTGCTAGCACCTTCTCTGTGCCTGGGAAGCAGAAGTGTTCACATTGCTTCGCAGAATCGCTTTTGTGCAGAAAACAGTAACACTTGTTCAGAAGGAAAGAAAGCACAGAGCCCCAGATTCTATGTTGTCCTGGAGAGCTTGCAGAGCACTGGGGAAAGGCAGGCAGAGAATTCCCTGATAGCACCTTCTCTGTGCCTGGGAAGCAGAAGTGTTCACATTGCTTCGCAAGAATCGCTCTTGTGCAGAAAACACTAACACTTGTTCAGAAGGAAAGAAAGCACAGAGCCCCAGATTTTATGTTGTCCTGGAGAGCTTGCAGAGCACTGGGGAAAGGCAGGCAGAGAATTCCTTGCTAGCACCTTCTCTGTGCCTGGGAAGCAGAAGTGTTCACATTGCTTCGCAGAATCGCTTTTGTGCAGAAAACAGTAACACTTGTTCAGAACGAAAGAAAGCACAGAGCCCCAGATTCTATGTTGTCCTGGAGAGCTTGCAGAGCACTGGGGAAAGGCAGGCAGAGAATTCCCTGCTAGCACCTTCTCTGTGCCTGTTCACTTTGCTTCGCAGAATCGCTTTTGTGCAGAAAACAGTAACACTTGTTCAGAACGAAAGAAAGCACAGAGCCCCAGATTTTCTGTTGTCCCGGAGAGCTTGCAGAGCACTGGGGAAAGGCAGGCAGAGAATTCCCTGCTAGCACCTTCTCTGTGCCTGGGAAGCAGAAGTGTTCACATTGCTTCGCAAGAATCGCTCTTGTGCAGAAAACACTAACACTTGTTCAGAAGGAAAGAAAGCACAGAGCCCCAGATTTTATGTTGTCCTGGAGAGCTTGCAGAGCACTGGGGAAAGGCAGGCAGAGAATTCCCTGCTAGCACCTTCTCTGTGCCTGTTCACATTGCTTCGCAGAATCGCTTTTGTGCAGAAAACAGTAACACTTGTTCAGAACGAAAGAAAGCACAGAGCCCCAGATTTGCTGTTGTCCTGGAGAGCTTGCAGAGCACTGGGGAAAGGCAGGCAGAGAATTCCCTGCTAGCACCTTCTCTGTGCCTGGGAAGCAGAAGTGTTCACATTGCTTCGCAGAATCGCTTTTGTGCAGAAAACACTAACACTTGTTCAGAAGGAAAGAAAGCACAGAGCCCCAGATTCTATGTTGTCCTGGAGAGCTTGCAGAGCACTGGGGAAAGGCAGGCAGAGAATTCCCTGCTAGCACCTTCTCTGTGCCTGTTCACATTGCTTCGCAGAATCGCTTTTGTGCAGAAAACAGTAACACTTATTCAGAAGGAAAGAAAGCACAGAGCCCCAGATTCTATGTTGTCCTGGAGAGCTTGCAGAGCACTGGGGAAAGGCAGGCAGAGAATTCCCTGCTAGCACCTTCTCTGTGCCTGGGAAGCAGAAGTGTTCACATTGCTTCGCAAGAATCACTTTTGTGCAGAAAACAGTAACACTTGTTTAGAACGAAATAAAGCACAGAGCCCCAGATTTTATGTTGTCCTGGAGAGCTTGCAGAGCACTGGGGAAAGGCAGGCAGAGAATTCCTTGCTAGCACCTTCTCTGTGCCTGGGAAGCAGAAGTGTTCACATTGCTTCGCAGAATCGCTTTTGTGCAGAAAACAGTAACACTTGTTCAGAAGGAAAGAAAGCACAGAGCCCCAGATTCTATGTTGTCCTGGAGAGCTTGCAGAGCACTGGGGAAAGGCAGGCAGAGAATTCCCTGCTAGCACCTTCTCTGTGCCTGGGAAGCAGAAGTGTTCACATTGCTTCGCAAGAATCGCTTTTGTGCAGAAAACACTAACACTTGTTCAGAAGGAAAGAAAGCACAGAGCCCCAGATTCTATGTTGTCCTGGAGAGCTTGCAGAGCACTGGGGAAAGGCAGGCAGAGAATTCCCTGATAGCACCTTCTCTGTGCCTGTTCACATTGCTTCGCAGAATCGCTTTTGTGCAGAAAACAGTAACACTTGTTCAGAACGAAAGAAAGCACAGAGCCCCAGATTTTCTGTTGTCCCGGAGAGCTTGCAGAGCACTGGGGAAAGGCAGGCAGAGAATTCCCTGATAGCACCTTCTCTGTGCCTGGGAAGCAGAAGTGTTCACATTGCTTCGCAAGAATCGCTCTTGTGCAGAAAACAGTAACACTTGTTCAGAAGGAAAGAAAGCACAGAGCCCCAGATTCTATGTTGTCCTGGAGAGCTTGCAGAGCACTGGGGAAAGGCAGGCAGAGAATTCCCTGCTAGCACCTTCTCTGTGCCTGGGAAGCAGAAGTGTTCACATTGCTTCGCAAGAATCGCTTTTGTGCAGAAAACAGTAACACTTGTTCAGAAGGAAAGAAAGCACAGAGCCCCAGATTTTATGTTGTCCTGGAGAGCTTGCAGAGCACTGGGGAAAGGCAGGCAGAGAATTCCCTGCTAGCACCTTCTCTGTGCCTGTTCACATTGCTTCGCAGAATCGCTTTTGTGCAGAAAACAGTAACACTTGTTCAGAAGGAAAGAAATCACAGAGCCCCAGATTCTATGTTGTCCTGGAGAGCTTGCAGAGCACTGCGGAAAGGCAGGCAGAGAATTCCCTGCTAGCACCTTCTCTGTGCATGGGAAGCAGGAGTGTTCACATTGCTTCGCAGAATCGCTTTTGTGCAGAAAACACTAACACTTGTTCAGAACAAAAGAAAGCACAGAGCCCCAGATTCTATGTTGTCCTGGAGAGTTTGCAGAGCACTGGGGAAAGGCAGGCAGAGAATTCCCTGATAGCACCTTCTCTGTGCCTGTTCACATTGCTTCGCAAGAATCGCTTTTGTGCAGAAAACAGTAACACTTGTTCAGAAGGAAAGAAAGCACAGAGCCCCAGATTTTATGTTGTCCTGGAGAGCTTGCAGAGCACTGGGGAAAGGCAGGCAGAGAATTCCCTGCTAGCACCTTCTCTGTGCGTGGGAAGCAGAAGTGTTCACATTGCTTCGCAAGAATCACTTTTGTGCAGAAAACAGTAACACTTGTTCAGAAGGAAAGAAAGCACAGAGCCCTAGATTCTATGTTGTCCTGGAGAGCTTGCAGAGCACTGGGGAAAGGCAGGCAGAGAATTCCCTGATAGCACCTTCTCTGTGCCTGGGAAGCAGAAGTGTTCACATTGCTTCGCAAGAATCGCTTTTGTGCAGAAAACAGTAACACTTGTTCAGAAGGAAAGAAAGCACAGAGCCCCAGATTCTATGTTGTCCTGGAGAGCTTGCAGAGCACTGGGGAAAGGCAGGCAGAGAATTCCTTGCTAGCACCTTCTCTGTGCCTGGGAAGCAGAAGTGTTCACATTGCTTCGCAGAATCGCTTTTGTGCAGAAAACAGTAACACTTGTTCAGAAGGAAAGAAAGCACAGAGCCCCAGATTCTATGTTGTCCTGGAGAGCTTGCAGAGCACTGGGGAAAGGCAGGCAGAGAATTCCCTGATAGCACCTTCTCTGTGCCTGTTCACATTGCTTCGCAGAATCGCTTTTGTGCAGAAAACAGTAACACTTGTTCAGAACGAAAGAAAGCACAGAGCCCCAGATTTTCTGTTGTCCCGGAGAGCTTGCAGAGCACTGGGGAAAGGCAGGCAGAGAATTCCCTGCTAGCACCTTCTCTGTGCCTGGGAAGCAGAAGTGTTCACATTGCTTCGCAAGAATCGCTCTTGTGCAGAAAACACTAACACTTGTTCAGAAGGAAAGAAAGCACAGAGCCCCAGATTTTATGTTGTCCTGGAGAGCTTGCAGAGCACTGGGGAAAGGCAGGCAGAGAATTCCCTGATAGCACCTTCTCTGTGCCTGTTCACATTGCTTCGCAGAATCGCTTTTGTGCAGAAAACAGTAACACTTGTTCAGAAGGAAAGAAAGCACAGAGCCCCAGATTCTATGTTGTCCTGGAGAGCTTGCAGAGCACTGGGGAAAGGCAGGCAGAGAATTCCCTGCTAGCACCTTCTCTGTGCCTGGGAAGCAGAAGTGTTCACATTGCTTCGCAAGAATCGCTTTTGTGCAGAAAACACTAACACTTGTTCAGAAGGAAAGAAAGCACAGAGCCCCAGATTTTATGTTGTCCTGGAGAGCTTGCAGAGCACTGGGGAAAGGCAGGCAGAGAATTCCCTGCTAGCACCTTCTCTGTGCCTGGGAAGCAGAAGTGTTCACATTGCTTCGCAAGAATCGCTTTTGTGCAGAAAACACTAACACTTGTTCAGAAGGAAAGAAAGCACAGAGCCCCAGATTCTATGTTGTCCTGGAGAGCTTGCAGAGCACTGGGGAAAGGCAGGCAGAGAATTCCCTGATAGCACCTTCTCTGTGCCTGTTCACATTGCTTCGCAGAATCGCTTTTGTGCAGAAAACAGTAACACTTGTTCAGAACGAAAGAAAGCACAGAGCCCCAGATTTTCTGTTGTCCCGGAGAGCTTGCAGAGCACTGGGGAAAGGCAGGCAGAGAATTCCCTGATAGCACCTTCTCTGTGCCTGGGAAGCAGAAGTGTTCACATTGCTTCGCAAGAATCGCTCTTGTGCAGAAAACAGTAACACTTGTTCAGAAGGAAAGAAAGCACAGAGCCCCAGATTCTATGTTGTCCTGGAGAGCTTGCAGAGCACTGGGGAAAGGCAGGCAGAGAATTCCCTGCTAGCACCTTCTCTGTGCCTGGGAAGCAGAAGTGTTCACATTGCTTCGCAAGAATCGCTTTTGTGCAGAAAACAGTAACACTTGTTCAGAAGGAAAGAAAGCACAGAGCCCCAGATTTTATGTTGTCCTGGAGAGCTTGCAGAGCACTGGGGAAAGGCAGGCAGAGAATTCCCTGCTAGCACCTTCTCTGTGCCTGTTCACATTGCTTCGCAGAATCGCTTTTGTGCAGAAAACAGTAACACTTGTTCAGAAGGAAAGAAATCACAGAGCCCCAGATTCTATGTTGTCCTGGAGAGCTTGCAGAGCACTGCGGAAAGGCAGGCAGAGAATTCCCTGCTAGCACCTTCTCTGTGCGTGGGAAGCAGGAGTGTTCACATTGCTTCGCAGAATCGCTTTTGTGCAGAAAACACTAACACTTGTTCAGAACAAAAGAAAGCACAGAGCCCCAGATTCTATGTTGTCCTGGAGAGTTTGCAGAGCACTGGGGAAAGGCAGGCAGAGAATTCCCTGATAGCACCTTCTCTGTGCCTGTTCACATTGCTTCGCAAGAATCGCTTTTGTGCAGAAAACAGTAACACTTGTTCAGAAGGAAAGAAAGCACAGAGCCCCAGATTTTATGTTGTCCTGGAGAGCTTGCAGAGCACTGGGGAAAGGCAGGCAGAGAATTCCCTGCCAGCACCTTCTCTGTGCGTGGGAAGCAGAAGTGTTCACATTGCTTCGCAAGAATCACTTTTGTGCAGAAAACAGTAACACTTGTTCAGAAGGAAAGAAAGCACAGAGCCCTAGATTCTATGTTGTCCTGGAGAGCTTGCAGAGCACTGGGGAAAGGCAGGCAGAGAATTCCCTGATAGCACCTTCTCTGTGCCTGGGAAGCAGAAGTGTTCACATTGCTTCGCAAGAATCGCTTTTGTGCAGAAAACAGTAACACTTGTTCAGAAGGAAAGAAAGCACAGAGCCCCAGATTCTATGTTGTCCTGGAGAGCTTGCAGAGCACTGGGGAAAGGCAGGCAGAGAATTCCTTGCTAGCACCTTCTCTGTGCCTGGGAAGCAGAAGTGTTCACATTGCTTCGCAGAATCGCTTTTGTGCAGAAAACAGTAACACTTGTTCAGAAGGAAAGAAAGCACAGAGCCCCAGATTCTATGTTGTCCTGGAGAGCTTGCAGAGCACTGGGGAAAGGCAGGCAGAGAATTCCCTGATAGCACCTTCTCTGTGCCTGTTCACATTGCTTCGCAGAATCGCTTTTGTGCAGAAAACAGTAACACTTGTTCAGAAGGAAAGAAAGCACAGAGCCCCAGATTCTATGTTGTCCTGGAGAGCTTGCAGAGCACTGGGGAAAGGCAGGCAGAGAATTCCCTGCTAGCACCTTCTCTGTGCCTGGGAAGCAGAAGTGTTCACATTGCTTCGCAAGAATCGCTTTTGTGCAGAAAACACTAACACTTGTTCAGAAGGAAAGAAAGCACAGAGCCCCAGATTTTATGTTGTCCTGGAGAGCTTGCAGAGCACTGGGGAAAGGCAGGCAGAGAATTCCCTGCTAGCACCTTCTCTGTGCCTGGGAAGCAGAAGTGTTCACATTGCTTCGCAAGAATCGCTTTTGTGCAGAAAACACTAACACTTGTTCAGAAGGAAAGAAAGCACAGAGCCCCAGATTTCATGTTGTCCTGGAGAGCTTGCAGAGCACTGGGGAAAGGCAGGCAGAGAATTCCCTGCTAGCACCTTCTCTGTGCCTTTTCACATTGCTTCGCAGAATCGCTTTTGTGCAGAAAACAGTAACACTTGTTCAGAAGGAAAGAAAGCACAGAGCCCCAGATTCTATGTTGTCCTGGAGAGCTTGCAGAGCACTGGGGAAAGGCAGGCAGAGAATTCCCTGCTAGCACCTTCTTTGTGCCTGGGAAGCAGAAGTGTTCACATTGCTTCGCAGAATCGCTTTTGTGCAGAAAACACTAACACTTGTTCAGAACGAAAGAAAGCACAGAGCCCCAGATTCTATGTTGTCCTGGAGAGCTTGCAGAGCACTGGGGAAAGGCAGGCAGAGAATTCCCTGATAGCACCTTCTCTGTGCCTGTTCACATTGCTTCGCAAGAATCGCTTTTGTGCAGAAAACAGTAACACTTGTTCAGAAGGAAAGAAAGCACAGAGCCCCAGATTTTATGTTGTCCTGGAGAGCTTGCAGAGCACTGGGGAAAGGCAGGCAGAGAATTCCCTGCTAGCACCTTCTCTGTGCCTGGGAAGCAGAAGTGTTCACATTGCTTCGCAGAATCGCTTTTGTGCAGAAAACAGTAACACTTGTTCAGAACGAAAGAAAGCACAGAGCCCCAGATTCTATGTTGTCCTGGAGAGCTTGCAGAGCACTGGGGAAAGGCAGGCAGAGAATTCCCTGATAGCACCTTCTCTGTGCCTGTTCACATTGCTTCGCAAGAATCGCTTTTGTGCAGAAAACAGTAACACTTGTTCAGAAGGAAAGAAAGCACAGAGCCCCAGATTTTATGTTGTCCTGGAGAGCTTGCAGAGCACTGGGGAAAGGCAGGCAGAGAATTCCCTGCTAGCACCTTCTCTGTGCCTAAGAAGCAGAAGTGTTCACATTGCTTCGCAGAATCACTTTTGTGCAGAAAACACTAACACTTGTTCAGAAGGAAAGAAAGCACAGAGCCCCAGATTCTATGTTGTCCTGGAGAGCTTGCAGAGCACTGGGGAAAGGCAGGCAGAGAATTCCCTGCTAGCACCTTCTCTGTGCCTGAGAAGCAGAAGTGTTCACATTGCTTCGCAAGAATCGCTTTTGTGCAGAAAACAGTAACACTTGTTCAGAAGGAAAGAAAGCACAGAGCCCCAGATTCTATGTTGTCCTGGAGAGCTTGCAGAGCACTGGGGAAAGGCAGGCAGAGAATTCCTTGCTAGCACCTTCTCTGTGCCTGGGAAGCAGAAGTGTTCACATTGCTTCGCAGAATCGCTTTTGTGCAGAAAACAGTAACACTTGTTCAGAAGGAAAGAAAGCACAGAGCCCCAGATTCTATGTTGTCCTGGAGAGCTTGCAGAGCACTGGGGAAAGGCAGGCAGAGAATTCCCTGCTAGCACCTTCTCTGTGCCTGGGAAGCAGAAGTGTTCACATTGCTTCGCAGAATCGCTTTTGTGCAGAAAACAGTAACACTTGTTCAGAAGGAAAGAAAGCACAGAGCCCCAGATTCTATGTTGTCCTGGAGAGCTTGCAGAGCACTGGGGAAAGGCAGGCAGAGAATTCCCTGATAGCACCTTCTCTGTGCCTGGGAAGCAGAAGTGTTCACATTGCTTCGCAAGAATCGCTTTTGTGCAGAAAACAGTAACACTTGTTCAGAAGGAAAGAAAGCACAGAGCCCCAGATTTTATGTTGTCCTTGAGAGCTTGCAGAGCACTGGGGAAAGGCAGGCAGAGAATTCCCTGCTAGCACCTTCTCTGTGCCTGGGAAGCAGAAGTGTTCACATTGCTTCGCAGAATCGCTTTTGTGCAGAAAACACTAACACTTGTTCAGAACGAAAGAAAGCACAGAGCCCCAGATTCTATGTTGTCCTGGAGAGCTTGCAGAGCACTGGGGAAAGGCAGGCAGAGAATTCCCTGATAGCACCTTCTCTGTGCCTGTTCACATTGCTTCGCAAGAATCGCTTTTGTGCAGAAAACAGTAACACTTGTTCAGAAGGAAAGAAAGCACAGAGCCCCAGATTTTATGTTGTCCTGGAGAGCTTGCAGAGCACTGGGGAAAGGCAGGCAGAGAATTCCCTGCTAGCACCTTCTCTGTGCCTAAGAAGCAGAAGTGTTCACATTGCTTCGCAGAATCACTTTTGTGCAGAAAACACTAACACTTGTTCAGAAGGAAAGAAAGCACAGAGCCCCAGATTCTATGTTGTCCTGGAGAGCTTGCAGAGCACTGGGGAAAGGCAGGCAGAGAATTCCCTGCTAGAACCTTCTCTGTGCCTGAGAAGCAGAAGTGTTCACATTGCTTCGCAAGAATCGCTTTTGTGCAGAAAACAGTAACACTTGTTCAGAAGGAAAGAAAGCACAGAGCCCCAGATTCTATGTTGTCCTGGAGAGCTTGCAGAGCACTGGGGAAAGGCAGGCAGAGAATTCCCTGATAGCACCTTCTCTGTGCCTGTTCACATTGCTTCGCAAGAATCGCTTTTGTGCAGAAAACAGTAACACTTGTTCAGAAGGAAAGAAAGCACAGAGCCCCAGATTTTATGTTGTCCTGGAGAGCTTGCAGAGCACTGGGGAAAGGCAGGCAGAGAATTCCCTGCTAGCACCTTCTCTGTGCCTGGGAAGCAGAAGTGTTCACATTGCTTCGCAGAATCGCTTTTGTGCAGAAAACAGTAACACTTGTTCAGAACGAAAGAAAGCACAGAGCCCCAGATTCTATGTTGTCCTGGAGAGCTTGCAGAGCACTGGGGAAAGGCAGGCAGAGAATTCCCTGATAGCACCTTCTCTGTGCCTGTTCACATTGCTTCGCAAGAATCGCTTTTGTGCAGAAAACAGTAACACTTGTTCAGAAGGAAAGAAAGCACAGAGCCCCAGATTTTATGTTGTCCTGGAGAGCTTGCAGAGCACTGGGGAAAGGCAGGCAGAGAATTCCCTGCTAGCACCTTCTCTGTGCCTAAGAAGCAGAAGTGTTCACATTGCTTCGCAGAATCACTTTTGTGCAGAAAACACTAACACTTGTTCAGAAGGAAAGAAAGCACAGAGCCCCAGATTCTATGTTGTCCTGGAGAGCTTGCAGAGCACTGGGGAAAGGCAGGCAGAGAATTCCCTGCTAGCACCTTCTCTGTGCCTGAGAAGCAGAAGTGTTCACATTGCTTCGCAAGAATCGCTTTTGTGCAGAAAACAGTAACACTTGTTCAGAAGGAAAGAAAGCACAGAGCCCCAGATTCTATGTTGTCCTGGAGAGCTTGCAGAGCACTGGGGAAAGGCAGGCAGAGAATTCCTTGCTAGCACCTTCTCTGTGCCTGGGAAGCAGAAGTGTTCACATTGCTTCGCAGAATCGCTTTTGTGCAGAAAACAGTAACACTTGTTCAGAAGGAAAGAAAGCACAGAGCCCCAGATTCTATGTTGTCCTGGAGAGCTTGCAGAGCACTGGGGAAAGGCAGGCAGAGAATTCCCTGCTAGCACCTTCTCTGTGCCTGGGAAGCAGAAGTGTTCACATTGCTTCGCAGAATCGCTTTTGTGCAGAAAACAGTAACACTTGTTCAGAAGGAAAGAAAGCACAGAGCCCCAGATTCTATGTTGTCCTGGAGAGCTTGCAGAGCACTGGGGAAAGGCAGGCAGAGAATTCCCTGATAGCACCTTCTCTGTGCCTGGGAAGCAGAAGTGTTCACATTGCTTCGCAAGAATCGCTTTTGTGCAGAAAACAGTAACACTTGTTCAGAAGGAAAGAAAGCACAGAGCCCCAGATTTTATGTTGTCCTGGAGAGCTTGCAGAGCACTGGGGAAAGGCAGGCAGAGAATTCCCTGCTAGCACCTTCTCTGTGCCTGGGAAGCAGAAGTGTTCACATTGCTTCGCAGAATCGCTTTTGTGCAGAAAACACTAACACTTGTTCAGAACGAAAGAAAGCACAGAGCCCCAGATTCTATGTTGTCCTGGAGAGCTTGCAGAGCACTGGGGAAAGGCAGGCAGAGAATTCCCTGATAGCACCTTCTCTGTGCCTGTTCACATTGCTTCGCAAGAATCGCTTTTGTGCAGAAAACAGTAACACTTGTTCAGAAGGAAAGAAAGCACAGAACCCCAGATTTTATGTTGTCCTGGAGAGCTTGCAGAGCACTGGGGAAAGGCAGGCAGAGAATTCCTTGCTAGCACCTTCTCTGTGCCTGGGAAGCAGAAGTGTTCACATTGCTTCGCAAGAATCACTTTTGTGCAGAAAACAGTAACACTTGTTCAGAAGGAAAGAAAGCACAGAGCCCCAGATTCTATGTTGTCCTGGAGAGCTTGCAGAGCACTGGGGAAAGGCAGGCAGAGAATTCCCTGATAGCACCTTCTCTGTGCCTGGGAAGCAGAAGTGTTCACATTGCTTCGCAAGAATCGCTTTTGTGCAGAAAACATTAACACTTGTTCAGAAGGAAAGAAAGCACAGAGCCCCAGATTCTATGTTGTCCTGGAGAGCTTGCAGAGCACTGGGGAAAGGCAGGCAGAGAATTCCCTGATAGCACCTTCTCTGTGCCTGGGAAGCAGAAGTGTTCACATTGCTTCGCAAGAATCGCTTTTGTGCAGAAAACACTAACACTTGTTCAGAAGGAAAGAAAGCACAGAGCCCCAGATTCTATGTTGTCCTGGAGAGCTTGCAGAGCACTGGGGAAAGGCAGGCAGAGAATTCCTTGCTAGCACCTTCTCTGTGCCTGGGAAGCAGAAGTGTTCACATTGCTTCGCAGAATCGCTTTTGTGCAGAAAACAGTAACACTTGTTCAGAACGAAAGAAAGCACAGAGCCCCAGATTCTATGTTGTCCTGGAGAGCTTGCAGAGCACTGGGGAAAGGCAGGCAGAGAATTCCCTGCTAGCACCTTCTCTGTGCCTGTTCACTTTGCTTCGCAGAATCGCTTTTGTGCAGAAAACAGTAACACTTGTTCAGAACGAAAGAAAGCACAGAGCCCCAGATTTTCTGTTGTCCCGGAGAGCTTGCAGAGCACTGGGGAAAGGCAGGCAGAGAATTCCCTGATAGCACCTTCTCTGTGCCTGGGAAGCAGAAGTGTTCACATTGCTTCGCAAGAATCGCTCTTGTGCAGAAAACACTAACACTTGTTCAGAAGGAAAGAAAGCACAGAGCCCCAGATTTTATGTTGTCCTGGAGAGCTTGCAGAGCACTGGGGAAAGGCAGGCAGAGAATTCCTTGCTAGCACCTTCTCTGTGCCTGGGAAGCAGAAGTGTTCACATTGCTTCGCAAGAATCGCTTTTGTGCAGAAAACAGTAACACTTGTTCAGAAGGAAAGAAAGCACAGAGCCCCAGATTTTATGTTGTCCTGGAGAGCTTGCAGAGCACTGGGGAAAGGCAGGCAGAGAATTCCCTGCTAGCACCTTCTCTGTGCCTGTTCACATTGCTTCGCAGAATCGCTTTTGTGCAGAAAACAGTAACACTTGTTCAGAACGAAAGAAAGCACAGAGCCCCAGATTTGCTGTTGTCCTGGAGAGCTTGCAGAGCACTGGGGAAAGGCAGGCAGAGAATTCCCTGCTAGCACCTTCTCTGTGCCTGGGAAGCAGAAGTGTTCACATTGCTTCGCAGAATCGCTTTTGTGCAGAAAACACTAACACTTGTTCAGAAGGAAAGAAAGCACAGAGCCCCAGATTCTATGTTGTCCTGGAGAGCTTGCAGAGCACTGGGGAAAGGCAGGCAGAGAATTCCCTGATAGCACCTTCTCTGTGCCTGTTCACATTGCTTCGCAGAATAGCTTTTGTGCAGAAAACAGTAACACTTGTTCAGAACGAAAGAAAGCACAGAGCCCCAGATTTTCTGTTGTCCCGGAGAGCTTGCAGAGCACTGGGGAAAGGCAGGCAGAGAATTCCCTGCTAGCACCTTCTCTGTGCCTGGGAAGCAGAAGTGTTCACATTGCTTCGCAAGAATCGCTTTTGTGCAGAAAACAGTAACACTTGTTCAGAACGAAAGAAAGCACAGAGCCCCAGATTCTATGTTGTCCTGGAGAGCTTGCAGAGCACTGGGGAAAGGCAGGCAGAGAATTCCCTGCTAGCACCTTCTCTGTGCCTGTTCACATTGCTTCGCAGAATCGCTTTTGTGCAGAAAACAGTAACACTTGTTCAGAAGGAAAGAAAGCACAGAGCCCCAGATTCTATGTTGTCCTGGAGAGCTTGCAGAGCACTGGGGAAAGGCAGGCAGAGAATTCCCTGCTAGCACCTTCTCTGTGCCTGGGAAGCAGAAGTGTTCACATTGCTTCGCAAGAATCACTTTTGTGCAGAAAACAGTAACACTTGTTTAGAACGAAATAAAGCACAGAGCCCCAGATTTTATGTTGTCCTGGAGAGCTTGCAGAGCACTGGGGAAAGGCAGGCAGAGAATTCCTTGCTAGCACCTTCTCTGTGCCTGGGAAGCAGAAGTGTTCACATTGCTTCGCAGAATCGCTTTTGTGCAGAAAACAGTAACACTTGTTCAGAAGGAAAGAAAGCACAGAGCCCCAGATTCTATGTTGTCCTGGAGAGCTTGCAGAGCACTGGGGAAAGGCAGGCAGAGAATTCCCTGCTAGCACCTTCTCTGTGCCTGGGAAGCAGAAGTGTTCACATTGCTTCGCAAGAATCGCTTTTGTGCAGAAAACACTAACACTTGTTCAGAAGGAAAGAAAGCACAGAGCCCCAGATTCTATGTTGTCCTGGAGAGCTTGCAGAGCACTGGGGAAAGGCAGGCAGAGAATTCCCTGATAGCACCTTCTCTGTGCCTGTTCACATTGCTTCGCAGAATCGCTTTTGTGCAGAAAACAGTAACACTTGTTCAGAACGAAAGAAAGCACAGAGCCCCAGATTTTCTGTTGTCCCGGAGAGCTTGCAGAGCACTGGGGAAAGGCAGGCAGAGAATTCCCTGCTAGCACCTTCTCTGTGCCTGGGAAGCAGAAGTGTTCACATTGCTTCGCAAGAATCGCTCTTGTGCAGAAAACACTAACACTTGTTCAGAAGGAAAGAAAGCACAGAGCCCCAGATTCTATGTTGTCCTGGAGAGCTTGCAGAGCACTGGGGAAAGGCAGGCAGAGAATTCCCTGATAGCACCTTCTCTGTGCCTGTTCACATTGCTTCGCAGAATCGCTTTTGTGCAGAAAACAGTAACACTTGTTCAGAAGGAAAGAAAGCACAGAGCCCCAGATTCTATGTTGTCCTGGAGAGCTTGCAGAGCACTGGGGAAAGGCAGGCAGAGAATTCCCTGCTAGCACCTTCTCTGTGCCTGGGAAGCAGAAGTGTTCACATTGCTTCGCAAGAATCGCTTTTGTGCAGAAAACAGTAACACTTGTTCAGAAGGAAAGAAAGCACAGAGCCCCAGATTTTATGTTGTCCTGGAGAGCTTGCAGAGCACTGGGGAAAGGCAGGCAGAGAATTCCCTGCTAGCACCTTCTCTGTGCCTGTTCACATTGCTTCGCAGAATCGCTTTTGTGCAGAAAACAGTAACACTTGTTCAGAAGGAAAGAAAGCACAGAGCCCCAGATTTTATGTTGTCCTGGAGAGCTTGCAGAGCACTGGGGAAAGGCAGGCAGAGAATTCCTTGCTAGCACCTTCTCTGTGCCTGGGAAGCAGAAGTGTTCACATTGCTTCGCAAGAATCGCTTTTGTGCAGAAAACAGTAACACTTGTTCAGAAGGAAAGAAAGCACAGAGCCCCAGATTCTATGTTGTCCTGGAGAGCTTGCAGAGCACTGGGGAAAGGCAGGCAGAGAATTCCCTGATAGCACCTTCTCTGTGCGTGGGAAGCAGAAGTGTTCACATTGCTTCGCAAGAATCACTTTTGTGCAGAAAACAGTAACACTTGTTCAGAAGGAAAGAAAGCACAGAGCCCCAGATTCTATGTTGTCCTGGAGAGCTTGCAGAGCACTGGGGAAAGGCAGGCAGAGAATTCCCTGATAGCACCTTCTCTGTGCCTGGGAAGCAGAAGTGTTCACATTGCTTCGCAAGAATCGCTTTTGTGCAGAAAACAGTAACACTTGTTCAGAAGGAAAGAAAGCACAGAGCCCCAGATTCTATGTTGTCCTGGAGAGCTTGCAGAGCACTGGGGAAAGGCAGGCAGAGAATTCCTTGCTAGCACCTTCTCTGTGCCTGGGAAGCAGAAGTGTTCACATTGCTTCGCAGAATCGCTTTTGTGCAGAAAACAGTAACACTTGTTCAGAAGGAAAGAAAGCACAGAGCCCCAGATTCTATGTTGTCCTGGAGAGCTTGCAGAGCACTGGGGAAAGGCAGGCAGAGAATTCCCTGATAGCACCTTCTCTGTGCCTGTTCACATTGCTTCGCAGAATCGCTTTTGTGCAGAAAACAGTAACACTTGTTCAGAACGAAAGAAAGCACAGAGCCCCAGATTTTCTGTTGTCCCGGAGAGCTTGCAGAGCACTGGGGAAAGGCAGGCAGAGAATTCCCTGCTAGCACCTTCTCTGTGCCTGGGAAGCAGAAGTGTTCACATTGCTTCGCAAGAATCGCTCTTGTGCAGAAAACACTAACACTTGTTCAGAAGGAAAGAAAGCACAGAGCCCCAGATTTTATGTTGTCCTGGAGAGCTTGCAGAGCACTGGGGAAAGGCAGGCAGAGAATTCCCTGATAGCACCTTCTCTGTGCCTGTTCACATTGCTTCGCAGAATCGCTTTTGTGCAGAAAACAGTAACACTTGTTCAGAAGGAAAGAAAGCACAGAGCCCCAGATTCTATGTTGTCCTGGAGAGCTTGCAGAGCACTGGGGAAAGGCAGGCAGAGAATTCCCTGCTAGCACCTTCTCTGTGCCTGGGAAGCAGAAGTGTTCACATTGCTTCGCAAGAATCGCTTTTGTGCAGAAAACACTAACACTTGTTCAGAAGGAAAGAAAGCACAGAGCCCCAGATTTTATGTTGTCCTGGAGAGCTTGCAGAGCACTGGGGAAAGGCAGGCAGAGAATTCCCTGCTAGCACCTTCTCTGTGCCTGGGAAGCAGAAGTGTTCACATTGCTTCGCAAGAATCGCTTTTGTGCAGAAAACACTAACACTTGTTCAGAAGGAAAGAAAGCACAGAGCCCCAGATTTCATGTTGTCCTGGAGAGCTTGCAGAGCACTGGGGAAAGGCAGGCAGAGAATTCCCTGCTAGCACCTTCTCTGTGCCTTTTCACATTGCTTCGCAGAATCGCTTTTGTGCAGAAAACAGTAACACTTGTTCAGAACGAAAGAAAGCACAGAGCCCCAGATTCTATGTTGTCCTGGAGAGCTTGCAGAGCACTGGGGAAAGGCAGGCAGAGAATTCCCTGCTAGCACCTTCTTTGTGCCTGGGAAGCAGAAGTGTTCACATTGCTTCGCAGAATCGCTTTTGTGCAGAAAACACTAACACTTGTTCAGAACGAAAGAAAGCACAGAGCCCCAGATTCTATGTTGTCCTGGAGAGCTTGCAGAGCACTGGGGAAAGGCAGGCAGAGAATTCCCTGATAGCACCTTCTCTGTGCCTGTTCACATTGCTTCGCAAGAATCGCTTTTGTGCAGAAAACAGTAACACTTGTTCAGAAGGAAAGAAAGCACAGAGCCCCAGATTTTATGTTGTCCTGGAGAGCTTGCAGAGCACTGGGGAAAGGCAGGCAGAGAATTCCCTGCTAGCACCTTCTCTGTGCCTGGGAAGCAGAAGTGTTCACATTGCTTCGCAGAATCACTTTTGTGCAGAAAACACTAACACTTGTTCAGAACGAAAGAAAGCACAGAGCCCCAGATTCTATGTTGTCCTGGAGAGCTTGCAGAGCACTGGGGAAAGGCAGGCAGAGAATTCCCTGATAGCACCTTCTCTGTGCCTGTTCACATTGCTTCGCAAGAATCGCTTTTGTGCAGAAAACAGTAACACTTGTTCAGAAGGAAAGAAAGCACAGAGCCCCAGATTTTATGTTGTCCTGGAGAGCTTGCAGAGCACTGGGGAAAGGCAGGCAGAGAATTCCCTGCTAGCACCTTCTCTGTGCCTAAGAAGCAGAAGTGTTCACATTGCTTCGCAGAATCACTTTTGTGCAGAAAACACTAACACTTGTTCAGAACGAAAGAAAGCACAGAGCCCCAGATTCTATGTTGTCCTGGAGAGCTTGCAGAGCACTGGGGAAAGGCAGGCAGAGAATTCCCTGCTAGCACCTTCTCTGTGCCTGAGAAGCAGAAGTGTTCACATTGCTTCGCAAGAATCACTTTTGTGCAGAAAACAGTAACACTTGTTCAGAAGGAAAGAAAGCACAGAGACCCAGATTTTATGTTGTCCTGGAGAGCTTGCAGAGCACTGGGGAAAGGCAGGCAGAGAATTCCCTGATAGCACCTTCTCTGTGCCTGGGAAGCAGAAGTGTTCACATTGCTTCGCAAGAATCGCTTTTGTGCAGAAAACAGTAACACTTGTTCAGAAGGAAAGAAAGCACAGAGCCCCAGATTCTATGTTGTCCTGGAGAGCTTGCAGAGCACTGGGGAAAGGCAGGCAGAGAATTCCTTGCTAGCACCTTCTCTGTGCCTGGGAAGCAGAAGTGTTCACATTGCTTCGCAGAATCGCTTTTGTGCAGAAAACAGTAACACTTGTTCAGAAGGAAAGAAAGCACAGAGCCCCAGATTCTATGTTGTCCTGGAGAGCTTGCAGAGCACTGGGGAAAGGCAGGCAGAGAATTCCCTGATAGCACCTTCTCTGTGCCTGGGAAGCAGAAGTGTTCACATTGCTTCGCAAGAATCGCTTTTGTGCAGAAAACAGTAACACTTGTTCAGAAGGAAAGAAAGCACAGAGCCCCAGATTCTATGTTGTCCTGGAGAGCTTGCAGAGCACTGGGGAAAGGCAGGCAGAGAATTCCTTGCTAGCACCTTCTCTGTGCCTGGGAAGCAGAAGTGTTCACATTGCTTCGCAGAATCGCTTTTGTGCAGAAAACAGTAACACTTGTTCAGAAGGAAAGAAAGCACAGAGCCCCAGATTCTATGTTGTCCTGGAGAGCTTGCAGAGCACTGGGGAAAGGCAGGCAGAGAATTCCCTGCTAGCACCTTCTCTGTGCCTGTTCACATTGCTTCGCAGAATCGCTTTTGTGCAGAAAACAGTAACACTTGTTCAGAACGAAAGAAAGCACAGAGCCCCAGATTTTCTGTTGTCCCGGAGAGCTTGCAGAGCACTGGGGAAAGGCAGGCAGAGAATTCCCTGCTAGCACCTTCTCTGTGCCTGGGAAGCAGAAGTGTTCACATTGCTTCGCAAGAATCGCTCTTGTGCAGAAAACACTAACACTTGTTCAGAAGGAAAGAAAGCACAGAGCCCCAGATTTTATGTTGTCCTGGAGAGCTTGCAGAGCACTGGGGAAAGGCAGGCAGAGAATTCCCTGATAGCACCTTCTCTGTGCCTGTTCACATTGCTTCGCAGAATCGCTTTTGTGCAGAAAACAGTAACACTTGTTCAGAAGGAAAGAAAGCACAGAGCCCCAGATTCTATGTTGTCCTGGAGAGCTTGCAGAGCACTGGGGAAAGGCAGGCAGAGAATTCCCTGCTAGCACCTTCTCTGTGCCTGGGAAGCAGAAGTGTTCACATTGCTTCGCAAGAATCGCTTTTGTGCAGAAAACACTAACACTTGTTCAGAAGGAAAGAAAGCACAGAGCCCCTGATTCTATGTTGTCCTGGAGAGGTTGCAGAGCACTGGGGAAAGGCAGGCAGAGAATTCCTTGCTAGCACCTTCTCTGTGCCTGGGAAGCAGAAGTGTTCACATTGCTTCGCAAGAATTGCTTTTGTGCAGAAAACAGTAACACTTGTTCAGAAGGAAAGAAAGAACAGAGCCCCAGATTTTATGTTGTCCTGGAGAGCTTGCAGAGCACTGGGGAAAGGCAGGCAGAGAATTCCCTGCTAGCACCTTCTCTGTGCCTGTTCACATTGCTTCGCAGAATCGCTTTTGTGCAGAAAACAGTAACACTTGTTCAGAACGAAAGAAAGCACAGAGCCCCAGATTTGCTGTTGTCCTGGAGAGCTTGCAGAGCACTGGGGAAAGGCAGGCAGAGAATTCCCTGCTAGCACCTTCTCTGTGCCTGGGAAGCAGAAGTGTTCACATTGCTTCGCAAGAATCGCTTTTGTGCAGAAAACACTAACACTTGTTCAGAAGGAAAGAAAGCACAGAGCCCCAGATTCTATGTTGTCCTGGAGAGCTTGCAGAGCACTGGGGAAAGGCAGGCAGAGAATTCCCTGATAGCACCTTCTCTGTGCCTGTTCACATTGCTTCGCAGAATCGCTTTTGTGCAGAAAACAGTAACACTTGTTCAGAAGGAAAGAAAGCACAGAGCCCCAGATTTTCTGTTGTCCCGGAGAGCTTGCAGAGCACTGGGGAAAGGCAGGCAGAGAATTCCCTGCTAGCACCTTCTCTGTGCCTGGGAAGCAGAAGTGTTCACATTGCTTCGCAAGAATCGCTTTTGTGCAGAAAACAGTAACACTTGTTCAGAACGAAAGAAAGCACAGAGCCCCAGATTCTATGTTGTCCTGGAGAGCTTGCAGAGCACTGGGGAAAGGCAGGCAGAGAATTCCCTGCTAGCACCTTCTCTGTGCCTGTTCACATTGCTTCGCAGAATCGCTTTTGTGCAGAAAACAGTAACACTTGTTCAGAAGGAAAGAAAGCACAGAGCCCCAGATTCTATGTTGTCCTGGAAAGCTTGCAGAGCACTGGGGAAAGGCAGGCAGAGAATTCCCTGATAGCACCTTCTCTGTGCCTGGGAAGCAGAAGTGTTCACATTGCTTCGCAAGAATCACTTTTGTGCAGAAAACAGTAACACTTGTTTAGAACGAAAGAAAGCACAGAGCCCCAGATTTTATGTTGTCCTGGAGAGCTTGCAGAGCACTGGGGAAAGGCAGGCAGAGAATTCCTTGCTAGCACCTTCTCTGTGCCCGGGAAGCAGAAGTGTTCACATTGCTTCGCAGAATCGCTTTTGTGCAGAAAACAGTAACACTTGTTCAGAAGGAAAGAAAGCACAGAGCCCCAGATTCTATGTTGTCCTGGAGAGCTTGCAGAGCACTGGGGAAAGGCAGGCAGAGAATTCCCTGATAGCACCTTCTCTGTGCCTGTTCACATTGCTTCGCAGAATCGCTTTTGTGCAGAAAACAGTAACACTTGTTCAGAAGGAAAGAAAGCACAGAGCCCCAGATTCTATGTTGTCCTGGAGAGCTTGCAGAGCACTGGGGAAAGGCAGGCAGAGAATTCCTTGCTAGCACCTTCTCTGTGCCTGGGAAGCAGAAGTGTTCACATTGCTTCGCAAGAATCGCTTTTGTGCAGAAAACAGTAACACTTGTTCAGAAGGAAAGAAAGCACAGAGCCCCAGATTCTATGTTGTCCTGGAGAGCTTGCAGAGCACTGGGGAAAGGCAGGCAGAGAATTCCTTGCTAGCACCTTCTCTGTGCCTGGGAAGCAGAAGTGTTCACATTGCTTCGCAAGAATCACTTTTGTGCAGAAAACAGTAACACTTGTTCAGAAGAAAAGAAAGCACAGAGCCCCAGATTCTATGTTGTCCTGGAGAGCTTGCAGAGCACTGGGGAAAGGCAGGCAGAGAATTCCCTGATAGCACCTTCTCTGTGCCTGGGAAGCAGAAGTGTTCACATTGCTTCGCAAGAATCGCTTTTGTGCAGAAAACAGTAACACTTGTTCAGAAGGAAAGAAAGCACAGAGCCCCAGATTCTATGTTGTCCTGGAGAGCTTGCAGAGCACTGGGGAAAGGCAGGCAGAGAATTCCCTGATAGCACCTTCTCTGTGCCTGGGAAGCAGAAGTGTTCACATTGCTTCGCAGAATCGCTTTTGTGCAGAAAACAGTAACACTTGTTCAGAAGGAAAGAAAGCACAGAGCCCCAGATTCTATGTTGTCCTGGAGAGCTTGCAGAGCACTGGGGAAAGGCAGGCAGAGAATTCCCTGATAGCACCTTCTCTGTGCCTGGGAAGCAGAAGTGTTCACATTGCTTCGCAAGAATCGCTTTTGTGCAGAAAACAGTAACACTTGTTCAGAAGGAAAGAAAGCACAGAGCCCCAGATTCTATGTTGTCCTGGAGAGCTTGCAGAGCACTGGGGAAAGGCAGGCAGAGAATTCCTTGCTAGCACCTTCTCTGTGCCTGGGAAGCAGAAGTGTTCACATTGCTTCGCAGAATCGCTTTTGTGCAGAAAACAGTAACACTTGTTCAGAAGGAAAGAAAGCACAGAGCCCCAGATTCTATGTTGTCCTGGAGAGCTTGCAGAGCACTGGGGAAAGGCAGGCAGAGAATTCCCTGCTAGCACCTTCTCTGTGCCTGTTCACATTGCTTCGCAGAATCGCTTTTGTGCAGAAAACAGTAACACTTGTTCAGAACGAAAGAAAGCACAGAGCCCCAGATTTTCTGTTGTCCCGGAGAGCTTGCAGAGCACTGGGGAAAGGCAGGCAGAGAATTCCCTGATAGCACCTTCTCTGTGCCTGTTCACATTGCTTCGCAGAATCGCTTTTGTGCAGAAAACAGTAACACTTGTTCAGAAGGAAAGAAAGCACAGAGCCCCAGATTCTATGTTGTCCTGGAGAGCTTGCAGAGCACTGGGGAAAGGCAGGCAGAGAATTCCCTGCTAGCACCTTCTCTGTGCCTGTTCACATTGCTTCGCAGAATCGCTTTTGTGCAGAAAACAGTAACACTTGTTCAGAACGAAAGAAAGCACAGAGCCCCAGATTTGCTGTTGTCCTGGAGAGCTTGCAGAGCACTGGGGAAAGGCAGGCAGAGAATTCCCTGCTAGCACCTTCTCTGTGCCTGGGAAGCAGAAGTGTTCACATTGCTTCGCAGAATCGCTTTTGTGCAGAAAACACTAACACTTGTTCAGAAGGAAAGAAAGCACAGAGCCCCAGATTCTATGTTGTCCTGGAGAGCTTGCAGAGCACTGGGGAAAGGCAGGCAGAGAATTCCCTGATAGCACCTTCTCTGTGCCTGTTCACATTGCTTCGCAGAATCGCTTTTGTGCAGAAAACAGTAACACTTGTTCAGAAGGAAAGAAAGCACAGAGCCCCAGATTTTCTGTTGTCCCGGAGAGCTTGCAGAGCACTGGGGAAAGGCAGGCAGAGAATTCCCTGCTAGCACCTTCTCTGTGCCTGGGAAGCAGAAGTGTTCACATTGCTTCGCAAGAATCGCTTTTGTGCAGAAAACAGTAACACTTGTTCAGAACGAAAGAAAGCACAGAGCCCCAGATTCTATGTTGTCCTGGAGAGCTTGCAGAGCACTGGGGAAAGGCAGGCAGAGAATTCCCTGCTAGCACCTTCTCTGTGCCTGTTCACATTGCTTCGCAGAATCGCTTTTGTGCAGAAAACAGTAACACTTGTTCAGAACGAAAGAAAGCACAGAGCCCCAGATTCTATGTTGTCCTGGAAAGCTTGCAGAGCACTGGGGAAAGGCAGGCAGAGAATTCCCTGATAGCACCTTCTCTGTGCCTGGGAAGCAGAAGTGTTCACATTGCTTCGCAAGAATCACTTTTGTGCAGAAAACAGTAACACTTGTTTAGAACGAAAGAAAGCACAGAGCCCCAGATTTTATGTTGTCCTGGAGAGCTTGCAGAGCACTGGGGAAAGGCAGGCAGAGAATTCCTTGCTAGCACCTTCTCTGTGCCCGGGAAGCAGAAGTGTTCACATTGCTTCGCAGAATCGCTTTTGTGCAGAAAACAGTAACACTTGTTCAGAAGGAAAGAAAGCACAGAGCCCCAGATTCTATGTTGTCCTGGAGAGCTTGCAGAGCACTGGGGAAAGGCAGGCAGAGAATTCCCTGATAGCACCTTCTCTGTGCGTGGGAAGCAGAAGTGTTCACATTGCTTCGCAAGAATCGCTTTTGTGCAGAAAACAGTAACACTTGTTCAGAAGGAAAGAAAGCACAGAGCCCCAGATTCTATGTTGTCCTGGAGAGCTTGCAGAGCACTGGGGAAAGGCAGGCAGAGAATTCCTTGCTAGCACCTTCTCTGTGCCTGGGAAGCAGAAGTGTTCACATTGCTTCGCAGAATCGCTTTTGTGCAGAAAACAGTAACACTTGTTCAGAAGGAAAGAAAGCACAGAGCCCCAGATTCTATGTTGTCCTGGAGAGCTTGCAGAGCACTGGGGAAAGGCAGGCAGAGAATTCCCTGCTAGCACCTTCTCTGTGCCTGTTCACATTGCTTCGCAGAATCGCTTTTGTGCAGAAAACAGTAACACTTGTTCAGAACGAAAGAAAGCACAGAGCCCCAGATTTTCTGTTGTCCCGGAGAGCTTGCAGAGCACTGGGGAAAGGCAGGCAGAGAATTCCCTGCTAGCACCTTCTCTGTGCCTGGGAAGCAGAAGTGTTCACATTGCTTTGCAAGAATCGCTCTTGTGCAGAAAACACTAACACTTGTTCAGAAGGAAAGAAAGCACAGAGCCCCAGATTTTATGTTGTCCTGGAGAGCTTGCAGAGCACTGGGGAAAGGCAGGCAGAGAATTCCCTGATAGCACCTTCTCTGTGCCTGTTCACATTGCTTCGCAGAATCGCTTTTGTGCAGAAAACAGTAACACTTGTTCAGAACGAAAGAAAGCACAGAGCCCCAGATTTGCTGTTGTCCTGGAGAGCTTGCAGAGCACTGGGGAAAGGCAGGCAGAGAATTCCCTGCTAGCACCTTCTCTGTGCCTGGGAAGCAGAAGTGTTCACATTGCTTCGCAGAATCGCTTTTGTGCAGAAAACACTAACACTTGTTCAGAAGGAAAGAAAGCACAGAGCCCCAGATTCTATGTTGTCCTGGAGAGCTTGCAGAGCACTGGGGAAAGGCAGGCAGAGAATTCCCTGATAGCACCTTCTCTGTGCCTGTTCACATTGCTTCGCAGAATCGCTTTTGTGCAGAAAACAGTAACACTTGTTCAGAAGGAAAGAAAGCACAGAGCCCCAGATTTTCTGTTGTCCCGGAGAGCTTGCAGAGCACTGGGGAAAGGCAGGCAGAGAATTCCCTGCTAGCACCTTCTCTGTGCCTGGGAAGCAGAAGTGTTCACATTGCTTCGCAAGAATCGCTTTTGTGCAGAAAACAGTAACACTTGTTCAGAACGAAAGAAAGCACAGAGCCCCAGATTCTATGTTGTCCTGGAGAGCTTGCAGAGCACTGGGGAAAGGCAGGCAGAGAATTCCCTGCTAGCACCTTCTCTGTGCCTGTTCACATTGCTTCGCAGAATCGCTTTTGTGCAGAAAACAGTAACACTTGTTCAGAAGGAAAGAAAGCACAGAGCCCCAGATTCTATGTTGTCCTGGAAAGCTTGCAGAGCACTGGGGAAAGGCAGGCAGAGAATTCCCTGATAGCACCTTCTCTGTGCCTGGGAAGCAGAAGTGTTCACATTGCTTCGCAAGAATCACTTTTGTGCAGAAAACAGTAACACTTGTTTAGAACGAAAGAAAGCACAGAGCCCCAGATTTTATGTTGTCCTGGAGAGCTTGCAGAGCACTGGGGAAAGGCAGGCAGAGAATTCCTTGCTAGCACCTTCTCTGTGCCCGGGAAGCAGAAGTGTTCACATTGCTTCGCAGAATCGCTTTTGTGCAGAAAACAGTAACACTTGTTCAGAAGGAAAGAAAGCACAGAGCCCCAGATTCTATGTTGTCCTGGAGAGCTTGCAGAGCACTGGGGAAAGGCAGGCAGAGAATTCCCTGATAGCACCTTCTCTGTGCCTGGGAAGCAGAAGTGTTCACATTGCTTCGCAAGAATCGCTTTTGTGCAGAAAACAGTAACACTTGTTCAGAACGAAAGAAAGCACAGAGCCCCAGATTCTATGTTGTCCTGGAGAGCTTGCAGAGCACTGGGGAAAGGCAGGCAGAGAATTCCTTGCTAGCACCTTCTCTGTGCCTGGGAAGCAGAAGTGTTCACATTGCTTCGCAGAATCGCTTTTGTGCAGAAAACACTAACACTTGTTCAGAAGGAAAGAAAGCACAGAGCCCCAGATTCTATGTTGTCCTGGAGAGCTTGCAGAGCACTGGGGAAAGGCAGGCAGAGAATTCCCTGCTAGCACCTTCTCTGTGCCTGTTCACATTGCTTCGCAGAATCGCTTTTGTGCAGAAAACAGTAACACTTGTTCAGAACGAAAGAAAGCACAGAGCCCCAGATTTTCTGTTGTCCCGGAGAGCTTGCAGAGCACTGGGGAAAGGCAGGCAGAGAATTCCCTGCTAGCACCTTCTCTGTGCCTGGGAAGCAGAAGTGTTCACATTGCTTCGCAAGAATCGCTCTTGTGCAGAAAACACTAACACTTGTTCAGAAGGAAAGAAAGCACAGAGCCCCAGATTTTATGTTGTCCTGGAGAGCTTGCAGAGCACTGGGGAAAGGCAGGCAGAGAATTCCCTGATAGCACCTTCTCTGTGCCTGTTCACATTGCTTCGCAGAATCGCTTTTGTGCAGAAAACAGTAACACTTGTTCAGAACGAAAGAAAGCACAGAGCCCCAGATTTGCTGTTGTCCTGGAGAGCTTGCAGAGCACTGGGGAAAGGCAGGCAGAGAATTCCCTGCTAGCACCTTCTCTGTGCCTGGGAAGCAGAAGTGTTCACATTGCTTCGCAGAATCGCTTTTGTGCAGAAAACACTAACACTTGTTCAGAAGGAAAGAAAGCACAGAGCCCCAGATTCTATGTTGTCCTGGAGAGCTTGCAGAGCACTGGGGAAAGGCAGGCAGAGAATTCCCTGATAGCACCTTCTCTGTGCCTGTTCACATTGCTTCGCAGAATCGCTTTTGTGCAGAAAACAGTAACACTTGTTCAGAAGGAAAGAAAGCACAGAGCCCCAGATTTTCTGTTGTCCCGGAGAGCTTGCAGAGCACTGGGGAAAGGCAGGCAGAGAATTCCCTGCTAGCACCTTCTCTGTGCCTGGGAAGCAGAAGTGTTCACATTGCTTCGCAAGAATCGCTTTTGTGCAGAAAACACTAACACTTGTTCAGAAGGAAAGAAAGCACAGAGCCGCAGATTTTATGTTGTCCTGGAGAGCTTGCAGAGCACTGGGGAAAGGCAGGCAGAGAATTCCTTGCTAGCACCTTCTCTGTGCCCGGGAAGCAGAAGTGTTCACATTGCTTCGCAGAATCGCTTTTGTGCAGAAAACAGTAACACTTGTTCAGAAGGAAAGAAAGCACAGAGCCCCAGATTCTATGTTGTCCTGGAGAGCTTGCAGAGCACTGGGGAAAGGCAGGCAGAGAATTCCCTGATAGCACCTTCTCTGTGCCTGGGAAGCAGAAGTGTTCACATTGCTTCGCAAGAATCGCTTTTGTGCAGAAAACAGTAACACTTGTTCAGAAGGAAAGAAAGCACAGAGCCCCAGATTCTATGTTGTCCTGGAGAGCTTGCAGAGCACTGGGGAAAGGCAGGCAGAGAATTCCTTGCTAGCACCTTCTCTGTGCCTGGGAAGCAGAAGTGTTCACATTGCTTCGCAGAATCGCTTTTGTGCAGAAAACACTAACACTTGTTCAGAAGGAAAGAAAGCACAGAGCCCCAGATTCTATGTTGTCCTGGAGAGCTTGCAGAGCACTGGGGAAAGGCAGGCAGAGAATTCCCTGCTAGCACCTTCTCTGTGCCTGTTCACATTGCTTCGCAGAATCGCTTTTGTGCAGAAAACAGTAACACTTGTTCAGAACGAAAGAAAGCACAGAGCCCCAGATTTTCTGTTGTCCCGGAGAGCTTGCAGAGCACTGGGGAAAGGCAGGCAGAGAATTCCCTGCTAGCACCTTCTCTGTGCCTGGGAAGCAGAAGTGTTCACATTGCTTCGCAAGAATCGCTCTTGTGCAGAAAACACTAACACTTGTTCAGAAGGAAAGAAAGCACAGAGCCCCAGATTTTATGTTGTCCTGGAGAGCTTGCAGAGCACTGGGGAAAGGCAGGCAGAGAATTCCCTGATAGCACCTTCTCTGTGCCTGTTCACATTGCTTCGCAGAATCGCTTTTGTGCAGAAAACAGTAACACTTGTTCAGAACGAAAGAAAGCACAGAGCCCCAGATTTGCTGTTGTCCTGGAGAGCTTGCAGAGCACTGGGGAAAGGCAGGCAGAGAATTCCCTGCTAGCACCTTCTCTGTGCCTGGGAAGCAGAAGTGTTCACATTGCTTCGCAGAATCGCTTTTGTGCAGAAAACACTAACACTTGTTCAGAAGGAAAGAAAGCACAGAGCCCCAGATTCTATGTTGTCCTGGAGAGCTTGCAGAGCACTGGGGAAAGGCAGGCAGAGAATTCCCTGCTAGCACCTTCTCTGTGCCTGTTCACATTGCTTCGCAGAATCGCTTTTGTGCAGAAAACAGTAACACTTGTTCAGAAGGAAAGAAAGCACAGAGCCCCAGATTCTATGTTGTCCTGGAAAGCTTGCAGAGCACTGGGGAAAGGCAGGCAGAGAATTCCCTGATAGCACCTTCTCTGTGCCTGGGAAGCAGAAGTGTTCACATTGCTTCGCAAGAATCACTTTTGTGCAGAAAACAGTAACACTTGTTTAGAACGAAAGAAAGCACAGAGCCCCAGATTTTATGTTGTCCTGGAGAGCTTGCAGAGCACTGGGGAAAGGCAGGCAGAGAATTCCTTGCTAGCACCTTCTCTGTGCCCGGGAAGCAGAAGTGTTCACATTGCTTCGCAGAATCGCTTTTGTGCAGAAAACAGTAACACTTGTTCAGAAGGAAAGAAAGCACAGAGCCCCAGATTTTATGTTGTCCTGGAGAGCTTGCAGAGCACTGGGGAAAGGCAGGCAGAGAATTCCCTGATAGCACCTTCTCTGTGCCTGTTCACATTGCTTCTCAGAATCGCTTTTGTGCAGAAAACAGTAACACTTGTTCAGAACGAAAGAAAGCACAGAGCCCCAGATTTGCTGTTGTCCTGGAGAGCTTGCAGAGCACTGGGGAAAGGCAGGCAGAGAATTCCCTGCTAGCACCTTCTCTGTGCCTGGGAAGCAGAAGTGTTCACATTGCTTCACAAGAATCGCTTTTGTGCAGAAAACAGTAACACTTGTTCAGAAGGAAAGAAAGCACAGAGCCCCAGATTCTATGTTGTCCTGGAGAGCTTGCAGAGCACTGGGGAAAGGCAGGCAGAGAATTCCTTGCTAGCACCTTCTCTGTGCCTGGGAAGCAGAAGTGTTCACATTGCTTCGCAAGAATCGCTTTTGTGCAGAAAACAGTAACACTTGTTCAGAAGGAAAGAAAGCACAGAGCCCCAGATTCTATGTTGTCCTGGAGAGCTTGCAGAGCACTGGGGAAAGGCAGGCAGAGAATTCCCTGCTAGCACCTTCTCTGTGCCTGTTCACATTGCTTCGCAGAATCGCTTTTGTGCAGAAAACAGTAACACTTGTTCAGAAGGAAAGAAAGCACAGAGCCCCAGATTCTATGTTGTCCTGGAGAGCTTGCAGAGCACTGGGGAAAGGCAGGCAGAGAATTCCCTGCTAGCACCTTCTCTGTGCCTGGGAAGCAGAAGTGTTCACATTGCTTCGCAAGAATCACTTTTGTGCAGAAAACAGTAACACTTGTTCAGAACGAAAGAAAGCACAGAGCCCCAGATTTTATGTTGTCCTGGAGAGCTTGCAGAGCACTGGGGAAAGGCAGGCAGAGAATTCCTTGCTAGCACCTTCTCTGTGCCCGGGAAGCAGAAGTGTTCACATTGCTTCGCAGAATCGCTTTTGTGCAGAAAACAGTAACACTTGTTCAGAAGGAAAGAAAGCACAGAGCCCCAGATTCTATGTTGTCCTGGAGAGCTTGCAGAGCACTGGGGAAAGGCAGGCAGAGAATTCCTTGCTAGCACCTTCTCTGTGCCTGGGAAGCAGAAGTGTTCACATTGCTTCGCAGAATCGCTTTTGTGCAGAAAACAGTAACACTTGTTCAGAAGGAAAGAAAGCACAGAGCCCCAGATTCTATGTTGTCCTGGAGAGCTTGCAGAGCACTGGGGAAAGGCAGGCAGAGAATTCCCTGATAGCACCTTCTCTGTGCCTGGGAAGCAGAAGTGTTCACATTGCTTCGCAAGAATCGCTCTTGTGCAGAAAACACTAACACTTGTTCAGAAGGAAAGAAAGCACAGAGCCCCTGATTCTATGTTGTCCTGGAGAGCTTGCAGAGCACTGGGGAAAGGCAGGCAGATAATTCCTTGCTAGCACCTTCTCTGTGCCTGGGAAGCAGAAGTGTTCACATTGCTTCGCAAGAATTGCTTTTGTGCAGAAAACAGTAACACTTGTTCAGAAGGAAAGAAAGAACAGAGCCCCAGATTTTATGTTGTCCTGGAGAGCTTGCAGAGCACTGGGGAAAGGCAGGCAGAGAATTCCCTGCTAGCACCTTCTCTGTGCCTGTTCACATTGCTTCGCAGAATCGCTTTTGTGCAGAAAACAGTAACACTTGTTCAGAACGAAAGAAAGCACAGAGCCCCAGATTCTATGTTGTCCTGGAGAGCTTGCAGAGCACTGGGGAAAGGCAGGCAGAGAATTCCCTGATAGCACCTTCTCTGTGCCTGGGAAGCAGAAGTGTTCACATTGCTTCGCAGAATCGCTTTTGTGCAGAAAACACTAACACTTGTTCAGAAGGAAAGAAAGCACAGAGCCCCAGATTCTATGTTGTCCTGGAGAGCTTGCAGAGCACTGGGGAAAGGCAGGCAGAGAATTCCCTGATAGCACCTTCTCTGTGCCTGTTCACATTGCTTCGCAGAATCGCTTTTGTGCAGAAAACAGTAACACTTGTTCAGAACGAAAGAAAGCACAGAGCCCCAGATTTTCTGTTGTCCCGGAGAGCTTGCAGAGCACTGGGGAAAGGCAGGCAGAGAATTCCCTGCTAGCACCTTCTCTGTGCCTGGGAAGCAGAAGTGTTCACATTGCTTCGCAGAATCGCTTTTGTGCAGAAAACACTAACACTTGTTCAGAAGGAAAGAAAGCACAGAGCCCCAGATTCTATGTTGTCCTGGAGAGCTTGCAGAGCACTGGGGAAAGGCAGGCAGAGAATTCCCTGATAGCACCTTCTCTGTGCCTGTTCACATTGCTTCGCAGAATCGCTTTTGTGCAGAAAACAGTAACACTTGTTCAGAACGAAAGAAAGCACAGAGCCCCAGATTTTCTGTTGTCCCGGAGAGCTTGCAGAGCACTGGGGAAAGGCAGGCAGAGAATTCCCTGCTAGCACCTTCTCTGTGCCTGGGAAGCAGAAGTGTTCACATTGCTTCGCAAGAATCGCTTTTGTGCAGAAAACAGTAACACTTGTTCAGAAGGAAAGAAAGCACAGAGCCCCAGATTCTATGTTGTCCTGGAGAGCTTGCAGAGCACTGGGGAAAGGCAGGCAGAGAATTCCCTGCTAGCACCTTCTCTGTGCCTGTTCACATTGCTTCGCAGAATCGCTTTTGTGCAGAAAACAGTAACACTTGTTCAGAAGGAAAGAAAGCACAGAGCCCCAGATTCTATGTTGTCCTGGAGAGCTTGCAGAGCACTGGGGAAAGGCAGGCAGAGAATTCCCTGATAGCACCTTCTCTGTGCCTGGGAAGCAGAAGTGTTCACATTGCTTCGCAAGAATCGCTTTTGTGCAGAAAACAGTAACACTTGTTCAGAAGGAAAGAAAGCACAGAGCCCCAGATTCTATGTTGTCCTGGAGAGCTTGCAGAGCACTGGGGAAAGGCAGGCAGAGAATTCCTTGCTAGCACCTTCTCTGTGCCTGGGAAGCAGAAGTGTTCACATTGCTTCGCAGAATCGCTTTTGTGCAGAAAACAGTAACACTTGTTCAGAAGGAAAGAAAGCACAGAGCCCCAGATTTTATGTTGTCCTGGAGAGCTTGCAGAGCACTGGGGAAAGGCAGGCAGAGAATTCCCTGCTAGCACCTTCTCTGTGCCTGTTCACATTGCTTCGCAGAATCGCTTTTGTGCAGAAAACAGTAACACTTGTTCAGAACGAAAGAAAGCACAGAGCCCCAGATTTTCTGTTGTCCCGGAGAGCTTGCAGAGCACTGGGGAAAGGCAGGCAGAGAATTCCCTGCTAGCACCTTCTCTGTGCCTGGGAAGCAGAAGTGTTCACATTGCTTCGCAAGAATCGCTCTTGTGCAGAAAACACTAACACTTGTTCAGAAGGAAAGAAAGCACAGAGCCCCAGATTTTATGTTGTCCCGGAGAGCTTGCAGAGCACTGGGGAAAGGCAGGCAGAGAATTCCCTGCTAGCACCTTCTCTGTGCCTGGGAAGCAGAAGTGTTCACATTGCTTCGCAAGAATCGCTCTTGTGCAGAAAACACTAACAATTGTTCAGAAGGAAAGAAAGCACAGAGCCCCAGATTTTATGTTGTCCTGGAGAGCTTGCAGAGCACTGGGGAAAGGCAGGCAGAGAATTCCCTGATAGCACCTTCTCTGTGCCTGGGAAGCAGAAGTGTTCACATTGCTTCGCAAGAATCGCTTTTGTGCAGAAAACACTAACACTTGTTAAGAAGGAAAGAAAGCACAGAGCCCCAGATTTTATGTTGTCCTGGAGAGCTTGCAGAGCACTGGGGAAAGGCAGGCAGAGAATTCCCTGCTAGCACCTTCTCTGTGCCTGGGAAGCAGAAGTGTTCACATTGCTTCGCAAGAATCGCTTTTGTGCAGAAAACACTAACACTTGTTCAGAACGAAAGAAAGCACAGAGCCCCAGATTCTATGTTGTCCTGGAGAGCTTGCAGAGCACTGGGGAAAGGCAGGCAGAGAATTCCCTGATAGCACCTTCTCTGTGCCTGTTCACATTGCTTCGCAAGAATCGCTTTTGTGCAGAAAACAGTAACACTTGTTCAGAAGGAAAGAAAGCACAGAGCCCCAGATTTTATGTTGTCCTGGAGAGCTTGCAGAGCACTGGGGAAAGGCAGGCAGAGAATTCCTTGCTAGCACCTTCTCTGTGCCTGGGAAGCAGAAGTGTTCACATTGCTTCGCAAGAATCACTTTTGTGCAGAAATCAGTAACACTTGTTCAGAAGGAAAGAAAGCACAGAGCCCCAGATTCTATGTTGTCCTGGAGAGCTTGCAGAGCACTGGGGAAAGGCAGGCAGAGAATTCCCTGATAGCACCTTCTCTGTGCCTGGGAAGCAGAAGTGTTCACATTGCTTCGCAAGAATCGCTTTTGTGCAGAAAACAGTAACACTTGTTCAGAAGGAAAGAAAGCACAGAGCCCCAGATTCTATGTTGTCCTGGAGAGCTTGCAGAGCACTGGGGAAAGGCAGGCAGAGAATTCCCTGCTAGCACCTTCTCTGTGCCTGTTCACATTGCTTCGCAGAATCGCTTTTGTGCAGAAAACAGTAACACTTGTTCAGAACGAAAGAAAGCACAGAGCCCCAGATTTTCTGTTGTCCCGGAGAGCTTGCAGAGCACTGGGGAAAGGCAGGCAGAGAATTCCCTGCTAGCACCTTCTCTGTGCCTGGGAAGCAGAAGTGTTCACATTGCTTCGCAAGAATCGCTCTTGTGCAGAAAACACTAACACTTGTTCAGAAGGAAAGAAAGCACAGAGCCCCAGATTTTATGTTGTCCTGGAGAGCTTGCAGAGCACTGGGGAAAGGCAGGCAGAGAATTCCCCGCTAGCACCTTCTCTGTGCCTGTTCACATTGCTTCGCAGAATCGCTTTTGTGCAGAAAACAGTAACACTTGTTCAGAACGAAAGAAAGCACAGAGCCCCAGATTTGCTGTTCTCCTGGAGAGCTTGCAGAGCACTGGGGAAAGGCAGGCAGAGAATTCCCTGCTAGCACCTTCTCTGTGCCTGGGAAGCAGAAGTGTTCACATTGCTTCGCAGAATCGCTTTTGTGCAGAAAACACTAACACTTGTTTAGAACGAAAGAAAGCACAGAGCCCCAGTTTCTATGTTGTCCTGGAGAGCTTGCAGAGCACTGGGGAAAGGCAGGCAGAGAATTCCCTGCTAGCACCTTCTCTGTGCCTGGGAAGCAGAAGTGTTCACATTGCTTCGCAAGAATCGCTTTTGTGCAGAAAACACTAACACTTGTTCAGAAGGAAAGAAAGCACAGAGCCCCAGATTCTATGTTGTCCTGGAGAGCTTGCAGAGCACTGGGGAAAGGCAGGCAGAGAATTCCCTGCTAGCACCTTCTCTGTGCCTGGGAAGCAGAAGTGTTCACATTGCTTCGCAGAATCGCTTTTGTGCAGAAAACACTAACACTTGTTCAGAAGGAAAGAAAGCACAGAGCCCCAGATTCTATGTTGTCCTGGAGAGCTTGCAGAGCACTGGGGAAAGGCAGGCAGAGAATTCCCTGCTAGCACCTTCTCTGTGCCTGGGAAGCAGAAGTGTTCACATTGCTTCGCAAGAATCGCTCTTGTGCAGAAAACACTAACACTTGTTCAGAAGGAAAGAAAGCACAGAGCCCCAGATTTTATGTTGTCCTGGAGAGCTTGCAGAGCACTGGGGAAAGGCAGGCAGAGAATTCCCTGCTAGCACCTTCTCTGTGCCTGGGAAGCAGAAGTGTTCACATTGCTTCGCAAGAATCGCTTTTGTGCAGAAAACACTAACACTTGTTCAGAAGGAAAGAAAGCACAGAGCCCCAGATTCTATGTTGTCCTGGAGAGCTTGCAGAGCACTGGGGAAAGGCAGGCAGAGAATTCCCTGATAGCACCTTCTCTGTGCCTGTTCACATTGCTTCGCAAGAATCGCTTTTGTGCAGAAAACAGTAACACTTGTTCAGAAGGAAAGAAAGCACAGAGCCCCAGATTTTATGTTGTCCTGGAGAGCTTGCAGAGCACTGGGGAAAGGCAGCAGAGAATTCCTTGCTAGCACCTTCTCTGTGCCTGGGAAGCAGAAGTGTTCACATTGCTTCGCAAGAATCGCTTTTGTGCAGAAAACAGTAACACTTGTTCAGAAGGAAAGAAAGCACAGAGCCCCAGATTCTATGTTGTCCTGGAGAGCTTGCAGAGCACTGGGGAAAGGCAGGCAGAGAATTCCCAGCTAGCACCTTCTCTGTGCCTGGGAAGCAGAAGTGTTCACATTGCTTCGTAAGAATCGCTTTTGTGCAGAAAACAGTAACACTTGTTCAGAAGGAAAGAAAGCACAGAGCCCCAGATTTTATGTTGTCCTGGAGAGCTTGCAGAGCACTGGGGAAAGGCAGGCAGAGAATTCCCTGCTAGCACCTTCTCTGTGCCTGGGAAGCAGAAGTGTTCACATTGCTTCGCAAGAATCGCTTTTGTGCAGAAAACACTAACACTTGTTCAGAACGAAAGAAAGCACAGAGCCCCAGATTCTATGTTGTCCTGGAGAGCTTGCAGAGCACTGGGGAAAGGCAGGCAGAGAATTCCCTGCTAGCACCTTCTCTGTGCCTGTTCACATTGCTTCGCAAGAATCGCTTTTGTGCAGAAAACAGTAACACTTGTTCAGAAGGAAAGAAAGCACAGAGCCCCAGATTTTATGTTGTCCTGGAGAGCTTGCAGAGCACTGGGGAAAGGCAGGCAGAGAATTCCTTGCTAGCACCTTCTCTGTGCCTGGGAAGCAGAAGTGTTCACATTGCTTCGCAAGAATCACTTTTGTGCAGAAAACAGTAACACTTGTTCAGAAGGAAAGAAAGCACAGAGCCCCAGATTCTATGTTGTCCTGGAGAGCTTGCAGAGCACTGGGGAAAGGCAGGCAGAGAATTCCCTGATAGCACCTTCTCTGTGCCTGGGAAGCAGAAGTGTTCACATTGCTTCGCAAGAATCGCTTTTGTGCAGAAAACAGTAACACTTGTTCAGAAGGAAAGAAAGCACAGAGCCCCAGATTCTATGTTGTCCTGGAGAGCTTGCAGAGCACTGGGGAAAGGCAGGCAGAGAATTCCTTGCTAGTACCTTCTCTGTGCCTGGGAAGCAGAAGTGTTCACATTGCTTCGCAGAATCGCTTTTGTGCAGAAAACAGTAACACTTGTTCAGAAGGAAAGAAAGCACAGAGCCCCAGATTCTATGTTGTCCTGGAGAGCTTGCAGAGCACTGGGGAAAGGCAGGCAGAGAATTCCCTGCTAGCACCTTCTCTGTGCCTGTTCACATTGCTTCGCAGAATCGCTTTTGTGCAGAAAACAGTAACACTTGTTCAGAACGAAAGAAAGCACAGAGCCCCAGATTTTCTGTTGTCCCGGAGAGCTTGCAGAGCACTGGGGAAAGGCAGGCAGAGAATTCCCTGCTAGCACCTTCTCTGTGCCTGGGAAGCAGAAGTGTTCACATTGCTTCGCAAGAATCGCTCTTGTGCAGAAAACACTAACACTTGTTCAGAAGGAAAGAAAGCACAGAGCCCCAGATTTTATGTTGTCCTGGAGAGCTTGCAGAGCACTGGGGAAAGGCAGGCAGAGAATTCCCTGCTAGCACCTTCTCTGTGCCTGTTCACATTGCTTCGCAGAATCGCTTTTGTGCAGAAAACAGTAACACTTGTTCAGAACGAAAGAAAGCACAGAGCCCCAGATTTGCTGTTCTCCTGGAGAGCTTGCAGAGCACTGGGGAAAGGCAGGCAGAGAATTCCCTGCTAGCACCTTCTCTGTGCCTGGGAAGCAGAAGTGTTCACATTGCTTCGCAGAATCGCTTTTGTGCAGAAAACACTAACACTTGTTTAGAACGAAAGAAAGCACAGAGCCCCAGTTTCTATGTTGTCCTGGAGAGCTTGCAGAGCACTGGGGAAAGGCAGGCAGAGAATTCCCTGCTAGCACCTTCTCTGTGCCTGGGAAGCAGAAGTGTTCACATTGCTTCGCAAGAATCGCTTTTGTGCAGAAAACACTAACACTTGTTCAGAAGGAAAGAAAGCACAGAGCCCCAGATTCTATGTTGTCCTGGAGAGCTTGCAGAGCACTGGGGAAAGGCAGGCAGAGAATTCCCTGCTAGCACCTTCTCTGTGCCTGGGAAGCAGAAGTGTTCACATTGCTTCGCAGAATCGCTTTTGTGCAGAAAACACTAACACTTGTTCAGAAGGAAAGAAAGCACAGAGCCCCAGATTCTATGTTGTCCTGGAGAGCTTGCAGAGCACTGGGGAAAGGCAGGCAGAGAATTCCCTGCTAGCACCTTCTCTGTGCCTGGGAAGCAGAAGTGTTCACATTGCTTCGCAAGAATCGCTTTTGTGCAGAAAACACTAACACTTGTTCAGAAGGAAAGAAAGCACAGAGCCCCAGATTTTATGTTGTCCTGGAGAGCTTGAAGAGCACTGGGGAAAGGCAGGCAGAGAATTCCCTGCTAGCACCTTCTCTGTGCCTGGGAAGCAGAAGTGTTCACATTGCTTCGCAAGAATCGCTTTTGTGCAGAAAACACTAACACTTGTTCAGAAGGAAAGAAAGCACAGAGCCCCAGATTCTATATTGTCCTGGAGAGCTTGCAGAGCACTGGGGAAAGGCAGGCAGAGAATTCCCTGATAGCACCTTCTCTGTGCCTGTTCACATTGCTTCGCAAGAATCGCTTTTGTGCAGAAAACAGTAACACTTGTTCAGAAGGAAAGAAAGCACAGAGCCCCAGATTTTATGTTGTCCTGGAGAGCTTGCAGAGCACTGGGGAAAGGCAGCAGAGAATTCCTTGCTAGCACCTTCTCTGTGCCTGGGAAGCAGAAGTGTTCACATTGCTTCGCAAGAATCGCTTTTGTGCAGAAAACAGTAACACTTGTTCAGAAGGAAAGAAAGCACAGAGCCCCAGATTCTATGTTGTCCTGGAGAGCTTGCAGAGCACTGGGGAAAGGCAGGCAGAGAATTCCCTGCTAGCACCTTCTCTGTGCCTGGGAAGCAGAAGTGTTCACATTGCTTCGCAAGAATCGCTTTTGTGCAGAAAACAGTAACACTTGTTCAGAAGGAAAGAAAGCACAGAGCCCCAGATTCTATGTTGTCCTGGAGAGCTTGCAGAGCACTGGGGAAAGGCAGGCAGAGAATTCCTTGCTAGCACCTTCTCTGTGCCTGGGAAGCAGAAGTGTTCACATTGCTTCGCAGAATCGCTTTTGTGCAGAAAACAGTAACACTTGTTCAGAAGGAAAGAAAGCACAGAGCCCCAGATTCTATGTTGTCCTGGAGAGCTTGCAGAGCACTGGGGAAAGGCAGGCAGAGAATTCCCTGCTAGCACCTTCTCTGTGCCTGTTCACATTGCTTCGCAGAATCGCTTTTGTGCAGAAAACAGTAACACTTTTTCAGAACGAAAGAAAGCACAGAGCCCCAGATTTTCTGTTGTCCCGGAGAGCTTGCAGAGCACTGGGGAAAGGCAGGCAGAGAATTCCCTGCTAGCACCTTCTCTGTGCCTGGGAAGCAGAAGTGTTCACATTGCTTCGCAAGAATCGCTCTTGTGCAGAAAACACTAACACTTGTTCAGAAGGAAAGAAAGCACAGAGCCCCAGATTTTATGTTGTCCTGGAGAGCTTGCAGAGCACTGGGGAAAGGCAGGCAGAGAATTCCCTGATAGCACCTTCTCTGTGCCTGTTCACATTGCTTCGCAGAATCGCTTTTGTGCAGAAAACAGTAACACTTGTTCAGAAGGAAAGAAAGCACAGAGCCCCAGATTCTATGTTGTCCTGGAGAGCTTGCAGAGCACTGGGGAAAGGCAGGCAGAGAATTCCCTGCTAGCACCTTCTCTGTGCCTGGGAAGCAGAAGTGTTCACATTGCTTCGCAAGAATCGCTTTTGTGCAGAAAACACTAACACTTGTTCAGAAGGAAAGAAAGAACAGAGCCCCTGATTCTATGTTGTCCTGGAGAGCTTGCAGAGCACTGGGGAAAGGCAGGCAGAGAATTCCTTGCTAGCACCTTCTCTGTGCCTGGGAAGCAGAAGTGTTCACATTGCTTCGCAAGAATCGCTTTTGTGCAGAAAACAGTAACACTTGTTCAGAAGGAAAGAAAGCACAGAGCCCCAGATTTTATGTTGTCCTGGAGAGCTTGCAGAGCACTGGGGAAAGGCAGGCAGAGAATTCCCTGATAGCACCTTCTCTGTGCCTGTTCACATTGCTTCGCAGAATCGCTTTTGTGCAGAAAACAGTAACACTTGTTCAGAACGAAAGAAAGCACAGAGCCCCAGATTTTCTGTTGTCCCGGAGAGCTTGCAGAGCACTGGGGAAAGGCAGGCAGAGAATTCCCTGCTAGCACCTTCTCTGTGCCTGGGAAGCAGAAGTGTTCACATTGCTTCGCAAGAATCGCTTTTGTGCAGAAAACAGTAACACTTGTTCAGAAGGAAAGAAAGCACAGAGCCCCAGATTCTATGTTGTCCTGGAGAGCTTGCAGAGCACTGGGGAAAGGCAGGCAGAGAATTCCCTGCTAGCACCTTCTCTGTGCCTGTTCACATTGCTTCGCAGAATCGCTTTTGTGCAGAAAACAGTAACACTTGTTCAGAAGGAAAGAAAGCACAGAGCCCCAGATTCTATGTTGTCCTGGAGAGCTTGCAGAGCACTGGGGAAAGGCAGGCAGAGAATTCCCTGATAGCACCTTCTCTGTGCCTGGGAAGCAGAAGTGTTCACATTGCTTCGCAAGAATCACTTTTGTGCAGAAAACAGTAACACTTGTTTAGAACGAAAGAAAGCACAGAGCCCCAGATTTTATGTTGTCCTGGAGAGCTTGCAGAGCACTGGGGAAAGGCAGGCAGAGAATTCCTTGCTAGCACCTTCTCTGTGCCCGGGAAGCAGAAGTGTTCACATTGCTTCGCAGAATCGCTTTTGTGCAGAAAACAGTAACACTTGTTCAGAAGGAAAGAAAGCACAGAGCCCCAGATTCTATGTTGTCCTGGAGAGCTTGCAGAGCACTGGGGAAAGGCAGGCAGAGAATTCCTTGCTAGCACCTTCTCTGTGCCTGGGAAGCAGAAGTGTTCACATTGCTTCGCAGAATCGCTTTTGTGCAGAAAACAGTAACACTTGTTCAGAAGGAAAGAAAGCACAGAGCCCCAGATTCTATGTTGTCCTGGAGAGCTTGCAGAGCACTGGGGAAAGGCAGGCAGAGAATTCCCTGCTAGCACCTTCTCTGTGCCTGGGAAGCAGAAGTGTTCACATTGCTTCGCAAGAATCGCTTTTGTGCAGAAAACACTAACACTTGTTCAGAAGGAAAGAAAGCACAGAGCCCCAGATTCTATGTTGTCCTGGAGAGCTTGCAGAGCACTGGGGAAAGGCAGGCAGAGAATTCCCTGCTAGCACCTTCTCTGTGCCTGTTCACATTGCTTCGCAAGAATCGCTTTTGTGCAGAAAACAGTAACACTTGTTCAGAAGGAAAGAAAGCACAGAGCCCCAGATTTTATGTTGTCCTGGAGAGCTTGCAGAGCACTGGGGAAAGGCAGGCAGAGAATTCCTTGCTAGCACCTTCTCTGTGCCTGGGAAGCAGAAGTGTTCACATTGCTTCGCAAGAATCGCTTTTGTGCAGAAAACAGTAACACTTGTTCAGAAGGAAAGAAAGCACAGAGCCCCAGATTCTATGTTGTCCTGGAGAGCTTGCAGAGCACTGGGGAAAGGCAGGCAGAGAATTCCTTGCTAGTACCTTCTCTGTGCCTGGGAAGCAGAAGTGTTCACATTGCTTCGCAGAATCGCTTTTGTGCAGAAAACAGTAACACTTGTTCAGAAGGAAAGAAAGCACAGAGCCCCAGATTCTATGTTGTCCTGGAGAGCTTGCAGAGCACTGGGGAAAGGCAGGCAGAGAATTCCCTGCTAGCACCTTCTCTGTGCCTGTTCACATTGCTTCGCAGAATCGCTTTTGTGCAGAAAACAGTAACACTTGTTCAGAACGAAAGAAAGCACAGAGCCCCAGATTTTCTGTTGTCCCGGAGAGCTTGCAGAGCACTGGGGAAAGGCAGGCAGAGAATTCCCTGCTAGCACCTTCTCTGTGCCTGGGAAGCAGAAGTGTTCACATTGCTTCGCAAGAATCGCTCTTGTGCAGAAAACACTAACACTTGTTCAGAAGGAAAGAAAGCACAGAGCCCCAGATTTTATGTTGTCCTGGAGAGCTTGCAGAGCACTGGGGAAAGGCAGGCAGAGAATTCCCTGCTAGCACCTTCTCTGTGCCTGTTCACATTGCTTCGCAGAATCGCTTTTGTGCAGAAAACAGTAACACTTGTTCAGAACGAAAGAAAGCACAGAGCCCCAGATTTGCTGTTCTCCTGGAGAGCTTGCAGAGCACTGGGGAAAGGCAGGCAGAGAATTCCCTGCTAGCACCTTCTCTGTGCCTGGGAAGCAGAAGTGTTCACATTGCTTCGCAGAATCGCTTTTGTGCAGAAAACACTAACACTTGTTTAGAACGAAAGAAAGCACAGAGCCCCAGTTTCTATGTTGTCCTGGAGAGCTTGCAGAGCACTGGGGAAAGGCAGGCAGAGAATTCCCTGCTAGCACCTTCTCTGTGCCTGGGAAGCAGAAGTGTTCACATTGCTTCGGAAGAATCGCTTTTGTGCAGAAAACACTAACACTTGTTCAGAAGGAAAGAAAGCACAGAGCCCCAGATTCTATGTTGTCCTGGAGAGCTTGCAGAGCACTGGGGAAAGGCAGGCAGAGAATTCCCTGCTAGCACCTTCTCTGTGCCTGGGAAGCAGAAGTGTTCACATTGCTTCGCAGAATCGCTTTTGTGCAGAAAACACTAACACTTGTTCAGAAGGAAAGAAAGCACAGAGCCCCAGATTCTATGTTGTCCTGGAGAGCTTGCAGAGCACTGGGGAAAGGCAGGCAGAGAATTCCCTGCTAGCACCTTCTCTGTGCCTGGGAAGCAGAAGTGTTCACATTGCTTCGCAAGAATCGCTTTTGTGCAGAAAACACTAACACTTGTTCAGAAGGAAAGAAAGCACAGAGCCCCAGATTTTATGTTGTCCTGGAGAGCTTGCAGAGCACTGGGGAAAGGCAGGCAGAGAATTCCCTGCTAGCACCTTCTCTGTGCCTGGGAAGCAGAAGTGTTCACATTGCTTCGCAAGAATCGCTTTTGTGCAGAAAACACTAACACTTGTTCAGAAGGAAAGAAAGCACAGAGCCCCAGATTCTATGTTGTCCTGGAGAGCTTGCAGAGCACTGGGGAAAGGCAGGCAGAGAATTCCCTGATAGCACCTTCTCTGTGCCTGTTCACATTGCTTCGCAAGAATCGCTTTTGTGCAGAAAACAGTAACACTTGTTCAGAAGGAAAGAAAGCACAGAGCCCCAGATTTTATGTTGTCCTGGAGAGCTTGCAGAGCACTGGGGAAAGGCAGCAGAGAATTCCTTGCTAGCACCTTCTCTGTGCCTGGGAAGCAGAAGTGTTCACATTGCTTCGCAAGAATCGCTTTTGTGCAGAAAACAGTAACACTTGTTCAGAAGGAAAGAAAGCACAGAGCCCCAGATTCTATGTTGTCCTGGAGAGCTTGCAGAGCACTGGGGAAAGGCAGGCAGAGAATTCCCTGCTAGCACCTTCTCTGTGCCTGGGAAGCAGAAGTGTTCACATTGCTTCGCAAGAATCGCTTTTGTGCAGAAAACAGTAACACTTGTTCAGAAGGAAAGAAAGCACAGAGCCCCAGATTCTATGTTGTCCTGGAGAGCTTGCAGAGCACTGGGGAAAGGCAGGCAGAGAATTCCTTGCTAGCACCTTCTCTGTGCCTGGGAAGCAGAAGTGTTCACATTGCTTCGCAGAATCGCTTTTGTGCAGAAAACAGTAACACTTGTTCAGAAGGAAAGAAAGCACAGAGCCCCAGATTCTATGTTGTCCTGGAGAGCTTGCAGAGCACTGGGGAAAGGCAGGCAGAGAATTCCCTGCTAGCACCTTCTCTGTGCCTGTTCACATTGCTTCGCAGAATCGCTTTTGTGCAGAAAACAGTAACACTTGTTCAGAACGAAAGAAAGCACAGAGCCCCAGATTTTCTGTTGTCCCGGAGAGCTTGCAGAGCACTGGGGAAAGGCAGGCAGAGAATTCCCTGCTAGCACCTTCTCTGTGCCTGGGAAGCAGAAGTGTTCACATTGCTTCGCAAGAATCGCTCTTGTGCAGAAAACACTAACACTTGTTCAGAAGGAAAGAAAGCACAGAGCCCCAGATTTTATGTTGTCCTGGAGAGCTTGCAGAGCACTGGGGAAAGGCAGGCAGAGAATTCCCTGATAGCACCTTCTCTGTGCCTGTTCACATTGCTTCGCAGAATCGCTTTTGTGCAGAAAACAGTAACACTTGTTCAGAAGGAAAGAAAGCACAGAGCCCCAGATTCTATGTTGTCCTGGAGAGCTTGCAGAGCACTGGGGAAAGGCAGGCAGAGAATTCCCTGCTAGCACCTTCACTGTGCCTGGGAAGCAGAAGTGTTCACATTGCTTCGCAAGAATCGCTTTTGTGCAGAAAACACTAACACTTGTTCAGAAGGAAAGAAAGAACAGAGCCCCTGATTCTATGTTGTCCTGGAGAGCTTGCAGAGCACTGGGGAAAGGCAGGCAGAGAATTCCTTGCTAGCACCTTCTCTGTGCCTGGGAAGCAGAATTGTTCACATTGCTTCGCAAGAATCGCTTTTGTGCAGAAAACAGTAACACTTGTTCAGAAGGAAAGAAAGCACAGAGCCCCAGATTTTATGTTGTCCTGGAGAGCTTGCAGAGCACTGGGGAAAGGCAGGCAGAGAATTCCCTGCTAGCACCTTCTCTGTGCCTGTTCACATTGCTTCGCAGAATCGCTTTTGTGCAGAAAACAGTAACACTTGTTCAGAACGAAAGAAAGCACAGAGCCCCAGATTTTCTGTTGTCCCGGAGAGCTTGCAGAGCACTGGGGAAAGGCAGGCAGAGAATTCCCTGCTAGCACCTTCTCTGTGCCTGGGAAGCAGAAGTGTTCACATTGCTTCGCAAGAATCGCTTTTGTGCAGAAAACACTAACACTTGTTCAGAACGAAAGAAAGCACAGAGCCCCAGATTCTATGTTGTCCTGGAGAGCTTGCAGAGCACTGGGGAAAGGCAGGCAGAGAATTCCCTGCTAGCACCTTCTCTGTGCCTGTTCACATTGCTTCGCAAGAATCGCTTTTGTGCAGAAAACAGTAACACTTGTTCAGAAGGAAAGAAAGCACAGAGCCCCAGATTTTATGTTGTCCTGGAGAGCTTGCAGAGCACTGGGGAAAGGCAGGCAGAGAATTCCTTGCTAGCACCTTCTCTGTGCCTGGGAAGCAGAAGTGTTCACATTGCTTCGCAAGAATCACTTTTGTGCAGAAAACAGTAACACTTGTTCAGAAGGAAAGAAAGCACAGAGCCCCAGATTCTATGTTGTCCTGGAGAGCTTGCAGAGCACTGGGGAAAGGCAGGCAGAGAATTCCCTGATAGCACCTTCTCTGTGCCTGGGAAGCAGAAGTGTTCACATTGCTTCGCAAGAATCGCTTTTGTGCAGAAAACAGTAACACTTGTTCAGAAGGAAAGAAAGCACAGAGCCCCAGATTCTATGTTGTCCTGGAGAGCTTGCAGAGCACTGGGGAAAGGCAGGCAGAGAATTCCTTGCTAGTACCTTCTCTGTGCCTGGGAAGCAGAAGTGTTCACATTGCTTCGCAGAATCGCTTTTGTGCAGAAAACAGTAACACTTGTTCAGAAGGAAAGAAAGCACAGAGCCCCAGATTCTATGTTGTCCTGGAGAGCTTGCAGAGCACTGGGGAAAGGCAGGCAGAGAATTCCCTGCTAGCACCTTCTCTGTGCCTGTTCACATTGCTTCGCAGAATCGCTTTTGTGCAGAAAACAGTAACACTTGTTCAGAACGAAAGAAAGCACAGAGCCCCAGATTTTATGTTGTCCCGGAGAGCTTGCAGAGCACTGGGGAAAGGCAGGCAGAGAATTCCCTGCTAGCACCTTCTCTGTGCCTGGGAAGCAGAAGTGTTCACATTGCTTCGCAAGAATCGCTCTTGTGCAGAAAACACTAACACTTGTTCAGAAGGAAAGAAAGCACAGAGCCCCAGATTTTATGTTGTCCTGGAGAGCTTGCAGAGCACTGGGGAAAGGCAGGCAGAGAATTCCCTGCTAGCACCTTCTCTGTGCCTGTTCACATTGCTTCGCAGAATCGCTTTTGTGCAGAAAACAGTAACACTTGTTCAGAACGAAAGAAAGCACAGAGCCCCAGATTTGCTGTTCTCCTGGAGAGCTTGCAGAGCACTGGGGAAAGGCAGGCAGAGAATTCCCTGCTAGCACCTTCTCTGTGCCTGGGAAGCAGAAGTGTTCACATTGCTTCGCAGAATCGCTTTTGTGCAGAAAACACTAACACTTGTTTAGAACGAAAGAAAGCACAGAGCCCCAGTTTCTATGTTGTCCTGGAGAGCTTGCAGAGCACTGGGGAAAGGCAGGCAGAGAATTCCCTGCTAGCACCTTCTCTGTGCCTGGGAAGCAGAAGTGTTCACATTGCTTCGCAAGAATCGCTTTTGTGCAGAAAACACTAACACTTGTTCAGAAGGAAAGAAAGCACAGAGCCCCAGATTCTATGTTGTCCTGGAGAGCTTGCAGAGCACTGGGGAAAGGCAGGCAGAGAATTCCCTGCTAGCACCTTCTCTGTGCCTGGGAAGCAGAAGTGTTCACATTGCTTCGCAGAATCGCTTTTGTGCAGAAAACACTAACACTTGTTCAGAAGGAAAGAAAGCACAGAGCCCCAGATTCTATGTTGTCCTGGAGAGCTTGCAGAGCACTGGGGAAAGGCAGGCAGAGAATTCCCTGCTAGCACCTTCTCTGTGCCTGGGAAGCAGAAGTGTTCACATTGCTTCGCAAGAATCGCTTTTGTGCAGAAAACACTAACACTTGTTCAGAAGGAAAGAAAGCACAGAGCCCCAGATTTTATGTTGTCCTGGAGAGCTTGCAGAGCACTGGGGAAAGGCAGGCAGAGAATTCCCTGCTAGCACCTTCTCTGTGCCTGTTCACATTGCTTCGCAGAATCGCTTTTGTGCAGAAAACAGTAACACTTGTTCAGAACGAAAGAAAGCACAGAGCCCCAGATTTTCTGTTGTCCCGGAGAGCTTGCAGAGCACTGGGGAAAGGCAGGCAGAGAATTCCCTGCTAGCACCTTCTCTGTGCCTGGGAAGCAGAAGTGTTCACATTGCTTCGCAAGAATCGCTCTTGTGCAGAAAACACTAACACTTGTTCAGAAGGAAAGAAAGCACAGAGCCCCAGATTTTATGTTGTCCTGGAGAGCTTGCAGAGCACTGGGGAAAGGCAGGCAGAGAATTCCCTGATAGCACCTTCTCTGTGCCTGTTCACATTGCTTCGCAGAATCGCTTTTGTGCAGAAAACAGTAACACTTGTTCAGAAGGAAAGAAAGCACAGAGCCCCAGATTCTATGTTGTCCTGGAGAGCTTGCAGAGCACTGGGGAAAGGCAGGCAGAGAATTCCCTGCTAGCACCTTCACTGTGCCTGGGAAGCAGAAGTGTTCACATTGCTTCGCAAGAATCGCTTTTGTGCAGAAAACACTAACACTTGTTCAGAAGGAAAGAAAGAACAGAGCCCCTGATTCTATGTTGTCCTGGAGAGCTTGCAGAGCACTGGGGAAAGGCAGGCAGAGAATTCCTTGCTAGCACCTTCTCTGTGCCTGGGAAGCAGAAGTGTTCACATTGCTTCGCAAGAATCGCTTTTGTGCAGAAAACAGTAACACTTGTTCAGAAGGAAAGAAAGCACAGAGCCCCAGATTTTATGTTGTCCTGGAGAGCTTGCAGAGCACTGGGGAAAGGCAGGCAGAGAATTCCCTGCTAGCACCTTCTCTGTGCCTGTTCACATTGCTTCGCAGAATCGCTTTTGTGCAGAAAACAGTAACACTTGTTCAGAACGAAAGAAAGCACAGAGCCCCAGATTTTCTGTTGTCCCGGAGAGCTTGCAGAGCACTGGGGAAAGGCAGGCAGAGAATTCCCTGCTAGCACCTTCTCTGTGCCTGGGAAGCAGAAGTGTTCACATTGCTTCGCAAGAATCGCTTTTGTGCAGAAAACAGTAACACTTGTTCAGAAGGAAAGAAAGCACAGAGCCCCAGATTCTATGTTGTCCTGGAGAGCTTGCAGAGCACTGGGGAAAGGCAGGCAGAGAATTCCCTGCTAGCACCTTCTCTGTGCCTGTTCACATTGCTTCGCAGAATCGCTTTTGTGCAGAAAACAGTAACACTTGTTCAGAAGGAAAGAAAGCACAGAGCCCCAGATTCTATGTTGTCCTGGAGAGCTTGCAGAGCACTGGGGAAAGGCAGGCAGAGAATTCCCTGCTAGCACCTTCTCTGTGCCTGGGAAGCAGAAGTGTTCACATTGCTTCGCAAGAATCGCTCTTGTGCAGAAAACACTAACACTTGTTCAGAAGGAAAGAAAGCACAGAGCCCCAGATTTTATGTTGTCCTGGAGAGCTTGCAGAGCACTGGGGAAAGGCAGGCAGAGAATTCCCTGATAGCACCTTCTCTGTGCCTGTTCACATTGCTTCGCAGAATCGCTTTTGTGCAGAAAACAGTAACACTTGTTCAGAAGGAAAGAAAGCACAGAGCCCCAGATTCTATGTTGTCCTGGAGAGCTTGCAGAGCACTGGGGAAAGGCAGGCAGAGAATTCCCTGCTAGCACCTTCTCTGTGCCTGGGAAGCAGAAGTGTTCACATTGCTTCGCAAGAATCGCTTTTGTGCAGAAAACAGTAACACTTGTTCAGAAGGAAAGAAAGCACAGAGCCCCAGATTTTATGTTGTCCTGGAGAGCTTGCAGAGCACTGGGGAAAGGCAGGCAGAGAATTCCCTGCTAGCACCTTCTCTGTGCCTGTTCACATTGCTTCGCAGAATCGCTTTTGTGCAGAAAACACTAACACTTGTTCAGAAGGAAAGAAATCACAGAGCCCCAGATTCTATGTTGTCCTGGAGAGCTTGCAGAGCACTGGGGAAAGGCAGGCAGAGAATTCCCTGCTAGCACCTTCTCTGTGCCTGGGAAGCAGAAGTGTTCACATTGCTTCGCAAGAATCGCTCTTGTGCAGAAAACACTAACACTTGTTCAGAAGGAAAGAAAGCACAGAGCCCCAGATTTTATGTTGTCCTGGAGAGCTTGCAGAGCACTGGGGAAAGGCAGGCAGAGAATTCCCTGCTAGCACCTTCTCTGTGCCTGTTCACATTGCTTCGCAGAATCGCTTTTGTGCAGAAAACAGTAACACTTGTTCAGAACGAAAGAAAGCACAGAGCCCCAGATTTGCTGTTCTCCTGGAGAGCTTGCAGAGCACTGGGGAAAGGCAGGCAGAGAATTCCCTGCTAGCACCTTCTCTGTGCCTGGGAAGCAGAAGTGTTCACATTGCTTCGCAGAATCGCTTTTGTGCAGAAAACACTAACACTTGTTTAGAACGAAAGAAAGCACAGAGCCCCAGTTTCTATGTTGTCCTGGAGAGCTTGCAGAGCACTGGGGAAAGGCAGGCAGAGAATTCCCTGCTAGCACCTTCTCTGTGCCTGGGAAGCAGAAGTGTTCACATTGCTTCGCAAGAATCGCTTTTGTGCAGAAAACACTAACACTTGTTCAGAAGGAAAGAAAGCACAGAGCCCCAGATTCTATGTTGTCCTGGAGAGCTTGCAGAGCACTGGGGAAAGGCAGGCAGAGAATTCCCTGCTAGCACCTTCTCTGTGCCTGGGAAGCAGAAGTGTTCACATTGCTTCGCAGAATCGCTTTTGTGCAGAAAACACTAACACTTGTTCAGAAGGAAAGAAAGCACAGAGCCCCAGATTCTATGTTGTCCTGGAGAGCTTGCAGAGCACTGGGGAAAGGCAGGCAGAGAATTCCCTGCTAGCACCTTCTCTGTGCCTGGGAAGCAGAAGTGTTCACATTGCTTCGCAAGAATCGCTTTTGTGCAGAAAACACTAACACTTGTTCAGAAGGAAAGAAAGCACAGAGCCCCAGATTTTATGTTGTCCTGGAGAGCTTGCAGAGCACTGGGGAAAGGCAGGCAGAGAATTCCCTGCTAGCACCTTCTCTGTGCCTGTTCACATTGCTTCGCAGAATCGCTTTTGTGCAGAAAACAGTAACACTTGTTCAGAACGAAAGAAAGCACAGAGCCCCAGATTTTCTGTTGTCCCGGAGAGCTTGCAGAGCACTGGGGAAAGGCAGGCAGAGAATTCCCTGCTAGCACCTTCTCTGTGCCTGGGAAGCAGAAGTGTTCACATTGCTTCGCAAGAATCGCTCTTGTGCAGAAAACACTAACACTTGTTCAGAAGGAAAGAAAGCACAGAGCCCCAGATTTTATGTTGTCCTGGAGAGCTTGCAGAGCACTGGGGAAAGGCAGGCAGAGAATTCCCTGATAGCACCTTCTCTGTGCCTGTTCACATTGCTTCGCAGAATCGCTTTTGTGCAGAAAACAGTAACACTTGTTCAGAAGGAAAGAAAGCACAGAGCCCCAGATTCTATGTTGTCCTGGAGAGCTTGCAGAGCACTGGGGAAAGGCAGGCAGAGAATTCCCTGCTAGCACCTTCACTGTGCCTGGGAAGCAGAAGTGTTCACATTGCTTCGCAAGAATCGCTTTTGTGCAGAAAACACTAACACTTGTTCAGAAGGAAAGAAAGAACAGAGCCCCTGATTCTATGTTGTCCTGGAGAGCTTGCAGAGCACTGGGGAAAGGCAGGCAGAGAATTCCTTGCTAGCACCTTCTCTGTGCCTGGGAAGCAGAAGTGTTCACATTGCTTCGCAAGAATCGCTTTTGTGCAGAAAACAGTAACACTTGTTCAGAAGGAAAGAAAGCACAGAGCCCCAGATTTTATGTTGTCCTGGAGAGCTTGCAGAGCACTGGGGAAAGGCAGGCAGAGAATTCCCTGCTAGCACCTTCTCTGTGCCTGTTCACATTGCTTCGCAGAATCGCTTTTGTGCAGAAAACAGTAACACTTGTTCAGAACGAAAGAAAGCACAGAGCCCCAGATTTTCTGTTGTCCCGGAGAGCTTGCAGAGCACTGGGGAAAGGCAGGCAGAGAATTCCCTGCTAGCACCTTCTCTGTGCCTGGGAAGCAGAAGTGTTCACATTGCTTCGCAAGAATCGCTTTTGTGCAGAAAACAGTAACACTTGTTCAGAAGGAAAGAAAGCACAGAGCCCCAGATTCTATGTTGTCCTGGAGAGCTTGCAGAGCACTGGGGAAAGGCAGGCAGAGAATTCCTTGCTAGCACCTTCTCTGTGCCTGGGAAGCAGAAGTGTTCACATTGCTTCGCAAGAATCGCTTTTGTGCAGAAAACAGTAACACTTGTTCAGAAGGAAAGAAAGCACAGAGCCCCAGATTTTATGTTGTCCTGGAGAGCTTGCAGAGCACTGGGGAAAGGCAGGCAGAGAATTCCCTGCTAGCACCTTCTCTGTGCCTGTTCACATTGCTTCGCAGAATCGCTTTTGTGCAGAAAACAGTAACACTTGTTCAGAACGAAAGAAAGCACAGAGCCCCAGATTTTCTGTTGTCCCGGAGAGCTTGCAGAGCACTGGGGAAAGGCAGGCAGAGAATTCCCTGCTAGCACCTTCTCTGTGCCTGGGAAGCAGAAGTGTTCACATTGCTTCGCAAGAATCGCTTTTGTGCAGAAAACAGTAACACTTGTTCAGAAGGAAAGAAAGCACAGAGCCCCAGATTCTATGTTGTCCTGGAGAGCTTGCAGAGCACTGGGGAAAGGCAGGCAGAGAATTCCCTGCTAGCACCTTCTCTGTGCCTGTTCACATTGCTTCGCAGAATCGCTTTTGTGCAGAAAACAGTAACACTTGTTCAGAAGGAAAGAAAGCACAGAGCCCCAGATTCTATGTTGTCCTGGAGAGCTTGCAGAGCACTGGGGAAAGGCAGGCAGAGAATTCCCTGCTAGCACCTTCTCTGTGCCTGGGAAGCAGAAGTGTTCACATTGCTTCGCAAGAATCGCTCTTGTGCAGAAAACACTAACACTTGTTCAGAAGGAAAGAAAGCACAGAGCCCCAGATTTTATGTTGTCCTGGAGAGCTTGCAGAGCACTGGGGAAAGGCAGGCAGAGAATTCCCTGATAGCACCTTCTCTGTGCCTGTTCACATTGCTTCGCAGAATCGCTTTTGTGCAGAAAACAGTAACACTTGTTCAGAAGGAAAGAAAGCACAGAGCCCCAGATTCTATGTTGTCCTGGAGAGCTTGCAGAGCACTGGGGAAAGGCAGGCAGAGAATTCCCTGCTAGCACCTTCTCTGTGCCTGGGAAGCAGAAGTGTTCACATTGCTTCGCAAGAATCGCTTTTGTGCAGAAAACAGTAACACTTGTTCAGAAGGAAAGAAAGCACAGAGCCCCAGATTTTATGTTGTCCTGGAGAGCTTGCAGAGCACTGGGGAAAGGCAGGCAGAGAATTCCCTGCTAGCACCTTCTCTGTGCCTGTTCACATTGCTTCGCAGAATCGCTTTTGTGCAGAAAACACTAACACTTGTTCAGAAGGAAAGAAATCACAGAGCCCCAGATTCTATGTTGTCCTGGAGAGCTTGCAGAGCACTGGGGAAAGGCAGGCAGAGAATTCCCTGCTAGCACCTTCTCTGTGCCTGGGAAGCAGAAGTGTTCACATTGCTTCGCAAGAATCGCTCTTGTGCAGAAAACACTAACACTTGTTCAGAAGGAAAGAAAGCACAGAGCCCCAGATTTTATGTTGTCCTGGAGAGCTTGCAGAGCACTGGGGAAAGGCAGGCAGAGAATTCCCTGCTAGCACCTTCTCTGTGCCTGTTCACATTGCTTCGCAGAATCGCTTTTGTGCAGAAAACAGTAACACTTGTTCAGAACGAAAGAAAGCACAGAGCCCCAGATTTGCTGTTCTCCTGGAGAGCTTGCAGAGCACTGGGGAAAGGCAGGCAGAGAATTCCCTGCTAGCACCTTCTCTGTGCCTGGGAAGCAGAAGTGTTCACATTGCTTCGCAGAATCGCTTTTGTGCAGAAAACACTAACACTTGTTTAGAACGAAAGAAAGCACAGAGCCCCAGTTTCTATGTTGTCCTGGAGAGCTTGCAGAGCACTGGGGAAAGGCAGGCAGAGAATTCCCTGCTAGCACCTTCTCTGTGCCTGGGAAGCAGAAGTGTTCACATTGCTTCGCAAGAATCGCTTTTGTGCAGAAAACACTAACACTTGTTCAGAAGGAAAGAAAGCACAGAGCCCCAGATTCTATGTTGTCCTGGAGAGCTTGCAGAGCACTGGGGAAAGGCAGGCAGAGAATTCCCTGCTAGCACCTTCTCTGTGCCTGGGAAGCAGAAGTGTTCACATTGCTTCGCAGAATCGCTTTTGTGCAGAAAACACTAACACTTGTTCAGAAGGAAAGAAAGCACAGAGCCCCAGATTCTATGTTGTCCTGGAGAGCTTGCAGAGCACTGGGGAAAGGCAGGCAGAGAATTCCCTGCTAGCACCTTCTCTGTGCCTGGGAAGCAGAAGTGTTCACATTGCTTCGCAAGAATCGCTTTTGTGCAGAAAACACTAACACTTGTTCAGAAGGAAAGAAAGCACAGAGCCCCAGATTTTATGTTGTCCTGGAGAGCTTGCAGAGCACTGGGGAAAGGCAGGCAGAGAATTCCCTGCTAGCACCTTCTCTGTGCCTGTTCACATTGCTTCGCAGAATCGCTTTTGTGCAGAAAACAGTAACACTTGTTCAGAACGAAAGAAAGCACAGAGCCCCAGATTTTCTGTTGTCCCGGAGAGCTTGCAGAGCACTGGGGAAAGGCAGGCAGAGAATTCCCTGCTAGCACCTTCTCTGTGCCTGGGAAGCAGAAGTGTTCACATTGCTTCGCAAGAATCGCTCTTGTGCAGAAAACACTAACACTTGTTCAGAAGGAAAGAAAGCACAGAGCCCCAGATTTTATGTTGTCCTGGAGAGCTTGCAGAGCACTGGGGAAAGGCAGGCAGAGAATTCCCTGATAGCACCTTCTCTGTGCCTGTTCACATTGCTTCGCAGAATCGCTTTTGTGCAGAAAACAGTAACACTTGTTCAGAAGGAAAGAAAGCACAGAGCCCCAGATTCTATGTTGTCCTGGAGAGCTTGCAGAGCACTGGGGAAAGGCAGGCAGAGAATTCCCTGCTAGCACCTTCACTGTGCCTGGGAAGCAGAAGTGTTCACATTGCTTCGCAAGAATCGCTTTTGTGCAGAAAACACTAACACTTGTTCAGAAGGAAAGAAAGAACAGAGCCCCTGATTCTATGTTGTCCTGGAGAGCTTGCAGAGCACTGGGGAAAGGCAGGCAGAGAATTCCTTGCTAGCACCTTCTCTGTGCCTGGGAAGCAGAAGTGTTCACATTGCTTCGCAAGAATCGCTTTTGTGCAGAAAACACTAACACTTGTTCAGAAGGAAAGAAAGCACAGAGCCCCAGATTTTATGTTGTCCTGGAGAGCTTGCAGAGCACTGGGGAAAGGCAGGCAGAGAATTCCCTGCTAGCACCTTCTCTGTGCCTGTTCACATTGCTTCGCAGAATCGCTTTTGTGCAGAAAACAGTAACACTTGTTCAGAACGAAAGAAAGCACAGAGCCCCAGATTTTCTGTTGTCCCGGAGAGCTTGCAGAGCACTGGGGAAAGGCAGGCAGAGAATTCCCTGCTAGCACCTTCTCTGTGCCTGGGAAGCAGAAGTGTTCACATTGCTTCGCAAGAATCGCTTTTGTGCAGAAAACAGTAACACTTGTTCAGAAGGAAAGAAAGCACAGAGCCCCAGATTCTATGTTGTCCTGGAGAGCTTGCAGAGCACTGGGGAAAGGCAGGCAGAGAATTCCCTGCTAGCACCTTCTCTGTGCCTGTTCACATTGCTTCGCAGAATCGCTTTTGTGCAGAAAACAGTAACACTTGTTCAGAAGGAAAGAAAGCACAGAGCCCCAGATTCTATGTTGTCCTGGAGAGCTTGCAGAGCACTGGGGAAAGGCAGGCAGAGAATTCCCTGATAGCACCTTCTCTGTGCCTGGGAAGCAGAAGTGTTCACATTGCTTCGCAAGAATCACTTTTGTGCAGAAAACAGTAACACTTGTTTAGAACGAAAGAAAGCACAGAGCCCCAGATTTTATGTTGTCCTGGAGAGCTTGCAGAGCACTGGGGAAAGGCAGGCAGAGAATTCCTTGCTAGCACCTTCTCTGTGCCCGGGAAGCAGAAGTGTTCACATTGCTTCGCAGAATCGCTTTTGTGCAGAAAACAGTAACACTTGTTCAGAAGGAAAGAAAGCACAGAGCCCCAGATTCTATGTTGTCCTGGAGAGCTTGCAGAGCACTGGGGAAAGGCAGGCAGAGAATTCCTTGCTAGCACCTTCTCTGTGCCTGGGAAGCAGAAGTGTTCACATTGCTTCGCAGAATCGCTTTTGTGCAGAAAACAGTAACACTTGTTCAGAAGGAAAGAAAGCACAGAGCCCCAGATTCTATGTTGTCCTGGAGAGCTTGCAGAGCACTGGGGAAAGGCAGGCAGAGAATTCCCTGCTAGCACCTTCTCTGTGCCTGGGAAGCAGAAGTGTTCACATTGCTTCGCAAGAATCGCTTTTGTGCAGAAAACACTAACACTTGTTCAGAAGGAAAGAAAGCACAGAGCCCCAGATTCTATGTTGTCCTGGAGAGCTTGCAGAGCACTGGGGAAAGGCAGGCAGAGAATTCCCTGCTAGCACCTTCTCTGTGCCTGTTCACATTGCTTCGCAGAATCGCTTTTGTGCAGAAAACAGTAACACTTGTTCAGAACGAAAGAAAGCACAGAGCCCCAGATTTTCTGTTGTCCCGGAGAGCTTGCAGAGCACTGGGGAAAGGCAGGCAGAGAATTCCCTGCTAGCACCTTCTCTGTGCCTGGGAAGCAGAAGTGTTCACATTGCTTCGCAAGAATCGCTCTTGTGCAGAAAACACTAACACTTGTTCAGAAGGAAAGAAAGCACAGAGCCCCAGATTTTATGTTGTCCTGGAGAGCTTGCAGAGCACTGGGGAAAGGCAGGCAGAGAATTCCCTGATAGCACCTTCTCTGTGCCTGTTCACATTGCTTCGCAGAATCGCTTTTGTGCAGAAAACAGTAACACTTGTTCAGAAGGAAAGAAAGCACAGAGCCCCAGATTCTATGTTGTCCTGGAGAGCTTGCAGAGCACTGGGGAAAGGCAGGCAGAGAATTCCCTGCTAGCACCTTCTCTGTGCCTGGGAAGCAGAAGTGTTCACATTGCTTCGCAAGAATCGCTTTTGTGCAGAAAACAGTAACACTTGTTCAGAAGGAAAGAAAGCACAGAGCCCCAGATTTTATGTTGTCCTGGAGAGCTTGCAGAGCACTGGGGAAAGGCAGGCAGAGAATTCCCTGCTAGCACCTTCTCTGTGCCTGTTCACATTGCTTCGCAGAATCGCTTTTGTGCAGAAAACACTAACACTTGTTCAGAAGGAAAGAAATCACAGAGCCCCAGATTCTATGTTGTCCTGGAGAGCTTGCAGAGCACTGGGGAAAGGCAGGCAGAGAATTCCCTGCTAGCACCTTCTCTGTGCCTGGGAAGCAGAAGTGTTCACATTGCTTCGCAGAATCGCTTTTGTGCAGAAAACACTAACACTTGTTCAGAACAAAAGAAAGCACAGAGCCCCAGATTCTATGTTGTCCTGGAGAGTTTGCAGAGCACTGGGGAAAGGCAGGCAGAGAATTCCCTGCTAGCACCTTCTCTGTGCCTGTTCACATTGCTTCGCAAGAATCGCTTTTGTGCAGAAAACAGTAACACTTGTTCAGAAGGAAAGAAAGCACAGAGCCCCAGATTTTATGTTGTCCTGGAGAGCTTGCAGAGCACTGGGGAAAGGCAGGCAGAGAATTCCTTGCTAGCACCTTCTCTGTGCCTGGGAAGCAGAAGTGTTCACATTGCTTCGCAAGAATCGCTTTTGTGCAGAAAACAGTAACACTTGTTCAGAAGGAAAGAAAGCACAGAGCCCCAGATTCTATGTTGTCCTGGAGAGCTTGCAGAGCACTGGGGAAAGGCAGGCAGAGAATTCCCTGCTAGCACCTTCTCTGTGCGTGGGAAGCAGAAGTGTTCACATTGCTTCGCAAGAATCACTTTTGTGCAGAAAACAGTAACACTTGTTCAGAAGGAAAGAAAGCACAGAGCCCCAGATTCTATGTTGTCCTGGAGAGCTTGCAGAGCACTGGGGAAAGGCAGGCAGAGAATTCCCTGCTAGCACCTTCTCTGTGCCTGGGAAGCAGAAGTGTTCACATTGCTTCGCAAGAATCGCTCTTGTGCAGAAAACACTAACACTTGTTCAGAAGGAAAGAAAGCACAGAGCCCCAGATTTTATGTTGTCCTGGAGAGCTTGCAGAGCACTGGGGAAAGGCAGGCAGAGAATTCCCTGCTAGCACCTTCTCTGTGCCTGTTCACATTGCTTCGCAGAATCGCTTTTGTGCAGAAAACAGTAACACTTGTTCAGAACGAAAGAAAGCACAGAGCCCCAGATTTTCTGTTGTCCCGGAGAGCTTGCAGAGCACTGGGGAAAGGCAGGCAGAGAATTCCCTGCTAGCACCTTCTCTGTGCCTGGGAAGCAGAAGTGTTCACATTGCTTCGCAAGAATCGCTTTTGTGCAGAAAACAGTAACACTTGTTCAGAAGGAAAGAAAGCACAGAGCCCCAGATTCTATGTTGTCCTGGAGAGCTTGCAGAGCACTGGGGAAAGGCAGGCAGAGAATTCCCTGCTAGCACCTTCTCTGTGCCTGTTCACATTGCTTCGCAGAATCGCTTTTGTGCAGAAAACAGTAACACTTGTTCAGAAGGAAAGAAAGCACAGAGCCCCAGATTCTATGTTGTCCTGGAGAGCTTGCAGAGCACTGGGGAAAGGCAGGCAGAGAATTCCCTGATAGCACCTTCTCTGTGCCTGGGAAGCAGAAGTGTTCACATTGCTTCGCAAGAATCACTTTTGTGCAGAAAACAGTAACACTTGTTTAGAACGAAAGAAAGCACAGAGCCCCAGATTTTATGTTGTCCTGGAGAGCTTGCAGAGCACTGGGGAAAGGCAGGCAGAGAATTCCCTGATAGCACCTTCTCTGTGCCCGGGAAGCAGAAGTGTTCACATTGCTTCGCAGAATCGCTTTTGTGCAGAAAACAGTAACACTTGTTCAGAAGGAAAGAAAGCACAGAGCCCCAGATTCTATGTTGTCCTGGAGAGCTTGCAGAGCACTGGGGAAAGGCAGGCAGAGAATTCCTTGCTAGCACCTTCTCTGTGCCTGGGAAGCAGAAGTGTTCACATTGCTTCGCAGAATCGCTTTTGTGCAGAAAACAGTAACACTTGTTCAGAAGGAAAGAAAGCACAGAGCCCCAGATTCTATGTTGTCCTGGAGAGCTTGCAGAGCACTGGGGAAAGGCAGGCAGAGAATTCCCTGCTAGCACCTTCTCTGTGCCTGGGAAGCAGAAGTGTTCACATTGCTTCGCAAGAATCGCTTTTGTGCAGAAAACACTAACACTTGTTCAGAACGAAAGAAAGCACAGAGCCCCAGATTCTATGTTGTCCTGGAGAGCTTGCAGAGCACTGGGGAAAGGCAGGCAGAGAATTCCCTGATAGCACCTTCTCTGTGCCTGTTCACATTGCTTCGCAAGAATCGCTTTTGTGCAGAAAACAGTAACACTTGTTCAGAAGGAAAGAAAGCACAGAGCCCCAGATTTTATGTTGTCCTGGAGAGCTTGCAGAGCACTGGGGAAAGGCAGGCAGAGAATTCCTTGCTAGCACCTTCTCTGTGCCTGGGAAGCAGAAGTGTTCACATTGCTTCGCAAGAATCACTTTTGTGCAGAAAACAGTAACACTTGTTCAGAAGGAAAGAAAGCACAGAGCCCCAGATTCTATGTTGTCCTGGAGAGCTTGCAGAGCACTGGGGAAAGGCAGGCAGAGAATTCCCTGATAGCACCTTCTCTGTGCCTGGGAAGCAGAAGTGTTCACATTGCTTCGCAAGAATCGCTTTTGTGCAGAAAACAGTAACACTTGTTCAGAAGGAAAGAAAGCACAGAGCCCCAGATTCTATGTTGTCCTGGAGAGCTTGCAGAGCACTGGGGAAAGGCAGGCAGAGAATTCCTTGCTAGTACCTTCTCTGTGCCTGGGAAGCAGAAGTGTTCACATTGCTTCGCAGAATCGCTTTTGTGCAGAAAACAGTAACACTTGTTCAGAAGGAAAGAAAGCACAGAGCCCCAGATTCTATGTTGTCCTGGAGAGCTTGCAGAGCACTGGGGAAAGGCAGGCAGAGAATTCCCTGCTAGCACCTTCTCTGTGCCTGTTCACATTGCTTCGCAGAATCGCTTTTGTGCAGAAAACACTAACACTTGTTCAGAACGAAAGAAAGCACAGAGCCCCAGATTTTCTGTTGTCCCGGAGAGCTTGCAGAGCACTGGGGAAAGGCAGGCAGAGAATTCCCTGCTAGCACCTTCTCTGTGCCTGGGAAGCAGAAGTGTTCACATTGCTTCGCAAGAATCGCTCTTGTGCAGAAAACACTAACACTTGTTCAGAAGGAAAGAAAGCACAGAGCCCCAGATTTTATGTTGTCCTGGAGAGCTTGCAGAGCACTGGGGAAAGGCAGGCAGAGAATTCCCTGCTAGCACCTTCTCTGTGCCTGTTCACATTGCTTCGCAGAATCGCTTTTGTGCAGAAAACAGTAACACTTGTTCAGAACGAAAGAAAGCACAGAGCCCCAGATTTGCTGTTCTCCTGGAGAGCTTGCAGAGCACTGGGGAAAGGCAGGCAGAGAATTCCCTGCTAGCACCTTCTCTGTGCCTGGGAAGCAGAAGTGTTCACATTGCTTCGCAGAATCGCTTTTGTGCAGAAAACACTAACACTTGTTCAGAAGGAAAGAAAGCACAGAGCCCCAGATTCTATGTTGTCCTGGAGAGCTTGCAGAGCACTGGGGAAAGGCAGGCAGAGAATTCCCTGCTAGCACCTTCTCTGTGCCTGGGAAGCAGAAGTGTTCACATTGCTTCGCAGAATCGCTTTTGTGCAGAAAACACTAACACTTGTTCAGAAGGAAAGAAAGCACAGAGCCCCAGATTCTATGTTGTCCTGGAGAGCTTGCAGAGCACTGGGGAAAGGCAGGCAGAGAATTCCCTGCTAGCACCTTCTCTGTGCCTGGGAAGCAGAAGTGTTCACATTGCTTCGCAAGAATCGCTTTTGTGCAGAAAACACTAACACTTGTTCAGAAGGAAAGAAAGCACAGAGCCCCAGATTTTATGTTGTCCTGGAGAGCTTGCAGAGCACTGGGGAAAGGCAGGCAGAGAATTCCCTGCTAGCACCTTCTCTGTGCCTGGGAAGCAGAAGTGTTCACATTGCTTCGCAAGAATCGCTTTTGTGCAGAAAACACTAACACTTGTTCAGAAGGAAAGAAAGCACAGAGCCCCAGATTCTATGTTGTCCTGGAGAGCTTGCAGAGCACTGGGGAAAGGCAGGCAGAGAATTCCCTGATAGCACCTTCTCTGTGCCTGTTCACATTGCTTCGCAAGAATCGCTTTTGTGCAGAAAACAGTAACACTTGTTCAGAAGGAAAGAAAGCACAGAGCCCCAGATTTTATGTTGTCCTGGAGAGCTTGCAGAGCACTGGGGAAAGGCAGCAGAGAATTCCTTGCTAGCACCTTCTCTGTGCCTGGGAAGCAGAAGTGTTCACATTGCTTCGCAAGAATCGCTTTTGTGCAGAAAACAGTAACACTTGTTCAGAAGGAAAGAAAGCACAGAGCCCCAGATTCTATGTTGTCCTGGAGAGCTTGCAGAGCACTGGGGAAAGGCAGGCAGAGAATTCCCTGCTAGCACCTTCTCTGTGCCTGGGAAGCAGAAGTGTTCACATTGCTTCGCAAGAATCGCTTTTGTGCAGAAAACAGTAACACTTGTTCAGAAGGAAAGAAAGCACAGAGCCCCAGATTCTATGTTGTCCTGGAGAGCTTGCAGAGCACTGGGGAAAGGCAGGCAGAGAATTCCTTGCTAGCACCTTCTCTGTGCCTGGGAAGCAGAAGTGTTCACATTGCTTCGCAGAATCGCTTTTGTGCAGAAAACAGTAACACTTGTTCAGAAGGAAAGAAAGCACAGAGCCCCAGATTCTATGTTGTCCTGGAGAGCTTGCAGAGCACTGGGGAAAGGCAGGCAGAGAATTCCCTGCTAGCACCTTCTCTGTGCCTGTTCACATTGCTTCGCAGAATCGCTTTTGTGCAGAAAACAGTAACACTTGTTCAGAACGAAAGAAAGCACAGAGCCCCAGATTTTCTGTTGTCCCGGAGAGCTTGCAGAGCACTGGGGAAAGGCAGGCAGAGAATTCCCTGCTAGCACCTTCTCTGTGCCTGGGAAGCAGAAGTGTTCACATTGCTTCGCAAGAATCGCTCTTGTGCAGAAAACACTAACACTTGTTCAGAAGGAAAGAAAGCACAGAGCCCCAGATTTTATGTTGTCCTGGAGAGCTTGCAGAGCACTGGGGAAAGGCAGGCAGAGAATTCCCTGATAGCACCTTCTCTGTGCATGTTCACATTGCTTCGCAGAATCGCTTTTGTGCAGAAAACAGTAACACTTGTTCAGAAGGAAAGAAAGAACAGAGCCCCAGATTTTATGTTGTCCTGGAGAGCTTGCAGAGCACTGGGGAAAGGCAGGCAGAGAATTCCCTGCTAGCACCTTCTCTGTGCCTGTTCACATTGCTTCGCAGAATCGCTTTTGTGCAGAAAACAGTAACACTTGTTCAGAACGAAAGAAAGCACAGAGCCCCAGATTCTATGTTGTCCTGGAGAGCTTGCAGAGCACTGGGGAAAGGCAGGCAGAGAATTCCCTGCTAGCACCTTCTCTGTGCCTGGGAAGCAGAAGTGTTCACATTGCTTCGCAAGAATCGCTTTTGTGCAGAAAACAGTAACACTTGTTCAGAAGGAAAGAAAGCACAGAGCCCCAGATTCTATGTTGTCCTGGAGAGCTTGCAGAGCACTGGGGAAAGGCAGGCAGAGAATTCCCTGATAGCACCTTCTCTGTGCCTGTTCACATTGCTTCGCAGAATCGCTTTTGTGCAGAAAACAGTAACACTTGTTCAGAACGAAAGAAAGCACAGAGCCCCAGATTTTCTGTTGTCCCGGAGAGCTTGCAGAGCACTGGGGAAAGGCAGGCAGAGAATTCCCTGATAGCACCTTCTCTGTGCCTGGGAAGCAGAAGTGTTCACATTGCTTCGCAAGAATCGCTTTTGTGCAGAAAACAGTAACACTTGTTCAGAAGGAAAGAAAGCACAGAGCCCCAGATTCTATGTTGTCCTGGAGAGCTTGCAGAGCACTGGGGAAAGGCAGGCAGAGAATTCCCTGCTAGCACCTTCTCTGTGCCTGTTCACATTGCTTCGCAGAATCGCTTTTGTGCAGAAAACAGTAACACTTGTTCAGAAGGAAAGAAAGCACAGAGCCCCAGATTCTATGTTGTCCTGGAGAGCTTGCAGAGCACTGGGGAAAGGCAGGCAGAGAATTCCCTGATAGCACCTTCTCTGTGCCTGGGAAGCAGAAGTGTTCACATTGCTTCGCAAGAATCACTTTTGTGCAGAAAACAGTAACACTTGTTTAGAACGAAAGAAAGCACAGAGCCCCAGATTTTATGTTGTCCTGGAGAGCTTGCAGAGCACTGGGGAAAGGCAGGCAGAGAATTCCTTGCTAGCACCTTCTCTGTGCCCGGGAAGCAGAAGTGTTCACATTGCTTCGCAGAATCGCTTTTGTGCAGAAAACAGTAACACTTGTTCAGAAGGAAAGAAAGCACAGAGCCCCAGATTCTATGTTGTCCTGGAGAGCTTGCAGAGCACTGGGGAAAGGCAGGCAGAGAATTCCTTGCTAGCACCTTCTCTGTGCCTGGGAAGCAGAAGTGTTCACATTGCTTCGCAGAATCGCTTTTGTGCAGAAAACAGTAACACTTGTTCAGAAGGAAAGAAAGCACAGAGCCCCAGATTCTATGTTGTCCTGGAGAGCTTGCAGAGCACTGGGGAAAGGCAGGCAGAGAATTCCCTGCTAGCACCTTCTCTGTGCCTGGGAAGCAGAAGTGTTCACATTGCTTCGCAAGAATCGCTTTTGTGCAGAAAACACTAACACTTGTTCAGAAGGAAAGAAAGCACAGAGCCCCAGATTCTATGTTGTCCTGGAGAGCTTGCAGAGCACTGGGGAAAGGCAGGCAGAGAATTCCCTGATAGCACCTTCTCTGTGCCTGTTCACATTGCTTCGCAGAATCGCTTTTGTGCAGAAAACAGTAACACTTGTTCAGAACGAAAGAAAGCACAGAGCCCCAGATTTTCTGTTGTCCCGGAGAGCTTGCAGAGCACTGGGGAAAGGCAGGCAGAGAATTCCCTGCTAGCACCTTCTCTGTGCCTGGGAAGCAGAAGTGTTCACATTGCTTCGCAAGAATCGCTCTTGTGCAGAAAACACTAACACTTGTTCAGAAGGAAAGAAAGCACAGAGCCCCAGATTTTATGTTGTCCTGGAGAGCTTGCAGAGCACTGGGGAAAGGCAGGCAGAGAATTCCCTGATAGCACCTTCTCTGTGCCTGTTCACATTGCTTCGCAGAATCGCTTTTGTGCAGAAAACAGTAACACTTGTTCAGAAGGAAAGAAAGCACAGAGCCCCAGATTCTATGTTGTCCTGGAGAGCTTGCAGAGCACTGGGGAAAGGCAGGCAGAGAATTCCCTGCTAGCACCTTCTCTGTGCCTGGGAAGCAGAAGTGTTCACATTGCTTCGCAAGAATCGCTTTTGTGCAGAAAACAGTAACACTTGTTCAGAAGGAAAGAAAGCACAGAGCCCCAGATTTTATGTTGTCCTGGAGAGCTTGCAGAGCACTGGGGAAAGGCAGGCAGAGAATTCCCTGCTAGCACCTTCTCTGTGCCTGTTCACATTGCTTCGCAGAATCGCTTTTGTGCAGAAAACACTAACACTTGTTCAGAAGGAAAGAAATCACAGAGCCCCAGATTCTATGTTGTCCTGGAGAGCTTGCAGAGCACTGGGGAAAGGCAGGCAGAGAATTCCCTGCTAGCACCTTCTCTGTGCCTGGGAAGCAGAAGTGTTCACATTGCTTCGCAGAATCGCTTTTGTGCAGAAAACACTAACACTTGTTCAGAACAAAAGAAAGCACAGAGCCCCAGATTCTATGTTGTCCTGGAGAGTTTGCAGAGCACTGGGGAAAGGCAGGCAGAGAATTCCCTGCTAGCACCTTCTCTGTGCCTGTTCACATTGCTTCGCAAGAATCGCTTTTGTGCAGAAAACAGTAACACTTGTTCAGAAGGAAAGAAAGCACAGAGCCCCAGATTTTATGTTGTCCTGGAGAGCTTGCAGAGCACTGGGGAAAGGCAGGCAGAGAATTCCTTGCTAGCACCTTCTCTGTGCCTGGGAAGCAGAAGTGTTCACATTGCTTCGCAAGAATCGCTTTTGTGCAGAAAACAGTAACACTTGTTCAGAAGGAAAGAAAGCACAGAGCCCCAGATTCTATGTTGTCCTGGAGAGCTTGCAGAGCACTGGGGAAAGGCAGGCAGAGAATTCCCTGCTAGCACCTTCTCTGTGCGTGGGAAGCAGAAGTGTTCACATTGCTTCGCAAGAATCGCTCTTGTGCAGAAAACACTAACACTTGTTCAGAAGGAAAGAAAGCACAGAGCCCCAGATTTTATGTTGTCCTGGAGAGCTTGCAGAGCACTGGGGAAAGGCAGGCAGAGAATTCCCTGCTAGCACCTTCTCTGTGCCTGTTCACATTGCTTCGCAGAATCGCTTTTGTGCAGAAAACAGTAACACTTGTTCAGAAGGAAAGAAATCACAGAGCCCCAGATTTTATGTTGTCCTGGAGAGCTTGCAGAGCACTGGGGAAAGGCAGGCAGAGAATTCCTTGCTAGCACCTTCTCTGTGCCTGGGAAGCAGAAGTGTTCACATTGCTTCGCAGAATCGCTTTTGTGCAGAAAACAGTAACACTTGTTCAGAAGGAAAGAAAGCACAGAGCCCCAGATTCTATGTTGTCCTGGAGAGCTTGCAGAGCACTGGGGAAAGGCAGGCAGAGAATTCCCTGATAGCACCTTCTCTGTGCCTGGGAAGCAGAAGTGTTCACATTGCTTCGCAAGAATCGCTTTTGTGCAGAAAACAGTAACACTTGTTCAGAAGGAAAGAAAGCACAGAGCCCCAGATTCTATGTTGTCCTGGAGAGCTTGCAGAGCACTGGGGAAAGGCAGGCAGAGAATTCCCTGATAGCACCTTCTCTGTGCCTGGGAAGCAGAAGTGTTCACATTGCTTCGCAGAATCGCTTTTGTGCAGAAAACAGTAACACTTGTTCAGAAGGAAAGAAAGCACAGAGCCCCAGATTCTATGTTGTCCTGGAGAGCTTGCAGAGCACTGGGGAAAGGCAGGCAGAGAATTCCTTGCTAGCACCTTCTCTGTGCCTGGGAAGCAGAAGTGTTCACATTGCTTCGCAGAATCGCTTTTGTGCAGAAAACAGTAACACTTGTTCAGAAGGAAAGAAAGCACAGAGCCCCAGATTCTATGTTGTCCTGGAGAGCTTGCAGAGCACTGGGGAAAGGCAGGCAGAGAATTCCCTGATAGCACCTTCTCTGTGCCTGGGAAGCAGAAGTGTTCACATTGCTTCGCAAGAATCGCTCTTGTGCAGAAAACACTAACACTTGTTCAGAAGGAAAGAAAGCACAGAGCCCCTGATTCTATGTTGTCCTGGAGAGCTTGCAGAGCACTGGGGAAAGGCAGGCAGATAATTCCTTGCTAGCACCTTCTCTGTGCCTGGGAAGCAGAAGTGTTCACATTGCTTCGCAAGAATTGCTTTTGTGCAGAAAACAGTAACACTTGTTCAGAAGGAAAGAAAGAACAGAGCCCCAGATTTTATGTTGTCCTGGAGAGCTTGCAGAGCACTGGGGAAAGGCAGGCAGAGAATTCCCTGCTAGCACCTTCTCTGTGCCTGTTCACATTGCTTCGCAGAATCGCTTTTGTGCAGAAAACAGTAACACTTGTTCAGAACGAAAGAAAGCACAGAGCCCCAGATTCTATGTTGTCCTGGAGAGCTTGCAGAGCACTGGGGAAAGGCAGGCAGAGAATTCCCTGCTAGCACCTTCTCTGTGCCTGGGAAGCAGAAGTGTTCACATTGCTTCGCAAGAATCGCTTTTGTGCAGAAAACAGTAACACTTGTTCAGAAGGAAAGAAAGCACAGAGCCCCAGATTCTATGTTGTCCTGGAGAGCTTGCAGAGCACTGGGGAAAGGCAGGCAGAGAATTCCCTGATAGCACCTTCTCTGTGCCTGTTCACATTGCTTCGCAGAATCGCTTTTGTGCAGAAAACAGTAACACTTGTTCAGAACGAAAGAAAGCACAGAGCCCCAGATTTTCTGTTGTCCCGGAGAGCTTGCAGAGCACTGGGGAAAGGCAGGCAGAGAATTCCCTGCTAGCACCTTCTCTGTGCCTGGGAAGCAGAAGTGTTCACATTGCTTCGCAAGAATCGCTTTTGTGCAGAAAACAGTAACACTTGTTCAGAAGGAAAGAAAGCACAGAGCCCCAGATTCTATGTTGTCCTGGAGAGCTTGCAGAGCACTGGGGAAAGGCAGGCAGAGAATTCCCTGCTAGCACCTTCTCTGTGCCTGTTCACATTGCTTCGCAGAATCGCTTTTGTGCAGAAAACAGTAACACTTGTTCAGAAGGAAAGAAAGCACAGAGCCCCAGATTCTATGTTGTCCTGGAGAGCTTGCAGAGCACTGGGGAAAGGCAGGCAGAGAATTCCCTGATAGCACCTTCTCTGTGCCTGGGAAGCAGAAGTGTTCACATTGCTTCGCAAGAATCGCTTTTGTGCAGAAAACAGTAACACTTGTTCAGAAGGAAAGAAAGCACAGAGCCCCAGATTCTATGTTGTCCTGGAGAGCTTGCAGAGCACTGGGGAAAGGCAGGCAGAGAATTCCTTGCTAGCACCTTCTCTGTGCCTGGGAAGCAGAAGTGTTCACATTGCTTCGCAGAATCGCTTTTGTGCAGAAAACAGTAACACTTGTTCAGAAGGAAAGAAAGCACAGAGCCCCAGATTTTATGTTGTCCTGGAGAGCTTGCAGAGCACTGGGGAAAGGCAGGCAGAGAATTCCCTGATAGCACCTTCTCTGTGCCTGGGAAGCAGAAGTGTTCACATTGCTTCGCAAGAATCGCTTTTGTGCAGAAAACAGTAACACTTGTTCAGAAGGAAAGAAAGCACAGAGCCCCAGATTCTATGTTGTCCTGGAGAGCTTGCAGAGCACTGGGGAAAGGCAGGCAGAGAATTCCTTGCTAGCACCTTCTCTGTGCCTGGGAAGCAGAAGTGTTCACATTGCTTCGCAGAATCGCTTTTGTGCAGAAAACAGTAACACTTGTTCAGAAGGAAAGAAAGCACAGAGCCCCAGATTCTATGTTGTCCTGGAGAGCTTGCAGAGCACTGGGGAAAGGCAGGCAGAGAATTCCTTGCTAGCACCTTCTCTGTGCCTGGGAAGCAGAAGTGTTCACATTGCTTCGCAGAATCGCTTTTGTGCAGAAAACAGTAACACTTGTTCAGAAGGAAAGAAAGCACAGAGCCCCAGATTTTATGTTGTCCTGTAGAGCTTGCAGAGCACTGGGGAAAGGCAGGCAGAGAATTCCCTGATAGCACCTTCTCTGTGCCTGTTCACATTGCTTCGCAGAATCGCTTTTGTGCAGAAAACAGTAACACTTGTTCAGAAGGAAAGAAAGCACAGAGCCCCAGATTCTATGTTGTCCTGGAGAGCTTGCAGAGCACTGGGGAAAGGCAGGCAGAGAATTCCCTGATAGCACCTTCTCTGTGCCTGGGAAGCAGAAGTGTTCACATTGCTTCGCAGAATCGCTTTTGTGCAGAAAACAGTAACACTTGTTCAGAAGGAAAGAAAGCACAGAGCCCCAGATTCTATGTTGTCCTGGAGAGCTTGCAGAGCACTGGGGAAAGGCAGGCAGAGAATTCCTTGCTAGCACCTTCTCTGTGCCTGGGAAGCAGAAGTGTTCACATTGCTTCGCAGAATCGCTTTTGTGCAGAAAACAGTAACACTTGTTCAGAAGGAAAGAAAGCACAGAGCCCCAGATTCTATGTTGTCCTGGAGAGCTTGCAGAGCACTGGGGAAAGGCAGGCAGAGAATTCCCTGATAGCACCTTCTCTGTGCCTGGGAAGCAGAAGTGTTCACATTGCTTCGCAAGAATCGCTCTTGTGCAGAAAACACTAACACTTGTTCAGAAGGAAAGAAAGCACAGAGCCCCTGATTCTATGTTGTCCTGGAGAGCTTGCAGAGCACTGGGGAAAGGCAGGCAGATAATTCCTTGCTAGCACCTTCTCTGTGCCTGGGAAGCAGAAGTGTTCACATTGCTTCGCAAGAATTGCTTTTGTGCAGAAAACAGTAACACTTGTTCAGAAGGAAAGAAAGAACAGAGCCCCAGATTTTATGTTGTCCTGGAGAGCTTGCAGAGCACTGGGGAAAGGCAGGCAGAGAATTCCCTGCTAGCACCTTCTCTGTGCCTGTTCACATTGCTTCGCAGAATCGCTTTTGTGCAGAAAACAGTAACACTTGTTCAGAACGAAAGAAAGCACAGAGCCCCAGATTCTATGTTGTCCTGGAGAGCTTGCAGAGCACTGGGGAAAGGCAGGCAGAGAATTCCCTGCTAGCACCTTCTCTGTGCCTGGGAAGCAGAAGTGTTCACATTGCTTCGCAAGAATCGCTTTTGTGCAGAAAACAGTAACACTTGTTCAGAAGGAAAGAAAGCACAGAGCCCCAGATTCTATGTTGTCCTGGAGAGCTTGCAGAGCACTGGGGAAAGGCAGGCAGAGAATTCCCTGATAGCACCTTCTCTGTGCCTGTTCACATTGCTTCGCAGAATCGCTTTTGTGCAGAAAACAGTAACACTTGTTCAGAACGAAAGAAAGCACAGAGCCCCAGATTTTCTGTTGTCCCGGAGAGCTTGCAGAGCACTGGGGAAAGGCAGGCAGAGAATTCCCTGATAGCACCTTCTCTGTGCCTGGGAAGCAGAAGTGTTCACATTGCTTCGCAAGAATCGCTTTTGTGCAGAAAACAGTAACACTTGTTCAGAAGGAAAGAAAGCACAGAGCCCCAGATTCTATGTTGTCCTGGAGAGCTTGCAGAGCACTGGGGAAAGGCAGGCAGAGAATTCCCTGCTAGCACCTTCTCTGTGCCTGTTCACATTGCTTCGCAGAATCGCTTTTGTGCAGAAAACAGTAACACTTGTTCAGAAGGAAAGAAAGCACAGAGCCCCAGATTCTATGTTGTCCTGGAGAGCTTGCAGAGCACTGGGGAAAGGCAGGCAGAGAATTCCCTGATAGCACCTTCTCTGTGCCTGGGAAGCAGAAGTGTTCACATTGCTTCGCAAGAATCGCTTTTGTGCAGAAAACAGTAACACTTGTTCAGAAGGAAAGAAAGCACAGAGCCCCAGATTCTATGTTGTCCTGGAGAGCTTGCAGAGCACTGGGGAAAGGCAGGCAGAGAATTCCTTGCTAGCACCTTCTCTGTGCCTGGGAAGCAGAAGTGTTCACATTGCTTCGCAGAATCGCTTTTGTGCAGAAAACAGTAACACTTGTTCAGAAGGAAAGAAAGCACAGAGCCCCAGATTCTATGTTGTCCTGGAGAGCTTGCAGAGCACTGGGGAAAGGCAGGCAGAGAATTCCTTGCTAGCACCTTCTCTGTGCCCGGGAAGCAGAAGTGTTCACATTGCTTCGCAGAATCGCTTTTGTGCAGAAAACAGTAACACTTGTTCAGAAGGAAAGAAAGCACAGAGCCCCAGATTCTATGTTGTCCTGGAGAGCTTGCAGAGCACTGGGGAAAGGCAGGCAGAGAATTCCCTGCTAGCACCTTCTCTGTGCCTGTTCACATTGCTTCGCAGAATCGCTTTTGTGCAGAAAACACTAACACTTGTTCAGAACGAAAGAAAGCACAGAGCCCCAGATTTTCTGTTGTCCCGGAGAGCTTGCAGAGCACTGGGGAAAGGCAGGCAGAGAATTCCCTGCTAGCACCTTCTCTGTGCCTGGGAAGCAGAAGTGTTCACATTGCTTCGCAAGAATCGCTTTTGTGCAGAAAACAGTAACACTTGTTCAGAAGGAAAGAAAGCACAGAGCCCCAGATTTTATGTTGTCCTGGAGAGCTTGCAGAGCACTGGGGAAAGGCAGGCAGAGAATTCCCTGCTAGCACCTTCTCTGTGCCTGTTCACATTGCTTCGCAGAATCGCTTTTGTGCAGAAAACAGTAACACTTGTTCAGAAGGAAAGAAAGCACAGAGCCCCAGATTCTATGTTGTCCTGGAGAGCTTGCAGAGCACTGGGGAAAGGCAGGCAGAGAATTCCCTGCTAGCACCTTCTCTGTGCCTGGGAAGCAGAAGTGTTCACATTGCTTCGCAAGAATCGCTTTTGTGCAGAAAACAGTAACACTTGTTCAGAAGGAAAGAAAGCACAGAGCCCCAGATTCTATGTTGTCCTGGAGAGCTTGCAGAGCACTGGGGAAAGGCAGGCAGAGAATTCCTTGCTAGCACCTTCTCTGTGCCTGGGAAGCAGAAGTGTTCACATTGCTTCGCAGAATCGCTTTTGTGCAGAAAACAGTAACACTTGTTCAGAAGGAAAGAAAGCACAGAGCCCCAGATTCTATGTTGTCCTGGAGAGCTTGCAGAGCACTGGGGAAAGGCAGGCAGAGAATTCCCTGCTAGCACCTTCTCTGTGCCTGTTCACATTGCTTCGCAGAATCGCTTTTGTGCAGAAAACAGTAACACTTGTTCAGAACGAAAGAAAGCACAGAGCCCCAGATTTTCTGTTGTCCCGGAGAGCTTGCAGAGCACTGGGGAAAGGCAGGCAGAGAATTCCCTGCTAGCACCTTCTCTGTGCCTGGGAAGCAGAAGTGTTCACATTGCTTCGCAAGAATCGCTCTTGTGCAGAAAACACTAACACTTGTTCAGAAGGAAAGAAAGCACAGAGCCCCAGATTTTATGTTGTCCCGGAGAGCTTGCAGAGCACTGGGGAAAGGCAGGCAGAGAATTCCCTGCTAGCACCTTCTCTGTGCCTGGGAAGCAGAAGTGTTCACATTGCTTCGCAAGAATCGCTCTTGTGCAGAAAACACTAACACTTGTTCAGAAGGAAAGAAAGCACAGAGCCCCAGATTTTATGTTGTCCTGGAGAGCTTGCAGAGCACTGGGGAAAGGCAGGCAGAGAATTCCCTGCTAGCACCTTCTCTGTGCCTGGGAAGCAGAAGTGTTCACATTGCTTCGCAAGAATCGCTTTTGTGCAGAAAACACTAACACTTGTTCAGAAGGAAAGAAAGCACAGAGCCCAAGATTTTATGTTGTCCTGGAGAGCTTGCAGAGCACTGGGGAAAGGCAGGCAGAGAATTCCCTGCTAGCACCTTCTCTGTGCCTGGGAAGCAGAAGTGTTCACATTGCTTCGCAAGAATCGCTTTTGTGCAGAAAACACTAACACTTGTTCAGAACGAAAGAAAGCACAGAGCCCCAGATTCTATGTTGTCCTGGAGAGCTTGCAGAGCACTGGGGAAAGGCAGGCAGAGAATTCCCTGATAGCACCTTCTCTGTGCCTGTTCACATTGCTTCGCAAGAATCGCTTTTGTGCAGAAAACAGTAACACTTGTTCAGAAGGAAAGAAAGCACAGAGCCCCAGATTTTATGTTGTCCTGGAGAGCTTGCAGAGCACTGGGGAAAGGCAGGCAGAGAATTCCTTGCTAGCACCTTCTCTGTGCCTGGGAAGCAGAAGTGTTCACATTGCTTCGCAAGAATCACTTTTGTGCAGAAAACAGTAACACTTGTTCAGAAGGAAAGAAAGCACAGAGCCCCAGATTCTATGTTGTCCTGGAGAGCTTGCAGAGCACTGGGGAAAGGCAGGCAGAGAATTCCCTGATAGCACCTTCTCTGTGCCTGGGAAGCAGAAGTGTTCACATTGCTTCGCAGAATCGCTTTTGTGCAGAAAACAGTAACACTTGTTCAGAAGGAAAGAAAGCACAGAGCCCCAGATTCTATGTTGCCCTGGAGAGCTTGCAGAGCACTGGGGAAAGGCAGGCAGAGAATTCCTTGCTAGTACCTTCTCTGTGCCTGGGAAGCAGAAGTGTTCACATTGCTTCGCAGAATCGCTTTTGTGCAGAAAACAGTAACACTTGTTCAGAAGGAAAGAAAGCACAGAGCCCCAGATTCTATGTTGTCCTGGAGAGCTTGCAGAGCACTGGGGAAAGGCAGGCAGAGAATTCCCTGCTAGCACCTTCTCTGTGCCTGTTCACATTGCTTCGCAGAATCGCTTTTGTGCAGAAAACAGTAACACTTGTTCAGAACGAAAGAAAGCACAGAGCCCCAGATTTTCTGTTGTCCCGGAGAGCTTGCAGAGCACTGGGGAAAGGCAGGCAGAGAATTCCCTGCTAGCACCTTCTCTGTGCCTGGGAAGCAGAAGTGTTCACATTGCTTCGCAAGAATCGCTCTTGTGCAGAAAACACTAACACTTGTTCAGAAGGAAAGAAAGCACAGAGCCCCAGATTTTATGTTGTCCTGGAGAGCTTGCAGAGCACTGGGGAAAGGCAGGCAGAGAATTCCCTGCTAGCACCTTCTCTGTGCCTGTTCACATTGCTTCGCAGAATCGCTTTTGTGCAGAAAACAGTAACACTTGTTCAGAACGAAAGAAAGCACAGAGCCCCAGATTTGCTGTTCTCCTGGAGAGCTTGCAGAGCACTGGGGAAAGGCAGGCAGAGAATTCCCTGCTAGCACCTTCTCTGTGCCTGGGAAGCAGAAGTGTTCACATTGCTTCGCAGAATCGCTTTTGTGCAGAAAACACTAACACTTGTTTAGAACGAAAGAAAGCACAGAGCCCCAGATTCTATGTTGTCCTGGAGAGCTTGCAGAGCACTGGGGAAAGGCAGGCAGAGAATTCCCTGCTAGCACCTTCTCTGTGCCTGGGAAGCAGAAGTGTTCACATTGCTTCGCAAGAATCGCTTTTGTGCAGAAAACACTAACACTTGTTCAGAAGGAAAGAAAGCACAGAGCCCCAGATTCTATGTTGTCCTGGAGAGCTTGCAGAGCACTGGGGAAAGGCAGGCAGAGAATTCCCTGCTAGCACCTTCTCTGTGCCTGGGAAGCAGAAGTGTTCACATTGCTTCGCAGAATCGCTTTTGTGCAGAAAACACTAACACTTGTTCAGAAGGAAAGAAAGCACAGAGCCCCAGATTCTATGTTGTCCTGGAGAGCTTGCAGAGCACTGGGGAAAGGCAGGCAGAGAATTCCCTGCTAGCACCTTCTCTGTGCCTGGGAAGCAGAAGTGTTCACATTGCTTCGCAAGAATCGCTTTTGTGCAGAAAACACTAACACTTGTTCAGAAGGAAAGAAAGCACAGAGCCCCAGATTTTATGTTGTCCTGGAGAGCTTGCAGAGCACTGGGGAAAGGCAGGCAGAGAATTCCCTGCTAGCACCTTCTCTGTGCCTGGGAAGCAGAAGTGTTCACATTGCTTCGCAAGAATCGCTTTTGTGCAGAAAACACTAACACTTGTTCAGAACGAAAGAAAGCACAGAGCCCCAGATTCTATGTTGTCCTGGAGAGCTTGCAGAGCACTGGGGAAAGGCAGGCAGAGAATTCCCTGATAGCACCTTCTCTGTGCCTGTTCACATTGCTTCGCAAGAATCGCTTTTGTGCAGAAAACAGTAACACTTGTTCAGAAGGAAAGAAAGCACAGAGCCCCAGATTTTATGTTGTCCTGGAGAGCTTGCAGAGCACTGGGGAAAGGCAGCAGAGAATTCCTTGCTAGCACCTTCTCTGTGCCTGGGAAGCAGAAGTGTTCACATTGCTTCGCAAGAATCGCTTTTGTGCAGAAAACAGTAACACTTGTTCAGAAGGAAAGAAAGCACAGAGCCCCAGATTCTATGTTGTCCTGGAGAGCTTGCAGAGCACTGGGGAAAGGCAGGCAGAGAATTCCTTGCTAGCACCTTCTCTGTGCCTGGGAAGCAGAAGTGTTCACATTGCTTCGCAGAATCGCTTTTGTGCAGAAAACAGTAACACTTGTTCAGAAGGAAAGAAAGCACAGAGCCCCAGATTCTATGTTGTCCTGGAGAGCTTGCAGAGCACTGGGGAAAGGCAGGCAGAGAATTCCCTGCTAGCACCTTCTCTGTGCCTGTTCACATTGCTTCGCAGAATCGCTTTTGTGCAGAAAACAGTAACACTTGTTCAGAACGAAAGAAAGCACAGAGCCCCAGATTTGCTGTTCTCCTGGAGAGCTTGCAGAGCACTGGGGAAAGGCAGGCAGAGAATTCCCTGCTAGCACCTTCTCTGTGCCTGGGAAGCAGAAGTGTTCACATTGCTTCGCAAGAATCGCTTTTGTGCAGAAAACACTAACACTTGTTCAGAAGGAAAGAAAGAACAGAGCCCCTGATTCTATGTTGTCCTGGAGAGCTTGCAGAGCACTGGGGAAAGGCAGGCAGAGAATTCCTTGCTAGCACCTTCTCTGTGCCTGGGAAGCAGAAGTGTTCACATTGCTTCGCAAGAATCGCTTTTGTGCAGAAAACAGTAACACTTGTTCAGAAGGAAAGAAAGCACAGAGCCCCAGATTTTATGTTGTCCTGGAGAGCTTGCAGAGCACTGGGGAAAGGCAGGCAGAGAATTCCCTGCTAGCACCTTCTCTGTGCCTGTTCACATTGCTTCGCAGAATCGCTTTTGTGCAGAAAACAGTAACACTTGTTCAGAACGAAAGAAAGCACAGAGCCCCAGATTTTCTGTTGTCCCGGAGAGCTTGCAGAGCACTGGGGAAAGGCAGGCAGAGAATTCCCTGCTAGCACCTTCTCTGTGCCTGGGAAGCAGAAGTGTTCACATTGCTTCGCAAGAATCGCTTTTGTGCAGAAAACAGTAACACTTGTTCAGAAGGAAAGAAAGCACAGAGCCCCAGATTCTATGTTGTCCTGGAGAGCTTGCAGAGCACTGGGGAAAGGCAGGCAGAGAATTCCCTGCTAGCACCTTCTCTGTGCCTGTTCACATTGCTTCGCAGAATCGCTTTTGTGCAGAAAACAGTAACACTTGTTCAGAAGGAAAGAAAGCACAGAGCCCCAGATTCTATGTTGTCCTGGAGAGCTTGCAGAGCACTGGGGAAAGGCAGGCAGAGAATTCCCTGATAGCACCTTCTCTGTGCCTGGGAAGCAGAAGTGTTCACATTGCTTCGCAAGAATCACTTTTGTGCAGAAAACAGTAACACTTGTTTAGAACGAAAGAAAGCACAGAGCCCCAGATTTTATGTTGTCCTGGAGAGCTTGCAGAGCACTGGGGAAAGGCAGGCAGAGAATTCCTTGCTAGCACCTTCTCTGTGCCCGGGAAGCAGAAGTGTTCACATTGCTTCGCAGAATCGCTTTTGTGCAGAAAAAAGTAACACTTGTTCAGAAGGAAAGAAAGCACAGAGCCCCAGATTCTATGTTGTCCTGGAGAGCTTGCAGAGCACTGGGGAAAGGCAGGCAGAGAATTCCTTGCTAGCACCTTCTCTGTGCCTGGGAAGCAGAAGTGTTCACATTGCTTCGCAGAATCGCTTTTGTGCAGAAAACAGTAACACTTGTTCAGAAGGAAAGAAAGCACAGAGCCCCAGATTCTATGTTGTCCTGGAGAGCTTGCAGAGCACTGGGGAAAGGCAGGCAGAGAATTCCCTGCTAGCACCTTCTCTGTGCCTGGGAAGCAGAAGTGTTCACATTGCTTCGCAAGAATCGCTTTTGTGCAGAAAACACTAACACTTGTTCAGAAGGAAAGAAAGCACAGAGCCCCAGATTCTATGTTGTCCTGGAGAGCTTGCAGAGCACTGGGGAAAGGCAGGCAGAGAATTCCCTGATAGCACCTTCTCTGTGCCTGTTCACATTGCTTCGCAGAATCGCTTTTGTGCAGAAAACAGTAACACTTGTTCAGAACGAAAGAAAGCACAGAGCCCCAGATTTTCTGTTGTCCCGGAGAGCTTGCAGAGCACTGGGGAAAGGCAGGCAGAGAATTCCCTGCTAGCACCTTCTCTGTGCCTGGGAAGCAGAAGTGTTCACATTGCTTCGCAAGAATCGCTCTTGTGCAGAAAACACTAACACTTGTTCAGAAGGAAAGAAAGCACAGAGCCCCAGATTTTATGTTGTCCTGGAGAGCTTGCAGAGCACTGGGGAAAGGCAGGCAGAGAATTCCCTGATAGCACCTTCTCTGTGCCTGTTCACATTGCTTCGCAGAATCGCTTTTGTGCAGAAAACAGTAACACTTGTTCAGAAGGAAAGAAAGCACAGAGCCCCAGATTCTATGTTGTCCTGGAGAGCTTGCAGAGCACTGGGGAAAGGCAGGCAGAGAATTCCCTGCTAGCACCTTCTCTGTGCCTGGGAAGCAGAAGTGTTCACATTGCTTCGCAAGAATCGCTTTTGTGCAGAAAACAGTAACACTTGTTCAGAAGGAAAGAAAGCACAGAGCCCCAGATTTTATGTTGTCCTGGAGAGCTTGCAGAGCACTGGGGAAAGGCAGGCAGAGAATTCCCTGCTAGCACCTTCTCTGTGCCTGTTCACATTGCTTCGCAGAATCGCTTTTGTGCAGAAAACACTAACACTTGTTCAGAACGAAAGAAAGCACAGAGCCCCAGATTTTCTGTTGTCCCGGAGAGCTTGCAGAGCACTGGGGAAAGGCAGGCAGAGAATTCCCTGCTAGCACCTTCTCTGTGCCTGGGAAGCAGAAGTGTTCACATTGCTTCGCAAGAATCGCTCTTGTGCAGAAAACACTAACACTTGTTCAGAAGGAAAGAAAGCACAGAGCCCCAGATTTTATGTTGTCCTGGAGAGCTTGCAGAGCACTGGGGAAAGGCAGGCAGAGAATTCCCTGATAGCACCTTCTCTGTGCCTGTTCACATTGCTTCGCAGAATCGCTTTTGTGCAGAAAACAGTAACACTTGTTCAGAAGGAAAGAAAGCACAGAGCCCCAGATTCTATGTTGTCCTGGAGAGCTTGCAGAGCACTGGGGAAAGGCAGGCAGAGAATTCCCTGCTAGCACCTTCTCTGTGCGTGGGAAGCAGAAGTGTTCACATTGCTTCGCAAGAATCACTTTTGTGCAGAAAACAGTAACACTTGTTCAGAAGGAAAGAAAGCACAGAGCCCCAGATTCTATGTTGTCCTGGAGAGCTTGCAGAGCACTGGGGAAAGGCAGGCAGAGAATTCCTTGCTAGCACCTTCTCTGTGCCTGGGAAGCAGAAGTGTTCACATTGCTTCGCAAGAATCGCTTTTGTGCAGAAAACAGTAACACTTGTTCAGAAGGAAAGAAAGCACAGAGCCCCAGATTCTATGTTGTCCTGGAGAGCTTGCAGAGCACTGGGGAAAGGCAGGCAGAGAATTCCCTGCTAGCACCTTCTCTGTGCGTGGGAAGCAGAAGTGTTCACATTGCTTCGCAAGAATCACTTTTGTGCAGAAAACAGTAACACTTGTTCAGAAGGAAAGAAAGCACAGAGCCCCAGATTCTATGTTGTCCTGGAGAGCTTGCAGAGCACTGGGGAAAGGCAGGCAGAGAATTCCCTGCTAGCACCTTCTCTGTGCCTGGGAAGCAGAAGTGTTCACATTGCTTCGCAAGAATCGCTCTTGTGCAGAAAACACTAACACTTGTTCAGAAGGAAAGAAAGCACAGAGCCCCAGATTTTATGTTGTCCTGGAGAGCTTGCAGAGCACTGGGGAAAGGCAGGCAGAGAATTCCCTGCTAGCACCTTCTCTGTGCCTGTTCACATTGCTTCGCAGAATCGCTTTTGTGCAGAAAACAGTAACACTTGTTCAGAAGGAAAGAAATCACAGAGCCCCAGATTTTATGTTGTCCTGGAGAGCTTGCAGAGCACTGGGGAAAGGCAGGCAGAGAATTCCTTGCTAGCACCTTCTCTGTGCCTGGGAAGCAGAAGTGTTCACATTGCTTCGCAGAATCGCTTTTGTGCAGAAAACAGTAACACTTGTTCAGAAGGAAAGAAAGCACAGAGCCCCAGATTCTATGTTGTCCTGGAGAGCTTGCAGAGCACTGGGGAAAGGCAGGCAGAGAATTCCCTGCTAGCACCTTCTCTGTGCCTGGGAAGCAGAAGTGTTCACATTGCTTCGCAAGAATCGCTTTTGTGCAGAAAACAGTAACACTTGTTCAGAAGGAAAGAAAGCACAGAGCCCCAGATTCTATGTTGTCCTGGAGAGCTTGCAGAGCACTGGGGAAAGGCAGGCAGAGAATTCCCTGATAGCACCTTCTCTGTGCCTGTTCACATTGCTTCGCAGAATCGCTTTTGTGCAGAAAACAGTAACACTTGTTCAGAACGAAAGAAAGCACAGAGCCCCAGATTTTCTGTTGTCCCGGAGAGCTTGCAGAGCACTGGGGAAAGGCAGGCAGAGAATTCCCTGCTAGCACCTTCTCTGTGCCTGGGAAGCAGAAGTGTTCACATTGCTTCGCAAGAATCGCTCTTGTGCAGAAAACACTAACACTTGTTCAGAAGGAGAGAAAGCACAGAGCCCCAGATTTTATGTTGTCCTGGAGAGCTTGCAGAGCACTGGGGAAAGGCAGGCAGAGAATTCCCTGATAGCACCTTCTCTGTGCCTGTTCACATTGCTTCGCAGAATCGCTTTTGTGCAGAAAACAGTAACACTTGTTCAGAAGGAAAGAAAGCACAGAGCCCCAGATTCTATGTTGTCCTGGAGAGCTTGCAGAGCACTGGGGAAAGGCAGGCAGAGAATTCCCTGCTAGCACCTTCTCTGTGCCTGGGAAGCAGAAGTGTTCACATTGCTTCGCAAGAATCGCTTTTGTGCAGAAAACAGTAACACTTGTTCAGAAGGAAAGAAAGCACAGAGCCCCAGATTTTATGTTGTCCTGGAGAGCTTGCAGAGCACTGGGGAAAGGCAGGCAGAGAATTCCCTGCTAGCACCTTCTCTGTGCCTGTTCACATTGCTTCGCAGAATCGCTTTTGTGCAGAAAACAGTAACACTTGTTCAGAACGAAAGAAAGCACAGAGCCCCAGATTCTATGTTGTCCTGGAGAGCTTGCAGAGCACTGGGGAAAGGCAGGCAGAGAATTCCCTGCTAGCACCTTCTCTGTGCCTGGGAAGCAGAAGTGTTCACATTGCTTCGCAAGAATCGCTTTTGTGCAGAAAACAGTAACACTTGTTCAGAAGGAAAGAAAGCACAGAGCCCCAGATTTTATGTTGTCCTGGAGAGCTTGCAGAGCACTGGGGAAAGGCAGGCAGAGAATTCCTTGCTAGCACCTTCTCTGTGCCTGGGAAGCAGAAGTGTTCACATTGCTTCGCAAGAATCGCTTTTGTGCAGAAAACAGTAACACTTGTTCAGAAGGAAAGAAAGCACAGAGCCCCAGATTCTATGTTGTCCTGGAGAGCTTGCAGAGCACTGGGGAAAGGCAGGCAGAGAATTCCCTGCTAGCACCTTCTCTGTGCCTGGGAAGCAGAAGTGTTCACATTGCTTCGCAAGAATCGCTTTTGTGCAGAAAACAGTAACACTTGTTCAGAAGGAAAGAAAGCACAGAGCCCCAGATTCTATGTTGTCCTGGAGAGCTTGCAGAGCACTGGGGAAAGGCAGGCAGAGAATTCCTTGCTAGCACCTTCTCTGTGCCTGCGAAGCAGAAGTGTTCACATTGCTTCCCAGAATCGCTTTTGTGCAGAAAACAGTAACACTTGTTCAGAAGGAAAGAAAGCACAGAGCCCCAGATTCTATGTTGTCCTGGAGAGCTTGCAGAGCACTGGGGAAAGGCAGGCAGAGAATTCCCTGCTAGCACCTTCTCTGTGCCTGGGAAGCAGAAGTGTTCACATTGCTTCGCAGAATCGCTTTTGTGCAGAAAACACTAACACTTGTTCAGAAGGAAAGAAAGCACAGAGCCCCAGATTCTATGTTGTCCTGGAGAGCTTGCAGAGCACTGGGGAAAGGCAGGCAGAGAATTCCCTGATAGCACCTTCTCTGTGCCTGTTCACATTGCTTCGCAGAATCGCTTTTGTGCAGAAAACAGTAACACTTGTTCAGAACGAAAGAAAGCACAGAGCCCCAGATTTTCTGTTGTCCCGGAGAGCTTGCAGAGCACTGGGGAAAGGCAGGCAGAGAATTCCCTGCTAGCATCTTCTCTGTGCCTGGGAAGCAGAAGTGTTCACATTGCTTCGCAAGAATCGCTCTTGTGCAGAAAACACTAACACTTGTTCAGAAGGAAAGAAAGCACAGAGCCCCAGATTTTATGTTGTCCTGGAGAGCTTGCAGAGCACTGGGGAAAGGCAGGCAGAGAATTCCCTGCTAGCACCTTCTCTGTGCCTGTTCACATTGCTTCGCAGAATCGCTTTTGTGCAGAAAACAGTAACACTTGTTCAGAACGAAAGAAAGCACAGAGCCCCAGATTCTATGTTGTCCTGGAGAGCTTGCAGAGCACTGGGGAAAGGCAGGCAGAGAATTCCCTGCTAGCACCTTCTTTGTGCCTGGGAAGCAGAAGTGTTCACATTGCTTCGCAGAATCGCTTTTGTGCAGAAAACACTAACACTTGTTCAGAACGAAAGAAAGCACAGAGCCCCAGATTCTATGTTGTCCTGGAGAGCTTGCAGAGCACTGGGGAAAGGCAGGCAGAGAATTCCCTGATAGCACCTTCTCTGTGCCTGTTCACATTGCTTCGCAAGAATCGCTTTTGTGCAGAAAACAGTAACACTTGTTCAGAAGGAAAGAAAGCACAGAGCCCCAGATTTTATGTTGTCCTGGAGAGCTTGCAGAGCACTGGGGAAAGGCAGGCAGAGAATTCCCTGCTAGCACCTTCTCTGTGCCTAAGAAGCAGAAGTGTTCACATTGCTTCGCAGAATCACTTTTGTGCAGAAAACACTAACACTTGTTCAGAACGAAAGAAAGCACAGAGCCCCAGATTCTATGTTGTCCTGGAGAGCTTGCAGAGCACTGGGGAAAGGCAGGCAGAGAATTCCCTGATAGCACCTTCTCTGTGCCTGTTCACATTGCTTCGCAAGAATCGCTTTTGTGCAGAAAAGAGTAACACTTGTTCAGAAGGAAAGAAAGCACAGAGCCCCAGATTTTATGTTGTCCTGGAGAGCTTGCAGAGCACTGGGGAAAGGCAGGCAGAGAATTCCCTGCTAGCACCTTCTCTGTGCCTAAGAAGCAGAAGTGTTCACATTGCTTCGCAGAATCACTTTTGTGCAGAAAACACTAACACTTGTTCAGAACGAAAGAAAGCACAGAGCCCCAGATTCTATGTTGTCCTGGAGAGCTTGCAGAGCACTGGGGAAAGGCAGGCAGAGAATTCCCTGCTAGCACCTTCTCTGTGCCTGGGAAGCAGAAGTGTTCACATTGCTTCGCAAGAATCGCTTTTGTGTAGAAAACAGTAACACTTGTTCAGAAGGAAAGAAAGCACAGAGACCCAAATTTTATGTTGTCCTGGAGAGCTTGCAGAGCACTGGGGAAAGGCAGGCAGAGAATTCCCTGCTAGCACCTTCTCTGTGCCTGTTCACATTGCTTCGCAGAATCGCTTTTGTGCAGAAAACAGTAACACTTGTTCAGAAGGAAAGAAAGCACAGAGCCCCAGATTCTATGTTGTCCTGGAGAGCTTGCAGAGCACTGGGGAAAGGCAGGCAGAGAATTCCCTGCTAGCACCTTCTCTGTGCATGGGAAGCAGAAGTGTTCACATTGCTTCGCAGAATCGCTTTTGTGCAGAAAACAGTAACACTTGTTCAGAAGGAAAGAAAGCACAGAGCCCCAGATTCTATGTTGTCCTGGAGAGCTTGCAGAGCACTGGGGAAAGGCAGGCAGAGAATTCCTTGCTAGCACCTTCTCTGTGCCTGTTCACATTGCTTCGCAGAATAGCTTTTGTGCAGAAAACAGTAACACTTGTTCAGAACGAAAGAAAGCACAGAGCCCCAGATTCTATGTTGTCCTGGAGAGCTTGCAGAGCACTGGGGAAAGGCAGGCAGAGAATTCCTTGCTAGCACCTTCTCTGTGCCTGGGAAGCAGAAGTGTTCACATTGCTTCGCAAGAATCGCTTTTGTGCAGAAAACAGTAACACTTGTTCAGAAGGAAAGAAAGCACAGAGCCCCAGATTCTATGTTCTCCTGGAGAGCTTGCAGAGCACTGGGGAAAGGCAGGCAGAGAATTCCCTGCTAGCACCTTCTCTGTGCCTGGGAAGCAGAAGTGTTCACATTGCTTCGCAAGAATCGCTTTTGTGCAGAAAACAGTAACACTTGTTCAGAAGGAAAGAAAGCACAGAGCCCCAGATTCTATGTTGTCCTGGAGAGCTTACAGACCACTGGGGAAAGGCAGGCAGAGAATTCCCTGCTAGCACCTTCTCTGTGCTTGTTCACATTGCTTCGCAGAATCGCTTTTGTGCAGAAAACAGTAACACTTGTTCAGAACGAAAGAAAGCACAGAGCCCCAGATTCTATGTTGTCCTGGAGAGCTTGCAGAGCACTGGGGAAAGGCAGGCAGAGAATTCCTTGCTAGCACCTTCTCTCTGCCTGGGAAGCAGAAGTGTTCACATTGCTTCGCAAGAATCGCTTTTGTGCAGAAAACACTAACACTTGTTCAGAAGGAAAGAAAGCACAGAGCCCCAGATTCTATGTTGTCCTGGAGAGCTTGCAGAGCACTGGGGAAAGGCAGGCAGAGAATTCCCTGATAGCACCTTCTCTGTGCCTGGGAAGCAGAAGTGTTCACATTGCTTCGCAGAATCGCTTTTGTGCAGAAAACACTAACACTTGTTCAGAAGGAAAGAAAGCACAGAGCCCCAGATTTTATGTTGTCCTGGAGAGCTTGCAGAGCACTGGGGAAAGGCAGGCAGAGAATTCCCTGATAGCACCTTCTCTGTGCCTGTTCACATTGCTTCGCAAGAATCGCTTTTGTGCAGAAAACAGTAATACTTGTTCAGAAGGAAAGAAAGCACAGAGCCCCAGATTTTATGTTGTCCTGGAGAGCTTGCAGAGCACTGGGGAAAGGCAGGTAGAGAATTCCCTGCTAGCACCTTCTCTGTGCCTGGGAAGCAGAAGTGTTCACATTGCTTCGCAGAATCACTTTTGTGCAGAAAACACTAACACTTGTTCAGAACGAAAGAAAGCACAGAGCCCCAGATTCTATGTTGTCCTGGAGAGCTTGCAGAGCACTGGGGAAAGGCAGGCAGAGAATTCCTTGCTAGCACCTTCTCTGTGCCTGGGAAGCAGAAGTGTTCACATTGCTTCGCAAGAATCGCTTTTGTGCAGAAAACAGTAACACTTGTTCAGAAGGAAAGAAAGCACAGAGCCCCAGATTCTATGTTGTCCTGGAGAGCTTGCAGAGCACTGGGGAAAGGCAGGCAGAGAATTCCCTGCTAGCACCTTCTCTGTGCCTGGGAAGCAGAAGTGTTCACATTGCTTCGCAAGAATCGCTCTTGTGCAGAAAACACTAACACTTGTTCAGAAGGAAAGAAAGCACAGAGCCCCAGATTTTATGTTGTCCTGCAGAGCTTGCAGAGCACTGGGGAAAGGCAGGCAGAGAATTCCCTGCTAGCACCTTCTCTGTGCCTGGGAAGCAGAAGTGTTCACATTGCTTCGCAGAATCGCTTTTGTGCAGAAAACATTAACACTTGTTCAGAAGGAAAGAAAGCACAGAGCCCCAGATTCTATGTTGTCCTGGAGAGCTTGCAGAGCACTGGGGAAAGGCAGGCAGAGAATTCCTTCCTAGCACCTTCTCTGTGCCTGGGAAGCAGAAGTGTTCACATTTCTTCGCAGAATCGCTTTTGTGCAGAAAACAGTAACACTTGTTCAGAAGGAAAGAAAGCACAGAGCCCCAGATTCTATGTTGTCCTGGAGAGCTTGCAGAGCACTGGGGAAAGGCAGGCAGAGAATTCCCTGATAGCACCTTCTCTGTGCCTGTTCTCATTGCTTCGCAGAATCGCTTTTGTGCAGAAAACAGTAACACTTGTTCAGAAGGAAAGAAAGCACAGAGCCCCAGATTTTATGTTGTCCTGGAGAGCTTGCAGAGCACTGGGGAAAGGCAGGCAGAGAATTCCTTGCTAGCACCTTCTCTGTGCCTGGGAAGCAGAAGTGTTCACATTGCTTCGCAAGAATCGCTTTTGTGCAGAAAACAGTAACACTTGTTCAGAAGGAAAGAAAGCACAGAGCCCCAGATTTTATGTTGCCCTGGAGAGCTTGCAGAGCACTGGGGAAAGGCAGGCAGAGAATTCCCTGCTAGCACCTTCTCTGTGCCTGTTCACATTGCTTCGCAGAATCGCTTTTGTGCAGAAAACAGTAACACTTGTTCAGAAGGAAAGAAAGCACAGAGCCCCAGATTTTATGTTGTCCTGGAGAGCTTGCAGAGCACTGGGGAAAGGCAGGCAGAGAATTCCCTGCTAGCACCTTCTCTGTGCCTTGTAAGCAGAAGTGTTCACATTGCTTCGCAGAATCACTTTTGTGCAGAAAACACTAACACTTGTTCAGAACGAAAGAAAGCACAGAGCCCCAGATTCTATGTTGTCCTGGAGAGCTTGCAGAGCACTGGGGAAAGGCAGGCAGAGAATTCCCTGATAGCACCTTCTCTGTGCCTGTTCACATTGCTTCGCAAGAATCGCTTTTGTGCAGAAAACAGTAATACTTGTTCAGAAGGAAAGAAAGCACAGAGCCCCAGATTTTATGTTGTCCTGGAGAGCTTGCAGAGCACTGGGGAAAGGCAGGCAGAGAATTCCCTTCTAGCACCTTCTCTGTGCCTAAGAAGCAGCAGTGTTCACATTGCGTCGCAGAATCACTTTTGTGCAGAAAACACTAACACTTGTTCAGAACGAAAGAAAGCACAGAGCCCCAGATTCTATGTTCTCCTGGAGAGCTTGCAGAGCACTGGGGAAAGGCAGGCAGAGAATTCCCTGATAGCACCTTCTCTGTGCCTGGGAAGCAGAAGTGTTCACATTGCTTCGCAAGAATCGCTTTTGTGCAGAAAACAGTAACACTTGTTCAGAAGGAAAGAAAGCACAGAGCCCCAGATTCTATGTTGTCCTGGAGAGCTTGCAGAGCACTGGGGAAAGGCAGGCAGAGAATTCCCTGATAGCACCTTCTCTGTGCCTGTTCACATTGCTTCGCAGAATCGCTTTTGTGCAGAAAACAGTAACACTTGTTCAGAAGGAAAGAAAGCACAGAGCCCCAGATTTTCTGTTGTCCCGGAGAGCTTGCAGAGCACTGGGGAAAGGCAGGCAGAGAATTCCCTGCTAGCACCTTCTCTGTGCCTGGGAAGCAGAAGTGTTCACATTGCTTCGCAAGAATCGCTTTTGTGCAGAAAACACTAACACTTGTTCAGAAGGAAAGAAAGCACAGAGCCCCAGATTCTATGTTGTCCTGGAGAGCTTGCAGACCACTGGGGAAAGGCAGGCAGAGAATTCCCTGATAGCACCTTCTCTGTGCCTGTTCACATTGCTTCGCAAGAATCGCTCTTGTGCAGAAAACAGTAACACTTGTTCAGAAGGAAAGAAAGCACAGAGCCCCAGATTTTATGTTGTCCTGGAGAGCTTGCAGAGCACTGGGGAAGGGCAGGCAGAGAATTCCCTGCTAGCACCTTCTCTGTGCCTAAGAAGCAGAAGTGTTCACATTGCTTCGCAGAATCACTTTTGTGCAGAAAACACTAACACTTGTTCAGAACGAAAGAAAGCACAGAGCCCCAGATTCTATGTTCTCCTGGAGAGCTTGCAGAGCACTGGGGAAAGGCAGGCAGAGAATTCCCTGCTAGCACCTTCTCTGTGCCTGGGAAGCAGAAGTGTTCACATTGCTTCGCAAGAATCGCTTTTGTGCAGAAAACAGTAACACTTGTTCAGAAGGAAAGAAAGCACAGAGCCCCAGATTCTATGTTGTCCTGGAGAGCTTACAGACCACTGGGGAAAGGCAGGCAGAGAATTCCCTGCTAGCACCTTCTCTGTGCTTGTTCACATTGCTTCGCAGAATCGCTTTTGTGCAGAAAACAGTAACACTTGTTCAGAAGGAAAGAAAGCACAGAGCCCCAGATTTTCTGTTGTCCCGGAGAGCTTGCAGAGCACTGGGGAAAGGCAGGCAGAGAATTCCCTGCTAGCACCTTCTTTGTGCCTGGGAAGCAGAAGTGTTCACATTGCTTCGCAAGAATCGCTTTTGTGCAGAAAACACTAACACTTGTTCAGAAGGAAAGAAAGCACAGAGCCCCAGATTTTATGTTGTCCTGGAGAGCTTGCAGAGCACTGGGGAAAGGCAGGCAGAGAATTCCTTGCTAGCACCTTCTCTGTGCCTGGGAAGCAGAAGTGTTCACATTGCTTCGCAAGAATCGCTTTTGTGCAGAAAACACTAACACTTGTTCAGAAGGAAAGAAAGCACAGAGCCCCAGATTTTATGTTGTCCTGGAGAGCTTGCAGAGCACTGGGGAAAGGCAGGCAGAGAATTCCCTGCTAGCACCTTCTCTGTGCCTGTTCACATTGCTTCGCAGAATCGCTTTTGTGCAGAAAACAGTAACACTTGTTCAGAACGAAAGAAAGCACAGAGCCCCAGATTCTATGTTGTCCTGGAGAGCTTGCAGAGCACTGGGGAAAGGCAGGCAGAGAGTTCCCTGCTAGCACCTTCTTTGTGCCTGGGAAGCAGAAGTGTTCACATTGCTTCGCAGAATCGCTTTTGTGCAGAAAACACTAACACTTGTTCAGAACGAAAGAAAGCACAGAGCCCCAGATTCTATGTTGTCCTGGAGAGCTTGCAGAGCACTGGGGAAAGGCAGGCAGAGAATTCCCTGATAGCACCTTCTCTGTGCCTGTTCACATTGCTTCGCAAGAATCGCTCTTGTGCAGAAAACAGTAACACTTGTTCAGAAGGAAAGAAAGCACAGAGCCCCAGATTTTATGTTGTCCTGGAGAGCTTGCAGAGCACTGGGGAAAGGCAGGCAGAGAATTCCCTGCTAGCACCTTCTCTGTGCCTAAGAAGCAGAAGTGTTCACATTGCTTCGCAGAATCACTTTTGTGCAGAAAACACTAACACTTGTTCAGAACGAAAGAAAGCACAGAGCCCCAGATTCTATGTTGTCCTGGAGAGCTTGCAGAGCACTGGGGAAAGGCAGGCAGAGAATTCCCTGATAGCACCTTCTCTGTGCCTGTTCACATTGCTTCGCAAGAATCGCTTTTGTGCAGAAAACAGTAACACTTGTTCAGAAGGAAAGAAAGCACAGAGCCCCAGATTTTATGTTGTCCTGGAGAGCTTGCAGAGCACTGGGGAAAGGCAGGCAGAGAATTCCCTGCTAGCACCTTCTCTGTGCCTAAGAAGCAGAAGTGTTCACATTGCTTCGCAGAATCACTTTTGTGCAGAAAACAGTAACACTTGTTCAGAAGGAAAGAAAGCACAGAGCCCCAGATTCTATGTTCTCCTGGAGAGCTTGCAGAGCACTGGGGAAAGGCAGGCAGAGAATTCCCTGCTAGCACCTTCTCTGTGCCTGGGAAGCAGAAGTGTTCACATTGCTTCGCAAGAATCGCTTTTGTGCAGAAAACAGTAACACTTGTTCAGAAGGAAAGAAAGCACAGAGCCCCAGATTCTATGTTGTCCTGGAGAGCTTACAGACCACTGGGGAAAGGCAGGCAGAGAATTCCCTGCTAGCACCTTCTCTGTGCTTGTTCACATTGCTTCGCAGAATCGCTTTTGTGCAGAAAACACTAACACTTGTTCAGAACGAAAGAAAGCACAGAGCCCCAGATTCTATGTTATCCTGGAGAGCTTGCAGAGCACTGGGGAAAGGCAGGCAGAGAATTCCTTGCTAGCACCTTCTCTCTGCCTGGGAAGCAGAAGTGTTCACATTGCTTCGCAAGAATCGCTTTTGTGCAGAAAACAGTAACACTTGTTCAGAAGGAAAGAAAGCACAGAGCCCCAGATTTTATGTTGTCCTGGAGAGCTTGCAGAGCACTGGGGAAAGGCAGGCAGAGAATTCCCTGCTAGCACCTTCTCTGTGCCTGTTCACATTGCTTCGCAGAATCGCTTTTGTGCAGAAAACAGTAACATTTGTTCAGAAGGAAAGAAAGCACAGAGCCCCAGATTCTATGTTGTCCTGGAGAGCTTGCAGAGCACTGGGGAAAGGCAGGTAGAGAATTCCCTGATAGCACCTTCTCTGTGCCTGGGAAGCAGAAGTGTTCACATTGCTTCGCAAGAATCCCTTTTGTGCAGAAAACAGTAACACTTGTTCAGAAGGAAAGAAAGCACAGAGCCCCAGATTCTATGTTGTCCTGGAGAGCTTGCAGAGCACTGGGGAAAGGCAGGCAGAGAATTCCTTGCTAGCACCTTCTCTGTGCCTGGGAAGCAGAAGTGTTCACATTGCTTCGCAGGATCGCTTTTGTGCAGAAAACAGTAACACTTGTTCAGAAGGAAAGAAAGCACAGAGCCCCAGATTCTATGTTGTCCTGGAGAGCTTGCAGAGCACTGGGGAAAGGCAGGCAGAGAATTCCTTGCTAGCACCTTCTCTGTGCCTGGGAAGCAGAAGTGTTCACATTGCTTCGCAGAATCGCTTTTGTGCAGAAAACAGTAACACTTGTTCAGAAGGAAAGAAAGCACAGAGCCCCAGATTCTATGTTGTCCTGGAGAGCTTGCAGAGCACTGGGGAAAGGCAGGCAGAGAATTCCTTGCTAGCACCTTCTCTGTGCCTGGGAAGCAGAAGTGTTCACATTGCTTCGCAGAATCGCTTTTGTGCAGAAAACACTAACACTTGTTCAGAAGGAAAGAAAGCACAGAGCCCCAGATTCTATGTTGTCCTGGAGAGCTTGCAGAGCACTGGGGAAAGGCAGGCAGAGAATTCCCTGATAGCACCTTCTCTGTGCCTGTTCACATTGCTTCGCAGAATCGCTTTTGTGCAGAAAACAGTAACACTTGTTCAGAAGGAAAGAAAGCACAGAGCCCCAGATTTGCTGTTGTCCCGGAGAGCTTGCAGAGCACTGGGGAAAGGCAGGCAGAGAATTCCCTGATAGCACCTTCTCTGTGCCTGGGAAGCAGAAGTGTTCACATTGCTTCGCAAGAATCGCTCTTGTGCAGAAAACAGTAACACTTGTTCAGAGGGAAAGAAAGCACAGAGCCCCAGATTTTATGTTGTCCTGGAGAGCTTGCAGAGCACTGGGGAAAGGCAGGCAGAGAATTCCCTGATAGCACCTTCTCTGTGCCTGGGAAGCAGAAGTGTTCACATTGCTTCGCAGAATCGCTTTTGTGCAGAAAACACTAACACTTGTTCAGAAGGAAAGAAAGCACAGAGCCCCAGATTTTATGTTGTCCTGGAGAGCTTGCAGAGCACTGGGGAAAGGCAGGCAGAGAATTCCCTGATAGCACCTTCTCTGTGCCTGTTCACATTGCTTCGCAAGAATCGCTTTTGTGCAGAAAACAGTAATACTTGTTCAGAAGGAAAGAAAGCACAGAGCCCCAGATTTTCTGTTGTCCCGGAGAGCTTGCAGAGCACTGGGGAAAGGCAGGTAGAGAATTCCCTGCTAGCACCTTCTCTGTGCCTGGGAAGCAGAAGTGTTCACATTGCTTCGCAGAATCACTTTTGTGCAGAAAACAGTAACACTTGTTCAGAAGGAAAGAAAGCACAGAGCCCCAGATTTTATGTTGTCCTGCAGAGCTTGCAGAGCACTGGGGAAAGGCAGGCAGAGAATTCCTTGCTAGCACCTTCTCTGTGCCTGGGAAGCAGAAGTGTTCACATTGCTTCGCAGAATCGCTTTTGTGCAGAAAACAGTAACACTTGTTCAGAAGGAAAGAAAGCACAGAGCCCCAGATTCTATGTTGTCCTGGAGAGCTTGCAGAGCACTGGGGAAAGGCAGGCAGAGAATTCCTTCCTAGCACCTTCTCTGTGCCTGGGAAGCAGAAGTGTTCACATTGCTTCGCAGAATCGCTTTTGTGCAGAAAACAGTAACACTTGTTCAGAAGGAAAGAAAGCACAGAGCCCCAGATTCTATGTTGTCCTGGAGAGCTTGCAGAGCACTGGGGAAAGGCAGGCAGAGAATTCCCTGCTAGCACCTTCTCTGTGCCTGTTCTCATTGCTTCGCAGAATCGCTTTTGTGCAGAAAACAGTAACACTTGTTCAGAAGGAAAGAAAGCACAGAGCCCCAGATTTTATGTTGTCCTGGAGAGCTTGCAGAGCACTGGGGAAAGGCAGGCAGAGAATTCCCTGCTAGCACCTTCTCTGTGCCTTGTAAGCAGAAGTGTTCACATTGCTTCGCAGAATCACTTTTGTGCAGAAAACACTAACACTTGTTCAGAACGAAAGAAAGCACAGAGCCCCAGATTCTATGTTGTCCTGGAGAGCTTGCAGAGCACTGGGGAAAGGCAGGCAGAGAATTCCCTGATAGCACCTTCTCTGTGCCTGTTCACATTGCTTCGCAAGAATCGCTTTTGTGCAGAAAACAGTAATACTTGTTCAGAAGGAAAGAAAGCACAGAGCCCCAGATTTTATGTTGTCCTGGAGAGCTTGCAGAGCACTGGGGAAAGGCAGGCAGAGAATTCCCTGATAGCACCTTCTCTGTGCCTAAGAAGCAGAAGTGTTCACATTGCGTCGCAGAATCACTTTTGTGCAGAAAACACTAACACTTGTTCAGAACGAAAGAAAGCACAGAGCCCCAGATTCTATGTTCTCCTGGAGAGCTTGCAGAGCACTGGGGAAAGGCAGGCAGAGAATTCCCTGATAGCACCTTCTCTGTGCCTGGGAAGCAGAAGTGTTCACATTGCTTCGCAAGAATCGCTTTTGTGCAGAAAACAGTAACACTTGTTCAGAAGGAAAGAAAGCACAGAGCCCCAGATTCTATGTTGTCCTGGAGAGCTTGCAGAGCACTGGGGAAAGGCAGGCAGAGAATTCCCTGCTAGCACCTTCTCTGTGCCTGTTCACATTGCTTCGCAGAATCGCTTTTGTGCAGAAAACAGTAACACTTGTTCAGAAGGAAAGAAAGCACAGAGCCCCAGATTTTCTGTTGTCCCGGAGAGCTTGCAGAGCACTGGGGAAAGGCAGGCAGAGAATTCCCTGCTAGCACCTTCTCTGTGCCTGGGAAGCAGAAGTGTTCACATTGCTTCGCAAGAATCGCTTTTGTGCAGAAAACACTAACACTTGTTCAGAAGGAAAGAAAGCACAGAGCCCCAGATTTTATGTTGTCCTGGAGAGCTTGCAGAGCACTGGGGAAAGGCAGGCAGAGAATTCCTTGCTAGCACCTTCTCTGTGCCTGGGAAGCAGAAGTGTTCACATTGCTTCGCAAGAATCGCTTTTGTGCAGAAAACACTAACACTTGTTCAGAAGGAAAGAAAGCACAGAGCCCCAGATTTTATGTTGTCCTGGAGAGCTTGCAGAGCACTGGGGAAAGGCAGGCAGAGAATTCCCTGCTAGCACCTTCTCTGTGCCTGTTCACATTGCTTCGCAGAATCGCTTTTATGCAGAAAACAGTAACACTTGTTCAGAACGAAAGAAAGCACAGAGCCCCAGATTCTATGTTGTCCTGGAGAGCTTGCAGAGCACTGGGGAAAGGCAGGCAGAGAATTCCCTGCTAGCACCTTCTTTGTGCCTGGGAAGCAGAAGTGTTCACATTGCTTCGCAGAATCGCTTTTGTGCAGAAAACACTAACACTTGTTCAGAACGAAAGAAAGCACAGAGCCCCAGATTCTATGTTGTCCTGGAGAGCTTGCAGACCACTGGGGAAAGGCAGGCAGAGAATTCCCTGATAGCACCTTCTCTGTGCCTGTTCACATTGCTTCGCAAGAATCGCTCTTGTGCAGAAAACAGTAACACTTGTTCAGAAGGAAAGAAAGCACAGAGCCCCAGATTTTATGTTGTCCTGGAGAGCTTGCAGAGCACTGGGGAAAGGCAGGCAGAGAATTCCCTGCTAGCACCTTCTCTGTGCCTAAGAAGCAGAAGTGTTCACATTGCTTCGCAGAATCACTTTTGTGCAGAAAACACTAACACTTGTTCAGAACGAAAGAAAGCACAGAGCCCCAGATTCTATGTTGTCCTGGAGAGCTTGCAGAGCACTGGGGAAAGGCAGGCAGAGAATTCCCTGATAGCACCTTCTCTGTGCCTGTTCACATTGCTTCGCAAGAATCGCTTTTGTGCAGAAAACAGTAACACTTGTTCAGAAGGAAAGAAAGCACAGAGCCCCAGATTTTATGTTGTCCTGGAGAGCTTGCAGAGCACTGGGGAAAGGCAGGCAGAGAATTCCCTGCTAGCACCTTCTCTGTGCCTAAGAAGCAGAAGTGTTCACATTGCTTCGCAGAATCACTTTTGTGCAGAAAACACTAACACTTGTTCAGAACGAAAGAAAGCACAGAGCCCCAGATTCTATGTTGTCCTGGAGAGCTTGCAGAGCACTGGGGAAAGGCAGGCAGAGAATTCCCTGATAGCACCTTCTCTGTGCCTGGGAAGCAGAAGTGTTCACATTGCTTCGCAGAATCGCTTTTGTGCAGAAAACAGTAACACTTGTTCAGAAGGAAAGAAAGCACAGAGCCCCAGCTTCTATGTTGTCCTGGAGAGCTTGCAGAGCACTGGGGAAAGGCAGGCAGAGAATTCCTTGCTAGCACCTTCTCTGTGCCTGGGAAGCAGAAGTGTTCACATTGCTTCGCAGAATCGCTTTTGTGCAGAAAACACTAACACTTGTTCAGAAGGAAAGAAAGCACAGAGCCCCAGATTCTATGTTGTCCTGGAGAGCTTGCAGAGCACTGGGGAAAGGCAGGCAGAGAATTCCCTGCTAGCACCTTCTCTGTGCCTGGGAAGCAGAAGTGTTCACATTGCTTCGCAGAATCGCTTTTGTGCAGAAAACACTAACACTTGTTCAGAACGAAAGAAAGCACAGAGCCCCAGATTTTATGTTGTCCTGGAGAGCTTGCAGAGCACTGGGGAAAGGCAGGCAGAGAATTCCCTGATAGCACCTTCTCTGTGCCTGGGAAGCAGAAGTGTTCACATTGCTTCGCAGAATCGCTTTTGTGCAGAAAACACTAACACTTGTTCAGAAGGAAAGAAAGCACAGAGCCCCAGATTCTATGTTGTCCTGGAGAGCTTGCAGAGCACTGGGGAAAGGCAGGCAGAGAATTCCCTGATAGCACCTTCTCTGTGCCTGTTCCCATTGCTTCGCAGAATTGCTTTTGTGCAGAAAACAGTAACACTTGTTCAGAAGGAAAGAAAGCACAGAGCCCCAGATTTTCTGTTGTCCCGGAGAGCTTGCAGAGCACTGGGGAAAGGCAGGCAGAGAATTCCCTGATAGCACCTTCTCTGTGCCTGGGAAGCAGAAGTGTTCACATTGCTTCGCAAGAATCGCTCTTGTGCAGAAAACACTAACACTTGTTCAGAAGGAAAGAAAGCACAGAGCCCCAGATTTTATGTTGTCCTGGAGAGCTTGCAGAGCACTGGGGAAAGGCAGGCAGAGAATTCCCTGCTAGCACCTTCTCTGTGCCTGTTCACATTGCTTCGCAGAATCGCTTTTGTGCAGAAAACAGTAACACTTGTTCAGAAGGAAAGAAAGCACAGAGCCCCAGATTCTATGTTGTCCTGGAGAGCTTGCAGAGCACTGGGGAAAGGCAGGCAGAGAATTCCCTGCTAGCACCTTCTCTGTGCCTGGGAAGCAGAAGTGTTCACATTGCTTCGCAAGAATCGCTTTTGTGCAGAAAACACTAACACTTGTTCAGAAGGAAAGAAAGCACAGAGCCCCAGATTTTATGTTGTCCTGGAGAGCTTGCAGAGCACTGGGGAAAGGCAGGCAGAGAATTCCCTGATAGCACCTTCTCTGTGCCTGTTCACATTGCTTCGCAAGAATCGCTTTTGTGCAGAAAACAGTAACACTTGTTCAGAAGGAAAGAAAGCACAGAGCCCCAGATTTTATGTTGTCCTGGAGAGCTTGCAGAGCACTGGGGAAAGGCAGGCAGAGAATTCCCTGCTAGCACCTTCTCTGTGCCTAAGAAGCAGAAGTGTTCACATTGCTTCGCAGAATCACTTTTGTGCAGAAAACACTAACACTTGTTCAGAAGGAAAGAAAGCACAGAGCCCCAGATTCTATGTTGTCCTGGAGAGCTTGCAGAGCACTGGGGAAAGGCAGGCAGAGAATTCCCTGATAGCACCTTCTCTGTGCCTGTTCACATTGCTTCGCAAGAATCGCTTTTGTGCAGAAAACAGTAATACTTGTTCAGAAGGAAAGAAAGCACAGAGCCCCAGATTTTATGTTGTCCTGGAGAGCTTGCAGAGCACTGGGGAAAGGCAGGCAGAGAATTCCCTTCTAGCACCTTCTCTGTGCCTAAGAAGCAGAAGTGTTCACATTGCTTCGCAGAATCACTTTTGTGCAGAAAACACTAACACTTGTTCAGAACGAAAGAAAGCACAGAGCCCCAGATTCTATGTTGTCCTGGAGAGCTTGCAGAGCACTGGGGAAAGGCAGGCAGAGAATTCCCTGATAGCACCTTCTCTGTGCCTGGGAAGCAGAAGTGTTCACATTGCTTCGCAAGAATCGCTTTTGTGCAGAAAACAGTAACACTTGTTCAGAAGGAAAGAAAGCACAGAGCCCCAGATTCTATGTTGTCCTGGAGAGCTTGCAGAGCACTGGGGAAAGGCAGGCAGAGAATTCCCTGATAGCACCTTCTCTGTGCCTGTTCACATTGCTTCGCAGAATCGCTTTTGTGCAGAAAACAGTAACACTTGTTCAGAACGAAAGAAAGCACAGAGCCGCAGATTTGCTGTTGTCCTGGAGAGCTTGCAGAGCACTGGGGAAAGGCAGGCAGAGAATTCCCTGCTAGCACCTTCTCTGTGCCTGGGAAGCAGAAGTGTTCACATTGCTTCGCAGAATCGCTTTTGTGCAGAAAACACTAACACTTGTTCAGAACGAAAGAAAGCACAGAGCCCCAGATTCTATGTTGTCCTGGAGAGCTTGAAGAGCACTGGGGAAAGGCAGGCAGAGAATTCCTTGCTAGCACCTTCTCTGTGCCTGGGAAGCAGAAGTGTTCACATTGCTTCGCAAGAATCGCTTTTGTGCAGAAAACAGTAACACTTGTTCAGAAGGAAAGAAAGCACAGAGCCCCAGATTTTATGTTGTCCTGGAGAGCTTGCAGAGCACTGGGGAAAGGCAGGCAGAGAATTCCCTGATAGCACCTTCTCTGTGCCTGTTCACATTGCTTCGCAGAATCGCTTTTGTGCAGAAAACAGTAACATTTGTTCAGAAGGAAAGAAAGCACAGAGCCCCAGATTCTATGTTGTCCTGGAGAGCTTGCAGAGCACTGGGGAAAGGCAGGCAGAGAATTCCTTGCTAGCACCTTCTCTGTGCCTGGGAAGCAGAAGTGTTCACATTGCTTCGCAGAATCGCTTTTGTGCAGAAAACAGTAACACTTGTTCAGAAGGAAAGAAAGCACAGAGCCCCAGATTCTATGTTGTGCTGGAGAGCTTGCAGAGCACTGGGGAAAGGCAGGCAGAGAATTCCTTGCTAGCACCTTCTCTGTGCCTGGGAAGCAGAAGTGTTCACATTGCTTCGCAGAATCGCTTTTGTGCAGAAAACAGTAACACTTGTTCAGAAGGAAAGAAAGCACAGAGCCCCAGATTCTATGTTGTCCTGGAGAGCTTGCAGAGCACTGGGGAAAGGCAGGCAGAGAATTCCTTGCTAGCACCTTCTCTGTGCCTGGGAAGCAGAAGTGTTCACATTGCTTCGCAGAATCGCTTTTGTGCAGAAAACACTAACACTTGTTCAGAAGGAAAGAAAGCACAGAGCCCCAGATTCTATGTTGTCCTGGAGAGCTTGCAGAGCACTGGGGAAAGGCAGGCAGAGAATTCCCTGATAGCACCTTCTCTGTGCCTGTTCACATTGCTTCGCAGAATCACTTTTGTGCAGAAAACATTAACACTTGTTCAGAACGAAAGAAAGCACAGAGCCCCAGATTTGCTGTTGTCCCGGAGAGCTTGCAGAGCACTGGGGAAAGGCAGGCAGAGAATTCCCTGCTAGCACCTTCTCTGTGCCTGGGAAGCAGAAGTGTTCACATTGCTTCGCAAGAATCGCTCTTGTGCAGAAAACAGTAACACTTGTTCAGAGGGAAAGAAAGCACAGAGCCCCAGATTTTATGTTGTCCTGGAGAGCTTGCAGAGCACTGGGGAAAGGCAGGCAGAGAATTCCCTGATAGCACCTTCTCTGTGCCTGGGAAGCAGAAGTGTTCACATTGCTTCGCAGAATCGCTTTTGTGCAGAAAACACTAACACTTGTTCAGAACGAAAGAAAGCACAGAGCCCCAGATTTTATGTTGTCCTGGAGAGCTTGCAGAGCACTGGGGAAAGGCAGGCAGAGAATTCCCTGATAGCACCTTCTCTGTGCCTGTTCACATTGCTTCGCAAGAATCGCTTTTGTGCAGAAAACAGTAATACTTGTTCAGAAGGAAAGAAAGCACAGAGCCCCAGATTTTATGTTGTCCTGGAGAGCTTGCAGAGCACTGGGGAAAGGCAGGCAGAGAATTCCCTGCTAGCACCTTCTCTGTGCCTGGGAAGCAGAAGTGTTCACATTGCTTCGCAGAATCACTTTTGTGCAGAAAACAGTAACACTTGTTCAGAATGAAAGAAAGCACAGAGCCCCAGATTCTATGTTGTCCTGGAGAGCTTGCAGAGCACTGGGGAAAGGCAGGCAGAGAATTCCTTGCTAGCACCTTCTCTGTGCCTGGGAAGCAGAAGTGTTCACATTGCTTCGCAAGAATCGCTTTTGTGCAGAAAACAGTAACACTTGTTCAGAAGGAAAGAAAGCACAGAGCCCCAGATTCTATGTTGTCCTGGAGAGCTTGCAGAGCACTGGGGAAAGGCAGGCAGAGAATTCCTTGCTAGCACCTTCTCTGTGCCTGGGAAGCAGAAGTGTTCACATTGCTTCGCAGAATCGCTTTTGTGCAGAAAACAGTAACACTTGTTCAGAAGGAAAGAAAGCACAGAGCCCCAGATTCTATGTTGTCCTGGAGAGCTTGCAGAGCACTGGGGAAAGGCAGGCAGAGAATTCCCTGATAGCACCTTCTCTGTGCCTGTTCACATTGCTTCGCAAGAATCGCTTTTGTGCAGAAAACAGTAACACTTGTTCAGAAGGAAAGAAAGCACAGAGCCCCAGATTTTATGTTGCCCTGGAGAGCTTGCAGAGCACTGGGGAAAGGCAGGCAGAGAATTCCCTGCTAGCACCTTCTCTGTGCCTGTTCACATTGCTTCGCAGAATCGCTTTTGTGCAGAAAACAGTAACACTTGTTCAGAACGAAAGAAAGCACAGAGCCCCAGATTTGCTGTTGTCCCAGAGAGCTTGCAGAGCACTGGGGAAAGGCAGGCAGAGAATTCCCTGCTAGCACCTTCTCTGTGCCTGGGAAGCAGAAGTGTTCACATTGCTTCGCAGAATCGCTTTTGTGCAGAAAACAGTAACACTTGTTCAGAACGAAAGAAAGCACAGAGCCCCAGATTCTATGTTGTTCTGGAGAGCTTGCAGAGCACTGGGGAAAGGCAGGCAGAGAATTCCTTGCTAGCACCTTCTCTGTGCCTGGGAAGCAGAAGTGTTCACATTGCTTCGCAAGAATCGCTTTTGTGCAGAAAACAGTAACACTTGTTCAGAAGGAAAGAAAGCACAGAGCCCCAGATTCTATGTTGTCCTGGAGAGCTTGCAGAGCACTGGGGAAAGGCAGGCAGAGAATTCCTTGCTAGCACCTTCTCTGTGCCTGGGAAGCAGAAGTGTTCACATTGCTTCGCAGAATCGCTTTTGTGCAGAAAACAGTAACACTTGTTCAGAAGGAAAGAAAGCACAGAGCCCCAGATTCTATGTTGTCCTGGAGAGCTTGCAGAGCACTGGGGAAAGGCAGGCAGAGAATTCCCTGCTAGCACCTTCTCTGTGCCTGGGAAGCAGAAGTGTTCACATTGCTTCGCAGAATCGCTTTTGTGCAGAAAACAGTAACACTTGTTCAGAAGGAAAGAAAGCACAGAGCCCCAGATTCTATGTTGTCCTGGAGAGCTTGCAGAGCACTGGGGAAAGGCAGGCAGAGAATTCCCTGATAGCACCTTCTCTGTGCCTGTTCACATTGCTTCGCAGAATCGCTTTTGTGCAGAAAACAGTAACACTTGTTCAGAAGGAAAGAAAGCACAGAGCCCCAGATTCTATGTTGTCCCGGAGAGCTTGCAGAGCACTGGGGAAAGGCAGGCAGAGAATTCCCTGATAGCACCTTCTCTGTGCCTGGGAAGCAGAAGTGTTCACATTGCTTCGCAGAATCGCTTTTGTGCAGAAAACAGTAACACTTGTTCAGAAGGAAAGAAAGCACAGAGCCCCAGCTTCTATGTTGTCCTGGAGAGCTTGCAGAGCACTGGGGAAAGGCAGGCAGAGAATTCCCTGCTAGCACCTTCTCTGTGCCTGGGAATCAGAAGTGTTCACATTGCTTCGCAGAATCGCTTTTGTGCAGAAAACAGTAACACTTGTTCAGAAGGAAAGAAAGCACAGAGCCCCAGATTCTATGTTGTCCTGGAGAGCTTGCAGAGCACTGGGGAAAGGCAGGCAGAGAATTCCCTGATAGCACCTTCTCTGTGCCTGTTCACATTGCTTCGCAGAATCGCTTTTGTGCAGAAAACAGTAACACTTGTTCAGAAGGAAAGAAAGCACAGAGCCCCAGATTCTATGTTGTCCTGGAGAGCTTGCAGAGCACTGGGGAAAGGCAGGCAGAGAATTCCCTGATAGCACCTTCTCTGTGCCTGTTCACATTGCTTCGCAAGAATCGCTTTTGTGCAGAAAACAGTAACACTTGTTCAGAAGGAAAGAAAGCACAGAGCCCCAGATTTTATGTTGCCCTGGAGAGCTTGCAGAGCACTGGGGAAAGGCAGGCAGAGAATTCCCTGCTAGCACCTTCTCTGTGCCTGTTCACATTGCTTCGCAGAATCGCTTTTGTGCAGAAAACAGTAACACTTGTTCAGAGGGAAAGAAAGCACAGAGCCCCAGATTTGCTGTTGTCCCAGAGAGCTTGCAGAGCACTGGGGAAAGGCAGGCAGAGAATTCCCTGCTAGCACCTTCTCTGTGCCTGGGAAGCAGAAGTGTTCACATTGCTTCGCAGAATCGCTTTTGTGCAGAAAACAGTAACACTTGTTCAGAACGAAAGAAAGCACAGAGCCCCAGATTCTATGTTGTTCTGGAGAGCTTGCAGAGCACTGGGGAAAGGCAGGCAGAGAATTCCTTGCTAGCACCTTCTCTGTGCCTGGGAAGCAGAAGTGTTCACATTGCTTCGCAAGAATCGCTTTTGTGCAGAAAACAGTAACACTTGTTCAGAAGGAAAGAAAGCACAGAGCCCCAGATTCTATGTTGTCCTGGAGAGCTTGCAGAGCACTGGGGAAAGGCAGGCAGAGAATTCCTTGCTAGCACCTTCTCTGTGCCTGGGAAGCAGAAGTGTTCACATTGCTTCGCAGAATCGCTTTTGTGCAGAAAACAGTAACACTTGTTCAGAAGGAAAGAAAGCACAGAGCCCCAGATTCTATGTTGTCCTGGAGAGCTTGCAGAGCACTGGGGAAAGGCAGGCAGAGAATTCCCTGCTAGCACCTTCTCTGTGCCTGGGAAGCAGAAGTGTTCACATTGCTTCGCAGAATCGCTTTTGTGCAGAAAACAGTAACACTTGTTCAGAAGGAAAGAAAGCACAGAGCCCCAGATTCTATGTTGTCCTGGAGAGCTTGCAGAGCACTGGGGAAAGGCAGGCAGAGAATTCCCTGATAGCACCTTCTCTGTGCCTGTTCACATTGCTTCGCAGAATCGCTTTTGTGCAGAAAACAGTAACACTTGTTCAGAAGGAAAGAAAGCACAGAGCCCCAGATTCTATGTTGTCCCGGAGAGCTTGCAGAGCACTGGGGAAAGGCAGGCAGAGAATTCCCTGCTAGCACCTTCTCTGTGCCTGGGAAGCAGAAGTGTTCACATTGCTTCGCAGAATCGCTTTTGTGCAGAAAACAGTAACACTTGTTCAGAAGGAAAGAAAGCACAGAGCCCCAGCTTCTATGTTGTCCTGGAGAGCTTGCAGAGCACTGGGGAAAGGCAGGCAGAGAATTCCCTGCTAGCACCTTCTCTGTCCCTGGGAATCAGAAGTGTTCACATTGCTTCGCAGAATCGCTTTTGTGCAGAAAACAGTAACACTTGTTCAGAAGGAAAGAAAGCACAGAGCCCCAGATTCTATGTTGTCCTGGAGAGCTTGCAGAGCACTGGGGAAAGGCAGGCAGAGAATTCCCTGATAGCACCTTCTCTGTGCCTGTTCACATTGCTTCGCAGAATCGCTTTTGTGCAGAAAACAGTAACACTTGTTCAGAAGGAAAGAAAGCACAGAGCCCCAGATTCTATGTTGTCCTGGAGAGCTTGCAGAGCACTGGGGAAAGGCAGGCAGAGAATTCCCTGATAGCACCTTCTCTGTGCCTGGGAAGCAGAAGTGTTCACATTGCTTCGCAGAATCGCTTTTGTGCAGAAAACACTAACACTTGTTCAGAAGGAAAGAAAGCACAGAGCCCCAGATTCTATGTTGTCCTGGAGAGCTTGCAGAGCACTGGGGAAAGGCAGGCAGAGAATTCCCTGATAGCACCTTCTCTGTGCCTGTTCACATTGCTTCGCAGAATCGCTTTTGTGCAGAAAACAGTAACACTTGTTCAGAACGAAAGAAAGCACAGAGCCCCAGATTTGCTGTTGTCCTGGAGAGCTTGCAGAGCACTGGGGAAAGGCAGGCAGAGAATTCCCTGCTAGCACCTTCTCTGTGCCTGGGAAGCAGAAGTGTTCACATTGCTTCGCAAGAATCGCTTTTGTGCAGAAAACAGTAACACTTGTTCAGAAGGAAAGAAAGCACAGAGCCCCAGATTTTATGTTGTCCTGGAGAGCTTGCAGAGCACTGGGGAAAGGCAGGCAGAGAATTCCCTGCTAGCACCTTCTCTGTGCCTGTTCACATTGCTTCGCAGAATCGCTTTTGTGCAGAAAACAGTAACACTTGTTCAGAACGAAAGAAAGCACAGAGCCCCAGATTCTATGTTGTCCTGGAGAGCTTGCAGAGCACTGGGGAAAGGCAGGCAGAGAATTCCCTGCTAGCACCTTCTCTGTGCCTGGGAAGCAGAAGTGTTCACATTGCTTCGCAAGAATCGCTTTTGTGCAGAAAACACTAACACTTGTTCAGAAGTAAAGAAAGCACAGAGCCCCAGATTCTATGTTGTCCTGGAGAGCTTGCAGAGCACTGGGGAAAGGCAGGCAGAGAATTCCCTGATAGCACCTTCTCTGTGCCTGTTCACATTGCTTCGCAGAATCGCTTTTGTGCAGAAAACAGTAACACTTGTTCAGAACGAAAGAAAGCACAGAGCCCCAGATTCTATGTTGTCCTGGAGAGCTTGCAGAGCACTGGGGAAAGGCAGGCAGAGAATTCCCTGATAGCACCTTCTCTGTGCCTGGGAAGCAGAAGTGTTCACATTGCTTCGCAGAATCGCTTTTGTGCAGAAAACACTAACACTTGTTCAGAAGGAAAGAAAGCACAGAGCCCCAGATTTTATGTTGTCCTGGAGAGCTTGCAGAGCACTGGGGAAAGGCAGGCAGAGAATTCCCTGCTAGCACCTTCTCTGTCCCTGGGAAGCAGAAGTGTTCACATTGCTTCGCAAGAATCGCTTTTGTGCAGAAAACAGTAACACTTGTTCAGAAGGAAAGAAAGCACAGAGCCCCAGATTCTATGTTGTCCTGGAGAGCTTGCAGAGCACTGGGGAAAGGCAGGCAGAGAATTCCCTGCTAGCACCTTCTCTGTGCCTGTTCACATTGTTTCGCAGAATCGCTTTTGTGCAGAAAACAGTAACACTTGTTCAGAAGGAAAGAAAGCACAGAGCCCCAGATTCTATGTTGTCCTGGAGAGCTTGCAGAGCACTAGGGAAAGGCAGGCAGAGAATTCCTTGCTAGCACCTTCTCTGTGCCTGGGAAGCAGAAGTGTTCACATTGCTTCGCAAGAATCGCTTTTGTGCAGAAAACACTAACACTTGTTCAGAAGTAAAGAAAGCACAGAGCCCCAGATTCTATGTTGTCCTGGAGAGGTTGCAGAGCACTGGGGAAAGGCAGGCAGAGAATTCCCTGATAGCACCTTCTCTGTGCCTGTTCACATTGCTTCGCAGTATCGCTTTTGTGCAGAAAACAGTAACACTTGTTCAGAACGAAAGAAAGCACAGAGCCCCAGATTCTATGTTGTCCTGGAGAGCTTGCAGAGCACTGGGGAAAGGCAGGCAGAGAATTCCCTGCTAGCACCTTCTCTGTGCCTGGGAAGCAGAAGTGTTCACATTGCTTCGCAGAATCGCTTTTGTGCAGAAAACACTAACACTTGTTCAGAACGAAAGAAAGCACAGAGCCCCAGATTTTATGTTGTCCTGTAGAGCTTGCAGAGCACTGGGGAAAGGCAGGCAGAGAATTCCCTGCTAGCACCTTCTCTGTCCCTGGGAAGCAGAAGTGTTCACATTGCTTCGCAAGAATCGCTTTTGTGCAGAAAACAGTAACACTTGTTCAGAAGGAAAGAAAGCACAGAGCCCCAGATTCTATGTTGTCCTGGAGAGCTTGCAGAGCACTGGGGAAAGGCAGGCAGAGAATTCCCTGCTAGCACCTTCTCTGTGCCTGTTCACATTGTTTCGCAGAATCGCTTTTGTGCAGAAAACAGTAACACTTGTTCAGAAGGAAAGAAAGCACAGAGCCCCAGATTCTATGTTGTCCTGGAGAGCTTGCAGAGCACTAGGGAAAGGCAGGCAGAGAATTCCTTGCTAGCACCTTCTCTGTGCCTGGGAAGCAGAAGTGTTCACATTGCTTCGCAAGAATCGCTTTTGTGCAGAAAACAGTAACACTTGTTCAGAAGGAAAGAAAGCACAGAGCCCCAGATTTTATGTTGTCCTCGAGAGCTTGCAGAGCACTGGGGAAAGGCAGGCAGAGAATTCCCTGATAGCACCTTCTCTGTGCCTGTTCACATTGCTTCGCAGAATCGCTTTTGTGCAGAAAACAGTAACACTTGTTCAGAAGGAAAGAAAGCACAGAGCCCCAGATTCTATGTTGTCCTGGAGAGCTTGCAGAGCACTGGGGAAAGGCAGGCAGAGAATTCCCTGCTAGCACCTTCTCTGTGCCTGTTCACATTGCTTCGCAGAATCGCTTTTGTGCAGAAAACAGTAACACTTGTTCAGAACGAAAGAAAGCACAGAGCCCCAGATTCTATGTTGTCCTGGAGAGCTTGCAGAGCACTGGGGAAAGGCAGGCAGAGAATTCCCTGATAGCACCTTCTCTGTGCCTGGGAAGCAGAAGTGTTCACATTGCTTCGCAGAATCGCTTTTGTGCAGAAAACACTAACACTTGTTCAGAACGAAAGAAAGCACAGAGCCCCAGATTTTATGTTGTCCTGTAGAGCTTGCAGAGCACTGGGGAAAGGCAGGCAGAGAATTCCCTGCTAGCACCTTCTCTGTCCCTGGGAAGCAGAAGTGTTCACATTGCTTCGCAGAATCGCTTTTGTGCAGAAAACAGTAACACTTGTTCAGAAGGAAAGAAAGCACAGAGCCCCAGATTCTATGTTGTCCTGGAGAGCTTGCAGAGCACTGGGGAAAGGCAGGCAGAGAATTCCCTGATAGCACCTTCTCTGTGCCTGTTCACATTGCTTCGCAGAATTGCTTCTGTGCAGAAAACAGTAACACTTGTTCAGAAGGAAAGAAAGCACAGAGCCCCAGATTTTATGTTGTCCTGGAGAGCTTGCAGAGCACTGGGGAAAGGCAGGCAGAGAATTCCTTGCTAGCACCTTCTCTGTGCCTGGGAAGCAGAAGTGTTCACATTGCTTCGCAAGAATCGCTTTTGTGCAGAAAACAGTAACACTTGTTCAGAAGGAAAGAAAGCACAGAGCCCCAGATTTTATGTTGTCCTGGAGAGCTTGCAGAGCACTGGGGAAAGGCAGGCAAAGAATTCCCTGCTAGCACCTTCTCTGTGCCTGTTCACATTGCTTCGCAGAATCGCTTTTGTGCAGAAAACAGTAACACTTGTTCAGAAGGAAAGAAAGCACAGAGCCCCAGATTCTATGTTGTCCTGGAGAGCTTGCAGAGCACTGGGGAAAGGCAGGCAGAGAATTCCCTGCTAGCACCTTCTCTGTGCCTGGGAAGCAGAAGTGTTCACATTGCTTCGCAGAATCGCTTTTGTGCAGAAAACACTAACACTTGTTCAGAAGGAAAGAAAGCACAGAGCCCCAGATTCTATGTTGTCCTGGAGAGCTTGCAGAGCACTGGGGAAAGGCAGGCAGAGAATTCCCTGATAGCACCTTCTCTGTGCCTGTTCACATTGCTTCGCAGAATCGCTTTTGTGCAGAAAACAGTAACACTTGTTCAGAACGAAAGAAAGCACAGAGCCCCAGATTTGCTGTTGTCCCGGAGAGCTTGCAGAGCACTGGGGAAAGGCAGGCAGAGAATTCCCTGCTAGCACCTTCTCTGTGCCTGGGAAGCAGAAGTGTTCACATTGCTTCGCAGAATCGCTTTTGTGCAGAAAACACTAACACTTGTTCAGAAGGAAAGAAAGCACAGAGCCCCAGATTCTATGTTGTCCTGGAGAGCTTGCAGAGCACTGGGGAAAGGCAGGCAGAGAATTCCTTGCTAGCACCTTCTCTGTGCCTGGGAAGCAGAAGTGTTCACATTGCTTCGCAAGAATCGCTTTTGTGCAGAAAACAGTAACACTTGTTCAGAAGGAAAGAAAGCACAGAGCCCCAGATTCTATGTTGTCCTGGAGAGCTTGCAGAGCACTGGGGAAAGGCAGGCAGAGAATTCCCTGCTAGCACCTTCTCTGTGCCTGGGAAGCAGAAGTGTTCACATTGCTTCGCAGAATCGCTTTTGTGCAGAAAACACTAACACTTGTTCAGAACGAAAGAAAGCACAGAGCCCCAGATTTTATGTTGTCCTGTAGAGCTTGCAGAGCACTGGGGAAAGGCAGGCAGAGAATTCCCTGCTAGCACCTTCTCTGTCCCTGGGAAGCAGAAGTGTTCACATTGCTTCGCAGAATCGCTTTTGTGCAGAAAACAGTAACACTTGTTCAGAAGGAAAGAAAGCACAGAGCCCCAGATTCTATGTTGTCCTGGAGAGCTTGCAGAGCACTGGGGAAAGGCAGGCAGAGAATTCCCTGCTAGCACCTTCTCTGTGCCTGTTCACATTGCTTCGCAGAATTGCTTCTGTGCAGAAAACAGTAACACTTGTTCAGAAGGAAAGAAAGCACAGAGCCCCAGATTTTATGTTGTCCTGGAGAGCTTGCAGAGCACTGGGGAAAGGCAGGCAGAGAATTCCTTGCTAGCACCTTCTCTGTGCCTGGGAAGCAGAAGTGTTCACATTGCTTCGCAAGAATCGCTTTTGTGCAGAAAACAGTAACACTTGTTCAGAAGGAAAGAAAGCACAGAGCCCCAGATTTTATGTTGTCCTGGAGAGCTTGCAGAGCACTGGGGAAAGGCAGGCAAAGAATTCCCTGCTAGCACCTTCTCTGTGCCTGTTCACATTGCTTCGCAGAATCGCTTTTGTGCAGAAAACAGTAACACTTGTTCAGAAGGAAAGAAAGCACAGAGCCCCAGATTCTATGTTGTCCTGGAGAGCTTGCAGAGCACTGGGGAAAGGCAGGCAGAGAATTCCCTGCTAGCACCTTCTCTGTGCCTGGGAAGCAGAAGTGTTCACATTGCTTCGCAGAATCGCTTTTGTGCAGAAAACACTAACACTTGTTCAGAAGGAAAGAAAGCACAGAGCCCCAGATTCTATGTTGTCCTGGAGAGCTTGCAGAGCACTGGGGAAAGGCAGGCAGAGAATTCCCTGATAGCACCTTCTCTGTGCCTGTTCACATTGCTTCGCAGAATCGCTTTTGTGCAGAAAACAGTAACACTTGTTCAGAACGAAAGAAAGCACAGAGCCCCAGATTTGCTGTTGTCCCGGAGAGCTTGCAGAGCACTGGGGAAAGGCAGGCAGAGAATTCCCTGCTAGCACCTTCTCTGTGCCTGGGAAGCAGAAGTGTTCACATTGCTTCGCAGAATCGCTTTTGTGCAGAAAACACTAACACTTGTTCAGAAGGAAAGAAAGCACAGAGCCCCAGATTCTATGTTGTCCTGGAGAGCTTGCAGAGCACTGGGGAAAGGCAGGCAGAGAATTCCTTGCTAGCACCTTCTCTGTGCCTGGGAAGCAGAAGTGTTCACATTGCTTCGCAAGAATCGCTTTTGTGCAGAAAACAGTAACACTTGTTCAGAAGGAAAGAAAGCACAGAGCCCCAGATTCTATGTTGTCCTGGAGAGCTTGCAGAGCACTGGGGAAAGGCAGGCAGAGAATTCCCTGCTAGCACCTTCTCTGTGCCTGGGAAGCAGAAGTGTTCACATTGCTTCGCAGAATCGCTTTTGTGCAGAAAACACTAACACTTGTTCAGAAGGAAAGAAAGCACAGAGCCCCAGATTCTATGTTGTCCTGGAGAGCTTGCAGAGCACTGGGGAAAGGCAGGCAGAGAATTCCCTGCTAGCACCTTCTCTGTGCCTGGGAAGCAGAAGTGTTCACATTGCTTCGCAGAATCGCTTTTGTGCAGAAAACACTAACACTTGTTCAGAACGAAAGAAAGCACAGAGCCCCAGATTTTATGTTGTCCTGTAGAGCTTGCAGAGCACTGGGGAAAGGCAGGCAGAGAATTCCCTGCTAGCACCTTCTCTGTCCCTGGGAAGCAGAAGTGTTCACATTGCTTCGCAGAATCGCTTTTGTGCAGAAAACAGTAACACTTGTTCAGAAGGAAAGAAAGCACAGAGCCCCAGATTCTATGTTGTCCTGGAGAGCTTGCAGAGCACTGGGGAAAGGCAGGCAGAGAATTCCCTGATAGCACCTTCTCTGTGCCTGTTCACATTGCTTCGCAGAATTGCTTCTGTGCAGAAAACAGTAACACTTGTTCAGAAGGAAAGAAAGCACAGAGCCCCAGATTTTATGTTGTCCTGGAGAGCTTGCAGAGCACTGGGGAAAGGCAGGCAGAGAATTCCTTGCTAGCACCTTCTCTGTGCCTGGGAAGCAGAAGTGTTCACATTGCTTCGCAAGAATCGCTTTTGTGCAGAAAACAGTAACACTTGTTCAGAAGGAAAGAAAGCACAGAGCCCCAGATTTTATGTTGTCCTGGAGAGCTTGCAGAGCACTGGGGAAAGGCAGGCAAAGAATTCCCTGCTAGCACCTTCTCTGTGCCTGTTCACATTGCTTCGCAGAATCGCTTTTGTGCAGAAAACAGTAACACTTGTTCAGAAGGAAAGAAAGCACAGAGCCCCAGATTCTATGTTGTCCTGGAGAGCTTGCAGAGCACTGGGGAAAGGCAGGCAGAGAATTCCCTGCTAGCACCTTCTCTGTGCCTGGGAAGCAGAAGTGTTCACATTGCTTCGCAGAATCGCTTTTGTGCAGAAAACACTAACACTTGTTCAGAAGGAAAGAAAGCACAGAGCCCCAGATTCTATGTTGTCCTGGAGAGCTTGCAGAGCACTGGGGAAAGGCAGGCAGAGAATTCCCTGATAGCACCTTCTCTGTGCCTGTTCACATTGCTTCGCAGAATCGCTTTTGTGCAGAAAACAGTAACACTTGTTCAGAACGAAAGAAAGCACAGAGCCCCAGATTTGCTGTTGTCCCGGAGAGCTTGCAGAGCACTGGGGAAAGGCAGGCAGAGAATTCCCTGCTAGCACCTTCTCTGTGCCTGGGAAGCAGAAGTGTTCACATTGCTTCGCAGAATCGCTTTTGTGCAGAAAACACTAACACTTGTTCAGAAGGAAAGAAAGCACAGAGCCCCAGATTCTATGTTGTCCTGGAGAGCTTGCAGAGCACTGGGGAAAGGCAGGCAGAGAATTCCTTGCTAGCACCTTCTCTGTGCCTGGGAAGCAGAAGTGTTCACATTGCTTCGCAAGAATCGCTTTTGTGCAGAAAACAGTAACACTTGTTCAGAAGGAAAGAAAGCACAGAGCCCCAGATTCTATGTTGTCCTGGAGAGCTTGCAGAGCACTGGGGAAAGGCAGGCAGAGAATTCCCTGATAGCACCTTCTCTGTGCCTGGGAAGCAGAAGTGTTCACATTGCTTCGCAGAATCGCTTTTGTGCAGAAAACACTAACACTTGTTCAGAAGGAAAGAAAGCACAGAGCCCCAGATTCTATGTTGTCCTGGAGAGCTTGCAGAGCACTGGGGAAAGGCAGGCAGAGAATTCCCTGCTAGCACCTTCTCTGTGCCTGTTCACATTGCTTCGCAGAATCGCTTTTGTGCAGAAAACAGTAACACTTGTTCAGAACGAAAGAAAGCACAGAGCCCCAGATTTGCTGTTGTCCCGGAGAGCTTGCAGAGCACTGGGGAAAGGCAGGCAGAGAATTCCCTGCTAGCACCTTCTCTGTGCCTGGGAAGCAGAAGTGTTCACATTGCTTCGCAGAATCGCTTTTGTGCAGAAAACACTAACACTTGTTCAGAAGGAAAGAAAGCACAGAGCCCCAGATTCTATGTTGTCCTGGAGAGCTTGCAGAGCACTGGGGAAAGGCAGGCAGAGAATTCCCTGCTAGCACCTTCTCTGTGCCTGTTCACATTGCTTCGCAGAATCGCTTTTGTGCAGAGAACAGTAACACTTGTTCAGAACGAAAGAAAGCACAGAGCCCCAGATTTGCTGTTGTCCCGGAGAGCTTGCAGAGCACTGGGGAAAGGCAGGCAGAGAATTCCCTGCTAGCACCTTCTCTGTGCCTGGGAAGCAGAAGTGTTCACATTGCTTCGCAGAATCGCTTTTGTGCAGAAAACACTAACACTTGTTCAGAAGGAAAGAAAGCACAGAGCCCCAGATTCTATGTTGTCCTGGAGAGCTTGCAGAGCACTGGGGAAAGGCAGGCAGAGAATTCCCTGATAGCACCTTCTCTGTGCCTGTTCACATTGCTTCGCAGAATCGCTTTTGTGCAGAAAACAGTAACACTTGTTCAGAACGAAAGAAAGCACAGAGCCCCAGATTTGCTGTTGTCCCGGAGAGCTTGCAGAGCACTGGGGAAAGGCAGGCAGAGAATTCCCTGCTAGCACCTTCTCTGTGCCTGGGAAGCAGAAGTGTTCACATTGCTTCGCAGAATCGCTTTTGTGCAGAAAACACTAACACTTGTTCAGAAGGAAAGAAAGCACAGAGCCCCAGATTCTATGTTGTCCTGGAGAGCTTGCAGAGCACTGGGGAAAGGCAGGGAGAGAATTCCCTGCTAGCACCTTCTCTGTGCCTGTTCACATTGCTTCGCAGAATCGCTTTTGTGCAGAAAACAGTAACACTTGTTCAGAGGGAAAGAAAGCACAGAGCCCCAGATTCTATGTTGTCCTGGAGAGCTTGCAGAGCACTGGGGAAAGGCAGGCAGAGAATTCCCTGCTAGCACCTTCTCTGTGCCTGTTCACATTGCTTCGCAGAATCGCTTTTGTGCAGAAAACAGTAACACTTGTTCAGAACGAAAGAAAGCACAGAGCCCCAGATTCTATGTTGTCCTGGAGAGCTTGCAGAGCACTGGGGAAAGGCAGGCAGAGAATTCCCTGCTAGCACCTTCTCTGTGCCTGGGAAGCAGAAGTGTTCACATTGCTTCGCAAGAATCGCTTTTGTGCAGAAAACACTAACACTTGTTCAGAAGTAAAGAAAGCACAGAGCCCCAGATTCTATGTTGTCCTGGAGAGCTTGCAGAGCACTGGGGAAAGGCAGGCAGAGAATTCCCTGATAGCACCTTCTCTGTGCCTGTTCACATTGCTTCGCAGAATCGCTTTTGTGCAGAAAACAGTAACACTTGTTCAGAACGAAAGAAAGCACAGAGCCCCAGATTCTATGTTGTCCTGGAGAGCTTGCAGAGCACTGGGGAAAGGCAGGCAGAGAATTCCCTGATAGCACCTTCTCTGTGCCTGGGAAGCAGAAGTGTTCACATTGCTTCGCAGAATCGCTTTTGTGCAGAAAACACTAACACTTGTTCAGAACGAAAGAAAGCACAGAGCCCCAGATTTTATGTTGTCCTGTAGAGCTTGCAGAGCACTGGGGAAAGGCAGGCAGAGAATTCCCTGATAGCACCTTCTCTGTGCCTGTTCACATTGCTTCGCAGAATCGCTTTTGTGCAGAAAACAGTAACACTTGTTCAGAAGGAAAGAAAGCACAGAGCCCCAGATTCTATGTTGTCCTGGAGAGCTTGCAGAGCACTGGGGAAAGGCAGGCAGAGAATTCCCTGATAGCACCTTCTCTGTGCCTGGGAAGCAGAAGTGTTCACATTGCTTCGAAGAATCGCTTTTGTGCAGAAAACACTAACACTTGTTCAGAACGAAAGAAAGCACAGAGCCCCAGATTTTATGTTGTCCTGTAGAGCTTGCAGAGCACTGGGGAAAGGCAGGCAGAGAATTCCCTGCTAGCACCTTCTCTGTACCTGGGAAGCAGAAGTGTTCACATTGCTTCGCAGAATCGCTTTTGTGCAGAAAACAGTAACACTTGTTCAGAAGGAAAGAAAGCACAGAGCCCCAGATTCTATGTTGTCCTGGAGAGCTTGCAGAGCACTGGGGAAAGGCAGGCAGAGAATTCCCTGATAGCACCTTCTCTGTGCCTGTTCACATTGCTTCGCAGAATCGCTTTTGTGCAGAAAACAGTAACACTTGTTCAGAACGAAAGAAAGCACAGAGCCCCAGATTCTATGTTGTCCTGGAGAGCTTGCAGAGCACTGGGGAAAGGCAGGCAGAGAATTCCCTGCTAGCACCTTCTCTGTGCCTGGGAAGCAGAAGTGTTCACATTGCTTCGCAGAATCGCTTTTGTGCAGAAAACACTAACACTTGTTCAGAAGGAAAGAAAGCACAGAGCCCCAGATTCTATGTTGTCCTGGAGAGCTTGCAGAGCACTGGGGAAAGGCAGGCAGAGAATTCCCTGCTAGCACCTTCTCTGTGCCTGTTCACATTGCTTCGCAGAATCGCTTTTGTGCAGAAAACAGTAACACTTGTTCAGAACGAAAGAAAGCACAGAGCCCCAGATTCTATGTTGTCCTGGAGAGCTTGCAGAGCACTGGGGAAAGGCAGGCAGAGAATTCCCTGCTAGCACCTTCTCTGTCCCTGGGAAGCAGAAGTGTTCACATTGCTTCGCAAGAATCGCTTTTGTGCAGAAAACAGTAACACTTGTTCAGAAGGAAAGAAAGCACAGAGCCCCAGATTCTATGTTGTCCTGGAGAGCTTGCAGAGCACTGGGGAAAGGCAGGCAGAGAATTCCCTGCTAGCACCTTCTCTGTGCCTGTTCACATTGTTTCGCAGAATCGCTTTTGTGCAGAAAACAGTAACACTTGTTCAGAAGGAAAGAAAGCACAGAGCCCCAGATTCTATGTTGTCCTGGAGAGCTTGCAGAGCACTAGGGAAAGGCAGGCAGAGAATTCCTTGCTAGCACCTTCTCTGTGCCTGGGAAGCAGAAGTGTTCACATTGCTTCGCAAGAATCGCTTTTGTGCAGAAAACACTAACACTTGTTCAGAAGGAAAGAAAGCACAGAGCCCCAGATTTTATGTTGTCCTGGAGAGCTTGCAGAGCACTGGGGAAAGGCAGGCAGAGAATTCCCTGCTAGCACCTTCTCTGTGCCTGTTCACATTGCTTCGCAGAATCGCTTTTGTGCAGAAAACAGTAACACTTGTTCAGAAGGAAAGAAAGCACAGAGCCCCAGATTCTATGTTGTCCTGGAGAGCTTGCAGAGCACTGGGGAAAGGCAGGCAGAGAATTCCCTGCTAGCACCTTCTCTGTGCCTGTTCACATTGCTTCGCAGAATCGCTTTTGTGCAGAAAACAGTAACACTTGTTCAGAACGAAAGAAAGCACAGAGCCCCAGATTCTATGTTGTCCTGGAGAGCTTGCAGAGCACTGGGGAAAGGCAGGCAGAGAATTCCCTGATAGCACCTTCTCTGTGCCTGGGAAGCAGAAGTGTTCACATTGCTTCGCAGAATCGCTTTTGTGCAGAAAACACTAACACTTGTTCAGAACGAAAGAAAGCACAGAGCCCCAGATTTTATGTTGTCCTGTAGAGCTTGCAGAGCACTGGGGAAAGGCAGGCAGAGAATTCCCTGATAGCACCTTCTCTGTGCCTGTTCACATTGCTTCGCAGAATTGCTTCTGTGCAGAAAACAGTAACACTTGTTCAGAAGGAAAGAAAGCACAGAGCCCCAGATTCTATGTTGTCCTGGAGAGCTTGCAGAGCACTGGGGAAAGGCAGGCAGAGAATTCCCTGATAGCACCTTCTCTGTGCCTGTTCACATTGCTTCGCAGAATCGCTTTTGTGCAGAAAACAGTAACACTTGTTCAGAAGGAAAGAAAGCACAGAGCCCCAGATTCTATGTTGTCCTGGAGAGCTTGCAGAGCACTGGGGAAAGGCAGGCAGAGAATTCCCTGCTAGCACCTTCTCTGTGCCTGTTCACATTGCTTCGCAGAATCGCTTTTGTGCAGAAAACAGTAACACTTGTTCAGAACGAAAGAAAGCACAGAGCCCCAGATTCTATGTTGTCCTGGAGAGCTTGCAGAGCACTGGGGAAAGGCAGGCAGAGAATTCCCTGATAGCACCTTCTCTGTGCCTGGGAAGCAGAAGTGTTCACATTGCTTCGCAGAATCGCTTTTGTGCAGAAAACACTAACACTTGTTCAGAACGAAAGAAAGCACAGAGCCCCAGATTTTATGTTGTCCTGTAGAGCTTGCAGAGCACTGGGGAAAGGCAGGCAGAGAATTCCCTGATAGCACCTTCTCTGTGCCTGTTCACATTGCTTCGCAGAATTGCTTCTGTGCAGAAAACAGTAACACTTGTTCAGAAGGAAAGAAAGCACAGAGCCCCAGATTCTATGTTGTCCTGGAGAGCTTGCAGAGCACTGGGGAAAGGCAGGCAGAGAATTCCCTGATAGCACCTTCTCTGTGCCTGTTCACATTGCTTCGCAGAATCGCTTTTGTGCAGAAAACAGTAACACTTGTTCAGAAGGAAAGAAAGCACAGAGCCCCAGATTCTATGTTGTCCTGGAGAGCTTGCAGAGCACTGGGGAAAGGCAGGCAGAGAATTCCCTGCTAGCACCTTCTCTGTGCCTGGGAAGCAGAAGTGTTCACATTGCTTCGCAGAATCGCTTTTGTGCAGAAAACACTAACACTTGTTCAGAAGGAAAGAAAGCACAGAGCCCCAGATTCTATGTTGTCCTGGAGAGCTTGCAGAGCACTGGGGAAAGGCAGGCAGAGAATTCCCTGATAGCACCTTCTCTGTGCCTGTTCACATTGCTTCGCAGAATCGCTTTTGTGCAGAAAACAGTAACACTTGTTCAGAACGAAAGAAAGCACAGAGCCCCAGATTTGCTGTTGTCCCGGAGAGCTTGCAGAGCACTGGGGAAAGGCAGGCAGAGAATTCCCTGCTAGCACCTTCTCTGTGCCTGGGAAGCAGAAGTGTTCACATTGCTTCGCAGAATCGCTTTTGTGCAGAAAACACTAACACTTGTTCAGAAGGAAAGAAAGCACAGAGCCCCAGATTCTATGTTGTCCTGGAGAGCTTGCAGAGCACTGGGGAAAGGCAGGCAGAGAATTCCTTGCTAGCACCTTCTCTGTGCCTGGGAAGCAGAAGTGTTCACATTGCTTCGCAAGAATCGCTTTTGTGCAGAAAACAGTAACACTTGTTCAGAAGGAAAGAAAGCACAGAGCCCCAGATTCTATGTTGTCCTGGAGAGCTTGCAGAGCACTGGGGAAAGGCAGGCAGAGAATTCCCTGATAGCACCTTCTCTGTGCCTGGGAAGCAGAAGTGTTCACATTGCTTCGCAGAATCGCTTTTGTGCAGAAAACACTAACACTTGTTCAGAAGGAAAGAAAGCACAGAGCCCCAGATTCTATGTTGTCCTGGAGAGCTTGCAGAGCACTGGGGAAAGGCAGGCAGAGAATTCCCTGATAGCACCTTCTCTGTGCCTGTTCACATTGCTTCGCAGCATCGCTTTTGTGCAGAAAACAGTAACACTTGTTCAGAACGAAAGAAAGCACAGAGCCCCAGATTTGCTGTTGTCCCGGAGAGCTTGCAGAGCACTGGGGAAAGGCAGGCAGAGAATTCCCTGCTAGCACCTTCTCTGTGCCTGGGAAGCAGAAGTGTTCACATTGCTTCGCAGAATCGCTTTTGTGCAGAAAACACTAACACTTGTTCAGAAGGAAAGAAAGCACAGAGCCCCAGATTCTATGTTGTCCTGGAGAGCTTGCAGAGCACTGGGGAAAGGCAGGCAGAGAATTCCCTGATAGCACCTTCTCTGTGCCTGTTCACATTGCTTCGCAAGAATCGCTTTTGTGCAGAAAACAGTAACACTTGTTCAGAACGAAAGAAAGCACAGAGCCCCAGATTTGCTGTTGTCCCGGAGAGCTTGCAGAGCACTGGGGAAAGGCAGGCAGAGAATTCCCTGCTAGCACCTTCTCTGTGCCTGGGAAGCAGAAGTGTTCACATTGCTTCGCAGAATCGCTTTTGTGCAGAAAACACTAACACTTGTTCAGAAGGAAAGAAAGCACAGAGCCCCAGATTCTATGTTGTCCTGGAGAGCTTGCAGAGCACTGGGGAAAGGCAGGCAGAGAATTCCCTGATAGCACCTTCTCTGTGCCTGTTCACATTGCTTCGCAGAATCGCTTTTGTGCAGAAAACAGTAACACTTGTTCAGAACGAAAGAAAGCACAGAGCCCCAGATTTGCTGTTGTCCCGGAGAGCTTGCAGAGCACTGGGGAAAGGCAGGCAGAGAATTCCCTGCTAGCACCTTCTCTGTGCCTGGGAAGCAGAAGTGTTCACATTGCTTCGCAGAATCGCTTTTGTGCAGAAAACACTAACACTTGTTCAGAAGGAAAGAAAGCACAGAGCCCCAGATTCTATGTTGTCCTGGAGAGCTTGCAGAGCACTGGGGAAAGGCAGGCAGAGAATTCCTTGCTAGCACCTTCTCTGTGCCTGGGAAGCAGAAGTGTTCACATTGCTTTGCAAGAATCGCTTTTGTGCAGAAAACAGTAACACTTGTTCAGAAGGAAAGAAAGCACAGAGCCCCAGATTCTATGTTGTCCTGGAGAGCTTGCAGAGCACTGGGGAAAGGCAGGGAGAGAATTCCCTGCTAGCACCTTCTCTGTGCCTGTTCGCATTGCTTCGCATAATCGCTTTTGTGCAGAAAACAGTAACACTTGTTCAGAAGGAAAGAAAGCACAGAGCCCCAGATTCTATGTTGTCCTGGAGAGCTTGCAGAGCACTGGGGAAAGGCAGGCAGAGAATTCCCTGCTAGCACCTTCTCTGTGCCTGGGAAGCAGAAGTGTTCACATTGCTTCGCAGAATCGCTTTTGTGCAGAAAACACTAACACTTGTTCAGAAGGAAAGAAAGCACAGAGCCCCAGATTCTATGTTGTCCTGGAGAGCTTGCAGAGCACTGGGGAAAGGCAGGCAGAGAATTCCCTGATAGCACCTTCTCTGTGCCTGTTCACATTGCTTCGCAGAATCGCTTTTGTGCAGAAAACAGTAACACTTGTTCAGAACGAAAGAAAGCACAGAGCCCCAGATTCTATGTTGTCCTGGAGAGCTTGCAGAGCACTGGGGAAAGGCAGGCAGAGAATTCCCTGCTAGCACCTTCTCTGTGCCTGGGAAGCAGAAGTGTTCACATTGCTTCGCAGAATCGCTTTTGTGCAGAAAACACTAACACTTGTTCAGAAGGAAAGAAAGCACAGAGCCCCAGATTCTATGTTGTCCTGGAGAGCTTGCAGAGCACTGGGGAAAGGCAGGCAGAGAATTCCCTGATAGCACCTTCTCTGTGCCTGTTCACATTGCTTCGCAGAATCGCTTTTGTGCAGAAAACAGTAACACTTGTTCAGAACGAAAGAAAGCACAGAGCCCCAGATTTGCTGTTGTCCCGGAGAGCTTGCAGAGCACTGGGGAAAGGCAGGCAGAGAATTCCCTGCTAGCACCTTCTCTGTGCCTGGGAAGCAGAAGTGTTCACATTGCTTCGCAGAATCGCTTTTGTGCAGAAAACACTAACACTTGTTCAGAAGGAAAGAAAGCACAGAGCCCCAGATTCTATGTTGTCCTGGAGAGCTTGCAGAGCACTGGGGAAAGGCAGGCAGAGAATTCCTTGCTAGCACCTTCTCTGTGCCTGGGAAGCAGAAGTGTTCACATTGCTTCGCAAGAATCGCTTTTGTGCAGAAAACAGTAACACTTGTTCAGAAGGAAAGAAAGCACAGAGCCCCAGATTCTATGTTGTCCTGGAGAGCTTGCAGAGCACTGGGGAAAGGCAGGCAGAGAATTCCCTGCTAGCACCTTCTCTGTGCCTGTTCACATTGCTTCGCAGAATCGCTTTTGTGCAGAAAACAGTAACACTTGTTCAGAAGGAAAGAAAGCACAGAGCCCCAGATTCTATGTTGTCCTGGAGAGCTTGCAGAGCACTGGGGAAAGGCAGGCAGAGAATTCCCTGCTAGCACCTTCTCTGTGCCTGGGAAGCAGAAGTGTTCACATTGCTTCGCAGAATCGCTTTTGTGCAGAAAACACTAACACTTGTTCAGAAGGAAAGAAAGCACAGAGCCCCAGATTCTATGTTGTCCTGGAGAGCTTGCAGAGCACTGGGGAAAGGCAGGCAGAGAATTCCCTGATAGCACCTTCTCTGTGCCTGTTCACATTGCTTCGCAGAATCGCTTTTGTGCAGAAAACAGTAACACTTGTTCAGAACGAAAGAAAGCACAGAGCCCCAGATTTGCTGTTGTCCCGGAGAGCTTGCAGAGCACTGGGGAAAGGCAGGCAGAGAATTCCCTGCTAGCACCTTCTCTGTGCCTGGGAAGCAGAAGTGTTCACATTGCTTCGCAGAATCGCTTTTGTGCAGAAAACACTAACACTTGTTCAGAAGGAAAGAAAGCACAGAGCCCCAGATTCTATGTTGTCCTGGAGAGCTTGCAGAGCACTGGGGAAAGGCAGGCAGAGAATTCCTTGCTAGCACCTTCTCTGTGCCTGGGAAGCAGAAGTGTTCACATTGCTTCGCAAGAATCGCTTTTGTGCAGAAAACAGTAACACTTGTTCAGAAGGAAAGAAAGCACAGAGCCCCAGATTCTATGTTGTCCTGGAGAGCTTGCAGAGCACTGGGGAAAGGCAGGCAGAGAATTCCCTGCTAGCACCTTCTCTGTGCCTGGGAAGCAGAAGTGTTCACATTGCTTCGCAGAATCGCTTTTGTGCAGAAAACACTAACACTTGTTCAGAAGGAAAGAAAGCACAGAGCCCCAGATTCTATGTTGTCCTGGAGAGCTTGCAGAGCACTGGGGAAAGGCAGGCAGAGAATTCCCTGCTAGCACCTTCTCTGTGCCTGTTCACATTGCTTCGCAGAATCGCTTTTGTGCAGAAAACAGTAACACTTGTTCAGAACGAAAGAAAGCACAGAGCCCCAGATTTGCTGTTGTCCCGGAGAGCTTGCAGAGCACTGGGGAAAGGCAGGCAGAGAATTCCCTGCTAGCACCTTCTCTGTGCCTGGGAAGCAGAAGTGTTCACATTGCTTCGCAGAATCGCTTTTGTGCAGAAAACACTAACACTTGTTCAGAAGGAAAGAAAGCACAGAGCCCCAGATTCTATGTTGTCCTGGAGAGCTTGCAGAGCACTGGGGAAAGGCAGGCAGAGAATTCCCTGCTAGCACCTTCTCTGTGCCTGTTCACATTGCTTCGCAGAATCGCTTTTGTGCAGAGAACAGTAACACTTGTTCAGAACGAAAGAAAGCACAGAGCCCCAGATTTGCTGTTGTCCCGGAGAGCTTGCAGAGCACTGGGGAAAGGCAGGCAGAGAATTCCCTGCTAGCACCTTCTCTGTGCCTGGGAAGCAGAAGTGTTCACATTGCTTCGCAGAATCGCTTTTGTGCAGAAAACACTAACACTTGTTCAGAAGGAAAGAAAGCACAGAGCCCCAGATTCTATGTTGTCCTGGAGAGCTTGCAGAGCACTGGGGAAAGGCAGGCAGAGAATTCCCTGATAGCACCTTCTCTGTGCCTGTTCACATTGCTTCGCAGAATCGCTTTTGTGCAGAAAACAGTAACACTTGTTCAGAACGAAAGAAAGCACAGAGCCCCAGATTTGCTGTTGTCCCGGAGAGCTTGCAGAGCACTGGGGAAAGGCAGGCAGAGAATTCCCTGCTAGCACCTTCTCTGTGCCTGGGAAGCAGAAGTGTTCACATTGCTTCGCAGAATCGCTTTTGTGCAGAAAACACTAACACTTGTTCAGAAGGAAAGAAAGCACAGAGCCCCAGATTCTATGTTGTCCTGGAGAGCTTGCAGAGCACTGGGGAAAGGCAGGGAGAGAATTCCCTGCTAGCACCTTCTCTGTGCCTGTTCACATTGCTTCGCAGAATCGCTTTTGTGCAGAAAACAGTAACACTTGTTCAGAGGGAAAGAAAGCACAGAGCCCCAGATTCTATGTTGTCCTGGAGAGCTTGCAGAGCACTGGGGAAAGGCAGGCAGAGAATTCCCTGCTAGCACCTTCTCTGTGCCTGTTCACATTGCTTCGCAGAATCGCTTTTGTGCAGAAAACAGTAACACTTGTTCAGAACGAAAGAAAGCACAGAGCCCCAGATTCTATGTTGTCCTGGAGAGCTTGCAGAGCACTGGGGAAAGGCAGGCAGAGAATTCCCTGCTAGCACCTTCTCTGTGCCTGGGAAGCAGAAGTGTTCACATTGCTTCGCAAGAATCGCTTTTGTGCAGAAAACACTAACACTTGTTCAGAAGTAAAGAAAGCACAGAGCCCCAGATTCTATGTTGTCCTGGAGAGCTTGCAGAGCACTGGGGAAAGGCAGGCAGAGAATTCCCTGATAGCACCTTCTCTGTGCCTGTTCACATTGCTTCGCAGAATCGCTTTTGTGCAGAAAACAGTAACACTTGTTCAGAACGAAAGAAAGCACAGAGCCCCAGATTCTATGTTGTCCTGGAGAGCTTGCAGAGCACTGGGGAAAGGCAGGCAGAGAATTCCCTGATAGCACCTTCTCTGTGCCTGGGAAGCAGAAGTGTTCACATTGCTTCGCAGAATCGCTTTTGTGCAGAAAACACTAACACTTGTTCAGAACGAAAGAAAGCACAGAGCCCCAGATTTTATGTTGTCCTGTAGAGCTTGCAGAGCACTGGGGAAAGGCAGGCAGAGAATTCCCTGATAGCACCTTCTCTGTGCCTGTTCACATTGCTTCGCAGAATCGCTTTTGTGCAGAAAACAGTAACACTTGTTCAGAAGGAAAGAAAGCACAGAGCCCCAGATTCTATGTTGTCCTGGAGAGCTTGCAGAGCACTGGGGAAAGGCAGGCAGAGAATTCCCTGATAGCACCTTCTCTGTGCCTGGGAAGCAGAAGTGTTCACATTGCTTCGAAGAATCGCTTTTGTGCAGAAAACACTAACACTTGTTCAGAACGAAAGAAAGCACAGAGCCCCAGATTTTATGTTGTCCTGTAGAGCTTGCAGAGCACTGGGGAAAGGCAGGCAGAGAATTCCCTGCTAGCACCTTCTCTGTACCTGGGAAGCAGAAGTGTTCACATTGCTTCGCAGAATCGCTTTTGTGCAGAAAACAGTAACACTTGTTCAGAAGGAAAGAAAGCACAGAGCCCCAGATTCTATGTTGTCCTGGAGAGCTTGCAGAGCACTGGGGAAAGGCAGGCAGAGAATTCCCTGATAGCACCTTCTCTGTGCCTGTTCACATTGCTTCGCAGAATCGCTTTTGTGCAGAAAACAGTAACACTTGTTCAGAACGAAAGAAAGCACAGAGCCCCAGATTCTATGTTGTCCTGGAGAGCTTGCAGAGCACTGGGGAAAGGCAGGCAGAGAATTCCCTGCTAGCACCTTCTCTGTGCCTGGGAAGCAGAAGTGTTCACATTGCTTCGCAGAATCGCTTTTGTGCAGAAAACACTAACACTTGTTCAGAAGGAAAGAAAGCACAGAGCCCCAGATTCTATGTTGTCCTGGAGAGCTTGCAGAGCACTGGGGAAAGGCAGGCAGAGAATTCCCTGCTAGCACCTTCTCTGTGCCTGTTCACATTGCTTCGCAGAATCGCTTTTGTGCAGAAAACAGTAACACTTGTTCAGAACGAAAGAAAGCACAGAGCCCCAGATTCTATGTTGTCCTGGAGAGCTTGCAGAGCACTGGGGAAAGGCAGGCAGAGAATTCCCTGCTAGCACCTTCTCTGTCCCTGGGAAGCAGAAGTGTTCACATTGCTTCGCAAGAATCGCTTTTGTGCAGAAAACAGTAACACTTGTTCAGAAGGAAAGAAAGCACAGAGCCCCAGATTCTATGTTGTCCTGGAGAGCTTGCAGAGCACTGGGGAAAGGCAGGCAGAGAATTCCCTGCTAGCACCTTCTCTGTGCCTGTTCACATTGTTTCGCAGAATCGCTTTTGTGCAGAAAACAGTAACACTTGTTCAGAAGGAAAGAAAGCACAGAGCCCCAGATTCTATGTTGTCCTGGAGAGCTTGCAGAGCACTAGGGAAAGGCAGGCAGAGAATTCCTTGCTAGCACCTTCTCTGTGCCTGGGAAGCAGAAGTGTTCACATTGCTTCGCAAGAATCGCTTTTGTGCAGAAAACACTAACACTTGTTCAGAAGGAAAGAAAGCACAGAGCCCCAGATTTTATGTTGTCCTGGAGAGCTTGCAGAGCACTGGGGAAAGGCAGGCAGAGAATTCCCTGCTAGCACCTTCTCTGTGCCTGTTCACATTGCTTCGCAGAATCGCTTTTGTGCAGAAAACAGTAACACTTGTTCAGAAGGAAAGAAAGCACAGAGCCCCAGATTCTATGTTGTCCTGGAGAGCTTGCAGAGCACTGGGGAAAGGCAGGCAGAGAATTCCCTGCTAGCACCTTCTCTGTGCCTGTTCACATTGCTTCGCAGAATCGCTTTTGTGCAGAAAACAGTAACACTTGTTCAGAACGAAAGAAAGCACAGAGCCCCAGATTCTATGTTGTCCTGGAGAGCTTGCAGAGCACTGGGGAAAGGCAGGCAGAGAATTCCCTGATAGCACCTTCTCTGTGCCTGGGAAGCAGAAGTGTTCACATTGCTTCGCAGAATCGCTTTTGTGCAGAAAACACTAACACTTGTTCAGAACGAAAGAAAGCACAGAGCCCCAGATTTTATGTTGTCCTGTAGAGCTTGCAGAGCACTGGGGAAAGGCAGGCAGAGAATTCCCTGATAGCACCTTCTCTGTGCCTGTTCACATTGCTTCGCAGAATTGCTTCTGTGCAGAAAACAGTAACACTTGTTCAGAAGGAAAGAAAGCACAGAGCCCCAGATTCTATGTTGTCCTGGAGAGCTTGCAGAGCACTGGGGAAAGGCAGGCAGAGAATTCCCTGATAGCACCTTCTCTGTGCCTGTTCACATTGCTTCGCAGAATCGCTTTTGTGCAGAAAACAGTAACACTTGTTCAGAAGGAAAGAAAGCACAGAGCCCCAGATTCTATGTTGTCCTGGAGAGCTTGCAGAGCACTGGGGAAAGGCAGGCAGAGAATTCCCTGCTAGCACCTTCTCTGTGCCTGTTCACATTGCTTCGCAGAATCGCTTTTGTGCAGAAAACAGTAACACTTGTTCAGAACGAAAGAAAGCACAGAGCCCCAGATTCTATGTTGTCCTGGAGAGCTTGCAGAGCACTGGGGAAAGGCAGGCAGAGAATTCCCTGATAGCACCTTCTCTGTGCCTGGGAAGCAGAAGTGTTCACATTGCTTCGCAGAATCGCTTTTGTGCAGAAAACACTAACACTTGTTCAGAACGAAAGAAAGCACAGAGCCCCAGATTTTATGTTGTCCTGTAGAGCTTGCAGAGCACTGGGGAAAGGCAGGCAGAGAATTCCCTGATAGCACCTTCTCTGTGCCTGTTCACATTGCTTCGCAGAATTGCTTCTGTGCAGAAAACAGTAACACTTGTTCAGAAGGAAAGAAAGCACAGAGCCCCAGATTCTATGTTGTCCTGGAGAGCTTGCAGAGCACTGGGGAAAGGCAGGCAGAGAATTCCCTGATAGCACCTTCTCTGTGCCTGTTCACATTGCTTCGCAGAATCGCTTTTGTGCAGAAAACAGTAACACTTGTTCAGAAGGAAAGAAAGCACAGAGCCCCAGATTCTATGTTGTCCTGGAGAGCTTGCAGAGCACTGGGGAAAGGCAGGCAGAGAATTCCCTGCTAGCACCTTCTCTGTGCCTGGGAAGCAGAAGTGTTCACATTGCTTCGCAGAATCGCTTTTGTGCAGAAAACACTAACACTTGTTCAGAAGGAAAGAAAGCACAGAGCCCCAGATTCTATGTTGTCCTGGAGAGCTTGCAGAGCACTGGGGAAAGGCAGGCAGAGAATTCCCTGATAGCACCTTCTCTGTGCCTGTTCACATTGCTTCGCAGAATCGCTTTTGTGCAGAAAACAGTAACACTTGTTCAGAACGAAAGAAAGCACAGAGCCCCAGATTTGCTGTTGTCCCGGAGAGCTTGCAGAGCACTGGGGAAAGGCAGGCAGAGAATTCCCTGCTAGCACCTTCTCTGTGCCTGGGAAGCAGAAGTGTTCACATTGCTTCGCAGAATCGCTTTTGTGCAGAAAACACTAACACTTGTTCAGAAGGAAAGAAAGCACAGAGCCCCAGATTCTATGTTGTCCTGGAGAGCTTGCAGAGCACTGGGGAAAGGCAGGCAGAGAATTCCTTGCTAGCACCTTCTCTGTGCCTGGGAAGCAGAAGTGTTCACATTGCTTCGCAAGAATCGCTTTTGTGCAGAAAACAGTAACACTTGTTCAGAAGGAAAGAAAGCACAGAGCCCCAGATTCTATGTTGTCCTGGAGAGCTTGCAGAGCACTGGGGAAAGGCAGGCAGAGAATTCCCTGATAGCACCTTCTCTGTGCCTGGGAAGCAGAAGTGTTCACATTGCTTCGCAGAATCGCTTTTGTGCAGAAAACACTAACACTTGTTCAGAAGGAAAGAAAGCACAGAGCCCCAGATTCTATGTTGTCCTGGAGAGCTTGCAGAGCACTGGGGAAAGGCAGGCAGAGAATTCCCTGATAGCACCTTCTCTGTGCCTGTTCACATTGCTTCGCAGCATCGCTTTTGTGCAGAAAACAGTAACACTTGTTCAGAACGAAAGAAAGCACAGAGCCCCAGATTTGCTGTTGTCCCGGAGAGCTTGCAGAGCACTGGGGAAAGGCAGGCAGAGAATTCCCTGCTAGCACCTTCTCTGTGCCTGGGAAGCAGAAGTGTTCACATTGCTTCGCAGAATCGCTTTTGTGCAGAAAACACTAACACTTGTTCAGAAGGAAAGAAAGCACAGAGCCCCAGATTCTATGTTGTCCTGGAGAGCTTGCAGAGCACTGGGGAAAGGCAGGCAGAGAATTCCCTGATAGCACCTTCTCTGTGCCTGTTCACATTGCTTCGCAAGAATCGCTTTTGTGCAGAAAACAGTAACACTTGTTCAGAACGAAAGAAAGCACAGAGCCCCAGATTTGCTGTTGTCCCGGAGAGCTTGCAGAGCACTGGGGAAAGGCAGGCAGAGAATTCCCTGCTAGCACCTTCTCTGTGCCTGGGAAGCAGAAGTGTTCACATTGCTTCGCAGAATCGCTTTTGTGCAGAAAACACTAACACTTGTTCAGAAGGAAAGAAAGCACAGAGCCCCAGATTCTATGTTGTCCTGGAGAGCTTGCAGAGCACTGGGGAAAGGCAGGCAGAGAATTCCCTGATAGCACCTTCTCTGTGCCTGTTCACATTGCTTCGCAGAATCGCTTTTGTGCAGAAAACAGTAACACTTGTTCAGAACGAAAGAAAGCACAGAGCCCCAGATTTGCTGTTGTCCCGGAGAGCTTGCAGAGCACTGGGGAAAGGCAGGCAGAGAATTCCCTGCTAGCACCTTCTCTGTGCCTGGGAAGCAGAAGTGTTCACATTGCTTCGCAGAATCGCTTTTGTGCAGAAAACACTAACACTTGTTCAGAAGGAAAGAAAGCACAGAGCCCCAGATTCTATGTTGTCCTGGAGAGCTTGCAGAGCACTGGGGAAAGGCAGGCAGAGAATTCCTTGCTAGCACCTTCTCTGTGCCTGGGAAGCAGAAGTGTTCACATTGCTTTGCAAGAATCGCTTTTGTGCAGAAAACAGTAACACTTGTTCAGAAGGAAAGAAAGCACAGAGCCCCAGATTCTATGTTGTCCTGGAGAGCTTGCAGAGCACTGGGGAAAGGCAGGGAGAGAATTCCCTGCTAGCACCTTCTCTGTGCCTGTTCGCATTGCTTCGCATAATCGCTTTTGTGCAGAAAACAGTAACACTTGTTCAGAAGGAAAGAAAGCACAGAGCCCCAGATTCTATGTTGTCCTGGAGAGCTTGCAGAGCACTGGGGAAAGGCAGGCAGAGAATTCCCTGCTAGCACCTTCTCTGTGCCTGGGAAGCAGAAGTGTTCACATTGCTTCGCAGAATCGCTTTTGTGCAGAAAACACTAACACTTGTTCAGAAGGAAAGAAAGCACAGAGCCCCAGATTCTATGTTGTCCTGGAGAGCTTGCAGAGCACTGGGGAAAGGCAGGCAGAGAATTCCCTGATAGCACCTTCTCTGTGCCTGTTCACATTGCTTCGCAGAATCGCTTTTGTGCAGAAAACAGTAACACTTGTTCAGAACGAAAGAAAGCACAGAGCCCCAGATTCTATGTTGTCCTGGAGAGCTTGCAGAGCACTGGGGAAAGGCAGGCAGAGAATTCCCTGCTAGCACCTTCTCTGTGCCTGGGAAGCAGAAGTGTTCACATTGCTTCGCAGAATCGCTTTTGTGCAGAAAACACTAACACTTGTTCAGAAGGAAAGAAAGCACAGAGCCCCAGATTCTATGTTGTCCTGGAGAGCTTGCAGAGCACTGGGGAAAGGCAGGCAGAGAATTCCCTGATAGCACCTTCTCTGTGCCTGTTCACATTGCTTCGCAGAATCGCTTTTGTGCAGAAAACAGTAACACTTGTTCAGAACGAAAGAAAGCACAGAGCCCCAGATTTGCTGTTGTCCCGGAGAGCTTGCAGAGCACTGGGGAAAGGCAGGCAGAGAATTCCCTGCTAGCACCTTCTCTGTGCCTGGGAAGCAGAAGTGTTCACATTGCTTCGCAGAATCGCTTTTGTGCAGAAAACACTAACACTTGTTCAGAAGGAAAGAAAGCACAGAGCCCCAGATTCTATGTTGTCCTGGAGAGCTTGCAGAGCACTGGGGAAAGGCAGGCAGAGAATTCCTTGCTAGCACCTTCTCTGTGCCTGGGAAGCAGAAGTGTTCACATTGCTTCGCAAGAATCGCTTTTGTGCAGAAAACAGTAACACTTGTTCAGAAGGAAAGAAAGCACAGAGCCCCAGATTCTATGTTGTCCTGGAGAGCTTGCAGAGCACTGGGGAAAGGCAGGCAGAGAATTCCCTGCTAGCACCTTCTCTGTGCCTGTTCACATTGCTTCGCAGAATCGCTTTTGTGCAGAAAACAGTAACACTTGTTCAGAAGGAAAGAAAGCACAGAGCCCCAGATTCTATGTTGTCCTGGAGAGCTTGCAGAGCACTGGGGAAAGGCAGGCAGAGAATTCCCTGCTAGCACCTTCTCTGTGCCTGGGAAGCAGAAGTGTTCACATTGCTTCGCAGAATCGCTTTTGTGCAGAAAACACTAACACTTGTTCAGAAGGAAAGAAAGCACAGAGCCCCAGATTCTATGTTGTCCTGGAGAGCTTGCAGAGCACTGGGGAAAGGCAGGCAGAGAATTCCCTGATAGCACCTTCTCTGTGCCTGTTCACATTGCTTCGCAGAATCGCTTTTGTGCAGAAAACAGTAACACTTGTTCAGAAGGAAAGAAAGCACAGAGCCCCAGATTCTATGTTGTCCTGGAGAGCTTGCAGAGCACTGGGGAAAGGCAGGCAGAGAATTCCCTGCTAGCACCTTCTCTGTGCCTGGGAAGCAGAAGTGTTCACATTGCTTCGCAGAATCGCTTTTGTGCAGAAAACACTAACACTTGTTCAGAAGGAAAGAAAGCACAGAGCCCCAGATTCTATGTTGTCCTGGAGAGCTTGCAGAGCACTGGGGAAAGGCAGGCAGAGAATTCCCTGATAGCACCTTCTCTGTGCCTGTTCACATTGCTTCGCAGAATCGCTTTTGTGCAGAAAACAGTAACACTTGTTCAGAACGAAAGAAAGCACAGAGCCCCAGATTTGCTGTTGTCCCGGAGAGCTTGCAGAGCACTGGGGAAAGGCAGGCAGAGAATTCCCTGCTAGCACCTTCTCTGTGCCTGGGAAGCAGAAGTGTTCACATTGCTTCGCAGAATCGCTTTTGTGCAGAAAACACTAACACTTGTTCAGAAGGAAAGAAAGCACAGAGCCCCAGATTCTATGTTGTCCTGGAGAGCTTGCAGAGCACTGGGGAAAGGCAGGCAGAGAATTCCTTGCTAGCACCTTCTCTGTGCCTGGGAAGCAGAAGTGTTCACATTGCTTCGCAAGAATCGCTTTTGTGCAGAAAACAGTAACACTTGTTCAGAAGGAAAGAAAGCACAGAGCCCCAGATTCTATGTTGTCCTGGAGAGCTTGCAGAGCACTGGGGAAAGGCAGGCAGAGAATTCCCTGCTAGCACCTTCTCTGTGCCTGTTCACATTGCTTCGCAGAATCGCTTTTGTGCAGAAAACAGTAACACTTGTTCAGAAGGAAAGAAAGCACAGAGCCCCAGATTCTATGTTGTCCTGGAGAGCTTGCAGAGCACTGGGGAAAGGCAGGCAGAGAATTCCCTGCTAGCACCTTCTCTGTGCCTGTTCACATTGCTTCGCAGAATCGCTTTTGTGCAGAAAACAGTAACACTTGTTCAGAACGAAAGAAAGCACAGAGCCCCAGATTCTATGTTGTCCTGGAGAGCTTGCAGAGCACTGGGGAAAGGCAGGCAGAGAATTCCCTGCTAGCACCTTCTCTGTGCCTGGGAAGCAGAAGTGTTCACATTGCTTCGCAAGAATCGCTTTTGTGCAGAAAACACTAACACTTGTTCAGAAGGAAAGAAAGCACAGAGCCCCAGATTCTATGTTGTCCTGGAGAGCTTGCAGAGCACTGGGGAAAGGCAGGCAGAGAATTCCCTGATAGCACCTTCTCTGTGCCTGTTCACATTGCTTCGCAGAATCGCTTTTGTGCAGAAAACAGTAACACTTGTTCAGAACGAAAGAAAGCACAGAGCCCCAGATTTGCTGTTGTCCTGGAGAGCTTGCAGAGCACTGGGGAAAGGCAGGCAGAGAATTCCCTGCTAGCACCTTCTCTGTGCCTGGGAAGCAGAAGTGTTCACATTGCTTCGCAGAATCGCTTTTGTGCAGAAAACACTAACACTTGTTCAGAAGGAAAGAAAGCACAGAGCCCCAGATTCTATGTTGTCCTGGAGAGCTTGCAGAGCACTGGGGAAAGGCAGGCAGAGAATTCCCTGCTAGCACCTTCTCTGTGTCTGTTCACATTGTTTCGCAGAATCGCTTTTGTGCAGAAAACAGTAACACTTGTTCAGAAGGAAAGAAAGCACAGAGCCCCAGATTCTATGTTGTCCTGGAGAGCTTGCAGAGCACTAGGGAAAGGCAGGCAGAGAATTCCTTGCTAGCACCTTCTCTGTGCCTGGGAAGCAGAAGTGTTCACATTGCTTCGCAAGAATCGCTTTTGTGCAGAAAACAGTAACACTTGTTCAGAAGGAAAGAAAGCACAGAGCCCCAGATTTTATGTTGTCCTCGAGAGCTTGCAGAGCACTGGGGAAAGGCAGGCAGAGAATTCCCTGATAGCACCTTCTCTGTGCCTGTTCACATTGCTTCGCAGAATCGCTTTTGTGCAGAAAACAGTAACACTTGTTCAGAAGGAAAGAAAGCACAGAGCCCCAGATTCTATGTTGTCCTGGAGAGCTTGCAGAGCACTGGGGAAAGGCAGGCAGAGAATTCCCTGCTAGCACCTTCTCTGTGCCTGTTCACATTGCTTCGCAGAATCGCTTTTGTGCAGAAAACAGTAACACTTGTTCAGAAGGAAAGAAAGCACAGAGCCCCAGATTTGCTGTTGTCCCGGAGAGCTTGCAGAGCACTGGGGAAAGGCAGGCAGAGAATTCCCTGATAGCACCTTCTCTGTGCCTGGGAAGCAGAAGTGTTCACATTGCTTCGCAGAATCGCTTTTGTGCAGAAAACACTAACACTTGTTCAGAACGAAAGAAAGCACAGAGCCCCAGATTTTATGTTGTCCTGTAGAGCTTGCAGAGCACTGGGGAAAGGCAGGCAGAGAATTCCCTGCTAGCACCTTCTCTGTCCCTGGGAAGCAGAAGTGTTCACATTGCTTCGCAGAATCGCTTTTGTGCAGAAAACAGTAACACTTGTTCAGAAGGAAAGAAAGCACAGAGCCCCAGATTCTATGTTGTCCTGGAGAGCTTGCAGAGCACTGGGGAAAGGCAGGCAGAGAATTCCCTGATAGCACCTTCTCTGTGCCTGTTCACATTGCTTCGCAGAATCGCTTTTGTGCAGAAAACACTAACACTTGTTCAGAACGAAAGAAAGCACAGAGCCCCAGATTCTATGTTGTCCTGGAGAGCTTGCAGAGCACTGGGGAAAGGCAGGCAGAGAATTCCCTGCTAGCACCTTCTCTGTGCCTGGGAAGCAGAAGTGTTCACATTGCTTCGAGGAATCGCTTTTGTGCAGAAAACACTAACACTTGTTCAGAAGGAAAGAAAGCACAGAGCCCCAGATTCTATGTTGTCCTGGAGAGCTTGCAGAGCACTGGGGAAAGGCAGGCAGAGAATTCCCTGCTAGCACCTTCTCTGTGCCTGGGAAGCAGAAGTGTTCACATTGCTTCGCAGAATCGCTTTTGTGCAGAAAACACTAACACTTGTTCAGAAGGAAAGAAAGCACAGAGCCCCAGATTCTATGTTGTCCTGGAGAGCTTGCAGAGCACTGGGGAAAGGCAGGCAGAGAATTCCCTGCTAGCACCTTCTCTGTGCCTGTTCTCATTGCTTCGCAGAATCGCTTTTGTGCAGAAAACAGTAACACTTGTTCAGAAGGAAAGAAAGCACAGAGCCCCAGATTCTATGTTGTCCTGGAGAGCTTGCAGAGCACTGGGGAAAGGCAGGCAGAGAATTCCCTGCTAGCACCTTCTCTGTGCCTTGTAAGCAGAAGTGTTCACATTGCTTCGCAGAATCACTTTTGTGCAGAAAACACTAACACTTGTTCAGAAGGAAAGAAAGCACAGAGCCCCAGATTCTATGTTGTCCTGGAGAGCTTGCAGAGCACTTGGGAAAGGCAGGCAGAGAATTCCCTGCTAGCACCTTCTCTGTGCCTGGGAAGCAGAAGTGTTCACATTGCTTCGCAGAATCGCTTTTGTGCAGAAAACACTAACACTTGTTCAGAAGGAAAGAAAGCACAGAGCCCCAGATTCTATGTTGTCCTGGAGAGCTTGCAGAGCACTGGGGAAAGGCAGGCAGAGAATTCCCTGATAGCACCTTCTCTGTGCCTGTTCACATTGCTTCGCAGAATCGCTTTTGTGCAGAAAACAGTAACACTTGTTCAGAACGAAAGAAAGCACAGAGCCCCAGATTTGCTGTTGTCCCGGAGAGCTTGCAGAGCACTGGGGAAAGGCAGGCAGAGAATTCCCTGCTAGCACCTTCTCTGTGCCTGGGAAGCAGAAGTGTTCACATTGCTTCGCAAGAATCGCTTTTGTGCAGAAAACAGTAACACTTGTTCAGAAGGAAAGAAAGCACAGAGCCCCAGATTCTATGTTGTCCTGGAGAGCTTGCAGAGCACTGGGGAAAGGCAGGCAGAGAATTCCCTGCTAGCACCTTCTCTGTGCCTGTTCACATTGCTTCGCAGAATCGCTTTTGTGCAGAAAACAGTAACACTTGTTCAGAACGAAAGAAAGCACAGAGCCCCAGATTCTATGTTGTCCTGGAGAGCTTGCAGAGCACTGGGGAAAGGCAGGCAGAGAATTCCCTGATAGCACCTTCTCTGTGCCTGGGAAGCAGAAGTGTTCACATTGCTTCGCAAGAATCACTTTTGTGCAGAAAACAGTAACACTTGTTCAGAACGAAAGAAAGCACAGAGCCCCAGATTTTATGTTGTCCTGGAGAGCTTGCAGAGCACTGGGGAAAGGCAGGCAGAGAATTCCTTGCTAGCACCTTCTCTGTGCCTGGGAAGCAGAAGTGTTCACATTGCTTCGCAGAATCGCTTTTGTGCAGAAAACATTAACACTTGTTCAGAAGGAAAGAAAGCACAGAGCCCCAGATTCTATGTTGTCCTGGAGAGCTTGCAGAGCACTGGGGAAAGGCAGGCAGAGAATTCCTTGCTAGCACCTTCTCTGTGCCTGGGAAGCAGAAGTGTTCACATTGCTTCGCAGAATCGCTTTTGTGCAGAAAACACTAACACTTGTTCAGAAGGAAAGAAAGCACAGAGCCCCAGATTCTATGTTGTCCTGGAGAGCTTGCATAGCACTGGGGAAAGGCAGGCAGAGAATTCCCTGCTAGCACCTTCTCTGTGCCTGGGAAGCAGAAGTGTTCACATTGCTTCGCAGAATCGCTTTTGTGCAGAAAACACTAACACTTGTTCAGAAGGAAAGAAAGCACAGAGCCCCAGATTCTATGTTGTCCTGGAGAGCTTGCAGAGCACTGGGGAAAGGCAGGCAGAGAATTCCCTGATAGCACCTTCTCTGTGCCTGTTCACATTGCTTCGCAGAATCGCTTTTGTGCAGAAAACAGTAACACTTGTTCAGAAGGAAAGAAAGCACAGAGCCCCAGATTCTATGTTGTCCTGGAGAGCTTGCAGAGCACTGGGGAAAGGCAGGCAGAGAATTCCCTGCTAGCACCTTCTCTGTGCCTGGGAAGCAGAAGTGTTCACATTGCTTCGCAAGAATCGCTTTTGTGCAGAAAACAGTAACACTTGTTCAGAACGAAAGAAAGCACAGAGCCCCAGATTTTATGTTGTCCTGGAGAGCTTGCAGAGCACTGGGGAAAGGCAGGCAGAGAATTCCCTGCTAGCACCTTCTCTGTGCCTGTTCACATTGCTTCGCAGAATCGCTTTTGTGCAGAAAACAGTAACACTTGTTCAGAACGAAAGAAAGCACAGAGCCCCAGATTCTATGTTGTCCTGGAGAGCTTGCAGAGCACTGGGGAAAGGCAGGCAGAGAATTCCCTGCTAGCACCTTCTCTGTGCCTGGGAAGCAGAAGTGTTCACATTGCTTCGCAGAATCGCTTTTGTGCAGAAAACAGTAACACTTGTTCAGAAGGAAAGAAAGCACAGAGCCCCAGATTCTATGTTGTCCTGGAGAGCTTGCAGAGCACTGGGGAAAGGCAGGCAGAGAATTCCCTGCTAGCACCTTCTCTGTGCCTGGGAAGCAGAAGTGTTCACATTGCTTCGCAGAATCGCTTTTGTGCAGAAAACAGTAACACTTGTTCAGAAGGAAAGAAAGCACAGAGCCCCAGATTCTATGTTGTCCTGGAGAGCTTGCAGAGCACTGGGGAAAGGCAGGCAGAGAATTCCTTGCTAGCACCTTCTCTGTGCCTGGGAAGCAGAAGTGTTCACATTGCTTCGCAAGAATCGCTTTTGTGCAGAAAACAGTAACACTTGTTCAGAAGGAAAGAAAGCACAGAGCCCCAGATTTTATGTTGTCCTGGAGAGCTTGCAGAGCACTGGGGAAAGGCAGGCAGAGAATTCCCTGCTAGCACCTTCTCTGTGCCTGTTCACATTGCTTCTCAGAATCGCTTTTGTGCAGAAAACAGTAACACTTGTTCAGAAGGAAAGAAAGCACAGAGCCCCAGATTTTATGTTGTCCTCGAGAGCTTGCAGAGCACTGGGGAAAGGCAGGCAGAGAATTCCCTGATAGCACCTTCTCTGTGCCTGTTCACATTGCTTCGCAGAATCGCTTTTGTGCAGAAAACAGTAACACTTGTTCAGAACGAAAGAAAGCACAGAGCCCCAGATTCTATGTTGTCCTGGAGAGCTTGCAGAGCACTGGGGAAAGGCAGGCAGAGAATTCCCTGCTAGCACCTTCTCTGTGCCTGGGAAGCAGAAGTGTTCACATTGCTTCGCAGAATCGCTTTTGTGCAGAAAACAGTAACACTTGTTCAGAAGGAAAGAAAGCACAGAGCCCCAGATTTGCTGTTGTCCTGGAGAGCTTGCAGAGCACTGGGGAAAGGCAGGCAGAGAATTCCCTGCTAGCACCTTCTCTGTGCCTGGGAAGCAGAAGTGTTCACATTGCTTCGCAAGAATCGCTTTTGTGCAGAAAACACTAACACTTGTTCAGAAGGAAAGAAAGCACAGAGCCCCAGATTCTATGTTGTCCTGGAGAGCTTGCAGAGCACTGGGGAAAGGCAGGCAGAGAATTCCCTGATAGCACCTTCTCTGTGCCTGTTCACATTGCTTCGCAGAATCGCTTTTGTGCAGAAAACAGTAACACTTGTTCAGAAGGAAAGAAAGCACAGAGCCCCAGATTCTATGTTGTCCTGGAGAGCTTGCAGAGCACTGGGGAAAGGCAGGCAGAGAATTCCCTGCTAGCACCTTCTCTGTGCCTGTTCACATTGCTTCGCAGAATCGCTTTTGTGCAGAAAACAGTAACACTTGTTCAGAAGGAAAGAAAGCACAGAGCCCCAGATTCTATGTTGTCCTGGAGAGCTTGCAGAGCACTGGGGAAAGGCAGGCAGAGAATTCCCTGCTAGCACCTTCTCTGTGCCTGGGAAGCAGAAGTGTTCACATTGCTTCGCAGAATCGCTTTTGTGCAGAAAACACTAACACTTGTTCAGAAGGAAAGAAAGCACAGAGCCCCAGATTCTATGTTGTCCTGGAGAGCTTGCAGAGCACTGGGGAAAGGCAGGCAGAGAATTCCCTGATAGCACCTTTTCTGTGCCTGTTCACATTGCTTCGCAGAATTGCTTCTGTGCAGAAAACAGTAACACTTGTTCAGAAGGAAAGAAAGCACAGAGCCCCAGATTTTATGTTGTCCTGGAGAGCTTGCAGAGCACTGGGGAAAGGCAGGCAGAGAATTCCTTGCTAGCACCTTCTCTGTGCCTGGGAAGCAGAAGTGTTCACATTGCTTCGCAAGAATCGCTTTTGTGCAGAAAACAGTAACACTTGTTCAGAAGGAAAGAAAGCACAGAGCCCCAGATTTTATGTTGTCCTGGAGAGCTTGCAGAGCACTGGGGAAAGGCAGGCAAAGAATTCCCTGCTAGCACCTTCTCTGTGCCTGTTCACATTGCTTCGCAGAATCGCTTTTGTGCAGAAAACAGTAACACTTGTTCAGAACGAAAGAAAGCACAGAGCCCCAGATTCTATGTTGTCCTGGAGAGCTTGCAGAGCACTGGGGAAAGGCAGGCAGAGAATTCCCTGCTAGCACCTTCTCTGTGCCTGGGAAGCAGAAGTGTTCACATTGCTTCGCAGAATCGCTTTTGTGCAGAAAACACTAACACTTGTTCAGAAGGAAAGAAAGCACAGAGCCCCAGATTCTATGTTGTCCTGGAGAGCTTGCAGAGCACTGGGGAAAGGCAGGCAGAGAGTTCCCTGCTAGCACCTTCTCTGTGCCTGTTCACATTGCTTCGCAGAATCGCTTTTGTGCAGAAAACAGTAACACTTGTTCAGAACGAAAGAAAGCACAGAGCCCCAGATTCTATGTTGTCCTGGAGAGCTTGCAGAGCACTGGGGAAAGGCAGGCAGAGAATTCCCTGCTAGCACCTTCTCTGTGCCTGGGAAGCAGAAGTGTTCACATTGCTTCGCAGAATTGCTTTTGTGCAGAAAACACTAACACTTGTTCAGAACGAAAGAAAGCACAGAGCCCCAGATTTGCTGTTGTCCTGGAGAGCTTGCAGAGCACTGGGGAAAGGCAGGCAGAGAATTCCCTGATAGCACCTTCTCTGTGCCTGTTCACATTGCTTCGCAGAATCGCTTTTGTGCAGAAAACAGTAACACTTGTTCAGAACGAAAGAAAGCACAGAGCCCCAGATTTGCTGTTGTCCTGGAGAGCTTGCAGAGCACTGGGGAAAGGCAGGCAGAGAATTCCCTGCTAGCACCTTCTCTGTGCCTGGGAAGCAGAAGTGTTCACATTGCTTCGCAAGAATCGCTTTTGTGCAGAAAACACTAACACTTGTTCAGAAGTAAAGAAAGCACAGAGCCCCAGATTTTATGTTGTCCTCGAGAGCTTGCAGAGCACTGGGGAAAGGCAGGCAGAGAATTCCCTGATAGCACCTTCTCTGTGCCTGTTCACATTGCTTCGCAGAATCGCTTTTGTGCAGAAAACAGTAACACTTGTTCAGAACGAAAGAAAGCACAGAGCCCCAGATTCTATGTTGTCCTGGAGAGCTTGCAGAGCACTGGGGAAAGGCAGGCAGAGAATTCCCTGCTAGCACCTTCTCTGTGCCTGGGAAGCAGAAGTGTTCACATTGCTTCGCAGAATCGCTTTTGTGCAGAAAACAGTAACACTTGTTCAGAAGGAAAGAAAGCACAGAGCCCCAGATTCTATGTTGTCCTGGAGAGCTTGCAGAGCACTGGGGAAAGGCAGGCAGAGAATTCCCTGCTAGCACCTTCTCTGTGCCTGGGAAGCAGAAGTGTTCACATTGCTTCGCAAGAATCGCTTTTGTGCAGAAAACACTAACACTTGTTCAGAAGGAAAGAAAGCACAGAGCCCCAGATTCTATGTTGTCCTGGAGAGCTTGCAGAGCACTGGGGAAAGGCAGGCAGAGAATTCCCTGATAGCACCTTCTCTGTGCCTGTTCACATTGCTTCGCAGAATCGCTTTTGTGCAGAAAACAGTAACACTTGTTCAGAACGAAAGAAAGCACAGAGCCCCAGATTCTATGTTGTCCTGGAGAGCTTGCAGAGCACTGGGGAAAGGCAGGCAGAGAATTCCCTGATAGCACCTTCTCTGTGCCTGTTCACATTGCTTCGCAGAATCGCTTTTGTGCAGAAAACAGTAACACTTGTTCAGAACGAAAGAAAGCACAGAGCCCCAGATTTGCTGTTGTCCTGGAGAGCTTGCAGAGCACTGGGGAAAGGCAGGCAGAGAATTCCCTGCTAGCACCTTCTCTGTGCCTGGGAAGCAGAAGTGTTCACATTGCTTCGCAAGAATCGCTTTTGTGCAGAAAACACTAACACTTGTTCAGAAGTAAAGAAAGCACAGAGCCCCAGATTCTATGTTGTCCTGGAGAGCTTGCAGAGCACTGGGGAAAGGCAGGCAGAGAATTCCCTGATAGCACCTTCTCTGTGCCTGGGAAGCAGAAGTGTTCACATTGCTTCGCAGAATCGCTTTTCTGCAGAAAACACTAACACTTGTTCAGAACGAAAGAAAGCACAGAGCCCCAGATTTGCTGTTGTCCTGGAGAGCTTGCAGAGCACTGGGGAAAGGCAGGCAGAGAATTCCCTGATAGCACCTTCTCTGTGCCTGTTCACATTGCTTCGCAGAATCGCTTTTGTGCAGAAAACAGTAACACTTGTTCAGAAGGAAAGAAAGCACAGAGCCCCAGATTCTATGTTGTCCTGGAGAGCTTGCAGAGCACTGGGGAAAGGCAGGCAGAGAATTCCCTGCTAGCACCTTCTCTGTGCCTGTTCACATTGCTTCGCAGAATCGCTTTTGTGCAGAAAACAGTAACACTTGTTCAGAACGAAAGAAAGCACAGAGCCCCAGATTCTATGTTGTCCTGGAGAGCTTGCAGAGCACTGGGGAAAGGCAGGCAGAGAATTCCCTGATAGCACCTTCTCTGTGCCTGGGAAGCAGAAGTGTTCACATTGCTTCGCAGAATCGCTTTTGTGCAGAAAACACTAACACTTGTTCAGAAGGAAAGAAAGCACAGAGCCCCAGATTTTATGTTGTCCTGGAGAGCTTGCAGAGCACTGGGGAAAGGCAGGCAGAGAATTCCCTGCTAGCACCTTCTCTGTGCCTGGGAAGCAGAAGTGTTCACATTGCTTCGCAAGAATCGCTTTTGTGCAGAAAACACTAACACTTGTTCAGAAGGAAAGAAAGCACAGAGCCCCAGATTTTATGTTGTCCTGGAGAGCTTGCAGAGCACTGGGGAAAGGCAGGCAAAGAATTCCCTGCTAGCACCTTCTCTGCGCCTGTTCACATTGCTTCGCAGAATCGCTTTTGTGCAGAAAACAGTAACACTTGTTCAGAAGGAAAGAAAGCACAGAGCCCCAGATTCTATGTTGTCCTGGAGAGCTTGCAGAGCACTGGGGAAAGGCAGGCAGAGAATTCCCTGATAGCACCTTCTCTGTGCCTGGGAAGCAGAAGTGTTCACATTGCTTCGCAGAATCGCTTTTGTGCAGAAAACACTAACACTTGTTCAGAAGGAAAGAAAGCACAGAGCCCCAGATTCTATGTTGTCCTGGAGAGCTTGCAGAGCACTGGGGAAAGGCAGGCAGAGAATTCCTTGCTAGCACCTTCTCTGTGCCTGGGAAGCAGAAGTGTTCACATTGCTTCGCAAGAATCGCTTTTGTGCAGAAAACAGTAACACTTGTTCAGAAGGAAAGAAAGCACAGAGCCCCAGATTTTATGTTGTCCTGGAGAGCTTGCAGAGCACTGGGGAAAGGCAGGCAGAGAATTCCCTGCTAGCACCTTCTCTGTGCCTGTTCACATTGCTTCGCAGAATCGCTTTTGTGCAGAAAACAGTAACACTTGTTCAGAACGAAAGAAAGCACAGAGCCCCAGATTCTATGTTGTCCTGGAGAGCTTGCAGAGCACTGGGGAAAGGCAGGCAGAGAATTCCCTGCTAGCACCTTCTCTGTGCCTGGGAAGCAGAAGTGTTCACATTGCTTCGCAGAATCGCTTTTGTGCAGAAAACACTAACACTTGTTCAGAACGAAAGAAAGCACAGAGCCCCAGATTCTATGTTGTCCTGGAGAGCTTGCAGAGCACTGGGGAAAGGCAGGCAGAGAATTCCCTTCTAGCACCTTCTCTGTGCCTGTTCACATTGCTTCGCAGAATCGCTTTTGTGCAGAAAACAGTAACACTTGTTCAGAACGAAAGAAAGCACAGAGCCCCAGATTTGCTGTTGTCCTGGAGAGCTTGCAGAGCACTGGGGAAAGGCAGGCAGAGAATTCCCTGCTAGCACCTTCTCTGTGCCTGGGAAGCAGAAGTGTTCACATTGCTTCGCAAGAATTGCTTTTGTGCAGAAAACACTAACACTTGTTCAGAAGTAAAGAAAGCACAGAGCCCCAGATTTTATGTTGTCCTCCAGAGCTTGCAGAGCACTGGGGAAAGGCAGGCAGAGAATTCCCTGATAGCACCTTCTCTGTGCCTGTTCACATTGCTTCGCAGAATCGCTTTTGTGCAGAAAACAGTAACACTTGTTCAGAACGAAAGAAAGCACAGAGCCCCAGATTCTATGTTGTCCTGGAGAGCTTGCAGAGCACTGGGGAAAGGCAGGCAGAGAATTCCCTGATAGCACCTTCTCTGTGCCTGTTCACATTGCTTCGCAGAATCGCTTTTGTGCAGAAAACAGTAACACTTGTTCAGAACGAAAGAAAGCACAGAGCCCCAGATTCTATGTTGTCCTGGAGAGCTTGCAGAGCACTGGGGAAAGGCAGGCAGAGAATTCCCTGCTAGCACCTTCTCTGTGCCTGGGAAGCAGAAGTGTTCACATTGCTTCGCAGAATCGCTTTTGTGCAGAAAACAGTAACACTTGTTCAGAAGGAAAGAAAGCACAGAGCCCCAGATTCTATGTTGTCCTGGAGAGCTTGCAGAGCACTGGGGAAAGGCAGGCAGAGAATTCCCTGCTAGCACCTTCTCTGTGCCTGGGAAGCAGAAGTGTTCACATTGCTTCGCAAGAATCGCTTTTGTGCAGAAAACACTAACACTTGTTCAGAAGGAAAGAAAGCACAGAGCCCCAGATTCTATGTTGTCCTGGAGAGCTTGCAGAGCACTGGGGAAAGGCAGGCAGAGAATTCCCTGATAGCACCTTCTCTGTGCCTGTTCACATTGCTTCGCAGAATCGCTTTTGTGCAGAAAACAGTAACACTTGTTCAGAACGAAAGAAAGCACAGAGCCCCAGATTCTATGTTGTCCTGGAGAGCTTGCAGAGCACTGGGGAAAGGCAGGCAGAGAATTCCCTGATAGCACCTTCTCTGTGCCTGTTCACATTGCTTCGCAGAATCGCTTTTGTGCAGAAAACAGTAACACTTGTTCAGAACGAAAGAAAGCACAGAGCCCCAGATTTGCTGTTGTCCTGGAGAGCTTGCAGAGCACTGGGGAAAGGCAGGCAGAGAATTCCCTGCTAGCACCTTCTCTGTGCCTGGGAAGCAGAAGTGTTCACATTGCTTCGCAAGAATCGCTTTTGTGCAGAAAACACTAACACTTGTTCAGAAGTAAAGAAAGCACAGAGCCCCAGATTCTATGTTGTCCTGGAGAGCTTGCAGAGCACTGGGGAAAGGCAGGCAGAGAATTCCCTGATAGCACCTTCTCTGTGCCTGGGAAGCAGAAGTGTTCACATTGCTTCGCAGAATCGCTTTTCTGCAGAAAACACTAACACTTGTTCAGAACGAAAGAAAGCACAGAGCCCCAGATTTGCTGTTGTCCTGGAGAGCTTGCAGAGCACTGGGGAAAGGCAGGCAGAGAATTCCCTGATAGCACCTTCTCTGTGCCTGTTCACATTGCTTCGCAGAATCGCTTTTGTGCAGAAAACAGTAACACTTGTTCAGAAGGAAAGAAAGCACAGAGCCCCAGATTCTATGTTGTCCTGGAGAGCTTGCAGAGCACTGGGGAAAGGCAGGCAGAGAATTCCCTGCTAGCACCTTCTCTGTGCCTGTTCACATTGCTTCGCAGAATCGCTTTTGTGCAGAAAACAGTAACACTTGTTCAGAACGAAAGAAAGCACAGAGCCCCAGATTCTATGTTGTCCTGGAGAGCTTGCAGAGCACTGGGGAAAGGCAGGCAGAGAATTCCCTGATAGCACCTTCTCTGTGCCTGGGAAGCAGAAGTGTTCACATTGCTTCGCAGAATCGCTTTTGTGCAGAAAACACTAACACTTGTTCAGAAGGAAAGAAAGCACAGAGCCCCAGATTTTATGTTGTCCTGGAGAGCTTGCAGAGCACTGGGGAAAGGCAGGCAGAGAATTCCCTGCTAGCACCTTCTCTGTGCCTGGGAAGCAGAAGTGTTCACATTGCTTCGCAAGAATCGCTTTTGTGCAGAAAACACTAACACTTGTTCAGAAGGAAAGAAAGCACAGAGCCCCAGATTTTATGTTGTCCTGGAGAGCTTGCAGAGCACTGGGGAAAGGCAGGCAAAGAATTCCCTGCTAGCACCTTCTCTGCGCCTGTTCACATTGCTTCGCAGAATCGCTTTTGTGCAGAAAACAGTAACACTTGTTCAGAAGGAAAGAAAGCACAGAGCCCCAGATTCTATGTTGTCCTGGAGAGCTTGCAGAGCACTGGGGAAAGGCAGGCAGAGAATTCCCTGATAGCACCTTCTCTGTGCCTGGGAAGCAGAAGTGTTCACATTGCTTCGCAGAATCGCTTTTGTGCAGAAAACACTAACACTTGTTCAGAAGGAAAGAAAGCACAGAGCCCCAGATTCTATGTTGTCCTGGAGAGCTTGCAGAGCACTGGGGAAAGGCAGGCAGAGAATTCCTTGCTAGCACCTTCTCTGTGCCTGGGAAGCAGAAGTGTTCACATTGCTTCGCAAGAATCGCTTTTGTGCAGAAAACAGTAACACTTGTTCAGAAGGAAAGAAAGCACAGAGCCCCAGATTTTATGTTGTCCTGGAGAGCTTGCAGAGCACTGGGGAAAGGCAGGCAGAGAATTCCCTGCTAGCACCTTCTCTGTGCCTGTTCACATTGCTTCGCAGAATCGCTTTTGTGCAGAAAACAGTAACACTTGTTCAGAACGAAAGAAAGCACAGAGCCCCAGATTCTATGTTGTCCTGGAGAGCTTGCAGAGCACTGGGGAAAGGCAGGCAGAGAATTCCCTGCTAGCACCTTCTCTGTGCCTGGGAAGCAGAAGTGTTCACATTGCTTCGCAGAATCGCTTTTGTGCAGAAAACAGTAACACTTGTTCAGAACGAAAGAAAGCACAGAGCCCCAGATTCTATGTTGTCCTGGAGAGCTTGCAGAGCACTGGGGAAAGGCAGGCAGAGAATTCCCTGCTAGCACCTTCTCTGTGCCTGTTCACATTGCTTCGCAGAATCGCTTTTGTGCAGAAAACAGTAACACTTGTTCAGAACGAAAGAAAGCACAGAGCCCCAGATTTGCTGTTGTCCTGGAGAGCTTGCAGAGCACTGGGGAAAGGCAGGCAGAGAATTCCCTGCTAGCACCTTCTCTGTGCCTGGGAAGCAGAAGTGTTCACATTGCTTCGCAAGAATTGCTTTTGTGCAGAAAACACTAACACTTGTTCAGAAGTAAAGAAAGCACAGAGCCCCAGATTTTATGTTGTCCTCGAGAGCTTGCAGAGCACTGGGGAAAGGCAGGCAGAGAATTCCCTGATAGCACCTTCTCTGTGCCTGTTCACATTGCTTCGCAGAATCGCTTTTGTGCAGAAAACAGTAACACTTGTTCAGAAGGAAAGAAAGCACAGAGCCCCAGATTCTATGTTGTCCTGGAGAGCTTGCAGAGCACTGGGGAAAGGCAGGCAGAGAATTCCCTGCTAGCACCTTCTCTGTGCCTGGGAAGCAGAAGTGTTCACATTGCTTCGCAAGAATCGCTTTTGTGCAGAAAACACTAACACTTGTTCAGAAGTAAAGAAAGCACAGAGCGCCAGATTCTATGTTGTCCTGGAGAGCTTGCAGAGCACTGGGGAAAGGCAGGCAGAGAATTCCCTGATAGCACCTTCTCTGTGCCTGTTCACATTGCTTCGCAGAATCGCTTTTGTGCAGAAAACAGTAACACTTGTTCAGAACGAAAGAAAGCACAGAGCCCCAGATTCTATGTTGTCCTGGAGAGCTTGCAGAGCACTGGGGAAAGGCAGGCAGAGAATTCCCTGCTAGCACCTTCTCTGTGCCTGGGAAGCAGAAGTGTTCACATTGCTTCGCAGAATCGCTTTTGTGCAGAAAACACTAACACTTGTTCAGAACGAAAGAAAGCACAGAGACCCAGATTTTATGTTGTCCTGTAGAGCTTGCAGAGCACTGGGGAAAGGCAGGCAGAGAATTCCCTGCTAGCACCTTCTCTGTCCCTGGGAAGCAGAAGTGTTCACATTGCTTCGCAAGAATCGCTTTTGTGCAGAAAACAGTAACACTTGTTCAGAAGGAAAGAAAGCACAGAGCCCCAGATTCTATGTTGTCCTGGAGAGCTTGCAGAGCACTGGGGAAAGGCAGGCAGAGAATTCCCTGCTAGCACCTTCTCTGTGTCTGTTCACATTGTTTCGCAGAATCGCTTTTGTGCAGAAAACAGTAACACTTGTTCAGAAGGAAAGAAAGCACAGAGCCCCAGATTCTATGTTGTCCTGGAGAGCTTGCAGAGCACTAGGGAAAGGCAGGCAGAGAATTCCTTGCTAGCACCTTCTCTGTGCCTGGGAAGCAGAAGTGTTCACATTGCTTCGCAAGAATCGCTTTTGTGCAGAAAACAGTAACACTTGTTCAGAAGGAAAGAAAGCACAGAGCCCCAGATTTTATGTTGTCCTCGAGAGCTTGCAGAGCACTGGGGAAAGGCAGGCAGAGAATTCCCTGATAGCACCTTCTCTGTGCCTGTTCACATTGCTTCGCAGAATCGCTTTTGTGCAGAAAACAGTAACACTTGTTCAGAAGGAAAGAAAGCACAGAGCCCCAGATTCTATGTTGTCCTGGAGAGCTTGCAGAGCACTGGGGAAAGGCAGGCAGAGAATTCCCTGATAGCACCTTCTCTGTGCCTGGGAAGCAGAAGTGTTCACATTGCTTCGAAGAATCGCTTTTGTGCAGAAAACACTAACACTTGTTCAGAACGAAAGAAAGCACAGAGCCCCAGATTTTATGTTGTCCTGTAGAGCTTGCAGAGCACTGGGGAAAGGCAGGCAGAGAATTCCCTGCTAGCACCTTCTCTGTCCCTGGGAAGCAGAAGTGTTCACATTGCTTCGCAGAATCGCTTTTGTGCAGAAAACAGTAACACTTGTTCAGAAGGAAAGAAAGCACAGAGCCCCAGATTCTATGTTGTCCTGGAGAGCTTGCAGAGCACTGGGGAAAGGCAGGCAGAGAATTCCCTGATAGCACCTTCTCTGTGCCTGTTCACATTGCTTCGCAGAATCGCTTTTGTGCAGAAAACAGTAACACTTGTTCAGAACGAAAGAAAGCACAGAGCCCCAGATTCTATGTTGTCCTGGAGAGCTTGCAGAGCACTGGGGAAAGGCAGGCAGAGAATTCCCTGCTAGCACCTTCTCTGTGCCTGGGAAGCAGAAGTGTTCACATTGCTTCGCAGAATCGCTTTTGTGCAGAAAACAGTAACACTTGTTCAGAAGGAAAGAAAGCACAGAGCCCCAGATTCTATGTTGTCCTGGAGAGCTTGCAGAGCACTGGGGAAAGGCAGGCAGAGAATTCCCTGCTAGCACCTTCTCTGTGCCTGGGAAGCAGAAGTGTTCACATTGCTTCGCAGAATCGCTTTTGTGCAGAAAACACTAACACTTGTTCAGAAGGAAAGAAAGCACAGAGCCCCAGATTCTATGTTGTCCTGGAGAGCTTGCAGAGCACTGGGGAAAGGCAGGCAGAGAATTCCCTGCTAGCACCTTCTCTGTGCCTGTTCACATTGCTTCGCAGAATCGCTTTTGTGCAGAAAACAGTAACACTTGTTCAGAACGAAAGAAAGCACAGAGCCCCAGATTCTATGTTGTCCTGGAGAGCTTGCAGAGCACTGGGGAAAGGCAGGCAGAGAATTCCCTGCTAGCACCTTCTCTGTGCCTGGGAAGCAGAAGTGTTCACATTGCTTCGCAAGAATCGCTTTTGTGCAGAAAACAGTAACACTTGTTCAGAAGGAAAGAAAGCACAGAGCCCCAGATTCTATGTTGTCCTGGAGAGCTTGCAGAGCACTGGGGAAAGGCAGGCAGAGAATTCCCTGCTAGCACCTTCTCTGTGCCTGTTCACATTGTTTCGCAGAATCGCTTTTGTGCAGAAAACAGTAACACTTGTTCAGAAGGAAAGAAAGCACAGAGCCCCAGATTCTATGTTGTCCTGGAGAGCTTGCAGAGCACTAGGGAAAGGCAGGCAGAGAATTCCTTGCTAGCACCTTCTCTGTGCCTGGGAAGCAGAAGTGTTCACATTGCTTCGCAAGAATCGCTTTTGTGCAGAAAACAGTAACACTTGTTCAGAAGGAAAGAAAGCACAGAGCCCCAGATTTTATGTTGTCCTGGAGAGCTTGCAGAGCACTGGGGAAAGGCAGGCAGAGAATTCCCTGCTAGCACCTTCTCTGTGCCTGTTCACATTGCTTCGCAGAATCGCTTTTGTGCAGAAAACAGTAACACTTGTTCAGAAGGAAAGAAAGCACAGAGCCCCAGATTCTATGTTGTCCTGGAGAGCTTGCAGAGCACTGGGGAAAGGCAGGCAGAGAATTCCCTGCTAGCACCTTCTCTGTGCCTGTTCACATTGCTTCGCAGAATCGCTTTTGTGCAGAAAACAGTAACACTTGTTCAGAACGAAAGAAAGCACAGAGCCCCAGATTCTATGTTGTCCTGGAGAGCTTGCAGAGCACTGGGGAAAGGCAGGCAGAGAATTCCCTGATAGCACCTTCTCTGTGCCTGGGAAGCAGAAGTGTTCACATTGCTTCGCAGAATCGCTTTTGTGCAGAAAACACTAACACTTGTTCAGAACGAAAGAAAGCACAGAGCCCCAGATTTTATGTTGTCCTGTAGAGCTTGCAGAGCACTGGGGAAAGGCAGGCAGAGAATTCCCTGATAGCACCTTCTCTGTGCCTGTTCACATTGCTTCGCAGAATCGCTTTTGTGCAGAAAACAGTAACACTTGTTCAGAAGGAAAGAAAGCACAGAGCCCCAGATTCTATGTTGTCCTGGAGAGCTTGCAGAGCACTGGGGAAAGGCAGGCAGAGAATTCCCTGCTAGCACCTTCTCTGTGCCTGGGAAGCAGAAGTGTTCACATTGCTTCGCAGAATCGCTTTTGTGCAGAAAACACTAACACTTGTTCAGAAGGAAAGAAAGCACAGAGCCCCAGATTCTATGTTGTCCTGGAGAGCTTGCAGAGCACTGGGGAAAGGCAGGCAGAGAATTCCCTGATAGCACCTTCTCTGTGCCTGTTCACATTGCTTCGCAGAATCGCTTTTGTGCAGAAAACAGTAACACTTGTTCAGAACGAAAGAAAGCACAGAGCCCCAGATTTGCTGTTGTCCCGGAGAGCTTGCAGAGCACTGGGGAAAGGCAGGCAGAGAATTCCCTGCTAGCACCTTCTCTGTGCCTGGGAAGCAGAAGTGTTCACATTGCTTCGCAGAATCGCTTTTGTGCAGAAAACACTAACACTTGTTCAGAAGGAAAGAAAGCACAGAGCCCCAGATTCTATGTTGTCCTGGAGAGCTTGCAGAGCACTGGGGAAAGGCAGGCAGAGAATTCCTTGCTAGCACCTTCTCTGTGCCTGGGAAGCAGAAGTGTTCACATTGCTTCGCAAGAATCGCTTTTGTGCAGAAAACAGTAACACTTGTTCAGAAGGAAAGAAAGCACAGAGCCCCAGATTCTATGTTGTCCTGGAGAGCTTGCAGAGCACTGGGGAAAGGCAGGCAGAGAATTCCCTGATAGCACCTTCTCTGTGCCTGTTCACATTGCTTCGCAGAATCGCTTTTGTGCAGAAAACAGTAACACTTGTTCAGAACGAAAGAAAGCACAGAGCCCCAGATTTGCTGTTGTCCCGGAGAGCTTGCAGAGCACTGGGGAAAGGCAGGCAGAGAATTCCCTGCTAGCACCTTCTCTGTCCCTGGGAAGCAGAAGTGTTCACATTGCTTCGCAGAATCGCTTTTGTGCAGAAAACACTAACACTTGTTCAGAAGGAAAGAAAGCACAGAGCCCCAGATTCTATGTTGTCCTGGAGAGCTTGCAGAGCACTGGGGAAAGGCAGGCAGAGAATTCCCTGATAGCACCTTCTCTGTGCCTGTTCACATTGCTTCGCAAGAATCGCTTTTGTGCAGAAAACAGTAACACTTGTTCAGAACGAAAGAAAGCACAGAGCCCCAGATTTGCTGTTGTCCCGGAGAGCTTGCAGAGCACTGGGGAAAGGCAGGCAGAGAATTCCCTGCTAGCACCTTCTCTGTGCCTGGGAAGCAGAAGTGTTCACATTGCTTCGCAGAATCGCTTTTGTGCAGAAAACACTAACACTTGTTCAGAAGGAAAGAAAGCACAGAGCCCCAGATTCTATGTTGTCCTGGAGAGCTTGCAGAGCACTGGGGAAAGGCAGGCAGAGAATTCCCTGATAGCACCTTCTCTGTGCCTGTTCACATTGCTTCGCAGAATCGCTTTTGTGCAGAAAACAGTAACACTTGTTCAGAACGAAAGAAAGCACAGAGCCCCAGATTTGCTGTTGTCCCGGAGAGCTTGCAGAGCACTGGGGAAAGGCAGGCAGAGAATTCCCTGCTAGCACCTTCTCTGTGCCTGGGAAGCAGAAGTGTTCACATTGCTTCGCAGAATCGCTTTTGTGCAGAAAACACTAACACTTGTTCAGAAGGAAAGAAAGCACAGAGCCCCAGATTCTATGTTGTCCTGGAGAGCTTGCAGAGCACTGGGGAAAGGCAGGCAGAGAATTCCTTGCTAGCACCTTCTCTGTGCCTGGGAAGCAGAAGTGTTCACATTGCTTTGCAAGAATCGCTTTTGTGCAGAAAACAGTAACACTTGTTCAGAAGGAAAGAAAGCACAGAGCCCCAGATTCTATGTTGTCCTGGAGAGCTTGCAGAGCACTGGGGAAAGGCAGGGAGAGAATTCCCTGCTAGCACCTTCTCTGTGCCTGTTCGCATTGCTTCGCATAATCGCTTTTGTGCAGAAAACAGTAACACTTGTTCAGAAGGAAAGAAAGCACAGAGCCCCAGATTCTATGTTGTCCTGGAGAGCTTGCAGAGCACTGGGGAAAGGCAGGCAGAGAATTCCCTGCTAGCACCTTCTCTGTGCCTGGGAAGCAGAAGTGTTCACATTGCTTCGCAGAATCGCTTTTGTGCAGAAAACACTAACACTTGTTCAGAAGGAAAGAAAGCACAGAGCCCCAGATTCTATGTTGTCCTGGAGAGCTTGCAGAGCACTGGGGAAAGGCAGGCAGAGAATTCCCTGATAGCACCTTCTCTGTGCCTGTTCACATTGCTTCGCAGAATCGCTTTTGTGCAGAAAACAGTAACACTTGTTCAGAACGAAAGAAAGCACAGAGCCCCAGATTTGCTGTTGTCCCGGAGAGCTTGCAGAGCACTGGGGAAAGGCAGGCAGAGAATTCCCTGCTAGCACCTTCTCTGTGCCTGGGAAGCAGAAGTGTTCACATTGCTTCGCAGAATCGCTTTTGTGCAGAAAACACTAACACTTGTTCAGAAGGAAAGAAAGCACAGAGCCCCAGATTCTATGTTGTCCTGGAGAGCTTGCAGAGCACTGGGGAAAGGCAGGCAGAGAATTCCCTGATAGCACCTTCTCTGTGCCTGTTCACATTGCTTCGCAGAATCGCTTTTGTGCAGAAAACAGTAACACTTGTTCAGAACGAAAGAAAGCACAGAGCCCCAGATTTGCTGTTGTCCCGGAGAGCTTGCAGAGCACTGGGGAAAGGCAGGCAGAGAATTCCCTGCTAGCACCTTCTCTGTGCCTGGGAAGCAGAAGTGTTCACATTGCTTCGCAGAATCGCTTTTGTGCAGAAAACACTAACACTTGTTCAGAAGGAAAGAAAGCACAGAGCCCCAGATTCTATGTTGTCCTGGAGAGCTTGCAGAGCACTGGGGAAAGGCAGGCAGAGAATTCCCTGCTAGCACCTTCTCTGTGCCTGGGAAGCAGAAGTGTTCACATTGCTTCGCAGAATCGCTTTTGTGCAGAAAACACTAACACTTGTTCAGAAGGAAAGAAAGCACAGAGCCCCAGATTCTATGTTGTCCTGGAGAGCTTGCAGAGCACTGGGGAAAGGCAGGCAGAGAATTCCTTGCTAGCACCTTCTCTGTGCCTGGGAAGCAGAAGTGTTCACATTGCTTCGCAAGAATCGCTTTTGTGCAGAAAACAGTAACACTTGTTCAGAAGGAAAGAAAGCACAGAGCCCCAGATTCTATGTTGTCCTGGAGAGCTTGCAGAGCACTGGGGAAAGGCAGGGAGAGAATTCCCTGCTAGCACCTTCTCTGTGCCTGTTCACATTGCTTCGCAGAATCGCTTTTGTGCAGAAAACAGTAACACTTGTTCAGAAGGAAAGAAAGCACAGAGCCCCAGATTCTATGTTGTCCTGGAGAGCTTGCAGAGCACTGGGGAAAGGCAGGCAGAGAATTCCCTGCTAGCACCTTCTCTGTGCCTGTTCACATTGCTTCGCAGAATCGCTTTTGTGCAGAAAACAGTAACACTTGTTCAGAAGGAAAGAAAGCACAGAGCCCCAGATTCTATGTTGTCCTGGAGAGCTTGCAGAGCACTGGGGAAAGGCAGGCAGAGAATTCCCTGCTAGCACCTTCTCTGTGCCTGTTCACATTGCTTCGCAGAATCGCTTTTGTGCAGAAAACAGTAACACTTGTTCAGAAGGAAAGAAAGCACAGAGCCCCAGATTCTATGTTGTCCTGGAGAGCTTGCAGAGCACTGGGGAAAGGCAGGCAGAGAATTCCCTGATAGCACCTTCTCTGTGCCTGGGAAGCAGAAGTGTTCACATTGCTTCGAAGAATCGCTTTTGTGCAGAAAACACTAACACTTGTTCAGAACGAAAGAAAGCACAGAGCCCCAGATTTTATGTTGTCCTGTAGAGCTTGCAGAGCACTGGGGAAAGGCAGGCAGAGAATTCCCTGCTAGCACCTTCTCTGTCCCTGGGAAGCAGAAGTGTTCACATTGCTTCGCAGAATCGCTTTTGTGCAGAAAACAGTAACACTTGTTCAGAAGGAAAGAAAGCACAGAGCCCCAGATTCTATGTTGTCCTGGAGAGCTTGCAGAGCACTGGGGAAAGGCAGGCAGAGAATTCCCTGATAGCACCTTCTCTGTGCCTGTTCACATTGCTTCGCAGAATCGCTTTTGTGCAGAAAACAGTAACACTTGTTCAGAACGAAAGAAAGCACAGAGCCCCAGATTCTATGTTGTCCTGGAGAGCTTGCAGAGCACTGGGGAAAGGCAGGCAGAGAATTCCCTGCTAGCACCTTCTCTGTGCCTGGGAAGCAGAAGTGTTCACATTGCTTCGAGGAATCGCTTTTGTGCAGAAAACACTAACACTTGTTCAGAAGGAAAGAAAGCACAGAGCCCCAGATTCTATGTTGTCCTGGAGAGCTTGCAGAGCACTGGGGAAAGGCAGGCAGAGAATTCCCTGCTAGCACCTTCTCTGTGCCTGGGAAGCAGAAGTGTTCACATTGCTTCGCAGAATCGCTTTTGTGCAGAAAACACTAACACTTGTTCAGAAGGAAAGAAAGCACAGAGCCCCAGATTCTATGTTGTCCTGGAGAGCTTGCAGAGCACTGGGGAAAGTCAGGCAGAGAATTCCCTGCTAGCACCTTCTCTGTGCCTGTTCACATTGCTTCGCAGAATCGCTTTTGTGCAGAAAACAGTAACACTTGTTCAGAAGGAAAGAAAGCACAGAGCCCCAGATTCTATGTTGTCCTGGAGAGCTTGCAGAGCACTGGGGAAAGGCAGGCAGAGAATTCCTTGCTAGCACCTTCTCTGTGCCTGGGAAGCAGAAGTGTTCACATTGCTTCGCAGAATCGCTTTTGTGCAGAAAACAGTAACACTTGTTCAGAAGGAAAGAAAGCACAGAGCCCCAGATTCTATGTTGTCCTGGAGAGCTTGCAGAGCACTTGGGAAAGGCAGGCAGAGAATTCCCTGCTAGCACCTTCTCTGTGCCTGGGAAGCAGAAGTGTTCACATTGCTTCGCAGAATCGCTTTTGTGCAGAAAACACTAACACTTGTTCAGAAGGAAAGAAAGCACAGAGCCCCAGATTCTATGTTGTCCTGGAGAGCTTGCAGAGCACTGGGGAAAGGCAGGCAGAGAATTCCCTGATAGCACCTTCTCTGTGCCTGTTCACATTGCTTCGCAGAATCGCTTTTGTGCAGAAAACAGTAACACTTGTTCAGAACGAAAGAAAGCACAGAGCCCCAGATTTGCTGTTGTCCCGGAGAGCTTGCAGAGCACTGGGGAAAGGCAGGCAGAGAATTCCCTGCTAGCACCTTCTCTGTGCCTGTGAAGCAGAAGTGTTCACATTGCTTCGCAAGAATCGCTTTTGTGCAGAAAACAGTAACACTTGTTCAGAAGGAAAGAAAGCACAGAGCCCCAGATTTGCTGTTGTCCTGGAGAGCTTGCAGAGCACTGGGGAAAGGCAGGCAGAGAATTCCCTGCTAGCACCTTCTCTGTGCCTGTTCACATTGCTTCGCAGAATCGCTTTTGTGCAGAAAACAGTAACACTTGTTCAGAACGAAAGAAAGCACAGAGCCCCAGATTCTATGTTGTCCTGGAGAGCTTGCAGAGCACTGGGGAAAGGCAGGCAGAGAATTCCCTGATAGCACCTTCTCTGTGCCTGGGAAGCAGAAGTGTTCACATTGCTTCGCAAGAATCACTTTTGTGCAGAAAACAGTAACACTTGTTCAGAACGAAAGAAAGCACAGAGCCCCAGATTTTATGTTGTCCTGGAGAGCTTGCAGAGCACTGGGGAAAGGCAGGCAGAGAATTCCTTGCTAGCACCTTCTCTGTGCCTGGGAAGCAGAAGTGTTCACATTGCTTCGCAGAATCGCTTTTGTGCAGAAAACATTAACACTTGTTCAGAAGGAAAGAAAGCACAGAGCCCCAGATTCTATGTTGTCCTGGAGAGCTTGCAGAGCACTGGGGAAAGGCAGGCAGAGAATTCCTTGCTAGCACCTTCTCTGTGCCTGGGAAGCAGAAGTGTTCACATTGCTTCGCAGAATCGCTTTTGTGCAGAAAACACTAACACTTGTTCAGAAGGAAAGAAAGCACAGAGCCCCAGATTCTATGTTTTCCTGGAGAGCTTGAAGAGCACTGGGGAAAGGCAGGCAGAGAATTCTCTGCTAGCACCTTCTCTGTGCCTGGGAAGCAGAAGTGTTCACATTGCTTCGCAGAATCGCTTTTGTGCAGAAAACACTAACACTTGTTCAGAAGGAAAGAAAGCACAGAGCCCCAGATTCTATGTTGTCCTGGAGAGCTTGCAGAGCACTGGGGAAAGGCAGGCAGAGAATTCCCTGATAGCACCTTCTCTGTGCCTGTTCACATTGCTTCGCAGAATCGCTTTTGTGCAGAAAACAGTAACACTTGTTCAGAAGGAAAGAAAGCACAGAGCCCCAGATTCTATGTTGTCCTGGAGAGCTTGCAGAGCACTGGGGAAAGGCAGGCAGAGAATTCCCTGCTAGCACCTTCTCTGTGCCTGGGAAGCAGAAGTGTTCACATTGCTTCGCAAGAATCGCTTTTGTGCAGAAAACAGTAACACTTGTTCAGAAGGAAAGAAAGCACAGAGCCCCAGATTTGCTGTTGTCCTGGAGAGCTTGCAGAGCACTGGGGAAAGGCAGGCAGAGAATTCCCTGCTAGCACCTTCTCTGTGCCTGTTCACATTGCTTCGCAGAATCGCTTTTGTGCAGAAAACAGTAACACTTGTTCAGAACGAAAGAAAGCACAGAGCCCCAGATTCTATGTTGTCCTGGAGAGCTTGCAGAGCACTGGGGAAAGGCAGGCAGAGAATTCCCTGCTAGCACCTTCTCTGTGCCTGGGAAGCAGAAGTGTTCACATTGCTTCGCAGAATCGCTTTTGTGCAGAAAACAGTAACACTTGTTCAGAAGGAAAGAAAGCACAGAGCCCCAGATTCTATGTTGTCCTGGAGAGCTTGCAGAGCACTGGGGAAAGGCAGGCAGAGAATTCCCTGCTAGCACCTTCTCTGTGCCTGGGAAGCAGAAGTGTTCACATTGCTTCGCAGAATCGCTTTTGTGCAGAAAACAGTAACACTTGTTCAGAAGGAAAGAAAGCACAGAGCCCCAGATTCTATGTTGTCCTGGAGAGCTTGCAGAGCACTGGGGAAAGGCAGGCAGAGAATTCCTTGCTAGCACCTTCTCTGTGCCTGGGAAGCAGAAGTGTTCACATTGCTTCGCAAGAATCGCTTTTGTGCAGAAAACAGTAACACTTGTTCAGAAGGAAAGAAAGCACAGAGCCCCAGATTTTATGTTGTCCTGGAGAGCTTGCAGAGCACTGGGGAAAGGCAGGCAGAGAATTCCCTGCTAGCACCTTCTCTGTGCCTGTTCACATTGCTTCGCAGAATCGCTTTTGTGCAGAAAACAGTAACACTTGTTCAGAAGGAAAGAAAGCACAGAGCCCCAGATTTTATGTTGTCCTCGAGAGCTTGCAGAGCACTGGGGAAAGGCAGGCAGAGAATTCCCTGATAGCACCTTCTCTGTGCCTGTTCACATTGCTTCGCAAGAATCGCTTTTGTGCAGAAAACAGTAACACTTGTTCAGAACGAAAGAAAGCACAGAGCCCCAGATTCTATGTTGTCCTGGAGAGCTTGCAGAGCACTGGGGAAAGGCAGGCAGAGAATTCCCTGCTAGCACCTTCTCTGTGCCTGGGAAGCAGAAGTGTTCACATTGCTTCGCAGAATCGCTTTTGTGCAGAAAACAGTAACACTTGTTCAGAAGGAAAGAAAGCACAGAGCCCCAGATTTGCTGTTGTCCTGGAGAGCTTGCAGAGCACTGGGGAAAGGCAGGCAGAGAATTCCCTGCTAGCACCTTCTCTGTGCCTGGGAAGCAGAAGTGTTCACATTGCTTCGCAAGAATCGCTTTTGTGCAGAAAACACTAACACTTGTTCAGAAGGAAAGAAAGCACAGAGCCCCAGATTCTATGTTGTCCTGGAGAGCTTGCAGAGCACTGGGGAAAGGCAGGCAGAGAATTCCCTGATAGCACCTTCTCTGTGCCTGTTCACATTGCTTCGCAGAATCGCTTTTGTGCAGAAAACAGTAACACTTGTTCAGAAGGAAAGAAAGCACAGAGCCCCAGATTCTATGTTGTCCTGGAGAGCTTGCAGAGCACTGGGGAAAGGCAGGCAGAGAATTCCCTGCTAGCACCTTCTCTGTGCCTGTTCACATTGCTTCGCAGAATCGCTTTTGTGCAGAAAACAGTAACACTTGTTCAGAACGAAAGAAAGCACAGAGCCCCAGATTCTATGTTGTCCTGGAGAGCTTGCAGAGCACTGGGGAAAGGCAGGCAGAGAATTCCCTGCTAGCACCTTCTCTGTGCCTGGGAAGCAGAAGTGTTCACATTGCTTCGCAGAATCGCTTTTGTGCAGAAAACACTAACACTTGTTCAGAAGGAAAGAAAGCACAGAGCCCCAGATTCTATGTTGTCCTGGAGAGCTTGCAGAGCACTGGGGAAAGGCAGGCAGAGAATTCCCTGATAGCACCTTTTCTGTGCCTGTTCACATTGCTTCGCAGAATTGCTTCTGTGCAGAAAACAGTAACACTTGTTCAGAAGGAAAGAAAGCACAGAGCCCCAGATTTTATGTTGTCCTGGAGAGCTTGCAGAGCACTGGGGAAAGGCAGGCAGAGAATTCCTTGCTAGCACCTTCTCTGTGCCTGGGAAGCAGAAGTGTTCACATTGCTTCGCAAGAATCGCTTTTGTGCAGAAAACAGTAACACTTGTTCAGAAGGAAAGAAAGCACAGAGCCCCAGATTTTATGTTGTCCTGGAGAGCTTGCAGAGCACTGGGGAAAGGCAGGCAAAGAATTCCCTGCTAGCACCTTCTCTGTGCCTGTTCACATTGCTTCGCAGAATCGCTTTTGTGCAGAAAACAGTAACACTTGTTCAGAACGAAAGAAAGCACAGAGCCCCAGATTCTATGTTGTCCTGGAGAGCTTGCAGAGCACTGGGGAAAGGCAGGCAGAGAATTCCCTGCTAGCACCTTCTCTGTGCCTGTTCACATTGCTTCGCAGAATCGCTTTTGTGCAGAAAACAGTAACACTTGTTCAGAACGAAAGAAAGCACAGAGCCCCAGATTCTATGTTGTCCTGGAGAGCTTGCAGAGCACTGGGGAAAGGCAGGCAGAGAATTCCCTGATAGCACCTTCTCTGTGCCTGGGAAGCAGAAGTGTTCACATTGCTTCGCAAGAATCACTTTTGTGCAGAAAACAGTAACACTTGTTCAGAACGAAAGAAAGCACAGAGCCCCAGATTTTATGTTGTCCTGGAGAGCTTGCAGAGCACTGGGGAAAGGCAGGCAGAGAATTCCTTGCTAGCACCTTCTCTGTGCCTGGGAAGCAGAAGTGTTCACATTGCTTCGCAGAATCGCTTTTGTGCAGAAAACATTAACACTTGTTCAGAAGGAAAGAAAGCACAGAGCCCCAGATTCTATGTTGTCCTGGAGAGCTTGCAGAGCACTGGGGAAAGGCAGGCAGAGAATTCCCTGATAGCACCTTCTCTGTGCCTGTTCACATTGCTTCGCAGAATCGCTTTTGTGCAGAAAACAGTAACACTTGTTCAGAACGAAAGAAAGCACAGAGCCCCAGATTTGCTGTTGTCCTGGAGAGCTTGCAGAGCACTGGGGAAAGGCAGGCAGAGAATTCCCTGCTAGCACCTTCTCTGTGCCTGGGAAGCAGAAGTGTTCACATTGCTTCGCAAGAATCGCTTTTGTGCAGAAAACAGTAACACTTGTTCAGAAGGAAAGAAAGCACAGAGCCCCAGATTTTATGTTGTCCTCGAGAGCTTGCAGAGCACTGGGGAAAGGCAGGCAGAGAATTCCCTGATAGCACCTTCTCTGTGCCTGTTCACATTGCTTCGCAGAATCGCTTTTGTGCAGAAAACAGTAACACTTGTTCAGAACGAAAGAAAGCACAGAGCCCCAGATTTGCTGTTGTCCCGGAGAGCTTGCAGAGCACTGGGGAAAGGCAGGCAGAGAATTCCCTGCTAGCACCTTCTCTGTGCCTGGGAAGCAGAAGTGTTCACATTGCTTCGCAAGAATCGCTTTTGTGCAGAAAACAGTAACACTTGTTCAGAAGGAAAGAAAGCACAGAGCCCCAGATTCTATGTTGTCCTGGAGAGCTTGCAGAGCACTGGGGAAAGGCAGGCAGAGAGTTCCCTGCTAGCACCTTCTCTGTGCCTGTTCACATTGCTTCGCAGAATCGCTTTTGTGCAGAAAACAGTAACACTTGTTCAGAACGAAAGAAAGCACAGAGCCCCAGATTCTATGTTGTCCTGGAGAGCTTGCAGAGCACTGGGGAAAGGCAGGCAGAGAATTCCCTGCTAGCACCTTCTCTGTGCCTGGGAAGCAGAAGTGTTCACATTGCTTCGCAGAATTGCTTTTGTGCAGAAAACACTAACACTTGTTCAGAACGAAAGAAAGCACAGAGCCCCAGATTTGCTGTTGTCCTGGAGAGCTTGCAGAGCACTGGGGAAAGGCAGGCAGAGAATTCCCTGATAGCACCTTCTCTGTGCCTGTTCACATTGCTTCGCAGAATCGCTTTTGTGCAGAAAACAGTAACACTTGTTCAGAACGAAAGAAAGCACAGAGCCCCAGATTTGCTGTTGTCCTGGAGAGCTTGCAGAGCACTGGGGAAAGGCAGGCAGAGAATTCCCTGCTAGCACCTTCTCTGTGCCTGGGAAGCAGAAGTGTTCACATTGCTTCGCAAGAATCGCTTTTGTGCAGAAAACAGTAACACTTGTTCAGAAGGAAAGAAAGCACAGAGCCCCAGATTTTATGTTGTCCTCGAGAGCTTGCAGAGCACTGGGGAAAGGCAGGCAGAGAATTCCCTGATAGCACCTTCTCTGTGCCTGTTCACATTGCTTCGCAGAATCGCTTTTGTGCAGAAAACAGTAACACTTGTTCAGAACGAAAGAAAGCACAGAGCCCCAGATTTGCTGTTGTCCCGGAGAGCTTGCAGAGCACTGGGGAAAGGCAGGCAGAGAATTCCCTGCTAGCACCTTCTCTGTGCCTGGGAAGCAGAAGTGTTCACATTGCTTCGCAAGAATCGCTTTTGTGCAGAAAACAGTAACACTTGTTCAGAAGGAAAGAAAGCACAGAGCCCCAGATTCTATGTTGTCCTGGAGAGCTTGCAGAGCACTGGGGAAAGGCAGGCAGAGAATTCCCTGCTAGCACCTTCTCTGTGCCTGTTCACATTGCTTCGCAGAATCGCTTTTGTGCAGAAAACAGTAACACTTGTTCAGAACGAAAGAAAGCACAGAGCCCCAGATTCTATGTTGTCCTGGAGAGCTTGCAGAGCACTGGGGAAAGGCAGGCAGAGAATTCCCTGATAGCACCTTCTCTGTGCCTGGGAAGCAGAAGTGTTCACATTGCTTCGCAAGAATCACTTTTGTGCAGAAAACAGTAACACTTGTTCAGAACGAAAGAAAGCACAGAGCCCCAGATTTTATGTTGTCCTGGAGAGCTTGCAGAGCACTGGGGAAAGGCAGGCAGAGAATTCCTTGCTAGCACCTTCTCTGTGCCTGGGAAGCAGAAGTGTTCACATTGCTTCGCAGAATCGCTTTTGTGCAGAAAACATTAACACTTGTTCAGAAGGAAAGAAAGCACAGAGCCCCAGATTCTATGTTGTCCTGGAGAGCTTGCAGAGCACTGGGGAAAGGCAGGCAGAGAATTCCTTGCTAGCACCTTCTCTGTGCCTGGGAAGCAGAAGTGTTCACATTGCTTCGCAGAATCGCTTTTGTGCAGAAAACACTAACACTTGTTCAGAAGGAAAGAAAGCACAGAGCCCCAGATTCTATGTTGTCCTGGAGAGCTTGCATAGCACTGGGGAAAGGCAGGCAGAGAATTCCCTGCTAGCACCTTCTCTGTGCCTGGGAAGCAGAAGTGTTCACATTGCTTCGCAGAATCGCTTTTGTGCAGAAAACACTAACACTTGTTCAGAAGGAAAGAAAGCACAGAGCCCCAGATTCTATGTTGTCCTGGAGAGCTTGCAGAGCACTGGGGAAAGGCAGGCAGAGAATTCCCTGATAGCACCTTCTCTGTGCCTGTTCACATTGCTTCGCAGAATCGCTTTTGTGCAGAAAACAGTAACACTTGTTCAGAAGGAAAGAAAGCACAGAGCCCCAGATTTTATGTTGTCCTGGAGAGCTTGCAGAGCACTGGGGAAAGGCAGGCAGAGAATTCCTTGCTAGCACCTTCTCTGTGCCTGGGAAGCAGAAGTGTTCACATTGCTTCGCAAGAATCGCTTTTGTGCAGAAAACAGTAACACTTGTTCAGAAGGAAAGAAAGCACAGAGCCCCAGATTTTATGTTGTCCTGGAGAGCTTGCAGAGCACTGGGGAAAGGCAGGCAAAGAATTCCCTGCTAGCACCTTCTCTGTGCCTGTTCACATTGCTTCGCAGAATCGCTTTTGTGCAGAAAACAGTAACACTTGTTCAGAACGAAAGAAAGCACAGAGCCCCAGATTCTATGTTGTCCTGGAGAGCTTGCAGAGCACTGGGGAAAGGCAGGCAGAGAATTTCCTGATAGCACCTTCTCTGTGCCTGGGAAGCAGAAGTGTTCACATTGCTTCGCAGAATCGCTTTTGTGCAGAAAACACTAACACTTGTTCAGAAGGAAAGAAAGCACAGAGCCCCAGATTCTATGTTGTCCTGGAGAGCTTGCAGAGCACTGGGGAAAGGCAGGCAGAGAGTTCCCTGCTAGCACCTTCTCTGTGCCTGTTCACATTGCTTCGCAGAATCGCTTTTGTGCAGAAAACAGTAACACTTGTTCAGAACGAAAGAAAGCACAGAGCCCCAGATTCTATGTTGTCCTGGAGAGCTTGCAGAGCACTGGGGAAAGGCAGGCAGAGAATTCCCTGCTAGCACCTTCTCTGTGCCTGGGAAGCAGAAGTGTTCACATTGCTTCGCAGAATTGCTTTTGTGCAGAAAACACTAACACTTGTTCAGAACGAAAGAAAGCACAGAGCCCCAGATTTGCTGTTGTCCTGGAGAGCTTGCAGAGCACTGGGGAAAGGCAGGCAGAGAATTCCCTGATAGCACCTTCTCTGTGCCTGTTCACATTGCTTCGCAGAATCGCTTTTGTGCAGAAAACAGTAACACTTGTTCAGAACGAAAGAAAGCACAGAGCCCCAGATTTGCTGTTGTCCTGGAGAGCTTGCAGAGCACTGGGGAAAGGCAGGCAGAGAATTCCCTGCTAGCACCTTCTCTGTGCCTGGGAAGCAGAAGTGTTCACATTGCTTCGCAAGAATCGCTTTTGTGCAGAAAACAGTAACACTTGTTCAGAAGGAAAGAAAGCACAGAGCCCCAGATTTTATGTTGTCCTCGAGAGCTTGCAGAGCACTGGGGAAAGGCAGGCAGAGAATTCCCTGATAGCACCTTCTCTGTGCCTGTTCACATTGCTTCGCAGAATCGCTTTTGTGCAGAAAACAGTAACACTTGTTCAGAACGAAAGAAAGCACAGAGCCCCAGATTTGCTGTTGTCCCGGAGAGCTTGCAGAGCACTGGGGAAAGGCAGGCAGAGAATTCCCTGCTAGCACCTTCTCTGTGCCTGGGAAGCAGAAGTGTTCACATTGCTTCGCAAGAATCGCTTTTGTGCAGAAAACAGTAACACTTGTTCAGAAGGAAAGAAAGCACAGAGCCCCAGATTCTATGTTGTCCTGGAGAGCTTGCAGAGCACTGGGGAAAGGCAGGCAGAGAATTCCCTGCTAGCACCTTCTCTGTGCCTGTTCACATTGCTTCGCAGAATCGCTTTTGTGCAGAAAACAGTAACACTTGTTCAGAACGAAAGAAAGCACAGAGCCCCAGATTCTATGTTGTCCTGGAGAGCTTGCAGAGCACTGGGGAAAGGCAGGCAGAGAATTCCCTGATAGCACCTTCTCTGTGCCTGGGAAGCAGAAGTGTTCACATTGCTTCGCAAGAATCACTTTTGTGCAGAAAACAGTAACACTTGTTCAGAACGAAAGAAAGCACAGAGCCCCAGATTTTATGTTGTCCTGGAGAGCTTGCAGAGCACTGGGGAAAGGCAGGCAGAGAATTCCTTGCTAGCACCTTCTCTGTGCCTGGGAAGCAGAAGTGTTCACATTGCTTCGCAGAATCGCTTTTGTGCAGAAAACATTAACACTTGTTCAGAAGGAAAGAAAGCACAGAGCCCCAGATTCTATGTTGTCCTGGAGAGCTTGCAGAGCACTGGGGAAAGGCAGGCAGAGAATTCCTTGCTAGCACCTTCTCTGTGCCTGGGAAGCAGAAGTGTTCACATTGCTTCGCAGAATCGCTTTTGTGCAGAAAACACTAACACTTGTTCAGAAGGAAAGAAAGCACAGAGCCCCAGATTCTATGTTGTCCTGGAGAGCTTGCATAGCACTGGGGAAAGGCAGGCAGAGAATTCCCTGCTAGCACCTTCTCTGTGCCTGGGAAGCAGAAGTGTTCACATTGCTTCGCAGAATCGCTTTTGTGCAGAAAACACTAACACTTGTTCAGAAGGAAAGAAAGCACAGAGCCCCAGATTCTATGTTGTCCTGGAGAGCTTGCAGAGCACTGGGGAAAGGCAGGCAGAGAATTCCCTGATAGCACCTTCTCTGTGCCTGTTCACATTGCTTCGCAGAATCGCTTTTGTGCAGAAAACAGTAACACTTGTTCAGAAGGAAAGAAAGCACAGAGCCCCAGATTCTATGTTGTCCTGGAGAGCTTGCAGAGCACTGGGGAAAGGCAGGCAGAGAATTCCCTGCTAGCACCTTCTCTGTGCCTGGGAAGCAGAAGTGTTCACATTGCTTCGCAAGAATCGCTTTTGTGCAGAAAACAGTAACACTTGTTCAGAAGGAAAGAAAGCACAGAGCCCCAGATTTTATGTTGTCCTGGAGAGCTTGCAGAGCACTGGGGAAAGGCAGGCAGAGAATTCCCTGCTAGCACCTTCTCTGTGCCTGTTCACATTGCTTCGCAGAATCGCTTTTGTGCAGAAAACAGTAACACTTGTTCAGAACGAAAGAAAGCACAGAGCCCCAGATTCTATGTTGTCCTGGAGAGCTTGCAGAGCACTGGGGAAAGGCAGGCAGAGAATTCCCTGCTAGCACCTTCTCTGTGCCTGGGAAGCAGAAGTGTTCACATTGCTTCGCAGAATCGCTTTTGTGCAGAAAACAGTAACACTTGTTCAGAAGGAAAGAAAGCACAGAGCCCCAGATTCTATGTTGTCCTGGAGAGCTTGCAGAGCACTGGGGAAAGGCAGGCAGAGAATTCCCTGCTAGCACCTTCTCTGTGCCTGGGAAGCAGAAGTGTTCACATTGCTTCGCAGAATCGCTTTTGTGCAGAAAACAGTAACACTTGTTCAGAAGGAAAGAAAGCACAGAGCCCCAGATTCTATGTTGTCCTGGAGAGCTTGCAGAGCACTGGGGAAAGGCAGGCAGAGAATTCCTTGCTAGCACCTTCTCTGTGCCTGGGAAGCAGAAGTGTTCACATTGCTTCGCAAGAATCGCTTTTGTGCAGAAAACAGTAACACTTGTTCAGAAGGAAAGAAAGCACAGAGCCCCAGATTTTATGTTGTCCTGGAGAGCTTGCAGAGCACTGGGGAAAGGCAGGCAGAGAATTCCCTGCTAGCACCTTCTCTGTGCCTGTTCACATTGCTTCGCAGAATCGCTTTTGTGCAGAAAACAGTAACACTTGTTCAGAAGTAAAGAAAGCACAGAGCCCCAGATTTTATGTTGTCCTCGAGAGCTTGCAGAGCACTGGGGAAAGGCAGGCAGAGAATTCCCTGATAGCACCTTCTCTGTGCCTGTTCACATTGCTTCGCAAGAATCGCTTTTGTGCAGAAAACAGTAACACTTGTTCAGAACGAAAGAAAGCACAGAGCCCCAGATTCTATGTTGTCCTGGAGAGCTTGCAGAGCACTGGGGAAAGGCAGGCAGAGAATTCCCTGCTAGCACCTTCTCTGTGCCTGGGAAGCAGAAGTGTTCACATTGCTTCGCAGAATCGCTTTTGTGCAGAAAACAGTAACACTTGTTCAGAAGGAAAGAAAGCACAGAGCCCCAGATTTGCTGTTGTCCTGGAGAGCTTGCAGAGCACTGGGGAAAGGCAGGCAGAGAATTCCCTGCTAGCACCTTCTCTGTGCCTGGGAAGCAGAAGTGTTCACATTGCTTCGCAAGAATCGCTTTTGTGCAGAAAACACTAACACTTGTTCAGAAGGAAAGAAAGCACAGAGCCCCAGATTCTATGTTGTCCTGGAGAGCTTGCAGAGCACTGGGGAAAGGCAGGCAGAGAATTCCCTGATAGCACCTTCTCTGTGCCTGTTCACATTGCTTCGCAGAATCGCTTTTGTGCAGAAAACAGTAACACTTGTTCAGAAGGAAAGAAAGCACAGAGCCCCAGATTCTATGTTGTCCTGGAGAGCTTGCAGAGCACTGGGGAAAGGCAGGCAGAGAATTCCCTGCTAGCACCTTCTCTGTGCCTGTTCACATTGCTTCGCAGAATCGCTTTTGTGCAGAAAACACTAACACTTGTTCAGAACGAAAGAAAGCACAGAGCCCCAGATTCTATGTTGTCCTGGAGAGCTTGCAGAGCACTGGGGAAAGGCAGGCAGAGAATTCCCTGATAGCACCTTCTCTGTGCCTGGGAAGCAGAAGTGTTCACATTGCTTCGCAGAATCGCTTTTGTGCAGAAAACACTAACACTTGTTCAGAAGGAAAGAAAGCACAGAGCCCCAGATTCTATGTTGTCCTGGAGAGCTTGCAGAGCACTGGGGAAAGGCAGGCAGAGAATTCCCTGATAGCACCTTTTCTGTGCCTGTTCACATTGCTTCGCAGAATTGCTTCTGTGCAGAAAACAGTAACACTTGTTCAGAAGGAAAGAAAGCACAGAGCCCCAGATTTTATGTTGTCCTGGAGAGCTTGCAGAGCACTGGGGAAAGGCAGGCAGAGAATTCCCTGCTAGCACCTTCTCTGTGCCTGTTCACATTGCTTCGCAGAATCGCTTTTGTGCAGAAAACAGTAACACTTGTTCAGAAGTAAAGAAAGCACAGAGCCCCAGATTTTATGTTGTCCTCGAGAGCTTGCAGAGCACTGGGGAAAGGCAGGCAGAGAATTCCCTGATAGCACCTTCTCTGTGCCTGTTCACATTGCTTCGCAGAATTGCTTCTGTGCAGAAAACAGTAACACTTGTTCAGAAGGAAAGAAAGCACAGAGCCCCAGATTCTATGTTGTCCTGGAGAGCTTGCAGAGCACTGGGGAAAGGCAGGCAGAGAATTCCCTGCTAGCACCTTCTCTGTGCCTGTTCACATTGCTTCGCAGAATCGCTTTTGTGCAGAAAACACTAACACTTGTTCAGAACGAAAGAAAGCACAGAGCCCCAGATTCTATGTTGTCCTGGAGAGCTTGCAGAGCACTGGGGAAAGGCAGGCAGAGAATTCCCTGATAGCACCTTCTCTGTGCCTGGGAAGCAGAAGTGTTCACATTGCTTCGCAGAATCGCTTTTGTGCAGAAAACACTAACACTTGTTCAGAAGGAAAGAAAGCACAGAGCCCCAGATTCTATGTTGTCCTGGAGAGCTTGCAGAGCACTGGGGAAAGGCAGGCAGAGAATTCCCTGATAGCACCTTCTCTGTGCCTGTTCACATTGCTTCGCAAGAATCGCTTTTGTGCAGAAAAGAGTAACACTTGTTCAGAAGGAAAGAAAGCACAGAGCCCCAGATTTTATGTTGTCCTGGAGAGCTTGCAGAGCACTGGGGAAAGGCAGGCAGAGAATTCCCTGATAGCACCTTCTCTGTGCCTGTTCACATTGCTTCGCAGAATCGCTTTTGTGCAGAAAACAGTAACACTTGTTCAGAAGGAAAGAAAGCACAGAGCCCCAGATTCTATGTTGTCCTGGAGAGCTTGCAGAGCACTGGGGAAAGGCAGGCAGAGAATTCCCTGCTAGCACCTTCTCTGTGTCTGTTCACATTGTTTCGCAGAATCGCTTTTGTGCAGAAAACAGTAACACTTGTTCAGAAGGAAAGAAAGCACAGAGCCCCAGATTCTATGTTGTCCTGGAGAGCTTGCAGAGCACTAGGGAAAGGCAGGCAGAGAATTCCTTGCTAGCACCTTCTCTGTGCCTGGGAAGCAGAAGTGTTCACATTGCTTCGCAAGAATCGCTTTTGTGCAGAAAACAGTAACACTTGTTCAGAAGGAAAGAAAGCACAGAGCCCCAGATTTTATGTTGTCCTCGAGAGCTTGCAGAGCACTGGGGAAAGGCAGGCAGAGAATTCCCTGATAGCACCTTCTCTGTGCCTGTTCACATTGCTTCGCAGAATCGCTTTTGTGCAGAAAACAGTAACACTTGTTCAGAAGGAAAGAAAGCACAGAGCCCCAGATTCTATGTTGTCCTGGAGAGCTTGCAGAGCACTGGGGAAAGGCAGGCAGAGAATTCCCTGATAGCACCTTCTCTGTGCCTGGGAAGCAGAAGTGTTCACATTGCTTCGAAGAATCGCTTTTGTGCAGAAAACACTAACACTTGTTCAGAACGAAAGAAAGCACAGAGCCCCAGATTTTATGTTGTCCTGTAGAGCTTGCAGAGCACTGGGGAAAGGCAGGCAGAGAATTCCCTGCTAGCACCTTCTCTGTCCCTGGGAAGCAGAAGTGTTCACATTGCTTCGCAGAATCGCTTTTGTGCAGAAAACAGTAACACTTGTTCAGAAGGAAAGAAAGCACAGAGCCCCAGATTCTATGTTGTCCTGGAGAGCTTGCAGAGCACTGGGGAAAGGCAGGCAGAGAATTCCCTGATAGCACCTTCTCTGTGCCTGTTCACATTGCTTCGCAGAATCGCTTTTGTGCAGAAAACAGTAACACTTGTTCAGAACGAAAGAAAGCACAGAGCCCCAGATTCTATGTTGTCCTGGAGAGCTTGCAGAGCACTGGGGAAAGGCAGGCAGAGAATTCCCTGCTAGCACCTTCTCTGTGCCTGGGAAGCAGAAGTGTTCACATTGCTTCGCAGAATCGCTTTTGTGCAGAAAACAGTAACACTTGTTCAGAAGGAAAGAAAGCACAGAGCCCCAGATTCTATGTTGTCCTGGAGAGCTTGCAGAGCACTGGGGAAAGGCAGGCAGAGAATTCCCTGCTAGCACCTTCTCTGTGCCTGGGAAGCAGAAGTGTTCACATTGCTTCGCAGAATCGCTTTTGTGCAGAAAACACTAACACTTGTTCAGAAGGAAAGAAAGCACAGAGCCCCAGATTCTATGTTGTCCTGGAGAGCTTGCAGAGCACTGGGGAAAGGCAGGCAGAGAATTCCCTGCTAGCACCTTCTCTGTGCCTGTTCACATTGCTTCGCAGAATCGCTTTTGTGCAGAAAACAGTAACACTTGTTCAGAACGAAAGAAAGCACAGAGCCCCAGATTCTATGTTGTCCTGGAGAGCTTGCAGAGCACTGGGGAAAGGCAGGCAGAGAATTCCCTGCTAGCACCTTCTCTGTGCCTGGGAAGCAGAAGTGTTCACATTGCTTCGCAAGAATCGCTTTTGTGCAGAAAACAGTAACACTTGTTCAGAAGGAAAGAAAGCACAGAGCCCCAGATTCTATGTTGTCCTGGAGAGCTTGCAGAGCACTGGGGAAAGGCAGGCAGAGAATTCCCTGCTAGCACCTTCTCTGTGCCTGTTCACATTGTTTCGCAGAATCGCTTTTGTGCAGAAAACAGTAACACTTGTTCAGAAGGAAAGAAAGCACAGAGCCCCAGATTCTATGTTGTCCTGGAGAGCTTGCAGAGCACTAGGGAAAGGCAGGCAGAGAATTCCTTGCTAGCACCTTCTCTGTGCCTGGGAAGCAGAAGTGTTCACATTGCTTCGCAAGAATCGCTTTTGTGCAGAAAACAGTAACACTTGTTCAGAAGGAAAGAAAGCACAGAGCCCCAGATTTTATGTTGTCCTGGAGAGCTTGCAGAGCACTGGGGAAAGGCAGGCAGAGAATTCCCTGCTAGCACCTTCTCTGTGCCTGTTCACATTGCTTCGCAGAATCGCTTTTGTGCAGAAAACAGTAACACTTGTTCAGAAGGAAAGAAAGCACAGAGCCCCAGATTCTATGTTGTCCTGGAGAGCTTGCAGAGCACTGGGGAAAGGCAGGCAGAGAATTCCCTGCTAGCACCTTCTCTGTGCCTGTTCACATTGCTTCGCAGAATCGCTTTTGTGCAGAAAACAGTAACACTTGTTCAGAACGAAAGAAAGCACAGAGCCCCAGATTCTATGTTGTCCTGGAGAGCTTGCAGAGCACTGGGGAAAGGCAGGCAGAGAATTCCCTGATAGCACCTTCTCTGTGCCTGGGAAGCAGAAGTGTTCACATTGCTTCGCAGAATCGCTTTTGTGCAGAAAACACTAACACTTGTTCAGAACGAAAGAAAGCACAGAGCCCCAGATTTTATGTTGTCCTGTAGAGCTTGCAGAGCACTGGGGAAAGGCAGGCAGAGAATTCCCTGATAGCACCTTCTCTGTGCCTGTTCACATTGCTTCGCAGAATCGCTTTTGTGCAGAAAACAGTAACACTTGTTCAGAAGGAAAGAAAGCACAGAGCCCCAGATTCTATGTTGTCCTGGAGAGCTTGCAGAGCACTGGGGAAAGGCAGGCAGAGAATTCCCTGCTAGCACCTTCTCTGTGCCTGGGAAGCAGAAGTGTTCACATTGCTTCGCAGAATCGCTTTTGTGCAGAAAACACTAACACTTGTTCAGAAGGAAAGAAAGCACAGAGCCCCAGATTCTATGTTGTCCTGGAGAGCTTGCAGAGCACTGGGGAAAGGCAGGCAGAGAATTCCCTGATAGCACCTTCTCTGTGCCTGTTCACATTGCTTCGCAGAATCGCTTTTGTGCAGAAAACAGTAACACTTGTTCAGAACGAAAGAAAGCACAGAGCCCCAGATTTGCTGTTGTCCCGGAGAGCTTGCAGAGCACTGGGGAAAGGCAGGCAGAGAATTCCCTGCTAGCACCTTCTCTGTGCCTGGGAAGCAGAAGTGTTCACATTGCTTCGCAGAATCGCTTTTGTGCAGAAAACACTAACACTTGTTCAGAAGGAAAGAAAGCACAGAGCCCCAGATTCTATGTTGTCCTGGAGAGCTTGCAGAGCACTGGGGAAAGGCAGGCAGAGAATTCCTTGCTAGCACCTTCTCTGTGCCTGGGAAGCAGAAGTGTTCACATTGCTTCGCAAGAATCGCTTTTGTGCAGAAAACAGTAACACTTGTTCAGAAGGAAAGAAAGCACAGAGCCCCAGATTCTATGTTGTCCTGGAGAGCTTGCAGAGCACTGGGGAAAGGCAGGCAGAGAATTCCCTGATAGCACCTTCTCTGTGCCTGTTCACATTGCTTCGCAGAATCGCTTTTGTGCAGAAAACAGTAACACTTGTTCAGAACGAAAGAAAGCACAGAGCCCCAGATTTGCTGTTGTCCCGGAGAGCTTGCAGAGCACTGGGGAAAGGCAGGCAGAGAATTCCCTGCTAGCACCTTCTCTGTCCCTGGGAAGCAGAAGTGTTCACATTGCTTCGCAGAATCGCTTTTGTGCAGAAAACACTAACACTTGTTCAGAAGGAAAGAAAGCACAGAGCCCCAGATTCTATGTTGTCCTGGAGAGCTTGCAGAGCACTGGGGAAAGGCAGGCAGAGAATTCCCTGATAGCACCTTCTCTGTGCCTGTTCACATTGCTTCGCAAGAATCGCTTTTGTGCAGAAAACAGTAACACTTGTTCAGAACGAAAGAAAGCACAGAGCCCCAGATTTGCTGTTGTCCCGGAGAGCTTGCAGAGCACTGGGGAAAGGCAGGCAGAGAATTCCCTGCTAGCACCTTCTCTGTGCCTGGGAAGCAGAAGTGTTCACATTGCTTCGCAGAATCGCTTTTGTGCAGAAAACACTAACACTTGTTCAGAAGGAAAGAAAGCACAGAGCCCCAGATTCTATGTTGTCCTGGAGAGCTTGCAGAGCACTGGGGAAAGGCAGGCAGAGAATTCCCTGATAGCACCTTCTCTGTGCCTGTTCACATTGCTTCGCAGAATCGCTTTTGTGCAGAAAACAGTAACACTTGTTCAGAACGAAAGAAAGCACAGAGCCCCAGATTTGCTGTTGTCCCGGAGAGCTTGCAGAGCACTGGGGAAAGGCAGGCAGAGAATTCCCTGCTAGCACCTTCTCTGTGCCTGGGAAGCAGAAGTGTTCACATTGCTTCGCAGAATCGCTTTTGTGCAGAAAACACTAACACTTGTTCAGAAGGAAAGAAAGCACAGAGCCCCAGATTCTATGTTGTCCTGGAGAGCTTGCAGAGCACTGGGGAAAGGCAGGCAGAGAATTCCTTGCTAGCACCTTCTCTGTGCCTGGGAAGCAGAAGTGTTCACATTGCTTTGCAAGAATCGCTTTTGTGCAGAAAACAGTAACACTTGTTCAGAAGGAAAGAAAGCACAGAGCCCCAGATTCTATGTTGTCCTGGAGAGCTTGCAGAGCACTGGGGAAAGGCAGGGAGAGAATTCCCTGCTAGCACCTTCTCTGTGCCTGTTCGCATTGCTTCGCATAATCGCTTTTGTGCAGAAAACAGTAACACTTGTTCAGAAGGAAAGAAAGCACAGAGCCCCAGATTCTATGTTGTCCTGGAGAGCTTGCAGAGCACTGGGGAAAGGCAGGCAGAGAATTCCCTGCTAGCACCTTCTCTGTGCCTGGGAAGCAGAAGTGTTCACATTGCTTCGCAGAATCGCTTTTGTGCAGAAAACACTAACACTTGTTCAGAAGGAAAGAAAGCACAGAGCCCCAGATTCTATGTTGTCCTGGAGAGCTTGCAGAGCACTGGGGAAAGGCAGGCAGAGAATTCCCTGATAGCACCTTCTCTGTGCCTGTTCACATTGCTTCGCAGAATCGCTTTTGTGCAGAAAACAGTAACACTTGTTCAGAACGAAAGAAAGCACAGAGCCCCAGATTTGCTGTTGTCCCGGAGAGCTTGCAGAGCACTGGGGAAAGGCAGGCAGAGAATTCCCTGCTAGCACCTTCTCTGTGCCTGGGAAGCAGAAGTGTTCACATTGCTTCGCAGAATCGCTTTTGTGCAGAAAACACTAACACTTGTTCAGAAGGAAAGAAAGCACAGAGCCCCAGATTCTATGTTGTCCTGGAGAGCTTGCAGAGCACTGGGGAAAGGCAGGCAGAGAATTCCCTGATAGCACCTTCTCTGTGCCTGTTCACATTGCTTCGCAGAATCGCTTTTGTGCAGAAAACAGTAACACTTGTTCAGAACGAAAGAAAGCACAGAGCCCCAGATTTGCTGTTGTCCCGGAGAGCTTGCAGAGCACTGGGGAAAGGCAGGCAGAGAATTCCCTGCTAGCACCTTCTCTGTGCCTGGGAAGCAGAAGTGTTCACATTGCTTCGCAGAATCGCTTTTGTGCAGAAAACACTAACACTTGTTCAGAAGGAAAGAAAGCACAGAGCCCCAGATTCTATGTTGTCCTGGAGAGCTTGCAGAGCACTGGGGAAAGGCAGGCAGAGAATTCCCTGCTAGCACCTTCTCTGTGCCTGGGAAGCAGAAGTGTTCACATTGCTTCGCAGAATCGCTTTTGTGCAGAAAACACTAACACTTGTTCAGAAGGAAAGAAAGCACAGAGCCCCAGATTCTATGTTGTCCTGGAGAGCTTGCAGAGCACTGGGGAAAGGCAGGCAGAGAATTCCTTGCTAGCACCTTCTCTGTGCCTGGGAAGCAGAAGTGTTCACATTGCTTCGCAAGAATCGCTTTTGTGCAGAAAACAGTAACACTTGTTCAGAAGGAAAGAAAGCACAGAGCCCCAGATTTTATGTTGTCCTGGAGAGCTTGCAGAGCACTGGGGAAAGGCAGGCAGAGAATTCCCTGCTAGCACCTTCTCTGTGCCTGTTCACATTGCTTCGCAGAATCGCTTTTGTGCAGAAAACAGTAACACTTGTTCAGAACGAAAGAAAGCACAGAGCCCCAGATTCTATGTTGTCCTGGAGAGCTTGCAGAGCACTGGGGAAAGGCAGGCAGAGAATTCCCTGATAGCACCTTCTCTGTGCCTGTTCACATTGCTTCGCAGAATCGCTTTTGTGCAGAAAACAGTAACACTTGTTCAGAAGGAAAGAAAGCACAGAGCCCCAGATTCTATGTTGTCCTGGAGAGCTTGCAGAGCACTGGGGAAAGGCAGGCAGAGAATTCCCTGCTAGCACCTTCTCTGTGCCTGTTCACATTGCTTCGCAGAATCGCTTTTGTGCAGAAAACAGTAACACTTGTTCAGAAGGAAAGAAAGCACAGAGCCCCAGATTCTATGTTGTCCTGGAGAGCTTGCAGAGCACTGGGGAAAGGCAGGCAGAGAATTCCCTGATAGCACCTTCTCTGTGCCTGGGAAGCAGAAGTGTTCACATTGCTTCGAAGAATCGCTTTTGTGCAGAAAACACTAACACTTGTTCAGAACGAAAGAAAGCACAGAGCCCCAGATTTTATGTTGTCCTGTAGAGCTTGCAGAGCACTGGGGAAAGGCAGGCAGAGAATTCCCTGCTAGCACCTTCTCTGTCCCTGGGAAGCAGAAGTGTTCACATTGCTTCGCAGAATCGCTTTTGTGCAGAAAACAGTAACACTTGTTCAGAAGGAAAGAAAGCACAGAGCCCCAGATTCTATGTTGTCCTGGAGAGCTTGCAGAGCACTGGGGAAAGGCAGGCAGAGAATTCCCTGATAGCACCTTCTCTGTGCCTGTTCACATTGCTTCGCAGAATCGCTTTTGTGCAGAAAACAGTAACACTTGTTCAGAACGAAAGAAAGCACAGAGCCCCAGATTCTATGTTGTCCTGGAGAGCTTGCAGAGCACTGGGGAAAGGCAGGCAGAGAATTCCCTGCTAGCACCTTCTCTGTGCCTGGGAAGCAGAAGTGTTCACATTGCTTCGAGGAATCGCTTTTGTGCAGAAAACACTAACACTTGTTCAGAAGGAAAGAAAGCACAGAGCCCCAGATTCTATGTTGTCCTGGAGAGCTTGCAGAGCACTGGGGAAAGGCAGGCAGAGAATTCCCTGCTAGCACCTTCTCTGTGCCTGGGAAGCAGAAGTGTTCACATTGCTTCGCAGAATCGCTTTTGTGCAGAAAACACTAACACTTGTTCAGAAGGAAAGAAAGCACAGAGCCCCAGATTCTATGTTGTCCTGGAGAGCTTGCAGAGCACTGGGGAAAGTCAGGCAGAGAATTCCCTGCTAGCACCTTCTCTGTGCCTGTTCACATTGCTTCGCAGAATCGCTTTTGTGCAGAAAACAGTAACACTTGTTCAGAAGGAAAGAAAGCACAGAGCCCCAGATTCTATGTTGTCCTGGAGAGCTTGCAGAGCACTGGGGAAAGGCAGGCAGAGAATTCCTTGCTAGCACCTTCTCTGTGCCTGGGAAGCAGAAGTGTTCACATTGCTTCGCAGAATCGCTTTTGTGCAGAAAACAGTAACACTTGTTCAGAAGGAAAGAAAGCACAGAGCCCCAGATTCTATGTTGTCCTGGAGAGCTTGCAGAGCACTTGGGAAAGGCAGGCAGAGAATTCCCTGCTAGCACCTTCTCTGTGCCTGGGAAGCAGAAGTGTTCACATTGCTTCGCAGAATCGCTTTTGTGCAGAAAACACTAACACTTGTTCAGAAGGAAAGAAAGCACAGAGCCCCAGATTCTATGTTGTCCTGGAGAGCTTGCAGAGCACTGGGGAAAGGCAGGCAGAGAATTCCCTGATAGCACCTTCTCTGTGCCTGTTCACATTGCTTCGCAGAATCGCTTTTGTGCAGAAAACAGTAACACTTGTTCAGAACGAAAGAAAGCACAGAGCCCCAGATTTGCTGTTGTCCCGGAGAGCTTGCAGAGCACTGGGGAAAGGCAGGCAGAGAATTCCCTGCTAGCACCTTCTCTGTGCCTGTGAAGCAGAAGTGTTCACATTGCTTCGCAAGAATCGCTTTTGTGCAGAAAACAGTAACACTTGTTCAGAAGGAAAGAAAGCACAGAGCCCCAGATTTGCTGTTGTCCTGGAGAGCTTGCAGAGCACTGGGGAAAGGCAGGCAGAGAATTCCCTGCTAGCACCTTCTCTGTGCCTGTTCACATTGCTTCGCAGAATCGCTTTTGTGCAGAAAACAGTAACACTTGTTCAGAACGAAAGAAAGCACAGAGCCCCAGATTCTATGTTGTCCTGGAGAGCTTGCAGAGCACTGGGGAAAGGCAGGCAGAGAATTCCCTGATAGCACCTTCTCTGTGCCTGGGAAGCAGAAGTGTTCACATTGCTTCGCAAGAATCACTTTTGTGCAGAAAACAGTAACACTTGTTCAGAACGAAAGAAAGCACAGAGCCCCAGATTTTATGTTGTCCTGGAGAGCTTGCAGAGCACTGGGGAAAGGCAGGCAGAGAATTCCTTGCTAGCACCTTCTCTGTGCCTGGGAAGCAGAAGTGTTCACATTGCTTCGCAGAATCGCTTTTGTGCAGAAAACATTAACACTTGTTCAGAAGGAAAGAAAGCACAGAGCCCCAGATTCTATGTTGTCCTGGAGAGCTTGCAGAGCACTGGGGAAAGGCAGGCAGAGAATTCCTTGCTAGCACCTTCTCTGTGCCTGGGAAGCAGAAGTGTTCACATTGCTTCGCAGAATCGCTTTTGTGCAGAAAACACTAACACTTGTTCAGAAGGAAAGAAAGCACAGAGCCCCAGATTCTATGTTTTCCTGGAGAGCTTGAAGAGCACTGGGGAAAGGCAGGCAGAGAATTCTCTGCTAGCACCTTCTCTGTGCCTGGGAAGCAGAAGTGTTCACATTGCTTCGCAGAATCGCTTTTGTGCAGAAAACACTAACACTTGTTCAGAAGGAAAGAAAGCACAGAGCCCCAGATTCTATGTTGTCCTGGAGAGCTTGCAGAGCACTGGGGAAAGGCAGGCAGAGAATTCCCTGATAGCACCTTCTCTGTGCCTGTTCACATTGCTTCGCAGAATCGCTTTTGTGCAGAAAACAGTAACACTTGTTCAGAAGGAAAGAAAGCACAGAGCCCCAGATTCTATGTTGTCCTGGAGAGCTTGCAGAGCACTGGGGAAAGGCAGGCAGAGAATTCCCTGCTAGCACCTTCTCTGTGCCTGGGAAGCAGAAGTGTTCACATTGCTTCGCAAGAATCGCTTTTGTGCAGAAAACAGTAACACTTGTTCAGAAGGAAAGAAAGCACAGAGCCCCAGATTTGCTGTTGTCCTGGAGAGCTTGCAGAGCACTGGGGAAAGGCAGGCAGAGAATTCCCTGCTAGCACCTTCTCTGTGCCTGTTCACATTGCTTCGCAGAATCGCTTTTGTGCAGAAAACAGTAACACTTGTTCAGAACGAAAGAAAGCACAGAGCCCCAGATTCTATGTTGTCCTGGAGAGCTTGCAGAGCACTGGGGAAAGGCAGGCAGAGAATTCCCTGCTAGCACCTTCTCTGTGCCTGGGAAGCAGAAGTGTTCACATTGCTTCGCAGAATCGCTTTTGTGCAGAAAACAGTAACACTTGTTCAGAAGGAAAGAAAGCACAGAGCCCCAGATTCTATGTTGTCCTGGAGAGCTTGCAGAGCACTGGGGAAAGGCAGGCAGAGAATTCCCTGCTAGCACCTTCTCTGTGCCTGGGAAGCAGAAGTGTTCACATTGCTTCGCAGAATCGCTTTTGTGCAGAAAACAGTAACACTTGTTCAGAAGGAAAGAAAGCACAGAGCCCCAGATTCTATGTTGTCCTGGAGAGCTTGCAGAGCACTGGGGAAAGGCAGGCAGAGAATTCCTTGCTAGCACCTTCTCTGTGCCTGGGAAGCAGAAGTGTTCACATTGCTTCGCAAGAATCGCTTTTGTGCAGAAAACAGTAACACTTGTTCAGAAGGAAAGAAAGCACAGAGCCCCAGATTTTATGTTGTCCTGGAGAGCTTGCAGAGCACTGGGGAAAGGCAGGCAGAGAATTCCCTGCTAGCACCTTCTCTGTGCCTGTTCACATTGCTTCGCAGAATCGCTTTTGTGCAGAAAACAGTAACACTTGTTCAGAAGGAAAGAAAGCACAGAGCCCCAGATTTTATGTTGTCCTCGAGAGCTTGCAGAGCACTGGGGAAAGGCAGGCAGAGAATTCCCTGATAGCACCTTCTCTGTGCCTGTTCACATTGCTTCGCAAGAATCGCTTTTGTGCAGAAAACAGTAACACTTGTTCAGAACGAAAGAAAGCACAGAGCCCCAGATTCTATGTTGTCCTGGAGAGCTTGCAGAGCACTGGGGAAAGGCAGGCAGAGAATTCCCTGCTAGCACCTTCTCTGTGCCTGGGAAGCAGAAGTGTTCACATTGCTTCGCAGAATCGCTTTTGTGCAGAAAACAGTAACACTTGTTCAGAAGGAAAGAAAGCACAGAGCCCCAGATTTGCTGTTGTCCTGGAGAGCTTGCAGAGCACTGGGGAAAGGCAGGCAGAGAATTCCCTGCTAGCACCTTCTCTGTGCCTGGGAAGCAGAAGTGTTCACATTGCTTCGCAAGAATCGCTTTTGTGCAGAAAACACTAACACTTGTTCAGAAGGAAAGAAAGCACAGAGCCCCAGATTCTATGTTGTCCTGGAGAGCTTGCAGAGCACTGGGGAAAGGCAGGCAGAGAATTCCCTGATAGCACCTTCTCTGTGCCTGTTCACATTGCTTCGCAGAATCGCTTTTGTGCAGAAAACAGTAACACTTGTTCAGAAGGAAAGAAAGCACAGAGCCCCAGATTCTATGTTGTCCTGGAGAGCTTGCAGAGCACTGGGGAAAGGCAGGCAGAGAATTCCCTGCTAGCACCTTCTCTGTGCCTGTTCACATTGCTTCGCAGAATCGCTTTTGTGCAGAAAACAGTAACACTTGTTCAGAACGAAAGAAAGCACAGAGCCCCAGATTCTATGTTGTCCTGGAGAGCTTGCAGAGCACTGGGGAAAGGCAGGCAGAGAATTCCCTGCTAGCACCTTCTCTGTGCCTGGGAAGCAGAAGTGTTCACATTGCTTCGCAGAATCGCTTTTGTGCAGAAAACACTAACACTTGTTCAGAAGGAAAGAAAGCACAGAGCCCCAGATTCTATGTTGTCCTGGAGAGCTTGCAGAGCACTGGGGAAAGGCAGGCAGAGAATTCCCTGATAGCACCTTTTCTGTGCCTGTTCACATTGCTTCGCAGAATTGCTTCTGTGCAGAAAACAGTAACACTTGTTCAGAAGGAAAGAAAGCACAGAGCCCCAGATTTTATGTTGTCCTGGAGAGCTTGCAGAGCACTGGGGAAAGGCAGGCAGAGAATTCCTTGCTAGCACCTTCTCTGTGCCTGGGAAGCAGAAGTGTTCACATTGCTTCGCAAGAATCGCTTTTGTGCAGAAAACAGTAACACTTGTTCAGAAGGAAAGAAAGCACAGAGCCCCAGATTTTATGTTGTCCTGGAGAGCTTGCAGAGCACTGGGGAAAGGCAGGCAAAGAATTCCCTGCTAGCACCTTCTCTGTGCCTGTTCACATTGCTTCGCAGAATCGCTTTTGTGCAGAAAACAGTAACACTTGTTCAGAACGAAAGAAAGCACAGAGCCCCAGATTCTATGTTGTCCTGGAGAGCTTGCAGAGCACTGGGGAAAGGCAGGCAGAGAATTTCCTGATAGCACCTTCTCTGTGCCTGGGAAGCAGAAGTGTTCACATTGCTTCGCAGAATCGCTTTTGTGCAGAAAACACTAACACTTGTTCAGAAGGAAAGAAAGCACAGAGCCCCAGATTCTATGTTGTCCTGGAGAGCTTGCAGAGCACTGGGGAAAGGCAGGCAGAGAGTTCCCTGCTAGCACCTTCTCTGTGCCTGTTCACATTGCTTCGCAGAATCGCTTTTGTGCAGAAAACAGTAACACTTGTTCAGAACGAAAGAAAGCACAGAGCCCCAGATTCTATGTTGTCCTGGAGAGCTTGCAGAGCACTGGGGAAAGGCAGGCAGAGAATTCCCTGCTAGCACCTTCTCTGTGCCTGGGAAGCAGAAGTGTTCACATTGCTTCGCAGAATTGCTTTTGTGCAGAAAACACTAACACTTGTTCAGAACGAAAGAAAGCACAGAGCCCCAGATTTGCTGTTGTCCTGGAGAGCTTGCAGAGCACTGGGGAAAGGCAGGCAGAGAATTCCCTGATAGCACCTTCTCTGTGCCTGTTCACATTGCTTCGCAGAATCGCTTTTGTGCAGAAAACAGTAACACTTGTTCAGAACGAAAGAAAGCACAGAGCCCCAGATTTGCTGTTGTCCTGGAGAGCTTGCAGAGCACTGGGGAAAGGCAGGCAGAGAATTCCCTGCTAGCACCTTCTCTGTGCCTGGGAAGCAGAAGTGTTCACATTGCTTCGCAAGAATCGCTTTTGTGCAGAAAACAGTAACACTTGTTCAGAAGGAAAGAAAGCACAGAGCCCCAGATTTTATGTTGTCCTCGAGAGCTTGCAGAGCACTGGGGAAAGGCAGGCAGAGAATTCCCTGATAGCACCTTCTCTGTGCCTGTTCACATTGCTTCGCAGAATCGCTTTTGTGCAGAAAACAGTAACACTTGTTCAGAACGAAAGAAAGCACAGAGCCCCAGATTTGCTGTTGTCCCGGAGAGCTTGCAGAGCACTGGGGAAAGGCAGGCAGAGAATTCCCTGCTAGCACCTTCTCTGTGCCTGGGAAGCAGAAGTGTTCACATTGCTTCGCAAGAATCGCTTTTGTGCAGAAAACAGTAACACTTGTTCAGAAGGAAAGAAAGCACAGAGCCCCAGATTCTATGTTGTCCTGGAGAGCTTGCAGAGCACTGGGGAAAGGCAGGCAGAGAATTCCCTGCTAGCACCTTCTCTGTGCCTGTTCACATTGCTTCGCAGAATCGCTTTTGTGCAGAAAACAGTAACACTTGTTCAGAACGAAAGAAAGCACAGAGCCCCAGATTCTATGTTGTCCTGGAGAGCTTGCAGAGCACTGGGGAAAGGCAGGCAGAGAATTCCCTGATAGCACCTTCTCTGTGCCTGGGAAGCAGAAGTGTTCACATTGCTTCGCAAGAATCACTTTTGTGCAGAAAACAGTAACACTTGTTCAGAACGAAAGAAAGCACAGAGCCCCAGATTTTATGTTGTCCTGGAGAGCTTGCAGAGCACTGGGGAAAGGCAGGCAGAGAATTCCTTGCTAGCACCTTCTCTGTGCCTGGGAAGCAGAAGTGTTCACATTGCTTCGCAGAATCGCTTTTGTGCAGAAAACATTAACACTTGTTCAGAAGGAAAGAAAGCACAGAGCCCCAGATTCTATGTTGTCCTGGAGAGCTTGCAGAGCACTGGGGAAAGGCAGGCAGAGAATTCCTTGCTAGCACCTTCTCTGTGCCTGGGAAGCAGAAGTGTTCACATTGCTTCGCAGAATCGCTTTTGTGCAGAAAACACTAACACTTGTTCAGAAGGAAAGAAAGCACAGAGCCCCAGATTCTATGTTGTCCTGGAGAGCTTGCATAGCACTGGGGAAAGGCAGGCAGAGAATTCCCTGCTAGCACCTTCTCTGTGCCTGGGAAGCAGAAGTGTTCACATTGCTTCGCAGAATCGCTTTTGTGCAGAAAACACTAACACTTGTTCAGAAGGAAAGAAAGCACAGAGCCCCAGATTCTATGTTGTCCTGGAGAGCTTGCAGAGCACTGGGGAAAGGCAGGCAGAGAATTCCCTGATAGCACCTTCTCTGTGCCTGTTCACATTGCTTCGCAGAATCGCTTTTGTGCAGAAAACAGTAACACTTGTTCAGAAGGAAAGAAAGCACAGAGCCCCAGATTTTATGTTGTCCTGGAGAGCTTGCAGAGCACTGGGGAAAGGCAGGCAGAGAATTCCTTGCTAGCACCTTCTCTGTGCCTGGGAAGCAGAAGTGTTCACATTGCTTCGCAAGAATCGCTTTTGTGCAGAAAACAGTAACACTTGTTCAGAAGGAAAGAAAGCACAGAGCCCCAGATTTTATGTTGTCCTGGAGAGCTTGCAGAGCACTGGGGAAAGGCAGGCAAAGAATTCCCTGCTAGCACCTTCTCTGTGCCTGTTCACATTGCTTCGCAGAATCGCTTTTGTGCAGAAAACAGTAACACTTGTTCAGAACGAAAGAAAGCACAGAGCCCCAGATTCTATGTTGTCCTGGAGAGCTTGCAGAGCACTGGGGAAAGGCAGGCAGAGAATTTCCTGATAGCACCTTCTCTGTGCCTGGGAAGCAGAAGTGTTCACATTGCTTCGCAGAATCGCTTTTGTGCAGAAAACACTAACACTTGTTCAGAAGGAAAGAAAGCACAGAGCCCCAGATTCTATGTTGTCCTGGAGAGCTTGCAGAGCACTGGGGAAAGGCAGGCAGAGAGTTCCCTGCTAGCACCTTCTCTGTGCCTGTTCACATTGCTTCGCAGAATCGCTTTTGTGCAGAAAACAGTAACACTTGTTCAGAACGAAAGAAAGCACAGAGCCCCAGATTCTATGTTGTCCTGGAGAGCTTGCAGAGCACTGGGGAAAGGCAGGCAGAGAATTCCCTGCTAGCACCTTCTCTGTGCCTGGGAAGCAGAAGTGTTCACATTGCTTCGCAGAATTGCTTTTGTGCAGAAAACACTAACACTTGTTCAGAACGAAAGAAAGCACAGAGCCCCAGATTTGCTGTTGTCCTGGAGAGCTTGCAGAGCACTGGGGAAAGGCAGGCAGAGAATTCCCTGATAGCACCTTCTCTGTGCCTGTTCACATTGCTTCGCAGAATCGCTTTTGTGCAGAAAACAGTAACACTTGTTCAGAACGAAAGAAAGCACAGAGCCCCAGATTTGCTGTTGTCCTGGAGAGCTTGCAGAGCACTGGGGAAAGGCAGGCAGAGAATTCCCTGCTAGCACCTTCTCTGTGCCTGGGAAGCAGAAGTGTTCACATTGCTTCGCAAGAATCGCTTTTGTGCAGAAAACAGTAACACTTGTTCAGAAGGAAAGAAAGCACAGAGCCCCAGATTTTATGTTGTCCTCGAGAGCTTGCAGAGCACTGGGGAAAGGCAGGCAGAGAATTCCCTGATAGCACCTTCTCTGTGCCTGTTCACATTGCTTCGCAGAATCGCTTTTGTGCAGAAAACAGTAACACTTGTTCAGAACGAAAGAAAGCACAGAGCCCCAGATTTGCTGTTGTCCCGGAGAGCTTGCAGAGCACTGGGGAAAGGCAGGCAGAGAATTCCCTGCTAGCACCTTCTCTGTGCCTGGGAAGCAGAAGTGTTCACATTGCTTCGCAAGAATCGCTTTTGTGCAGAAAACAGTAACACTTGTTCAGAAGGAAAGAAAGCACAGAGCCCCAGATTCTATGTTGTCCTGGAGAGCTTGCAGAGCACTGGGGAAAGGCAGGCAGAGAATTCCCTGCTAGCACCTTCTCTGTGCCTGTTCACATTGCTTCGCAGAATCGCTTTTGTGCAGAAAACAGTAACACTTGTTCAGAACGAAAGAAAGCACAGAGCCCCAGATTCTATGTTGTCCTGGAGAGCTTGCAGAGCACTGGGGAAAGGCAGGCAGAGAATTCCTTGCTAGCACCTTCTCTGTGCCTGGGAAGCAGAAGTGTTCACATTGCTTCGCAGAATCGCTTTTGTGCAGAAAACATTAACACTTGTTCAGAAGGAAAGAAAGCACAGAGCCCCAGATTCTATGTTGTCCTGGAGAGCTTGCAGAGCACTGGGGAAAGGCAGGCAGAGAATTCCTTGCTAGCACCTTCTCTGTGCCTGGGAAGCAGAAGTGTTCACATTGCTTCGCAGAATCGCTTTTGTGCAGAAAACACTAACACTTGTTCAGAAGGAAAGAAAGCACAGAGCCCCAGATTCTATGTTGTCCTGGAGAGCTTGCAGAGCACTGGGGAAAGGCAGGCAGAGAATTCCCTGATAGCACCTTCTCTGTGCCTGTTCACATTGCTTCGCAGAATCGCTTTTGTGCAGAAAACAGTAACACTTGTTCAGAAGGAAAGAAAGCACAGAGCCCCAGATTCTATGTTGTCCTGGAGAGCTTGCAGAGCACTGGGGAAAGGCAGGCAGAGAATTCCCTGCTAGCACCTTCTCTGTGCCTGGGAAGCAGAAGTGTTCACATTGCTTCGCAAGAATCGCTTTTGTGCAGAAAACAGTAACACTTGTTCAGAAGGAAAGAAAGCACAGAGCCCCAGATTTTATGTTGTCCTGGAGAGCTTGCAGAGCACTGGGGAAAGGCAGGCAGAGAATTCCCTGCTAGCACCTTCTCTGTGCCTGTTCACATTGCTTCGCAGAATCGCTTTTGTGCAGAAAACAGTAACACTTGTTCAGAACGAAAGAAAGCACAGAGCCCCAGATTCTATGTTGTCCTGGAGAGCTTGCAGAGCACTGGGGAAAGGCAGGCAGAGAATTCCCTGCTAGCACCTTCTCTGTGCCTGGGAAGCAGAAGTGTTCACATTGCTTCGCAGAATCGCTTTTGTGCAGAAAACAGTAACACTTGTTCAGAAGGAAAGAAAGCACAGAGCCCCAGATTCTATGTTGTCCTGGAGAGCTTGCAGAGCACTGGGGAAAGGCAGGCAGAGAATTCCCTGCTAGCACCTTCTCTGTGCCTGGGAAGCAGAAGTGTTCACATTGCTTCGCAGAATCGCTTTTGTGCAGAAAACAGTAACACTTGTTCAGAAGGAAAGAAAGCACAGAGCCCCAGATTCTATGTTGTCCTGGAGAGCTTGCAGAGCACTGGGGAAAGGCAGGCAGAGAATTCCTTGCTAGCACCTTCTCTGTGCCTGGGAAGCAGAAGTGTTCACATTGCTTCGCAAGAATCGCTTTTGTGCAGAAAACAGTAACACTTGTTCAGAAGGAAAGAAAGCACAGAGCCCCAGATTTTATGTTGTCCTGGAGAGCTTGCAGAGCACTGGGGAAAGGCAGGCAGAGAATTCCCTGCTAGCACCTTCTCTGTGCCTGTTCACATTGCTTCGCAGAATCGCTTTTGTGCAGAAAACAGTAACACTTGTTCAGAAGTAAAGAAAGCACAGAGCCCCAGATTTTATGTTGTCCTCGAGAGCTTGCAGAGCACTGGGGAAAGGCAGGCAGAGAATTCCCTGATAGCACCTTCTCTGTGCCTGTTCACATTGCTTCGCAAGAATCGCTTTTGTGCAGAAAACAGTAACACTTGTTCAGAACAAAAGAAAGCACAGAGCCCCAGATTCTATGTTGTCCTGGAGAGCTTGCAGAGCACTGGGGAAAGGCAGGCAGAGAATTCCCTGCTAGCACCTTCTCTGTGCCTGGGAAGCAGAAGTGTTCACATTGCTTCGCAGAATCGCTTTTGTGCAGAAAACAGTAACACTTGTTCAGAAGGAAAGAAAGCACAGAGCCCCAGATTTGCTGTTGTCCTGGAGAGCTTGCAGAGCACTGGGGAAAGGCAGGCAGAGAATTCCCTGCTAGCACCTTCTCTGTGCCTGGGAAGCAGAAGTGTTCACATTGCTTCGCAAGAATCGCTTTTGTGCAGAAAACACTAACACTTGTTCAGAAGGAAAGAAAGCACAGAGCCCCAGATTCTATGTTGTCCTGGAGAGCTTGCAGAGCACTGGGGAAAGGCAGGCAGAGAATTCCCTGATAGCACCTTCTCTGTGCCTGTTCACATTGCTTCGCAGAATCGCTTTTGTGCAGAAAACAGTAACACTTGTTCAGAAGGAAAGAAAGCACAGAGCCCCAGATTCTATGTTGTCCTGGAGAGCTTGCAGAGCACTGGGGAAAGGCAGGCAGAGAATTCCCTGCTAGCACCTTCTCTGTGCCTGTTCACATTGCTTCGCAGAATCGCTTTTGTGCAGAAAACACTAACACTTGTTCAGAACGAAAGAAAGCACAGAGCCCCAGATTCTATGTTGTCCTGGAGAGCTTGCAGAGCACTGGGGAAAGGCAGGCAGAGAATTCCCTGATAGCACCTTCTCTGTGCCTGGGAAGCAGAAGTGTTCACATTGCTTCGCAGAATCGCTTTTGTGCAGAAAACACTAACACTTGTTCAGAAGGAAAGAAAGCACAGAGCCCCAGATTCTATGTTGTCCTGGAGAGCTTGCAGAGCACTGGGGAAAGGCAGGCAGAGAATTCCCTGATAGCACCTTTTCTGTGCCTGTTCACATTGCTTCGCAGAATTGCTTCTGTGCAGAAAACAGTAACACTTGTTCAGAAGGAAAGAAAGCACAGAGCCCCAGATTTTATGTTGTCCTGGAGAGCTTGCAGAGCACTGGGGAAAGGCAGGCAGAGAATTCCCTGCTAGCACCTTCTCTGTGCCTGTTCACATTGCTTCGCAGAATCGCTTTTGTGCAGAAAACAGTAACACTTGTTCAGAAGTAAAGAAAGCACAGAGCCCCAGATTTTATGTTGTCCTCGAGAGCTTGCAGAGCACTGGGGAAAGGCAGGCAGAGAATTCCCTGATAGCACCTTCTCTGTGCCTGTTCACATTGCTTCGCAGAATTGCTTCTGTGCAGAAAACAGTAACACTTGTTCAGAAGGAAAGAAAGCACAGAGCCCCAGATTCTATGTTGTCCTGGAGAGCTTGCAGAGCACTGGGGAAAGGCAGGCAGAGAATTCCCTGCTAGCACCTTCTCTGTGCCTGTTCACATTGCTTCGCAGAATCGCTTTTGTGCAGAAAACACTAACACTTGTTCAGAACGAAAGAAAGCACAGAGCCCCAGATTCTATGTTGTCCTGGAGAGCTTGCAGAGCACTGGGGAAAGGCAGGCAGAGAATTCCCTGATAGCACCTTCTCTGTGCCTGGGAAGCAGAAGTGTTCACATTGCTTCGCAGAATCGCTTTTGTGCAGAAAACACTAACACTTGTTCAGAAGGAAAGAAAGCACAGAGCCCCAGATTCTATGTTGTCCTGGAGAGCTTGCAGAGCACTGGGGAAAGGCAGGCAGAGAATTCCCTGATAGCACCTTCTCTGTGCCTGTTCACATTGCTTCGCAAGAATCGCTTTTGTGCAGAAAAGAGTAACACTTGTTCAGAAGGAAAGAAAGCACAGAGCCCCAGATTTTATGTTGTCCTGGAGAGCTTGCAGAGCACTGGGGAAAGGCAGGCAGAGAATTCCCTGATAGCACCTTCTCTGTGCCTGTTCACATTGCTTCGCAGAATCGCTTTTGTGCAGAAAACAGTAACACTTGTTCAGAAGGAAAGAAAGCACAGAGCCCCAGATTCTATGTTGTCCTGGAGAGCTTGCAGAGCACTGGGGAAAGGCAGGCAGAGAATTCCCTGCTAGCACCTTCTCTGTGCCTGTTCACATTGCTTCGCAGAATCGCTTTTGTGCAGAAAACAGTAACACTTGTTCAGAACGAAAGAAAGCACAGAGCCCCAGATTCTATGTTGTCCTGGAGAGCTTGCAGAGCACTGGGGAAAGGCAGGCAGAGAATTCCCTGATAGCACCTTCTCTGTGCCTGGGAAGCAGAAGTGTTCACATTGCTTCGCAAGAATCACTTTTGTGCAGAAAACAGTAACACTTGTTCAGAACGAAAGAAAGCACAGAGCCCCAGATTTTATGTTGTCCTGGAGAGCTTGCAGAGCACTGGGGAAAGGCAGGCAGAGAATTCCTTGCTAGCACCTTCTCTGTGCCTGGGAAGCAGAAGTGTTCACATTGCTTCGCAGAATCGCTTTTGTGCAGAAAACATTAACACTTGTTCAGAAGGAAAGAAAGCACAGAGCCCCAGATTCTATGTTGTCCTGGAGAGCTTGCAGAGCACTGGGGAAAGGCAGGCAGAGAATTCCTTGCTAGCACCTTCTCTGTGCCTGGGAAGCAGAAGTGTTCACATTGCTTCGCAGAATCGCTTTTGTGCAGAAAACACTAACACTTGTTCAGAAGGAAAGAAAGCACAGAGCCCCAGATTCTATGTTGTCCTGGAGAGCTTGCATAGCACTGGGGAAAGGCAGGCAGAGAATTCCCTGCTAGCACCTTCTCTGTGCCTGGGAAGCAGAAGTGTTCACATTGCTTCGCAGAATCGCTTTTGTGCAGAAAACACTAACACTTGTTCAGAAGGAAAGAAAGCACAGAGCCCCAGATTCTATGTTGTCCTGGAGAGCTTGCAGAGCACTGGGGAAAGGCAGGCAGAGAATTCCCTGATAGCACCTTCTCTGTGCCTGTTCACATTGCTTCGCAGAATCGCTTTTGTGCAGAAAACAGTAACACTTGTTCAGAAGGAAAGAAAGCACAGAGCCCCAGATTCTATGTTGTCCTGGAGAGCTTGCAGAGCACTGGGGAAAGGCAGGCAGAGAATTCCCTGCTAGCACCTTCTCTGTGCCTGGGAAGCAGAAGTGTTCACATTGCTTCGCAAGAATCGCTTTTGTGCAGAAAACAGTAACACTTGTTCAGAACGAAAGAAAGCACAGAGCCCCAGATTTTATGTTGTCCTGGAGAGCTTGCAGAGCACTGGGGAAAGGCAGGCAGAGAATTCCCTGCTAGCACCTTCTCTGTGCCTGTTCACATTGCTTCGCAGAATCGCTTTTGTGCAGAAAACAGTAACACTTGTTCAGAACGAAAGAAAGCACAGAGCCCCAGATTCTATGTTGTCCTGGAGAGCTTGCAGAGCACTGGGGAAAGGCAGGCAGAGAATTCCCTGCTAGCACCTTCTCTGTGCCTGGGAAGCAGAAGTGTTCACATTGCTTCGCAGAATCGCTTTTGTGCAGAAAACAGTAACACTTGTTCAGAAGGAAAGAAAGCACAGAGCCCCAGATTCTATGTTGTCCTGGAGAGCTTGCAGAGCACTGGGGAAAGGCAGGCAGAGAATTCCCTGCTAGCACCTTCTCTGTGCCTGGGAAGCAGAAGTGTTCACATTGCTTCGCAGAATCGCTTTTGTGCAGAAAACAGTAACACTTGTTCAGAAGGAAAGAAAGCACAGAGCCCCAGATTCTATGTTGTCCTGGAGAGCTTGCAGAGCACTGGGGAAAGGCAGGCAGAGAATTCCTTGCTAGCACCTTCTCTGTGCCTGGGAAGCAGAAGTGTTCACATTGCTTCGCAAGAATCGCTTTTGTGCAGAAAACAGTAACACTTGTTCAGAAGGAAAGAAAGCACAGAGCCCCAGATTTGCTGTTGTCCTGGAGAGCTTGCAGAGCACTGGGGAAAGGCAGGCAGAGAATTCCCTGCTAGCACCTTCTCTGTGCCTGTTCACATTGCTTCGCAGAATCGCTTTTGTGCAGAAAACAGTAACACTTGTTCAGAAGTAAAGAAAGCACAGAGCCCCAGATTTTATGTTGTCCTCGAGAGCTTGCAGAGCACTGGGGAAAGGCAGGCAGAGAATTCCCTGATAGCACCTTCTCTGTGCCTGTTCACATTGCTTCGCAAGAATCGCTTTTGTGCAGAAAACAGTAACACTTGTTCAGAACGAAAGAAAGCACAGAGCCCCAGATTCTATGTTGTCCTGGAGAGCTTGCAGAGCACTGGGGAAAGGCAGGCAGAGAATTCCCTGCTAGCACCTTCTCTGTGCCTGGGAAGCAGAAGTGTTCACATTGCTTCGCAGAATCGCTTTTGTGCAGAAAACAGTAACACTTGTTCAGAAGGAAAGAAAGCACAGAGCCCCAGATTTGCTGTTGTCCTGGAGAGCTTGCAGAGCACTGGGGAAAGGCAGGCAGAGAATTCCCTGCTAGCACCTTCTCTGTGCCTGGGAAGCAGAAGTGTTCACATTGCTTCGCAAGAATCGCTTTTGTGCAGAAAACACTAACACTTGTTCAGAAGGAAAGAAAGCACAGAGCCCCAGATTCTATGTTGTCCTGGAGAGCTTGCAGAGCACTGGGGAAAGGCAGGCAGAGAATTCCCTGATAGCACCTTCTCTGTGCCTGTTCACATTGCTTCGCAGAATCGCTTTTGTGCAGAAAACAGTAACACTTGTTCAGAAGGAAAGAAAGCACAGAGCCCCAGATTCTATGTTGTCCTGGAGAGCTTGCAGAGCACTGGGGAAAGGCAGGCAGAGAATTCCCTGATAGCACCTTCTCTGTGCCTGTTCACATTGCTTCGCAGAATCGCTTTTGTGCAGAAAACACTAACACTTGTTCAGAACGAAAGAAAGCACAGAGCCCCAGATTCTATGTTGTCCTGGAGAGCTTGCAGAGCACTGGGGAAAGGCAGGCAGAGAATTCCCTGATAGCACCTTCTCTGTGCCTGGGAAGCAGAAGTGTTCACATTGCTTCGCAGAATCGCTTTTGTGCAGAAAACACTAACACTTGTTCAGAAGGAAAGAAAGCACAGAGCCCCAGATTCTATGTTGTCCTGGAGAGCTTGCAGAGCACTGGGGAAAGGCAGGCAGAGAATTCCCTGATAGCACCTTTTCTGTGCCTGTTCACATTGCTTCGCAGAATTGCTTCTGTGCAGAAAACAGTAACACTTGTTCAGAAGGAAAGAAAGCACAGAGCCCCAGATTTTATGTTGTCCTGGAGAGCTTGCAGAGCACTGGGGAAAGGCAGGCAGAGAATTCCTTGCTAGCACCTTCTCTGTGCCTGGGAAGCAGAAGTGTTCACATTGCTTCGCAAGAATCGCTTTTGTGCAGAAAACAGTAACACTTGTTCAGAAGGAAAGAAAGCACAGAGCCCCAGATTTTATGTTGTCCTGGAGAGCTTGCAGAGCACTGGGGAAAGGCAGGCAAAGAATTCCCTGCTAGCACCTTCTCTGTGCCTGTTCACATTGCTTCGCAGAATCGCTTTTGTGCAGAAAACAGTAACACTTGTTCAGAAGGAAAGAAAGCACAGAGCCCCAGATTCTATGTTGTCCTGGAGAGCTTGCAGAGCACTGGGGAAAGGCAGGCAGAGAATTTCCTGATAGCACCTTCTCTGTGCCTGGGAAGCAGAAGTGTTCACATTGCTTCGCAGAATCGCTTTTGTGCAGAAAACAGTAACACTTGTTCAGAAGGAAAGAAAGCACAGAGCCCCAGATTCTATGTTGTCCTGGAGAGCTTGCAGAGCACTGGGGAAAGGCAGGCAGAGAGTTCCCTGCTAGCACCTTCTCTGTGCCTGTTCACATTGCTTCGCAGAATCGCTTTTGTGCAGAAAACAGTAACACTTGTTCAGAACGAAAGAAAGCACAGAGCCCCAGATTCTATGTTGTCCTGGAGAGCTTGCAGAGCACTGGGGAAAGGCAGGCAGAGAATTCCCTGCTAGCACCTTCTCTGTGCCTGGGAAGCAGAAGTGTTCACATTGCTTCGCAGAATTGCTTTTGTGCAGAAAACAGTAACACTTGTTCAGAACGAAAGAAAGCACAGAGCCCCAGATTTGCTGTTGTCCTGGAGAGCTTGCAGAGCACTGGGGAAAGGCAGGCAGAGAATTCCCTGATAGCACCTTCTCTGTGCCTGTTCACATTGCTTCGCAGAATCGCTTTTGTGCAGAAAACAGTAACACTTGTTCAGAACGAAAGAAAGCACAGAGCCCCAGATTTGCTGTTGTCCTGGAGAGCTTGCAGAGCACTGGGGAAAGGCAGGCAGAGAATTCCCTGCTAGCACCTTCTCTGTGCCTGGGAAGCAGAAGTGTTCACATTGCTTCGCAAGAATCGCTTTTGTGCAGAAAACACTAACACTTGTTCAGAAGTAAAGAAAGCACAGAGCCCCAGATTTTATGTTGTCCTCGAGAGCTTGCAGAGCACTGGGGAAAGGCAGGCAGAGAATTCCCTGATAGCACCTTCTCTGTGCCTGTTCACATTGCTTCGCAGAATCGCTTTTGTGCAGAAAACAGTAACACTTGTTCAGAACGAAAGAAAGCACAGAGCCCCAGATTCTATGTTGTCCTGGAGAGCTTGCAGAGCACTGGGGAAAGGCAGGCAGAGAATTCCCTGCTAGCACCTTCTCTGTGCCTGGGAAGCAGAAGTGTTCACATTGCTTCGCAGAATCGCTTTTGTGCAGAAAACAGTAACACTTGTTCAGAAGGAAAGAAAGCACAGAGCCCCAGATTCTATGTTGTCCTGGAGAGCTTGCAGAGCACTGGGGAAAGGCAGGCAGAGAATTCCCTGCTAGCACCTTCTCTGTGCCTGGGAAGCAGAAGTGTTCACATTGCTTCGCAAGAATCGCTTTTGTGCAGAAAACACTAACACTTGTTCAGAAGGAAAGAAAGCACAGAGCCCCAGATTCTATGTTGTCCTGGAGAGCTTGCAGAGCACTGGGGAAAGGCAGGCAGAGAATTCCCTGATAGCACCTTCTCTGTGCCTGTTCACATTGCTTCGCAGAATCGCTTTTGTGCAGAAAACAGTAACACTTGTTCAGAACGAAAGAAAGCACAGAGCCCCAGATTCTATGTTGTCCTGGAGAGCTTGCAGAGCACTGGGGAAAGGCAGGCAGAGAATTCCCTGATAGCACCTTCTCTGTGCCTGTTCACATTGCTTCGCAGAATCGCTTTTGTGCAGAAAACAGTAACACTTGTTCAGAACGAAAGAAAGCACAGAGCCCCAGATTTGCTGTTGTCCTGGAGAGCTTGCAGAGCACTGGGGAAAGGCAGGCAGAGAATTCCCTGCTAGCACCTTCTCTGTGCCTGGGAAGCAGAAGTGTTCACATTGCTTCGCAAGAATCGCTTTTGTGCAGAAAACACTAACACTTGTTCAGAAGTAAAGAAAGCACAGAGCCCCAGATTCTATGTTGTCCTGGAGAGCTTGCAGAGCACTGGGGAAAGGCAGGCAGAGAATTCCCTGATAGCACCTTCTCTGTGCCTGGGAAGCAGAAGTGTTCACATTGCTTCGCAGAATCGCTTTTGTGCAGAAAACAGTAACACTTGTTCAGAACGAAAGAAAGCACAGAGCCCCAGATTTGCTGTTGTCCTGGAGAGCTTGCAGAGCACTGGGGAAAGGCAGGCAGAGAATTCCCTGATAGCACCTTCTCTGTGCCTGTTCACATTGCTTCGCAGAATCGCTTTTGTGCAGAAAACACTAACACTTGTTCAGAAGGAAAGAAAGCACAGAGCCCCAGATTCTATGTTGTCCTGGAGAGCTTGCAGAGCACTGGGGAAAGGCAGGCAGAGAATTCCCTGCTAGCACCTTCTCTGTGCCTGTTCACATTGCTTCGCAGAATCGCTTTTGTGCAGAAAACAGTAACACTTGTTCAGAACGAAAGAAAGCACAGAGCCCCAGATTCTATGTTGTCCTGGAGAGCTTGCAGAGCACTGGGGAAAGGCAGGCAGAGAATTCCCTGATAGCACCTTCTCTGTGCCTGGGAAGCAGAAGTGTTCACATTGCTTCGCAGAATCGCTTTTGTGCAGAAAACACTAACACTTGTTCAGAAGGAAAGAAAGCACAGAGCCCCAGATTTTATGTTGTCCTGGAGAGCTTGCAGAGCACTGGGGAAAGGCAGGCAGAGAATTCCCTGCTAGCACCTTCTCTGTGCCTGGGAAGCAGAAGTGTTCACATTGCTTCGCAAGAATCGCTTTTGTGCAGAAAACACTAACACTTGTTCAGAAGGAAAGAAAGCACAGAGCCCCAGATTCTATGTTGTCCTGGAGAGCTTGCAGAGCACTGGGGAAAGGCAGGCAAAGAATTCCCTGCTAGCACCTTCTCTGCGCCTGTTCACATTGCTTCGCAGAATCGCTTTTGTGCAGAAAACAGTAACACTTGTTCAGAACGAAAGAAAGCACAGAGCCCCAGATTCTATGTTGTCCTGGAGAGCTTGCAGAGCACTGGGGAAAGGCAGGCAGAGAATTCCCTGATAGCACCTTCTCTGTGCCTGGGAAGCAGAAGTGTTCACATTGCTTCGCAGAATCGCTTTTGTGCAGAAAACACTAACACTTGTTCAGAAGGAAAGAAAGCACAGAGCCCCAGATTCTATGTTGTCCTGGAGAGCTTGCAGAGCACTGGGGAAAGGCAGGCAGAGAATTCCTTGCTAGCACCTTCTCTGTGCCTGGGAAGCAGAAGTGTTCACATTGCTTCGCAAGAATCGCTTTTGTGCAGAAAACAGTAACACTTGTTCAGAAGGAAAGAAAGCACAGAGCCCCAGATTTTATGTTGTCCTGGAGAGCTTGCAGAGCACTGGGGAAAGGCAGGCAGAGAATTCCCTGCTAGCACCTTCTCTGTGCCTGTTCACATTGCTTCGCAGAATCGCTTTTGTGCAGAAAACAGTAACACTTGTTCAGAACGAAAGAAAGCACAGAGCCCCAGATTCTATGTTGTCCTGGAGAGCTTGCAGAGCACTGGGGAAAGGCAGGCAGAGAATTCCCTGCTAGCACCTTCTCTGTGCCTGGGAAGCAGAAGTGTTCACATTGCTTCGCAGAATCGCTTTTGTGCAGAAAACACTAACACTTGTTCAGAACGAAAGAAAGCACAGAGCCCCAGATTCTATGTTGTCCTGGAGAGCTTGCAGAGCACTGGGGAAAGGCAGGCAGAGAATTCCCTGATAGCACCTTCTCTGTGCCTGTTCACATTGCTTCGCAGAATCGCTTTTGTGCAGAAAACAGTAACACTTGTTCAGAACGAAAGAAAGCACAGAGCCCCAGATTTGCTGTTGTCCTGGAGAGCTTGCAGAGCACTGGGGAAAGGCAGGCAGAGAATTCCCTGCTAGCACCTTCTCTGTGCCTGGGAAGCAGAAGTGTTCACATTGCTTCGCAAGAATTGCTTTTGTGCAGAAAACACTAACACTTGTTCAGAAGTAAAGAAAGCACAGAGCCCCAGATTTTATGTTGTCCTCGAGAGCTTGCAGAGCACTGGGGAAAGGCAGGCAGAGAATTCCCTGATAGCACCTTCTCTGTGCCTGTTCACATTGCTTCGCAGAATCGCTTTTGTGCAGAAAACAGTAACACTTGTTCAGAAGGAAAGAAAGCACAGAGCCCCAGATTCTATGTTGTCCTGGAGAGCTTGCAGAGCACTGGGGAAAGGCAGGCAGAGAATTCCCTGCTAGCACCTTCTCTGTGCCTGTTCACATTGCTTCGCAGAATCGCTTTTGTGCAGAAAACACTAACACTTGTTCAGAACGAAAGAAAGCACAGAGCCCCAGATTTGCTGTTGTCCTGGAGAGCTTGCAGAGCACTGGGGAAAGGCAGGCAGAGAATTCCTTGCTAGCACCTTCTCTGTGCCTGGGAAGCAGAAGTGTTCACATTGCTTCGCAAGAATCGCTTTTGTGCAGAAAACAGTAACACTTGTTCAGAAGGAAAGAAAGCACAGAGCCCCAGATTCTATGTTGTCCTGGAGAGCTTGCAGAGCACTGGGGAAAGGCAGGCAGAGAATTCCCTGCTAGCACCTTCTCTGTGCCTGGGAAGCAGAAGTGTTCACATTGCTTCGCAGAATCGCTTTTGTGCAGAAAACACTAACACTTGTTCAGAACGAAAGAAAGCACAGAGCCCCAGATTCTATGTTGTCCTGGAGAGCTTGCAGAGCACTGGGGAAAGGCAGGCAGAGAATTCCCTGATAGCACCTTCTCTGTGCCTGGGAAGCAGAAGTGTTCACATTGCTTCGCAGAATCGCTTTTGTGCAGAAAACACTAACACTTGTTCAGAACGAAAGAAAGCACAGAGCCCCAGATTTTATGTTGTCCTGTAGAGCTTGCAGAGCACTGGGGAAAGGCAGGCAGAGAATTCCCTGCTAGCACCTTCTCTGTCCCTGGGAAGCAGAAGTGTTCACATTGCTTCGCAAGAATCGCTTTTGTGCAGAAAACAGTAACACTTGTTCAGAAGGAAAGAAAGCACAGAGCCCCAGATTCTATGTTGTCCTGGAGAGCTTGCAGAGCACTGGGGAAAGGCAGGCAGAGAATTCCCTGATAGCACCTTCTCTGTGCCTGTTCACATTGTTTCGCAAGAATCGCTTTTGCGCAGAAAACAGTAACACTTGTTCAGAAGGAAAGAAAGCACAGAGCCCCAGATTTTATGTTGTCCTGGAGAGCTTGCAGAGCACTGGGGAAAGGCAGGCAGAGAATTCCTTGCTAGCACCTTCTCTGTGCCTGGGAAGCAGAAGTGTTCACATTGCTTCGCAAGAATCGCTTTTGTGCAGAAAACAGTAACACTTGTTCAGAAGGAAAGAAAGCACAGAGCCCCAGATTCTATGTTGTCCTGGAGAGCTTGCAGAGCACTGGGGAAAGGCAGGCAGAGAATTCCCTGCTAGCACCTTCTCTGTGCCTGTTCACATTGCTTCGCAGAATCGCTTTTGTGCAGAAAACAGTAACACTTGTTCAGAACGAAAGAAAGCACAGAGCCCCAGATTCTATGTTGTCCTGGAGAGCTTGCAGAGCACTGGGGAAAGGCAGGCAGAGAATTCCCTGCTAGCACCTTCTCTGTGCCTGGGAAGCAGAAGTGTTCACATTGCTTCGCAGAATCGCTTTTGTGCAGAAAACACTAACACTTGTTCAGAACGAAAGAAAGCACAGAGCCCCAGATTCTATGTTGTCCTGGAGAGCTTGCAGAGCACTGGGGAAAGGCAGGCAGAGAATTCCCTGATAGCACCTTCTCTGTGCCTGTTCACATTGCTTCGCAGAATCGCTTTTGTGCAGAAAACAGTAACACTTGTTCAGAACGAAAGAAAGCACAGAGCCCCAGATTTGCTGTTGTCCTGGAGAGCTTGCAGAGCACTGGGGAAAGGCAGGCAGAGAATTCCCTGCTAGCACCTTCTCTGTGCCTGGGAAGCAGAAGTGTTCACATTGCTTCGCAAGAATCGCTTTTGTGCAGAAAACACTAACACTTGTCCAGAAGTAAAGAAAGCACAGAGCCCCAGATTTTATGTTGTCCTCGAGAGCTTGCAGAGCACTGGGGAAAGGCAGGCAGAGAATTCCCTGATAGCACCTTCTCTGTGCCTGTTCACATTGCTTCGCAGAATCGCTTTTGTGCAGAAAACAGTAACACTTGTTCAGAAGGAAAGAAAGCACAGAGCCCCAGATTCTATGTTGTCCTGGAGAGCTTGCAGAGCACTGGGGAAAGGCAGGCAGAGAATTCCCTGATAGCACCTTCTCTGTGCCTGGGAAGCAGAAGTGTTCACATTGCTTCGCAGAATCGCTTTTGTGCAGAAAACAGTAACACTTGTTCAGAAGGAAAGAAAGCACAGAGCCCCAGATTCTATGTTGTCCTGGAGAGCTTGCAGAGCACTGGGGAAAGGCAGGCAGAGAATTCCCTGCTAGCACCTTCTCTGTGCCTGTTCACATTGCTTCGCAGAATCGCTTTTGTGCAGAAAACAGTAACACTTGTTCAGAACGAAAGAAAGCACAGAGCCCCAGATTCTATGTTGTCCTGGAGAGCTTGCAGAGCACTGGGGAAAGGCAGGCAGAGAATTCCCTGATAGCACCTTCTCTGTGCCTGGGAAGCAGAAGTGTTCACATTGCTTCGCAGAGTCGCTTTTGTGCAGAAAACACTAACACTTGTTCAGAAGGAAAGAAAGCACAGAGCCCCAGATTTTATGTTGTCCTGGAGAGCTTGCAGAGCACTGGGGAAAGGCAGGCAGAGAATTCCCTGCTAGCACCTTCTCTGTGCCTGGGAAGCAGAAGTGTTCACATTGCTTCGCAAGAATCGCTTTTGTGCAGAAAACACTAACACTTGTTCAGAAGGAAAGAAAGCACAGAGCCCCAGATTTTATGTTGTCCTGGAGAGCTTGCAGAGCACTGGGGAAAGGCAGGCAAAGAATTCCCTGCTAGCACCTTCTCTGCGCCTGTTCACATTGCTTCGCAGAATCGCTTTTGTGCAGAAAACAGTAACACTTGTTCAGAACGAAAGAAAGCACAGAGCCCCAGATTCTATGTTGTCCTGGAGAGCTTGCAGAGCACTGGGGAAAGGCAGGCAGAGAATTCCCTGATAGCACCTTCTCTGTGCCTGGGAAGCAGAAGTGTTCACATTGCTTCGCAGAATCGCTTTTGTGCAGAAAACACTAACACTTGTTCAGAAGGAAAGAAAGCACAGAGCCCCAGATTCTATGTTGTCCTGGAGAGCTTGCAGAGCACTGGGGAAAGGCAGGCAGAGAATTCCTTGCTAGCACCTTCTCTGTGCCTGGGAAGCAGAAGTGTTCACATTGCTTCGCAAGAATCGCTTTTGTGCAGAAAACAGTAACACTTGTTCAGAAGGAAAGAAAGCACAGAGCCCCAGATTTTATGTTGTCCTGGAGAGCTTGCAGAGCACTGGGGAAAGGCAGGCAGAGAATTCCCTGCTAGCACCTTCTCTGTGCCTGTTCACATTGCTTCGCAGAATCGCTTTTGTGCAGAAAACAGTAACACTTGTTCAGAACGAAAGAAAGCACAGAGCCCCAGATTCTATGTTGTCCTGGAGAGCTTGCAGAGCACTGGGGAAAGGCAGGCAGAGAATTCCCTGCTAGCACCTTCTCTGTGCCTGGGAAGCAGAAGTGTTCACATTGCTTCGCAGAATCGCTTTTGTGCAGAAAACACTAACACTTGTTCAGAACGAAAGAAAGCACAGAGCCCCAGATTCTATGTTGTCCTGGAGAGCTTGCAGAGCACTGGGGAAAGGCAGGCAGAGAATTCCCTGATAGCACCTTCTCTGTGCCTGTTCACATTGCTTCGCAGAATCGCTTTTGTGCAGAAAACAGTAACACTTGTTCAGAACGAAAGAAAGCACAGAGCCCCAGATTTGCTGTTGTCCTGGAGAGCTTGCAGAGCACTGGGGAAAGGCAGGCAGAGAATTCCCTGCTAGCACCTTCTCTGTGCCTGGGAAGCAGAAGTGTTCACATTGCTTCGCAAGAATTGCTTTTGTGCAGAAAACACTAACACTTGTTCAGAAGTAAAGAAAGCACAGAGCCCCAGATTTTATGTTGTCCTCGAGAGCTTGCAGAGCACTGGGGAAAGGCAGGCAGAGAATTCCCTGATAGCACCTTCTCTGTGCCTGTTCACATTGCTTCGCAGAATCGCTTTTGTGCAGAAAACAGTAACACTTGTTCAGAAGGAAAGAAAGCACAGAGCCCCAGATTCTATGTTGTCCTGGAGAGCTTGCAGAGCACTGGGGAAAGGCAGGCAGAGAATTCCCTGCTAGCACCTTCTCTGTGCCTGTTCACATTGCTTCGCAGAATCGCTTTTGTGCAGAAAACACTAACACTTGTTCAGAACGAAAGAAAGCACAGAGCCCCAGATTTGCTGTTGTCCTGGAGAGCTTGCAGAGCACTGGGGAAAGGCAGGCAGAGAATTCCTTGCTAGCACCTTCTCTGTGCCTGGGAAGCAGAAGTGTTCACATTGCTTCGCAAGAATCGCTTTTGTGCAGAAAACAGTAACACTTGTTCAGAAGGAAAGAAAGCACAGAGCCCCAGATTCTATGTTGTCCTGGAGAGCTTGCAGAGCACTGGGGAAAGGCAGGCAGAGAATTCCCTGCTAGCACCTTCTCTGTGCCTGGGAAGCAGAAGTGTTCACATTGCTTCGCAGAATCGCTTTTGTGCAGAAAACACTAACACTTGTTCAGAACGAAAGAAAGCACAGAGCCCCAGATTCTATGTTGTCCTGGAGAGCTTGCAGAGCACTGGGGAAAGGCAGGCAGAGAATTCCCTGATAGCACCTTCTCTGTGCCTGGGAAGCAGAAGTGTTCACATTGCTTCGCAGAATCGCTTTTGTGCAGAAAACACTAACACTTGTTCAGAACGAAAGAAAGCACAGAGCCCCAGATTTTATGTTGTCCTGTAGAGCTTGCAGAGCACTGGGGAAAGGCAGGCAGAGAATTCCCTGCTAGCACCTTCTCTGTCCCTGGGAAGCAGAAGTGTTCACATTGCTTCGCAAGAATCGCTTTTGTGCAGAAAACAGTAACACTTGTTCAGAAGGAAAGAAAGCACAGAGCCCCAGATTCTATGTTGTCCTGGAGAGCTTGCAGAGCACTGGGGAAAGGCAGGCAGAGAATTCCCTGATAGCACCTTCTCTGTGCCTGTTCACATTGTTTCGCAAGAATCGCTTTTGCGCAGAAAACAGTAACACTTGTTCAGAAGGAAAGAAAGCACAGAGCCCCAGATTTTATGTTGTCCTGGAGAGCTTGCAGAGCACTGGGGAAAGGCAGGCAGAGAATTCCTTGCTAGCACCTTCTCTGTGCCTGGGAAGCAGAAGTGTTCACATTGCTTCGCAAGAATCGCTTTTGTGCAGAAAACAGTAACACTTGTTCAGAAGGAAAGAAAGCACAGAGCCCCAGATTCTATGTTGTCCTGGAGAGCTTGCAGAGCACTGGGGAAAGGCAGGCAGAGAATTCCCTGCTAGCACCTTCTCTGTGCCTGTTCACATTGCTTCGCAGAATCGCTTTTGTGCAGAAAACAGTAACACTTGTTCAGAACGAAAGAAAGCACAGAGCCCCAGATTCTATGTTGTCCTGGAGAGCTTGCAGAGCACTGGGGAAAGGCAGGCAGAGAATTCCCTGCTAGCACCTTCTCTGTGCCTGGGAAGCAGAAGTGTTCACATTGCTTCGCAGAATCGCTTTTGTGCAGAAAACACTAACACTTGTTCAGAACGAAAGAAAGCACAGAGCCCCAGATTCTATGTTGTCCTGGAGAGCTTGCAGAGCACTGGGGAAAGGCAGGCAGAGAATTCCCTGATAGCACCTTCTCTGTGCCTGTTCACATTGCTTCGCAGAATCGCTTTTGTGCAGAAAACAGTAACACTTGTTCAGAACGAAAGAAAGCACAGAGCCCCAGATTTGCTGTTGTCCTGGAGAGCTTGCAGAGCACTGGGAAAGGCAGGCAGAGAATTCCCTGCTAGCACCTTCTCTGTGCCTGGGAAGCAGAAGTGTTCACATTGCTTCGCAAGAATCGCTTTTGTGCAGAAAACACTAACACTTGTCCAGAAGTAAAGAAAGCACAGAGCCCCAGATTTTATGTTGTCCTCGAGAGCTTGCAGAGCACTGGGGAAAGGCAGGCAGAGAATTCCCTGATAGCACCTTCTCTGTGCCTGTTCACATTGCTTCGCAGAATCGCTTTTGTGCAGAAAACAGTAACACTTGTTCAGAAGGAAAGAAAGCACAGAGCCCCAGATTCTATGTTGTCCTGGAGAGCTTGCAGAGCACTGGGGAAAGGCAGGCAGAGAATTCCCTGCTAGCACCTTCTCTGTGCCTGTTCACATTGCTTCGCAGAATCGCTTTTGTGCAGAAAACAGTAACACTTGTTCAGAAGGAAAGAAAGCACAGAGCCCCAGATTCTATGTTGTCCTGGAGAGCTTGCAGAGCACTGGGGAAAGGCAGGCAGAGAATTCCGTGATAGCACCTTTTCTGTGCCTGTTCACATTGCTTCGCAGAATTGCTTCTGTGCAGAAAACAGTAACACTTGTTCAGAAGGAAAGAAAGCACAGAGCCCCAGATTTTATGTTGTCCTGGAGAGCTTGCAGAGCACTGGGGAAAGGCAGGCAGAGAATTCCCTGCTAGCACCTTCTCTGTGCCTGGGAAGCAGAAGTGTTCACATTGCTTCGCAAGAATCGCTTTTGTGCAGAAAACAGTAACACTTGTTCAGAAGGAAAGAAAGCACAGAGCCCCAGATTTTATGTTGTCCTGGAGAGCTTGCAGAGCACTGGGGAAAGGCAGGCAGAGAATTCCCTGATAGCACCTTCTCTGTGCCTGTTCACATTGCTTCGCAGAATCGCTTTTGTGCAGAAAACAGTAACACTTGTTCAGAACGAAAGAAAGCACAGAGCCCCAGATTCTATGTTGTCCTGGAGAGCTTGCAGAGCACTGGGGAAAGGCAGGCAGAGAATTCCCTGATAGCACCTTCTCTGTGCCTGGGAAGCAGAAGTGTTCACATTGCTTCGCAGAATCGCTTTTGTGCAGAAAACACTAACACTTGTTCAGAAGGAAAGAAAGCACAGAGCCCCAGATTCTATGTTGTCCTGGAGAGCTTGCAGAGCACTGGGGAAAGGCAGGCAGAGAATTCCCTGCTAGCACCTTCTCTGTGCCTGTTCACATTGCTTCGCAGAATCGCTTTTGTGCAGAAAACACTAACACTTGTTCAGAACGAAAGAAAGCACAGAGCCCCAGATTTGCTGTTGTCCTGGAGAGCTTGCAGAGCACTGGGGAAAGGCAGGCAGAGAATTCCTTGCTAGCACCTTCTCTGTGCCTGGGAAGCAGAAGTGTTCACATTGCTTCGCAAGAATCGCTTTTGTGCAGAAAACAGTAACACTTGTTCAGAAGGAAAGAAAGCACAGAGCCCCAGATTTTATGTTGTCCTGGAGAGCTTGCAGAGCACTGGGGAAAGGCAGGCAGAGAATTCCCTGCTAGCACCTTCTCTGTGCCTGTTCACATTGCTTCGCAGAATCGCTTTTGTGCAGAAAACAGTAACACTTGTTCAGAACGAAAGAAAGCACAGAGCCCCAGATTCTATGTTGTCCTGGAGAGCTTGCAGAGCACTGGGGAAAGGCAGGCAGAGAATTCCCTGATAGCACCTTCTCTGTGCCTGGGAAGCAGAAGTGTTCACATTGCTTCGCAGAATCGCTTTTGTGCAGAAAACACTAACACTTGTTCAGAACGAAAGAAAGCACAGAGCCCCAGATTTGCTGTTGTCCTGGAGAGCTTGCAGAGCACTGGGGAAAGGCAGGCAGAGAATTCCTTGCTAGCACCTTCTCTGTGCCTGGGAAGCAGAAGTGTTCACATTGCTTCGCAAGAATCGCTTTTGTGCAGAAAACAGTAACACTTGTTCAGAAGGAAAGAAAGCACAGAGCCCCAGATTTTATGTTGTCCTGGAGAGCTTGCAGAGCACTGGGGAAAGGCAGGCAGAGAATTCCCTGATAGCACCTTCTCTGTGCCTGTTCACATTGCTTCGCAGAATCGCTTTTGTGCAGAAAACAGTAACACTTGTTCAGAACGAAAGAAAGCACAGAGCCCCAGATTCTATGTTGTCCTGGAGAGCTTGCAGAGCACTGGGGAAAGGCAGGCAGAGAATTCCCTGCTAGCACCTTCTCTGTGCCTGGGAAGCAGAAGTGTTCACATTGCTTCGCAAGAATCGCTTTTGTGCAGAAAACACTAACACTTGTTCAGAAGGAAAGAAAGCACAGAGCCCCAGATTTTATGTTGTCCTCGAGAGCTTGCAGAGCACTGGGGAAAGGCAGGCAGAGAATTCCCTGATAGCACCTTCTCTGTGCCTGTTCACATTGCTTCGCAGAATCGCTTTTGTGCAGAAAACAGTAACACTTGTTCAGAAGGAAAGAAAGCACAGAGCCCCAGATTCTATGTTGTCCTGGAGAGCTTGCAGAGCACTGGGGAAAGGCAGGCAGAGAATTCCCTGATAGCACCTTCTCTGTGCCTGGGAAGCAGAAGTGTTCACATTGCTTCGCAGAATCGCTTTTGTGCAGAAAACACTAACACTTGTTCAGAAGGAAAGAAAGCACAGAGCCCCAGATTTTATGTTGTCCTGGAGAGCTTGCAGAGCACTGGGGAAAGGCAGGCAGAGAATTCCCTGCTAGCACCTTCTCTGTGCCTGGGAAGCAGAAGTGTTCACATTGCTTCGCAAGAATCGCTTTTGTGCAGAAAACAGTAACACTTGTTCAGAAGGAAAGAAAGCACAGAGCCCCAGATTCTATGTTGTCCTGGAGAGCTTGCAGAGCACTGGGGAAAGGCAGGCAGAGAATTCCCTGATAGCACCTTCTCTGTGCCTGTTCACATTGTTTCGCAAGAATCGCTTTTGCGCAGAAAACAGTAACACTTGTTCAGAAGGAAAGAAAGCACAGAGCCCCAGATTTTATGTTGTCCTGCAGAGCTTGCAGAGCACTGGGGAAAGGCAGGCAGAGAATTCCTTGCTAGCACCTTCTCTGTGCCTGGGAAGCAGAAGTGTTCACATTGCTTCGCAAGAATCGCTTTTGTGCAGAAAACAGTAACACTTGTTCAGAACAAAAGAAAGCACAGAGCCCCAGATTCTATATTGTCTTGGAGAGCTTGCAGAGCACTGGGGAAAGGCAGGCAGAGAATTCCCTGATAGCACCTTCTCTGTGCCTGGGAAGCAGAAGCGTTCACATTGCTTCGCAGAATCGCCTTTGTGCAGAAAACACTAACACTTGTTCAGAACAAAAGAAAGCACAGAGCCCCAGATTTTATGTTGTTCTGGAGAGCTTGCAGAGCACTGGGGAAAGGCAGGCAGAGAATTCCCTGATAGCACCTTCTCTGTGCCTGGGAAGCAGAAGTGTTCACATTGCTTCGCAGAATCGCTTTTGTGCAGAAAACAGTAACACTTGTTCAGAACGAAAGAAAGCGCAGAGCCCCAGCTTCTATGTTGTCCTGGAGAGCTTGCAGAGCACTGAGGAAAGGCAGGCAGAGAATTCCCTGCTAGCACCTTCTCTGTGCCTGTTCACATTGCTTCGCAGAATCGCTTTTGTGCAGAAAACATTAACACTTGTTCAGAACGGAAGGAAGCACAGAGCCCCAGATTTTATGTTGTCCTGGAGAGCTTGCAGAGCACTGGGGAAAGGCAGGCAGAGAATTCCCTGCTAGCACCTTCTCTGTGCCTGGAAAGGGAAAGTGTTCACGTTGCTTCGCAAGAATCGCTTTTGTGCAGAAAACAGTAACACTTGTTCAGAAGGAAAGAAAGCACAGAGCCCCAGATTTGCTGTTGCCCTGGAGAGCTTGCAGAGCACTGAGGAAAGGCAGGCAGAGAATTCCCTGCTAGCACCTTCTCTGTGCCTGTTCACATTGCATCGCAGAATCGCTTTTGTGCAGAAAACAGTAACACTTGTTCAGAACGAAAGAAAGCACAGAGCCCCAGATTTTATGTTGTCCTGCAGAGCTTGCAGAGCACTGGGGAAAGGCAGGCAGAGAATTCCTTGCTAGCACCTTCTCTGTGCCTGGGAAGCAGAAGTGTTCACATTGCTTCGCAGAATCGCTTTTGTGCAGAAAACAGTAACACTTGTTTAGAACGAAAGAAAGCACAGAGCCTCAGATTTGCTGTTGTCCTGGGGAGCTTGCAGAGCACTGGGGAAAGGCAGGCAGAGAATTCCCTGCTAGCACCTTCTCTGTGCCTGGGAAGGGAAAGTGTTCACGTTGCTTCGCAAGAATCGCTTTTGTGCAGAAAACAGTAACACTTGTTCAGAACGATAGAAAGCGCAGAGCCCCAGATTTTATGTTGTCCTGGAGAGCTTGCAGAGCACTGGGGAAAGGCAGGCAGAGAATTCCCTGCTAGCACCTTCTCTGTGCCTGTTCACATTGCTTCTCAGGATCGCTTTTGTGCAGAAAACAGTAACACTTGTTCAGAATGAAAGAAAGCACAGAGCCCCAGATTTGCTGTTGTCCTGGAGAGCTTGCAGAGCACTGGGGAAAGGCAGGCAGAGAATTCCCTGCTAGCACCTTCTCTGTGCCTGGGAAGCAGAACTGTTCACATTGCATCACAGAATCGCTTTTGTGCAGAAAACACTAACACTTATTCAGAACGAAAGAAAGCACAGAGCCCCAGATTTGCTGTTGTCCTGGAGAGCTTGCAGAGCACTGAGGAAAGGCAGGCAGAGAATTCCCTGATAGCACCTTCTCTGTGCCTGTTCACATTGCATCGCAGAATCGCTTTTGTGCAGAAAACAGTAACACTTGTTCAGAAGGAAAGAAAGCACAGAGCCCCAGATTCTATGTTGTCCTGGAGAGCTTGCAGAGCACTGGGGAAAGGCAGGCAGAGAATGCCCTGCTAGCACCTTCTCTGTGCCTGTTCACATTGCATCGCAGAATCGCTTTTGTGCAGAAAACAGTAACACTTGTTCAGAACGAAAGAAAGCACAGAGCCCCAGATTCTATGTTGTCCTGGAGAGCTTGCAGAGCACTGGGGAAAGGCAGGCAGAGAATTCCCTGCTAGCACCTTCTCTGTGCCTGGGAAGCAGAAGTGCTCATATTGCTTCGCAGAATCGCTTTTGTGCAGAAAACACTAACACTTGTTCAGAACGAAAGGAAGCACAGAGCCCCAGATTTTATGTTGTCCTGGAGAGCTTGCAGAGCACTGGGGAAAGGCAGGCATAGAATTCCCCGCTAGCACCTTCTCTGTGCCTGTTCACATTGTTTTGCAGAATCGCTTTTGTGCAGAAAACAGTAACACTTGTTCAGAACGAAAGAAAGCACAGAGTTCCAGATTCTATGTTCTCCTGGAGAGCTTGCAGAGCACTGGGGAAAGGCAGGCAGAGAATTCCTTGCTAGCACCTTCTCTGTGCCTGTTCACATTGCATCGCAGAATCGCTTTTGTGCAGAAAACAGTAACACTTGTTCAGAACGAAAGAAAGCACAGAGCCCCAGATTTGATGTTGTCCTGGAGAGCTTGCAGAGCACTGGGGAAAGGCAGGCAGAGAGTTCCCTGCTAGCACCTTCTCTGTGCCTGTTCACATTGCTTCGCAGAATCGCTTTTGTGCAGAAAACAGTAACACTTGTTCAGAACGAAAGAAAGCACAGAGCCCCAGATTTTATGTTGTCCTGGAGAGCTTGCAGAGCACTGGGGAAAGGCAGGCAGAGAATGCCCTGCTAGCACCTTCTCTGTGCCTGGGAAGCAGAAATGTTCACATTGCTTCGCAGAATCGCTTTTGTGCAGAAAACAGTAACACTTGTTCAGAAGGAAAGAAAGCACAGAGCCCCAGATTTGCTGTTGTCCTGGGGAGCTTGCAGAGCACTGGGGAAAGGCTGGCAGAGAATTCCCTGCTAGCACCTTCTCTGTGCCTGGGAAGGGAAAGTGTTCACGTTGCTTCGCAAGAATCGCTTTTGTGCAGAAAACACTAACACTTGTTCAGAACGAAAGAAAGCGTAGAGCCCCAGATTCTATGTTGTCCTGGAGAGCTTGCAGAGCACTGAGGAAAGGCAGGCAGAGAATTCCCTGCTAGCACCTTCTCTGTGCCTGTTCACATTGCTTCGCAGAATCGCTTTTGTGCAGAAAACAGTAACACTTGTTCAGAACGGAAGGAAGCACAGAGCCCCAGATTTTATGTTGTCCTGGAGAGCTTGCAGAGCACTGGGGAAAGGCAGGCAGAGAATTCCCTGCTAGTACCTTCTCTGTGCCTGGGAAGCACAAGTGTTCCCATTGCTTTGCAGAGTCGCTTTTGTGCAGAAAACAGTAACACTTGTTCAGAACGAAAGAAAGCACAGAGCCCCAGATTTGCTGTTGTCCTGGAGAGCTTGCAGAGCACTGGGGAAAGGCAGGCAGAGAATTCCTTGCTAGCACCTTCTCTGTGCCTGGAAAGGGAAAGTGTTCACGTTGCTTCGCAAGAATCGCTTTTGTGCAGAAAACAGTAACACTTGTTCAGAAGGAAAGAAAGCACAGAGCCCCAGATTTTATGTTGTCCTGGAGAGCTTGCAGAGCACTGGGGAAAGGCAGGCAGAGAATTCCCTGCTAGCACCTTCTCTGTGCCTGTTCACATTGCTTCGCAGAATCGCTTTTGTGCAGAAAACAGTAACACTTGTTCAGAACGAAAGAAAGCACAGAGCCCCAGATTTGATGTTGCCCTGGAGAGCTTGCAGAGCACTGGGGAAAGGCAGGCAGAGTATTCCCTGCTAGCACCTTCTCTGTGCCTGGGAAGGAGAAATGTTCCCATTGCTTCTCAGTATCTCTTTTCTGCAGAAAACACTAACACTTGGTCAGAATGAAAGAAAGCACAGAGCCCCAGATTTGCTGTTGTCCTGGAGAGCTTGCAGAGCACTGGGGAAAGGCAGGCAGAGAATTCCCTGCTAGCACCTTCTCTGTGCCTGGGAAGCAGAAGTGTTCACATTGCTTCGCAAGAATCGCTTTTGTGCAGAAAACAGTAACACTTGTTCAGAACGAAAGGAAGCACAGAGCCCCAGATTTTATGTTGTCCTGGAGAGCTTGCAGAGCACTGGGGAAAGGCAGGCAGAGAATTCCCTGATAGCACCTTCTCTGTGCCTGGGAAGGGAAAGTGTTCACGTTGCTTCGCAAGAATCGCTTTTGTGCAGAAAACACTAACACTTGTTCAGAAGGAAAGAAAGCACAGAGCCCCAGATTCTATGTTGTCCTGGAGAGCTTGCAGAGCACTGGGGAAAGGCAGGCAGAGAATTCCCTGCTAGCACCTTCTCTCTGCCCGTGTAGGAGAATTGTTCTCATTAATCACATTCATTCAGCCACTTCTGCTTTTCTACCCATCTCTGATTCCACTGTAACGCTTCCTTCCTGTTGCTGATCTCTGGAGCTCATCAGGTTCTGTGCGTTCAGTGCCTGCAGCAGTCCATGCCTCCTCAGTCACAGCACTTAGTCTTTATTTCCTTGTCACTGCCCTTCACCCTGTTACCTAGGTCTCTCAGCCTCTCTCGGTTTACGTCCAGTTGCCAACGGCCTGTTCCTTTCACCCACCCTACTAGTTAGACTTATCTGCCCATCCTCGTGCTGTTCTTTCACCTCCTGCCTTAGCTGCTCCAGCTGCTGGTTGGCTTCTCTTAGCTCTCCCTGAGGCTGAAGTAGTGTCTCTAATAAAGCACTCTTCTCATGCTTCTTTTCTTGCAGGACCTGCACAGAAATGAAGAGAAGACAGGTTTAAACTTCCCACACAGAATTTGTGTGGCAAGGCTCCAGCACCAATGGGCTGACGTGTTTTCAAGGTGCCGTGTTGCTCGTCTCCCAGGCCCTCCTCTGCCCACTTGCAGACACAGTTTCCTAAGTGAGACTGGCAGTATGATCATGGTCCAGCCACAGTCCACCTGTGATTGAATCTCCTACAAACATCTAACAGGAAAGTGTGTGGTACTTCTCAAATGTCTCGCCTTGCTGGTGAGGGTATCCCTCATTTTCTGCTGTGTCCTGTTTGTCTTTCAGTAGCAACTTTTGCACTTAGTTAGCAGCAGAGAAAATGCAGGGCTGCCAGAGAGCTGAAGTGAGCAGCTCCTTCAGAAAACTCATGTATTCCAGGTGGGGTTTGGTGAAAATTACTTAATTTTTAAGGTATTCATTAGACTTTGGTAAAGTACTGACATTACAGGGACATACTGTCATCTCTGAGCACTACCCTGGCATTTCAATACCTGTAGACACAGTTGGGGCTACTGCTGTCCCCAGGCAGACTCCGTGAAGAGGACTTTGGGTAAGACACAAGGAGGTCTCTCACTGTGTGACAGGGTTGCACAGGAGATGTGGGCACAAAATAGCTTACCAGCAAGTGACTTAAAACAGCCCAGAAGACACCCCTGTTTTACTGCTCAGAAATATTTCAGAGGAGTCTTTAAATTTTTTTTTTCTTTTGTCAACAATCTTGCCATGTCCCCCTGTCCCCCCCAAACAAAAACCCCATCCTCATGGGGATTCAGTCCTACAAATTCAGTTAGGTCTTTAATGCAGTTAAGGTTATAAGCATGTATCAGTAAAGATCAAAAGAGGACTGTTAAGAGAACTGTGAAGATACTGTGAGTTAAGTCTTAAAAAACCCAGCACAACAGCGGCACAAAAATCTCAACTGAAAGGTGATGCTTCTGCCCGGCTTCCTCTGACAGGTCTCATTCCTAGTCCCAAAGAGAACCCTGCTTGCCTTTCACCTCACCAAATTCAATGTAGAAAACATGTAGGGCATGCTCCACACAGCCCAACATCCAGACATCTCCCATGGCTCTAGCCTTGCAAAAAAGCTACACAAATTTTCCTTTCACAGTCTTTACCTCTTGCTTGGCATTTTCGACTCTGGTTCGTTCCTCCTCTTGTTGAGCTCGCATGGTAGCAACTTTCTGCTTCATATCGAACAGCTTCCTCTCGTGCTCCCCTTCTGTCTCTGCCTTCTCTTTTTCCCATTGCTCCAGTATCTTCTGCAGCTCTGAATGATGACCTTCCCGCTCGCTTGCCTGATGAGTGGAGGGAAAGACTTCAAGGTGAAGTCCCAGCCACGCTCCTCAAAGCAAATGTGAAGCTTCATCCCTCCCACAACCCCCCACCTCAACAGTGCACAATGATGGCTTTGTGCTCTCCATAAATCACGTCCTGTCAAGGAACTTAAAAGGTGGGTCAGCAAGTGGAAGAATCATAGAATCATTTAGGTTGGAAAAGACCTTTAAGATCATTGAGTCCAACCATTATGAAAAGGAGCTGTTACCTTCCTCTCTCTGATGGCTGCCTGTTTCCTAGCACCTGTCTCCTCAGGATTTCTCTCTATTCTTAGAGTCTATTTTCAAAGCTCACATCCCTTTCCATCAGTGAAAAGATGTAGATGGACTGCAGGGTGAGAAAGAGACCGGTACCCTGATGCCCCAGTCACAAGACAGGCCACGAATGGAAGTACCAGGAACAAGGGGCCTGTTCCACATGCGTCACGCCCAGAGATAACACCTCTGACGACGGTGAAAGGACAGAAAGAAAGGGAGAAAGTTCCCGTGACTGCAGCTGGCAGCAATGTGAGGAGTCTACTTCATGGCAGACAGGAGTCTGGTAAGATCCTACCCCTTTCCTGTCAGGCTTTGGGTGGGGACCACTCAACCTCCAGCTAAACTCACCTTAGGCCCACATTGAATCTGTGGCTGCTTTTACTGTCCTGGCAGAGTCCTGGGGGTCTTCACATGCCTTCAGGTACGAGGTTTAGGGTTAGGGCTAGGAGTTAGGGGTTGGGGGTCAGGGGATAGGCATTGGGGGTATGGGGTGGGGTTAGGAGGTTAGGGGCTGGGGGTGGGGGGCTTGGGGGTTAGGGGGTTGGGGTTAGGGTTTGGGGGTTAGGGCTTGGGGGGGTTAGGGGTTGGGGGATAGAGGTCAGGGGTTAGGCGTGATGGGTGGGGGTTAGGGGTTGGGGTTGGGTTTAGGAGTTGGGGGTTAGGGGTTTTGGGGGTTGGCGCTTGGGGGTTGGTGCTTGGGGGTAGAGTAGGGGTTATGGGTTGGGGTTAGGAGGTAAGGGGCTGAGGGTGGGGGTTAAGGGTAGGGGTGAGGGTTTAGGAGGGTTAGGGTTAGGCATGGGGGGGTTAGGGGTGGGGATTAGGGGTGGGGGTTAGGGGTTAGGGTTTACGGGTTAGGTGGTTAGGGGTCTGGGTTAGGGGTCAGGGGTAGGAGGTTAGTGGCTGGGGGTAGGGGTTAGGGTGTCAGGGGTTGGGGTCAGGGTCTGGGAGGTAGGGATTAGGGGTTGGGGGTTAGGCATTATGGTCAGGGTATAGGGGATAGGGGTTAGTGTTACGGGTTAGGGGTTAAGGGTTAGGGGTTAGAATTATCTGCCTGGCCCAGCAAGGTGTGACCTATGACAGATGGTTGCTGCCATTTCACACACTCAGGTTATTACTCTTCTAAAGCCAGCCCACAAAGCTTGCTTGAAGAATTCAGAAGCATATTGTTTCCTACCAGGTCTTGCAGGAGCTGGTTTATTTGCACTTCATGATCAGTTTGCCGCAGTTTGAGGGTATTGTTATACTGCTGTTCCGTCTGCAGGAGCTGTTGTGCCATGTTTTCTCCTTCCTGCCTCATCAGAGATTGCCCTGCTTCCAGCTCACACTGACGGCACTTCACTTCCTCTGCAAACACGACAAATGGCAAGATTCAGAGTCTAAACAATGGTTCTGACTTCACTGACCTTAAGCCATCTGCACTTCAGTGCAGGAGAGATCTGCCTCCATCTCCTTCACTCCTCAGAAGCACTGCGGACACAGAGCCATTTTTATACCATCTTCCCTAGGCAGGGTGTCCTGGTTCAGCCAGGATAGGGTTAAGTTTCCCCAGCAGTGGGGGGGGGGAGCTCTAGCCGGGTTATTCAGATACCATGCTGATGTCACATCCTGACGCCGAAGCGAGACGGTCGGTTAACACGTGTATTATGCCATCGCACTTCTCACTGCTGTATTGGTAGATATTTTGCTCTGTTCATTATTATTATTGTTACTGTTATTGTTGTTGTTTGTTGTGTTGCTGTTGCTCTGTTGTATTAAACCTTTCCTTATCTCAGCCCCGGGGCTTTGCATTTCACTCCCTTTGTGGAGGAGGGGCAGCAGCCATGTGGTCTCAGACCCTGGCAGGGACTAAACCACCACAACTTTGGTGCCCAACATGGGGCACGAGAGGGCTGAGATAAGAACAAGACGAGAAGGTGTGTTAGAGCAATCTGTTAGGTGTAATTTTTTCTGGTTTTATTTGTATTGTTTGATAAGAAACGTTTGCAATGCTGACCAATTTGCTTGCGTGGTGGGGCTGGATTAATCCTTATATCCACTGTGTGTTCCCAGTGCTGGTGTTTGTTCTCGGTGGAAAATGTATCAAGGGTCTTGTTCTGCTCTACTGGTTACTGTCTGCTTATAATGGGCTCGTATCGCTGCTTGTGGGGGTGAACCGGTACCTGTTTGCTGCCTGGGCTTTTGTTTGGGGTCTCACCCCCTCTGTGGGTGAGCCAGGGGAAGAGATTCTCTCGGTTTTTGAGAGTTTCAGCTACCCCTGGAGCACCCAGGCCACTGTGCTTGCGGCACAGTGCTTTCTGAATGTCTGCCAGATGTTGTTTTGGGCCATGCGGTATTTCTCCAACAATAGCACCACACGGAAACCTGCCCCGAGGGCAGATAGTTATAAATGGCAAGGTGTGCAGGAAAAGATGGGCAAGTGCCTGAGTCAGTGGTCATCCCCAATGCTTTGGGATTTCACTCCCGAACAAGTGCAGAGTCCTGATAAACTGGTGGAGCATTTGGAAAAGGTGTGCTGCCAATCTGACAAACCCCAGGAGACATAACTCGCTGCAATGTGCTGGGGGCTTGCCCGTGCTTACCGCATCGCCCTTAACACTGATCACTGCCCTCAAGGGGGAGAAAGGCTGCAGGATCTGAGAATGAACTTACTGGTACAGCAGCTGGGCCAGAGGGACAGGCAGTGCCAGTACCAGTCTCCTCCACCAGCACAGCAACTGGGCCAGAGGGACAAGCAGTGCCAGTATCAGTCGCCCCGATATGGAAAACCAAATATACCAAAAAATCCCCTCACAGTGTACAGGGTGATAATGAACGAGGCCCATCACGAGAGCAGGAGGAAGAGCCGGAGGTAACCATCTGATCTCTATCCCTGAGTGAATTGTGAGATATGCGGAAGGATTTCAGTCGCCTTCCAGGCGAGCAAATTTGCACCTGGCTGCTCCGATGCTGGGATAGTGGAGCTGGTGGTTTTGAATTGGAGGGGAGAGAGGGCAAGCAGCTTGGACCTTTAGACAAGCAGGCTGGTATTGACAAGGCAATAGGGAAACAGGCTCAAACCCTCAGCCTTTGGAGGCGACTCCTGCTTGGTGTGAGGGAGAGGTACCCCTACAAGGATGATGCTCTGTGTTGGTTAGGCAAGTGGACCGATGTCGCGGGAGGATATTGGACCTGCACAACTCTATGAGAGTTATAACAAGCAAAGCCGTTTATTCTTCCAATAGTACATACTTATGCTCTCGTCAAAGCTCTTACTTCATAATTAGCAAATCAGCAATTAGACAGTGTTATAGACTATCTTTGCCAAAATGATGCAAGTTAGGACAAATTAAATTTCAATTATTTATTTTAGCAAGCGGCAATAAGCAAAACAGCGCTGGGCGGCCGGGGAGTCCCTGCTCCACCAACGGCACGCGCTCTCTTCCCGAGGGTCCGTCTTTTTTATATCCTCCGCCTTCCGGTATCGGGTCTCTCTGAGAGGTGTACCCTGCGTCTGCGCACTTTGCAGTTAGGGGGTCGCTCCATCCGGGTCTTCCTCACGTCACCAGCTCCTCGTATTTCCTGCTTTCCTGAGAGTGGCTCACAAAGCTTTTGTTTATATCTTACAGAATATAGACACTACCCCCTTTTTTTTTTTTTTTCTTCTTCTTCTCCCCTTTGTCTTTCTCCCCTTTGTCCTTCTCCCCTTTGTCCTTCTTCCCTTTCTCCCTCTTTTCAGTCTTTTGCATAGTAGGAGTCCTTGCTTCAGCATTTCAACTTAGATAAGCACTTACAGTCAGTTAGTCGTTACACAGTGTAATAGTTAAGATTAAGCTTAGGCCTACATAGTTTATGGAATAACATGTCACGAGCTCCCAGTATCTTCAATGGAATTTGATGAACAAACAGTTTACTGTCTATCACAATCCCCCCTTTTTCTTTTTATCATTTTGTTCATCAGATCGTTGCAATTCTTGTTGACTTAACAGGAGAGTTTTTTTCAATTTAAAGTCATCATCTAATTGGTTGTTTTTGGCTTTAATGAGTATTGGACGGGTGACGGATATCAGATATGTTACCCGTTGCATCATTCTCCAAGTTATGACATAATATTATTGACAAAGTCAAACTGATTAAGATTAATATCAAGAGAACCACAATGGGGTGACACAACTTGTTCAAGATGCCTGTAGCAGTAGGTGACCATCCAAAAAGGGTGTCCCACGAATTATGTTCTGCATTCTTTTTTGCTCTTTCCAAGACTCGGTGTATTTCTTCCACATTGTGATGAACAGTTATTAGAGTTTTCTGTCCGTTTTCTCTAACTTTCTCTAAAATTCTAACTAAGTCTTTGTGTTGAAGTAACTGCCTAACCAAAGTGAGATTCATTCCAATGGGTGTAGGTTGTAGATTATGTATTAATGTATAATTGGATTGCAGGAGTTGGTAAGACATGACCGGGGCTAAATAGGAAAAGTCACATCCGATTATCTTTGTGAAATTACAAACACAGAGATTTGAATAATTTTTAGTCTCTACTATGACCTTGTCTACGGTTAAGAATTCACAAACTGTCCTCAAACATACACAACCTTTGCCAATATATATAAGTACTGTTTTAGGATTTTCATTGGGATGGACCTCAAAGTGACAAATATTTTGTTCGGTATCTAAACAAATATCTTGTGCCTCAATTGCATTGCCTTCACAAATGAATCCTTGTTGTTCCCGTACAATGCAAGAGTCTAGATTGACAGTTTGCCATTTTTCGTTTACCTTTCGGGCCCATACTCTATGCTCAGAAGGATAGAGTATGGTCCCGTTGTGATTCAGCCCTAATGCAATGACAGGATAAATTTGGTATATGGTGGCATTGTAAATAGTGAGTATAAAGGTAGTAGCTGTGTTTGTGATGGGGTCATAGGTAAAGTTTACCAGGTTCCACCAGGATTGGAGTTTCTTTTCAAAATTAGTAGCACTGTCCCAAATTATTCTCCGAATTTCAGTAGGAAGAATACCTTCTTCACCTTCTCTTATAATTGAGGCAGCTATCGACTGCATCCATATTTGAGCCTGGATGCAGCTGAGAGCTAAAGAGAGGTTATTTTGGAGCACACTGAGTGCATCTGTAATCAATTCATGATCCTTTATATTTACCTTTTCCCCTTTTGGTAATATATTCGACAACAGCCACTGGTTAGCCCCCAAAGCCAATAAGGAAGATCGCAAAGGCCTTTGTATATTAGTTAAATCACTAATTGAGGTAGCCAATTTGTTCATTATCACCTCCGAATCAATACTATTTAAAACTCCCAATCCTGTTCCCAAAGCACCGGTTAAGTCTCTCTGCGTTCTTTTTGTGTGAGGAGTTTGTTTTTGCAGCCAGGTTGTCCATCCCTCGTAAGAAGTCTTTAGGAAAGGTGAACAGGCTGGTTGAATATTTGAAACATTATTTTGCATCAGCAATTCAACTTGTTTGAGAGACCACGCCGGGTTAAACAGCATTTGTTGTTGACCTGTATTTCTAATTGCATATGGTCCAATTTCAAAAATTCTTGGGCTAAGCACGACTGTTGGTTGTGTTGGAACAGTATGAGTAGTCTGAGTAGTCTCTTTGGGAGCGTGGGTTGTGGTTGTTGTAGTTTCCTCCTGTATGTTCAATGGAAATCGGAAAGATATAGCTTGATCTCCTGACCTGGTCCCTCCCAAACAAACTATGGACACTGGTTGGGTTGCAGTAAATGCATACCAACAGGCCTCTGACTCACAACGGGTTTGAGCTATTTTAGATTCCGTTTTGTCTCTGATAACGATTTGAGTAAAAGGGGGCTGACAGACGGTTTGAATTAAAGGGTGCTGACTTATTATCACATTTACATTGAATACTCTGCAGCCTATCTGTATCTCATCTCCTTTTTTAGCTGTCCAGGTATGGGATGAATTCTCCCATTTATATGTTTGGAGTGTTAGGTTATTGCTTAGTATGGCGGTTGCTAACTCTGTCCCATACAAATCTGCATCCATACTTCCTGTATGTCCATAATAAGCATCTGTCCAAGGCCATATAATTTGGTTTGTTAGGGTATGTTCAAAAGGTTGGTGGGATTGGTTAGTTGTTCTAGCCCATCTTGGTAGTGTATTCATTGTAGCTAGTACACCTAGCCAGACTATCCAATAGCTCCAACAGAAGGCTGGCGGGATTCTATAGATTTGCATATTTTTTCTTAGTCTCTTTTGTATCAGGGTGTTTGGCACTCTCGTCTGGCCCTTCTCCCTCAGAGGCCCTTTTTTCTTCAGAGTAGGGCAGTAAAGTTTTCCCCACTTTGGTACGTCTCTGCCTCCTCTGCCTACTCTGTTGCTTAGAGCAGCAGGGTGTTCCATCTTCTCGGCAGCAGCCGTATTCTTCAGGGGTACGTTTGCCTCTACTCTGGGACACATAGGTCTCCCAGTTTTTTATCTTTGACCTCGGGTTCACGACAGGGGACCCAGGGGATCTGCTTTCTACAGATCACCCTTAGGATCTGAGGGTGTTATTCAGTAGGCCAATTAGAGTGAGTGCACTCTCTTTCAGGATTTATCCCTTTAGTAAGTATTTTCCATCAAGTTTTAGAATCTTCAATTATTTTCCTGTTTTTACTCCAATTTTTAAGGCCTGATTAGTTAATCTCCGTTCTCGTTAATAACACTGATTACAACTAGACCGGAGATTTATTCCATGTGCATTATGAATCCCCCAGCCTTCTTTACATACATTATACTTCATGCATATAAAAGGAAAACAAATACAAGTTTCAATTGGACAAAATATCAGGGTCTCACTCATCGAGTCCTTTGTAGGTTCTTATCTCACAATGTGTAGAGAGCTCTTTCAGGTTTTCCGAAGGGTGACTCGTAGATCCCCAGGAGGGCTGGTCACTTTCCAGGCCGAATCCTGTATAGGTCCCTTTACTCGGCTTGCGCGTGTCCACCCCTTCTCAGCAGTCCGAACAGCAGTTTCTGTAGTGATAAGAGCAACATAGGGTCCTTCCCAACGGGGGGTCAAAGAAGATTCTTTCCATGATTTGATTAGTACTTTATCTCCTGGTTGGATTTGATGCATGGCCACATCCAATGGAGGCCTTTGTACTACCATCCCCTGGGCCTGTAGTTGCTTTCTCCTTGCCATTAGCTGTATCAGGTAGGATTTTATCTTTAATTCTTCAAGTTGGGGGTGATCCGGTGGCATTTCTAAATCATAAGGCATCCCATATAGCATTTCAAAGGGAGAAATGCCTACATCAGTTCGGGGCTGAGTTCTGATATTTAACAAGGCTAAAGGGAGACACTTTACCCATGACATTTTAGTTTCTAACATTAGTTTGGTAAGTTGTTTTTTTATTTCTCCGTTCATACATTCAACTTTCCCTGAGCTCTGCGGGTGCCACGGAGTGTGGTATTGCCACTGTGTACCCAGGGCAGCCAAAGTCTCTTTGGCTACTTTGGATACAAAGTGTGGACCCCTATCTGAGTCTATTGCTTCTATTGCTCCATACCGAGGTATAATTTCTTCAAGTAATATCCTTGTTACTGTGTGAGCTGTGGCTCGGGCTGTGGGAAAGGCTTCTACGAATTGAGTTAAATGATCTATAATTACTAATAAGTATTTATACCTCCCCACCTTTGGTAATTCAGTAAAGTCTATTTGTATTCTTGCAAAAGGTCTATGAGCCAATTCTCACCCCCCATATACTCGTTTTCTTATTTGATGTTTATTTACTTTTTGACAAACGAGACATTCTCCTATCACTCGTTTGGCTATATCATATATCCCAATGCACATGTATTTAGTTGCAAATTGATCCACTAATGCCTGAGTTCCCCAATGAGTGTTTTTATGGAATTGCTGCATTATTTTGGTAGCTATGGGTTTTGGGAGAACTTCTCGGCCGTCCGGGATTTCCCATTTTCCATTAGCTTTCTGTTTAATCCCCATTTGATTTAATTTTGCTTGTTCTTGAACAGTAAACTTCTTGATATGGTGGAGATGCTGTTGGGTGTTCATATATATCAGTATATAGATGATATATTGGTGGGTGGAAATATTAAAGAACAGGTAGGACAAATGGCTGAGATTATTTGGGACCTGTTAACTAAAAATGGGTTAGATATTCCATCTTTTAAGTGTCAAGGTCCTGGACAAGAAATTAAATTTTTAGGAGCTTGGTGGGTGGCTGGAGCAATTGTAGTACCTGATGATATTTTATCAGTTACTGAGAAGGGACAGATACCAGGTAATAAGGTAGAACTGCAGCAACTGTTGGGTTATTGGAGGAAGCATATACCAGGGTCTTCAGTAATTGCCTGCCCTTTATATGATTTGCTGTGGAAAAATAAGAGCATGGGACTGGACGTTACAGTATACAGAGGCCCTGAATGTTTTAAAGGATGAACTTAAAACTTATCAGAAGTTGGGGCCCTTACATCTACAGGATTCATTGAGAGTGGAGTGGGGATTTGCAGAACACGCCTCTTATTGTGGTGTGTTCCAGAAGGGACCACAAGGACCGGTTAGACCTTTGTTATCTTCTCTCACTTCATTTAAGGAGGCTGAACGGCGGTATACAGAGTGGGTAAAGGGCCATGTAAGAGATGGAACCCCTGCTGCAAAACGGAATCAACAAGTAGATCATTTGGCCCAAATTAGGGTAGTTAATAGTGACAAAGGAGATTGGGATCGGCTGGTTGTGTGGCTACATATTAAGCGAGGTCACTCAGGGAAAATAGATCTCTGTTATGGGTGTCGGTCCTGGGGATGGCCTGTGCCAATGAAGATGTGTGAAGCAATTCTTATTGGCTTGTCCACAATGTCAAGTGAGGTTTAAGATTAACCATCCAAATCAAGCACCAGCCCAACATATTAAAGAATGTAAGGCACTTTGGAGCACCTGGCAAGTTGATTATGTTGGTCCTTTAAAGCCATCTCATGGAATAAGGTACATCTTGGTGGGAGTAGAGGTGGTATTGGGACTAACTATGGCTACAGCTGTTAATGTAGCTACTGGAGGCCAAACAGTCCAAGTTTTAAAAGGATGGTTTGGCATTTTGCCCATTTCTGAATGTATTCAGAGTGATAATGGGTCACATTTTACAGCTGCAGTGGTGCAAGACTGGGCACGAGGGGAAGGTATTGAGTGGGTGTTTTATACACCATATTACCCTCAAGCCAATGGCATGGTTGAGCGATATGTATGCCAGCCTGTCATGGTGAAGTTGCTCTTAGTTGGCATTGTGCCTATGGTCCTGGTAAAATCTAGGGGTTTATATGCCTGGGAGGCTTTAGATAAAGGTGAGGAAACCCACCGAATTAGTGTCCAATGGATAATCCCTGATTTTTAACTCGATGCCCGGGTTTTGATCCGAGGCCTAGTTTTGTTTTTTTTTATTAGGACCTCGGAGGAATGGATGATGTTGACATCTTGCCTGGCTGTGGGGATCCATATGGACAATCAAGATCCTGATGACAACGGGGTGGTGAAGGAGTCTTGTGAAATTGACAGCCCTCAGAAGAATATGATTGGACTTGGTGTTGTTATATTGGGCATTGATTGTTTGTTTTGTTAGAATGGTTAATCAGCCTTTTCAATTTTGACTGTATAATTACCTAGGGATGACAATCCATAATGAGCATGGAGACTCACCGGACCGCACTCCCTTTTAACCTTGGAGGCAAGAGGTGACTGCGCCACCACTCCAAGGAAACCAGCCGAATCATGACTGTAGTCACGGGGTGGATTGTGGCAGGTGCATCCGCCCAGTGAAAACAGAGCTTCCTGGTTGTTGAAACGTGGCAGCTTTTGGCTGTCTTTGTTTTCAAGGTCTCGCGGTAGTTGAGACCTTTGACCAATGGGAGCCACTATTGACTACAGGTCAGATTCGGTCTGGGTATAAACGGAGTCCCTTGGGGGAGCCATTTTGAGCTCGTCCCCTGGAGCTGTATGCTGCGGTCAGGACTCTCCCCTTGGGTCAGGACACTGCCCAAGGAAACTCCTCGAGGTACTTTGGGTCGGGACGCTGCCCTGAGCAGGTCCTCGAGGTTGAGAGCCCTCACTTTCTAGGTGAGTGATAGAGTGTTTTGGGTTGTCGTTAAACCCTAGGTAGTGAAGTTTTGTTTTCGTTTGGGGCTGTCGTTAAACCCCTAGGCTGTGAAGCTTTGTTTTATGTTTTGGGTTCTCGTTAAACCCCAGGAAGTGAAGTTTTCGTTTGGGGTTGTCGTTAAACCCCTGGGGTGTGAGGCTTTGTTTTACATTTCGGGTTCCCGTTAAACCCCAGGAAGTGAAGTTTTCGTCTGGGGTTGTCGTTAAACCCCCGGGGAGTGAGGCTTTGTAAAGTATTTCAGGTTATTGTTAAACCCCAGAAAGTTATTCTGTTCTCCTCTTGTGGACATCCAGATCTGTAATCTACGGAGAGCTGACTTTTGGTTTTATGAAAAAAATAAATCTATTTATTTTTTTAAATTGGTGGTGGGTTGCTTATTTGGAAGCCTCCGTAACAGGCTGACTTCTAGAAGTGGTATTAGGAAACTGGAAAAAGGGCTTTTGGGTGTTTCTTGGGATAACTGCTGGGAGAGGAAAACATCCTGTCAAGTGACGGGTTAGTAGAAGCTGTTAGTAGAAGCTGTAAGACAGCTTCTAGCCTACTGCAGCAATAGTTTAATAAACATTAAACAATCTAATTGTGAAATATTAATTTTTAAACTCCAGTTTTCCACCTCAGCCATTTAGATCTGAGCAGTGAAGCAAACTGAGATATGGACTCAAAAGTGAGCCTGTCTCTAAACCTCCAGCCCCTCCGGTAACACCTCCGCTGCCTGTTCTCTCTCACTGCTCCAGACAGCGCTGCCAAACTGAGGGCAAACCTCTCACGGAGGTCGCTTTCTTTAGTGCCAAAGGCATCTATAACCTCACAGTCTGGCCTAGGAAGCCTGGTTTGCAGCATCATCACGCTCTCCTCATTAGTTCAAAACATAAACAGAAAACACGACGCATACTGCCATGCCTCCCAGACTTTGCTTTGGCATCTCGTGCATCGCTGCTGTTTCTCCATCCATGAATTGTCGAGCGTATTTTCCCACCACATAGCAATACAGCAAAGATTAGGGAGATAAGATCACACCTGAAGTAAAAATAAAGGGCTAAAATTCACTTTCCCTGGGGTAACCTGACAGATAAACCCCGCAGACACAACAGACCCTTACAGACAGCAAAAACCCTACCAAGTTCAAGGTAAAAGGACAAGCACAGTCACACATCAGAGCGTCTGAACAGCCTGAACTGTGACAACAAACCTTCTTTTGAAAAAAAATTCAGAACCATGAAACAGTTTGGGTTTTTAGACCAAAGCTTTCCCCCTCCCCGGCGATCCCACCACCCCCTTCAGGGAAATCGGCCCCAGCCCCTGCGCTCACCCACTGCTAGGCCGGGGCCACCACCACTAGTGCTGGGGCTGGGTCTGGGGCTGGTGCCACCTTTGCAGGAGAAAAATTCATTCAGCCATCCAGAACAAAGCGAGTGTTTGAAAAGGAGGAATTCCCACTTGCTGGGTGAACCAAATCTCTGCCTGGAACATCCCTCAGTGCAGACCACAGAGAGCTGGAGGACCTGCTGCCTAGGCCGCCTCACTGCAGACCATAGAGCCCTGGCAGACTGTCGGCAGGAAGTAGGCCCTGTGGGGGCCAGGGGTACCCCCACAGGGGCTCCAGCACGTTGTCCCCCCCCAGCACCTGCCCACACTCCTGCCTGTGCCGTGAGGGGGGATTGGGGACCTGGGGGGATTCTTGGGGGGGTCTTACTGGGGTTCTGTGGGAGTTGTGGGGGTTATTGGGGTCCGGGGGGGGGGGGGTGTATTTGGGTCCTAGAGGGAGTGTAATGGAGTCAGGGGGGGTGGGGGGGTCCTGGAGGGGTTTGGGAGGTTTATTGGGGTCCTTGAGGGGGGTCTTGAGGGAGATATTGGTGTCTGAGGTGGGGTTATTGGGGACATCCTGGAGAGGGTTCTGGGGGAGATATTGGGGTCTGGGGGAGGGTCTTGGTGCTGGGGGGTGTTACTGGAGTCATGGGGGAGTTGAGGGGGTTATTTGTGTCCGGGGGAGGGTCTAATGGTCTCCTGGGGGAGGTTTCTGGGGGAGATATACTGGTATCCTGGGGGATAGTAATGGGGTGCAAGAAGGGTCTGGTGGGGGCTAGTGGGGTCCTGGGGGGGATCTTGTGGGGAAAAATGAAGTTCTGGGTGTCTCCTGTGGGGGCTAAGGGGCTTAGGGGAGTCCTGGGGGTGGGCTGGTAGGGTCCCGGGGAGATATTTGGGCTCTTGAGAGGTAAAATGGAGAACTGGGGGGCAAGTAGGATCTGGGGGGGCACTAATGAGGTTGGGGGATAGAGGGGTGCTGAGGGTGTTTTGGAGGGACCTGAGGGTGGCAAATGCTGTTTGGGTGGGTTGCCGGGGGGAGTTAGGATTCCTGGGGGTCCCAGGGGTACCTGTCCCCCACCCCCCAGCGGGTGCTGCTGCCTCAGGTGTAGCCTGAGAACATCAGCCCCGACTATCTCCGGTACCAGTGCTGGGACGCCCTGCAGGTGCTACTGGGAGCACTGGGAGGGACTGGGACAGGGCTGGGGGTCACCAGGAAGGGTACTGTGTGGGGGCTTGGGGGGATTTGGAGGTGTTGGGAGGGAGTGGGGGGGTCTGGGAGGTAACTGGGAGGGAGGCATGGGGTACTGGGAGGTAACGGGATGGCAACTGGGAATACTGGGATGGGTTGGGGGTTACTAGGAGGTAATTGGGAGGCAGCTGAGGGCTACTGGGAGGGAACTCAGGGGCACTGGGATGACCTGGGAGCACCAGCAGAGGACTGCAGACACTGGAAGGTGGTTGGGGGCCACTGGGAAGAGCCATGGCAGTGCTGGGAGAGACTGGGAGGTAACTGGGAGGGAGGTGGTGTAGGTGGGGGTAACTGGGTGGTAACTGGGAGCACTGGGATGGGCTGGGGGTCACTGGTAATTGAATGTGGTGGGGGACTACTGGGAGGTGTCTGGGGCTTAAGGAGAAGGACTGGGAAGTAGCTGGGAAGGAGGTGGAGCAGGTGGGGGTAACTGGGAGGTAACTGGGGGTGACTGGGAGCACTGGGCAGGCGCTGTGCAGACCCTGATGGGCGCCCTGGCCACCCAGGTGGTCCTCCAGGCCGTGGGGGTGGGGGACGGCTCGGCCACTGTCACCGGGGCCACCCTCACCTGGGTGCTGTGGGGTGAGACTCCCAAACCCCCTTTTCACCCCAAAATCATCCATGGCCCCAGGATCCATGTTTCACCATCAAATCCCCCAATTTTGCCACAAAATTTCCACGTTTGACCCCCAAATCTCCCTTTTTTGACTCCCAAATCTCCCACTTTTGATCCCAGCATTTCCCAGCTTGACACCAAATCAGCCTCAGCATCCCCAAAAATCCTATTTTTCATCCCAAAGTCTATCTTGAATCTCAAAATTCCACAGTTTTACCCCAAAATGTGCACCAGCACCCCCAAAAGCCCCCCACTTTTACCCCAAAATTCTCTTTGGACCCCAGAATCCCCCAGCTGGACCCCAGAATGTTCTAGCAACTAACCAGTGCCCAGTCAGAACCAGCCCAGCTCCCCAGTACAAGAGAGGATTTTGGTGCTGGGACAAATGGGGACGTGCCAGCTTGGCGCACGGGTGCCTTTTTGTGCCCTGAGGTGTCTCGGGAGGGGCAGGATGGGCTAAAGCTTCCCTCCTCCTCCTCCTCTCCGGGCTGGGACCGGGTGTGCGGTCCTGGGGGCAGCGACAGAGGCCGGGGGGGACCCTGCTCAGCACACTCAGGGTGGTCCCCGTGGGAAGGACACTATGGAGTCCCAGTGGCTTGTGGCTCCAGCTTTATTTAAAAAAAAAAATTATTCAAGTACAGCCTTTTTCCAGAGAATTTCATCTCTGGGAGGCTCAGAAGGGCCAGCAGCACAGCGACCGCAGGCTCCATCTTGATATCAGCCTCTGCTCTGTTGTCAGGATGGAGACAGTCTCGTCTGCCAGGGACCTGACGGACAGTTCAGTGTCTTTCCTCAAGGGCAGGAGCGCTGCGAGAGAAGGGAGCAGAGCAGACGTGAACCCCCACTGCCCGCAGGGACCCCCAGGACCCCCCTCCAGCCCATGCCAGCCCCATCCATCTCCTTTCCTGGCCAGGAGGAGCCGGTGAGACAACCAGAGAGGCTGAAGCGGCTGCTCGGGAATGACCCATGTGCCCCCGACACACAAAGGAGCTCAGGACTGGGCCAGGCCACAGAGTCATTTTTTCGTTTGCCGTATGAGCTACTCTAGAGTTGTGTGTGCCCTCAACGAGCCCGTGTATTGATCTGAGCATCACAATGTGGAGTCTGGACATCATCAGCCTCCTGGCAAGGGGCAGGACAGAGACGGATGTTCTTTCCCCACAAATTCCCTTCCTTTTTTGGTGAGAAAACAAAATTCCTCCCATTTCAAGACCTTACTAAAGAGATATGCTAACCTATGTGTTAGGACACAAACAACTTGTGAAACTGCTCTTGAAAAAAACCTTCTGAAACTGCTCGTCTGCCCCCAGAGTGTTTTCCTGGAGCGGGGCCGGGCAAGGCAGCACCTGCCCGGGCTCTGTCCCCTACTCACCGTTGCAGATCTGCCACAGCCTCTCCTGGCTGAGGATCCTCCGGCGCCTCACAGCAAGCCCTGGGGCACAGAGCTAATGTCAGAGCTCTGCTCGCCCTCAGCAGGGCTGTCCCCCAGCAAGGACAGCTCCCGAGGGTGCTGGGAACCACCAAGACCCCCAGCGAGCCCCACCAGTGGGGACTGGGGCTGGGTGGCCAGAAATGGGTCCCCGGAGACTCACCGATGAACCTGACGGCTGCTTCTCGCACGGTGGCCTGAGGGTTCTCCAGGTAGGGCAGGCTCTGGAGCAGATATTCATCCACCCTGCTCCTGTTGTGCGTTATCTGAGGGAGCACAAGGGCACAGGGCTGGTACGGACCCTCCGCAGCCGTCCGGACCAGTCCTTCCTGCCAGCACCCCCGCTCCCTCCCAGTGACTCCCACCTCCCAGCCAGGAGCCCCGTGGGGCTGAAGGCCAGAGAGAGCTTCAGGCAGAGGGGGCTGGGGGTGCTGAGACCCCTCCGTCCCGCTGCCAGGGCCCAAATGGGCCGGGGTCTCCTGGAGAAGAGCCCTTGGGGCTGCGTGCTGGAGGGCAGGGAAGGGGGATGCAGCTGGAGCAGTGGGGTTGGAGCAGGGCAGCGATGCAGAGCGGCACAGCCCCCTCCACGGCACGGCTGCAGCCCCCGTCCAGCCCGGCCCTGGGGTTTGGGGGTTGTCCTCACCAAGCACTCTCCAATCAGGTGTGTCTGCCATGTCTTGGCCACGGAGCTGAGCCTCCTCCAGCCCAGGAACTCTGCACAGGCGCTGAGGGTGTCCTGGGAAGCCTGTGGAGAAGCAGAGGCTGGGAGATGGCACCAGAACCGAGGGAAGGACACCTGGCGTCCTCCTCCTCTGGGCCTGGCTTTGAGCTGGAGGGATGGGGTGATCCCAGGATTGGATCCCCCTTCATTCCTGGGGCCATCCCGCATTCTGAGAGCTGGCCCTGACTGAGCAGGGAAGTGTCTGTGCCAGGTTCTCTGGCCCTGCTCATGCTGGGGCTGCAGGGACCCTTCCTGTGGGCTGAGTGGGACCCCACCTCCCCATTCAGCTCTGCAGCTGGTGGGACCAGTGCAGCGGGACCCTGCGGTGACACGCAATCCCATTGTCCCTCACACCCAGCCCACCCCCGTGGTGTCAGCACGCCCTTCCCCGCGACACCAATCGCTGGTCACTGCACCTTGGCCACGCTCTCGATCTGGTCGCTCATATGGAAGAACAGTGGGAGCAGGACACTCTGCACTGTTTTCACCATTTTTTTCTTGTTTCTCCCCACCGCAGTCTTCATCACATCTTTGAAGAGGCGGATGGAGACCTCCCGCAGCTGTCTGGACTCCTGGCAGGGAGGAGGACAGAGGGAGCTCAGCACCCTGCCCACGGGGAGCAGGGGGGTTAGCGTGGCTGATGGGAGAGGAGCTGCTCCGGGGTTGGATCCTGAACACAGGAGCTGCCAGCCAGACCTTCAGCTCCGGCTCAACGGCCCCAGAGACCTGAAAGACCCCGGAAGAGGAGCGGGGACGGGAAGAGCCCCAAAAGGCTATGCAAGAGGAGCAAGGGGGGGACCCCTGCCCAAATGCTTCCCGCATGGCCACACTGAAGGGCAGCCATCTTGCACCCATCGCCTCGGCTCAGGCTCCCATGGCAGCCTTACATCATCAAAGAGGGGCAGGATCTTCTCCGCCAGCCTCAGGGAGAAGAGGTTGGCCTCTTCCCTCTTCATGTGACCCATCACGTTGATGAACAACACCAAAGCCTTCGTCTTGACATCAGCATTGGCATCTGTCAGGGTCTCCAGTATGTCAGGCAGCAGCACCGGCATTTTTCTGGCCTGTACGAAACACACCGTTGCCTTTTTGTGAAGCGGTGAAAGAACCCCCACCGCCCCAGCCCCCGGCTGCCGATGTGGCTCCCCTTGCCAACCCCCCGCTCACCGTTTCAGGTGTTTTCGAGAGCGTGATGAGGCCCGTGAGCACCATCGAGAGCATCACTGGGCTGGGACGCCTCAGGTATCTCTGGGCTTTGTACAGGGAAGCAAACTCCTCCGTGTCAATGTCGGCGCAGACCAGGAGCTAAAATGGAGACAGTGGTGAGAGACGAGCAGAGCTGCGGGGCTCCCTCCCCACCACCAGCACGGTCCATGGCAAGTGTCTCCTCTCCCCCTGAAGTCAACTCAGAGTCCCCACATCTCTGACCCAGGACCAGCAACTGCCTTGACTCTGGTTTCTTCCCCTTCCCGGGGTCTCCAGGTTGCAGAGCTGGGCAGGGGGATGCAGGCAGGGGGGAGGGCAAAGTGCTGCCTGTGCTGGGACAGGCTTGGTGGGGCCATACCAGCATGGGGTGGGCCCAAGCATGTGGCACAGGGGTCTGGCTGGTGCTGAGCAGGGGAAGGAGGAGGAAGAGGAGGAAGGCAGAGCGCTGGGGCTGAGCGTGTGTCACTCACAGCCAAGGGGTAGATGCAGGCGTCCTCCGTGGCAGAGCTGAACACCCTGCGCAGCCGCCAGTCCTGCAGCACGCTGAGCAGCTCTGACAAGACGCTCCACAAATCCCAGGGCGTGGAGATCATCACCTCCCACATGGCCATGGCAGCGCTGCGGAGCCAGAGCAAACTCGGTCAGTCGGGCTGCCTCGGCTCCTCCGCACCCCGGCCCTGCCCACCCCCCTCATTTCGGGGTGCCCGGGGAGGCAGAGGGGGGGTGAGGTTCTGTTCCCATGGGCAGGGGCTCCACTTTGGCCAGCTCTGGCTGATGGGGGAAGCATGGTGGGATGGAGAGCCCTGCTCCTTGGGGATATCCCGCAGTTTTCCGTGGGTCTGGCAGCCAGAGAGTCTTTGGGCCACTCTCCCCGTGGGGAACGAGCCCTCAAGGCTGTCAGCGACGGTACCTGTCACACGTTGGAGAGATCCTCAGAAGGCTCCTGACCACCTCCCTGGGGCTCCACCTGGTCAGCAGCAGCAGCAGTGAGTCCAGGCTGCGCCGGGCTGGCTCCGTGCAGATGTGCTCCACATTGTTGTGGATGTGTCTCATAATTTTTGGCACCTGGAGGGGACATGGGTAAAGATGGTGCTGCTGTTCCCACCCTTCCCTGCTGCCTTGAAGTGGTTTCGGGTGCCTGAGAGAGCCGGGTTAGGGCAGGAGGGAAGAACAAGACTTGACACGTCTTGGCGCAGGAGGACAATCCAGCCACGGGGCACTTACATCCATCAGCCAGGACGCTGGCTCTCTCACGGCCATGTCCACGACATCGCTGCCCATCTGCCTGTCGAGGACATCGTCTGCCGTCAAGGCCTCGATGGCCACAAGGAGAATGTCCATCCTCTGAGAAGGCCGCAGGTATTCGCCAAACACCTACGGGAGGAGACATGGCGGGGGAAGGCGTGTCACTCCGAGCATGCCGACGGTGCTGCACGGCTGAGCAGCTCCACCCTCCCTGGGACCCTTTGCTCGCACAAGCTGATGCCAACGGACAAGGGGTCCCTGCGAGGGGGGAGCTCATTACCATTGTCATGTTGCTGCTGTCAAGCGAAGAAAGCAACCAGGTGCTCTCAGAATCCTGTCTTGGTTGGAGCTCTGGGTGCTCGGGATTCTCCTCCAGCAGTGTCTCACCTACATGGAAACATGGAAGAGTCGGTAGGACACACCATCTTCGCCAGCAAGCCTCCCGGACAGCAGAAGGAGCTTTAAATGGCACCATGCTGAGGAAACGGGGTCCCGGCATCGAGCCAGCCCCGGGGAGCCCTCTACTCACTGATCTGCAGCAGCTGGACCGTGGACACCTCACAGGGCTCTGGTGGAGAGCTGCTCTCCTGGGGAGCATCCACCTCCTCCCAAACCATCCTGGGGCAGCTGGGGGGTCTCTCTGCCATCCTCAAAAACGGAGGAAAGTGGTTGAGGGACAGTGGGTGGGTTCAGCTTAAGGGAAATGACGGGGGCGGTGGGAAAGACGGGGGCTGTGCTCAGGAATCTCCTCGCTGCGCTCCTGCCCTGTCCCTTCCCCGTCTTGTCAGACACTGCGGGGCTGCGCTGCTTAGATACGGTGCCATGGGGTGACACGGAGGCGTGTCACAAAGGGGGGTCACATTGTGACCCGTCACCCAGGCCGGGTGGGGCAGGGGTTCCGCTGTGGGGGGTAGGGACCCAGATCGCCATTGGGCCATGGCTCCTCTCGGGGTGCCCCCAGGCCCCCATCATGTCCCCTCAGGACCTTCCTGTACCCCCCGGCTTGTCCCAGAGGGTTCACACACCCCAGCACGGCCCCCGGACCTTCTGCTTTGATCCCAACAGAAACACTCCAGACTGCCCCGTCTCTACTTTGCGGTCACCTGAAGCGTTTGCTCGCCTGTGTCCAGTTCTTTCCCACACTCACAGAGTATGTTTAATCTGCTACAACAGTGTCCTGGTTTCAGCTGGGATAGAGTTAATTTTCTTGAGCTGGGAGGGGGTACAGCCGGAGTGCCAGGCCCAGACTGACCACTGGAGTGTTCCATATCCCGTGACGTTATGCTCAGGATATAAAGCAGGTGCGTTCTCTCTTGCTTCCAGTTTTGCAATGGCGGGATTTCCGTTCTGTCGGGATCGCTGGCCGGGAGCGGGCTGGGTATCGGTCGGTGGGTGGTGAACAGTCGCCTTGTGCATTACCCGTTTGTACTTTCTATTGTTGTTATTGCTTTATTTTATTACAATCACTAAACTGGTGGTTTTTTATCTCAACCTACGAGTTTTCCTGGTGTCCCTCCACTCTCTTCCCCCATTCCCCCGACGGGGGGAGGGTGAGCGACCGGTTGCGTGCTGTTTGGCTCCGACCAAGTTCAAACCATGACAGTCCTTTTTGGCGCCCAGCGTGGGGTGCGAAGGGTTGAGATAACGGCAGATCTGGTCAGTGTGTCATAACAATTTGTTAGCAGCATTCATTATATTGGGTTATCAATTGCTGGTCATAATGTCAATCACTTGGCTCCTTAAAATTTCATCATCTCATTTGCTGTATATAGTCCCCGTGCTGCTGCTCACCACCCGTGGGAGCTGGATTATGTTGTTTGTTTTGCCGTACTATGTAACACTGATTTATGGCACGATGAAGTTGTTGGTCCTGAGGCTACTTACAACTGCGTTTGAGAATTTGGGGAATTTTGAATATCCTCGGAGTGCTGAGACTAACATTGTCGTCTTACCACTGGGAGCCAGCATGTTCCTGCATGGGTTCAGGCTTTGTTCAGGGTTAAGCAACTATTTAAGAGTATCACCCAGATATCTACCCCAGGGTTGGAGAATTATGAGTGGCTGGGGGCGTGGGACAGCATGGGCAAGTACCCAGGACAGTGGGCACCTCTGGTGTATTGGAACTTCACTCCCAAACAGGTGCAGAATCCCGAAAAACTAGTAAAATATTTGGAAAACATATGGTGTCACCCGGGTAATTCCAGAGAGACACAGCTCACTGCAACGTGCTGGGGCCTGGCCTGTGCCTACCGAGTCAGTGTGCAGAGGTGAAAGCCATCCAGCTGGCCTCGGCTATCGCCGAGCGAGAAAGGTGGCCAGTGCTCTGTCTCTGCACTGACTCATGGGTGGTGGCAAATGCGCCATGGGGGTGGTTACAGCAGTGAAACGGAGCCACTGGCAGCGCAGAGGCAAACCCGTCTGGGCTGCTGAATGATGGTGAGAGATTGCTGCTGGGGTAGGGAACCTGGCTGTGAAAGTACGTCCTGTAGATGCTCACGTACCCAGAGAGTTGGGCCACTGACAAACATCAGAACAACCAACAGGTGGATTAAGACTAAGGTGGCTCGAGTGGATCTGGACTGGCAGCATAAGGGTGAACAATTTATGGCTCGTTGGGCCCTTGACTCCTCGGGCCATCAGGGAAGAGATGGAACATATAGATGGGCTCATGACCGAGGGGTGGCCTTAACCATGGCTGCTATTGCACAGGTGATCCATGAATGTGAGACATGTGCTGCAATCAAGCAACCAAACGGTTAAAGCCCATTTGGTATGGAGGATGATGGTCAAAGTATAAATATGGGGAGGCCTGGCAGATTGATTATATCATGCTCCCACGAACTCGGCATGGCAAACACTGTGTGCTTACAGTGGTGGAAGCAGCCACTGGGTGGTTGGAAACTCATGCCGTGTCCCATGCCACTGCCCAGAACACCATTTTAGGCCTTGAGGAGAAAGTCCTGTGGCGGCATGGCACGCCAGAAAGGATTGAGTCAGATAATGGGACACATTTCCGAAACAACCTCATAGATGCCTGGGCCAAAGAGCATGGCACTGAGGGGGTGTATCACAGCCCCGATCCCACACCAGCCTCTGGGAAAATTGAGCGATACAATGGGTTGCTAAAAACTACACTGAGAGCAATGGGGGGTGGAACTTTCAAACACTGGGACGTGCATTTAGCAAAAGCCACCTGGTTAGTCAGTACCAGAGGATCTGCCAGAGCAGAAAAACCTGGACATACACACATGCACGAGTACAGCCCACGCTCTTGCCCAGACTTTGCTGACAGGAGTCATTTACTCACTAGTAAATTTTGCCCTAAGCATTCTTTTCAGATGAGGTGTTTGGGCTTTTTTGTTATTATTTTCTCAAGGTTGCGAATCTCCCTGCCTTGACTATCCAGACAGTTTGTTTAGTAGAACCAGTAACCCAAAGACCTGGCAGAGTGAACAATTACATGAAGCATAAATTAGAAGGTAAACAGAGTAATATGAATCCAGGCACCAGCAAAAGGAAAAGATGGGAAGCAAAAAGTTTGACTAGGGAGATATTTTCAAACTCTAAGCACAGGTAAGAAATCAAGAAAGAAATTCAGGGCGCCATGCCTGTGCAGCGCAACAAAAGCCCCGGTGATAACCCTTTTCAAACAAAACTTCATAGAAATGCACAGCTGGACCTTGATGTTCAAGGGAGGAGCCTGTGGAGAGGCAAGCCTGCTTGGCAATACAACGCTGCGAAACAACCGTTCCCCTGTCTTGTTCAGGGGGATGCTTTTTTTATAATTATTATCTTTTAAGACTGCATCCACTTTAGGGATTCTCTCTTCTGCCTACAGCTGAGACAGCCCACCCCTGCCCCCACCCCCTAAGAATTAAAAGCACAAGATCTTTGCTCTGTTTGTCACTGTATATAAAGCTCATCGACTATAAAATTACCATGCCACAGCTTCAAGAAATCACCCAGCAATAATCAGGCCTTACAAAATTGATGTAGAGACAGATGTTTAATAGTTACAATTGCCTGACTCCTCATGGTTTTACACAGACCACCGCTGTCAGGGTTAAAAATAAATTCTATGCAAACATCTTAATGATTATTCAAAAATTTGCTCCACTGCAATAAAAAAAATAAATAAATCTGCCAACACTAATATAAGATTTGAAGCAATGTTATTGCCCAATGGGATTTTTTGACACTATATCCAAGTCATTTCATAAATTGCTTTCTGGAAGAAAAAGCTAATGCACACAGTGCCTCAAAGATCAACTTTTTGAAAGTGGGAAAGGAATTCTGATGACCAACTACCAGCAACCTCTTTGCCCCATGAAAAACTGCAGCCAAACTGGAAGTAAGCCAGAAAGCTGTCTTGCTGCACATCCCAACTGTGTGCTAAAAGAACTGGGAGAGCAACAGATACAGTTTAAGTACTCTAAATATTTAATTTTAAATAACTAAGATAGCTATTTCCAAGGAAGCAAGTGTGTGTCAGGGCAGGCCAGTGGTTTCTTCATGAAAGGAGAAACAACCGAAGGGCAAATAGAACTCAAACACTGAAATTCCATGTACAAGACACCGGTGCAGCTAAAGCTACCTGATAAATGCAAAATCCAACAGCTTGCTTCTTATTTACTGCTTGTTGAGCACACAGGCCACATACAGCAAGCTAAGGTGGTACCCACGGCCAACAGCCGTATCCCAGGATAAAATACTACCTGAAGTAATCTAAATGTGCACAGCCGACCTTAACGAAAGGTCAAAAAACACAGCTCAACTCTACAGACTAAGAATTCCTTTCGAGAGTAAAAGCTCTAGGATTTTATTGTGGCTTAAGGCCACAAAATGCACCTATACACTCAGCATAATTACCTGAGTCTTTCATCATTTTGACTAGAATTAGGTAAATCACTAGAAATTGGCCACAAACGGGCCCCCAGACAACCCCTTAATCCACACAGCTCCCCCTTCTCCAAGAGCACAGCTAAAAAGAGGCAGGTGAAGCTTGGGAGTAAACAGCAAAGCATCTCGAAGTGTTAAATAATCCTATCAATCTACCAGAGCTGGAAGTACACAGCCACAATCCATCAGCTGTTTGCATTTTAGGAATATTTCCGTATTTGTCACCAGCTCTCATACAGAATGCGTTATTTGTCACTAGTGCTGCCAGCACAGACCAAACAGGAGGTTCTACACATCCTGGCAAACCAGGATGTGACCCGAGTTATTCAAACTCTGCTGCTTTCCAACCTGAGCCACAGCAACGTCATGAACTGGCACATTGTCTGCTGGGCTTAAGGGGTCCCAGCACTGGGGGCTCCTGCACGAGGCCTCTTCACGGAAGGCAACGGCACATGCCAACGTTAGCCTGGAATAGAAACTTAGGGGAAATTTAAAGCAAATTAGGGTTTTTTTTCTGAAGTAACTGAATAAAAGGTTAATATAATTCTGAATGTGCAAAGATTAAAAGGGTTTATATAGATTTTCCCACAGTTAGAGAAAATTACACTTAAGACTTATTTTTCATTTTCTACTTCAGTTTTTAAGTGATGAATACCACCACGGTATCTGAGCTCCTTTTTTTAACCACCTCAAGGATCAAGGAGAAGAGTAGTAAGGAGTTAAGAGTATCTGAAAGAAAATACGCTTTTTTTGTTGGAGGGTTTTCATGCTTTTGAGTTCTGTTCAGCAGTTTGTATCTTCTGTTCACGCAGAAGCTGCTTAAGTCACCCCATAAATTTATTGTTACCAAGACGACAAGAAGCAGTTTTAAGCAAAGCAATAAATGGTTTTCCACAGCTTCTCTTGATAGTGTTTCTTCTGCAGGGGAATTAATCAACAATTCAGTATGAAGGCTACGCAGGTTTGATCCCAGAAGGAGAGCAAAGTGGAGCAGTCAATGATAATGCAGACAACCTGGTCTCAAAAAAACACATAAATCAGCTTTCAGGAACATCAAAATCTCAGACTGATTCTCCAGTAGTAGGCCCAAAGCTATTGGTGGTCAAACTACTGGCAAAATCTCTACTAAACATAAATTCCCAAATTTCAGCAGAAACAGGCTCCATGTCCAGCAGCACAGCCTTATGCTGCCAGAGAGGAAACACTCCTCCAGCCCCAGTTACCAAGCGATTCAAAGAAACTTAAAAACACCCAAAACATCATTATAGACATGTTTCATCAGACCCCCAAGAAAGAAAGTTGCAAGGCTTGCTTTTTAAAAAAACAAACAAAAAACCCCCAAGATGTCAAAGCCTCTTGAACGAACTAGTTTTGTAACAACCTTAAAGTACTGAGTGAAGAAACTGGATCTGATGTCAGAGGTTGGTTTTCAAGACAGAGTCTAACCAGGGCAATAGCTGGAACTTGAGCCTTGTTTACAGTAAACCATGTGGATACCCAACCTTAATGATTCACTGCGTCAGAGCTCTGGCCCTTTAACAATCAAGGAAGACCAGAATAACGCAGCACTGCACAGAAACCTCACAAACCATTCAAGCTATTAGTCAACCCTGCATTTTTATAGTGTTTGCTGCCTACTTGAATAAGCAAATTATTTAAGAAAAGTTACACTCGCTTTGGTCAAGTCAAAAGCTTTGCAGTTCTGTGTAAGGCTGACTTACTTACCACTAGAAGTGGTATTAGGAAACTGGAAAAAGGGCTTTTGGGTGTTTCTTGGGATAACTGCTGGGAGAGGAAAACATCCTGTCAAGTGACGGGTTAGTAGAAGCTGTTAGTAGAAGCTGTAAGACAGCTTCTAGCCTACTGCAGCAATAGTTTAATAAACATTAAACAATCTAATTGTGAAATATTAATTTTTAAACTCCAGTTTTCCACCTCAGCCATTTAGATCTGAGCAGTGAAGCAAACTGAGATATGGACTCAAAAGTGAGCCTGTCTCTAAACCTCCAGCCCCTCCGGTAACACCTCCGCTGCCTGTTCTCTCTCATTGCTCCAGACAGCGCTGCCAAACTGAGGGCAAACCTCTCACGGAGGTCGCTTTCTTTAGTGCCAAAGGCATCTATAACCTCACAGTCTGGCCTAGGAAGCCTGGTTTGCAGCATCATCACGCTCTCCTCATTAGTTCAAAACATAAACAGAAAACACGACGCATACTGCCATGCCTCCCAGACTTTGCTTTGGCATCTCGTGCATCGCTGCTGTTTCTCCATCCATGAATTGTCGAGCGTATTTTCCCACCACATAGCAATACAGCAAAGATTAGGGAGATAAGATCACACCTGAAGTAAAAATAAAGGGCTAAAATTCACTTTCCCTGGGGTAACCTGACAGATAAACCCCGCAGACACAACAGACCCTTACAGACAGCAAAAACCCTACCAAGTTCAAGGTAAAAGGACAAGCACAGTCACACATCAGAGCGTCTGAACAGCCTGAACTGTGACAACAAACCTTCTTTTGAAAAAAAATTCAGAACCATGAAACAGTTTGGGTTTTTAGACCAAAGCTTTCCCCCTCCCCGGCGATCCCACCACCCCCTTCAGGGAAATCGGCCCCAGCCCCTGCGCTCACCCACTGCTAGGCCGGGGCCACCACCACTAGTGCTGGGGCTGGGTCTGGGGCTGGTGCCACCTTTGCAGGAGAAAAATTCATTCAGCCATCCAGAACAAAGCGAGTGTTTGAAAAGGAGGAATTCCCACTTGCTGGGTGAACCAAATCTCTGCCTGGAACATCCCTCAGTGCAGACCACAGAGAGCTGGAGGACCTGCTGCCTAGGCCGCCTCACTGCAGACCATAGAGCCCTGGCAGACTGTCGGCAGGAAGTAGGCCCTGTGGGGGCCAGGGGTACCCCCACAGGGGCTCCAGCACGTTGTCCCCCCCCAGCACCTGCCCACACTCCTGCCTGTGCCGTGAGGGGGGATTGGGGACCTGGGGGGATTCTTGGGGGGGTCTTACTGGGGTTCTGTGGGAGTTGTGGGGGTTATTGGGGTCCGGGGGGGGGGGGTGTATTTGGGTCCTAGAGGGAGTGTAATGGAGTCAGGGGGGGTGGGGGGGTCCTGGAGGGGTTTGGGAGGTTTATTGGGGTCCTTGAGGGGGGTCTTGAGGGAGATATTGGTGTCTGAGGTGGGGTTATTGGGGACATCCTGGAGAGGGTTCTGGGGGAGATATTGGGGTCTGGGGGAGGGTCTTGGTGCTGGGGGGTGTTACTGGGGTCATGGGGGAGTTGAGGGGGTTATTTGTGTCCGGGGGAGGGTCTAATGGTCTCCTGGGGGAGGTTTCTGGGGGAGATATACTGGTATCCTGGGGGATAGTAATGGGGTGCAAGAAGGGTCTGGTGGGGGCTAGTGGGGTCCTGGGGGGGATCTTGTGGGGAAAAATGAAGTTCTGGGTGTCTCCTGTGGGGGCTAAGGGGCTTAGGGGAGTCCTGGGGGTGGGCTGGTAGGGTCCCGGGGAGATATTTGGGCTCTTGAGAGGTAAAATGGAGAACTGGGGGGCAAGTAGGATCTGGGGGGGCACTAATGAGGTTGGGGGATAGAGGGGTGCTGAGGGTGTTTTGGAGGGACCTGAGGGTGGCAAATGCTGTTTGGGTGGGTTGCCGGGGGGAGTTAGGATTCCTGGGGGTCCCAGGGGTACCTGTCCCCCACCCCCCAGCGGGTGCTGCTGCCTCAGGTGTAGCCTGAGAACATCAGCCCCGACTATCTCCGGTACCAGTGCTGGGACGCCCTGCAGGTGCTACTGGGAGCACTGGGAGGGACTGGGACAGGGCTGGGGGTCACCAGGAAGGGTACTGTGTGGGGGCTTGGGGGGATTTGGAGGTGTTGGGAGGGAGTGGGGGGGTCTGGGAGGTAACTGGGAGGGAGGCATGGGGTACTGGGAGGTAACGGGATGGCAACTGGGAATACTGGGATGGGTTGGGGGTTACTAGGAGGTAATTGGGAGGCAGCTGAGGGCTACTGGGAGGGAACTCAGGGGCACTGGGATGACCTGGGAGCACCAGCAGAGGACTGCAGACACTGGAAGGTGGTTGGGGGCCACTGGGAAGAGCCATGGCAGTGCTGGGAGAGACTGGGAGGTAACTGGGAGGGAGGTGGTGTAGGTGGGGGTAACTGGGTGGTAACTGGGAGCACTGGGATGGGCTGGGGGTCACTGGCAATTGAATGTGGTGGGGGACTACTGGGAGGTGTCTGGGGCTTAAGGAGAAGGACTGGGAAGTAGCTGGGAAGGAGGTGGAGCAGGTGGGGGTAACTGGGAGGTAACTGGGGGTGACTGGGAGCACTGGGCAGGCGCTGTGCAGACCCTGATGGGCGCCCTGGCCACCCAGGTGGTCCTCCAGGCCGTGGGGGTGGGGGACGGCTCGGCCACTGTCACCGGGGCCACCCTCACCTGGGTGCTGTGGGGTGAGACTCCCAAACCCCCTTTTCACCCCAAAATCATCCATGGCCCCAGGATCCATGTTTCACCATCAAATCCCCCAATTTTGCCACAAAATTTCCACGTTTGACCCCCAAATCTCCCTTTTTTGACTCCCAAATCTCCCACTTTTGATCCCAGCATTTCCCAGCTTGACACCAAATCAGCCTCAGCATCCCCAAAAATCCTATTTTTCATCCCAAAGTCTATCTTGAATCTCAAAATTCCACAGTTTTACCCCAAAATGTGCACCAGCACCCCCAAAAGCCCCCCACTTTTACCCCAAAATTCTCTTTGGACCCCAGAATCCCCCAGCTGGACCCCAGAATGTTCTAGCAACTAACCAGTGCCCAGTCAGAACCAGCCCAGCTCCCCAGTACAAGAGAGGATTTTGGTGCTGGGACAAATGGGGACGTGCCAGCTTGGCGCACGGGTGCCTTTTTGTGCCCTGAGGTGTCTCGGGAGGGGCAGGATGGGCTAAAGCTTCCCTCCTCCTCCTCCTCTCCGGGCTGGGACCGGGTGTGCGGTCCTGGGGGCAGCGACAGAGGCCGGGGGGGACCCTGCTCAGCACACTCAGGGTGGTCCCCGTGGGAAGGACACTATGGAGTCCCAGTGGCTTGTGGCTCCAGCTTTATTTAAAAAAAAAAATTATTCAAGTACAGCCTTTTTCCAGAGAATTTCATCTCTGGGAGGCTCAGAAGGGCCAGCAGCACAGCGACCGCAGGCTCCATCTTGATATCAGCCTCTGCTCTGTTGTCAGGATGGAGACAGTCTCGGCTGCCAGGGACCTGACGGACAGTTCAGTGTCTTTCCTCAAGGGCAGGAGCGCTGCGAGAGAAGGGAGCAGAGCAGACGTGAACCCCCACTGCCCGCAGGGACCCCCAGGACCCCCCTCCAGCCCATGCCAGCCCCATCCATCTCCTTTCCTGGCCAGGAGGAGCCGGTGAGACAACCAGAGAGGCTGAAGCGGCTGCTCGGGAATGACCCATGTGCCCCCGACACACAAAGGAGCTCAGGACTGGGCCAGGCCACAGAGTCATTTTTTCGTTTGCCGTATGAGCTACTCTAGAGTTGTGTGTGCCCTCAACGAGCCTGTGTATTGATCTGAGCATCACAATGTGGAGTCTGGACATCATCAGCCTCCTGGCAAGGGGCAGGACAGAGACGGATGTTCTTTCCCCACAAATTCCCTTCCTTTTTTGGTGAGAAAACAAAATTCCTCCCATTTCAAGACCTTACTAAAGAGATATGCTAACCTATGTGTTAGGACACAAACAACTTGTGAAACTGCTCTTGAAAAAAACCTTCTGAAACTGCTCGTCTGCCCCCAGAGTGTTTTCCTGGAGCGGGGCCGGGCAAGGCAGCACCTGCCCGGGCTCTGTCCCCTACTCACCGTTGCAGATCTGCCACAGCCTCTCCTGGCTGAGGATCCTCCGGCGCCTCACAGCAAGCCCTGGGGCACAGAGCTAATGTCAGAGCTCTGCTCGCCCTCAGCAGGGCTGTCCCCCAGCAAGGACAGCTCCCGAGGGTGCTGGGAACCACCAAGACCCCCAGCGAGCCCCACCAGTGGGGACTGGGGCTGGGTGGCCAGAAATGGGTCCCCGGAGACTCACCGATGAACCTGACGGCTGCTTCTCGCACGGTGGCCTGAGGGTTCTCCAGGTAGGGCAGGCTCTGGAGCAGATATTCATCCACCCTGCTCCTGTTGTGCGTTATCTGAGGGAGCACAAGGGCACAGGGCTGGTACGGACCCTCCGCAGCCGTCCGGACCAGTCCTTCCTGCCAGCACCCCCGCTCCCTCCCAGTGACTCCCACCTCCCAGCCAGGAGCCCCGTGGGGCTGAAGGCCAGAGAGAGCTTCAGGCAGAGGGGGCTGGGGGTGCTGAGACCCCTCCGTCCCGCTGCCAGGGCCCAAATGGGCCGGGGTCTCCTGGAGAAGAGCCCTTGGGGCTGCGTGCTGGAGGGCAGGGAAGGGGGATGCAGCTGGAGCAGTGGGGTTGGAGCAGGGCAGCGATGCAGAGCGGCACAGCCCCCTCCACGGCACGGCTGCAGCCCCCGTCCAGCCCGGCCCTGGGGTTTGGGGGTTGTCCTCACCAAGCACTCTCCAATCAGGTGTGTCTGCCATGTCTTGGCCACGGAGCTGAGCCTCCTCCAGCCCAGGAACTCTGCACAGGCGCTGAGGGTGTCCTGGGAAGCCTGTGGAGAAGCAGAGGCTGGGAGATGGCACCAGAACCGAGGGAAGGACACCTGGCGTCCTCCTCCTCTGGGCCTGGCTTTGAGCTGGAGGGATGGGGTGATCCCAGGATTGGATCCCCCTTCATTCCTGGGGCCATCCCGCATTCTGAGAGCTGGCCCTGACTGAGCAGGGAAGTGTCTGTGCCAGGTTCTCTGGCCCTGCTCATGCTGGGGCTGCAGGGACCCTTCCTGTGGGCTGAGTGGGACCCCACCTCCCCATTCAGCTCTGCAGCTGGTGGGACCAGTGCAGCGGGACCCTGCGGTGACACGCAATCCCATTGTCCCTCACACCCAGCCCACCCCCGTGGTGTCAGCACGCCCTTCCCCGCGACACCAATCGCTGGTCACTGCACCTTGGCCACGCTCTCGATCTGGTCGCTCATATGGAAGAACAGTGGGAGCAGGACACTCTGCACTGTTTTCACCATTTTTTTCTTGTTTCTCCCCACCGCAGTCTTCATCACATCTTTGAAGAGGCGGATGGAGACCTCCCGCAGCTGTCTGGACTCCTGGCAGGGAGGAGGACAGAGGGAGCTCAGCACCCTGCCCACGGGGAGCAGGGGGGTTAGCGTGGCTGATGGGAGAGGAGCTGCTCCGGGGTTGGATCCTGAACACAGGAGCTGCCAGCCAGACCTTCAGCTCCGGCTCAACGGCCCCAGAGACCTGAAAGACCCCGGAAGAGGAGTGGGGACGGGAAGAGCCCCAAAAGGCTATGCAAGAGGAGCAAGGGGGGGACCCCTGCCCAAATGCTTCCCGCATGGCCACACTGAAGGGCAGCCATCTTGCACCCATCGCCTCGGCTCAGGCTCCCATGGCAGCCTTACATCATCAAAGAGGGGCAGGATCTTCTCCGCCAGCCTCAGGGAGAAGAGGTTGGCCTCTTCCCTCTTCATGTGACCCATCACGTTGATGAACAACACCAAAGCCTTCGTCTTGACATCAGCATTGGCATCTGTCAGGGTCTCCAGTATGTCAGGCAGCAGCACCGGCATTTTTCTGGCCTGTACGAAACACACCGTTGCCTTTTTGTGAAGCGGTGAAAGAACCCCCACCGCCCCAGCCCCCGGCTGCCGATGTGGCTCCCCTTGCCAACCCCCCGCTCACCGTTTCAGGTGTTTTCGAGAGCGTGATGAGGCCCGTGAGCACCATCGAGAGCATCACTGGGCTGGGACGCCTCAGGTATCTCTGGGCTTTGTACAGGGAAGCAAACTCCTCCGTGTCAATGTCGGCGCAGACCAGGAGCTAAAATGGAGACAGTGGTGAGAGACGAGCAGAGCTGCGGGGCTCCCTCCCCACCACCAGCACGGTCCATGGCAAGTGTCTCCTCTCCCCCTGAAGTCAACTCAGAGTCCCCACATCTCTGACCCAGGACCAGCAACTGCCTTGACTCTGGTTTCTTCCCCTTCCCGGGGTCTCCAGGTTGCAGAGCTGGGCAGGGGGATGCAGGCAGGGGGGAGGGCAAAGTGCTGCCTGTGCTGGGACAGGCTTGGTGGGGCCATACCAGCATGGGGTGGGCCCAAGCATGTGGCACAGGGGTCTGGCTGGTGCTGAGCAGGGGAAGGAGGAGGAAGAGGAGGAAGGCAGAGCGCTGGGGCTGAGCGTGTGTCACTCACAGCCAAGGGGTAGATGCAGGCGTCCTCCGTGGCAGAGCTGAACACCCTGCGCAGCCGCCAGTCCTGCAGCACGCTGAGCAGCTCTGACAAGACGCTCCACAAATCCCAGGGCGTGGAGATCATCACCTCCCACATGGCCATGGCAGCGCTGCGGAGCCAGAGCAAACTCGGTCAGTCGGGCTGCCTCGGCTCCTCCGCACCCCGGCCCTGCCCACCCCCCTCATTTCGGGGTGCCCGGGGAGGCAGAGGGGGGGTGAGGTTCTGTTCCCATGGGCAGGGGCTCCACTTTGGCCAGCTCTGGCTGATGGGGGAAGCATGGTGGGATGGAGAGCCCTGCTCCTTGGGGATATCCCGCAGTTTTCCGTGGGTCTGGCAGCCAGAGAGTCTTTGGGCCACTCTCCCCGTGGGGAACGAGCCCTCAAGGCTGTCAGAGAGTCTTTGGGCCACTCTCCCCGTGGGGAACGAGCCCTCAAGGCTGTCAGCGACGGTACCTGTCACACATTGGAGAGATCCTCAGAAGGCTCCTGACCACCTCCCTGGGGCTCCACCTGGTCAGCAGCAGCAGCAGTGAGTCCAGGCTGCGCCGGGCTGGCTCCGTGCAGATGTGCTCCACATTGTTGTGGATGTGTCTCATAATTTTTGGCACCTGGAGGGGACATGGGTAAAGATGGTGCTGCTGTTCCCACCCTTCCCTGCTGCCTTGAAGTGGTTTCGGGTGCCTGAGAGAGCCGGGTTAGGGCAGGAGGGAAGAACAAGACTTGACACGTCTTGGCGCAGGAGGACAATCCAGCCACGGGGCACTTACATCCATCAGCCAGGACGCTGGCTCTCTCACGGCCATGTCCACGACATCGCTGCCCATCTGCCTGTCGAGGACATCGTCTGCCGTCAAGGCCTCGATGGCCACAAGGAGAATGTCCATCCTCTGAGAAGGCCGCAGGTATTCGCCAAACACCTACGGGAGGAGACATGGCGGGGGAAGGCGTGTCACTCCGAGCATGCCGACGGTGCTGCACGGCTGAGCAGCTCCACCCTCCCTGGGACCCTTTGCTCGCACAAGCTGATGCCAACGGACAAGGGGTCCCTGCGAGGGGGGAGCTCATTACCATTGTCATGTTGCTGCTGTCAAGCGAAGAAAGCAACCAGGTGCTCTCAGAATCCTGTCTTGGTTGGAGCTCTGGGTGCTCGGGATTCTCCTCCAGCAGTGTCTCACCTACATGGAAACATGGAAGAGTCGGTAGGACACACCATCTTCGCCAGCAAGCCTCCCGGACAGCAGAAGGAGCTTTAAATGGCACCATGCTGAGGAAACGGGGTCCCGGCATCGAGCCAGCCCCGGGGAGCCCTCTACTCACTGATCTGCAGCAGCTGGACCGTGGACACCTCACAGGGCTCTGGTGGAGAGCTGCTCTCCTGGGGAGCATCCACCTCCTCCCAAACCATCCTGGGGCAGCTGGGGGGTCTCTCTGCCATCCTCAAAAACGGAGGAAAGTGGTTGAGGGACAGTGGGTGGGTTCAGCTTAAGGGAAATGACGGGGGCGGTGGGAAAGACGGGGGCTGTGCTCAGGAATCTCCTCGCTGCGCTCCTGCCCTGTCCCTTCCCCGTCTTGTCAGACACTGCGGGGCTGCGCTGCTTAGATACGGTGCCATGGGGTGACACGGAGGCGTGTCACAAAGGGGGGTCACATTGTGACCCGTCACCCAGGCCGGGTGGGGCAGGGGTTCCGCTGTGGGGGGTAGGGACCCAGATCGCCATTGGGCCATGGCTCCTCTCGGGGTGCCCCCAGGCCCCCATCATGTCCCCTCAGGACCTTCCTGTACCCCCCGGCTTGTCCCAGAGGGTTCACACACCCCAGCACGGCCCCCGGACCTTCTGCTTTGATCCCAACAGAAACACTCCAGACTGCCCCGTCTCTACTTTGCGGTCACCTGAAGCGTTTGCTCGCCTGTGTCCAGTTCTTTCCCACACTCACAGAGTATGTTTAATCTGCTACAACAGTGTCCTGGTTTCAGCTGGGATAGAGTTAATTTTCTTGAGCTGGGAGGGGGTACAGCCGGAGTGCCAGGCCCAGACTGACCACTGGAGTGTTCCATATCCCGTGACGTTATGCTCAGGATATAAAGCAGGTGCGTTCTCTCTTGCTTCCAGTTTTGCAATGGCGGGATTTCCGTTCTGTCGGGATCACTGGCCGGGAGCGGGCTGGGTATCGGTCGGTGGGTGGTGAACAGTCGCCTTGTGCATTACCCGTTTGTACTTTCTATTGTTGTTATTGCTTTATTTTATTACAATCACTAAACTGGTGGTTTTTTATCTCAACCTACGAGTTTTCCTGGTGTCCCTCCACTCTCTTCCCCCATTCCCCCGACGGGGGGAGGGTGAGCGACCGGTTGCGTGCTGTTTGGCTCCGACCAAGTTCAAACCATGACAGTCCTTTTTGGCGCCCAGCGTGGGGTGCGAAGGGTTGAGATAACGGCAGATCTGGTCAGTGTGTCATAACAATTTGTTAGCAGCATTCATTATATTGGGTTATCAATTGCTGGTCATAATGTCAATCACTTGGCTCCTTAAAATTTCATCATCTCATTTGCTGTATATAGTCCCCATGCTGCTGCTCACCACCCGTGGGAGCTGGATTATGTTGTTTGTTTTGCCGTACTATGTAACACTGATTTATGGCACGATGAAGTTGTTGGTCCTGAGGCTACTTACAACTGCGTTTGAGAATTTGGGGAATTTTGAATATCCTCGGAGTGCTGAGACTAACATTGTCGTCTTACCACTGGGAGCCAGCATGTTCCTGCATGGGTTCAGGCTTTGTTCAGGGTTAAGCAACTATTTAAGAGTATCACCCAGATATCTACCCCAGGGTTGGAGAATTATGAGTGGCTGGGGGCGTGGGACAGCATGGGCAAGTACCCAGGACAGTGGGCACCTCTGGTGTATTGGAACTTCACTCCCAAACAGGTGCAGAATCCCGAAAAACTAGTAAAATATTTGGAAAACATATGGTGTCACCCGGGTAATTCCAGAGAGACACAGCTCACTGCAACGTGCTGGGGCCTGGCCTGTGCCTACCGAGTCAGTGTGCAGAGGTGAAAGCCATCCAGCTGGCCTCGGCTATCGCCGAGCGAGAAAGGTGGCCAGTGCTCTGTCTCTGCACTGACTCATGGGTGGTGGCAAATGAGCCATGGGGGTGGTTACAGCAGTGAAACGGAGCCACTGGCAGCGCAGAGGCAAACCCGTCTGGGCTGCTGAATGATGGTGAGAGATTGCTGCTGGGGTAGGGAACCTGGCTGTGAAAGTACGTCCTGTAGATGCTCACGTACCCAGAGAGTTGGGCCACTGACAAACATCAGAACAACCAACAGGTGGATTAAGACTAAGGTGGCTCGAGTGGATCTGGACTGGCAGCATAAGGGTGAACAATTTATGGCTCGTTGGGCCCTTGACTCCTCGGGCCATCAGGGAAGAGATGGAACATATAGATGGGCTCATGACCGAGGGGTGGCCTTAACCATGGCTGCTATTGCACAGGTGATCCATGAATGTGAGACATGTGCTGCAATCAAGCAACCAAACGGTTAAAGCCCATTTGGTATGGAGGATGATGGTCAAAGTATAAATATGGGGAGGCCTGGCAGATTGATTATATCATGCTCCCACGAACTCGGCATGGCAAACACTGTGTGCTTACAGTGGTGGAAGCAGCCACTGGGTGGTTGGAAACTCATGCCGTGTCCCATGCCACTGCCCAGAACACCATTTTAGGCCTTGAGGAGAAAGTCCTGTGGCGGCATGGCACGCCAGAAAGGATTGAGTCAGATAATGGGACACATTTCCGAAACAACCTCATAGATGCCTGGGCCAAAGAGCATGGCACTGAGGGGGTGTATCACAGCCCCGATCCCACACCAGCCTCTGGGAAAATTGAGCGATACAATGGGTTGCTAAAAACTACACTGAGAGCAATGGGGGGTGGAACTTTCAAACACTGGGACGTGCATTTAGCAAAAGCCACCTGGTTAGTCAGTACCAGAGGATCTGCCAGAGCAGAAAAACCTGGACATACACACATGCACGAGTACAGCCCACGCTCTTGCCCAGACTTTGCTGACAGGAGTCATTTACTCACTAGTAAATTTTGCCCTAAGCATTCTTTTCAGATGAGGTGTTTGGGCTTTTTTGTTATTATTTTCTCAAGGTTGCGAATCTCCCTGCCTTGACTATCCAGACAGTTTGTTTAGTAGAACCAGTAACCCAAAGACCTGGCAGAGTGAACAATTACATGAAGCATAAATTAGAAGGTAAACAGAGTAATATGAATCCAGGCACCAGCAAAAGGAAAAGATGGGAAGCAAAAAGTTTGACTAGGGAGATATTTTCAAACTCTAAGCACAGGTAAGAAATCAAGAAAGAAATTCAGGGCGCCATGCCTGTGCAGCGCAACAAAAGCCCCGGTGATAACCCTTTTCAAACAAAACTTCATAGAAATGCACAGCTGGACCTTGATGTTCAAGGGAGGAGCCTGTGGAGAGGCAAGCCTGCTTGGCAATACAACGCTGCGAAACAACCGTTCCCCTGTCTTGTTCAGGGGGATGCTTTTTTTATAATTATTATCTTTTAAGACTGCATCCACTTTAGGGATTCTCTCTTCTGCCTACAGCTGAGACAGCCCACCCCTGCCCCCACCCCCTAAGAATTAAAAGCACAAGATCTTTGCTCTGTTTGTCACTGTATATAAAGCTCATCGACTATAAAATTACCATGCCACAGCTTCAAGAAATCACCCAGCAATAATCAGGCCTTACAAAATTGATGTAGAGACAGATGTTTAATAGTTACAATTGCCTGACTCCTCATGGTTTTACACAGACCACCGCTGTCAGGGTTAAAAATAAATTCTATGCAAACATCTTAATGATTATTCAAAAATTTGCTCCACTGCAATAAAAAAAATAAATAAATCTGCCAACACTAATATAAGATTTGAAGCAATGTTATTGCCCAATGGGATTTTTTGACACTATATCCAAGTCATTTCATAAATTGCTTTCTGGAAGAAAAAGCTAATGCACACAGTGCCTCAAAGATCAACTTTTTGAAAGTGGGAAAGGAATTCTGATGACCAACTACCAGCAACCTCTTTGCCCCATGAAAAACTGCAGCCAAACTGGAAGTAAGCCAGAAAGCTGTCTTGCTGCACATCCCAACTGTGTGCTAAAAGAACTGGGAGAGCAACAGATACAGTTTAAGTACTCTAAATATTTAATTTTAAATAACTAAGATAGCTATTTCCAAGGAAGCAAGTGTGTGTCAGGGCAGGCCAGTGGTTTCTTCATGAAAGGAGAAACAACCGAAGGGCAAATAGAACTCAAACACTGAAATTCCATGTACAAGACACCGGTGCAGCTAAAGCTACCTGATAAATGCAAAATCCAACAGCTTGCTTCTTATTTACTGCTTGTTGAGCACACAGGCCACATACAGCAAGCTAAGGTGGTACCCACGGCCAACAGCCGTATCCCAGGATAAAATACTACCTGAAGTAATCTAAATGTGCACAGCCGACCTTAACGAAAGGTCAAAAAACACAGCTCAACTCTACAGACTAAGAATTCCTTTCGAGAGTAAAAGCTCTAGGATTTTATTGTGGCTTAAGGCCACAAAATGCACCTATACACTCAGCATAATTACCTGAGTCTTTCATCATTTTGACTAGAATTAGGTAAATCACTAGAAATTGGCCACAAACGGGCCCCCAGACAACCCCTTAATCCACACAGCTCCCCCTTCTCCAAGAGCACAGCTAAAAAGAGGCAGGTGAAGCTTGGGAGTAAACAGCAAAGCATCTCGAAGTGTTAAATAATCCTATCAATCTACCAGAGCTGGAAGTACACAGCCACAATCCATCAGCTGTTTGCATTTTAGGAATATTTCCGTATTTGTCACCAGCTCTCATACAGAATGCGTTATTTGTCACTAGTGCTGCCAGCACAGACCAAACAGGAGGTTCTACACATCCTGGCAAACCAGGATGTGACCCGAGTTATTCAAACTCTGCTGCTTTCCAACCTGAGCCACAGCAACGTCATGAACTGGCACATTGTCTGCTGGGCTTAAGGGGTCCCAGCACTGGGGGCTCCTGCACGAGGCCTCTTCACGGAAGGCAACGGCACATGCCAACGTTAGCCTGGAATAGAAACTTAGGGGAAATTTAAAGCAAATTAGGGTTTTTTTTCTGAAGTAACTGAATAAAAGGTTAATATAATTCTGAATGTGCAAAGATTAAAAGGGTTTATATAGATTTTCCCACAGTTAGAGAAAATTACACTTAAGACTTATTTTTCATTTTCTACTTCAGTTTTTAAGTGATGAATACCACCACGGTATCTGAGCTCCTTTTTTTAACCACCTCAAGGATCAAGGAGAAGAGTAGTAAGGAGTTAAGAGTATCTGAAAGAAAATACGCTTTTTTTGTTGGAGGGTTTTCATGCTTTTGAGTTCTGTTCAGCAGTTTGTATCTTCTGTTCACGCAGAAGCTGCTTAAGTCACCCCATAAATTTATTGTTACCAAGACGACAAGAAGCAGTTTTAAGCAAAGCAATAAATGGTTTTCCACAGCTTCTCTTGATAGTGTTTCTTCTGCAGGGGAATTAATCAACAATTCAGTATGAAGGCTACGCAGGTTTGATCCCAGAAGGAGAGCAAAGTGGAGCAGTCAATGATAATGCAGACAACCTGGTCTCAAAAAAACACATAAATCAGCTTTCAGGAACATCAAAATCTCAGACTGATTCTCCAGTAGTAGGCCCAAAGCTATTGGTGGTCAAACTACTGGCAAAATCTCTACTAAACATAAATTCCCAAATTTCAGCAGAAACAGGCTCCATGTCCAGCAGCACAGCCTTATGCTGCCAGAGAGGAAACACTCCTCCAGCCCCAGTTACCAAGCGATTCAAAGAAACTTAAAAACACCCAAAACATCATTATAGACATGTTTCATCAGACCCCCAAGAAAGAAAGTTGCAAGGCTTGCTTTTTAAAAAAACAAACAAAAAACCCCCAAGATGTCAAAGCCTCTTGAACGAACTAGTTTTGTAACAACCTTAAAGTACTGAGTGAAGAAACTGGATCTGATGTCAGAGGTTGGTTTTCAAGACAGAGTCTAACCAGGGCAATAGCTGGAACTTGAGCCTTGTTTACAGTAAACCATGTGGATACCCAACCTTAATGATTCACTGCGTCAGAGCTCTGGCCCTTTAACAATCAAGGAAGACCAGAATAACGCAGCACTGCACAGAAACCTCACAAACCATTCAAGCTATTAGTCAACCCTGCATTTTTATAGTGTTTGCTGCCTACTTGAATTAGCAAATTATTTAAGAAAAGTTACACTCGCTTTGGTCAAGTCAAAAGCTTTGCAGTTCTGTGTAAGGCTGACTTACTTACCACTAGAAGTGGTATTAGGAAACTGGAAAAAGGGCTTTTGGGTGTTTCTTGGGATAACTGCTGGGAGAGGAAAACATCCTGTCAAGTGACGGGTTAGTAGAAGCTGTTAGTAGAAGCTGTAAGACAGCTTCTAGCCTACTGCAGCAATAGTTTAATAAACATTAAACAATCTAATTGTGAAATATTAATTTTTAAACTCCAGTTTTCCACCTCAGCCATTTAGATCTGAGCAGTGAAGCAAACTGAGATATGGACTCAAAAGTGAGCCTGTCTCTAAACCTCCAGCCCCTCCGGTAACACCTCCGCTGCCTGTTCTCTCTCACTGCTCCAGACAGCGCTGCCAAACTGAGGGCAAACCTCTCACGGAGGTCGCTTTCTTTAGTGCCAAAGGCATCTATAACCTCACAGTCTGGCCTAGGAAGCCTGGTTTGCAGCATCATCACGCTCTCCTCATTAGTTCAAAACATAAACAGAAAACACGACGCATACTGCCATGCCTCCCAGACTTTGCTTTGGCATCTCGTGCATCGCTGCTGTTTCTCCATCCATGAATTGTCGAGCGTATTTTCCCACCACATAGCAATACAGCAAAGATTAGGGAGATAAGATCACACCTGAAGTAAAAATAAAGGGCTAAAATTCACTTTCCCTGGGGTAACCTGACAGATAAACCCCGCAGACACAACAGACCCTTACAGACAGCAAAAACCCTACCAAGTTCAAGGTAAAAGGACAAGCACAGTCACACATCAGAGCGTCTGAACAGCCTGAACTGTGACAACAAACCTTCTTTTGAAAAAAAATTCAGAACCATGAAACAGTTTGGGTTTTTAGACCAAAGCTTTCCCCCTCCCCGGCGATCCCACCACCCCCTTCAGGGAAATCGGCCCCAGCCCCTGCGCTCACCCACTGCTAGGCCGGGGCCACCACCACTAGTGCTGGGGCTGGGTCTGGGGCTGGTGCCACCTTTGCAGGAGAAAAATTCATTCAGCCATCCAGAACAAAGCGAGTGTTTGAAAAGGAGGAATTCCCACTTGCTGGGTGAACCAAATCTCTGCCTGGAACATCCCTCAGTGCAGACCACAGAGAGCTGGAGGACCTGCTGCCTAGGCCGCCTCACTGCAGACCATAGAGCCCTGGCAGACTGTCGGCAGGAAGTAGGCCCTGTGGGGGCCAGGGGTACCCCCACAGGGGCTCCAGCACGTTGTCCCCCCCCAGCACCTGCCCACACTCCTGCCTGTGCCGTGAGGGGGGATTGGGGACCTGGGGGGATTCTTGGGGGGGTCTTACTGGGGTTCTGTGGGAGTTGTGGGGGTTATTGGGGTCCGGGGGGGGGGGGGTGTATTTGGGTCCTAGAGGGAGTGTAATGGAGTCAGGGGGGGTGGGGGGGTCCTGGAGGGGTTTGGGAGGTTTATTGGGGTCCTTGAGGGGGGTCTTGAGGGAGATATTGGTGTCTGAGGTGGGGTTATTGGGGACATCCTGGAGAGGGTTCTGGGGGAGATATTGGGGTCTGGGGGAGGGTCTTGGTGCTGGGGGGTGTTACTGGAGTCATGGGGGAGTTGAGGGGGTTATTTGTGTCCGGGGGAGGGTCTAATGGTCTCCTGGGGGAGGTTTCTGGGGGAGATATACTGGTATCCTGGGGGATAGTAATGGGGTGCAAGAAGGGTCTGGTGGGGGCTAGTGGGGTCCTGGGGGGGATCTTGTGGGGAAAAATGAAGTTCTGGGTGTCTCCTGTGGGGGCTAAGGGGCTTAGGGGAGTCCTGGGGGTGGGCTGGTAGGGTCCCGGGGAGATATTTGGGCTCTTGAGAGGTAAAATGGAGAACTGGGGGGCAAGTAGGATCTGGGGGGGCACTAATGAGGTTGGGGGATAGAGGGGTGCTGAGGGTGTTTTGGAGGGACCTGAGGGTGGCAAATGCTGTTTGGGTGGGTTGCCGGGGGGAGTTAGGATTCCTGGGGGTCCCAGGGGTACCTGTCCCCCACCCCCCAGCGGGTGCTGCTGCCTCAGGTGTAGCCTGAGAACATCAGCCCCGACTATCTCCGGTACCAGTGCTGGGACGCCCTGCAGGTGCTACTGGGAGCACTGGGAGGGACTGGGACAGGGCTGGGGGTCACCAGGAAGGGTACTGTGTGGGGGCTTGGGGGGATTTGGAGGTGTTGGGAGGGAGTGGGGGGGTCTGGGAGGTAACTGGGAGGGAGGCATGGGGTACTGGGAGGTAACGGGATGGCAACTGGGAATACTGGGATGGGTTGGGGGTTACTAGGAGGTAATTGGGAGGCAGCTGAGGGCTACTGGGAGGGAACTCAGGGGCACTGGGATGACCTGGGAGCACCAGCAGAGGACTGCAGACACTGGAAGGTGGTTGGGGGCCACTGGGAAGAGCCATGGCAGTGCTGGGAGAGACTGGGAGGTAACTGGGAGGGAGGTGGTGTAGGTGGGGGTAACTGGGTGGTAACTGGGAGCACTGGGATGGGCTGGGGGTCACTGGTAATTGAATGTGGTGGGGGACTACTGGGAGGTGTCTGGGGCTTAAGGAGAAGGACTGGGAAGTAGCTGGGAAGGAGGTGGAGCAGGTGGGGGTAACTGGGAGGTAACTGGGGGTGACTGGGAGCACTGGGCAGGCGCTGTGCAGACCCTGATGGGCGCCCTGGCCACCCAGGTGGTCCTCCAGGCCGTGGGGGTGGGGGACGGCTCGGCCACTGTCACCGGGGCCACCCTCACCTGGGTGCTGTGGGGTGAGACTCCCAAACCCCCTTTTCACCCCAAAATCATCCATGGCCCCAGGATCCATGTTTCACCATCAAATCCCCCAATTTTGCCACAAAATTTCCACGTTTGACCCCCAAATCTCCCTTTTTTGACTCCCAAATCTCCCACTTTTGATCCCAGCATTTCCCAGCTTGACACCAAATCAGCCTCAGCATCCCCAAAAATCCTATTTTTCATCCCAAAGTCTATCTTGAATCTCAAAATTCCACAGTTTTACCCCAAAATGTGCACCAGCACCCCCAAAAGCCCCCCACTTTTACCCCAAAATTCTCTTTGGACCCCAGAATCCCCCAGCTGGACCCCAGAATGTTCTAGCAACTAACCAGTGCCCAGTCAGAACCAGCCCAGCTCCCCAGTACAAGAGAGGATTTTGGTGCTGGGACAAATGGGGACGTGCCAGCTTGGCGCACGGGTGCCTTTTTGTGCCCTGAGGTGTCTCGGGAGGGGCAGGATGGGCTAAAGCTTCCCTCCTCCTCCTCCTCTCCGGGCTGGGACCGGGTGTGCGGTCCTGGGGGCAGCGGCAGAGGCCGGGGGGGACCCTGCTCAGCACACTCAGGGTGGTCCCCGTGGGAAGGACACTATGGAGTCCCAGTGGCTTGTGGCTCCAGCTTTATTTAAAAAAAAAAATTATTCAAGTACAGCCTTTTTCCAGAGAATTTCATCTCTGGGAGGCTCAGAAGGGCCAGCAGCACAGCGACCGCAGGCTCCATCTTGATATCAGCCTCTGCTCTGTTGTCAGGATGGAGACAGTCTCGGCTGCCAGGGACCTGACGGACAGTTCAGTGTCTTTCCTCAAGGGCAGGAGCGCTGCGAGAGAAGGGAGCAGAGCAGACGTGAACCCCCACTGCCCGCAGGGACCCCCAGGACCCCCCTCCAGCCCATGCCAGCCCCATCCATCTCCTTTCCTGGCCAGGAGGAGCCGGTGAGACAACCAGAGAGGCTGAAGCGGCTGCTCGGGAATGACCCATGTGCCCCCGACACACAAAGGAGCTCAGGACTGGGCCAGGCCACAGAGTCATTTTTTCGTTTGCCGTATGAGCTACTCTAGAGTTGTGTGTGCCCTCAACGAGCCCGTGTATTGATCTGAGCATCACAATGTGGAGTCTGGACATCATCAGCCTCCTGGCAAGGGGCAGGACAGAGACGGATGTTCTTTCCCCACAAATTCCCTTCCTTTTTTGGTGAGAAAACAAAATTCCTCCCATTTCAAGACCTTACTAAAGAGATATGCTAACCTATGTGTTAGGACACAAACAACTTGTGAAACTGCTCTTGAAAAAAACCTTCTGAAACTGCTCGTCTGCCCCCAGAGTGTTTTCCTGGAGCGGGGCCGGGCAAGGCAGCACCTGCCCGGGCTCTGTCCCCTACTCACCGTTGCAGATCTGCCACAGCCTCTCCTGGCTGAGGATCCTCCGGCGCCTCACAGCAAGCCCTGGGGCACAGAGCTAATGTCAGAGCTCTGCTCGCCCTCAGCAGGGCTGTCCCCCAGCAAGGACAGCTCCCGAGGGTGCTGGGAACCACCAAGACCCCCAGCGAGCCCCACCAGTGGGGACTGGGGCTGGGTGGCCAGAAATGGGTCCCCGGAGACTCACCGATGAACCTGACGGCTGCTTCTCGCACGGTGGCCTGAGGGTTCTCCAGGTAGGGCAGGCTCTGGAGCAGATATTCATCCACCCTGCTCCTGTTGTGCGTTATCTGAGGGAGCACAAGGGCACAGGGCTGGTACGGACCCTCCGCAGCCGTCCGGACCAGTCCTTCCTGCCAGCACCCCCGCTCCCTCCCAGTGACTCCCACCTCCCAGCCAGGAGCCCCGTGGGGCTGAAGGCCAGAGAGAGCTGCAGGCAGAGGGGGCTGGGGGTGCTGAGACCCCTCCGTCCCGCTGCCAGGGCCCAAATGGGCCGGGGTCTCCTGGAGAAGAGCCCTTGGGGCTGCGTGCTGGAGGGCAGGGAAGGGGGATGCAGCTGGAGCAGTGGGGTTGGAGCAGGGCAGCGATGCAGAGCGGCACAGCCCCCTCCACGGCACGGCTGCAGCCCCCGTCCAGCCCGGCCCTGGGGTTTGGGGGTTGTCCTCACCAAGCACTCTCCAATCAGGTGTGTCTGCCATGTCTTGGCCACGGAGCTGAGCCTCCTCCAGCCCAGGAACTCTGCACAGGCGCTGAGGGTGTCCTGGGAAGCCTGTGGAGAAGCAGAGGCTGGGAGATGGCACCAGAACCGAGGGAAGGACACCTGGCGTCCTCCTCCTCTGGGCCTGGCTTTGAGCTGGAGGGATGGGGTGATCCCAGGATTGGATCCCCCTTCATTCCTGGGGCCATCCCGCATTCTGAGAGCTGGCCCTGACTGAGCAGGGAAGTGTCTGTGCCAGGTTCTCTGGCCCTGCTCATGCTGGGGCTGCAGGGACCCTTCCTGTGGGCTGAGTGGGACCCCACCTCCCCATTCAGCTCTGCAGCTGGTGGGACCAGTGCAGCGGGACCCTGCGGTGACACGCAATCCCATTGTCCCTCACACCCAGCCCACCCCCGTGGTGTCAGCACGCCCTTCCCCGCGACACCAATCGCTGGTCACTGCACCTTGGCCACGCTCTCGATCTGGTCGCTCATATGGAAGAACAGTGGGAGCAGGACACTCTGCACTGTTTTCACCATTTTTTTCTTGTTTCTCCCCACCGCAGTCTTCATCACATCTTTGAAGAGGCGGATGGAGACCTCCCGCAGCTGTCTGGACTCCTGGCAGGGAGGAGGACAGAGGGAGCTCAGCACCCTGCCCACGGGGAGCAGGGGGGTTAGCGTGGCTGATGGGAGAGGAGCTGCTCCGGGGTTGGATCCTGAACACAGGAGCTGCCAGCCAGACCTTCAGCTCCGGCTCAACGGCCCCAGAGACCTGAAAGACCCCGGAAGAGGAGCGGGGACGGGAAGAGCCCCAAAAGGCTATGCAAGAGGAGCAAGGGGGGGACCCCTGCCCAAATGCTTCCCGCATGGCCACACTGAAGGGCAGCCATCTTGCACCCATCGCCTCGGCTCAGGCTCCCATGGCAGCCTTACATCATCAAAGAGGGGCAGGATCTTCTCCGCCAGCCTCAGGGAGAAGAGGTTGGCCTCTTCCCTCTTCATGTGACCCATCACGTTGATGAACAACACCAAAGCCTTCGTCTTGACATCAGCATTGGCATCTGTCAGGGTCTCCAGTATGTCAGGCAGCAGCACCGGCATTTTTCTGGCCTGTACGAAACACACCGTTGCCTTTTTGTGAAGCGGTGAAAGAACCCCCACCGCCCCAGCCCCCGGCTGCCGATGTGGCTCCCCTTGCCAACCCCCCGCTCACCGTTTCAGGTGTTTTCGAGAGCGTGATGAGGCCCGTGAGCACCATCGAGAGCATCACTGGGCTGGGACGCCTCAGGTATCTCTGGGCTTTGTACAGGGAAGCAAACTCCTCCGTGTCAATGTCGGCACAGACCAGGAGCTAAAATGGAGACAGTGGTGAGAGACGAGCAGAGCTGCGGGGCTCCCTCCCCACCACCAGCACGGTCCATGGCAAGTGTCTCCTCTCCCCCTGAAGTCAACTCAGAGTCCCCACATCTCTGACCCAGGACCAGCAACTGCCTTGACTCTGGTTTCTTCCCCTTCCCGGGGTCTCCAGGTTGCAGAGCTGGGCAGGGGGATGCAGGCAGGGGGGAGGGCAAAGTGCTGCCTGTGCTGGGACAGGCTTGGTGGGGCCATACCAGCATGGGGTGGGCCCAAGCATGTGGCACAGGGGTCTGGCTGGTGCTGAGCAGGGGAAGGAGGAGGAAGAGGAGGAAGGCAGAGCGCTGGGGCTGAGCGTGTGTCACTCACAGCCAAGGGGTAGATGCAGGCGTCCTCCGTGGCAGAGCTGAACACCCTGCGCAGCCGCCAGTCCTGCAGCACACTGAGCAGCTCTGACAAGACGCTCCACAAATCCCAGGGCGTGGAGATCATCACCTCCCACATGGCCATGGCAGCGCTGCGGAGCCAGAGCAAACTCGGTCAGTCGGGCTGCCTCGGCTCCTCCGCACCCCGGCCCTGCCCACCCCCCTCATTTCGGGGTGCCCGGGGAGGCAGAGGGGGGGTGAGGTTCTGTTCCCATGGGCAGGGGCTCCACTTTGGCCAGCTCTGGCTGATGGGGGAAGCATGGTGGGATGGAGAGCCCTGCTCCTTGGGGATATCCCGCAGTTTTCCGTGGGTCTGGCAGCCAGAGAGTCTTTGGGCCACTCTCCCCGTGGGGAACGAGCCCTCAAGGCTGTCAGAGAGTCTTTGGGCCACTCTCCCCGTGGGGAACGAGCCCTCAAGGCTGTCAGCGACGGTACCTGTCACACGTTGGAGAGATCCTCAGAAGGCTCCTGACCACCTCCCTGGGGCTCCACCTGGTCAGCAGCAGCAGCAGTGAGTCCAGGCTGCGCCGGGCTGGCTCCGTGCAGATGTGCTCCACATTGTTGTGGATGTGTCTCATAATTTTTGGCACCTGGAGGGGACATGGGTAAAGATGGTGCTGCTGTTCCCACCCTTCCCTGCTGCCTTGAATTGGTTTCGGGTGCCTGAGAGAGCCGGGTTAGGGCAGGAGGGAAGAACAAGACTTGACACATCTTGGCGCAGGAGGACAATCCAGCCACGGGGCACTTACATCCATCAGCCAGGACGCTGGCTCTCTCACGGCCATGTCCACGACATCGCTGCCCATCTGCCTGTCGAGGACATCGTCTGCCGTCAAGGCCTCGATGGCCACAAGGAGAATGTCCATCCTCTGAGAAGGCCGCAGGTATTCGCCAAACACCTACGGGAGGAGACATGGCGGGGGAAGGCGTGTCACTCCGAGCATGCCGACGGTGCTGCACGGCTGAGCAGCTCCACCCTCCCTGGGACCCTTTGCTCGCACAAGCTGATGCCAACGGACAAGGGGTCCCTGCGAGGGGGGAGCTCATTACCATTGTCATGTTGCTGCTGTCAAGCGAAGAAAGCAACCAGGTGCTCTCAGAATCCTGTCTTGGTTGGAGCTCTGGGTGCTCGGGATTCTCCTCCAGCAGTGTCTCACCTACATGGAAACATGGAAGAGTCGGTAGGACACACCATCTTCGCCAGCAAGCCTCCCGGACAGCAGAAGGAGCTTTAAATGGCACCATGCTGAGGAAACGGGGTCCCGGCATCGAGCCAGCCCCGGGGAGCCCTCTACTCACTGATCTGCAGCAGCTGGACCGTGGACACCTCACAGGGCTCTGGTGGAGAGCTGCTCTCCTGGGGAGCATCCACCTCCTCCCAAACCATCCTGGGGCAGCTGGGGGGTCTCTCTGCCATCCTCAAAAACGGAGGAAAGTGGTTGAGGGACAGTGGGTGGGTTCAGCTTAAGGGAAATGACGGGGGCAGTGGGAAAGACGGGGGCTGTGCTCAGGAGTCTCCTCGCTGCGCTCCTGCCCTGTCCCTTCCCCGTCTTGTCAGACACTGCGGGGCTGCGCTGCTTAGATACGGTGCCATGGGGTGACACGGAGGCGTGTCACAAAGGGGGGTCACATTGTGACCCGTCACCCAGGCCGGGTGGGGCAGGGGTTCCGCTGTGGGGGGTAGGGACCCAGATCGCCATTGGGCCATGGCTCCTCTCGGGGTGCCCCCAGGCCCCCATCATGTCCCCTCAGGACCTTCCTGTACCCCCCGGCTTGTCCCAGAGGGTTCACACACCCCAGCACGGCCCCCGGACCTTCTGCTTTGATCCCAACAGAAACACTCCAGACTGCCCCGTCTCTACTTTGCGGTCACCTGAAGCGTTTGCTCGCCTGTGTCCAGTTCTTTCCCACACTCACAGAGTATGTTTAATCTGCTACAACAGTGTCCTGGTTTCAGCTGGGATAGAGTTAATTTTCTTGAGCTGGGAGGGGGTACAGCCGGAGTGCCAGGCCCAGACTGACCACTGGAGTGTTCCATATCCCGTGACGTTATGCTCAGGATATAAAGCAGGTGCGTTCTCTCTTGCTTCCAGTTTTGCAATGGCGGGATTTCCGTTCTGTCGGGATCGCTGGCCGGGAGCGGGCTGGGTATCGGTCGGTGGGTGGTGAACAGTCGCCTTGTGCATTACCCGTTTGTACTTTCTATTGTTGTTATTGCTTTATTTTATTACAATCACTAAACTGGTGGTTTTTTATCTCAACCTACGAGTTTTCCTGGTGTCCCTCCACTCTCTTCCCCCATTCCCCCGACGGGGGGAGGGTGAGCGACCGGTTGCGTGCTGTTTGGCTCCGACCAAGTTCAAACCATGACAGTCCTTTTTGGCGCCCAGCGTGGGGTGCGAAGGGTTGAGATAACGGCAGATCTGGTCAGTGTGTCATAACAATTTGTTAGCAGCATTCATTATATTGGGTTATCAATTGCTGGTCATAATGTCAATCACTTGGCTCCTTAAAATTTCATCATCTCATTTGCTGTATATAGTCCCCGTGCTGCTGCTCACCACCCGTGGGAGCTGGATTATGTTGTTTGTTTTGCCGTACTATGTAACACTGATTTATGGCACGATGAAGTTGTTGGTCCTGAGGCTACTTACAACTGCGTTTGAGAATTTGGGGAATTTTGAATATCCTCGGAGTGCTGAGACTAACATTGTCGTCTTACCACTGGGAGCCAGCATGTTCCTGCATGGGTTCAGGCTTTGTTCAGGGTTAAGCAACTATTTAAGAGTATCACCCAGATATCTACCCCAGGGTTGGAGAATTATGAGTGGCTGGGGGCGTGGGACAGCATGGGCAAGTACCCAGGACAGTGGGCACCTCTGGTGTATTGGAACTTCACTCCCAAACAGGTGCAGAATCCCGAAAAACTAGTAAAATATTTGGAAAACATATGGTGTCACCCGGGTAATTCCAGAGAGACACAGCTCACTGCAACGTGCTGGGGCCTGGCCTGTGCCTACCGAGTCAGTGTGCAGAGGTGAAAGCCATCCAGCTGGCCTCGGCTATCGCCGAGCGAGAAAGGTGGCCAGTGCTCTGTCTCTGCACTGACTCATGGGTGGTGGCAAATGCGCCATGGGGGTGGTTACAGCAGTGAAACGGAGCCACTGGCAGCGCAGAGGCAAACCCGTCTGGGCTGCTGAATGATGGTGAGAGATTGCTGCTGGGGTAGGGAACCTGGCTGTGAAAGTACGTCCTGTAGATGCTCACGTACCCAGAGAGTTGGGCCACTGACAAACATCAGAACAACCAACAGGTGGATTAAGACTAAGGTGGCTCGAGTGGATCTGGACTGGCAGCATAAGGGTGAACAATTTATGGCTCGTTGGGCCCTTGACTCCTCGGGCCATCAGGGAAGAGATGGAACATATAGATGGGCTCATGACCGAGGGGTGGCCTTAACCATGGCTGCTATTGCACAGGTGATCCATGAATGTGAGACATGTGCTGCAATCAAGCAACCAAACGGTTAAAGCCCATTTGGTATGGAGGATGATGGTCAAAGTATAAATATGGGGAGGCCTGGCAGATTGATTATATCATGCTCCCACGAACTCGGCATGGCAAACACTGTGTGCTTACAGTGGTGGAAGCAGCCACTGGGTGGTTGGAAACTCATGCCGTGTCCCATGCCACTGCCCAGAACACCATTTTAGGCCTTGAGGAGAAAGTCCTGTGGCGGCATGGCACGCCAGAAAGGATTGAGTCAGATAATGGGACACATTTCCGAAACAACCTCATAGATGCCTGGGCCAAAGAGCATGGCACTGAGGGGGTGTATCACAGCCCCGATCCCACACCAGCCTCTGGGAAAATTGAGCGATACAATGGGTTGCTAAAAACTACACTGAGAGCAATGGGGGGTGGAACTTTCAAACACTGGGACGTGCATTTAGCAAAAGCCACCTGGTTAGTCAGTACCAGAGGATCTGCCAGAGCAGAAAAACCTGGACATACACACATGCACGAGTACAGCCCACGCTCTTGCCCAGACTTTGCTGACAGGAGTCATTTACTCACTAGTAAATTTTGCCCTAAGCATTCTTTTCAGATGAGGTGTTTGGGCTTTTTTGTTATTATTTTCTCAAGGTTGCGAATCTCCCTGCCTTGACTATCCAGACAGTTTGTTTAGTAGAACCAGTAACCCAAAGACCTGGCAGAGTGAACAATTACATGAAGCATAAATTAGAAGGTAAACAGAGTAATATGAATCCAGGCACCAGCAAAAGGAAAAGATGGGAAGCAAAAAGTTTGACTAGGGAGATATTTTCAAACTCTAAGCACAGGTAAGAAATCAAGAAAGAAATTCAGGGCGCCATGCCTGTGCAGCGCAACAAAAGCCCCGGTGATAACCCTTTTCAAACAAAACTTCATAGAAATGCACAGCTGGACCTTGATGTTCAAGGGAGGAGCCTGTGGAGAGGCAAGCCTGCTTGGCAATACAACGCTGCGAAACAACCGTTCCCCTGTCTTGTTCAGGGGGATGCTTTTTTTATAATTATTATCTTTTAAGACTGCATCCACTTTAGGGATTCTCTCTTCTGCCTACAGCTGAGACAGCCCACCCCTGCCCCCACCCCCTAAGAATTAAAAGCACAAGATCTTTGCTCTGTTTGTCACTGTATATAAAGCTCATCGACTATAAAATTACCATGCCACAGCTTCAAGAAATCACCCAGCAATAATCAGGCCTTACAAAATTGATGTAGAGACAGATGTTTAATAGTTACAATTGCCTGACTCCTCATGGTTTTACACAGACCACCGCTGTCAGGGTTAAAAATAAATTCTATGCAAACATCTTAATGATTATTCAAAAATTTGCTCCACTGCAATAAAAAAAATAAATAAATCTGCCAACACTAATATAAGATTTGAAGCAATGTTATTGCCCAATGGGATTTTTTGACACTATATCCAAGTCATTTCATAAATTGCTTTCTGGAAGAAAAAGCTAATGCACACAGTGCCTCAAAGATCAACTTTTTGAAAGTGGGAAAGGAATTCTGATGACCAACTACCAGCAACCTCTTTGCCCCATGAAAAACTGCAGCCAAACTGGAAGTAAGCCAGAAAGCTGTCTTGCTGCACATCCCAACTGTGTGCTAAAAGAACTGGGAGAGCAACAGATACAGTTTAAGTACTCTAAATATTTAATTTTAAATAACTAAGATAGCTATTTCCAAGGAAGCAAGTGTGTGTCAGGGCAGGCCAGTGGTTTCTTCATGAAAGGAGAAACAACCGAAGGGCAAATAGAACTCAAACACTGAAATTCCATGTACAAGACACCGGTGCAGCTAAAGCTACCTGATAAATGCAAAATCCAACAGCTTGCTTCTTATTTACTGCTTGTTGAGCACACAGGCCACATACAGCAAGCTAAGGTGGTACCCACGGCCAACAGCCGTATCCCAGGATAAAACACTACCTGAAGTAATCTAAATGTGCACAGCCGACCTTAACGAAAGGTCAAAAAACACAGCTCAACTCTACAGACTAAGAATTCCTTTCGAGAGTAAAAGCTCTAGGATTTTATTGTGGCTTAAGGCCACAAAATGCACCTATACACTCAGCATAATTACCTGAGTCTTTCATCATTTTGACTAGAATTAGGTAAATCACTAGAAATTGGCCACAAACGGGCCCCCAGACAACCCCTTAATCCACACAGCTCCCCCTTCTCCAAGAGCACAGCTAAAAAGAGGCAGGTGAAGCTTGGGAGTAAACAGCAAAGCATCTCGAAGTGTTAAATAATCCTATCAATCTACCAGAGCTGGAAGTACACAGCCACAATCCATCAGCTGTTTGCATTTTAGGAATATTTCCGTATTTGTCACCAGCTCTCATACAGAATGCGTTATTTGTCACTAGTGCTGCCAGCACAGACCAAACAGGAGGTTCTACACATCCTGGCAAACCAGGATGTGACCCGAGTTATTCAAACTCTGCTGCTTTCCAACCTGAGCCACAGCAACGTCATGAACTGGCACATTGTCTGCTGGGCTTAAGGGGTCCCAGCACTGGGGGCTCCTGCACGAGGCCTCTTCACGGAAGGCAACGGCACATGCCAACGTTAGCCTGGAATAGAAACTTAGGGGAAATTTAAAGCAAATTAGGGTTTTTTTTCTGAAGTAACTGAATAAAAGGTTAATATAATTCTGAATGTGCAAAGATTAAAAGGGTTTATATAGATTTTCCCACAGTTAGAGAAAATTACACTTAAGACTTATTTTTCATTTTCTACTTCAGTTTTTAAGTGATGAATACCACCACGGTATCTGAGCTCCTTTTTTTAACCACCTCAAGGATCAAGGAGAAGAGTAGTAAGGAGTTAAGAGTATCTGAAAGAAAATACGCTTTTTTTGTTGGAGGGTTTTCATGCTTTTGAGTTCTGTTCAGCAGTTTGTATCTTCTGTTCACGCAGAAGCTGCTTAAGTCACCCCATAAATTTATTGTTACCAAGACGACAAGAAGCAGTTTTAAGCAAAGCAATAAATGGTTTTCCACAGCTTCTCTTGATAGTGTTTCTTCTGCAGGGGAATTAATCAACAATTCAGTATGAAGGCTACGCAGGTTTGATCCCAGAAGGAGAGCAAAGTGGAGCAGTCAATGATAATGCAGACAACCTGGTCTCAAAAAAACACATAAATCAGCTTTCAGGAACATCAAAATCTCAGACTGATTCTCCAGTAGTAGGCCCAAAGCTATTGGTGGTCAAACTACTGGCAAAATCTCTACTAAACATAAATTCCCAAATTTCAGCAGAAACAGGCTCCATGTCCAGCAGCACAGCCTTATGCTGCCAGAGAGGAAACACTCCTCCAGCCCCAGTTACCAAGCGATTCAAAGAAACTTAAAAACACCCAAAACATCATTATAGACATGTTTCATCAGACCCCCAAGAAAGAAAGTTGCAAGGCTTGCTTTTTAAAAAAACAAACAAAAAACCCCCAAGATGTCAAAGCCTCTTGAACGAACTAGTTTTGTAACAACCTTAAAGTACTGAGTGAAGAAACTGGATCTGATGTCAGAGGTTGGTTTTCAAGACAGAGTCTAACCAGGGCAATAGCTGGAACTTGAGCCTTGTTTACAGTAAACCATGTGGATACCCAACCTTAATGATTCACTGCGTCAGAGCTCTGGCCCTTTAACAATCAAGGAAGACCAGAATAACGCAGCACTGCACAGAAACCTCACAAACCATTCAAGCTATTAGTCAACCCTGCATTTTTATAGTGTTTGCTGCCTACTTGAATAAGCAAATTATTTAAGAAAAGTTACACTCGCTTTGGTCAAGTCAAAAGCTTTGCAGTTCTGTGTAAGGCTGACTTACTTACCACTAGAAGTGGTATTAGGAAACTGGAAAAAGGGCTTTTGGGTGTTTCTTGGGATAACTGCTGGGAGAGGAAAACATCCTGTCAAGTGACGGGTTAGTAGAAGCTGTTAGTAGAAGCTGTAAGACAGCTTCTAGCCTACTGCAGCAATAGTTTAATAAACATTAAACAATCTAATTGTGAAATATTAATTTTTAAACTCCAGTTTTCCACCTCAGCCATTTAGATCTGAGCAGTGAAGCAAACTGAGATATGGACTCAAAAGTGAGCCTGTCTCTAAACCTCCAGCCCCTCCGGTAACACCTCCGCTGCCTGTTCTCTCTCACTGCTCCAGACAGCGCTGCCAAACTGAGGGCAAACCTCTCACGGAGGTCGCTTTCTTTAGTGCCAAAGGCATCTATAACCTCACAGTCTGGCCTAGGAAGCCTGGTTTGCAGCATCATCACGCTCTCCTCATTAGTTCAAAACATAAACAGAAAACACGACGCATACTGCCATGCCTCCAGACTTTGCTTTGGCATCACGTGCATCGCTGCTGTTTCTCCATCCATGAATTGTCGAGCGTATTTTCCCACCACATAGCAATACAGCAAAGATTAGGGAGATAAGATCACACCTGAAGTAAAAATAAAGGGCTAAAATTCACTTTCCCTGGGGTAACCTGACAGATAAACCCCGCAGACACAACAGACCCTTACAGACAGCAAAAACCCTACCAAGTTCAAGGTAAAAGGACAAGCACAGTCACACATCAGAGCGTCTGAACAGCCTGAACTGTGACAACAAACCTTCTTTTGAAAAAAAATTCAGAACCATGAAACAGTTTGGGTTTTTAGACCAAAGCTTTCCCCCTCCCCGGCGATCCCACCACCCCCTTCAGGGAAATCGGCCCCAGCCCCTGCGCTCACCCACTGCTAGGCCGGGGCCACCACCACTAGTGCTGGGGCTGGGTCTGGGGCTGGTGCCACCTTTGCAGGAGAAAAATTCATTCAGCCATCCAGAACAAAGCGAGTGTTTGAAAAGGAGGAATTCCCACTTGCTGGGTGAACCAAATCTCTGCCTGGAACATCCCTCAGTGCAGACCACAGAGAGCTGGAGGACCTGCTGCCTAGGCCGCCTCACTGCAGACCATAGAGCCCTGGCAGACTGTCGGCAGGAAGTAGGCCCTGTGGGGGCCAGGGGTACCCCCACAGGGGCTCCAGCACGTTGTCCCCCCCCAGCACCTGCCCACACTCCTGCCTGTGCCGTGAGGGGGGATTGGGGACCTGGGGGGATTCTTGGGGGGGTCTTACTGGGGTTCTGTGGGAGTTGTGGGGGTTATTGGGGTCCGGGGGGGGGGGGGTGTATTTGGGTCCTAGAGGGAGTGTAATGGAGTCAGGGGGGGTGGGGGGGTCCTGGAGGGGTTTGGGAGGTTTATTGGGGTCCTTGAGGGGGGTCTTGAGGGAGATATTGGTGTCTGAGGTGGGGTTATTGGGGACATCCTGGAGAGGGTTCTGGGGGAGATATTGGGGTCTGGGGGAGGGTCTTGGTGCTGGGGGGTGTTACTGGAGTCATGGGGGAGTTGAGGGGGTTATTTGTGTCCGGGGGAGGGTCTAATGGTCTCCTGGGGGAGGTTTCTGGGGGAGATATACTGGTATCCTGGGGGATAGTAATGGGGTGCAAGAAGGGTCTGGTGGGGGCTAGTGGGGTCCTGGGGGGGATCTTGTGGGGAAAAATGAAGTTCTGGGTGTCTCCTGTGGGGGCTAAGGGGCTTAGGGGAGTCCTGGGGGTGGGCTGGTAGGGTCCCGGGGAGATATTTGGGCTCTTGAGAGGTAAAATGGAGAACTGGGGGGCAAGTAGGATCTGGGGGGGCACTAATGAGGTTGGGGGATAGAGGGGTGCTGAGGGTGTTTTGGAGGGACCTGAGGGTGGCAAATGCTGTTTGGGTGGGTTGCCGGGGGGAGTTAGGATTCCTGGGGGTCCCAGGGGTACCTGTCCCCCACCCCCCAGCGGGTGCTGCTGCCTCAGGTGTAGCCTGAGAACATCAGCCCCGACTATCTCCGGTACCAGTGCTGGGACGCCCTGCAGGTGCTACTGGGAGCACTGGGAGGGACTGGGACAGGGCTGGGGGTCACCAGGAAGGGTACTGTGTGGGGGCTTGGGGGGATTTGGAGGTGTTGGGAGGGAGTGGGGGGGTCTGGGAGGTAACTGGGAGGGAGGCATGGGGTACTGGGAGGTAACGGGATGGCAACTGGGAATACTGGGATGGGTTGGGGGTTACTAGGAGGTAATTGGGAGGCAGCTGAGGGCTACTGGGAGGGAACTCAGGGGCACTGGGATGACCTGGGAGCACCAGCAGAGGACTGCAGACACTGGAAGGTGGTTGGGGGCCACTGGGAAGAGCCATGGCAGTGCTGGGAGAGACTGGGAGGTAACTGGGAGGGAGGTGGTGTAGGTGGGGGTAACTGGGTGGTAACTGGGAGCACTGGGATGGGCTGGGGGTCACTGGTAATTGAATGTGGTGGGGGACTACTGGGAGGTGTCTGGGGCTTAAGGAGAAGGACTGGGAAGTAGCTGGGAAGGAGGTGGAGCAGGTGGGGGTAACTGGGAGGTAACTGGGGGTGACTGGGAGCACTGGGCAGGCGCTGTGCAGACCCTGATGGGCGCCCTGGCCACCCAGGTGGTCCTCCAGGCCGTGGGGGTGGGGGACGGCTCGGCCACTGTCACCGGGGCCACCCTCACCTGGGTGCTGTGGGGTGAGACTCCCAAACCCCCTTTTCACCCCAAAATCATCCATGGCCCCAGGATCCATGTTTCACCATCAAATCCCCCAATTTTGCCACAAAATTTCCACGTTTGACCCCCAAATCTCCCTTTTTTGACTCCCAAATCTCCCACTTTTGATCCCAGCATTTCCCAGCTTGACACCAAATCAGCCTCAGCATCCCCAAAAATCCTATTTTTCATCCCAAAGTCTATCTTGAATCTCAAAATTCCACAGTTTTACCCCAAAATGTGCACCAGCACCCCCAAAAGCCCCCCACTTTTACCCCAAAATTCTCTTTGGACCCCAGAATCCCCCAGCTGGACCCCAGAATGTTCTAGCAACTAACCAGTGCCCAGTCAGAACCAGCCCAGCTCCCCAGTACAAGAGAGGATTTTGGTGCTGGGACAAATGGGGATGTGCCAGCTTGGCGCACGGGTGCCTTTTTGTGCCCTGAGGTGTCTCGGGAGGGGCAGGATGGGCTAAAGCTTCCCTCCTCCTCCTCCTCTCCGGGCTGGGACCGGGTGTGCGGTCCTGGGGGCAGCGGCAGAGGCCGGGGGGGACCCTGCTCAGCACACTCAGGGTGGTCCCCGTGGGAAGGACACTATGGAGTCCCAGTGGCTTGTGGCTCCAGCTTTATTTAAAAAAAAAAATTATTCAAGTACAGCCTTTTTCCAGAGAATTTCATCTCTGGGAGGCTCAGAAGGGCCAGCAGCACAGCGACCGCAGGCTCCATCTTGATATCAGCCTCTGCTCTGTTGTCAGGATGGAGACAGTCTCGGCTGCCAGGGACCTGACGGACAGTTCAGTGTCTTTCCTCAAGGGCAGGAGCGCTGCGAGAGAAGGGAGCAGAGCAGACGTGAACCCCCACTGCCCGCAGGGACCCCCAGGACCCCCCTCCAGCCCATGCCAGCCCCATCCATCTCCTTTCCTGGCCAGGAGGAGCCGGTGAGACAACCAGAGAGGCTGAAGCGGCTGCTCGGGAATGACCCATGTGCCCCCGACACACAAAGGAGCTCAGGACTGGGCCAGGCCACAGAGTCATTTTTTCGTTTGCCGTATGAGCTACTCTAGAGTTGTGTGTGCCCTCAACGAGCCCGTGTATTGATCTGAGCATCACAATGTGGAGTCTGGACATCATCAGCCTCCTGGCAAGGGGCAGGACAGAGACGGATGTTCTTTCCCCACAAATTCCCTTCCTTTTTTGGTGAGAAAACAAAATTCCTCCCATTTCAAGACCTTACTAAAGAGATATGCTAACCTATGTGTTAGGACACAAACAACTTGTGAAACTGCTCTTGAAAAAAACCTTCTGAAACTGCTCGTCTGCCCCCAGAGTGTTTTCCTGGAGCGGGGCCGGGCAAGGCAGCACCTGCCCGGGCTCTGTCCCCTACTCACCGTTGCAGATCTGCCACAGCCTCTCCTGGCTGAGGATCCTCCGGCGCCTCACAGCAAGCCCTGGGGCACAGAGCTAATGTCAGAGCTCTGCTCGCCCTCAGCAGGGCTGTCCCCCAGCAAGGACAGCTCCCGAGGGTGCTGGGAACCACCAAGACCCCCAGCGAGCCCCACCAGTGGGGACTGGGGCTGGGTGGCCAGAAATGGGTCCCCGGAGACTCACCGATGAACCTGACGGCTGCTTCTCGCACGGTGGCCTGAGGGTTCTCCAGGTAGGGCAGGCTCTGGAGCAGATATTCATCCACCCTGCTCCTGTTGTGCGTTATCTGAGGGAGCACAAGGGCACAGGGCTGGTACGGACCCTCCGCAGCCGTCCGGACCAGTCCTTCCTGCCAGCACCCCCGCTCCCTCCCAGTGACTCCCACCTCCCAGCCAGGAGCCCCGTGGGGCTGAAGGCCAGAGAGAGCTGCAGGCAGAGGGGGCTGGGGGTGCTGAGACCCCTCCGTCCCGCTGCCAGGGCCCAAATGGGCCGGGGTCTCCTGGAGAAGAGCCCTTGGGGCTGCGTGCTGGAGGGCAGGGAAGGGGGATGCAGCTGGAGCAGTGGGGTTGGAGCAGGGCAGCGATGCAGAGCGGCACAGCCCCCTCCACGGCACGGCTGCAGCCCCCGTCCAGCCCGGCCCTGGGGTTTGGGGGTTGTCCTCACCAAGCACTCTCCAATCAGGTGTGTCTGCCATGTCTTGGCCACGGAGCTGAGCCTCCTCCAGCCCAGGAACTCTGCACAGGCGCTGAGGGTGTCCTGGGAAGCCTGTGGAGAAGCAGAGGCTGGGAGATGGCACCAGAACCGAGGGAAGGACACCTGGCGTCCTCCTCCTCTGGGCCTGGCTTTGAGCTGGAGGGATGGGGTGATCCCAGGATTGGATCCCCCTTCATTCCTGGGGCCATCCCGCATTCTGAGAGCTGGCCCTGACTGAGCAGGGAAGTGTCTGTGCCAGGTTCTCTGGCCCTGCTCATGCTGGGGCTGCAGGGACCCTTCCTGTGGGCTGAGTGGGACCCCACCTCCCCATTCAGCTCTGCAGCTGGTGGGACCAGTGCAGCGGGACCCTGCGGTGACACGCAATCCCATTGTCCCTCACACCCAGCCCACCCCCGTGGTGTCAGCACGCCCTTCCCCGCGACACCAATCGCTGGTCACTGCACCTTGGCCACGCTCTCGATCTGGTCGCTCATATGGAAGAACAGTGGGAGCAGGACACTCTGCACTGTTTTCACCATTTTTTTCTTGTTTCTCCCCACCGCAGTCTTCATCACATCTTTGAAGAGGCGGATGGAGACCTCCCGCAGCTGTCTGGACTCCTGGCAGGGAGGAGGACAGAGGGAGCTCAGCACCCTGCCCACGGGGAGCAGGGGGGTTAGCGTGGCTGATGGGAGAGGAGCTGCTCCGGGGTTGGATCCTGAACACAGGAGCTGCCAGCCAGACCTTCAGCTCCGGCTCAACGGCCCCAGAGACCTGAAAGACCCCGGAAGAGGAGCGGGGACGGGAAGAGCCCCAAAAGGCTATGCAAGAGGAGCAAGGGGGGGACCCCTGCCCAAATGCTTCCCGCATGGCCACACTGAAGGGCAGCCATCTTGCACCCATCGCCTCGGCTCAGGCTCCCATGGCAGCCTTACATCATCAAAGAGGGGCAGGATCTTCTCCGCCAGCCTCAGGGAGAAGAGGTTGGCCTCTTCCCTCTTCATGTGACCCATCACGTTGATGAACAACACCAAAGCCTTCGTCTTGACATCAGCATTGGCATCTGTCAGGGTCTCCAGTATGTCAGGCAGCAGCACCGGCATTTTTCTGGCCTGTACGAAACACACCGTTGCCTTTTTGTGAAGCGGTGAAAGAACCCCCACCGCCCCAGCCCCCGGCTGCCGATGTGGCTCCCCTTGCCAACCCCCCGCTCACCGTTTCAGGTGTTTTCGAGAGCGTGATGAGGCCCGTGAGCACCATCGAGAGCATCACTGGGCTGGGACGCCTCAGGTATCTCTGGGCTTTGTACAGGGAAGCAAACTCCTCCGTGTCAATGTCGGCGCAGACCAGGAGCTAAAATGGAGACAGTGGTGAGAGACGAGCAGAGCTGCGGGGCTCCCTCCCCACCACCAGCACGGTCCATGGCAAGTGTCTCCTCTCCCCCTGAAGTCAACTCAGAGTCCCCACATCTCTGACCCAGGACCAGCAACTGCCTTGACTCTGGTTTCTTCCCCTTCCCGGGGTCTCCAGGTTGCAGAGCTGGGCAGGGGGATGCAGGCAGGGGGGAGGGCAAAGTGCTGCCTGTGCTGGGACAGGCTTGGTGGGGCCATACCAGCATGGGGTGGGCCCAAGCATGTGGCACAGGGGTCTGGCTGGTGCTGAGCAGGGGAAGGAGGAGGAAGAGGAGGAAGGCAGAGCGCTGGGGCTGAGCGTGTGTCACTCACAGCCAAGGGGTAGATGCAGGCGTCCTCCGTGGCAGAGCTGAACACCCTGCGCAGCCGCCAGTCCTGCAGCACGCTGAGCAGCTCTGACAAGACGCTCCACAAATCCCAGGGCGTGGAGATCATCACCTCCCACATGGCCATGGCAGCGCTGCGGAGCCAGAGCAAACTCGGTCAGTCGGGCTGCCTCGGCTCCTCCGCACCCCGGCCCTGCCCACCCCCCTCATTTCGGGGTGCCCGGGGAGGCAGAGGGGGGGTGAGGTTCTGTTCCCATGGGCAGGGGCTCCACTTTGGCCAGCTCTGGCTGATGGGGGAAGCATGGTGGGATGGAGAGCCCTGCTCCTTGGGGATATCCCGCAGTTTTCCGTGGGTCTGGCAGCCAGAGAGTCTTTGGGCCACTCTCCCCGTGGGGAACGAGCCCTCAAGGCTGTCAGCGACGGTACCTGTCACACGTTGGAGAGATCCTCAGAAGGCTCCTGACCACCTCCCTGGGGCTCCACCTGGTCAGCAGCAGCAGCAGTGAGTCCAGGCTGCGCCGGGCTGGCTCCGTGCAGATGTGCTCCACATTGTTGTGGATGTGTCTCATAATTTTTGGCACCTGGAGGGGACATGGGTAAAGATGGTGCTGCTGTTCCCACCCTTCCCTGCTGCCTTGAAGTGGTTTCGGGTGCCTGAGAGAGCCGGGTTAGGGCAGGAGGGAAGAACAAGACTTGACACGTCTTGGCGCAGGAGGACAATCCAGCCACGGGGCACTTACATCCATCAGCCAGGACGCTGGCTCTCTCACGGCCATGTCCACGACATCGCTGCCCATCTGCCTGTCGAGGACATCGTCTGCCGTCAAGGCCTCGATGGCCACAAGGAGAATGTCCATCCTCTGAGAAGGCCGCAGGTATTCGCCAAACACCTACGGGAGGAGACATGGCGGGGGAAGGCGTGTCACTCCGAGCATGCCGACGGTGCTGCACGGCTGAGCAGCTCCACCCTCCCTGGGACCCTTTGCTCGCACAAGCTGATGCCAACGGACAAGGGGTCCCTGCGAGGGGGGAGCTCATTACCATTGTCATGTTGCTGCTGTCAAGCGAAGAAAGCAACCAGGTGCTCTCAGAATCCTGTCTTGGTTGGAGCTCTGGGTGCTCGGGATTCTCCTCCAGCAGTGTCTCACCTACATGGAAACATGGAAGAGTCGGTAGGACACACCATCTTCGCCAGCAAGCCTCCCGGACAGCAGAAGGAGCTTTAAATGGCACCATGCTGAGGAAACGGGGTCCCGGCATCGAGCCAGCCCCGGGGAGCCCTCTACTCACTGATCTGCAGCAGCTGGACCGTGGACACCTCACAGGGCTCTGGTGGAGAGCTGCTCTCCTGGGGAGCATCCACCTCCTCCCAAACCATCCTGGGGCAGCTGGGGGGTCTCTCTGCCATCCTCAAAAACGGAGGAAAGTGGTTGAGGGACAGTGGGTGGGTTCAGCTTAAGGGAAATGACGGGGGCAGTGGGAAAGACGGGGGCTGTGCTCAGGAGTCTCCTCGCTGCGCTCCTGCCCTGTCCCTTCCCCGTCTTGTCAGACACTGCGGGGCTGCGCTGCTTAGATACGGTGCCATGGGGTGACACGGAGGCGTGTCACAAAGGGGGGTCACATTGTGACCCGTCACCCAGGCCGGGTGGGGCAGGGGTTCCGCTGTGGGGGGTAGGGACCCAGATCGCCATTGGGCCATGGCTCCTCTCGGGGTGCCCCCAGGCCCCCATCATGTCCCCTCAGGACCTTCCTGTACCCCCCGGCTTGTCCCAGAGGGTTCACACACCCCAGCACGGCCCCCGGACCTTCTGCTTTGATCCCAACAGAAACACTCCAGACTGCCCCGTCTCTACTTTGCGGTCACCTGAAGCGTTTGCTCGCCTGTGTCCAGTTCTTTCCCACACTCACAGAGTATGTTTAATCTGCTACAACAGTGTCCTGGTTTCAGCTGGGATAGAGTTAATTTTCTTGAGCTGGGAGGGGGTACAGCCGGAGTGCCAGGCCCAGACTGACCACTGGAGTGTTCCATATCCCGTGACGTTATGCTCAGGATATAAAGCAGGTGCGTTCTCTCTTGCTTCCAGTTTTGCAATGGCGGGATTTCCGTTCTGTCGGGATCGCTGGTCGGGAGCGGGCTGGGTATCGGTTGGTGGGTGGTGAACAGTCGCCTTGTGCATTACCCGTTTGTACTTTCTATTGTTGTTATTGCTTTATTTTATTACAATCACTAAACTGGTGGTTTTTTATCTCAACCTACGAGTTTTCCTGGTGTCCCTCCACTCTCTTCCCCCATTCCCCCGACGGGGGGAGGGTGAGCGACCGGTTGCGTGCTGTTTGGCTCCGACCAAGTTCAAACCATGACAGTCCTTTTTGGCGCCCAGCGTGGGGTGCGAAGGGTTGAGATAACGGCAGATCTGGTCAGTGTGTCATAACAATTTGTTAGCAGCATTCATTATATTGGGTTATCAATTGCTGGTCATAATGTCAATCACTTGGCTCCTTAAAATTTCATCATCTCATTTGCTGTATATAGTCCCCGTGCTGCTGCTCACCACCCGTGGGAGCTGGATTATGTTGTTTGTTTTGCCGTACTATGTAACACTGATTTATGGCACGATGAAGTTGTTGGTCCTGAGGCTACTTACAACTGCGTTTGAGAATTTGGGGAATTTTGAATATCCTCGGAGTGCTGAGACTAACATTGTCGTCTTACCACTGGGAGCCAGCATGTTCCTGCATGGGTTCAGGCTTTGTTCAGGGTTAAGCAACTATTTAAGAGTATCACCCAGATATCTACCCCAGGGTTGGAGAATTATGAGTGGCTGGGGGCGTGGGACAGCATGGGCAAGTACCCAGGACAGTGGGCACCTCTGGTGTATTGGAACTTCACTCCCAAACAGGTGCAGAATCCCGAAAAACTAGTAAAATATTTGGAAAACATATGGTGTCACCCGGGTAATTCCAGAGAGACACAGCTCACTGCAACGTGCTGGGGCCTGGCCTGTGCCTACCGAGTCAGTGTGCAGAGGTGAAAGCCATCCAGCTGGCCTCGGCTATCGCCGAGCGAGAAAGGTGGCCAGTGCTCTGTCTCTGCACTGACTCATGGGTGGTGGCAAATGCGCCATGGGGGTGGTTACAGCAGTGAAACGGAGCCACTGGCAGCGCAGAGGCAAACCCGTCTGGGCTGCTGAATGATGGTGAGAGATTGCTGCTGGGGTAGGGAACCTGGCTGTGAAAGTACGTCCTGTAGATGCTCACGTACCCAGAGAGTTGGGCCACTGACAAACATCAGAACAACCAACAGGTGGATTAAGACTAAGGTGGCTCGAGTGGATCTGGACTGGCAGCATAAGGGTGAACAATTTATGGCTCGTTGGGCCCTTGACTCCTCGGGCCATCAGGGAAGAGATGGAACATATAGATGGGCTCATGACCGAGGGGTGGCCTTAACCATGGCTGCTATTGCACAGGTGATCCATGAATGTGAGACATGTGCTGCAATCAAGCAACCAAACGGTTAAAGCCCATTTGGTATGGAGGATGATGGTCAAAGTATAAATATGGGGAGGCCTGGCAGATTGATTATATCATGCTCCCACGAACTCGGCATGGCAAACACTGTGTGCTTACAGTGGTGGAAGCAGCCACTGGGTGGTTGGAAACTCATGCCGTGTCCCATGCCACTGCCCAGAACACCATTTTAGGCCTTGAGGAGAAAGTCCTGTGGCGGCATGGCACGCCAGAAAGGATTGAGTCAGATAATGGGACACATTTCCGAAACAACCTCATAGATGCCTGGGCCAAAGAGCATGGCACTGAGGGGGTGTATCACAGCCCCGATCCCACACCAGCCTCTGGGAAAATTGAGCGATACAATGGGTTGCTAAAAACTACACTGAGAGCAATGGGGGGTGGAACTTTCAAACACTGGGACGTGCATTTAGCAAAAGCCACCTGGTTAGTCAGTACCAGAGGATCTGCCAGAGCAGAAAAACCTGGACATACACACATGCACGAGTACAGCCCACGCTCTTGCCCAGACTTTGCTGACAGGAGTCATTTACTCACTAGTAAATTTTGCCCTAAGCATTCTTTTCAGATGAGGTGTTTGGGCTTTTTTGTTATTATTTTCTCAAGGTTGCGAATCTCCCTGCCTTGACTATCCAGACAGTTTGTTTAGTAGAACCAGTAACCCAAAGACCTGGCAGAGTGAACAATTACATGAAGCATAAATTAGAAGGTAAACAGAGTAATATGAATCCAGGCACCAGCAAAAGGAAAAGATGGGAAGCAAAAAGTTTGACTAGGGAGATATTTTCAAACTCTAAGCACAGGTAAGAAATCAAGAAAGAAATTCAGGGCGCCATGCCTGTGCAGCGCAACAAAAGCCCCGGTGATAACCCTTTTCAAACAAAACTTCATAGAAATGCACAGCTGGACCTTGATGTTCAAGGGAGGAGCCTGTGGAGAGGCAAGCCTGCTTGGCAATACAACGCTGCGAAACAACCGTTCCCCTGTCTTGTTCAGGGGGATGCTTTTTTTATAATTATTATCTTTTAAGACTGCATCCACTTTAGGGATTCTCTCTTCTGCCTACAGCTGAGACAGCCCACCCCTGCCCCCACCCCCTAAGAATTAAAAGCACAAGATCTTTGCTCTGTTTGTCACTGTATATAAAGCTCATCGACTATAAAATTACCATGCCACAGCTTCAAGAAATCACCCAGCAATAATCAGGCCTTACAAAATTGATGTAGAGACAGATGTTTAATAGTTACAATTGCCTGACTCCTCATGGTTTTACACAGACCACCGCTGTCAGGGTTAAAAATAAATTCTATGCAAACATCTTAATGATTATTCAAAAATTTGCTCCACTGCAATAAAAAAAATAAATAAATCTGCCAACACTAATATAAGATTTGAAGCAATGTTATTGCCCAATGGGATTTTTTGACACTATATCCAAGTCATTTCATAAATTGCTTTCTGGAAGAAAAAGCTAATGCACACAGTGCCTCAAAGATCAACTTTTTGAAAGTGGGAAAGGAATTCTGATGACCAACTACCAGCAACCTCTTTGCCCCATGAAAAACTGCAGCCAAACTGGAAGTAAGCCAGAAAGCTGTCTTGCTGCACATCCCAACTGTGTGCTAAAAGAACTGGGAGAGCAACAGATACAGTTTAAGTACTCTAAATATTTAATTTTAAATAACTAAGATAGCTATTTCCAAGGAAGCAAGTGTGTGTCAGGGCAGGCCAGTGGTTTCTTCATGAAAGGAGAAACAACCGAAGGGCAAATAGAACTCAAACACTGAAATTCCATGTACAAGACACCGGTGCAGCTAAAGCTACCTGATAAATGCAAAATCCAACAGCTTGCTTCTTATTTACTGCTTGTTGAGCACACAGGCCACATACAGCAAGCTAAGGTGGTACCCACGGCCAACAGCCGTATCCCAGGATAAAACACTACCTGAAGTAATCTAAATGTGCACAGCCGACCTTAACGAAAGGTCAAAAAACACAGCTCAACTCTACAGACTAAGAATTCCTTTCGAGAGTAAAAGCTCTAGGATTTTATTGTGGCTTAAGGCCACAAAATGCACCTATACACTCAGCATAATTACCTGAGTCTTTCATCATTTTGACTAGAATTAGGTAAATCACTAGAAATTGGCCACAAACGGGCCCCCAGACAACCCCTTAATCCACACAGCTCCCCCTTCTCCAAGAGCACAGCTAAAAAGAGGCAGGTGAAGCTTGGGAGTAAACAGCAAAGCATCTCGAAGTGTTAAATAATCCTATCAATCTACCAGAGCTGGAAGTACACAGCCACAATCCATCAGCTGTTTGCATTTTAGGAATATTTCCGTATTTGTCACCAGCTCTCATACAGAATGCGTTATTTGTCACTAGTGCTGCCAGCACAGACCAAACAGGAGGTTCTACACATCCTGGCAAACCAGGATGTGACCCGAGTTATTCAAACTCTGCTGCTTTCCAACCTGAGCCACAGCAACGTCATGAACTGGCACATTGTCTGCTGGGCTTAAGGGGTCCCAGCACTGGGGGCTCCTGCACGAGGCCTCTTCACGGAAGGCAACGGCACATGCCAACGTTAGCCTGGAATAGAAACTTAGGGGAAATTTAAAGCAAATTAGGGTTTTTTTTCTGAAGTAACTGAATAAAAGGTTAATATAATTCTGAATGTGCAAAGATTAAAAGGGTTTATATAGATTTTCCCACAGTTAGAGAAAATTACACTTAAGACTTATTTTTCATTTTCTACTTCAGTTTTTAAGTGATGAATACCACCACGGTATCTGAGCTCCTTTTTTTAACCACCTCAAGGATCAAGGAGAAGAGTAGTAAGGAGTTAAGAGTATCTGAAAGAAAATACGCTTTTTTTGTTGGAGGGTTTTCATGCTTTTGAGTTCTGTTCAGCAGTTTGTATCTTCTGTTCACGCAGAAGCTGCTTAAGTCACCCCATAAATTTATTGTTACCAAGACGACAAGAAGCAGTTTTAAGCAAAGCAATAAATGGTTTTCCACAGCTTCTCTTGATAGTGTTTCTTCTGCAGGGGAATTAATCAACAATTCAGTATGAAGGCTACGCAGGTTTGATCCCAGAAGGAGAGCAAAGTGGAGCAGTCAATGATAATGCAGACAACCTGGTCTCAAAAAAACACATAAATCAGCTTTCAGGAACATCAAAATCTCAGACTGATTCTCCAGTAGTAGGCCCAAAGCTATTGGTGGTCAAACTACTGGCAAAATCTCTACTAAACATAAATTCCCAAATTTCAGCAGAAACAGGCTCCATGTCCAGCAGCACAGCCTTATGCTGCCAGAGAGGAAACACTCCTCCAGCCCCAGTTACCAAGCGATTCAAAGAAACTTAAAAACACCCAAAACATCATTATAGACATGTTTCATCAGACCCCCAAGAAAGAAAGTTGCAAGGCTTGCTTTTTAAAAAAACAAACAAAAAACCCCCAAGATGTCAAAGCCTCTTGAACGAACTAGTTTTGTAACAACCTTAAAGTACTGAGTGAAGAAACTGGATCTGATGTCAGAGGTTGGTTTTCAAGACAGAGTCTAACCAGGGCAATAGCTGGAACTTGAGCCTTGTTTACAGTAAACCATGTGGATACCCAACCTTAATGATTCACTGCGTCAGAGCTCTGGCCCTTTAACAATCAAGGAAGACCAGAATAACGCAGCACTGCACAGAAACCTCACAAACCATTCAAGCTATTAGTCAACCCTGCATTTTTATAGTGTTTGCTGCCTACTTGAATAAGCAAATTATTTAAGAAAAGTTACACTCGCTTTGGTCAAGTCAAAAGCTTTGCAGTTCTGTGTAAGGCTGACTTACTTACCACTAGAAGTGGTATTAGGAAACTGGAAAAAGGGCTTTTGGGTGTTTCTTGGGATAACTGCTGGGAGAGGAAAACATCCTGTCAAGTGACGGGTTAGTAGAAGCTGTTAGTAGAAGCTGTAAGACAGCTTCTAGCCTACTGCAGCAATAGTTTAATAAACATTAAACAATCTAATTGTGAAATATTAATTTTTAAACTCCAGTTTTCCACCTCAGCCATTTAGATCTGAGCAGTGAAGCAAACTGAGATATGGACTCAAAAGTGAGCCTGTCTCTAAACCTCCAGCCCCTCCGGTAACACCTCCGCTGCCTGTTCTCTCTCACTGCTCCAGACAGCGCTGCCAAACTGAGGGCAAACCTCTCACGGAGGTCGCTTTCTTTAGTGCCAAAGGCATCTATAACCTCACAGTCTGGCCTAGGAAGCCTGGTTTGCAGCATCATCACGCTCTCCTCATTAGTTCAAAACATAAACAGAAAACACGACGCATACTGCCATGCCTCCCAGACTTTGCTTTGGCATCTCGTGCATCGCTGCTGTTTCTCCATCCATGAATTGTCGAGCGTATTTTCCCACCACATAGCAATACAGCAAAGATTAGGGAGATAAGATCACACCTGAAGTAAAAATAAAGGGCTAAAATTCACTTTCCCTGGGGTAACCTGACAGATAAACCCCGCAGACACAACAGACCCTTACAGACAGCAAAAACCCTACCAAGTTCAAGGTAAAAGGACAAGCACAGTCACACATCAGAGCGTCTGAACAGCCTGAACTGTGACAACAAACCTTCTTTTGAAAAAAAATTCAGAACCATGAAACAGTTTGGGTTTTTAGACCAAAGCTTTCCCCCTCCCCGGCGATCCCACCACCCCCTTCAGGGAAATCGGCCCCAGCCCCTGCGCTCACCCACTGCTAGGCCGGGGCCACCACCACTAGTGCTGGGGCTGGGTCTGGGGCTGGTGCCACCTTTGCAGGAGAAAAATTCATTCAGCCATCCAGAACAAAGCGAGTGTTTGAAAAGGAGGAATTCCCACTTGCTGGGTGAACCAAATCTCTGCCTGGAACATCCCTCAGTGCAGACCACAGAGAGCTGGAGGACCTGCTGCCTAGGCCGCCTCACTGCAGACCATAGAGCCCTGGCAGACTGTCGGCAGGAAGTAGGCCCTGTGGGGGCCAGGGGTACCCCCACAGGGGCTCCAGCACGTTGTCCCCCCCCAGCACCTGCCCACACTCCTGCCTGTGCCGTGAGGGGGGATTGGGGACCTGGGGGGATTCTTGGGGGGGTCTTACTGGGGTTCTGTGGGAGTTGTGGGGGTTATTGGGGTCCGGGGGGGGGGGGTGTATTTGGGTCCTAGAGGGAGTGTAATGGAGTCAGGGGGGGTGGGGGGGTCCTGGAGGGGTTTGGGAGGTTTATTGGGGTCCTTGAGGGGGGTCTTGAGGGAGATATTGGTGTCTGAGGTGGGGTTATTGGGGACATCCTGGAGAGGGTTCTGGGGGAGATATTGGGGTCTGGGGGAGGGTCTTGGTGCTGGGGGGTGTTATTGGAGTCATGGGGGAGTTGAGGGGGTTATTTGTGTCCGGGGGAGGGTCTAATGGTCTCCTGGGGGAGGTTTCTGGGGGAGATATATTGGTGTCCTGGGGGATAGTAATGGGGTGCAAGAAGGGTCTGGTGGGGGCTAGTGGGGTCCTGGGGGGGATCTTGTGGGGAAAAATGAAGTCCTGGGTGTCTCCTGTGGGGGCTAAGGGGCTTAGGGGAGTCCTGGGGGTGGGCTGGTAGGGTCCCGGGGAGATATTTGGGCTCTTGAGAGGTAAAATGGAGAACTGGGGGGCAAGTAGGATCTGGGGGGGCACTAATGAGATTGGGGGGTAGAGGGTGGCTGAGGGTGTTTTGGAGGGACCTGAGGGTGGCAAATGCTGTTTGGGTGGGTTGCAGGGGGGAGTTGGGATTCCTGGGGGTCCCAGGGGTACCTGTCCCCCACCCCCCAGCGGGTGCTGCTGCCCCAGGCGTAGCCTGAGAGCATCAGCCCCGACTATCTCCGGTACCAGTGCTGGGACGCCCTGCAGGTGCTACTGGGAGCACTGGGAGGGACTGGGACAGGGCTGGGGGTCACCAGGAAGGGTACTGTGTGGGGGCTTGGGGGGATTTGGAGGTGTTGGGAGGGAGTGGGGGGGTCTGGGAGGTAACTGGGAGGGAGGCATGGGGTACTGGGAGGTAACAGGATGGCAACTGAGAATACTGGGATGGGTTGGGGGCTACTGGGAGATAATTGAGAGGCAGCTGAGAGCTACTGGGAGGGTACTGAGAGGCACTGGGATAGACTGGGGGGCACCAGGAGGGGACTGGAGACACTGGGAGGTAGTTGGGGGCTACTGGATAGGGCTGGTGTTTTACTGGGAGAGACTGGGACGTAGCTGGGAGGGAGTCCGGGTGGGCGGCGTTAACTGGGTGGTAACTGGGAGGTAACTGGGGGTGACTGGGAGCACTGGGCAGACATGGTGCAAACCCTGACAGGCGCCCTGTCCACCCACGGACTGCTGCGGGGTGAGTCCCCTGACCCCAATCCCCCCCTTTTCACCCCAAAATTGCCCTTGGTCCCCAGATCAATGTTTGACCACCAAATCACCCAGTTTTATCCCAAAAAATTCCCCATTTCACCCCCAAATCAGCCTCAGCACACCCCAAAACTCCTATGTTTCACTCCAAAAATCTATCTTGAAACTCAAAATCCCACCGTTTTACTCCAAAATCTGCTCCAGCAACCCCAAAAGCCTCCCAGTTTGACTCCAAAATCCTCCTTGGACTCGAGAATCCCCCTGTTTTACCCCAAAATGTTCTAGTTTGGCTGCCAAATCTCCCGTGCTCACCCCAAAATCTCTCTTGGATCCATAAGAATCCCCCAGTTTGACCCCAGAAATTGCTCCAGTACCCCCAAAACCCTCCAGTTTCATCCCAAATTCCCCCATTTCACCCCAAATCCCCCCATAGCCACAATAATAGGCCCTGAAACAAAGTTGACCTCTAGATGAGCCTCACAACCAAACATTATCCATTATTATTATCTGCTAATTAGTAAAATCTGCATTACCATTAGCATTAATTATTAGTATCTGATCATTAATGAAATATGAATGCTCACTAGTGACAGATGCAGCTTGGACAGAATATAATCAGCAGTGAGGATGAAATGTCGTGAGAATGTACCCAGCTTCCCTCGTTCAGCTTGTTCAAGGCTGAGAACCCAAGTGTTTGCTTTGTTAGAAACTCCCTTGGTTCTCTCCCGAGCCCTGGCCAGGCTTTGGGTGGAATCCAACAGGAGCATGAAACCAGATGTTTCTGCTCAAAGAAAAGTGCAAGTCTTTCTGACTTGCTGATTTTTGGTCCCTAAGGCCAGACCCACTCACAGCGACTCTGGGTGCCTCAGCTACGGGTGGACGCCCCGCGTAGGATTTCCCACTCGCTGGGAAAGGCTCAACAAATCCTCGCTGCACCTGGGGCTGCCCAGCGCCTGCGGGGGTGGATGGTGGGAACGGGTGCGAGTGGGGATGGATCTTAATCACTATTCTCCCCGTCGTGTAGTAATGATTAGGTGCATTACCTTGCTTATTCTTATTTTTCTATAATTAACTGTATGGAGTAATTATTAAGTGTACTACTCTGTATTTTTCTTATTGCTTATTTTCTGTATTCCTTGCTTACCTCTTTTAATTATTAACAGTAAAATAAGCCTACTCTTTTTCCTCTGGTGTCTGAATTTAATTGGCATCCTCAATCAGCAGAGAAATTCTTAGCTAGCAATTTATAATAGCATGCAAATATTGTATTGCAAATTGCTAAAAAATATAAAGGAAGCATAAATGAGTAACTTCTGAAGTAAGTAACTTGGGTTTCTATAGCTTTTTGTGTTATCAGTTGTCCTTGGACTATTGAGGGAAAAAAAAGAATATCCCTTTGCTGTAGTAAAAATCTCTGCTATGTGAAAAAGACATGTCTTATTCATGAGGGTATTTAAAAGTTCAGGCTTTATTTTTTTTTATTTTAGCCTTCAGTGAATGTGGCTCTTTATAGGGATTGCTTTTTGCTTTGGTGGTGATCGTGGGTTTTTTCTTCAAATAAGGAAGTGATACAGAGTGAAAAATGGAAAGACAAAGATTTCTGCTGTGTTATTTTTATACTTCCTGTTTAGGATGATGAAGGGAGTTTTGTCAAAATTAAAGGAATTGCATAACAACAATCATCTTATGCCTTTTTTCAGGATTTACAGACTTGACAAATCAGCAGGTGGTAACTGACCTCATTTCTTGGGGTGCACAAGTGGTCACCTGGTTCTGTGGACCCAGTCTCCTTCCAGAGGGTGTAGGTGAGCCTGAACTGTGACCCGTTTGTGACCAGAAGACTCTCCAGTGAGTGATTCCGATGAACACGTGCTCAGCCCTGTTTCTGTACATGTTTCATCGATAACAAGTCGTGTTGGTTCAGCTGCAGCGTGTGTTGAAATTCTGTTCGTGAAACTGAGACTAGTCTGTTTGTTCAAACAGTGTAGAATAATGCAAGCAGTTTCTTTCCTGGATGTTTTTTAGAAAGAACAGTATGCCTCTGACTTCAGGGAGTTGCTTGTGTCCACAGCTTGAAAGACTTGTAATTTCAAACATATTACTATTAAACAAGAAATACTGTAATGCTTGTTTTTACAGTAAAAGCATTACCTACATGTTTTGAACTTTTTATTTATTGCTTGAGGAAGAAATACACCTTGGACAAACTTCTTTATTTGGATAGATTAGAAATTCAATTGCCAGCCTTAATTGTCTTACAAATGCTGATGTGACATGTTTAAAAACCATTCCCTTTGAGAATTGTTGGGATTTTTTTATAGCGACCTTCAGTTTACACTACATATTCTGAGTGCTACATCAACTTGACATGGCACTTGAGACAAGAAGGAATTGAGTCTTGTGTCTTACATCTCTTTTAGCAAAGGCAGAAACAGGACTGGCTTCTTTCAAAGTTGGAGTCTTGCCTGTGCTTGAGGCTCAGCTTGTACGATCTTCTGTCTTTTTAGTCCACAATTTCAGTTTAAAACTGTGATGTTACTTCTTTACCTTGCTTTTACTTTATTGCCGGTAGATGATGACATGCATTTGTCTAGACCTTTCTACAATTATCCTCTGATTCAGAGCTGCTATACTGGTCATCGACAGAAGCTTGAGCATTTATCAAGGTAAGCTAGAACACTTCCACTGCAAATTCAGGAGCCCTCACTTTGTTTCACTGAGCCTTGTTCAGAAATAAAACATACCAAAAGTTTAGTGTCAATGAGTCAAAGAAAACCATCCCTCTCCTCAAAAGCCCGCCCAAGCAGCAAATGATGCTGAATTGCGTTGCTCTTGTTGTTGCCCCCAGGACTGTTCACAGCTGGGGTATGAACAGAGGTTGCCAGGAAAGGACAGGTTAGTGCTGCTGGGTGAGCACAGCACACGGGGCGCTGCCAGCCTCCGTTACAGAGGTGTCCTAGAAGAAAGAAACAAAGTGTATGAGTTTTATTTTTGTTGTAAAATCCCTCATTTTCTTTGCATGGTGAAAACCTCTCAATGGGGATTTCTTAATGTCACTTCCCTAGAACCCTGCAGATAAATAATAGCATCTGCCAGTAGAAACAACGAATAATTTCAACAAAACAAGACTTCTCTTATCCTTTGAAGTTTCTGAAGAAGCACCTCTCCCTCCTTTCCTATCCCTTGCAGCCGAGCTGTGGCCTTTTCTTTCTTTTATCTCCCCGTAGTGGCCCCTGTGCTCAGCTCAGGACCGGAGGAGTCAAACCTGGTCTCCATGACCGTGGTGCCCACGTCATTGAGGTGCCTACAGACAGCTCTCAGATCACAGGGAGGGGGATGTGGCAGAGAGAAGCTCCTGGTTTCTGGACCAAGGTGGCTTTGGAAGTCCTCTCAGAACCGCCGAGGTGAGCCTGTGCTTGTTCTGCAGCGTGGCAATGGACTTCACAGCTAGAGCGCAGCAGGGCGTTAGCCAGCTGGGTTACAAGGTGCCCCATTTCTCACTGCTGGGGCAGCTCACCAGGGTGTGTGAGCAATGCAGAGTTAAGATTTTTGACCCCAAATCCTACTATAAACACTCGAGCCCTTTTTAAACCTGGAAAGCATTTCCTATCGGGAGACTTGAGAATCAGAATCTCCTTTTCCTTTTTTAACGGAAACTGAAAGCTGTAGACTGCATGGTCTGCATTAGGCAGGCTGAAAAATAAACCTCTGGGCACTTATGTCAAGCAGCTGGGTGTACAGAAGCTTGATGTATATGTCAACTGTGAAATAACACATGAAAAGGTGACAGTGAGTGAGCCTGTCATTCATTCTGTCTGATCTTGGCATAGAAATAAACATAAATTGTAGAAGACCCTTGCTGTATGAGACCAACACACTATTTTTTTTTTTATTTAAGAGGGACCGAGCGTGGGAGGAGAGGCCACAGCTCAGACATGACCTGGGGAAAAAAAATTGGTTTAGGGAACCTGGAGGTTTTTCTTCAGTCAACCACTTTCTCCCTCTTGTTGCTTGACAACAGGACTCCTGAGCCCCTGATGTTGCTTCCCTGTCAAACAGCAGATGATTCCAGAGTTCCTGGGTAAATTCATTCCTTGCTCTTGCAGACCTGCTCGGGGCTGCACATTGAGCAGGACTTTGCACATTTGACTTCTCCCTTGTGCTGCCCTGAGGTTGGGGGCATGTGTTGGATCTCCAGACTCTTTCTGGCCCCTGGAGAGAGGTGGTGGGTGCAGGCACTCACAGGGCCCTCAGCCTGCCGCGGGGGTCTGCCTGCTGTGGCACTAGTTGGCAGAGGTGGGAGAAGAGCTCTGAGACCGACTACCCAGCCTGACTTGCCGGTGGTTAACATCATGGCTCAAGTCACCAGCTGTAGTTGTCTGATTGCAGGGCAGCCTTCAGCGCTGTTTTATGCATTAGAAGATGTGAGTCAGTTTTGGCCAGTGTGTATCTGCTAGGCTATGCCTAGTTTTAAATTGAATGAAAGTGCCTCTGCTCTTTTTCTTGAGAGGTTTTTTTTTCCTCCCCATTGATCTTTGCTGCACTCTCTCTCCTCTATCACTCATAACAGTGCTGAGTGATAAAATGCCTCTTGCCTTTGAAGTCAGGTCTAATAACACCAATTTTTAAAGCAGTTTGAACTCTTTAGTGGAAGAAGATAGGACAATGATATGGCAATCATTAGTTTCTTGTTTGCCCCTAATCTGGTAGAATGTGTCTTGTGGCCTTTGATAACTGTAAGCACAGCAGCAAATAGTGATGGGTGTATTGCACTAGGATCTGCCATCTCAGTGATCATATTCTGCTTCCAGACGCCTTACAGGTCACAAAGTAATTTAACATCCAACGGCGATACATCAGGATGGTGCAGAAAATTCCCTCCTCCCTTTCAGAGAGATGATCCAGGCTGTTTGGAACCTTGGAGCAGGAGCTGACTTTTCCAAAGTCCAGCAGTATCCCAACCTGACCGTTACTGAGCAGGCTGCTGTGTAAAGGTCAATGAACTTGTCTGCCTGGATTAGTTGGAGGGGCCGTACAGGGACCAGCAGGGGGAATGAAATTCAATCTATACCAGCAGAAGAGTGGGAAAGTGACTGAAGGGGACGGGGTGTATTGGAGCTTTGGTAATAGGGCACTCCCTGTTGTGGGGTGGAGGTTTTCTTAATCCAAAAGCCTTTTAAATTTAAATATGTTTCTATTAGTTATATTTGTTTGCTGCTGGTTTGCATTCCACACTCTGGCATAGGAGCTAAACAGCACGGGGTGGCTTTTGGAGAGTAGTTAGGGGGCGGGCAGAGACATGAGTGTAACACTAATGTGCCCTGGAATCAGAGGGAGGCGTGCTGGTGCAAGAGGTCTGGGGTGAGTGTAAAGCAGGTGTGATTACGGAGGAAGTTAAAATGTCCAGCTCTTGTTCCCAAAACCTTGTAGGAAAGACTGAAAACAGCAGCAGAAGTGGTGCACTGGATGTGGTGGAGAACAGCTGTACCTTATACGAAGAACAATCGATCCTTCTTTGGAGGGTTGCTTAAATTACTTTTGGCCTCTCTGAAATGAGGAAGGTAAATGTGTCCAGTTGAATTTCCCCTTTGCTGTGTGCATAAACAAATTTAGAAAAGTGAATTTTTGCCCAGCCACAGGATGTCCTGAGATGAGTATGAGAGCAAGTGGGATAGATCGCTTCTGAGGAGCGCCTGCTATTTCCTACAGAAGTTAAAAAGACATGTCAACTTTTACATGTCTAAAGTCAGAAGAGATCTCAGTCTTTGGGGAGAGTTTGTAAAGCATTTAAGAGGATGAAACAGAGGAGTGGTTAAACTGATCGGTTGAGTTACCTCCTTAAATTGCATGTGGGTGTGTTGTTACATCTCTCGGGCACTTCAGAAAATAACCCCCTTTTCAAGAGGTCCTAAGCTGGTACCCTTCTAGACTGTGATTGCACGTAAGGATGTAATACTTCCAAGGAGAAATAGAATTTTGTTTTACATTATTTAACAAATTTGCCTGTGGCCTATCTACTACTCCCTGTTTTTTTGAACAGTTCACAAATGTGCCAGTTCTGTAGTTACGGGAATATATATAAAAAGTAAACTGTGCACACAGATACATTAGAAGAAACCAAAAACATTACACTTGAATATGAAAAGCTGCATCTTGGGATGTAGCATCTGAGCACACAACAACACAGATATGACTGAAGAGAAATACCCATGAGATCGGTTATTTACTGGAGTGTAGAGTCTGGGCCACGCTGGAGGGAAGTTAGTGCAGGCAGAAGAATGCAAGGACGAAGACAAGGCCAGCAAAATAAGGCTGGCAAAAACACACAAGATAGCAGATAAGTGAGAAACACCTGTGGTCAGCAAAAGCACACAAGTCTGAGCAAAACAGGGTATGAGATAAGGGAGTTTTTGCAAGTTTTGGGCTTTACGTGCTAATTGCTATTAACCAATGCAAATGCTTGTAGAGGCGCATGAACAGCGCGTGCAGATAACCTGTAGCCTATTAGAAGATAGATGAGCGCATGTACGGAACTTAGTAGAGTATAAATGTAACCAGGATTGGGAAATAAAGGTGGACGATCTGATCATCACATTGATGTTGTGTCGTTCCTGTTCCCGCACAGAGAAATAAGGACCCGGGCTAATGGTGACCCCGACAAATGGTGACCCCAACGTGCCAACGTGCTGATGTGCCAACGTGCCAACATGCCGACGTGACCTGCTATCAACATGAGTGATCTGCTACCGACGTGATCAGGAGAACTGTCCTTTTGGAGCCGATGTGATTTACTATCGACGTGATTTATGACGTGATAGAATCGTCGCTGATTCGGATAGAATCGTCTGAACAGAAGCCGGAGGAAGGCGGGGCTGTCGGCTGGCATTACTGGAGGTAAGCCAGGCTGCCCAAGAGAGGCAGGAGCGGATCCGCGCTAAGCCGGGAAAGTAGGGGCTTAGATACCGACAGCATGGGGCTCGCTGCATCAGCGACAGAAAAGGCTGCAGTTCGAAGTTTGATGCAGCTCGCAGAGGAGAGAGGTGGATCTCAAGGAAGGGGATTTAGCCACGCTGCTTCTCTAGTGTAAACGTAGGACATTAATCACTAATACTGATCAGTTGTATGATGAAGAAGTTTGGAAATCTGTTGGGACTGATTTGTGGGAATCGATTCAAGCAGGGAACAAGGAAGCGAGAAAATTAGCACCTACTTATCGAAGCGTGCGAGTGATATTGGAAGCAATGAAAGGTCGGGCTTGTGTTGCTGCTGCCGCTGCTCACGCAATTGCTGCCGCTGAGTGGAAGGAGAGTGACAAGGAGGAGAAAGAGAAGGAGGAAAAGAACTTGTTATTTGATGGTGTGCCTGCGTCCTCTAAAGTTGTGTGTCCTGTGTCAGAAAGGGAATTTTGGGCAAGTCCTAGGATTGAGATAGAACCCTGGGTGCCGCCAACAATGCCCTCTGCCCCACCTTTGCCTGGTTCATCTCCTCCTGATACTTTGTCGAATTCCATAGACCCAGTTAAAGTGCCGCTCCCTACGGATGTGGATGATGAGTCGTCTCGGGCAATCTATCCTAAACCTCATTCTGAACGCCTTGCTAGTCTGTTAAAAGAACAAGAGAAAGCAATGTCTGACCTTTTGGATGAAATGCAACGGCTAGATCGTGGGTCAGCCAAACAAGCTATTCGTGAGGCGTATAGAAAGGCTCATGAAGCCATAAGGGATGGTTTGAAAGCAGTCGAAGAGAGCATCTGTGGGCTAGAAGCTAGGGGTGTGCCCGGTGGGCAAAATAATTCTGAGAGACCCCCACAAGAGACTCAGATTACTGAGGAGAAATTGAGAGAGAAGGAAAAAAGAGCCAGAGCTTGGGTAATGCAGTTGTTAGAGGATGGAGAGATGACTCCAGAAGAGGCGGATAATTATCTGAGAGGTAAATTTGGAAATGGGCTTACATCAAAGGAACGGCGAGCATACGCAAAGTATAAAGAGTTAGAGAAGGGAGGAGGGGAAGTTAGTTCAAGGACTCCATTAAAATGGGTTGCTGGATGGCTGCAGGGTAAAGACGAAAGAAAAGGACATGAAAACAATGCCGCTTCTTCGGCATCCAGTCCTCCTGTGCCTGATCCGCCCTCCCCCCAGCACCCTAATTATACTGTCGGGCAGAGATGGAAGGGGGTGATTGAACATGCAGTCATAGAAGGGCAGATGCTGCCACCTAGTGTCACTGCAATGCCAGTTGTCGTGCAAGGGAACCAGCGGGTGTGGCATCCATTTGACTGCAAGACTGTGAATCAGTTACAAAGAAGAGTCATGGACTTTGGGTATGATAATAAACAAGTTATGACCGTGATACAATCTTTTTTTCGCAATCAAGATTTAGTGCCAACTGATATCAGAGCACTTTTGGAGATTATTCTTCCCCCTACTGCTTTTATGATGTTTAAAGATAGATGGCAGGAAAAATGTGAGATTTCAATGGTAAACAACCTCCATCAGTTGGATGGACATGATCCTTTAAGATTTGTTACACTTGATCAACTTATGGGGACAGGACAGTATTGTAATGGAGCAGCACAGGCAGCCTTGCACCCTCGTATAACACAACACTCTCAGGCACTGGCCTTAGAGGCGCTTCAAGAGCTGCCTCAAATTGGAAAACCGAGACTGCCTTATCATCAAGTGAAGCAAAAGCCAGATGAGCCATATATGTAATTTATTGATCGATTGAAAGAGGCACTGGATACTGCACCTAATCTTACACCTGATGCTAAAACAGCAGTGGGGAAAGATCTGGCATATCAAAGTGCAAATCAAAGATGCCAACAAGTGATTGCCAGTCTCCCACGAGGTGCTAGCCTGACACAGATGGTTGAGGCATATTCACGATTGCCACCGTTATTGGAGGAGCAAGAAAAGGCTACTATCCACGCAAGAGCCCTTGCTGCAGCTTTAAGACCTGTTACAAGTCAGGGAAAAGGAGATCCTGGACATAAAAATGCTAGCAAAAAGGAAGGATGTTTTTCATGTGGTAAACCTGATCATTTTAAGCGACAATGTCCTCACGCAAAGAAAGCTACCATAACAGCGCCATGTGCCGGTACCTGTAACTGATGTGATAAATTTGGGCATAAGGCCAGCGAGTGTCAATCAAAATGCAAGAAAGACGGGAGCCCCTTGCTGGGAAACTCCTCGCAGAGCGCCTTTCCGGGGGGCGCCAAGACACTCAAATTCCCCCAAGTGGCGGCTGCCTTGACGAGCTCTCAGCAGCCACCCGAGGAAGTGCAGGCCTCGATTTGGCTGTGGGAGTTGACATCACAATAGTAGATGATTCAGTGCATGTAGTTCCTTCCGCAGTTACAGGACCGTTAGGACATGGACTTAGTGCATTATTGATAGGGCGATCCTCGGCATCGAAGCAAGGAATTATGATTATTCCTGGATTAATTGATTCTGATTATACTGGACAAATTGGGATAATGGTGAGAACTCTAAACCCTCCAGCCACATTGCATAAAGGTGATCGTATTGCTCAATTTATTCCGTTTCGAGCACATGTTATTAAGAGTCAAGATCGTGAAAGAGGCGATCAAGGATTTGGGTCTACTGGACCAGTGACTGTTGCCTTTTCACAATTGATCACCAACAATAAGCCTATGAGAACAGTCACAATACTTGGGAATGATGGAGTTAAGATCTGCTCTGAACAAGTCATGCTTGACACCGGAGCTGATGTCACCATTACACCATATGCTGCATGGACACCTTCTTGGCCTTTGACTATGGCATCCAACATGGTTGTAGGAATTGGAGGAGCATCCCCTACACAGCAAAGTGCACATTTTGTTACCATTATAGATGACAAAGAAGGTCTCAGAGCACAAGTGAAACCATGTGTACTGCATACGACACTCTGGTTATTAGGGCGAGATGTCTTGTCTCAGTGGGGATGGGTATTACAAACGCCTTTCTAGGGGCGGCCATTGTAGTGAGCGACTCCCATCCTGTTTTAAAACTGAGCTGGTTAACTGATACTCCTGTATGGGTGGAGCAATGGCCGCTACCAACTGAGAAGCTCGCTCATTTAAGGGATCTCGTGCAAGAACAATTGAATGCTGGACACCTTGTCCCTTCTACCAGTCCGTGGAATACACCTGTGTTTACCATCAAAAAGAAGTCTGGAAAATGGAGACTGTTACAAGATCTGCGAGCGGTTAATGCAGTTCTGCAGGACATGGGAGCACTTCAGCCAGGATTACCCAATCCATCCATGCTCCCTCAGGGCTGGGACATTATGGTTATTGATTTGATTGTTTTTTTACAATACCTTTACATCCGGAGGATTATGAAAAATTTGACCTCTCTGTCTCTTCTACAAATAGAGCAAAACCTTCTGAGAGATATCATTGGGTAGTGTTACCACAGGGCATGAAAAATTCTCCCACAATATGTCAATGGTATGTGGATTTAGATCTACGACCCCTTCGAGAACATCATATCAACTGTATTTTGTATCACTACATGGATGATTTGTTGCTTTGCCAAAAAACACCCATTTCTGAAGAATTGATTCAAGAACTGATAGAAGGTCTAAATATAATGGGACTCGTTGTGGCCCCTGAAAAGGTGCAACGGACTGAGCCATGGAAATACCTAGGGATGACTTTATCTGAATCTACTGTTAGGTCACAGAAGCTATCAATAGTACAGAAAGTAAAAACATTAAATGATCTACAGAAATTGGTGGGAGATATTCAGTGGATCAGCAGTATTTGTGGCATTACTAACACAGCTGTGTAGAAAATCAGGGCTCCAAAACAGAGCCAATTAACTTCCAGAACTGCTTCTTTTCAGCTCATCAGTGAAAATCCCCCTGCAAAGAGCCTGGGGCACCTTATTCCATCTTCCCATTCCGGTGATTCAGGGAGTTCCAGAGATGGACTCTCCCGGTGGATCCCACCTCGCCTAAGAGCCAACACACGCACACGGCAGTGAGGAAGTTCACCAAGCTGGGACGGTTCTGGATCAGATCCCGTCTATCGTGCCAGCCGTGGGAGTGGGTTAGGGTCTGGGTGCCAGCAAAGGGCACAGGTGACAGTGAGGGTCTCAGCTCCAGCCGCTGGGACAGGACCAGTAGGTGTGTCCCGGGTGCAGCTACTGGAGGAACTGGGGTGAGTAAAGCGAGCAAGTTGCGGCAGCAGCAGGCGAAGCAGGACTGCAGGTCACAGCCCGTGGGCCTGGTGCTGCCTCTGGGGAGCCAAAGCGATCGCATCTCCCCCAGACGCCAGGAGAAGTGCGGGGATGTCACGTTTAACCGACTCCAAGGGGGGCGGCTGGTGAGCAGGAGGCCCCAGGAAAGCAGCACCGCGGCGGCAGCACCGGCGGGACAGAACACGGCGCGCTGGCGGCGGCAGCCCCGGGACCCGCCCCGGTACCCGCCAGGTCCCGGTGTCCGCTGCCGCCGCCCAGAGGGACGCCCGGCCCCGCTCCCCGCCTGCCCGCGGGCGGGAAACCCGCCCTCCAGGCCGGGCGGCCTCAGGCCCGCCGCCCCCCCGCCCCGGGCGGCGCGCTCGGACCTGCCCCCGCCGCGGCTCCCGCCGGCCCCGGCACGCCCCGGGCGGCAGAACGGGCGCGGCTCCCGCCGCCCCGGCAGAGCCGCGCCGCGCCGCGCCGCGCCGCGCCGGGCACGGCCCCTCCGCGGCCTCCTCCGCTCGGCAGCGCCCGCGGCCCCCGGCCAGGCCCAGCCGCCGCCGCCGCCGGAAGTGACGCTGCAACGGGGCGCCCGCGCGCCGCTCCCGGCAGGCAGCGGGGGGCAGCGGCTGCCATGGCAACGGCTCCCGCGGCGTCGGTCCCGCGGCAACGCCGCCGCCGCCGCCGCCCGCTCGGGAGGAGCCGCAGGACACTCCCGGCTCCGGACGCTGCCGGGCGCGCCGCGGGCTGGAGGCGGCCGCGGCCCCGGCCCCGGCCCGGACGGGAGCGGTGAGCTGGGGGCGGGGAGCGGCGCCGGAGCCCTCCGGGTGGGCCGGCGGCCCGGGACGGGGCGGGCGGGAGGCGCGGGGGAGGGCGCTGGGCGGGGCGGCGTCCCGCGGCGGGCGGGCGCTGTCGCCCCGGGGAGGCGGGAGCCCCTTTCCCCCCCTCCCCGTGTCCGTGCGGGTGTGCCCCGGGGTGTGCGCGACCGTCCCTGTCCGTGTGTCTCGCTGCCCCGCACGGCAGACTCGGTGCCCGGTGTCCGGCGGGCGGGTACGACGCGCTCCCGAGCTGGCTGCGGGTCTGGGAGCAGCGCGGGGACTGATCTCCGCTGCGGAATGCCTTAAGGGAATGGGGATCCCCGAAATAACTGCAAAATAGGCGGATTTCTGGCCAATCGTGCTCGACAGCCTGACTAGATCCACAGGTGGCGTGTACCCGAGGCTGGGGGTGGGAAGGACCCCCGGCTGCTTCTGCTTCACTCCTGAAAACAAAGACTCGTTTGGGCTGGAAAACATCCCTGGGGGTGGCTCAGCCCAAGGAGCCGTATGTGGTCCAGCACGAGTGCCCGGCAGAGGCTCGTGCGGCTGCTCGTGGGCAGGGGGCAGGAGCAGGACAGGGCCAGCACAGCTTGGAGAGTTTAGTTCCAGCGCAATTACTTGGTTTGACTTTTGTCAAAATATGCTCTCGTCTTTTTCCTATCTAAACCCTGGTCTCCCTTGGAAGTGTGTTTCAAAGGACACCGTGTTAATCATAAACTCACTGCATCCAAGCAGTTGTTTATGAGTGGGGTGGCAGACAGAGCCCTGCCTGTGCCCTTCACACACACCGGCATTAGTCACGCTCTGTTCAAAACTTGAACCCTGAAGAGCCAGATCTCACCGTGAGGAGAAGCCAAGCCGAGCGGTCAGGTCGTGCTGCGTCTCTGTTCGGTTCTCTCGGTGCCCACACAGGGTTCTGCAGCCTTGAAGGTGACTGTTAGAGGTTCCTGTGTCTAAACTGTAACATTTTTGTCTCTCTGAGATAGCGATGATCTTTGGTGTCTTTCTCTCGTAGAACATGGCTTCAGCAGATAAGGAGTTTTCAGAAGATGGCAATTTTTCGCCAAAAGGTGGCACCAGCAAGCTGCCAGCAGATGCATCTCCCGACTCGAGATGCCCCATCTGCTTGGACAGATGTGACAATGTCGCCTATCTAGATCGCTGCTTGCACAGGTTCTGTTTCAGCTGTGTGCAGGAGTGGTCAGACAGCAAAGCAGAATGCCCCCTCTGCAAGCGACCCTTTCTTTCCATTTTCCATACGATTCGTGCTGACGATGCCTTTGAAGAGTATATACCCAGCCCGTCAGAAAACAGCTCTGCCTTAGCGGGGGAACGCCGCGCTGGCAGTTCACCTTCCCCAAGGACGCTGTCACCAGATAACGGGGTACTGTTTGACGGGCTGTCTGACCAACCCGTGCGGGAGAGGGTCGGAGAGATCCAGCTTATGCTAAGGACTCTGGCCTGGATGAGGCAGGCGAGCGCAGAGGGCACCTCTCTGCCGCGGATTCCGGAGGAGGACATGATCAGCTTCCGCAGAGCTCTGTACCGCAGCGCTGGGCGGATTCGTAGCATTCAGGGCGGTGGCCGCTATCGAGACGTTTCAGCAGAGTTTTTCCACCGCAACCCTGCTTGCCTTCACAGGTTGGCTCCTTGGTTGAAGCGAGAACTTACAGTCCAGCTCGGTGCCCGAGGATCGTTGGCAAACGTTGTGCAGCGCGTTATCGTGAGTAACGTGACCAGGTATGATCTGGACAGTCAGGCCTTTGCTGACGAGCTAAAGCCGTTGTTGCTGAATCGCACTGAACGCTTCTTACATGAATTCATCGCGTTTGCCCGGTGTCCTTTTAACTTAGAAGCATACGATCTACACGCCAATTATGACTGTCCTGCACCATCATACGCTGAAGGAAACCACTCAGACTTACCAATTCTTACATCCCCAGATATGGCGTATGGGCTCCACACAGAGACTTGGATAGATTGGATCGGTGGCCAACGTCAACGGGATGGGCTTCAACAAGGGCAAGTGCCAGGTCCTGCACTTGGGCCACAACAACCCCCTGCATGGCTACAGGCTCGGGGAGGTGTGGCTGGAGCTGTCTGGAAGAGAAGGATCTGGGGGTTCTAATTGACAAGTGTAGGGAATGGCACTCGGAAGATCTTGCAATGTACGGAAAGAGTAGTTACAACCTCCCCTCCTTTCCTTTGTTACTAAATAAGGTAATGGGTAGGCCTGTAATGCCGAGGGCACACCCACGGAGGAGGTGCTTGGCGAGCGTATATATGCAAGTTGGGCAGTTCAATAAACGGACATTTTGTATCCACCACGTTGGTGTCTGTACTGATGTCCCTGAGAAGGTCTTAACCCCCTGCGGTATCTGGCCCTGCGACCTGAGCGCCACCAACAGGTGGATAGGCAGGCTTAAAGATGCAGAGCCGGCTACAATAAGTGGTGACCCCGACGTGATCTACAGTTACCGTCGTCGGTGCCCAGCAGGGGGTGAAGGAGCTCCACGCAGCACGGGAGACCCCCCCGGCGCGCCATGGGTGCCATAATTCAGGTACTGAAAAGATGGGGCGAGCAACATAAGACTTCTATGAAGTCAAAGACACTGAAAGCTATGCTACAAAAACTGATAGGGCTCGGCGTGTTGCCGGAGCCAATAGACTGCATGAAGCCGGAGCTCTGGCCACAGATAGAGGCGGTGCTGACGGAGCAGGCGAAGCTGGGAAGGCCAGAGCACTTAGTGGCTTGGGGGAAGGCAAACGCGATGATGATAGCTACCCAGGAGGAGCAACAGGCGTGGCGGGATGCGAAGAAGGGTCTGCGGGGTCTCGCGGAGGAGACCACCCAAACGGAGGAGCTCACGGCGAGCTCCGACGATGAGGAGGGGGAAGACATAGTAGGGAACTAGAGGCGTGGCCCATAGAAGGCAAGCCATCGGGGGGAGAGGGGGGCGGAGAACAGGGGAAGAAGGGTGCGATCCCGTCTGCGCCCCCGGCACCCCCCCGTGTACCCTTGGGAGGAGATGCGGAGGGTGGAAACCGAGTGTGTAAACAAGAATCAGCAGAAAAGGGGCGCGCGAACATGCAGCGTTCGGGGGTGGATATGGGGGCGGTCCGGCAGCCACAAGAGCAGGGGCAAGTCGCCCAAGGGCCGGGCCAAGGAGGGCAACCTGGGCAGGACCCGCTCCTTGATTGGTTGCCGGGCGCTCCTCAAACCCCCGTGCGTGCCCGCCATGGAGTGCAGTGGGGCCGGCAGAGCCTCGCCATATAAGGGAACTGAGCGACCCGTTCGCTCATTGGCGGGAGCCAAGGACCCGGATAGGGTCGGATGGCGAATCGGAGAGCGACGAAGCAGAACATGACCAAAAATGGAAGCATGAGAGAGGTTGGGGGGCGCGGCCCAACCAGCGGGAGGTCCACCCACCGTTAGAGCCGCCCGCGGAGGGAATGAAAGGGCTGACAACGAACTCGCTAGGGCGGTGCAGGAACTATCCGCTGCAGTTAGAGAGAACAGGCGGCTGGTGGGGGGGGGCTTGGCGCCATCCCCTGTGCCGAGGACACCCACAGATTGGCAACTCATAGCCAAGGAGTGCATTATGTCGGCGGTGAAGCTTGAGCCTGCAGCAATACATGCCTACCCAGTCAGGGTTACCCCCACAGGGCAGCAGGAGTGGTATCCGCTTGACATGAAGGCAGTGCAAACCCTATTTAAGGCAGTTGCTGAACACGGCTTAGGACACCCAGGAACAACTTTGCTATTAGAAACCGTTTTGGCATTGCCACTGACCCCCTCTGACATGCGACAGCTGGCGAAAGCGGTGTTAAAACCGGCAATGTATTTGCTGTGGAAGGAGGCATGGGGAAGCCGAGTTACTGCTGTAGTCCATGCGGCCACCGATCAACAGCACCCCTTACATGGGCCTACCCATGACCGCCTATTAGGGCGGGGCGCTTTTGCAACGATGCCGGCTCAGTTACAACTGCGGCCCAGAGAATTCACGGCCGCTACGGAAGCTGGCAAACAGACCTCACAGGACGTTTACGCAACATGGCTCTGTTACACTTTGGAAAGGAACCTGATATGATCCTCATCCCCTGGAAGCAGCAGATGTGGGAAAATATGGTTGCTCGTTCTGAAGACTTACAATGTGCCATCTTTGACTTTCCGGGCTCCATAACAACAGGAAAAGGCCTACAGTGGATTACTCACCTGAAAACGCTCCAGTTACAACTTACCCTACCTCTATCAATGCGCCCGCTTCAGGGCACAACATATTTTACAGACACCTCGTCGCCATCTCAGACAGCCGCAGTTGTGTGGAAGACTGAGGGACGCTGGGAAAAGAGGATGTGAACCCAGACCGACAAATCTGTACAGTGGCTGGAGGCCAAAGCGGTACAAATGGCACTCCAACAGCAGCCAGAAAATCCTATTAATGTTGTTACGGACTCTTTGTATGTCTATAAGCTCGTGCACAAAATGACAACAGTAGGGTTCGTGCAAACGGAAGCCTCGACTCTACTTTATGAGGCTCTACAACAACGCACAGGACAGGCCTTTATTACCCAGTCACCAATCCCTACCGGGTCCAATTATAGAAGGCAACCATCAGGCGGATCAGGCGGCACAGGGTGTGTGGTCAAGAGACGCCGCAAAGAACCTACACGCCTTCCTACACCTTGGAGCGAAAGCCCTAGCAAAAACATGCCAGACTCCCCTGTCACAAGCAAAGAATATAGTGGCACTTTGCCCCTATTGCCAAAAAGGCCCACTGTGGGAGGCAGGCGTCAACCCGCGAGGCCTCTCCTCTAACCAGATTTGGCAAACCGACATAACGGAATGTGACTTGTTAAAGCCAAATAAATACCTTATAGTAACTATCGACACCTTTAGTTCCACAATACTAGCCACGATGAGTCGTAAACAGACAGCCAGACACGTCATTGTTCATTGGGAGGGCGTTATTGCATTATTAGGAAAACCACAGGAAATCAAGACAGACAATGGCCCTTGCTTCATTGCTAAGCGCACACAAAAGAATGGTGCGCGTTATGGGACATCAAGTTAGTGCACGGCCTCCCTTACAATAGTCAAGGTCAAGCCATAGTGGAGCGTGCACATCGCACCCTAAAAACGAAACTCCAACAGCTTGGGGAGGGGGAAGGCCACGCAGGAACAATACCTGTAGACCGCCAACAAGCTCTCCTGTCACGCGCCCTGTATACTCTAAATCATTTCGTTAGGGGTGAGGAATCCACACCTCCCCTGTGGAAACACTTTGTGCCAACGCAGGAGACGAAAAACTATCCCTTAGTCCAAATCAGGGAACCAGGCTCGATAACTTGGGAGACGGGGTGGTCGCTGAGAGTACTTGGGCGTGGGTACGCGGCAGTGGAAAAGGATGGTATAATTAAGTGGGTACCTGCACGGTGTGTAAAACCTGATCTAACATGAGATGGAGCTTTGTTTTACAGCATTGGTGGTGAATCACCCTCCTTGGCTGTGCATTGCTGAGTCACGCAGGACACTGGAGGGAGTGGGCGCGAGCACGTCACCGCAAAGACGTCTGCATTCCCTTAGATACGGGAGCGGAATCCTGCTATGTCTTCATCACAGCCGCCTTTCATAACGGGTCTAGAGAGCCAGTGCCCATATCTGAATCTAAGTATGGAACCGAACTCATGCATAAGGATGTACGAGAGCGCTTCCAAAAAACGCAGTATGTCTTAGAGACCATTAACATGCTGGTTGACATAACTGCGCAGGGAGGCTGTAAAAGTGTGATGTTTAGAAACGTAACCTTTTGTTGCATACAAGACAAAGACTATGATAAAATTGGGAGAGAAAATGTACTAATTACGCAGCTGTTGGAGAACATCAAGAAAACAGCTACCTTTACGAAACCGGAATGGTTTGGGCAGCTTGACAAGGTGTGGGCTTGGTTCACTGGTTGGTTTACTTGGGATTGGCTCATTTGGGGAGTCATTGGGGTATGTAGCGTACTCCTTGTTATTTGCATTGCTTTTACCTGTATTAGCGCTATGGTTCGTAAGTTGTTTAAGAAGGTTAACGTTTTATTAACAAGATAATGTTATAAAGCTTGGGGGGGGGAAGTGTAGGGAATGGCACTCGGAAGATCTCGCGATGTACGGAAAGAGTAGTTACAACCTCCCCTCCTTTCCTTTGTTACTAAATAAGGTAATGGGTAGGCCTGTAATGCCGAGGGCACACCCACGGAGGAGGTGCTTGGCGAGCATATATATGCAAGTTGCGCAGTTCAATAAACGGACATTTTGTATCCACCACGTTGGTGTCTGTACTGATGTCCCCGAGAAGGTCTTAACCCCCTGTGGTATCTGGCCCTGCGACCTGAGCGCCACCAACAGGTGGATAGGCAGGCTTAAAGATGCAGAGCCGGCTACAATAGACAAGCAGCTGACCATGAGCCAGCAGTGTGCCCAGGGGGCCAAGAAAGCCAACGGCATCCTGGCTTGTGTTAGAAATAGTGTGACCAGCAGAAGCAGGGAGGTGATAGTCCCCCTGTGCTCTGCACTGGTGAGGCCACACCTGGAGCGTTGTGTCCAGTTTTGGGCACCTCAATACGAGAGAGATCTCGAGGTGCTGGAGCGAGGGCAGAGGAGGGCAACGAGGCTGGGGAAGGGCCTGGAGAATAAATCCTGTGAGGAGAGATTGAAGGAGCTGGGGCTGTTCAGTGTGAGGAGTAGAAGAATGTGTCAAAGTTATATGAAGTAAGCAAGCAAATTTATCAGGGCCTGCTTGCTGTGCTCACTGGGTGCTTTGGGCGCTGAGCATCCCTGTCCCCTCTGTCCCCGGGGTCCCAGAGCTGCCCCCACCGCGTCCCTGGGAGCAGGGCGGAGCAGGGACCGGGGCTGCAGGGGAGCTCGGGGGGGGGGGGGGGGGGGCGGTGACACCCCCTGCCCCACGCCTCGGGGCTGGGGACATCCCTTGTGTGAGAGGGGATGCCTGGGGCAGGGGGGTGCCTGGGGCAGGGGGTTGCACTCGTCCTCCTGCAGGATCTGTGTCCCTGCACAGAAGCTGCTTTTTTGGGGAGGATCTGGGGAGGGGGTTACTGATGGAGCTCAGTGTGTGGGGGCTCTTGTGCTGGGCGAGAGGCACCTGGAGGCTGCAGCACTTTCCATGTCGGGGGCTGGGAGCTGGAGCCCCTTCTCCCCGCCAGCGGAGCCGGGCAGGGAGCAAGCTTTGCTCCCGGAGAGAGAAAGTGCCGGCCTGTCTCCCTTTCTTCCCCGGGGCTGCGCTGTGAGTGCACGCGGGCTGTGGGTGAAACGTGGAGGGGACGGGGGCTGCCTGCCTCGTGCCGCTGGCCTTGCCCGCCTTGGTTTGCACAGGGCCTTTGGGCTGTTTTGGCCTGGAATCTCTTTTGCACGGTGTGTACCTGAGGGCTTAGCTTCTTCTTGCTCTGTCTATACAATGCTGTGGAGGCTGAGGATGAAAAGTGCAGCAGGTGGCCTAGCTGGGAGGGACTGCAAAGCCAACTCCCCCTCCCTGTCCTTTCCCTGCATTTGAACTCCGTAGGTGATTTTCTGAGCAGCAGTTCCTGCGTACATCCAGGGAAAGCAGTGGTGGGCTTGGCAGGGCTAGGTCTACAGCTGCACTCGATGATCTTAAAGGTCTTTTCCAACCTAAATGGTTCTATGAAATGTGGTCCAGATGCCAGAAAAAGAGTAAATAAGGAGTTGCAAAGTTGCCGAGCCAGGATGAGAGAGGTCAGATGCTGGGAAAGGGAAAATAGTACTGTAAATACTTAAGGCAGGAGCCACAGCTGTAAATGAGAGTATGTGGAGCTGGGGACTCTCCAGCAGACCCTTGGAAGGGACCCTTGGTTCCTCTCAGTGTCAGCTGACAGCTGAAGTTCATTAAATAACAGGAAGGTGTAACACTGGGCTCCTATTCATTCTCTCAGCTATGGTAGAGCTTCTGTCATTAATTGCAGGATGACAGTACCAAAGTGATAAAATCCAGAGGGACTGGAATATAAAGGTGACGGGTGAGGCTTCCTGGGTAGCGAGACTTGATTTAGAAAGCACTCAGCCACTTAGCAGTGGGCTGGAGGGGCAAGAGATTAGTCCTGGAAATTCTCCTCCTCCTTTCCTGGCTCCCTTGAGATGCAACATCTAGAAGATCTTGAGGGGTCTTCATCTAGATGAGAAAATAGAGTGAAATAACCATCTCACAATGTCCACCTGGTGTAATGGTGGCGAGTAAGCTGACCTTACGTTGGTAATGACGCCGTTTATGTGATAATTATAGCTAAGCAGGTGGGTGATTCCTGGGCAAGAAATGTGACCTTTCTACTTAAGCCTGAACAGGGCAAGATGATATAACTGAACAAAATGGTTCAATAGAACCCTGAGTCTCATCCCAGCCCAACACCAGCAGCCGTCCCTCGCCCCTGGACAGCCAGACCGTCCACCCCGGCACCCCGAGAGCTGGGCCCGACACCAGCAGCCATCGCCTGTGCTGGAAACCTGTCCCGCCTGCCACAGAGCCCCAGGGGCCTGGCCCTCGCCAGCCCGGACAAGCGCCCGGCCCGCCCGCCTCCAGCCCGGCCTCCACGCCCAGCCAGCACAGGCAGCCAGCTGCTGTGGCACCAGCCCAGCACCCTCCAGCCCCCCGAATAATGGAATCCACAGCCCCGGCCCCGAGCCCATTGCCCCAGCCCTCCTGCAAGGGCCGGAGGCAGCCCCGCCAGGGCTCGGGTTGGGAGAGACGACACACTCCCGACTGACAGCTCCATGGGCCGACCGTTTATTTCAGAAGAACTGCACAGCAATAAACACAGCTGAGAGGCACAAAAGAGTCTGAAGGCAAGCAGAGAGAGGTCCCCGTGGAGTGGAGTCCTTGGAGACTGATGCCTTTGGGGGACGATTCTCGCTCAGGACAGGCCAGGAAACCAGATGAAACTCTGGAGTGGGAAGACTCCAGCAGCCCCTCTGCTAACAGCCACGCCTGGAGCCTGCTGACACTTCCCTGTCCGCTGCCGTACCAGCATCTAGTGCGGGGAGGAAGAAAGAGAAGTGTGAGATGTTACGGGCAGGGAGAAGGCAGAGAAGTCCCGCAGGCTGAGCTCCAGCCACCCGGGATGGGATCTGCGTGCGATGGAGCCTCAAGGCGTCTGTGAGCTGGGAGAGGCCCCTTGTGCCCAAGCCCCTGAGCAGGTCCCAGGGGCAGCTGCTCAGCCAAGGGCAGCCAAGACCTTGGGTGTCCCGTGCAGGTGTCCCGCCTCGGGGCAAGGTGTCTTGGGGCAGGACTGTGCCAGGGAAGGACACGCTCTCTGGTTTGGAAAGGGGAGAGCCAGCCATCAGAGGGATCCCTCTGTCTGCAGCCAGGACTTTTACATGCCACATGGAAAGCCTCTTCTGGGTGCCCAGGCAGTCCCCCTTGGGTTGGTCCAGCCCAAAGCCAGCCTCCAGATGCTGCTGCTGCCTCATGAGGGGTGTCAGAGAAATCCCCTCTTTCCCCCAGGGCTGCCCTCAGTGGAGGGATGGGCCTTGCAGCCAGGGGAAGCACAGCCCTTTTTGGAGACAGTTACCAGGGGAGCTGCCTCTGCTGCTCTTGACGCCGCCTGTTGTTCTCAGTGACCTGCTTGAATATGTCCCTCCGTTGGTGATACGGCTCCAGCCTTCTGAGGACCTGGACCGCTCGTGGGGAAAGGTGGCTGCAACAACAGGGAACAACAGCCCTCAGCCTCTGCCAGAGACCCCCTCTGCCTCTCCCCTCGTCCAGCCCCTGCACCCCCCAGTCCCGCGTGTACCCACCCTTTCACCCTGGGGTGAGTTTTGGGCCTTGGCCCGGAGGGGGGTAAGCCAGGTCACGGCCATGTCAGGAGACATCAGAGGGTCTCCTGTGGAACCCCAGGACGCAGGGATGGAGGACCTGGCCGTCTCTGCGGGGTCACGGCTGCTCGACTGCCCCAGGCTGTGTCCAGAGCTGGTGCACACTTACTCAGTCTGGAGTCTTCCCAGCTGGGCGGCTGCTGCTGTCATCTGCTCTGCTGGGAGAGGGTTTTCAGCCTGTCTCCACCTCTTGTTGGCCTCCTTTCTCCTGGGCTGGGCTGGAGGGTGAGGAGTCCAAGAGCCAAGTGCCTGCCAAGGAGGAGACAGTCTCAGCAAACAGATGGGAAACAGAGGTGCTGCTTCCCAGAAGACTCTTGAAAGGGGCCTGCAGCAGGACCTGGAGTCAGGAGACTCAGCACCGCGTGCCTGCCATCATGGCTGACGGCTGCTCCTGCCCCTTGGATCCTGCTGCCAATCTCTCCCACACAGGGATGAGCAGGCAGAGCCCTGCCCTGCAGCTGGGTGTTAGTTCCTGCTCCCATCCCCTGGAGACCTGCTGCCCTGGGTGCCCCGACAGAGAGAGTCACTGCTGCTCTCCGCAGTGCCCACCACTGCCCATACCTGGGGTGGCTGTCGGTGCTCCCCTGCAGACCAGGCTTCCCTTGCCTCCCATTCTGCCTTTGCTTGCTCTCGCCACTCCTTCCACCAGTTCTGCCCTTTCTCCCACTCTGCAGACAGCTGCCGGACCTCCTGGAGGGGACAGAAATGCAGCAGCAGGCAGGATTAGTCTCAGCTCCTGGAGGGGCTTCCGTCGGGTCTGACCCGTGTTGCTGCCCCTTGCCTCAGCTTTGCCCTTGACATGCCAGGGGCCGTGGAGTCACGCCAGGCTCCTCAGCTCATGACAAACACAGCTGCGTGACCAAAGATCTCCGCTGCCAACACCCTAGAAAGGACTTGTACATTTTCCATAGCCCCTGGCCAGAGCAAAGTGTTTCATGACAACCCAGGGGGCAATAACAGGCGGGGAGGGTGTGCAGCACCTTCCTTTTTGTGAAGAAGACCTGAAGGAGGTGACAGACAGGTTCCAAGGAACGCAAGGGATCCTTTCAGGAGGACTCTCTGCACAAAGAGGCTTCTGCCAAGTCTCAAACAGCACGGTAGTCACGGCAAGGCACGTACCTGCAGTGCTCTCCTGCAGCCTTCGGATGCCGGGAGCGCAGCGGTGGACCTGTCTGGAGAAGCTGGCCCCTGCCGGCCTGTCTCCTTTGTCCTGGGGGAGCTGCCTGGGCATGGGGGGAGCACACTGCAAAGAGACACCGGGAGGAGTAGGCATGAGCGTGGGGAGGTTGGTCTCCCATTTTCACTGGGCATCAAAGCTCCCCAGGCTGGCAGAAGCAGCGGGAGAGGTGGGGCCATTTCCCAGGGCAGGGGGGAGCCTTTCCTGAGCCCCATTAGATGGGTGGGAGAGGAGTGCCCCTCCGCTCTGTTGTAAGGACAAGGGAGCTAGAGTGCACAAACATCCCCTGCCTTCCTCACTGAGGGGCCTGCGATGGGGCAGACAAGCTCTGAAAAACCGTGGGACATGTGCCAGGGACCCTCCCGAGTCCCTGGAGCCAGAGTGTCCCAAGGGGATGTCTCTCCTGCGTGAGTGCAGGGATCCCTTTCATCCCTTCCCACAAGGGTCTCACCTGGCAGAAGGCTTCTTGCCTGTGTCTTGCTGCCTGGTGCCTGGCCCCTGCGTTGGCAGCACAGGCAGGGGAAGTGCCACCCGTCTCTGCAGCAGCTTCCCAGGACACGCCTCTGCAGCTGGGAGGAAGCTCTCTGGAGCAGCCCCATGGGGAGGGCATTTCAACTGGGCTGTGGTCAGCCCTGGACAGCACGGACCCGTTCCCGTACTTCTTCTGGGCCTGTGCTTTTCTCCAGCCTTCTTGTGCCAGGTGGAGAAATCCTTGGCCGCTGCTCCGCCTGTAACAATGAACCGAAACCTGGAAAGCAAATGATGACACAGGCCTGAAGAAGGGTGACCGTTACCCCCTGCAGCTTCCCAGCACTAATGCTGACTGTCGTGCCAGGCATGGCATCCCTTTCCCGTGGTGGCCATGCACAGGTTCTGTTGGCAACCTCCCCCCAGCACCAGAAAGTGGAGCTTTAACCCTGTGCAGTTGGTTCTGTCTGATGTGGACGACGTCAGGCTGGGCATGAGAAACACTCGCCGTGCCCGATCACTCCGGGAGAACACAGGCCTCGCCCCAGCTCAGCACCAGCTAACCAGAAACCAGTCACTGCAGGGCTGATCCCTGACTTGGTGCTGAGCGTCGAGCCCCGACAACTCCGGAGCAGGAGCTGGGAAGCCGCGGGCTCAGTCTGCCGAGGGCTGCAGAGGAAACGCACTCACCTGGGGAACGCGTGGGCAGGAGCAGCCTCCATCCCCTGAGCAGTGGGTGCTCCCCTGGAGAGAGCCCCGCTCGGCATCCACAGCCTCTGCAAAGCCACACGGAGCTGTCAGAAGGTTTCCAAGGCAGTTTTTCTCTCGGCTCCCAGAGAAAGCAGAGCTGTCTCCCGCTCCAAAAGAGAGCCACTTTTCCAAACCTCTCTCCCAAATCCTCCCCCATGAACTTTAGCCCTTGCTCTGCTCTGGAGGAGCTGCACAGCAAACACTGACACTGCGCAATAACCCTGCGGGGCTCTTTGTTGGGCAAGGACCCAGAAACTCGGGAGAAACTTTCTGTGCTCATGGAGAGCTCAGTGGGGGTGAGCACAGGGACAGGCATTGGACTGGCCTGCCACGTCCAGGCTGGCCAGTGACAACTGGGTGGCTCACCCTTCACCAGGCTTCCCGAAGACGCTGAAGCAGCCCTCAAAACCTGAGCGACTTACAGTGTGAAGCAGCGCGATCTGGCTGGCCTCGCTCTCCAGCCCCGTGACGCAGTCGTAATAAAACCGCATGCACAGGACGTCATCTCTGCAGGACAGCACGCCAATGTCCTTGAAGGCGAAGGCCAGGCGCTGCCTGTTCCTCAGCTGGAAAGAGTACAGGAAGATGGTCTCTTGCACACAGTCCTGCACCACGTGCGGCGGGAAGGAGGTGGCTTGCGATAGCCACCCGTAGTTCAGCGTCTTGATCTCAATGTTGCCTGCGAGGAGGAGGAACATCGTCAGTGCCACAGCAGGCCAAATTTCCATGTCAGGTTCCTGACAAACTGCCAGAGCAAAGGTCATTTACAGAAACAGCTCGTGGGGAGTGCTTTGTTTTGGGGGAGCTCAAGGCACCCCCTGACCCTTGGAGGCAATTCTCGACTTCTCCCCTCCCTTTACAAAGAGCAGAGAGCACGCACCCCGCCCCCAGACATGGAGGGGGCAAGTGGAGGTTGGCCACTGCCTTCTCACCAGGGATAGCCACTGTGGGGAATGCGAGCTCCTGCAGACATATCGCGTCAATGTCCAGCTGGAAGACTGGTCTTCGAACCACATACACCTCTTCTTCGCCGCTGAATCGCTCTTGGACCACAGCGAAGGTCCCGAGTCCTGTGACCAGGACACCCTGCCCAGGAAAAAGACAAAAAGGCTGATGAGTGCAGACTTCAGAGATGGGAAAAGTGAAAGCTTTGGGAAGAGCCCACGTTCTCCATTTCTTGTCTTCCCCTCCTCAAGATATTTGCTAACATCCTTCGGCTAGAGAAGATCCCCGGCATTTCCAGCACAGGGAATAGCCCTTGGACTGATTCCCAGGGATTATCCTTGGCATGGACCCAGCATAATCCCATCTCTCTCTGCTTGGTCTCGTCGCTCTGATCACAGGAAAAGGGAAGCCCGCATCCTGTGTGCCAAATGCTTTCTCAGACTAGATCTGGACTTGCTTTCTCTCCTGGCTGACCAAGAAGCAGCTGTGGGCACACGGGGTTGTCTTGGTGTGCTGCCATGATGCTCAGGGAGGGATTGCTCGCCGGGGCCTGGGATCGGGAGAGAAAAGGGGGACCAAGACGCCAGCCCACCTTGTCCAGTTTCAGCTGTCCCAGGATGTATGCAGACACGGCATCCCAGATAGCCACAACCTCTGCAAAGCAAGGGAAGGAAAGAGGTGTCAGGCTCCAGGCCAGCCATCTCACAGCCTCTTGGCAAGGTCCTCGCCCAGGGGGTGCCAGATGCAGGTGTCCAAAACCAGCCCAGACAAACGCTGCCGTGGCTGCGGAGCTGGGCTGTGCCCCAATTTATGACTGCCAGCCTTACGCTGCTCCTGGGGCAGGGCTGAAGCAGAAATGGGGATGTGAGAAGGGCTGAGGAACCAGGGCTGTGGCCATCTAACGCAGCTGGAATGCAGGACCCCTTTTCATCCCAGAGCCAGAACCCCAAGAGGTACCAGCTCCCAGGGGAAGCTGGCCCTGGATGGCCCCCTTCACAAGGGGAACATGCCAACCGTGGGTCCTGGTTGCCACATGGTCCCCTGAGCCCGGTGGGACCCTCAGGCAGGGCTCTCGCAGCAGCCCCCAGCCCTGTCCAGCCACTCCCACAACCCAGCAGCCCCAGCTTTTGACAGTGGACAGCCCCACTGTCCTTTGGGAAGGAGCTCCTGAAAACCTTACCCTCGGGGGAGAGCTGCAGGAGCGTGGGGAACAAGCTGCACAGCTCAAAGCTGACAGCCACGGTGCAGCAACCCTCCATTGCACTTGTTGCTCGTCTGCAGCTCCGGTAAAAAGATGCTCTTCAGAGAGTGTCTCCTCTCTTCTCCGATGTGCCCCTGCTCCTCTTGCCTGTCAGTGAGGGTCCGCCAGTGCAGCCCTGCTGCCTCCCGACCCTGGTGCTGGCTCTGGAGCAGCTCCGAAGGGCAGCGCTGGGGAGCCCTTGAGCAGTGTCCAGCAGCGCCCAGGCCTTGCTGGGAAGTGCTGGCACGGCTGCGGCACCGGGGAGACATCCCCTGTGATGTGGGGCATCCCCCTGTGACATCAGTCCGCATCACTGGAAGGTGCATTTATGACATCAGCAGGGAGGCGGCACAGCTGGTGAGAGAGGAGAGAGATTTTACCTCTTGTCCTGGGAAAGCCATCCCCTTTCTCACCAGTCTTTTTCCAAAAATCCCGTCTGTCTCTGCTGCTGGAGCCAGTCCAGGCAGGGGGGTTTGGGGGTTGGCTGCGGTTGGGCAGTTACAAGAGATGGCATCGAAGGCCTGTGGGGAGCAAAAAAGGAAAAATTGCTTTGCTTACCTGCGAGAAAAAGAAGATCTTTTGCTTCCAACAGCGGACACGTGGACTTCAGGGGCTAAAATACTGCACATGCTTCTTGAAGAGCTGAAATCGGCTTCACTCCCTGGAAAGAAGGGAAGAGTAAAAACATGATGGAAATTAGAACTCAAAGACTGTTTGCAAAATCACAATGAATCATAAGCGTCCTTCCTTTGTCTGTCCCCCCGCTACAGAAGCCACGTTAGGACTCGGCTGGGAACATTTGTTGTGACGACCTGTTTTCTTTCTCACAGCCTCCTTTTCCAGAGGCAGGAACACTTCCCCAAAATTCAGTGACTGCCTCAAAAATGAAGATAGCCTTTCAGGCAATGGAGCAAGCAGCGAGACAAAGTGTAAGAAAAAGAAAAAAAAGGTGAGGAGTGCGAGTGTGGAGATCTACTGACACAACAGAGCCATTTAACTTCCAGAACTGCTTCTTTTCAGCTCATCAGTGAAAATCCCCCTGCAAAGAGCCTGGGGCACCTTCTTCCATCTTCCCATTCCGGTGATTCAGGGAGTTCCAGAGATGGACTCTCCCGGTGGATCCCACCTCGCCTAAGAGCCAACACACGCACACGGCAGTGAGGAAGTTCACCAAGCTGGGACGGTTCTGGATCAGATCCCGTCTATCGTGCCAGCCGTGGGAGTGGGTTAGGGTCTGGGTGCCAGCAAAGGGCACAGGTGACAGTGAGGGTCTCAGCTCCAGCCGCTGGGACAGGACCAGTAGGTGTGTCCCGGGTGCAGCTACTGGAGGAACTGGGGTGAGTAAAGCGAGCAAGTTGCGGCAGCAGCAGGCGAAGCAGGACTGCAGGTCACAGCCCGTGGGCCTGGTGCTGCCTCTGGGGAGCCAAAGCGATCGCATCTCCCCCAGACGCCAGGAGAAGTGCGGGGATGTCACGTTTAACCGACTCCAAGGGGGGCGGCTGGTGAGCAGGAGGCCCCAGGAAAGCAGCACCGCGGCGGCAGCACCGGCGGGACAGAACACGGCGCGCTGGCGGCGGCAGCCCCGGGACCCGCCCCGGTACCCGCCAGGTCCCGGTGTCCGCTGCCGCCGCCCAGAGGGACGCCCGGCCCCGCTCCCCGCCTGCCCGCGGGCGGGAAACCCGCCCTCCAGGCCGGGCGGCCTCAGGACCTGCCCCCGCCGCGGCTCCCGCCGGCCCCGGCACGCCCCGGGCGGCAGAACGGGCGCGGCTCCCGCCGCCCCGGCAGAGCCGCGCCGCGCCGCGCCGCGCCGCGCCGGGCACGGCCCCTCCGCGGCCTCCTCCGCTCGGCAGCGCCCGCGGCCCCCGGCCAGGCCCAGCCGCCGCCGCCGCCGCCGCCGGAAGTGACGCTGCAACGGGGCGCCCGCGCGCCGCTCCCGGCAGGCAGCGGGGGGCAGCGGCTGCCATGGCAACGGCTCCCGCGGCGTCGGTCCCGCGGCAACGCCGCCGCCGCCGCCGCCCGCTCGGGAGGAGCCGCAGGACACTCCCGGCTCCGGACGCTGCCGGGCGCGCCGCGGGCTGGAGGCGGCCGCGGCCCCGGCCCCGGCCCGGACGGGAGCGGTGAGCTGGGGGCGGGGAGCGGCGCCGGAGCCCTCCGGGTGGGCCGGCGGCCCGGGACGGGGCGGGCGGGAGGCGCGGGGGAGGGCGCTGGGCGGGGCGGCGTCCCGCGGCGGGCGGGCGCTGTCGCCCCGGGGAGGCGGGAGCCCCTTTCCCCCCCTCCCCGTGTCCGTGCGGGTGTGCCCCGGGGTGTGCGCGACCGTCCCTGTCCGTGTGTCTCGCTGCCCCGCACGGCAGACTCGGTGCCCGGTGTCCGGCGGGCGGGTACGACGCGCTCCCGAGCTGGCTGCGGGTCTGGGAGCAGCGCGGGGACTGATCTCCGCTGCGGAATGCCTTAAGGGAATGGGGATCCCCGAAATAACTGCAAAATAGGCGGATTTCTGGCCAATCGTGCTCGACAGCCTGACTAGATCCACAGGTGGCGTGTACCCGAGGCTGGGGGTGGGAAGGACCCCCGGCTGCTTCTGCTTCACTCCTGAAAACAAAGACTCGTTTGGGCTGGAAAACATCCCTGGGGGTGGCTCAGCCCAAGGAGCCGTATGTGGTCCAGCACGAGTGCCCGGCAGAGGCTCGTGCGGCTGCTCGTGGGCAGGGGGCAGGAGCAGGACAGGGCCAGCACAGCTTGGAGAGTTTAGTTCCAGCGCAATTACTTGGTTTGACTTTTGTCAAAATATGCTCTCGTCTTTTTCCTATCTAAACCCTGGTCTCCCTTGGAAGTGTGTTTCAAAGGACACCGTGTTAATCATAAACTCACTGCATCCAAGCAGTTGTTTATGAGTGGGGTGGCAGACAGAGCCCTGCCTGTGCCCTTCACACACACCGGCATTAGTCACGCTCTGTTCAAAACTTGAACCCTGAAGAGCCAGATCTCACCGTGAGGAGAAGCCAAGCCGAGCGGTCAGGTCGTGCTGCGTCTCTGTTCGGTTCTCTCGGTGCCCACACAGGGTTCTGCAGCCTTGAAGGTGACTGTTAGAGGTTCCTGTGTCTAAACTGTAACATTTTTGTCTCTCTGAGATAGCGATGATCTTTGGTGTCTTTCTCTCGTAGAACATGGCTTCAGCAGATAAGGAGTTTTCAGAAGATGGCAATTTTTCGCCAAAAGGTGGCACCAGCAAGCTGCCAGCAGATGCATCTCCCGACTCGAGATGCCCCATCTGCTTGGACAGATGTGACAATGTCGCCTATCTAGATCGCTGCTTGCACAGGTTCTGTTTCAGCTGTGTGCAGGAGTGGTCAGACAGCAAAGCAGAATGCCCCCTCTGCAAGCGACCCTTTCTTTCCATTTTCCATACGATTCGTGCTGACGATGCCTTTGAAGAGTATATACCCAGCCCGTCAGAAAACAGCTCTGCCTTAGCGGGGGAACGCCGCGCTGGCAGTTCACCTTCCCCAAGGACGCTGTCACCAGATAACGGGGTACTGTTTGACGGGCTGTCTGACCAACCCGTGCGGGAGAGGGTCGGAGAGATCCAGCTTATGCTAAGGACTCTGGCCTGGATGAGGCAGGCGAGCGCAGAGGGCACCTCTCTGCCGCGGATTCCGGAGGAGGACATGATCAGCTTCCGCAGAGCTCTGTACCGCAGCGCTGGGCGGATTCGTAGCATTCAGGGCGGTGGCCGCTATCGAGACGTTTCAGCAGAGTTTTTCCACCGCAACCCTGCTTGCCTTCACAGGTTGGCTCCTTGGTTGAAGCGAGAACTTACAGTCCAGCTCGGTGCCCGAGGATCGTTGGCAAACGTTGTGCAGCGTGTTATCGTGAGTAACGTGACCAGGTATGATCTGGACAGTCAGGCCTTTGCTGACGAGCTAAAGCCGTTGTTGCTGAATCGCACTGAACGCTTCTTACATGAATTCATCGCGTTTGCCCGGTGTCCTTTTAACTTAGAAGCATACGATCTACACGCCAATTATGACTGTCCTGCACCATCATACGCTGAAGGAAACCACTCAGACTTACCAATTCTTACATCCCCAGATATGGCGTATGGGCTCCACACAGAGACTTGGATAGATTGGATCGGTGGCCAACGTCAACGGGATGGGCTTCAACAAGGGCAAGTGCCAGGTCCTGCACTTGGGCCACAACAACCCCCTGCATGGCTACAGGCTCGGGGAGGTGTGGCTGGAGCTGTCTGGAAGAGAAGGATCTGGGGGTTCTAATTGACAAGTGTGTCAGGGTCACCATTAGCCGGCGTCCTTATTTCTCCATGCGGGAACAGAAACGACGCAACACCAGTGTGATGATCAGGTCGTCCATCTTTTTTTTTTTTCCTTTTCTGGTTACATTTATATTCTACTAAGGTCCGTACACGCACTCATCTATCTTCTAATATGCTACAGGTCATCTACACGCGCTGTTCACGCGCCTCTACAAGCATTTGCGTTGGTTAATTTCAATTAGCACATAAAGCCCAAAACTTGCCAAAACTCCCTTATCTCATACCCTGTTTTGCTCAGACTTGTGTGCTTTTGCTGACCACAGGTGTTTCTCACTTATCTGCTATCTTGTGTGTTTTTGCCAGCCTTATTTTGCTGGCCTTGTCTTCGTCCTTGCATTCTTCTGTCTGCACTAACTTTCTCCCAGCGCGGCCCAGACTCCTACACAAGTGTAGGGAATGGCACTCGGAAGATCTCGCAATGTACGGAAAGAGTAGTTACAACCTCCCCTCCTTTCCTTTGTTACTAAATAAGGTAATGGGTAGGCCTGTAATGCCGAGGGCACACCCACGGAGGAGGTGCTTGGCGAGCATATATATGCAAGTTGCGCAGTTCAGTAAACGGACATTTTGTATCCACCACGTTGGTGTCTGTACTGATGTCCCCGAGAAGGTCTTAACCCCCTGCGGTATCTGGCCCTGCGACCTGAGCGCCACCAACAGGTGGATAGGCAGGCTTAAAGATGCAGAGCCGGCTACAATAGACAAGCAGCTGACCATGAGCCAGCAGTGTGCCCAGGGGGCCAAGAAAGCCAACGGCATCCTGGCTTGTGTTAGAAATAGTGTGACCAGCAGAAGCAGGGAGGTGATAGTCCCCCTGTGCTCTGCACTGGTGAGGCCACACCTGGAGCGTTGTGTCCAGTTTTGGGCACCTCAATACGAGAGAGATCTCGAGGTGCTGGAGCGAGGGCAGAGGAGGGCAATGAGGCTGGGGAAGGGCCTGGAGAATAAATCCTGTGAGGAGAGATTGAAGGAGCTGGGGCTGTTCAGTGTGAGGAGTAGAAGAATGTGTCAAAGTTATATGAAGTAAGCAAGCAAATTTATCAGGGCCTGCTTGCTGTGCTCACTGGGTGCTTTGGGTGCTGAGCATCCCTGTCCCCTCTGTCCCCGGGGTCCCAGAGCTGCCCCCACCGCGTCCCTGGGAGCAGGGCGGAGCAGGGACCGGGGCTGCAGGGGAGCTCGGGGGGGGGGGGGGGGGGCGGTGACACCCCCTGCCCCACACCTCGGGGCTGGGGACATCCCTTGTGCGAGAGGGGATGCCTGGGGCAGGGGGGTGCCTGGGGCAGGGGGTTGCACTCGTCCTCCTGCAGGATCTGTGTCCCTGCACAGAAGCTGCTTTTTTGGGGAGGATCTAGGGAGGGGGTTACTGATGGAGCTCAGTGTGTGGGGGCTCTTGTGCTGGGCGAGAGGCACCTGGAGGCTTCCATGTCGGGGGCTGGGAGCTGGAGCCCCTTCTCCCCGCCAGCGGAGCCGGGCAGGGAGCAAGCTTTGCTCCCGGAGAGAGAAAGTGCCGGCCTGTCTCCCTTTCTTCCCCGGGGCTGCGCTGTGAGTGCACGCGGGCTGTGGGTGAAACGTGGAGGGGACGGGGGCTGCCTGCCTCGTGCCGCTGGCCTTGCCCGCCTTGGTTTGCACAGGGCCTTTGGGCTGTTTTGGCCTGGAATCTCTTTTGCACGGTGTGTACCTGAGGGCTTAGCTTCTTCTTGCTCTGTCTATACAATGCTGTGGAGGCTGAGGATGAAAAGTGCAGCAGGTGGCCTAGCTGGGAGGGACTGCAAAGCCAACTCCCCCTCCCTGTCCTTTCCCTGCATTTGAACTCCGTAGGTGATTTTCTGAGCAGCAGTTCCTGCGTACATCCAGGGAAAGCAGTGGTGGGCTTGGCAGGGCTAGGTCTACAGCTGCACTCGATGATCTTAAGGGTCTTTTCCAACCTAAATGGTTCTATGAAATGTGGTCCAGATGCCAGAAAAAGAGTAAATAAGGAGTTGCAAAGTTGCCGAGCCAGGATGAGAGAGGTCAGATGCTGGGAAAGGGAAAATAGTACTGTAAATACTTAAGGCAGGAGCCACAGCTGTAAATGAGAGTATGTGGAGCTGGGGACTCTCCAGCAGACCCTTGGAAGGGACCCTTGGTTCCTCTCAGTGTCAGCTGACAGCTGAAGTTCATTAAATAACAGGAAGGTGTAACACTGGGCTCCTATTCATTCTCTCAGCTATGGTAGAGCAGAGAGCTATGACAGAGCACCACTTTACTGCAATCGCAAAAGAGATTTCAGTGTTGTTTCACTTCCAGCTCATTCTCGGGAGCAGCACGCACAGCCTGCTGAAAGCTCAGAGCATCCTCTGGGGACACGCACACCACGACAGAAGCAGCGCTACTGAAATCACACGGCAGGGGTTATTCCAGACAAGAGGGGACGGGCAGTTCTGCACGGGGCGGGGGAGGTGCCCGAGGGAAAAACTTCAGCTCCGGGACACTTGGAGGCCCAGCACTGCAGCCTTCCCCATCCCTCCCTGGGTACCAGCTCCCAGGGCCAACAGGACGCAGCACTGGTCTAGCAGGACACGCCAAAAGCAAAGACAGCTGCGCTCACTCCTTGGCTCCAAACAGCTCTCTCCAGGAGAAGGGAACAGGGCTGTCTAGCAATTCCTTCTGTTTTCCCCTTCCTGTTGCCAGGAGACGGGCGCCAGGCTGTCATGTCACTGGGATGCAGCACTGTCGTCATGGCGACGTTGGCACCTGGCACCAGGGCCCTTCATTCTGCTGACCGGCACGACCCAGACCGGTCAGAGAAAGGGCCATGGATGGACGCGTGAGCCAAGATATGAAAAAACAAATTAAAATGGAGCCGCCTTCGCCGGAGACATCCCAGGCTTCCGACCCAGAGGGGTCAGCTTGGTGGCCGGCTTCACCCTCTCCCAGCCATCCAGGAGGGGATACGGGAGTATCTTGGGACGCTGCCACCGGGCGTCTCCTGCAAGAAAATGCCCTCCAAGCTTTTGCGGATGACTCCCGGGCCCCCATGACATGCCATCTCCTCCTAGATGACATCTGTGCAAACATGTTTTGCTGATCAGGGATATCAATTAAACTCAGACACCAGAGTGAAAAGAGCAGGCGTATTTACGAGAAATAACTAAATAATATAACAGAATAATATAGAAAACATACAGTAAGAAAAGACAAAGTAGCGCGCTTAAACAAATAGGAAAACACAGGGTAATGCATCAAATCATTACTACAAGAGAGAGAGAATAGTGATTAAGAAAAATACATCACCACTTGCATACTTTACCATCATCCAGATCCGCAGTCGCTGGGCAGCCCCGGTTACAGCGAGGATTTGGAGAGCCTGTCCCTGCAAGTGGGAAATCCTACGCGGTGCGTCCACCCGTAGGTGAGGCTTCCAAAGTCGCTGTGAGCGGGCCCAGCCTTTTATACCTGAAATCAGTAAGCCAGAAGAGCTGGCACCTTTTGTTTTAAGTGAAAATATCTGAAGTCAGTCTCACGTTAGATTTTCCCAGAGCCTGGCCAGGGCTCAGGGAAAAAACTAAGGGAGTTTTCCCAGCTTATCTAGGTGATTTATGAGCAAGGTCACACACCAGGTCACAGGGTCAGACAATTGTCTTTGTGGCCCTGTTATTGTGGTCTTGTTACCTTGTTTACACACACAAAGAAGGATACATGTTTTATGATGTTTAAGTTACATTTTCTATACATATCTCACTAATGACTACATACGGAGTTAGCAATTTCGGTTCAAGACCTGTTGTTCAGGTTTCAATATTCCCACCTTTTACATCCAGACAGATGGTTTGTTATAATTCTAGTACAATACCTATTGATACAATGCTTGTCAGTTATAAAACATACAGGATTCATCTATAGGTCAACTCTGGCTTGGGCTTATTGTCCAAGCCTTAGCACTTCAAAACACGAGCCCGGCTTCAGTCCAGCTGTTCTTCCAGAAGCTCTGGGAGGTTGTCAACAGCCAGCACTTCCAGTCCATCTGGTGGGCCGACGATGGCAACTGCGTCGTCATTGCCAAAAAACTCTTCCGAACGGAAGTGCTGGGCAGGAGGGGACACCGCAAGATCTTTGAAACCGAGTCCATGGGAAGCTTCATTCTCCAACTCTACCTCCATGGATTCTGCACAATGGAGAGGGATTCCATCATCTCCATCTCCATCGAGGAGCTGCAGGCAGTAGCAGCAGCAGGGCCTGCTCTGGGCAAGGTACGTCAGGTCCTCCGCACATGAGCGAACCCTCGGGACAGCTGGGGAGGGGGAGAGGTTCACCTTCAGATAAAATAAACCTTCTCAAGGTAGGGAGCAAGGATGGGGCTGGGAGAAAATCGCCTGATTTTGGCTCACGGGTCATTTTCAGCAATTCTCAGTGCAGGATTTCGGAGGAACAGAAATGCTGACAAAATGGATTTGGGTTATTTCTGCTTGCTTTGAACCCAGAAAACGCAGAGACCATCCCATCGATTGTGCTTGCTCCGTACCCGGCTGCACCAAACATTTCAATCTTCTCGCGGCATCAGCTGAATGCTGACAAGATACACGCCAGCCTCACATTATTCCCAACGTGTCCATTCCACGCTGAGGAGCCTGAAAACTAGTGGTGGATGGCTTTCTCCATCGCTTTTTAGGCCTTTGAAAACCCTACGCTTCTCTGCTCCCAAGAGCCCAAAACACAAGGCTGGTTATTGCTTAACAAAACCCGATACTAACATTTGATTCAGCCAAAACTTGGCTGTTAAAATGCCCCGGAGAGCCCTTTTTCATACGCACCCATGTTTGTCTTTTCTGATGCAGATGCTTAGTTATGGGACCTCTGTCTTTCTCCTTCCTGCAGTGATGGCAACTAACTCCTCTCCTTTGCATTCTGTAGCTGCTCTTCTACTACAACCCCCTCTTCAACAGAGATGACCCCAGCCTCCTCACGATGTTCACGCAGTGTGCCGGTGGCAGAAAGAGAGCCCCAGCTGCACGCCCACTGGGCCCTGACATGGAGGAAGACCACCCGAGAAGAAGAAGACGCCCTGAGGCTCAGCCGCCGGTGGGAGCTGCGCAGGAGGACAACGACACTCAGCCATCGGCAACCACCAGTCAACGTGGTGCAGAAAAACCTGGTGCTGCTCATCTACCTCATGGGGATGGCGAAGGCTCTGATGGACAACCCCACCCTCTCTCTGGAGAAATACGTGACTCTGGGGGATACCACCCCCCAGACTGTCCCCTCCCCTGGGACCCCCTGGGGGATGTCACCAGCCTGTCCTGGTCACCCAGGGTTGCTGTAAACCCCCCTGTGTCCCCCTCCATGTCCCACCATGTCCGCAGTCTCCACCAGCTCATCCCCATCATCACGACACGTGTCAGGAGCCACCAGCTCTTCCAGTGTCCCAATGTGGGGCCATCCCCGTGCCCCCCCATGTAAGCACAGTGTCCCCATGTGTTGTGACAGCATCATGTTTGTCTTTGGGCTTCCTGGGGAGGGACTGCAGCCAGGCAAGACCTGTTGGGGAGCTCAGTCTTCTTTGGGGATGCTCTGTGGGACAGGAGGACAATTGCTTTGAGCTGCCAATATTTCTGGAAGGATTTCCCACATTTGCCTGCCATCTGGAATACTGTTCAGTGGCACTTGTTTTAAAAATAAAAATAGGGTGTGCATGAATAGCTGTGTGCTAGATACAGTGAATAATCTCCTCCTGCATGGAGTGAATGGCTTTATAATTAAAAATCTCCATTCAGTGTTACAAAAAGGGGTTCCCTTAAAGATCCAAGTGCTTGCTGATGGATTCCTGGCTGACAAAATCCCCTCCCAGCTTGCTTAAATATTAAACCCTCTTTCAAGTGGCATTCAGATTATCTAGTGTGATTTCGTCCACTTAATCATAGTAGTCTAAAGTGAGTATTGTTCTTAAAAACTAGGGTCAGAAGTTTGTAGAAGCATCTTCTGCGTCTGGTTTAAATGAGTTAAAGCTGTTGTTGTGTCAGGTGGAGGGTTTCTAATGTCGTTTTTTCCTCTCTCAGCGGGAGATGACCGTGCACATCTCACCTCCAGGAGCCAGGACGCTGTGTCCGGGTTCTAGCCCGTGCTGTCCCCAGAGCTCACATCCTCGAGGTGAGCAGGGAGGGCGTCACCCCACGAGGGGTTGGTGTGTTGCAGCAGTCGGTGCTGTGAGGGCTGGCAGGTGACCAGCGCTGTGAGGGCTGGGGATGGCAGGGGGTGGCAGTGGCTGTTGGGGTCCCTCATTTGCACAGCCCTGCCCCTGCCCGCTGGGGAATCTCTGGGTCCCTGGGGCAGTTTTTGAAGGGTCCCTCCCAGTTGGGTCAACGGACCCAGCGCAGCCAGGAGATGTGGTGGGAGCTGCTCAACCTGGCAGAAATCCCTTGGTACTTGTGATTCAGAAGAGGTAGAATTTGGACCCACAGGTCTCCTTAGATGACCTTAGGAGCTGGGGGCTGTGGGGGGACGGGCTCTCTTTCTCTGGTCCAGTGACTGGTCCCATTGCTCGCAGGAAGGGGAAGAGCTTTAACAGATGAATCTGCCATTTCCCTTCTTCTGGGGGTTACAGGAGCTGTTCTGGGGGTGAGGGAGGTGTAAATTCACCAGACTGGGTAGAGCAGAGATGGGCTGTCATTTCTCTGACCTCAGCGGTGTGTCTGTGCTGTAGCTGTAATCGTCTCTGCCTGCACAAGTGGCCTGGGGGCCTATTTTGTTTTAAAGGAGATATAATGAATAAACGCAGTGAATCCAGTGTGCGGCCTCTCTGACCAAACATATAAGCATTTACTTTAGGGTAAGATAAACAGTTCCTTGAACTCACTGGTTATACTGACTAACTCCCCGTTGCCTGAAATGGGACCAGGGTTGGCTGGGACGTGGGCGCCTCCATTAGAGACATCCACGTTGAGGCAGATGAATTCCACCGCAGGCTCCTGTGTTCCTCACCAGGTCTCTGACCACTCTGCTCTTGGCCCTCACTGAAGCTGGGTACAGGCCCTGTCTCATTTATTTGTATCTTTTTTTCTATTTTTTTTTTTTTTAACAGAATGGAGATTCTTAGACATTCAGTTGCAGAAGCTTCTGTTTGAAGATCACGCTTGGATCTCCAGGTAGGTCTAATTAGATGCCTTTTCCTCTTCTGTTCATCCCTGATAAGCTCAGGCCCTCTCTGTCCTGTTTCTGAGCACCGCTGTCCGAGGCGCCTGGCACTGCCCGGGGAGATTCTGCATCTCATTGTGCACCATGAATTTTGTTGATCAGCAGGAATTAAGTCTTTTTAGGACATAAACTACCTAAATTGCACTGAAGTGAAAAAGGTGCTCTGTAACTTCTGAGAGATAACACTGGAATATAATTAGAATATAAACATTTTGAGCACAAGATGCTTAAAAAGTTAGGTAAAAGTTATAAGCACAGCACTATTTTTTTAGTTGGGATTTTTATCTATTTTACATTTAAAGTTTGAATTTAAACAAACTTAGTTGAATTGATGTGGAAAACATGTTCAAATCACCAAGTATTTCTTTCAAACAAGAATAAGCAAAGTAGCAGTTACAAAGAGTGTTTTGGCTTTAAAGCGTTTTGTATTTTTGAAACCAAATCTACAAGTTCCTGTTAAATCAAAGTGGCTTAGAAAAACGATCTTTTAATTCTGTGCCACAAATGTTATGACCCGCCGTCTTCTAAAACATTATTGTTGAAGTTGTGTGGTAGAGACACAGGCGATCAGTGGCTGGGCTGTGGCCTCTCAGGCCATGGATCTCCTTTTGCTCAGAAGACTCTCAGGCTGCAGCAAGCGCCCAGACGTCACAGCGAACACGGAGGGTCTGAAAGAGAAGTCAGCAAGATACAAAGGAGGAATGGGCAAGAAAAAGGTGAAAGCCTGAATCCCATCTGTCCTAAATAATGAACTGCTCAGCTCCGGGCTGGCCGCACAGGCCACCTGCAGTTCAGGGTCTCGGGCACAAATCTTCTGCAGGTCGGTACTTACCTCCTTCCTCACAAACTAAAAATAAACCAATAAAAGGAGATGCCTGTTCCTTAGTTCACTGAAGGGAAAAGCAACTTCTCTTGAGGTCTGTTTGCCTCTTTTGGAGGACGGGCCGGAGCCTGAAGGAGAAGAGTGCCCCAACAGCAGCTGCTGGGCAGGCTGAGGGGGTGCGGGGAGTCTGCTCCCGGGGGAGCTGCGCCACTGTGTGTAGCTCAGTCGCTGTTATTGGGGGTCGGAAGCCAGTTCCCAGCAGGCACACCGTAACTCCTTGCTCTCTCTCTCTGCCCGCTGATGGTCATGGTACCACTCCAGATGTGCAGCCAGTGGGATGCCCACCGCTAACGGGAGATTCTCGCCTCAGGACGCCGCAGCCCCGAGCTTCGCCCTGCGCTTGGCCCGTGAGGAGCCGCAGCTCCGGCTGCAAACTCCAGTGAGGGGGGGATGCGGGTGTGGGGCTTGTGCAGGGAGTGCCTGAGCCACCGGGTGCTGGGCAGGGGCAGACCCATGCCAGCCAATTCGCCTTTTAGCCCGAAACGCCTGTTGGTAGAGGTGCTGGTCTCCTGGGGGCGGTGGGGACGTGCTCCTGCCTCTGGAAAAGGAGGCTGTGAGAAAGAAAACAGGTCGTCACAACAAATGTTCCCAGCCGAGTCCTAACGTGGCTTCTGTAGCGGGGGGACGGACAAAGGAAGGACGCTTATGATTCATTGTGATTTTGCAAACAGTCTTTGAGTTCTAATTTCCATCATGTTTTTACTCTTCCCTTCTTTCCAGGGAGTGAAGCCGATTTCAGCTCTTCAAGAAGCATGTGCAGTATTTTAGCCCCTGAAGTCCACGTGTCCGCTGTTGGAAGCAAAAGATCTTCTTTTTCTCGCAGGTAAGCAAAGCAATTTTTCCTTTTTTGCTCCCCACAGGCCTTCGATGCCATCTCTTGTAACTGCCCAACCGCAGCCAACCCCCAAACCCCCCTGCCTGGACTGGCTCCAGCAGCAGAGACAGACGGGATTTTTGGAAAAAGACTGGTGAGAAAGGGGATGGCTTTCCCAGGACAAGAGGTAAAATCTCTCTCCTCTCTCACCAGCTGTGCCGCCTCCCTGCTGATGTCATAAATGCACCTTCCAGTGATGCGGACTGATGTCACAGGGGGATGCCCCACATCACAGGGGATGTCTCCCCGGTGCCGCAGCCGTGCCAGCACTTCCCAGCAAGGCCTGGGCGCTGCTGGACACTGCTCAAGGGCTCCCCAGCGCTGCCCTTCGGAGCTGCTCCAGAGCCAGCACCAGGGTCGGGAGGCAGCAGGGCTGCACTGGCGGACCCTCACTGACAGGCAAGAGGAGCAGGGGCACATCGGAGAAGAGAGGAGACACTCTCTGAAGAGCATCTTTTTACCGGAGCTGCAGACGAGCAACAAGTGCAATGGAGGGTTGCTGCACCGTGGCTGTCAGCTTTGAGCTGTGCAGCTTGTTCCCCACGCTCCTGCAGCTCTCCCCCGAGGGTAAGGTTTTCAGGAGCTCCTTCCCAAAGGACAGTGGGGCTGTCCACTGTCAAAAGCTGGGGCTGCTGGGTTGTGGGAGTGGCTGGACAGGGCTGGGGGCTGCTGCGAGAGCCCTGCCTGAGGGTCCCACCGGGCTCAGGGGACCATGTGGCAACCAGGACCCACGGTTGGCATGTTCCCCTTGTGAAGGGGGCCATCCAGGGCCAGCTTCCCCTGGGAGCTGGTACCTCTTGGGGTTCTGGCTCTGGGATGAAAAGGGGTCCTGCATTCCAGCTGCGTTAGATGGCCACAGCCCTGGTTCCTCAGCCCTTCTCACATCCCCATTTCTGCTTCAGCCCTGCCCCAGGAGCAGCGTAAGGCTGGCAGTCATAAATTGGGGCACAGCCCAGCTCCGCAGCCACGGCAGCGTTTGTCTGGGCTGGTTTTGGACACCTGCATCTGGCACCCCCTGGGCGAGGACCTTGCCAAGAGGCTGTGAGATGGCTGGCCTGGAGCCTGACACCTCTTTCCTTCCCTTGCTTTGCAGAGGTTGTGGCTATCTGGGATGCCGTGTCTGCATACATCCTGGGACAGCTGAAACTGGACAAGGTGGGCTGGCGTCTTGGTCCCCCTTTTCTCTCCCGATCCCAGGCCCCGGCGAGCAATCCCTCCCTGAGCATCATGGCAGCACACCAAGACAACCCCGTGTGCCCACAGCTGCTTCTTGGTCAGCCAGGAGAGAAAGCAAGTCCAGATCTAGTCTGAGAAAGCATTTGGCACACAGGATGCGGGCTTCCCTTTTCCTGTGATCAGAGCGACGAGACCAAGCAGAGAGAGATGGGATTATGCTGGGTCCATGCCAAGGATAATCCCTGGGAATCAGTCCAAGGGCTATTCCCTGTGCTGGAAATGCCGGGGATCTTCTCTAGCCGAAGGATGTTAGCAAATATCTTGAGGAGGGGAAGACAAGAAATGGAGAACGTGGGCTCTTCCCAAAGCTTTCACTTTTCCCATCTCTGAAGTCTGCACTCATCAGCCTTTTTGTCTTTTTCCTGGGCAGGGTGTCCTGGTCACAGGACTCGGGACCTTCGCTGTGGTCCAAGAGCGATTCAGCGGCGAAGAAGAGGTGTATGTGGTTCGAAGACCAGTCTTCCAGCTGGACATTGACGCGATATGTCTGCAGGAGCTCGCATTCCCCACAGTGGCTATCCCTGGTGAGAAGGCAGTGGCCAACCTCCACTTGCCCCCTCCATGTCTGGGGGCGGGGTGCGTGCTCTCTGCTCTTTGTAAAGGGAGGGGAGAAGTCGAGAATTGCCTCCAAGGGTCAGGGGGTGGCTTGAGCTCCCCCAAAACAAAGCACTCCCCACGAGCTGTTTCTGTAAATGGCCTTTGCTCTGGCAGTTTGTCAGGAACCTGACATGGAAATTTGGCCTGCTGTGGCACTGACGATGTTCCTCCTCCTCGCAGGCAACATTGAGATCAAGACGCTGAACTACGGGTGGCTATCGCAAGCCACCTCCTTCCCGCCGCACGTGGTGCAGGACTGTGTGCAAGAGACCATCTTCCTGTACTCTTTCCAGCTGAGGAACAGGCAGCGCCTGGCCTTCGCCTTCAAGGACATTGGCGTGCTGTCCTGCAGAGATGACGTCCTGTGCATGCGGTTTTATTACGACTGCGTCACGGGGCTGGAGAGCGAGGCCAGCCAGATCGCGCTGCTTCACACTGTAAGTCGCTCAGGTTTTGAGGGCTGCTTCAGCGTCTTCGGGAAGCCTGGTGAAGGGTGAGCCACCCAGTTGTCACTGGCCAGCCTGGACGTGGCAGGCCAGTCCAATGCCTGTCCCTGTGCTCACCCCCACTGAGCTCTCCATGAGCACAGAAAGTTTCTCCCGAGTTTCTGGGTCCTTGCCCAACAAAGAGCCCCGCAGGGTTATTGCGCAGTGTCAGTGTTTGCTGTGCAGCTCCTCCAGAGCAGAGCAAGGGCTAAAGTTCATGGGGGAGGATTTGGGAGAGAGGTTTGGAAAAGTGGCTCTCTTTTGGAGCGGGAGACAGCTCTGCTTTCTCTGGGAGCCGAGAGAAAAACTGCCTTGGAAACCTTCTGACAGCTCCGTGTGGCTTTGCAGAGGCTGTGGATGCCGAGCGGGGCTCTCTCCAGGGGAGCACCCACTGCTCAGGGGATGGAGGCTGCTCCTGCCCACGCGTTCCCCAGGTGAGTGCGTTTCCTCTGCAGCCCTCGGCAGACTGAGCCCGCGGCTTCCCAGCTCCTGCTCCGGAGTTGTCGGGGCTCGACGCTCAGCACCAAGTCAGGGATCAGCCCTGCAGTGACTGGTTTCTGGTTAGCTGGTGCTGAGCTGGGGCGAGGCCTGTGTTCTCCCGGAGTGATCGGGCACGGCGAGTGTTTCTCATGCCCAGCCTGACGTCGTCCACATCAGACAGAACCAACTGCACAGGGTTAAAGCTCCACTTTCTGGTGCTGGGGGGAGGTTGCCAACAGAACCTGTGCATGGCCACCACGGGAAAGGGATGCCATGCCTGGCACGACAGTCAGCATTAGTGCTGGGAAGCTGCAGGGGGTAACGGTCACCCTTCTTCAGGCCTGTGTCATCATTTGCTTTCCAGGTTTCGGTTCATTGTTACAGGCGGAGCAGCGGCCAAGGATTTCTCCACCTGGCACAAGAAGGCTGGAGAAAAGCACAGGCCCAGAAGAAGTACGGGAACGGGTCCGTGCTGTCCAGGGCTGACCACAGCCCAGTTGAAATGCCCTCCCCATGGGGCTGCTCCAGAGAGCTTCCTCCCAGCTGCAGAGGCGTGTCCTGGGAAGCTGCTGCAGAGACGGGTGGCACTTCCCCTGCCTGTGCTGCCAACGCAGGGGCCAGGCACCAGGCAGCAAGACACAGGCAAGAAGCCTTCTGCCAGGTGAGACCCTTGTGGGAAGGGATGAAAGGGATCCCTGCACTCACGCAGGAGAGACATCCCCTTGGGACACTCTGGCTCCAGGGACTCGGGAGGGTCCCTGGCACATGTCCCACGGTTTTTCAGAGCTTGTCTGCCCCATCGCAGGCCCCTCAGTGAGGAAGGCAGGGGATGTTTGTGCACTCTAGCTCCCTTGTCCTTACAACAGAGCGGAGGGGCACTCCTCTCCCACCCATCTAATGGGGCTCAGGAAAGGCTCCCCCCTGCCCTGGGAAATGGCCCCACCTCTCCCGCTGCTTCTGCCAGCCTGGGGAGCTTTGATGCCCAGTGAAAATGGGAGACCAACCTCCCCACGCTCATGCCTACTCCTCCCGGTGTCTCTTTGCAGTGTGCTCCCCCCATGCCCAGGCAGCTCCCCCAGGACAAAGGAGACAGGCCGGCAGGGGCCAGCTTCTCCAGACAGGTCCACCGCTGCGCTCCCGGCATCCGAAGGCTGCAGGAGAGCACTGCAGGTACGTGCCTTGCCGTGACTACCGTGCTGTTTGAGACTTGGCAGAAGCCTCTTTGTGCAGAGAGTCCTCCTGAAAGGATCCCTTGCGTTCCTTGGAACCTGTCTGTCACCTCCTTCAGGTCTTCTTCACAAAAAGGAAGGTGCTGCACACCCTCCCCGCCTGTTATTGCCCCCTGGGTTGTCATGAAACACTTTGCTCTGGCCAGGGGCTATGGAAAATGTACAAGTCCTTTCTAGGGTGTTGGCAGCGGAGATCTTTGGTCACGCAGCTGTGTTTGTCATGAGCTGAGGAGCCTGGCGTGACTCCACGGCCCCTGGCATGTCAAGGGCAAAGCTGAGGCAAGGGGCAGCAACACGGGTCAGACCCGACGGAAGCCCCTCCAGGAGCTGAGACTAATCCTGCCTGCTGCTGCATTTCTGTCCCCTCCAGGAGGTCCGGCAGCTGTCTGCAGAGTGGGAGAAAGGGCAGAACTGGTGGAAGGAGTGGCGAGAGCAAGCAAAGGCAGAATGGGAGGCAAGGGAAGCCTGGTCTGCAGGGGAGCACCGACAGCCACCCCAGGTATGGGCAGTGGTGGGCACTGCGGAGAGCAGCAGTGACTCTCTCTGTCGGGGCACCCAGGGCAGCAGGTCTCCAGGGGATGGGAGCAGGAACTAACACCCAGCTGCAGGGCAGGGCTCTGCCTGCTCATCCCTGTGTGGGAGAGATTGGCAGCAGGATCCAAGGGGCAGGAGCAGCCGTCAGCCATGATGGCAGGCACGCGGTGCTGAGTCTCCTGACTCCAGGTCCTGCTGCAGGCCCCTTTCAAGAGTCTTCTGGGAAGCAGCACCTCTGTTTCCCATCTGTTTGCTGAGACTGTCTCCTCCTTGGCAGGCACTTGGCTCTTGGACTCCTCACCCTCCAGCCCAGCCCAGGAGAAAGGAGGCCAACAAGAGGTGGAGACAGGCTGAAAACCCTCTCCCAGCAGAGCAGATGACAGCAGCAGCCGCCCAGCTGGGAAGACTCCAGACTGAGTAAGTGTGCACCAGCTCTGGACACAGCCTGGGGCAGTCGAGCAGCCGTGACCCCGCAGAGACGGCCAGGTCCTCCATCCCTGCGTCCTGGGGTTCCACAGGAGACCCTCTGATGTCTCCTGACATGGCCGTGACCTGGCTTACCCCCCTCCGGGCCAAGGCCCAAAACTCACCCCAGGGTGAAAGGGTGGGTACACGCGGGACTGGGGGGTGCAGGGGCTGGACGAGGGGAGAGGCAGAGGGGGTCTCTGGCAGAGGCTGAGGGCTGTTGTTCCCTGTTGTTGCAGCCACCTTTCCCCACGAGCGGTCCAGGTCCTCAGAAGGCTGGAGCCGTATCACCAACGGAGGGACATATTCAAGCAGGTCACTGAGAACAACAGGCGGCGTCAAGAGCAGCAGAGGCAGCTCCCCTGGTAACTGTCTCCAAAAAGGGCTGTGCTTCCCCTGGCTGCAAGGCCCATCCCTCCACTGAGGGCAGCCCTGGGGGAAAGAGGGGATTTCTCTGACACCCCTCATGAGGCAGCAGCAGCATCTGGAGGCTGGCTTTGGGCTGGACCAACCCAAGGGGGACTGCCTGGGCACCCAGAAGAGGCTTTCCATGTGGCATGTAAAAGTCCTGGCTGCAGACAGAGGGATCCCTCTGATGGCTGGCTCTCCCCTTTCCAAACCAGAGAGCGTGTCCTTCCCTGGCACAGTCCTGCCCCAAGACACCTTGCCCCGAGGCGGGACACCTGCACGGGACACCCAAGGTCTTGGCTGCCCTTGGCTGAGCAGCTGCCCCTGGGACCTGCTCAGGGGCTTGGGCACAAGGGGCCTCTCCCAGCTCACAGACGCCTTGAGGCTCCATCGCACGCAGATCCCATCCCGGGTGGCTGGAGCTCAGCCTGCGGGACTTCTCTGCCTTCTCCCTGCCCGTAACATCTCACACTTCTCTTTCTTCCTCCCCGCACTAGATGCTGGTACGGCAGCGGACAGGGAAGTGTCAGCAGGCTCCAGGCGTGGCTGTTAGCAGAGGGGCTGCCGACGCGGAAGTCTCGGACACAACTTAGACGACCAATGTGATCAAGTTGATGCCACTTTATTAAAGGCTACACAGCAATTTATCTCAAGCTTCACGCGCCACTATCTTATTGCTAATACGCTAAAGCTACTTGTTCACGCGCCCTTCTGCCCTCGATGATTGGTCCCAGTGTGGTGTCCACGCGCTGCTCTCCCCCCCGGTAGACCCCCTGTTTTCGACATTCCAACATCTTTATCTCTGGGGCAGGAATGTAGTTTCTCAGGCCGTCTCGGCCTTGTTTTTGTCCTTGAACACAGCTGCAGCTTGCTGTTACAGTGAGGCCCCTTGGTCTGGATCGCTCACAACATGTCCGTTGTTCTCCAGCGATGCCACAAATCCCCCTTTTTGTTTTTGAGCGATCCAGACCCCCCTGTGGTCCTGTGCTAAAAACATTGCACCGACAGTCCTCTGCAGGGCCCTTTGCAGAAGGCCTGTAAGGCAAGGCAACGTGGAGAGTACAGTCACTACAATCAAAAGGACTACTCCGACAGTTTTGACTAATGTTATCAACGAACCAGATAATCCCCAACCTTTAAACATCCTTGTCAGCCAGTCCAAGCCATCATCTTCTGTTAAGCGTTTGACTCCATCCTTCAATTGCTGAATGCTTTTAAAAATAGATTCTGAATGATCGGATAGATTCATACAATACATTCCTCCAAATTCAGTACAACCATGTCCTTGCGCTAGAAGCAAAAGTCAATCGCAGCTCTATTTTATAACGTAGCATGTCTGACACTATCAGCATCAGTTAAAAGACCACTTAAAGCCAAAGAAGTAGCATTAGTTTGTTTGCTAAGCCAAAACTGCAGTGGGTTCGGCCATGTATCCACAGGTATTTCTACCAAGCACGTAGAGAACAGATTTTCAGGGCTTGCGGTGGTATTTGGTTGTGAGACCACCCATCCTTCACTTTGAGGCAGGTTCCAATACAGGCCGAATACACCGAGCAGGAACCCAGCGAGAGCCGGCATCTGTGAAAACACAGACATAACCCCTGCTCCAAGTTAATATCTCATTTGGTTTCTGTTTCGTCTTTCTTAACTTCCTTTTTCCAGGGTCGCACCCATCGACTCGGAACCCATCTAGTGCCGGTATCGGTAATAACGCAGGCATAGCCTTGACCCGTCATTGTTAGTTCCACAGGTCCTTTCCACTCTCCTATAGCAACATCTTTGTACTGAGCAAAAGCACCATCTCCACACCGGCTTATATCGGATTTCAGACCCAGACTATGTATTACTACTGGTGGTTCCTCCCTGTCACCTGTGAGCCGTAAGTACTTTAACACATACACCGCTTTTGCAAGTGGTTCTGCAGCAGCCAAGACCTCTCCCCCTTTTTGTTTTTGCAAAAGCGCTTTTAAAGTTTTGATGTGCTCTCTCCACTATAGCTTGCCCCGTGGGGGAATGTGGTATAGCTGTGATATGACGTATACCCCAGAGTTGACAAAAGAGAGCAAATTTTTGAGAGGTATAGGCTGGTCCATTATCAGTTTCACGGGTCAATTGAACTAATTTCCCATATTGCCTGGCATATTCCGCCCTACCGCGATGGTAACTTCTCACAGCTTCGTACTTTTTCACAGCTCAGTGTTGCAGCTGTGCACTGTTTTTCCCTGCCACCTTGGCACAACTCAGCAGTTTCTTATCTATCTTCCAAGGCCTGTTCTTCATCAACCCCTGCAATTGCTTAGAGGCTGTGTAAGGCTGACAGGCCAATGCCTCCCACATCTCCCCTTTCTTTGTTTTGCAGCAGCACCTGCAACACTTATTTCGAGACTTTATGAATTAAGGGTTAGGCAAACTTCAAAAAATGCAGCATACTTAAAACAGTTTCACAGAATGCTAGAAACAATACAGCAGTTACAGTTATTAGGTAAAAAAGAGTAGGCTAATTTCAGTACCCATAACTAAGGGATATGACTAAATACTACAAAAATAAACAGTAAGGAAAATACAGAATAGCACACTTACTTAATGGGGCACTAACATTCAGATCCGCAGTTGCTGGAGAACCCTGGATGCAGCGAGAATTTAGAGTACCCTTCCTCGCAAACCGGAAATCCTACGCGTCCATCCGTAGGTGAGGCATCCAACATCGCTGCAAGCAGGTCCAGCCTCATTTATCTAATTCAGCAGGTCAAAATAACTGGCAATTTTCTTTGAGCGGAAACATCTGATCTCATCCTCCTCTTGGGTTCCACCCAGAGCCTGGCCACCACTCAAGGGGGAAAACCAAGGGAGTTTCTAATAAGGTTAAACACTTGGGGTCCTAATTCTTAATATGGCTAAAGAAAGAAAGTTGAATACACACATTCTTATAGCATTTCATCCTTATTAATAAGTACATTTTGTCTAAGCTACATATTTCACTAGTGACTAGTAAGCCTATATGTTTCATCAAGGAGTTGCAAGTACTGTTAGCATTTTCTCTTAAAAGAGTTGGGAACTGTAGTGTGATTAAGGACAGATATAGTGTATTTTGTCCTATTGCAGTAGCAAGCATTACCCATCCATTCTGCTTAAACGATCAGTTGAAGAGATGGCGAACTGTTGGCACAGGGGTATGTATAGCACCCACTGCTGGCTCCTGAGTGTCCACCAAAAGCTGCCTCTCACGCCTCAGGTGTGATTGCACACAGCTTGCTGGTAACCACCGGGACTGTAACCTGTGAAAACACAAGCATAACCTCTTCCCCAGGTTATTAAAGGATATGGTCCTTCCCAGTTACACTTTCCAGGACTTGAGTCTTGCCCTGGACTTCTTGTTGATCTGGTGTCTGTGATGAGAAGTGCTGCAATATTGACGGCACCTATTTTAACGATCCAAATGCAGCAAAGGGAGTGACGTCGGAGTGACGTCAGATTGCCATAATTCTGAGGAGTGAGTCCCCGAGGGTTGACACCACTGGCTGTTGAAGAGAGAGAGTCCTTCTGGCATTCAGGGCAAGTCACAATGATGTCTTCAGCCTGAGGCCTTGATAAAGAAAACTGGTTTTGTATTGCCTGGGCATTTTGGTGGAAAAATTGCATGTGAAAGCTGTGCTTACTGTGTTTCTGAGATGGCATTAGTTGCACGGTGGAGATCTTGTTTTTGCTTTCTCTGTAAGTACTCTGGGTGATGTGAGTGAAGGATCTCTTCGCAAAATATAAAGCAAGCTATGGAGATCATCATTAGTTAGGCCCAACAACAGCTGTATCCAATTTATGGTTCATAACAGTTTCTGTAAATCATTTAAAGTCTTAACATCAGTTCTAAGTTTAAGGTGTTGGGGGACAATGGTCTGTTCACAAATTCTCCACTCCAGGTACTGCCACGGTGATGATCTCTGTACCTTTTCAGGTGCTATTTGTCACCCCATTTGAGATACTGAGTCTTTGGGTAAAGCAAGAGGCTTTTCCATGATCTCCTGTGTTTCTGCTGCTATAAGGATGTCATCCATATAATGATATATAACAGTCTGGGAGACCTGCATTGTGGGAGTATTCTTTATGCCTTATGGTAAAACAACCCAGTGGTACCGTGTTGCAGGTTCACTAACATTAATACTGGGAACAAAAAAGGGAAATTTAGATGCATCATCCAGATGCAAGGGAATGGAGAAAAAATAAATCTTTCAGATCAATTATTAGAAAATGCCAGTTTAGGGGAATCAATGTGTTGGAGATCATGTAAAAGTCACCATTTACCACTTTTATTTGATATAACAAACACCAGGGGGTTCCAAGGACTGGTAGGTATGATATGTCCTGCACTTAACTGTTCATGAATTAAATCATTCAGGTGGAACAACTTTTCCACTGGCGAGGGCCACTGACCCACCCACACAGGTGATTCTGTTTTCCAAGTTAGTTTCAGGGTGGGTTTCAGGGTGGGTTGTGCTGCAGTGGCAATTAAGACAAATTTGATCTGATTTGAGTTCCCCATTGAGCCATACAGTCACAACCCCATGATGTAGCAGGGGTTTCCAATATAAATGGATGAATATTTGCTACCCAGTTTTCTGGGCCCCTTACCTGAATGAGTTATTTGGTTTGAAACATTACAGCATGACCACCAACCCCGAAAAGCACTCGCGTTACCCGAGCTAACAGCAAATCTGGTCGCAGACATTACAGTCACATCTGCACCAGTATGTAAAATGCCTGTTAGTTCAACGGATTCTTCTGCTTTAGTGAGGTTACATTTTATCAGAGGTCGACTTTGTCTCCCTGTCTGAGCTCAAAATGTTTGAGGAGTAAGTGCTGATCCAAATCCTGAGTCACCCCAGCTGTAGTAAAATAAACAAGCTGAGTAAGTTTGACCTCTGGTAAAACGAACAACCCCTGTAAGGTTGTAGATGATTTTTATGACAATACCCTTCTCAGCTAGATGGTACAAAGGTGCACTCTCCCCACAAAGTATGCACCTAAATTCAAGACAACAATTAATACAGAATTACTGCCTCCTGCTAGAGGAGATATTTCACCTATGACACTTCAAACACTGAGCCTGAACAAACAGGCAACACCGACGACCCAGCGGGTACTATGGCACTCTGGCAAAGAAGTCTGCAGTCCGCAGCTGCCGCTGGGCTGCTTCTGGCACACGCAAAACAACCACACAAAGAGGCCTCTTACACTTACTGCTCACACAACATAAAATGATAAACGGTGCAAACATCAAAACACTGTTAAGAATATATAAAACTATTAAACTATTGCTTATTGATTATGTGGTGTGTCAGCAGCTTCTGTAAAAAGTGCCGCTTTTGGTGGGGGGGGGGCGGGGTGTGCCGAGAGCGCGGCGCCGGTCTCGGCCGCAGGCAGTTAAGAGACTGAAGTCTTTCTCAGCCCACCCATCAGCACTATCATAAGTAATGTTAATGAGAAAACTAAGAAAGTCCCAAGCCCCCCAAGCCTCAGGATTAACATCAATAGCGGCATGTAGTCTAGCAATAATTTTTGGATAGGGCTCCGGGGGCCCCTGTCTTACTCCTGTAAATGCTGGTGCTGCTTTTTCCTCATGTACGGCTAAAATCGTTTTTAAGGCCAATTCTTGGGTTAACTGTAACACTTCTGGTTGAAATCTAACTTGGCAGTCGGGGCTAGCAAAAGGGCCTGCGCCCATCAGCATTTGAGCTTGCACCCTATATAGAGGATCTCCTTGCTGACGGGGTGTGGCTGCTGGGAAGTTGAATTACTGAACCAGTACATGGTGATTTTAACTCATGTTCCCCATATACTAATTCCGTAACCCAGCACATCCCCATCATTTTCCAGTCTCAGGCTTCCCACTCATTGCCTTGGGAGGTTACTGTTACCGGAAACGTCATTGGTCTAAGCTCGTTAAACTGCCCCTCAATTATAGCACCCGAATAACTCCCCGCCATCGGCTTGCCGGATTAGCATTACCACTCGTGCGTCCCAGTGCCCCCCCTCCCATTTGGGCCGACGATGGTAGCGACCCGATAGCCACCGTTTCCCTCTGACCACCCCCCCCCCCTCCCCGTGTCGCGGAGGAAGGGGTTAAAAGGAAGAGGGGGAGGTGGCGGTGCTGTGGGGGTGGGTTGAGCCGCTTGCTGCATTCGGATTTCAAGTTGCTCTAATTTTCTCGTTAGTTCTTGCAAGTGTTGATCTTGTAAATCATAACGAGATTGTTCCTGCACCGACCGGGGTGTCGGGGGCGAGGATGGGGGCAGGGCTGGGTCGGTGCCGTCCTCTGGCGAGGCGGCGGCGGCGGCGGCGGGGGGGTCGGCGGGAGCGGGGCAGGGCCGTGCGCTCCGGTGATTGATCTTTTGGGCTTGAGGGGGGGTGGGGGTGTCGAGGTGTAGTAAACCTGTTGACTTTTGCTCTTGATTTTCCTGCCGCACGGGTTCTGCGCGTGCAGCGTCCCCATCCTTCCTTTTAGGAGCCGCCTTGGGGAACAGGGATCCCGCGAGCGTCCCAGCAGTGACAGAATCCTGAGCGCCAGCGCGTTCTGCCTCTGCTGACCAGGCAGCGAAAGCGGAGGCGGGGGTCTGCCGTTCCGCTTTCAGTTCTGTCAGAGTGTCTAGGACCAATCTCCACACAGTGGAGAGTTTCCTACTGTCTTTAGAACCTGAACTAATGTTGTTCCACAGTGCCGCGCCGATCTTTTCCCAAGTAGCAGGTTCAAAGGCTGCGGTCACTGAGGGGATTAGTCAGTGCTGCCGAGCCCACAACAGCACCCTCCTCAGGTTCCCCTGATAAGATAATCCTCCCTTAGAGAGTATATGTTGGAGGAGCTTAACCACTGCTGCTTAACCACCTTGCCCCGAGGCGGGACACCTGCACGGGACACCCAAGGTCTTGGCTGCCCTTGGCTGAGCAGCTGCCCCTGGGACCTGCTCAGGGGCTTGGGCACAAGGGGCCTCTCCCAGCTCACAGACGCCTTGAGGCTCCATCGCACGCAGATCCCATCCCGGGTGGCTGGAGCTCAGCCTGCGGGACTTCTCTGCCTTCTCCCTGCCCGTAACATCTCACACTTCTCTTTCTTCCTCCCCGCACTAGATGCTGGTACGGCAGCGGACAGGGAAGTGTCAGCAGGCTCCAGGCGTGGCTGTTAGCAGAGGGGCTGCTGGAGTCTTCCCACTCCAGAGTTTCATCTGGTTTCCTGGCCTGTCCTGAGCGAGAATCGTCCCCCAAAGGCATCAGTCTCCAAGGACTCCACTCCACGGGGACCTCTCTCTGCTTGCCTTCAGACTCTTTTGTGCCTCTCAGCTGTGTTTATTGCTGTGCAGTTCTTCTGAAATAAACGGTCGGCCCATGGAGCTGTCAGTCGGGAGTGTGTCGTCTCTCCCAACCCGAGCCCTGGCGGGGCTGCCTCCGGCCCTTGCAGGAGGGCTGGGGCAATGGGCTCGGGGCCGGGGCTGTGGATTCCATTATTCGGGGGGCTGGAGGGTGCTGGGCTGGTGCCACAGCAGCTGGCTGCCTGTGCTGGCTGGGCGTGGAGGCCGGGCTGGAGGCGGGCGGGCCGGGCGCTTGTCCGGGCTGGCGAGGGCCAGGCCCCTGGGGCTCTGTGGCAGGCGGGACAGGTTTCCAGCACAGGCGATGGCTGCTGGTGTCGGGCCCAGCTCTCGGGGTGCCGGGGTGGACGGTCTGGCTGTCCAGGGGCGAGGGACGGCTGCTGGTGTTGGGCTGGGATGAGACTCAGGGTTCTATTGAACCATTTTGTTCAGTTATATCATCTTGCCCTGTTCAGGCTTAAGTAGAAAGGTCACATTTCTTGCCCAGGAATCACCCACCTGCTTAGCTATAATTATCACATAAACGGCGTCATTACCAACGTAAGGTCAGCTTACTCGCCACCATTACACCAGGTGGACATTGTGAGATGGTTATTTCACTCTATTTTCTCATCTAGATGAAGACCCCTCAAGATCTTCTAGATGTTGCATCTCAAGGGAGCCAGGAAAGGAGGAGGAGAATTTCCAGGACTAATCTCTTGCCCCTCCAGCCCACTGCTAAGTGGCTGAGTGCTTTCTAAATCAAGTCTCGCTACCCAGGAAGCCTCACCCGTCACCTTTATATTCCAGTCCCTCTGGATTTTATCACTTTGGTACTGTCATCCTGCAATTAATGACAGAAGCTCTACCATAGCTGAGAGAATGAATAGGAGCCCAGTGTTACACCTTCCTGTTATTTAATGAACTTCAGCTGTCAGCTGACACTGAGAGGAACCAAGGGTCCCTTCCAAGGGTCTGCTGGAGAGTCCCCAGCTCCACATACTCTCATTTACAGCTGTGGCTCCTGCCTTAAGTATTTACAGTACTATTTTCCCTTTCCCAGCATCTGACCTCTCTCATCCTGGCTCGGCAACTTTGCAACTCCTTATTTACTCTTTTTCTGGCATCTGGACCACATTTCATAGAACCATTTAGGTTGGAAAAGACCTTTAAGATCATCGAGTGCAGCTGTAGACCTAGCCCTGCCAAGCCCACCACTGCTTTCCCTGGATGTACGCAGGAACTGCTGCTCAGAAAATCACCTACGGAGTTCAAATGCAGGGAAAGGACAGGGAGGGGGAGTTGGCTTTGCAGTCCCTCCCAGCTAGGCCACCTGCTGCACTTTTCATCCTCAGCCTCCACAGCATTGTATAGACAGAGCAAGAAGAAGCTAAGCCCTCAGGTACACACCGTGCAAAAGAGATTCCAGGCCAAAACAGCCCAAAGGCCCTGTGCAAACCAAGGCGGGCAAGGCCAGCGGCACGAGGCAGGCAGCCCCCGTCCCCTCCACGTTTCACCCACAGCCCGCGTGCACTCACAGCGCAGCCCCGGGGAAGAAAGGGAGACAGGCCGGCACTTTCTCTCTCCGGGAGCAAAGCTTGCTCCCTGCCCGGCTCCGCTGGCGGGGAGAAGGGGCTCCAGCTCCCAGCCCCCGACATGGAAAGTGCTGCAGCCTCCAGGTGCCTCTCGCCCAGCACAAGAGCCCCCACACACTGAGCTCCATCAGTAACCCCCTCCCCAGATCCTCCCCAAAAAAGCAGCTTCTGTGCAGGGACACAGATCCTGCAGGAGGACGAGTGCAACCCCCTGCCCCAGGCACCCCCCTGCCCCAGGCATCCCCTCTCACACAAGGGATGTCCCCAGCCCCGAGGCGTGGGGCAGGGGGTGTCACCGCCCCCCCCCCCCCCCCCCCGAGCTCCCCTGCAGCCCCGGTCCCTGCTCCGCCCTGCTCCCAGGGACGCGGTGGGGGCAGCTCTGGGACCCCGGGGACAGAGGGGACAGGGATGCTCAGCGCCCAAAGCACCCAGTGAGCACAGCAAGCAGGCCCTGATAAATTTGCTTGCTTACTTCATATAACTTTGACACATTCTTCTACTCCTCACACTGAACAGCCCCAGCTCCTTCAATCTCTCCTCACAGGATTTATTCTCCAGGCCCTTCCCCAGCCTCGTTGCCCTCCTCTGCCCTCGCTCCAGCACCTCGAGATCTCTCTCGTATTGAGGTGCCCAAAACTGGACACAACGCTCCAGGTGTGGCCTCACCAGTGCAGAGCACAGGGGGACTATCACCTCCCTGCTTCTGCTGGTCACACTATTTCTAACACAAGCCAGGATGCCGTTGGCTTTCTTGGCCCCCTGGGCACACTGCTGGCTCATGGTCAGCTGCTTGTCTATTGTAGCCGGCTCTGCATCTTTAAGCCTGCCTATCCACCTGTTGGTGGCGCTCAGGTCGCAGGGCCAGATACCACAGGGGGTTAAGACCTTCTCGGGGACATCAGTACAGACACCAACGTGGTGGATACAAAATGTCCGTTTATTGAACTGCGCAACTTGCATATATATGCTCGCCAAGCACCTCCTCCGTGGGTGTGCCCTCGGCATTACAGGCCTACCCATTACCTTATTTAGTAACAAAGGAAAGGAGGGGAGGTTGTAACTACTCTTTCCGTACATCGCGAGATCTTCCGAGTGCCATTCCCTACACTTCCCCCCCCCAAGCTTTATAACATTATCTTGTTAATAAAACGTTAACCTTCTTAAACAACTTACGAACCATAGCGCTAATACAGGTAAAAGCAATGCAAATAACAAGGAGTACGCTACATACCCCAATGACTCCCCAAATGAGCCAATCCCAAGTAAACCAACCAGTGAACCAAGCCCACACCTTGTCAAGCTGCCCAAACCATTCCGGTTTCGTAAAGGTAGCTGTTTTCTTGATGTTCTCCAACAGCTGCGTAATTAGTACATTTTCTCTCCCAATTTTATCATAGTCTTTGTCTTGTATGCAACAAAAGGTTACGTTTCTAAACATCACACTTTTACAGCCTCCCTGCGCAGTTATGTCAACCAGCATGTTAATGGTCTCTAAGACATACTGCGTTTTTTGGAAGCGCTCTCGTACATCCTTATGCATGAGTTCGGTTCCATACTTAGATTCAGATATGGGCACTGGCTCTCTAGACCCGTTATGAAAGGCGGCTGTGATGAAGACATAGCAGGATTCCGCTCCCGTATCTAAGGGAATGCAGACGTCTTTGCGGTGACGTGCTCGCGCCCACTCCCTCCAGTGTCCTGCGTGACTCAGCAATGCACAGCCAAGGAGGGTGATTCACCACCAATGCTGTAAAACAAAGCTCCATCTCATGTTAGATCAGGTTTTACACACCGTGCAGGTACCCACTTAATTATACCATCCTTTTCCACTGCCGCGTACCCACGCCCAAGTACTCTCAGCGACCACCCCGTCTCCCAAGTTATCGAGCCTGGTTCCCTGATTTGGACTAAGGGATAGTTTTTCGTCTCCTGCGTTGGCACAAAGTGTTTCCACAGGGGAGGTGTGGATTCCTCACCCCTAACGAAATGATTTAGAGTATACAGGGCGCGTGACAGGAGAGCTTGTTGGCGGTCTACAGGTATTGTTCCTGCGTGGCCTTCCCCCTCCCCAAGCTGTTGGAGTTTCGTTTTTAGGGTGCGATGTGCACGCTCCACTATGGCTTGACCTTGACTATTGTAAGGGAGGCCGTGCACTAACTTGATGTCCCATAACGCGCACCATTCTTTTGTGTGCGCTTAGCAATGAAGCAAGGGCCATTGTCTGTCTTGATTTCCTGTGGTTTTCCTAATAATGCAATAACGCCCTCCCAATGAACAATGACGTGTCTGGCTGTCTGTTTACGACTCATCGTGGCTAGTATTGTGGAACTAAAGGTGTCGATAGTTACTATAAGGTATTTATTTGGCTTTAACAAGTCACATTCCGTTATGTCGGTTTGCCAAATCTGGTTAGAGGAGAGGCCTCGCGGGTTGACGCCTGCCTCCCACAGTGGGCCTTTTTGGCAATAGGGGCAAAGTGCCACTATATTCTTTGCTTGTGACAGGGGAGTCTGGCATGTTTTTGCTAGGGCTTTCGCTCCAAGGTGTAGGAAGGCGTGTAGGTTCTTTGCGGCGTCTCTTGACCACACACCCTGTGCCGCCTGATCCGCCTGATGGTTGCCTTCTATAATTGGACCCGGTAGGGATTGGTGACTGGGTAATAAAGGCCTGTCCTGTGCGTTGTTGTAGAGCCTCATAAAGTAGAGTCGAGGCTTCCGTTTGCACGAACCCTACTGTTGTCATTTTGTGCACGAGCTTATAGACATACAAAGAGTCCGTAACAACATTAATAGGATTTTCTGGCTGCTGTTGGAGTGCCATTTGTACCGCTTTGGCCTCCAGCCACTGTACAGATTTGTCGGTCTGGGTTCACATCCTCTTTTCCCAGCGTCCCTCAGTCTTCCACACAACTGCGGCTGTCTGAGATGGCGACGAGGTGTCTGTAAAATATGTTGTGCCCTGAAGCGGGCGCATTGATAGAGGTAGGGTAAGTTGTAACTGGAGCGTTTTCAGGTGAGTAATCCACTGTAGGCCTTTTCCTGTTGTTATGGAGCCCGGAAAGTCAAAGATGGCACATTGTAAGTCTTCAGAACGAGCAACCATATTTTCCCACATCTGCTGCTTCCAGGGGATGAGGATCATATCAGGTTCCTTTCCAAAGTGTAACAGAGCCATGTTGCGTAAACGTCCTGTGAGGTCTGTTTGCCAGCTTCCGTAGCGGCCGTGAATTCTCTGGGCCGCAGTTGTAACTGAGCCGGCATCGTTGCAAAAGCGCCCCGCCCTAATAGGCGGTCATGGGTAGGCCCATGTAAGGGGTGCTGTTGATCGGTGGCCGCATGGACTACAGCAGTAACTCGGCTTCCCCATGCCTCCTTCCACAGCAAATACATTGCCGGTTTTAACACCGCTTTCGCCAGCTGTCGCATGTCAGAGGGGGTCAGTGGCAATGCCAAAACGGTTTCTAATAGCAAAGTTGTTCCTGGGTGTCCTAAGCCGTGTTCAGCAACTGCCTTAAATAGGGTTTGCACTGCCTTCATGTCAAGCGGATACCACTCCTGCTGCCCTGTGGGGGTAACCCTGACTGGGTAGGCATGTATTGCTGCAGGCTCAAGCTTCACCGCCGACATAATGCACTCCTTGGCTATGAGTTGCCAATCTGTGGGTGTCCTCGGCACAGGGGATGGCGCCAAGCCCCCCCCCACCAGCCGCCTGTTCTCTCTAACTGCAGCGGATAGTTCCTGCACCGCCCTAGCGAGTTCGTTGTCAGCCCTTTCATTCCCTCCGCGGGCGGCTCTAACGGTGGGTGGACCTCCCGCTGGTTGGGCCGCGCCCCCCAACCTCTCTCATGCTTCCATTTTTGGTCATGTTCTGCTTCGTCGCTCTCCGATTCGCCATCCGACCCTATCCGGGTCCTTGGCTCCCGCCAATGAGCGAACGGGTCGCTCAGTTCCCTTATATGGCGAGGCTCTGCCGGCCCCACTGCACTCCATGGCGGGCACGCACGGGGGTTTGAGGAGCGCCCGGCAACCAATCAAGGAGCGGGTCCTGCCCAGGTTGCCCTCCTTGGCCCGGCCCTTGGGCGACTTGCCCCTGCTCTTGTGGCTGCCGGACCGCCCCCATATCCACCCCCGAACGCTGCATGTTCGCGCGCCCCTTTTCTGCTGATTCTTGTTTACACACTCGGTTTCCACCCTCCGCATCTCCTCCCAAGGGTACACGGGGGGTGCCGGGGGCGCAGACGGGATCGCACCCTTCTTCCCCTGTTCTCCGCCCCCCTCTCCCCCCGATGGCTTGCCTTCTATGGGCCACGCCTCTAGTTCCCTACTATGTCTTCCCCCTCCTCATCGTCGGAGCTCGCCGTGAGCTCCTCCGTTTGGGTGGTCTCCTCCGCGAGACCCCGCAGACCCTTCTTCGCATCCCGCCACGCCTGTTGCTCCTCCTGGGTAGCTATCATCATCGCGTTTGCCTTCCCCCAAGCCACTAAGTGCTCTGGCCTTCCCAGCTTCGCCTGCTCCGTCAGCACCGCCTCTATCTGTGGCCAGAGCTCCGGCTTCATGCAGTCTATTGGCTCCGGCAACACGCCGAGCCCTATCAGTTTTTGTAGCATAGCTTTCAGTGTCTTTGACTTCATAGAAGTCTTATGTTGCTCGCCCCATCTTTTCAGTACCTGAATTATGGCACCCATGGCGCGCCGGGGGGGTCTCCCGTGCTGCGTGGAGCTCCTTCACCCCCTGCTGGGCACCGACGACGGTAACTGTAGATCACGTCGGGGTCACCACTTATTGTAGCCGGCTCTGCATCTTTAAGCCTGCCTATCCACCTGTTGGTGGCGCTCAGGTCGCAGGGCCAGATACCGCAGGGGGTTAAGACCTTCTCGGGGACATCAGTACAGACACCAACGTGGTGGATACAAAATGTCCGTTTATTGAACTGCCCAACTTGCATATATACGCTCGCCAAGCACCTCCTCCGTGGGTGTGCCCTCGGCATTACAGGCCTACCCATTACCTTATTTAGTAACAAAGGAAAGGAGGGGAGGTTGTAACTACTCTTTCCGTACATTGCAAGATCTTCCGAGTGCCATTCCCTACACTTGTCAATTAGAACCCCCAGATCCTTCTCTTCCAGACAGCTCCAGCCACACCTCCCCGAGCCTGTAGCCATGCAGGGGGTTGTTGTGGCCCAAGTGCAGGACCTGGCACTTGCCCTTGTTGAAGCCCATCCCGTTGACGTTGGCCACCGATCCAATCTATCCAAGTCTCTGTGTGGAGCCCATACGCCATATCTGGGGATGTAAGAATTGGTAAGTCTGAGTGGTTTCCTTCAGCGTATGATGGTGCAGGACAGTCATAATTGGCGTGTAGATCGTATGCTTCTAAGTTAAAAGGACACCGGGCAAACGCGATGAATTCATGTAAGAAGCGTTCAGTGCGATTCAGCAACAACGGCTTTAGCTCGTCAGCAAAGGCCTGACTGTCCAGATCATACCTGGTCACGTTACTCACGATAACACGCTGCACAACGTTTGCCAACGATCCTCGGGCACCGAGCTGGACTGTAAGTTCTCGCTTCAACCAAGGAGCCAACCTGTGAAGGCAAGCAGGGTTGCGGTGGAAAAACTCTGCTGAAACGTCTCGATAGCGGCCACCGCCCTGAATGCTACGAATCCGCCCAGCGCTGCGGTACAGAGCTCTGCGGAAGCTGATCATGTCCTCCTCCGGAATCCGCGGCAGAGAGGTGCCCTCTGCGCTCGCCTGCCTCATCCAGGCCAGAGTCCTTAGCATAAGCTGGATCTCTCCGACCCTCTCCCGCACGGGTTGGTCAGACAGCCCGTCAAACAGTACCCCGTTATCTGGTGACAGCGTCCTTGGGGAAGGTGAACTGCCAGCGCGGCGTTCCCCCGCTAAGGCAGAGCTGTTTTCTGACGGGCTGGGTATATACTCTTCAAAGGCATCGTCAGCACGAATCGTATGGAAAATGGAAAGAAAGGGTCGCTTGCAGAGGGGGCATTCTGCTTTGCTGTCTGACCACTCCTGCACACAGCTGAAACAGAACCTGTGCAAGCAGCGATCTAGATAGGCGACATTGTCACATCTGTCCAAGCAGATGGGGCATCTCGAGTCGGGAGATGCATCTGCTGGCAGCTTGCTGGTGCCACCTTTTGGCGAAAAATTGCCCTCTTCTGAAAACTCCTTATCTGCTGAAGCCATGTTCTACGAGAGAAAGACACCAAAGATCATCGCTATCTCAGAGAGACAAAAATGTTACAGTTTAGACACAGGAACCTCTAACAGTCACCTTCAAGGCTGCAGAACCCTGTGTGGGCACCGAGAGAACCGAACAGAGACGCAGCACGACCTGACCGCTCGGCTTGGCTTCTCCTCACGGTGAGATCTGGCTCTTCAGGGTTCAAGTTTTGAACAGAGCGTGACTAATGCCGGTGTGTGTGAAGGGCACAGGCAGGGCTCTGTCTGCCACCCCACTCATAAACAACTGCTTGGATGCAGTGAGTTTATGATTAACACGGTGTCCTTTGAAACACACTTCCAAGGGAGACCAGGGTTTAGATAGGAAAAAGACGAGAGCATATTTTGACAAAAGTCAAACCAAGTAATTGCGCTGGAACTAAACTCTCCAAGCTGTGCTGGCCCTGTCCTGCTCCTGCCCCCTGCCCACGAGCAGCCGCACGAGCCTCTGCCGGGCACTCGTGCTGGACCACATACGGCTCCTTGGGCTGAGCCACCCCCAGGGATGTTTTCCAGCCCAAACGAGTCTTTGTTTTCAGGAGTGAAGCAGAAGCAGCCGGGGGTCCTTCCCACCCCCAGCCTCGGGTACACGCCACCTGTGGATCTAGTCAGGCTGTCGAGCACGATTGGCCAGAAATCCGCCTATTTTGCAGTTATTTCGGGGATCCCCATTCCCTTAAGGCATTCCGCAGCGGAGATCAGTCCCCGCGCTGCTCCCAGACCCGCAGCCAGCTCGGGAGCGCGTCGTACCCGCCCGCCGGACACCGGGCACCGAGTCTGCCGTGCGGGGCAGCGAGACACACGGACAGGGACGGTCGCGCACACCCCGGGGCACACCCGCACGGACACGGGGAGGGGGGGAAAGGGGCTCCCGCCTCCCCGGGGCGACAGCGCCCGCCCGCCGCGGGACGCCGCCCCGCCCAGCGCCCTCCCCCGCGCCTCCCGCCCGCCCCGTCCCGGGCCGCCGGCCCACCCGGAGGGCTCCGGCGCCGCTCCCCGCCCCCAGCTCACCGCTCCCGTCCGGGCCGGGGCCGGGGCCGCGGCCGCCTCCAGCCCGCGGCGCGCCCGGCAGCGTCCGGAGCCGGGAGTGTCCTGCGGCTCCTCCCGAGCGGGCGGCGGCGGCGGCGGCGTTGCCGCGGGACCGACGCCGCGGGAGCCGTTGCCATGGCAGCCGCTGCCCCCCGCTGCCTGCCGGGAGCGGCGCGCGGGCGCCCCGTTGCAGCGTCACTTCCGGCGGCGGCGGCGGCGGCGGCTGGGCCTGGCCGGGGGCCGCGGGCGCTGCCGAGCGGAGGAGGCCGCGGAGGGGCCGTGCCCGGCGCGGCGCGGCGCGGCGCGGCGCGGCTCTGCCGGGGCGGCGGGAGCCGCGCCCGTTCTGCCGCCCGGGGCGTGCCGGGGCCGGCGGGAGCCGCGGCGGGGGCAGGTCCGAGCGCGCCGCCCGGGGCGGGGGGGCGGCGGGCCTGAGGCCGCCCGGCCTGGAGGGCGGGTTTCCCGCCCGCGGGCAGGCGGGGAGCGGGGCCGGGCGTCCCTCTGGGCGGCGGCAGCGGACACCGGGACCTGGCGGGTACCGGGGCGGGTCCCGGGGCTGCCGCCGCCAGCGCGCCGTGTTCTGTCCCGCCGGTGCTGCCGCCGCGGTGCTGCTTTCCTGGGGCCTCCTGCTCACCAGCCGCCCCCCTTGGAGTCGGTTAAACGTGACATCCCCGCACTTCTCCTGGCGTCTGGGGGAGATGCGATCGCTTTGGCTCCCCAGAGGCAGCACCAGGCCCACGGGCTGTGACCTGCAGTCCTGCTTCGCCTGCTGCTGCCGCAACTTGCTCGCTTTACTCACCCCAGTTCCTCCAGTAGCTGCACCCGGGACACACCTACTGGTCCTGTCCCAGCGGCTGGAGCTGAGACCCTCACTGTCACCTGTGCCCTTTGCTGGCACCCAGACCCTAACCCACTCCCACGGCTGGCACGATAGACGGGATCTGATCCAGAACCGTCCCAGCTTGGTGAACTTCCTCACTGCCGTGTGCGTGTGTTGGCTCTTAGGCGAGGTGGGATCCACCGGGAGAGTCCATCTCTGGAACTCCCTGAATCACCGGAATGGGAAGATGGAAGAAGGTGCCCCAGGCTCTTTGCAGGGGGATTTTCACTGATGAGCTGAAAAGAAGCAGTTCTGGAAGTTAAATGGCTCTGTTGTGTCAGTAGATCTCCACACTCGCACTCCTCACCTTTTTTTTCTTTTTCTTACACTTTGTCTCGCTGCTTGCTCCATTGCCTGAAAGGCTATCTTCATTTTTGAGGCAGTCACTGAATTTTGGGGAAGTGTTCCTGCCTCTGGAAAAGGAGGCTGTGAGAAAGAAAACAGGTCGTCACAACAAATGTTCCCAGCCGAGTCCTAACGTGGCTTCTGTAGCGGGGGGACAGACAAAGGAAGGACGCTTATGATTCATTGTGATTTTGCAAACAGTCTTTGAGTTCTAATTTCCATCATGTTTTTACTCTTCCCTTCTTTCCAGGGAGTGAAGCCGATTTCAGCTCTTCAAGAAGCATGTGCAGTATTTTAGCCCCTGAAGTCCACGTGTCCGCTGTTGGAAGCAAAAGATCTTCTTTTTCTCGCAGGTAAGCAAAGCAATTTTTCCTTTTTTGCTCCCCACAGGCCTTCGATGCCATCTCTTGTAACTGCCCAACCGCAGCCAACCCCCAAACCCCCCTGCCTGGACTGGCTCCAGCAGCAGAGACAGACGGGATTTTTGGAAAAAGACTGGTGAGAAAGGGGATGGCTTTCCCAGGACAAGAGGTAAAATCTCTCTCCTCTCTCACCAGCTGTGCCGCCTCCCTGCTGATGTCATAAATGCACCTTCCAGTGATGCGGACTGATGTCACAGGGGGATGCCCCACATCACAGGGGATGTCTCCCCGGTGCCGCAGCCGTGCCAGCACTTCCCAGCAAGGCCTGGGCGCTGCTGGACACTGCTCAAGGGCTCCCCAGCGCTGCCCTTCGGAGCTGCTCCAGAGCCAGCACCAGGGTCGGGAGGCAGCAGGGCTGCACTGGCGGACCCTCACTGACAGGCAAGAGGAGCAGGGGCACATCGGAGAAGAGAGGAGACACTCTCTGAAGAGCATCTTTTTACCGGAGCTGCAGACGAGCAACAAGTGCAATGGAGGGTTGCTGCACCGTGGCTGTCAGCTTTGAGCTGTGCAGCTTGTTCCCCACGCTCCTGCAGCTCTCCCCCGAGGGTAAGGTTTTCAGGAGCTCCTTCCCAAAGGACAGTGGGGCTGTCCACTGTCAAAAGCTGGGGCTGCTGGGTTGTGGGAGTGGCTGGACAGGGCTGGGGGCTGCTGCGAGAGCCCTGCCTGAGGGTCCCACCGGGCTCAGGGGACCATGTGGCAACCAGGACCCACGGTTGGCATGTTCCCCTTGTGAAGGGGGCCATCCAGGGCCAGCTTCCCCTGGGAGCTGGTACCTCTTGGGGTTCTGGCTCTGGGATGAAAAGGGGTCCTGCATTCCAGCTGCGTTAGATGGCCACAGCCCTGGTTCCTCAGCCCTTCTCACATCCCCATTTCTGCTTCAGCCCTGCCCCAGGAGCAGCGTAAGGCTGGCAGTCATAAATTGGGGCACAGCCCAGCTCCGCAGCCACGGCAGCGTTTGTCTGGGCTGGTTTTGGACACCTGCATCTGGCACCCCCTGGGCGAGGACCTTGCCAAGAGGCTGTGAGATGGCTGGCCTGGAGCCTGACACCTCTTTCCTTCCCTTGCTTTGCAGAGGTTGTGGCTATCTGGGATGCCGTGTCTGCATACATCCTGGGACAGCTGAAACTGGACAAGGTGGGCTGGCGTCTTGGTCCCCCTTTTCTCTCCCGATCCCAGGCCCCGGCGAGCAATCCCTCCCTGAGCATCATGGCAGCACACCAAGACAACCCCGTGTGCCCACAGCTGCTTCTTGGTCAGCCAGGAGAGAAAGCAAGTCCAGATCTAGTCTGAGAAAGCATTTGGCACACAGGATGCGGGCTTCCCTTTTCCTGTGATCAGAGCGACGAGACCAAGCAGAGAGAGATGGGATTATGCTGGGTCCATGCCAAGGATAATCCCTGGGAATCAGTCCAAGGGCTATTCCCTGTGCTGGAAATGCCGGGGATCTTCTCTAGCCGAAGGATGTTAGCAAATATCTTGAGGAGGGGAAGACAAGAAATGGAGAACGTGGGCTCTTCCCAAAGCTTTCACTTTTCCCATCTCTGAAGTCTGCACTCATCAGCCTTTTTGTCTTTTTCCTGGGCAGGGTGTCCTGGTCACAGGACTCGGGACCTTCGCTGTGGTCCAAGAGCGATTCAGCGGCGAAGAAGAGGTGTATGTGGTTCGAAGACCAGTCTTCCAGCTGGACATTGACGCGATATGTCTGCAGGAGCTCGCATTCCCCACAGTGGCTATCCCTGGTGAGAAGGCAGTGGCCAACCTCCACTTGCCCCCTCCATGTCTGGGGGCGGGGTGCGTGCTCTCTGCTCTTTGTAAAGGGAGGGGAGAAGTCGAGAATTGCCTCCAAGGGTCAGGGGGTGGCTTGAGCTCCCCCAAAACAAAGCACTCCCCACGAGCTGTTTCTGTAAATGGCCTTTGCTCTGGCAGTTTGTCAGGAACCTGACATGGAAATTTGGCCTGCTGTGGCACTGACGATGTTCCTCCTCCTCGCAGGCAACATTGAGATCAAGACGCTGAACTACGGGTGGCTATCGCAAGCCACCTCCTTCCCGCCGCACGTGGTGCAGGACTGTGTGCAAGAGACCATCTTCCTGTACTCTTTCCAGCTGAGGAACAGGCAGCGCCTGGCCTTCGCCTTCAAGGACATTGGCGTGCTGTCCTGCAGAGATGACGTCCTGTGCATGCGGTTTTATTACGACTGCGTCACGGGGCTGGAGAGCGAGGCCAGCCAGATCGCGCTGCTTCACACTGTAAGTCGCTCAGGTTTTGAGGGCTGCTTCAGCGTCTTCGGGAAGCCTGGTGAAGGGTGAGCCACCCAGTTGTCACTGGCCAGCCTGGACGTGGCAGGCCAGTCCAATGCCTGTCCCTGTGCTCACCCCCACTGAGCTCTCCATGAGCACAGAAAGTTTCTCCCGAGTTTCTGGGTCCTTGCCCAACAAAGAGCCCCGCAGGGTTATTGCGCAGTGTCAGTGTTTGCTGTGCAGCTCCTCCAGAGCAGAGCAAGGGCTAAAGTTCATGGGGGAGGATTTGGGAGAGAGGTTTGGAAAAGTGGCTCTCTTTTGGAGCGGGAGACAGCTCTGCTTTCTCTGGGAGCCGAGAGAAAAACTGCCTTGGAAACCTTCTGACAGCTCCGTGTGGCTTTGCAGAGGCTGTGGATGCCGAGCGGGGCTCTCTCCAGGGGAGCACCCACTGCTCAGGGGATGGAGGCTGCTCCTGCCCACGCGTTCCCCAGGTGAGTGCGTTTCCTCTGCAGCCCTCGGCAGACTGAGCCCGCGGCTTCCCAGCTCCTGCTCCGGAGTTGTCGGGGCTCGACGCTCAGCACCAAGTCAGGGATCAGCCCTGCAGTGACTGGTTTCTGGTTAGCTGGTGCTGAGCTGGGGCGAGGCCTGTGTTCTCCCGGAGTGATCGGGCACGGCGAGTGTTTCTCATGCCCAGCCTGACGTCGTCCACATCAGACAGAACCAACTGCACAGGGTTAAAGCTCCACTTTCTGGTGCTGGGGGGAGGTTGCCAACAGAACCTGTGCATGGCCACCACGGGAAAGGGATGCCATGCCTGGCACGACAGTCAGCATTAGTGCTGGGAAGCTGCAGGGGGTAACGGTCACCCTTCTTCAGGCCTGTGTCATCATTTGCTTTCCAGGTTTCGGTTCATTGTTACAGGCGGAGCAGCGGCCAAGGATTTCTCCACCTGGCACAAGAAGGCTGGAGAAAAGCACAGGCCCAGAAGAAGTACGGGAACGGGTCCGTGCTGTCCAGGGCTGACCACAGCCCAGTTGAAATGCCCTCCCCATGGGGCTGCTCCAGAGAGCTTCCTCCCAGCTGCAGAGGCGTGTCCTGGGAAGCTGCTGCAGAGACGGGTGGCACTTCCCCTGCCTGTGCTGCCAACGCAGGGGCCAGGCACCAGGCAGCAAGACACAGGCAAGAAGCCTTCTGCCAGGTGAGACCCTTGTGGGAAGGGATGAAAGGGATCCCTGCACTCACGCAGGAGAGACATCCCCTTGGGACACTCTGGCTCCAGGGACTCGGGAGGGTCCCTGGCACATGTCCCACGGTTTTTCAGAGCTTGTCTGCCCCATCGCAGGCCCCTCAGTGAGGAAGGCAGGGGATGTTTGTGCACTCTAGCTCCCTTGTCCTTACAACAGAGCGGAGGGGCACTCCTCTCCCACCCATCTAATGGGGCTCAGGAAAGGCTCCCCCCTGCCCTGGGAAATGGCCCCACCTCTCCCGCTGCTTCTGCCAGCCTGGGGAGCTTTGATGCCCAGTGAAAATGGGAGACCAACCTCCCCACGCTCATGCCTACTCCTCCCGGTGTCTCTTTGCAGTGTGCTCCCCCCATGCCCAGGCAGCTCCCCCAGGACAAAGGAGACAGGCCGGCAGGGGCCAGCTTCTCCAGACAGGTCCACCGCTGCGCTCCCGGCATCCGAAGGCTGCAGGAGAGCACTGCAGGTACGTGCCTTGCCGTGACTACCGTGCTGTTTGAGACTTGGCAGAAGCCTCTTTGTGCAGAGAGTCCTCCTGAAAGGATCCCTTGCGTTCCTTGGAACCTGTCTGTCACCTCCTTCAGGTCTTCTTCACAAAAAGGAAGGTGCTGCACACCCTCCCCGCCTGTTATTGCCCCCTGGGTTGTCATGAAACACTTTGCTCTGGCCAGGGGCTATGGAAAATGTACAAGTCCTTTCTAGGGTGTTGGCAGCGGAGATCTTTGGTCACGCAGCTGTGTTTGTCATGAGCTGAGGAGCCTGGCGTGACTCCACGGCCCCTGGCATGTCAAGGGCAAAGCTGAGGCAAGGGGCAGCAACACGGGTCAGACCCGACGGAAGCCCCTCCAGGAGCTGAGACTAATCCTGCCTGCTGCTGCATTTCTGTCCCCTCCAGGAGGTCCGGCAGCTGTCTGCAGAGTGGGAGAAAGGGCAGAACTGGTGGAAGGAGTGGCGAGAGCAAGCAAAGGCAGAATGGGAGGCAAGGGAAGCCTGGTCTGCAGGGGAGCACCGACAGCCACCCCAGGTATGGGCAGTGGTGGGCACTGCGGAGAGCAGCAGTGACTCTCTCTGTCGGGGCACCCAGGGCAGCAGGTCTCCAGGGGATGGGAGCAGGAACTAACACCCAGCTGCAGGGCAGGGCTCTGCCTGCTCATCCCTGTGTGGGAGAGATTGGCAGCAGGATCCAAGGGGCAGGAGCAGCCGTCAGCCATGATGGCAGGCACGCGGTGCTGAGTCTCCTGACTCCAGGTCCTGCTGCAGGCCCCTTTCAAGAGTCTTCTGGGAAGCAGCACCTCTGTTTCCCATCTGTTTGCTGAGACTGTCTCCTCCTTGGCAGGCACTTGGCTCTTGGACTCCTCACCCTCCAGCCCAGCCCAGGAGAAAGGAGGCCAACAAGAGGTGGAGACAGGCTGAAAACCCTCTCCCAGCAGAGCAGATGACAGCAGCAGCCGCCCAGCTGGGAAGACTCCAGACTGAGTAAGTGTGCACCAGCTCTGGACACAGCCTGGGGCAGTCGAGCAGCCGTGACCCCGCAGAGACGGCCAGGTCCTCCATCCCTGCGTCCTGGGGTTCCACAGGAGACCCTCTGATGTCTCCTGACATGGCCGTGACCTGGCTTACCCCCCTCCGGGCCAAGGCCCAAAACTCACCCCAGGGTGAAAGGGTGGGTACACGCGGGACTGGGGGGTGCAGGGGCTGGACGAGGGGAGAGGCAGAGGGGGTCTCTGGCAGAGGCTGAGGGCTGTTGTTCCCTGTTGTTGCAGCCACCTTTCCCCACGAGCGGTCCAGGTCCTCAGAAGGCTGGAGCCGTATCACCAACGGAGGGACATATTCAAGCAGGTCACTGAGAACAACAGGCGGCGTCAAGAGCAGCAGAGGCAGCTCCCCTGGTAACTGTCTCCAAAAAGGGCTGTGCTTCCCCTGGCTGCAAGGCCCATCCCTCCACTGAGGGCAGCCCTGGGGGAAAGAGGGGATTTCTCTGACACCCCTCATGAGGCAGCAGCAGCATCTGGAGGCTGGCTTTGGGCTGGACCAACCCAAGGGGGACTGCCTGGGCACCCAGAAGAGGCTTTCCATGTGGCATGTAAAAGTCCTGGCTGCAGACAGAGGGATCCCTCTGATGGCTGGCTCTCCCCTTTCCAAACCAGAGAGCGTGTCCTTCCCTGGCACAGTCCTGCCCCAAGACACCTTGCCCCGAGGCGGGACACCTGCACGGGACACCCAAGGTCTTGGCTGCCCTTGGCTGAGCAGCTGCCCCTGGGACCTGCTCAGGGGCTTGGGCACAAGGGGCCTCTCCCAGCTCACAGACGCCTTGAGGCTCCATCGCACGCAGATCCCATCCCGGGTGGCTGGAGCTCAGCCTGCGGGACTTCTCTGCCTTCTCCCTGCCCGTAACATCTCACACTTCTCTTTCTTCCTCCCCGCACTAGATGCTGGTACGGCAGCGGACAGGGAAGTGTCAGCAGGCTCCAGGCGTGGCTGTTAGCAGAGGGGCTGCCGACGCGGAAGTCTCGGACACAACTTAGACGACCAATGTGATCAAGTTGATGCCACTTTATTAAAGGCTACACAGCAATTTATCTCAAGCTTCACGCGCCACTATCTTATTGCTAATACGCTAAAGCTACTTGTTCACGCGCCCTTCTGCCCTCGATGATTGGTCCCAGTGTGGTGTCCACGCGCTGCTCTCCCCCCCGGTAGACCCCCTGTTTTCGACATTCCAACATCTTTATCTCTGGGGCAGGAATGTAGTTTCTCAGGCCGTCTCGGCCTTGTTTTTGTCCTTGAACACAGCTGCAGCTTGCTGTTACAGTGAGGCCCCTTGGTCTGGATCGCTCACAACATGTCCGTTGTTCTCCAGCGATGCCACAAATCCCCCTTTTTGTTTTTGAGCGATCCAGACCCCCCTGTGGTCCTGTGCTAAAAACATTGCACCGACAGTCCTCTGCAGGGCCCTTTGCAGAAGGCCTGTAAGGCAAGGCAACGTGGAGAGTACAGTCACTACAATCAAAAGGACTACTCCGACAGTTTTGACTAATGTTATCAACGAACCAGATAATCCCCAACCTTTAAACATCCTTGTCAGCCAGTCCAAGCCATCATCTTCTGTTAAGCGTTTGACTCCATCCTTCAATTGCTGAATGCTTTTAAAAATAGATTCTGAATGATCGGATAGATTCATACAATACATTCCTCCAAATTCAGTACAACCATGTCCTTGCGCTAGAAGCAAAAGTCAATCGCAGCTCTATTTTATAACGTAGCATGTCTGACACTATCAGCATCAGTTAAAAGACCACTTAAAGCCAAAGAAGTAGCATTAGTTTGTTTGCTAAGCCAAAACTGCAGTGGGTTCGGCCATGTATCCACAGGTATTTCTACCAAGCACGTAGAGAACAGATTTTCAGGGCTTGCGGTGGTATTTGGTTGTGAGACCACCCATCCTTCACTTTGAGGCAGGTTCCAATACAGGCCGAATACACCGAGCAGGAACCCAGCGAGAGCCGGCATCTGTGAAAACACAGACATAACCCCTGCTCCAAGTTAATATCTCATTTGGTTTCTGTTTCGTCTTTCTTAACTTCCTTTTTCCAGGGTCGCACCCATCGACTCGGAACCCATCTAGTGCCGGTATCGGTAATAACGCAGGCATAGCCTTGACCCGTCATTGTTAGTTCCACAGGTCCTTTCCACTCTCCTATAGCAACATCTTTGTACTGAGCAAAAGCACCATCTCCACACCGGCTTATATCGGATTTCAGACCCAGACTATGTATTACTACTGGTGGTTCCTCCCTGTCACCTGTGAGCCGTAAGTACTTTAACACATACACCGCTTTTGCAAGTGGTTCTGCAGCAGCCAAGACCTCTCCCCCTTTTTGTTTTTGCAAAAGCGCTTTTAAAGTTTTGATGTGCTCTCTCCACTATAGCTTGCCCCGTGGGGGAATGTGGTATAGCTGTGATATGACGTATACCCCAGAGTTGACAAAAGAGAGCAAATTTTTGAGAGGTATAGGCTGGTCCATTATCAGTTTCACGGGTCAATTGAACTAATTTCCCATATTGCCTGGCATATTCCGCCCTACCGCGATGGTAACTTCTCACAGCTTCGTACTTTTTCACAGCTCAGTGTTGCAGCTGTGCACTGTTTTTCCCTGCCACCTTGGCACAACTCAGCAGTTTCTTATCTATCTTCCAAGGCCTGTTCTTCATCAACCCCTGCAATTGCTTAGAGGCTGTGTAAGGCTGACAGGCCAATGCCTCCCACATCTCCCCTTTCTTTGTTTTGCAGCAGCACCTGCAACACTTATTTCGAGACTTTATGAATTAAGGGTTAGGCAAACTTCAAAAAATGCAGCATACTTAAAACAGTTTCACAGAATGCTAGAAACAATACAGCAGTTACAGTTATTAGGTAAAAAAGAGTAGGCTAATTTCAGTACCCATAACTAAGGGATATGACTAAATACTACAAAAATAAACAGTAAGGAAAATACAGAATAGCACACTTACTTAATGGGGCACTAACATTCAGATCCGCAGTTGCTGGAGAACCCTGGATGCAGCGAGAATTTAGAGTACCCTTCCTCGCAAACCGGAAATCCTACGCGTCCATCCGTAGGTGAGGCATCCAACATCGCTGCAAGCAGGTCCAGCCTCATTTATCTAATTCAGCAGGTCAAAATAACTGGCAATTTTCTTTGAGCGGAAACATCTGATCTCATCCTCCTCTTGGGTTCCACCCAGAGCCTGGCCACCACTCAAGGGGGAAAACCAAGGGAGTTTCTAATAAGGTTAAACACTTGGGGTCCTAATTCTTAATATGGCTAAAGAAAGAAAGTTGAATACACACATTCTTATAGCATTTCATCCTTATTAATAAGTACATTTTGTCTAAGCTACATATTTCACTAGTGACTAGTAAGCCTATATGTTTCATCAAGGAGTTGCAAGTACTGTTAGCATTTTCTCTTAAAAGAGTTGGGAACTGTAGTGTGATTAAGGACAGATATAGTGTATTTTGTCCTATTGCAGTAGCAAGCATTACCCATCCATTCTGCTTAAACGATCAGTTGAAGAGATGGCGAACTGTTGGCACAGGGGTATGTATAGCACCCACTGCTGGCTCCTGAGTGTCCACCAAAAGCTGCCTCTCACGCCTCAGGTGTGATTGCACACAGCTTGCTGGTAACCACCGGGACTGTAACCTGTGAAAACACAAGCATAACCTCTTCCCCAGGTTATTAAAGGATATGGTCCTTCCCAGTTACACTTTCCAGGACTTGAGTCTTGCCCTGGACTTCTTGTTGATCTGGTGTCTGTGATGAGAAGTGCTGCAATATTGACGGCACCTATTTTAACGATCCAAATGCAGCAAAGGGAGTGACGTCGGAGTGACGTCAGATTGCCATAATTCTGAGGAGTGAGTCCCCGAGGGTTGACACCACTGGCTGTTGAAGAGAGAGAGTCCTTCTGGCATTCAGGGCAAGTCACAATGATGTCTTCAGCCTGAGGCCTTGATAAAGAAAACTGGTTTTGTATTGCCTGGGCATTTTGGTGGAAAAATTGCATGTGAAAGCTGTGCTTACTGTGTTTCTGAGATGGCATTAGTTGCACGGTGGAGATCTTGTTTTTGCTTTCTCTGTAAGTACTCTGGGTGATGTGAGTGAAGGATCTCTTCGCAAAATATAAAGCAAGCTATGGAGATCATCATTAGTTAGGCCCAACAACAGCTGTATCCAATTTATGGTTCATAACAGTTTCTGTAAATCATTTAAAGTCTTAACATCAGTTCTAAGTTTAAGGTGTTGGGGGACAATGGTCTGTTCACAAATTCTCCACTCCAGGTACTGCCACGGTGATGATCTCTGTACCTTTTCAGGTGCTATTTGTCACCCCATTTGAGATACTGAGTCTTTGGGTAAAGCAAGAGGCTTTTCCATGATCTCCTGTGTTTCTGCTGCTATAAGGATGTCATCCATATAATGATATATAACAGTCTGGGAGACCTGCATTGTGGGAGTATTCTTTATGCCTTATGGTAAAACAACCCAGTGGTACCGTGTTGCAGGTTCACTAACATTAATACTGGGAACAAAAAAGGGAAATTTAGATGCATCATCCAGATGCAAGGGAATGGAGAAAAAATAAATCTTTCAGATCAATTATTAGAAAATGCCAGTTTAGGGGAATCAATGTGTTGGAGATCATGTAAAAGTCACCATTTACCACTTTTATTTGATATAACAAACACCAGGGGGTTCCAAGGACTGGTAGGTATGATATGTCCTGCACTTAACTGTTCATGAATTAAATCATTCAGGTGGAACAACTTTTCCACTGGCGAGGGCCACTGACCCACCCACACAGGTGATTCTGTTTTCCAAGTTAGTTTCAGGGTGGGTTTCAGGGTGGGTTGTGCTGCAGTGGCAATTAAGACAAATTTGATCTGATTTGAGTTCCCCATTGAGCCATACAGTCACAACCCCATGATGTAGCAGGGGTTTCCAATATAAATGGATGAATATTTGCTACCCAGTTTTCTGGGCCCCTTACCTGAATGAGTTATTTGGTTTGAAACATTACAGCATGACCACCAACCCCGAAAAGCACTCGCGTTACCCGAGCTAACAGCAAATCTGGTCGCAGACATTACAGTCACATCTGCACCAGTATGTAAAATGCCTGTTAGTTCAACGGATTCTTCTGCTTTAGTGAGGTTACATTTTATCAGAGGTCGACTTTGTCTCCCTGTCTGAGCTCAAAATGTTTGAGGAGTAAGTGCTGATCCAAATCCTGAGTCACCCCAGCTGTAGTAAAATAAACAAGCTGAGTAAGTTTGACCTCTGGTAAAACGAACAACCCCTGTAAGGTTGTAGATGATTTTTATGACAATACCCTTCTCAGCTAGATGGTACAAAGGTGCACTCTCCCCACAAAGTATGCACCTAAATTCAAGACAACAATTAATACAGAATTACTGCCTCCTGCTAGAGGAGATATTTCACCTATGACACTTCAAACACTGAGCCTGAACAAACAGGCAACACCGACGACCCAGCGGGTACTATGGCACTCTGGCAAAGAAGTCTGCAGTCCGCAGCTGCCGCTGGGCTGCTTCTGGCACACGCAAAACAACCACACAAAGAGGCCTCTTACACTTACTGCTCACACAACATAAAATGATAAACGGTGCAAACATCAAAACACTGTTAAGAATATATAAAACTATTAAACTATTGCTTATTGATTATGTGGTGTGTCAGCAGCTTCTGTAAAAAGTGCCGCTTTTGGTGGGGGGGGGGCGGGGTGTGCCGAGAGCGCGGCGCCGGTCTCGGCCGCAGGCAGTTAAGAGACTGAAGTCTTTCTCAGCCCACCCATCAGCACTATCATAAGTAATGTTAATGAGAAAACTAAGAAAGTCCCAAGCCCCCCAAGCCTCAGGATTAACATCAATAGCGGCATGTAGTCTAGCAATAATTTTTGGATAGGGCTCCGGGGGCCCCTGTCTTACTCCTGTAAATGCTGGTGCTGCTTTTTCCTCATGTACGGCTAAAATCGTTTTTAAGGCCAATTCTTGGGTTAACTGTAACACTTCTGGTTGAAATCTAACTTGGCAGTCGGGGCTAGCAAAAGGGCCTGCGCCCATCAGCATTTGAGCTTGCACCCTATATAGAGGATCTCCTTGCTGACGGGGTGTGGCTGCTGGGAAGTTGAATTACTGAACCAGTACATGGTGATTTTAACTCATGTTCCCCATATACTAATTCCGTAACCCAGCACATCCCCATCATTTTCCAGTCTCAGGCTTCCCACTCATTGCCTTGGGAGGTTACTGTTACCGGAAACGTCATTGGTCTAAGCTCGTTAAACTGCCCCTCAATTATAGCACCCGAATAACTCCCCGCCATCGGCTTGCCGGATTAGCATTACCACTCGTGCGTCCCAGTGCCCCCCCTCCCATTTGGGCCGACGATGGTAGCGACCCGATAGCCACCGTTTCCCTCTGACCACCCCCCCCCCCTCCCCGTGTCGCGGAGGAAGGGGTTAAAAGGAAGAGGGGGAGGTGGCGGTGCTGTGGGGGTGGGTTGAGCCGCTTGCTGCATTCGGATTTCAAGTTGCTCTAATTTTCTCGTTAGTTCTTGCAAGTGTTGATCTTGTAAATCATAACGAGATTGTTCCTGCACCGACCGGGGTGTCGGGGGCGAGGATGGGGGCAGGGCTGGGTCGGTGCCGTCCTCTGGCGAGGCGGCGGCGGCGGCGGCGGGGGGGTCGGCGGGAGCGGGGCAGGGCCGTGCGCTCCGGTGATTGATCTTTTGGGCTTGAGGGGGGGTGGGGGTGTCGAGGTGTAGTAAACCTGTTGACTTTTGCTCTTGATTTTCCTGCCGCACGGGTTCTGCGCGTGCAGCGTCCCCATCCTTCCTTTTAGGAGCCGCCTTGGGGAACAGGGATCCCGCGAGCGTCCCAGCAGTGACAGAATCCTGAGCGCCAGCGCGTTCTGCCTCTGCTGACCAGGCAGCGAAAGCGGAGGCGGGGGTCTGCCGTTCCGCTTTCAGTTCTGTCAGAGTGTCTAGGACCAATCTCCACACAGTGGAGAGTTTCCTACTGTCTTTAGAACCTGAACTAATGTTGTTCCACAGTGCCGCGCCGATCTTTTCCCAAGTAGCAGGTTCAAAGGCTGCGGTCACTGAGGGGATTAGTCAGTGCTGCCGAGCCCACAACAGCACCCTCCTCAGGTTCCCCTGATAAGATAATCCTCCCTTAGAGAGTATATGTTGGAGGAGCTTAACCACTGCTGCTTAACCACCTTGCCCCGAGGCGGGACACCTGCACGGGACACCCAAGGTCTTGGCTGCCCTTGGCTGAGCAGCTGCCCCTGGGACCTGCTCAGGGGCTTGGGCACAAGGGGCCTCTCCCAGCTCACAGACGCCTTGAGGCTCCATCGCACGCAGATCCCATCCCGGGTGGCTGGAGCTCAGCCTGCGGGACTTCTCTGCCTTCTCCCTGCCCGTAACATCTCACACTTCTCTTTCTTCCTCCCCGCACTAGATGCTGGTACGGCAGCGGACAGGGAAGTGTCAGCAGGCTCCAGGCGTGGCTGTTAGCAGAGGGGCTGCTGGAGTCTTCCCACTCCAGAGTTTCATCTGGTTTCCTGGCCTGTCCTGAGCGAGAATCGTCCCCCAAAGGCATCAGTCTCCAAGGACTCCACTCCACGGGGACCTCTCTCTGCTTGCCTTCAGACTCTTTTGTGCCTCTCAGCTGTGTTTATTGCTGTGCAGTTCTTCTGAAATAAACGGTCGGCCCATGGAGCTGTCAGTCGGGAGTGTGTCGTCTCTCCCAACCCGAGCCCTGGCGGGGCTGCCTCCGGCCCTTGCAGGAGGGCTGGGGCAATGGGCTCGGGGCCGGGGCTGTGGATTCCATTATTCGGGGGGCTGGAGGGTGCTGGGCTGGTGCCACAGCAGCTGGCTGCCTGTGCTGGCTGGGCGTGGAGGCCGGGCTGGAGGCGGGCGGGCCGGGCGCTTGTCCGGGCTGGCGAGGGCCAGGCCCCTGGGGCTCTGTGGCAGGCGGGACAGGTTTCCAGCACAGGCGATGGCTGCTGGTGTCGGGCCCAGCTCTCGGGGTGCCGGGGTGGACGGTCTGGCTGTCCAGGGGCGAGGGACGGCTGCTGGTGTTGGGCTGGGATGAGACTCAGGGTTCTATTGAACCATTTTGTTCAGTTATATCATCTTGCCCTGTTCAGGCTTAAGTAGAAAGGTCACATTTCTTGCCCAGGAATCACCCACCTGCTTAGCTATAATTATCACATAAACGGCGTCATTACCAACGTAAGGTCAGCTTACTCGCCACCATTACACCAGGTGGACATTGTGAGATGGTTATTTCACTCTATTTTCTCATCTAGATGAAGACCCCTCAAGATCTTCTAGATGTTGCATCTCAAGGGAGCCAGGAAAGGAGGAGGAGAATTTCCAGGACTAATCTCTTGCCCCTCCAGCCCACTGCTAAGTGGCTGAGTGCTTTCTAAATCAAGTCTCGCTACCCAGGAAGCCTCACCCGTCACCTTTATATTCCAGTCCCTCTGGATTTTATCACTTTGGTACTGTCATCCTGCAATTAATGACAGAAGCTCTACCATAGCTGAGAGAATGAATAGGAGCCCAGTGTTACACCTTCCTGTTATTTAATGAACTTCAGCTGTCAGCTGACACTGAGAGGAACCAAGGGTCCCTTCCAAGGGTCTGCTGGAGAGTCCCCAGCTCCACATACTCTCATTTACAGCTGTGGCTCCTGCCTTAAGTATTTACAGTACTATTTTCCCTTTCCCAGCATCTGACCTCTCTCATCCTGGCTCGGCAACTTTGCAACTCCTTATTTACTCTTTTTCTGGCATCTGGACCACATTTCATAGAACCATTTAGGTTGGAAAAGACCTTTAAGATCATCGAGTGCAGCTGTAGACCTAGCCCTGCCAAGCCCACCACTGCTTTCCCTGGATGTACGCAGGAACTGCTGCTCAGAAAATCACCTACGGAGTTCAAATGCAGGGAAAGGACAGGGAGGGGGAGTTGGCTTTGCAGTCCCTCCCAGCTAGGCCACCTGCTGCACTTTTCATCCTCAGCCTCCACAGCATTGTATAGACAGAGCAAGAAGAAGCTAAGCCCTCAGGTACACACCGTGCAAAAGAGATTCCAGGCCAAAACAGCCCAAAGGCCCTGTGCAAACCAAGGCGGGCAAGGCCAGCGGCACGAGGCAGGCAGCCCCCGTCCCCTCCACGTTTCACCCACAGCCCGCGTGCACTCACAGCGCAGCCCCGGGGAAGAAAGGGAGACAGGCCGGCACTTTCTCTCTCCGGGAGCAAAGCTTGCTCCCTGCCCGGCTCCGCTGGCGGGGAGAAGGGGCTCCAGCTCCCAGCCCCCGACATGGAAAGTGCTGCAGCCTCCAGGTGCCTCTCGCCCAGCACAAGAGCCCCCACACACTGAGCTCCATCAGTAACCCCCTCCCCAGATCCTCCCCAAAAAAGCAGCTTCTGTGCAGGGACACAGATCCTGCAGGAGGACGAGTGCAACCCCCTGCCCCAGGCACCCCCCTGCCCCAGGCATCCCCTCTCGCACAAGGGATGTCCCCAGCCCCGAGGCGTGGGGCAGGGGGTGTCACCGCCCCCCCCCCCCCCCCCCCGAGCTCCCCTGCAGCCCCGGTCCCTGCTCCGCCCTGCTCCCAGGGACGCGGTGGGGGCAGCTCTGGGACCCCGGGGACAGAGGGGACAGGGATGCTCAGCGCCCAAAGCACCCAGTGAGCACAGCAAGCAGGCCCTGATAAATTTGCTTGCTTACTTCATATAACTTTGACACATTCTTCTACTCCTCACACTGAACAGCCCCAGCTCCTTCAATCTCTCCTCACAGGATTTATTCTCCAGGCCCTTCCCCAGCCTCGTTGCCCTCCTCTGCCCTCGCTCCAGCACCTCGAGATCTCTCTCGTATTGAGGTGCCCAAAACTGGACACAACGCTCCAGGTGTGGCCTCACCAGTGCAGAGCACAGGGGGACTATCACCTCCCTGCTTCTGCTGGTCACACTATTTCTAACACAAGCCAGGATGCCGTTGGCTTTCTTGGCCCCCTGGGCACACTGCTGGCTCATGGTCAGCTGCTTGTCTATTGTAGCCGGCTCTGCATCTTTAAGCCTGCCTATCCACCTGTTGGTGGCGCTCAGGTCGCAGGGCCAGATACCGCAGGGGGTTAAGACCTTCTCGGGGACATCAGTACAGACACCAACGTGGTGGATACAAAATGTCCGTTTATTGAACTGCGCAACTTGCATATATATGCTCGCCAAGCACCTCCTCCGTGGGTGTGCCCTCGGCATTACAGGCCTACCCATTACCTTATTTAGTAACAAAGGAAAGGAGGGGAGGTTGTAACTACTCTTTCCGTACATCGCGAGATCTTCCGAGTGCCATTCCCTACACTTCCCCCCCCCAAGCTTTATAACATTATCTTGTTAATAAAACGTTAACCTTCTTAAACAACTTACGAACCATAGCGCTAATACAGGTAAAAGCAATGCAAATAACAAGGAGTACGCTACATACCCCAATGACTCCCCAAATGAGCCAATCCCAAGTAAACCAACCAGTGAACCAAGCCCACACCTTGTCAAGCTGCCCAAACCATTCCGGTTTCGTAAAGGTAGCTGTTTTCTTGATGTTCTCCAACAGCTGCGTAATTAGTACATTTTCTCTCCCAATTTTATCATAGTCTTTGTCTTGTATGCAACAAAAGGTTACGTTTCTAAACATCACACTTTTACAGCCTCCCTGCGCAGTTATGTCAACCAGCATGTTAATGGTCTCTAAGACATACTGCGTTTTTTGGAAGCGCTCTCGTACATCCTTATGCATGAGTTCGGTTCCATACTTAGATTCAGATATGGGCACTGGCTCTCTAGACCCGTTATGAAAGGCGGCTGTGATGAAGACATAGCAGGATTCCGCTCCCGTATCTAAGGGAATGCAGACGTCTTTGCGGTGACGTGCTCGCGCCCACTCCCTCCAGTGTCCTGCGTGACTCAGCAATGCACAGCCAAGGAGGGTGATTCACCACCAATGCTGTAAAACAAAGCTCCATCTCATGTTAGATCAGGTTTTACACACCGTGCAGGTACCCACTTAATTATACCATCCTTTTCCACTGCCGCGTACCCACGCCCAAGTACTCTCAGCGACCACCCCGTCTCCCAAGTTATCGAGCCTGGTTCCCTGATTTGGACTAAGGGATAGTTTTTCGTCTCCTGCGTTGGCACAAAGTGTTTCCACAGGGGAGGTGTGGATTCCTCACCCCTAACGAAATGATTTAGAGTATACAGGGCGCGTGACAGGAGAGCTTGTTGGCGGTCTACAGGTATTGTTCCTGCGTGGCCTTCCCCCTCCCCAAGCTGTTGGAGTTTCGTTTTTAGGGTGCGATGTGCACGCTCCACTATGGCTTGACCTTGACTATTGTAAGGGAGGCCGTGCACTAACTTGATGTCCCATAACGCGCACCATTCTTTTGTGTGCGCTTAGCAATGAAGCAAGGGCCATTGTCTGTCTTGATTTCCTGTGGTTTTCCTAATAATGCAATAACGCCCTCCCAATGAACAATGACGTGTCTGGCTGTCTGTTTACGACTCATCGTGGCTAGTATTGTGGAACTAAAGGTGTCGATAGTTACTATAAGGTATTTATTTGGCTTTAACAAGTCACATTCCGTTATGTCGGTTTGCCAAATCTGGTTAGAGGAGAGGCCTCGCGGGTTGACGCCTGCCTCCCACAGTGGGCCTTTTTGGCAATAGGGGCAAAGTGCCACTATATTCTTTGCTTGTGACAGGGGAGTCTGGCATGTTTTTGCTAGGGCTTTCGCTCCAAGGTGTAGGAAGGCGTGTAGGTTCTTTGCGGCGTCTCTTGACCACACACCCTGTGCCGCCTGATCCGCCTGATGGTTGCCTTCTATAATTGGACCCGGTAGGGATTGGTGACTGGGTAATAAAGGCCTGTCCTGTGCGTTGTTGTAGAGCCTCATAAAGTAGAGTCGAGGCTTCCGTTTGCACGAACCCTACTGTTGTCATTTTGTGCACGAGCTTATAGACATACAAAGAGTCCGTAACAACATTAATAGGATTTTCTGGCTGCTGTTGGAGTGCCATTTGTACCGCTTTGGCCTCCAGCCACTGTACAGATTTGTCGGTCTGGGTTCACATCCTCTTTTCCCAGCGTCCCTCAGTCTTCCACACAACTGCGGCTGTCTGAGATGGCGACGAGGTGTCTGTAAAATATGTTGTGCCCTGAAGCGGGCGCATTGATAGAGGTAGGGTAAGTTGTAACTGGAGCGTTTTCAGGTGAGTAATCCACTGTAGGCCTTTTCCTGTTGTTATGGAGCCCGGAAAGTCAAAGATGGCACATTGTAAGTCTTCAGAACGAGCAACCATATTTTCCCACATCTGCTGCTTCCAGGGGATGAGGATCATATCAGGTTCCTTTCCAAAGTGTAACAGAGCCATGTTGCGTAAACGTCCTGTGAGGTCTGTTTGCCAGCTTCCGTAGCGGCCGTGAATTCTCTGGGCCGCAGTTGTAACTGAGCCGGCATCGTTGCAAAAGCGCCCCGCCCTAATAGGCGGTCATGGGTAGGCCCATGTAAGGGGTGCTGTTGATCGGTGGCCGCATGGACTACAGCAGTAACTCGGCTTCCCCATGCCTCCTTCCACAGCAAATACATTGCCGGTTTTAACACCGCTTTCGCCAGCTGTCGCATGTCAGAGGGGGTCAGTGGCAATGCCAAAACGGTTTCTAATAGCAAAGTTGTTCCTGGGTGTCCTAAGCCGTGTTCAGCAACTGCCTTAAATAGGGTTTGCACTGCCTTCATGTCAAGCGGATACCACTCCTGCTGCCCTGTGGGGGTAACCCTGACTGGGTAGGCATGTATTGCTGCAGGCTCAAGCTTCACCGCCGACATAATGCACTCCTTGGCTATGAGTTGCCAATCTGTGGGTGTCCTCGGCACAGGGGATGGCGCCAAGCCCCCCCCCACCAGCCGCCTGTTCTCTCTAACTGCAGCGGATAGTTCCTGCACCGCCCTAGCGAGTTCGTTGTCAGCCCTTTCATTCCCTCCGCGGGCGGCTCTAACGGTGGGTGGACCTCCCGCTGGTTGGGCCGCGCCCCCCAACCTCTCTCATGCTTCCATTTTTGGTCATGTTCTGCTTCGTCGCTCTCCGATTCGCCATCCGACCCTATCCGGGTCCTTGGCTCCCGCCAATGAGCGAACGGGTCGCTCAGTTCCCTTATATGGCGAGGCTCTGCCGGCCCCACTGCACTCCATGGCGGGCACGCACGGGGGTTTGAGGAGCGCCCGGCAACCAATCAAGGAGCGGGTCCTGCCCAGGTTGCCCTCCTTGGCCCGGCCCTTGGGCGACTTGCCCCTGCTCTTGTGGCTGCCGGACCGCCCCCATATCCACCCCCGAACGCTGCATGTTCGCGCGCCCCTTTTCTGCTGATTCTTGTTTACACACTCGGTTTCCACCCTCCGCATCTCCTCCCAAGGGTACACGGGGGGGTGCCGGGGGCGCAGACGGGATCGCACCCTTCTTCCCCTGTTCTCCGCCCCCCTCTCCCCCCGATGGCTTGCCTTCTATGGGCCACGCCTCTAGTTCCCTACTATGTCTTCCCCCTCCTCATCGTCGGAGCTCGCCGTGAGCTCCTCCGTTTGGGTGGTCTCCTCCGCGAGACCCCGCAGACCCTTCTTCGCATCCCGCCACGCCTGTTGCTCCTCCTGGGTAGCTATCATCATCGCGTTTGCCTTCCCCCAAGCCACTAAGTGCTCTGGCCTTCCCAGCTTCGCCTGCTCCGTCAGCACCGCCTCTATCTGTGGCCAGAGCTCCGGCTTCATGCAGTCTATTGGCTCCGGCAACACGCCGAGCCCTATCAGTTTTTGTAGCATAGCTTTCAGTGTCTTTGACTTCATAGAAGTCTTATGTTGCTCGCCCCATCTTTTCAGTACCTGAATTATGGCACCCATGGCGCGCCGGGGGGGTCTCCCGTGCTGCGTGGAGCTCCTTCACCCCCTGCTGGGCACCGACGACGGTAACTGTAGATCACGTCGGGGTCACCACTTATTGTAGCCGGCTCTGCATCTTTAAGCCTGCCTATCCACCTGTTGGTGGCGCTCAGGTCGCAGGGCCAGATACCGCAGGGGGTTAAGACCTTCTCGGGGACATCAGTACAGACACCAACGTGGTGGATACAAAATGTCCGTTTATTGAACTGCCCAACTTGCATATATACGCTCGCCAAGCACCTCCTCCGTGGGTGTGCCCTCGGCATTACAGGCCTACCCATTACCTTATTTAGTAACAAAGGAAAGGAGGGGAGGTTGTAACTACTCTTTCCGTACATTGCAAGATCTTCCGAGTGCCATTCCCTACACTTGTCAATTAGAACCCCCAGATCCTTCTCTTCCAGACAGCTCCAGCCACACCTCCCCGAGCCTGTAGCCATGTAGGGGGTTGTTGTGGCCCAAGTGCAGGACCTGGCACTTGCCCTTGTTGAAGCCCATCCCGTTGACGTTGGCCACCGATCCAATCTATCCAAGTCTCTGTGTGGAGCCCATACGCCATATCTGGGGATGTAAGAATTGGTAAGTCTGAGTGGTTTCCTTCAGCGTATGATGGTGCAGGACAGTCATAATTGGCGTGTAGATCGTATGCTTCTAAGTTAAAAGGACACCGGGCAAACGCGATGAATTCATGTAAGAAGCGTTCAGTGCGATTCAGCAACAACGGCTTTAGCTCGTCAGCAAAGGCCTGACTGTCCAGATCATACCTGGTCACGTTACTCACGATAACACGCTGCACAACGTTTGCCAACGATCCTCGGGCACCGAGCTGGACTGTAAGTTCTCGCTTCAACCAAGGAGCCAACCTGTGAAGGCAAGCAGGGTTGCGGTGGAAAAACTCTGCTGAAACGTCTCGATAGCGGCCACCGCCCTGAATGCTACGAATCCGCCCAGCGCTGCGGTACAGAGCTCTGCGGAAGCTGATCATGTCCTCCTCCGGAATCCGCGGCAGAGAGGTGCCCTCTGCGCTCGCCTGCCTCATCCAGGCCAGAGTCCTTAGCATAAGCTGGATCTCTCCGACCCTCTCCCGCACGGGTTGGTCAGACAGCCCGTCAAACAGTACCCCGTTATCTGGTGACAGCGTCCTTGGGGAAGGTGAACTGCCAGCGCGGCGTTCCCCCGCTAAGGCAGAGCTGTTTTCTGACGGGCTGGGTATATACTCTTCAAAGGCATCGTCAGCACGAATCGTATGGAAAATGGAAAGAAAGGGTCGCTTGCAGAGGGGGCATTCTGCTTTGCTGTCTGACCACTCCTGCACACAGCTGAAACAGAACCTGTGCAAGCAGCGATCTAGATAGGCGACATTGTCACATCTGTCCAAGCAGATGGGGCATCTCGAGTCGGGAGATGCATCTGCTGGCAGCTTGCTGGTGCCACCTTTTGGCGAAAAATTGCCCTCTTCTGAAAACTCCTTATCTGCTGAAGCCATGTTCTACGAGAGAAAGACACCAAAGATCATCGCTATCTCAGAGAGACAAAAATGTTACAGTTTAGACACAGGAACCTCTAACAGTCACCTTCAAGGCTGCAGAACCCTGTGTGGGCACCGAGAGAACCGAACAGAGACGCAGCACGACCTGACCGCTCGGCTTGGCTTCTCCTCACGGTGAGATCTGGCTCTTCAGGGTTCAAGTTTTGAACAGAGCGTGACTAATGCCGGTGTGTGTGAAGGGCACAGGCAGGGCTCTGTCTGCCACCCCACTCATAAACAACTGCTTGGATGCAGTGAGTTTATGATTAACACGGTGTCCTTTGAAACACACTTCCAAGGGAGACCAGGGTTTAGATAGGAAAAAGACGAGAGCATATTTTGACAAAAGTCAAACCAAGTAATTGCGCTGGAACTAAACTCTCCAAGCTGTGCTGGCCCTGTCCTGCTCCTGCCCCCTGCCCACGAGCAGCCGCACGAGCCTCTGCCGGGCACTCGTGCTGGACCACATACGGCTCCTTGGGCTGAGCCACCCCCAGGGATGTTTTCCAGCCCAAACGAGTCTTTGTTTTCAGGAGTGAAGCAGAAGCAGCCGGGGGTCCTTCCCACCCCCAGCCTCGGGTACACGCCACCTGTGGATCTAGTCAGGCTGTCGAGCACGATTGGCCAGAAATCCGCCTATTTTGCAGTTATTTCGGGGATCCCCATTCCCTTAAGGCATTCCGCAGCGGAGATCAGTCCCCGCGCTGCTCCCAGACCCGCAGCCAGCTCGGGAGCGCGTCGTACCCGCCCGCCGGACACCGGGCACCGAGTCTGCCGTGCGGGGCAGCGAGACACACGGACAGGGACGGTCGCGCACACCCCGGGGCACACCCGCACGGACACGGGGAGGGGGGGAAAGGGGCTCCCGCCTCCCCGGGGCGACAGCGCCCGCCCGCCGCGGGACGCCGCCCCGCCCAGCGCCCTCCCCCGCGCCTCCCGCCCGCCCCGTCCCGGGCCGCCGGCCCACCCGGAGGGCTCCGGCGCCGCTCCCCGCCCCCAGCTCACCGCTCCCGTCCGGGCCGGGGCCGGGGCCGCGGCCGCCTCCAGCCCGCGGCGCGCCCGGCAGCGTCCGGAGCCGGGAGTGTCCTGCGGCTCCTCCCGAGCGGGCGGCGGCGGCGGCGGCGTTGCCGCGGGACCGACGCCGCGGGAGCCGTTGCCATGGCAGCCGCTGCCCCCCGCTGCCTGCCGGGAGCGGCGCGCGGGCGCCCCGTTGCAGCGTCACTTCCGGCGGCGGCGGCGGCGGCGGCTGGGCCTGGCCGGGGGCCGCGGGCGCTGCCGAGCGGAGGAGGCCGCGGAGGGGCCGTGCCCGGCGCGGCGCGGCGCGGCGCGGCGCGGCTCTGCCGGGGCGGCGGGAGCCGCGCCCGTTCTGCCGCCCGGGGCGTGCCGGGGCCGGCGGGAGCCGCGGCGGGGGCAGGTCCGAGCGCGCCGCCCGGGGCGGGGGGGCGGCGGGCCTGAGGCCGCCCGGCCTGGAGGGCGGGTTTCCCGCCCGCGGGCAGGCGGGGAGCGGGGCCGGGCGTCCCTCTGGGCGGCGGCAGCGGACACCGGGACCTGGCGGGTACCGGGGCGGGTCCCGGGGCTGCCGCCGCCAGCGCGCCGTGTTCTGTCCCGCCGGTGCTGCCGCCGCGGTGCTGCTTTCCTGGGGCCTCCTGCTCACCAGCCGCCCCCCTTGGAGTCGGTTAAACGTGACATCCCCGCACTTCTCCTGGCGTCTGGGGGAGATGCGATCGCTTTGGCTCCCCAGAGGCAGCACCAGGCCCACGGGCTGTGACCTGCAGTCCTGCTTCGCCTGCTGCTGCCGCAACTTGCTCGCTTTACTCACCCCAGTTCCTCCAGTAGCTGCACCCGGGACACACCTACTGGTCCTGTCCCAGCGGCTGGAGCTGAGACCCTCACTGTCACCTGTGCCCTTTGCTGGCACCCAGACCCTAACCCACTCCCACGGCTGGCACGATAGACGGGATCTGATCCAGAACCGTCCCAGCTTGGTGAACTTCCTCACTGCCGTGTGCGTGTGTTGGCTCTTAGGCGAGGTGGGATCCACCGGGAGAGTCCATCTCTGGAACTCCCTGAATCACCGGAATGGGAAGATGGAAGAAGGTGCCCCAGGCTCTTTGCAGGGGGATTTTCACTGATGAGCTGAAAAGAAGCAGTTCTGGAAGTTAAATGGCTCTGTTGTGTCAGTAGATCTCCACACTCGCACTCCTCACCTTTTTTTTCTTTTTCTTACACTTTGTCTCGCTGCTTGCTCCATTGCCTGAAAGGCTATCTTCATTTTTGAGGCAGTCACTGAATTTTGGGGAAGTGTTCCTGCCTCTGGAAAAGGAGGCTGTGAGAAAGAAAACAGGTCGTCACAACAAATGTTCCCAGCCGAGTCCTAACGTGGCTTCTGTAGCGGGGGGACAGACAAAGGAAGGACGCTTATGATTCATTGTGATTTTGCAAACAGTCTTTGAGTTCTAATTTCCATCATGTTTTTACTCTTCCCTTCTTTCCAGGGAGTGAAGCCGATTTCAGCTCTTCAAGAAGCATGTGCAGTATTTTAGCCCCTGAAGTCCACGTGTCCGCTGTTGGAAGCAAAAGATCTTCTTTTTCTCGCAGGTAAGCAAAGCAATTTTTCCTTTTTTGCTCCCCACAGGCCTTCGATGCCATCTCTTGTAACTGCCCAACCGCAGCCAACCCCCAAACCCCCCTGCCTGGACTGGCTCCAGCAGCAGAGACAGACGGGATTTTTGGAAAAAGACTGGTGAGAAAGGGGATGGCTTTCCCAGGACAAGAGGTAAAATCTCTCTCCTCTCTCACCAGCTGTGCCGCCTCCCTGCTGATGTCATAAATGCACCTTCCAGTGATGCGGACTGATGTCACAGGGGGATGCCCCACATCACAGGGGATGTCTCCCCGGTGCCGCAGCCGTGCCAGCACTTCCCAGCAAGGCCTGGGCGCTGCTGGACACTGCTCAAGGGCTCCCCAGCGCTGCCCTTCGGAGCTGCTCCAGAGCCAGCACCAGGGTCGGGAGGCAGCAGGGCTGCACTGGCGGACCCTCACTGACAGGCAAGAGGAGCAGGGGCACATCGGAGAAGAGAGGAGACACTCTCTGAAGAGCATCTTTTTACCGGAGCTGCAGACGAGCAACAAGTGCAATGGAGGGTTGCTGCACCGTGGCTGTCAGCTTTGAGCTGTGCAGCTTGTTCCCCACGCTCCTGCAGCTCTCCCCCGAGGGTAAGGTTTTCAGGAGCTCCTTCCCAAAGGACAGTGGGGCTGTCCACTGTCAAAAGCTGGGGCTGCTGGGTTGTGGGAGTGGCTGGACAGGGCTGGGGGCTGCTGCGAGAGCCCTGCCTGAGGGTCCCACCGGGCTCAGGGGACCATGTGGCAACCAGGACCCACGGTTGGCATGTTCCCCTTGTGAAGGGGGCCATCCAGGGCCAGCTTCCCCTGGGAGCTGGTACCTCTTGGGGTTCTGGCTCTGGGATGAAAAGGGGTCCTGCATTCCAGCTGCGTTAGATGGCCACAGCCCTGGTTCCTCAGCCCTTCTCACATCCCCATTTCTGCTTCAGCCCTGCCCCAGGAGCAGCGTAAGGCTGGCAGTCATAAATTGGGGCACAGCCCAGCTCCGCAGCCACGGCAGCGTTTGTCTGGGCTGGTTTTGGACACCTGCATCTGGCACCCCCTGGGCGAGGACCTTGCCAAGAGGCTGTGAGATGGCTGGCCTGGAGCCTGACACCTCTTTCCTTCCCTTGCTTTGCAGAGGTTGTGGCTACCTGGGATGCCGTGTCTGCATACATCCTGGGACAGCTGAAACTGGACAAGGTGGGCTGGCGTCTTGGTCCCCCTTTTCTCTCCCGATCCCAGGCCCCGGCGAGCAATCCCTCCCTGAGCATCATGGCAGCACACCAAGACAACCCCGTGTGCCCACAGCTGCTTCTTGGTCAGCCAGGAGAGAAAGCAAGTCCAGATCTAGTCTGAGAAAGCATTTGGCACACAGGATGCGGGCTTCCCTTTTCCTGTGATCAGAGCGACGAGACCAAGCAGAGAGAGATGGGATTATGCTGGGTCCATGCCAAGGATAATCCCTGGGAATCAGTCCAAGGGCTATTCCCTGTGCTGGAAATGCCGGGGATCTTCTCTAGCCGAAGGATGTTAGCAAATATCTTGAGGAGGGGAAGACAAGAAATGGAGAACGTGGGCTCTTCCCAAAGCTTTCACTTTTCCCATCTCTGAAGTCTGCACTCATCAGCCTTTTTGTCTTTTTCCTGGGCAGGGTGTCCTGGTCACAGGACTCGGGACCTTCGCTGTGGTCCAAGAGCGATTCAGCGGCGAAGAAGAGGTGTATGTGGTTCGAAGACCAGTCTTCCAGCTGGACATTGACGCGATATGTCTGCAGGAGCTCGCATTCCCCACAGTGGCTATCCCTGGTGAGAAGGCAGTGGCCAACCTCCACTTGCCCCCTCCATGTCTGGGGGCGGGGTGCGTGCTCTCTGCTCTTTGTAAAGGGAGGGGAGAAGTCGAGAATTGCCTCCAAGGGTCAGGGGGTGGCTTGAGCTCCCCCAAAACAAAGCACTCCCCACGAGCTGTTTCTGTAAATGGCCTTTGCTCTGGCAGTTTGTCAGGAACCTGACATGGAAATTTGGCCTGCTGTGGCACTGACGATGTTCCTCCTCCTCGCAGGCAACATTGAGATCAAGACGCTGAACTACGGGTGGCTATCGCAAGCCACCTCCTTCCCGCCGCACGTGGTGCAGGACTGTGTGCAAGAGACCATCTTCCTGTACTCTTTCCAGCTGAGGAACAGGCAGCGCCTGGCCTTCGCCTTCAAGGACATTGGCGTGCTGTCCTGCAGAGATGACGTCCTGTGCATGCGGTTTTATTACGACTGCGTCACGGGGCTGGAGAGCGAGGCCAGCCAGATCGCGCTGCTTCACACTGTAAGTCGCTCAGGTTTTGAGGGCTGCTTCAGCGTCTTCGGGAAGCCTGGTGAAGGGTGAGCCACCCAGTTGTCACTGGCCAGCCTGGACGTGGCAGGCCAGTCCAATGCCTGTCCCTGTGCTCACCCCCACTGAGCTCTCCATGAGCACAGAAAGTTTCTCCCGAGTTTCTGGGTCCTTGCCCAACAAAGAGCCCCGCAGGGTTATTGCGCAGTGTCAGTGTTTGCTGTGCAGCTCCTCCAGAGCAGAGCAAGGGCTAAAGTTCATGGGGGAGGATTTGGGAGAGAGGTTTGGAAAAGTGGCTCTCTTTTGGAGCGGGAGACAGCTCTGCTTTCTCTGGGAGCCGAGAGAAAAACTGCCTTGGAAACCTTCTGACAGCTCCGTGTGGCTTTGCAGAGGCTGTGGATGCCGAGCGGGGCTCTCTCCAGGGGAGCACCCACTGCTCAGGGGATGGAGGCTGCTCCTGCCCACGCGTTCCCCAGGTGAGTGCGTTTCCTCTGCAGCCCTCGGCAGACTGAGCCCGCGGCTTCCCAGCTCCTGCTCCGGAGTTGTCGGGGCTCGACGCTCAGCACCAAGTCAGGGATCAGCCCTGCAGTGACTGGTTTCTGGTTAGCTGGTGCTGAGCTGGGGCGAGGCCTGTGTTCTCCCGGAGTGATCGGGCACGGCGAGTGTTTCTCATGCCCAGCCTGACGTCGTCCACATCAGACAGAACCAACTGCACAGGGTTAAAGCTCCACTTTCTGGTGCTGGGGGGAGGTTGCCAACAGAACCTGTGCATGGCCACCACGGGAAAGGGATGCCATGCCTGGCACGACAGTCAGCATTAGTGCTGGGAAGCTGCAGGGGGTAACGGTCACCCTTCTTCAGGCCTGTGTCATCATTTGCTTTCCAGGTTTCGGTTCATTGTTACAGGCGGAGCAGCGGCCAAGGATTTCTCCACCTGGCACAAGAAGGCTGGAGAAAAGCACAGGCCCAGAAGAAGTACGGGAACGGGTCCGTGCTGTCCAGGGCTGACCACAGCCCAGTTGAAATGCCCTCCCCATGGGGCTGCTCCAGAGAGCTTCCTCCCAGCTGCAGAGGCGTGTCCTGGGAAGCTGCTGCAGAGACGGGTGGCACTTCCCCTGCCTGTGCTGCCAACGCAGGGGCCAGGCACCAGGCAGCAAGACACAGGCAAGAAGCCTTCTGCCAGGTGAGACCCTTGTGGGAAGGGATGAAAGGGATCCCTGCACTCACGCAGGAGAGACATCCCCTTGGGACACTCTGGCTCCAGGGACTCGGGAGGGTCCCTGGCACATGTCCCACGGTTTTTCAGAGCTTGTCTGCCCCATCGCAGGCCCCTCAGTGAGGAAGGCAGGGGATGTTTGTGCACTCTAGCTCCCTTGTCCTTACAACAGAGCGGAGGGGCACTCCTCTCCCACCCATCTAATGGGGCTCAGGAAAGGCTCCCCCCTGCCCTGGGAAATGGCCCCACCTCTCCCGCTGCTTCTGCCAGCCTGGGGAGCTTTGATGCCCAGTGAAAATGGGAGACCAACCTCCCCACGCTCATGCCTACTCCTCCCGGTGTCTCTTTGCAGTGTGCTCCCCCCATGCCCAGGCAGCTCCCCCAGGACAAAGGAGACAGGCCGGCAGGGGCCAGCTTCTCCAGACAGGTCCACCGCTGCGCTCCCGGCATCCGAAGGCTGCAGGAGAGCACTGCAGGTACGTGCCTTGCCGTGACTACCGTGCTGTTTGAGACTTGGCAGAAGCCTCTTTGTGCAGAGAGTCCTCCTGAAAGGATCCCTTGCGTTCCTTGGAACCTGTCTGTCACCTCCTTCAGGTCTTCTTCACAAAAAGGAAGGTGCTGCACACCCTCCCCGCCTGTTATTGCCCCCTGGGTTGTCATGAAACACTTTGCTCTGGCCAGGGGCTATGGAAAATGTACAAGTCCTTTCTAGGGTGTTGGCAGCGGAGATCTTTGGTCACGCAGCTGTGTTTGTCATGAGCTGAGGAGCCTGGCGTGACTCCACGGCCCCTGGCATGTCAAGGGCAAAGCTGAGGCAAGGGGCAGCAACACGGGTCAGACCCGACGGAAGCCCCTCCAGGAGCTGAGACTAATCCTGCCTGCTGCTGCATTTCTGTCCCCTCCAGGAGGTCCGGCAGCTGTCTGCAGAGTGGGAGAAAGGGCAGAACTGGTGGAAGGAGTGGCGAGAGCAAGCAAAGGCAGAATGGGAGGCAAGGGAAGCCTGGTCTGCAGGGGAGCACCGACAGCCACCCCAGGTATGGGCAGTGGTGGGCACTGCGGAGAGCAGCAGTGACTCTCTCTGTCGGGGCACCCAGGGCAGCAGGTCTCCAGGGGATGGGAGCAGGAACTAACACCCAGCTGCAGGGCAGGGCTCTGCCTGCTCATCCCTGTGTGGGAGAGATTGGCAGCAGGATCCAAGGGGCAGGAGCAGCCGTCAGCCATGATGGCAGGCACGCGGTGCTGAGTCTCCTGACTCCAGGTCCTGCTGCAGGCCCCTTTCAAGAGTCTTCTGGGAAGCAGCACCTCTGTTTCCCATCTGTTTGCTGAGACTGTCTCCTCCTTGGCAGGCACTTGGCTCTTGGACTCCTCACCCTCCAGCCCAGCCCAGGAGAAAGGAGGCCAACAAGAGGTGGAGACAGGCTGAAAACCCTCTCCCAGCAGAGCAGATGACAGCAGCAGCCGCCCAGCTGGGAAGACTCCAGACTGAGTAAGTGTGCACCAGCTCTGGACACAGCCTGGGGCAGTCGAGCAGCCGTGACCCCGCAGAGACGGCCAGGTCCTCCATCCCTGCGTCCTGGGGTTCCACAGGAGACCCTCTGATGTCTCCTGACATGGCCGTGACCTGGCTTACCCCCCTCCGGGCCAAGGCCCAAAACTCACCCCAGGGTGAAAGGGTGGGTACACGCGGGACTGGGGGGTGCAGGGGCTGGACGAGGGGAGAGGCAGAGGGGGTCTCTGGCAGAGGCTGAGGGCTGTTGTTCCCTGTTGTTGCAGCCACCTTTCCCTACGAGCGGTCCAGGTCCTCAGAAGGCTGGAGCCGTATCACCAACGGAGGGACATATTCAAGCAGGTCACTGAGAACAACAGGCGGCGTCAAGAGCAGCAGAGGCAGCTCCCCTGGTAACTGTCTCCAAAAAGGGCTGTGCTTCCCCTGGCTGCAAGGCCCATCCCTCCACTGAGGGCAGCCCTGGGGGAAAGAGGGGATTTCTCTGACACCCCTCATGAGGCAGCAGCAGCATCTGGAGGCTGGCTTTGGGCTGGACCAACCCAAGGGGGACTGCCTGGGCACCCAGAAGAGGCTTTCCATGTGGCATGTAAAAGTCCTGGCTGCAGACAGAGGGATCCCTCTGATGGCTGGCTCTCCCCTTTCCAAACCAGAGAGCGTGTCCTTCCCTGGCACAGTCCTGCCCCAAGACACCTTGCCCCGAGGCGGGACACCTGCACGGGACACCCAAGGTCTTGGCTGCCCTTGGCTGAGCAGCTGCCCCTGGGACCTGCTCAGGGGCTTGGGCACAAGGGGCCTCTCCCAGCTCACAGACGCCTTGAGGCTCCATCGCACGCAGATCCCATCCCGGGTGGCTGGAGCTCAGCCTGCGGGACTTCTCTGCCTTCTCCCTGCCCGTAACATCTCACACTTCTCTTTCTTCCTCCCCGCACTAGATGCTGGTACGGCAGCGGACAGGGAAGTGTCAGCAGGCTCCAGGCGTGGCTGTTAGCAGAGGGGCTGCCGACGCGGAAGTCTCGGACACAACTTAGACGACCAATGTGATCAAGTTGATGCCACTTTATTAAAGGCTACACAGCAATTTATCTCAAGCTTCACGCGCCACTATCTTATTGCTAATACGCTAAAGCTACTTGTTCACGCGCCCTTCTGCCCTCGATGATTGGTCCCAGTGTGGTGTCCACGCGCTGCTCTCCCCCCCGGTAGACCCCCTGTTTTCGACATTCCAACATCTTTATCTCTGGGGCAGGAATGTAGTTTCTCAGGCCGTCTCGGCCTTGTTTTTGTCCTTGAACACAGCTGCAGCTTGCTGTTACAGTGAGGCCCCTTGGTCTGGATCGCTCACAACATGTCCGTTGTTCTCCAGCGATGCCACAAATCCCCCTTTTTGTTTTTGAGCGATCCAGACCCCCCTGTGGTCCTGTGCTAAAAACATTGCACCGACAGTCCTCTGCAGGGCCCTTTGCAGAAGGCCTGTAAGGCAAGGCAACGTGGAGAGTACAGTCACTACAATCAAAAGGACTACTCCGACAGTTTTGACTAATGTTATCAACGAACCAGATAATCCCCAACCTTTAAACATCCTTGTCAGCCAGTCCAAGCCATCATCTTCTGTTAAGCGTTTGACTCCATCCTTCAATTGCTGAATGCTTTTAAAAATAGATTCTGAATGATCGGATAGATTCATACAATACATTCCTCCAAATTCAGTACAACCATGTCCTTGCGCTAGAAGCAAAAGTCAATCGCAGCTCTATTTTATAACGTAGCATGTCTGACACTATCAGCATCAGTTAAAAGACCACTTAAAGCCAAAGAAGTAGCATTAGTTTGTTTGCTAAGCCAAAACTGCAGTGGGTTCGGCCATGTATCCACAGGTATTTCTACCAAGCACGTAGAGAACAGATTTTCAGGGCTTGCGGTGGTATTTGGTTGTGAGACCACCCATCCTTCACTTTGAGGCAGGTTCCAATACAGGCCGAATACACCGAGCAGGAACCCAGCGAGAGCCGGCATCTGTGAAAACACAGACATAACCCCTGCTCCAAGTTAATATCTCATTTGGTTTCTGTTTCGTCTTTCTTAACTTCCTTTTTCCAGGGTCGCACCCATCGACTCGGAACCCATCTAGTGCCGGTATCGGTAATAACGCAGGCATAGCCTTGACCCGTCATTGTTAGTTCCACAGGTCCTTTCCACTCTCCTATAGCAACATCTTTGTACTGAGCAAAAGCACCATCTCCACACCGGCTTATATCGGATTTCAGACCCAGACTATGTATTACTACTGGTGGTTCCTCCCTGTCACCTGTGAGCCGTAAGTACTTTAACACATACACCGCTTTTGCAAGTGGTTCTGCAGCAGCCAAGACCTCTCCCCCTTTTTGTTTTTGCAAAAGCGCTTTTAAAGTTTTGATGTGCTCTCTCCACTATAGCTTGCCCCGTGGGGGAATGTGGTATAGCTGTGATATGACGTATACCCCAGAGTTGACAAAAGAGAGCAAATTTTTGAGAGGTATAGGCTGGTCCATTATCAGTTTCACGGGTCAATTGAACTAATTTCCCATATTGCCTGGCATATTCCGCCCTACCGCGATGGTAACTTCTCACAGCTTCGTACTTTTTCACAGCTCAGTGTTGCAGCTGTGCACTGTTTTTCCCTGCCACCTTGGCACAACTCAGCAGTTTCTTATCTATCTTCCAAGGCCTGTTCTTCATCAACCCCTGCAATTGCTTAGAGGCTGTGTAAGGCTGACAGGCCAATGCCTCCCACATCTCCCCTTTCTTTGTTTTGCAGCAGCACCTGCAACACTTATTTCGAGACTTTATGAATTAAGGGTTAGGCAAACTTCAAAAAATGCAGCATACTTAAAACAGTTTCACAGAATGCTAGAAACAATACAGCAGTTACAGTTATTAGGTAAAAAAGAGTAGGCTAATTTCAGTACCCATAACTAAGGGATATGACTAAATACTACAAAAATAAACAGTAAGGAAAATACAGAATAGCACACTTACTTAATGGGGCACTAACATTCAGATCCGCAGTTGCTGGAGAACCCTGGATGCAGCGAGAATTTAGAGTACCCTTCCTCGCAAACCGGAAATCCTACGCGTCCATCCGTAGGTGAGGCATCCAACATCGCTGCAAGCAGGTCCAGCCTCATTTATCTAATTCAGCAGGTCAAAATAACTGGCAATTTTCTTTGAGCGGAAACATCTGATCTCATCCTCCTCTTGGGTTCCACCCAGAGCCTGGCCACCACTCAAGGGGGAAAACCAAGGGAGTTTCTAATAAGGTTAAACACTTGGGGTCCTAATTCTTAATATGGCTAAAGAAAGAAAGTTGAATACACACATTCTTATAGCATTTCATCCTTATTAATAAGTACATTTTGTCTAAGCTACATATTTCACTAGTGACTAGTAAGCCTATATGTTTCATCAAGGAGTTGCAAGTACTGTTAGCATTTTCTCTTAAAAGAGTTGGGAACTGTAGTGTGATTAAGGACAGATATAGTGTATTTTGTCCTATTGCAGTAGCAAGCATTACCCATCCATTCTGCTTAAACGATCAGTTGAAGAGATGGCGAACTGTTGGCACAGGGGTATGTATAGCACCCACTGCTGGCTCCTGAGTGTCCACCAAAAGCTGCCTCTCACGCCTCAGGTGTGATTGCACACAGCTTGCTGGTAACCACCGGGACTGTAACCTGTGAAAACACAAGCATAACCTCTTCCCCAGGTTATTAAAGGATATGGTCCTTCCCAGTTACACTTTCCAGGACTTGAGTCTTGCCCTGGACTTCTTGTTGATCTGGTGTCTGTGATGAGAAGTGCTGCAATATTGACGGCACCTATTTTAACGATCCAAATGCAGCAAAGGGAGTGACGTCGGAGTGACGTCAGATTGCCATAATTCTGAGGAGTGAGTCCCCGAGGGTTGACACCACTGGCTGTTGAAGAGAGAGAGTCCTTCTGGCATTCAGGGCAAGTCACAATGATGTCTTCAGCCTGAGGCCTTGATAAAGAAAACTGGTTTTGTATTGCCTGGGCATTTTGGTGGAAAAATTGCATGTGAAAGCTGTGCTTACTGTGTTTCTGAGATGGCATTAGTTGCACGGTGGAGATCTTGTTTTTGCTTTCTCTGTAAGTACTCTGGGTGATGTGAGTGAAGGATCTCTTCGCAAAATATAAAGCAAGCTATGGAGATCATCATTAGTTAGGCCCAACAACAGCTGTATCCAATTTATGGTTCATAACAGTTTCTGTAAATCATTTAAAGTCTTAACATCAGTTCTAAGTTTAAGGTGTTGGGGGACAATGGTCTGTTCACAAATTCTCCACTCCAGGTACTGCCACGGTGATGATCTCTGTACCTTTTCAGGTGCTATTTGTCACCCCATTTGAGATACTGAGTCTTTGGGTAAAGCAAGAGGCTTTTCCATGATCTCCTGTGTTTCTGCTGCTATAAGGATGTCATCCATATAATGATATATAACAGTCTGGGAGACCTGCATTGTGGGAGTATTCTTTATGCCTTATGGTAAAACAACCCAGTGGTACCGTGTTGCAGGTTCACTAACATTAATACTGGGAACAAAAAAGGGAAATTTAGATGCATCATCCAGATGCAAGGGAATGGAGAAAAAATAAATCTTTCAGATCAATTATTAGAAAATGCCAGTTTAGGGGAATCAATGTGTTGGAGATCATGTAAAAGTCACCATTTACCACTTTTATTTGATATAACAAACACCAGGGGGTTCCAAGGACTGGTAGGTATGATATGTCCTGCACTTAACTGTTCATGAATTAAATCATTCAGGTGGAACAACTTTTCCACTGGCGAGGGCCACTGACCCACCCACACAGGTGATTCTGTTTTCCAAGTTAGTTTCAGGGTGGGTTTCAGGGTGGGTTGTGCTGCAGTGGCAATTAAGACAAATTTGATCTGATTTGAGTTCCCCATTGAGCCATACAGTCACAACCCCATGATGTAGCAGGGGTTTCCAATATAAATGGATGAATATTTGCTACCCAGTTTTCTGGGCCCCTTACCTGAATGAGTTATTTGGTTTGAAACATTACAGCATGACCACCAACCCCGAAAAGCACTCGCGTTACCCGAGCTAACAGCAAATCTGGTCGCAGACATTACAGTCACATCTGCACCAGTATGTAAAATGCCTGTTAGTTCAACGGATTCTTCTGCTTTAGTGAGGTTACATTTTATCAGAGGTCGACTTTGTCTCCCTGTCTGAGCTCAAAATGTTTGAGGAGTAAGTGCTGATCCAAATCCTGAGTCACCCCAGCTGTAGTAAAATAAACAAGCTGAGTAAGTTTGACCTCTGGTAAAACGAACAACCCCTGTAAGGTTGTAGATGATTTTTATGACAATACCCTTCTCAGCTAGATGGTACAAAGGTGCACTCTCCCCACAAAGTATGCACCTAAATTCAAGACAACAATTAATACAGAATTACTGCCTCCTGCTAGAGGAGATATTTCACCTATGACACTTCAAACACTGAGCCTGAACAAACAGGCAACACCGACGACCCAGCGGGTACTATGGCACTCTGGCAAAGAAGTCTGCAGTCCGCAGCTGCCGCTGGGCTGCTTCTGGCACACGCAAAACAACCACACAAAGAGGCCTCTTACACTTACTGCTCACACAACATAAAATGATAAACGGTGCAAACATCAAAACACTGTTAAGAATATATAAAACTATTAAACTATTGCTTATTGATTATGTGGTGTGTCAGCAGCTTCTGTAAAAAGTGCCGCTTTTGGTGGGGGGGGGGCGGGGTGTGCCGAGAGCGCGGCGCCGGTCTCGGCCGCAGGCAGTTAAGAGACTGAAGTCTTTCTCAGCCCACCCATCAGCACTATCATAAGTAATGTTAATGAGAAAACTAAGAAAGTCCCAAGCCCCCCAAGCCTCAGGATTAACATCAATAGCGGCATGTAGTCTAGCAATAATTTTTGGATAGGGCTCCGGGGGCCCCTGTCTTACTCCTGTAAATGCTGGTGCTGCTTTTTCCTCATGTACGGCTAAAATCGTTTTTAAGGCCAATTCTTGGGTTAACTGTAACACTTCTGGTTGAAATCTAACTTGGCAGTCGGGGCTAGCAAAAGGGCCTGCGCCCATCAGCATTTGAGCTTGCACCCTATATAGAGGATCTCCTTGCTGACGGGGTGTGGCTGCTGGGAAGTTGAATTACTGAACCAGTACATGGTGATTTTAACTCATGTTCCCCATATACTAATTCCGTAACCCAGCACATCCCCATCATTTTCCAGTCTCAGGCTTCCCACTCATTGCCTTGGGAGGTTACTGTTACCGGAAACGTCATTGGTCTAAGCTCGTTAAACTGCCCCTCAATTATAGCACCCGAATAACTCCCCGCCATCGGCTTGCCGGATTAGCATTACCACTCGTGCGTCCCAGTGCCCCCCCTCCCATTTGGGCCGACGATGGTAGCGACCCGATAGCCACCGTTTCCCTCTGACCACCCCCCCCCCCTCCCCGTGTCGCGGAGGAAGGGGTTAAAAGGAAGAGGGGGAGGTGGCGGTGCTGTGGGGGTGGGTTGAGCCGCTTGCTGCATTCGGATTTCAAGTTGCTCTAATTTTCTCGTTAGTTCTTGCAAGTGTTGATCTTGTAAATCATAACGAGATTGTTCCTGCACCGACCGGGGTGTCGGGGGCGAGGATGGGGGCAGGGCTGGGTCGGTGCCGTCCTCTGGCGAGGCGGCGGCGGCGGCGGCGGGGGGGTCGGCGGGAGCGGGGCAGGGCCGTGCGCTCCGGTGATTGATCTTTTGGGCTTGAGGGGGGGTGGGGGTGTCGAGGTGTAGTAAACCTGTTGACTTTTGCTCTTGATTTTCCTGCCGCACGGGTTCTGCGCGTGCAGCGTCCCCATCCTTCCTTTTAGGAGCCGCCTTGGGGAACAGGGATCCCGCGAGCGTCCCAGCAGTGACAGAATCCTGAGCGCCAGCGCGTTCTGCCTCTGCTGACCAGGCAGCGAAAGCGGAGGCGGGGGTCTGCCGTTCCGCTTTCAGTTCTGTCAGAGTGTCTAGGACCAATCTCCACACAGTGGAGAGTTTCCTACTGTCTTTAGAACCTGAACTAATGTTGTTCCACAGTGCCGCGCCGATCTTTTCCCAAGTAGCAGGTTCAAAGGCTGCGGTCACTGAGGGGATTAGTCAGTGCTGCCGAGCCCACAACAGCACCCTCCTCAGGTTCCCCTGATAAGATAATCCTCCCTTAGAGAGTATATGTTGGAGGAGCTTAACCACTGCTGCTTAACCACCTTGCCCCGAGGCGGGACACCTGCACGGGACACCCAAGGTCTTGGCTGCCCTTGGCTGAGCAGCTGCCCCTGGGACCTGCTCAGGGGCTTGGGCACAAGGGGCCTCTCCCAGCTCACAGACGCCTTGAGGCTCCATCGCACGCAGATCCCATCCCGGGTGGCTGGAGCTCAGCCTGCGGGACTTCTCTGCCTTCTCCCTGCCCGTAACATCTCACACTTCTCTTTCTTCCTCCCCGCACTAGATGCTGGTACGGCAGCGGACAGGGAAGTGTCAGCAGGCTCCAGGCGTGGCTGTTAGCAGAGGGGCTGCTGGAGTCTTCCCACTCCAGAGTTTCATCTGGTTTCCTGGCCTGTCCTGAGCGAGAATCGTCCCCCAAAGGCATCAGTCTCCAAGGACTCCACTCCACGGGGACCTCTCTCTGCTTGCCTTCAGACTCTTTTGTGCCTCTCAGCTGTGTTTATTGCTGTGCAGTTCTTCTGAAATAAACGGTCGGCCCATGGAGCTGTCAGTCGGGAGTGTGTCGTCTCTCCCAACCCGAGCCCTGGCGGGGCTGCCTCCGGCCCTTGCAGGAGGGCTGGGGCAATGGGCTCGGGGCCGGGGCTGTGGATTCCATTATTCGGGGGGCTGGAGGGTGCTGGGCTGGTGCCACAGCAGCTGGCTGCCTGTGCTGGCTGGGCGTGGAGGCCGGGCTGGAGGCGGGCGGGCCGGGCGCTTGTCCGGGCTGGCGAGGGCCAGGCCCCTGGGGCTCTGTGGCAGGCGGGACAGGTTTCCAGCACAGGCGATGGCTGCTGGTGTCGGGCCCAGCTCTCGGGGTGCCGGGGTGGACGGTCTGGCTGTCCAGGGGCGAGGGACGGCTGCTGGTGTTGGGCTGGGATGAGACTCAGGGTTCTATTGAACCATTTTGTTCAGTTATATCATCTTGCCCTGTTCAGGCTTAAGTAGAAAGGTCACATTTCTTGCCCAGGAATCACCCACCTGCTTAGCTATAATTATCACATAAACGGCGTCATTACCAACGTAAGGTCAGCTTACTCGCCACCATTACACCAGGTGGACATTGTGAGATGGTTATTTCACTCTATTTTCTCATCTAGATGAAGACCCCTCAAGATCTTCTAGATGTTGCATCTCAAGGGAGCCAGGAAAGGAGGAGGAGAATTTCCAGGACTAATCTCTTGCCCCTCCAGCCCACTGCTAAGTGGCTGAGTGCTTTCTAAATCAAGTCTCGCTACCCAGGAAGCCTCACCCGTCACCTTTATATTCCAGTCCCTCTGGATTTTATCACTTTGGTACTGTCATCCTGCAATTAATGACAGAAGCTCTACCATAGCTGAGAGAATGAATAGGAGCCCAGTGTTACACCTTCCTGTTATTTAATGAACTTCAGCTGTCAGCTGACACTGAGAGGAACCAAGGGTCCCTTCCAAGGGTCTGCTGGAGAGTCCCCAGCTCCACATACTCTCATTTACAGCTGTGGCTCCTGCCTTAAGTATTTACAGTACTATTTTCCCTTTCCCAGCATCTGACCTCTCTCATCCTGGCTCGGCAACTTTGCAACTCCTTATTTACTCTTTTTCTGGCATCTGGACCACATTTCATAGAACCATTTAGGTTGGAAAAGACCTTTAAGATCATCGAGTGCAGCTGTAGACCTAGCCCTGCCAAGCCCACCACTGCTTTCCCTGGATGTACGCAGGAACTGCTGCTCAGAAAATCACCTACGGAGTTCAAATGCAGGGAAAGGACAGGGAGGGGGAGTTGGCTTTGCAGTCCCTCCCAGCTAGGCCACCTGCTGCACTTTTCATCCTCAGCCTCCACAGCATTGTATAGACAGAGCAAGAAGAAGCTAAGCCCTCAGGTACACACCGTGCAAAAGAGATTCCAGGCCAAAACAGCCCAAAGGCCCTGTGCAAACCAAGGCGGGCAAGGCCAGCGGCACGAGGCAGGCAGCCCCCGTCCCCTCCACGTTTCACCCACAGCCCGCGTGCACTCACAGCGCAGCCCCGGGGAAGAAAGGGAGACAGGCCGGCACTTTCTCTCTCCGGGAGCAAAGCTTGCTCCCTGCCCGGCTCCGCTGGCGGGGAGAAGGGGCTCCAGCTCCCAGCCCCCGACATGGAAAGTGCTGCAGCCTCCAGGTGCCTCTCGCCCAGCACAAGAGCCCCCACACACTGAGCTCCATCAGTAACCCCCTCCCCAGATCCTCCCCAAAAAAGCAGCTTCTGTGCAGGGACACAGATCCTGCAGGAGGACGAGTGCAACCCCCTGCCCCAGGCACCCCCCTGCCCCAGGCATCCCCTCTCGCACAAGGGATGTCCCCAGCCCCGAGGCGTGGGGCAGGGGGTGTCACCGCCCCCCCCCCCCCCCCCCGAGCTCCCCTGCAGCCCCGGTCCCTGCTCCGCCCTGCTCCCAGGGACGCGGTGGGGGCAGCTCTGGGACCCCGGGGACAGAGGGGACAGGGATGCTCAGCGCCCAAAGCACCCAGTGAGCACAGCAAGCAGGCCCTGATAAATTTGCTTGCTTACTTCATATAACTTTGACACATTCTTCTACTCCTCACACTGAACAGCCCCAGCTCCTTCAATCTCTCCTCACAGGATTTATTCTCCAGGCCCTTCCCCAGCCTCGTTGCCCTCCTCTGCCCTCGCTCCAGCACCTCGAGATCTCTCTCGTATTGAGGTGCCCAAAACTGGACACAACGCTCCAGGTGTGGCCTCACCAGTGCGGAGCACAGGGGGACTATCACCTCCCTGCTTCTGCTGGTCACACTATTTCTAACACAAGCCAGGATGCCGTTGGCTTTCTTGGCCCCCTGGGCACACTGCTGGCTCATGGTCAGCTGCTTGTCAATTACAACCCCCAGATCCTTCTCTTCCAGACAGCTCCAGCCACACCTCCCCGAGCCTGTAGCCATGCAGGGGGTTGTTGTAGCCCAAGTGCAGGACCTGGCACTTGCCCTTGTTGAAGCCCATCCCATTGATGTTGGTCACCGATCCAATCTATCCAAGTCTCTCTGTAGAGCCTCCCTATCCTCGTGCAGATTGACGCTCCCGCTTAACGTGGTGTCATCTGCGAACTCACTGATGATACACTCTGTGTCCTTATCAAGATCATCAGTAAAGATGTTGAACAGAAATGGTCCCAACACCGAGCCCTGAGGAACACCACTTGTGACCGGCTGCCAGCTGGATTTAGCTCCATTGGCCACCACTCTCTGTGACTGTCCATCCAGCCAGTGCTTGACCCAGCAGACTGTTCGCTCATCCAGGTCATGGGCAGCCAGTTTTTCTGAAGGAAACTTGGTAGCAAGTGATGAGGGGAAGACTGAAGTACTTAATGCCTTCTTTGCCTCAGTCTTTAATAACAAGACTAGTTGTATTGAGGGAATCCAGCCCCCTCAGCCAGATGATAGAGACTGGGAGAACGACCCCCCCCTGCATTCCAGGGCACAGTCAGTGACCTGCTACATCACATAGACACACACAAGTCTGTGGGACCGGATGGGATACACCCAAGGAGCTGACTGGGGTGCTCACCAAGCCACTTTCCATCATTTCCCAGCAGTCCTGGCTTACCGGGGAGGTCCCAACAGATTGGAGATTGGCCAATGTGACACCCATCTATAAGATGGGTCGGAAGGATGATCCGGGAAATTACAGGCCTGTCAGCTTGACTTCGGTACTCGGGAAGCTGATGGAGCAGCTCATCCAGAGTACCATCTCACAACACATGCAGGACAATCAGGGGATCAGGCCCAGTCAGCATGGGTTTATGAAAGGCAGGTCCTGCTTGACAAACCTGATCTCCTTCTACGACAGGGCGACCTGCTTATTGGATGAGGGAAAGGCTGTGGATGTAGTTTACCTTGACTTTAGTAAGGCCTTTGACACCATTTCCCACAGCATTCTCCTGGCGAAACTGGCTGCTCGAGGCTTAGATGATCGCACGCTTTGCTGGGTAAAAAACTGGCTGGATGGCCGGGCCCAGAGAGTTGTGGGGAACGGAGTTAAATCCAGTTGGAGGCCGGTCACGAGTGGTGTCCCCCAGGGCTGGGTTTTGGGGTCACTCTTGTTTAACATCTTTATTGATGATCTAGACGAGGGGATCAAATGCACCCTCAGTCAGTTTGCAGATGACACCCAGTTGGGTGGGAGTGTTGATCTGCTTGAGGGTAGGGAGGCTCTGCAGAGAGACCTGGCCAGGCTGGAGCGATGGGCTGAGGCCAACTGGATGAGGTTCAATAAGGCCAAATGCCGGGTGCTGCACTTGGGCCACAACAACCCCCAGCAGCACTACAGGCTTGGGGAGGAGTGGCTGGAGAGCTGCCAGTCAGAGAGGGACCTGGGGGTGTTGATTGACAGCCAGATGAACATGAGCCAGCAGTGTGCCCAGGTGGCCAAGAAGGCCAATGGCATCCTGGCCTGTATCAGCACTAGCGTGGCCAGCAGGGACAGGGAAGGGATCTTGCCCCTGTACTCGGCACTGGTGAGGCCGCCCCTCGATGAGTGGGTTCAGTTTTGGGCCCCTCACTCCAAAAAGGCCCTTGAATGACTCGAGCGTGTCCAGAGAAGGGCAACGGAGCTGGTGCAGGGTCTGGAGCACAGGTCTGATGGGGAGCGGCTGAGGGAACTGGGGGGGTTTAGTCTGGAGAAGAGGAGGCTGAGGGGAGACCTCATGGCCCTCTGCAACTCCCTGAAAGGAGGGTGCAGAGAGCTGGGGATGAGCCTCTTTAACCAAGTAACAAGTGATAGGACAAGAGGGAATGGCCTCAAGTTGCGCCAGGGAAGGTTTAGACTAGATGTCAGGAAGTATTTCTTTACAGAACGGGTTATTAGGCAGTGGAATGGATTGCCCAGGGAGGTGGTGGAGTCCCCATCCCTGGAGGGGTTTAAGAGTAGGGTCGACATAGCGCTGAGAGATATGGTGTAGATGGGAACTGGCAGTGTTAGGTTAATGGTTGGACTAGATGATCTTCAAGGTCCTTTCCAACCTAGTTGATTCTGTGATTCTGTGATTCTATAATTTTATGGGGAACTGTGTTGAATGCTTTTCAAAAGTCTAGGTAGACAATATTGACAGCTTTTCCCTCGTCCAATAGTTGAGTCATCTTGTCATAGAAGGAGATCAGGTTTGTCAGGCAGGACCTGCCTTTCATAAACCCATGCTGACTAGGCCTGATCCCCTGGTTGTCCATTATATGACTTTTAATGGCACTCGAGATGACCTGCTCCATGACCTTCCCTGGCACCGAGGTCAGACTGACAGGTCTATAGTTTCCTGGATCCTCCTTTCTGCTTCTCTTGTACATGAGTGTCACATTTGCCACCCTCCAGTCCAATGGGACCTCCCCAGTCAGCCATGATTTCAGGTAAATCATGGAAAGCAGCTTGGCGAGCCCATCTGCCAACTCTTTCAACACCCTTGGGTGTAACCCATCCGGTCCCACAGACTTGTGTGCATCCAAGTGGTGTAGCAGGTCTCTGACCACCTCCTCTTCAACTGTGCTGACCTCATTCTGCTTCCCCTCCCCATCTCCCAGCTCACGAGGCTGGGTGTCCAGGGAACAGTCAGTTCCACTGCTAAAGACTGAAGCAAAGTAGGCGTTGAGCACCTCAGCCTTTTCCTCATCCTTTGTTACCATGCTTCCCTCTGCATCCAGTAAAGGAGGGAGATTTTCCCTAATCCTCCTTTTGTTGTTAATGAATTTATAGAAACATTTTTTATTATCCTTAACAGCTGTACCCAGGTTGAGCTCTAGCTGCGCTTTGGTTCTCCTAATGTTCTCCCTGCATAGCTTCACTACATCTTTATAGTCTTCATGAGAGACCTGGCCCCTCTTCCACAGGTCATAGATTCTCCTTTAGTTCTTGAGATCCAGCCAAAGGTCCCTGTTTAGCCAGGTCGGTCTCCTTCCCCTCCTGCTTGTTTTCCAGCACATGGGAACAGCCCGCTCCTGTGCCTTTAAGACTTCTTTCTTGAAGTATGTCCAGCCTTTCTGGACTCCCATATCCTTCAGGGCAGCCTCCCAAGGGATTTTGTTAATTAGTCTTTTGAGCAGGTCAAAGTCTGCCCTGCGGAAGTCTAAGGTGGCAGTTTTACTAACCCCCCTCCTTGTTTCTCCAAGGATCGAAAACTCAATCATCTCATGATCACTGCACCCCAGATGGCCTCCAACTTTACCTCCCCCACAAGCTCTTCCCTGTTCACAAGAAGCAGGTCCAGGAGGGCACCTTCCCTGATCGGCTCACTCACCAGCTGTGTGAGGAAGTTATCCTCCACACATTCCAGGAACCTCCTGGATTGTTCCCCCTCTGCTGCGTTGTGATCCCAGCAGATACCCAGGAGCTTAAAGTCCCCCACAAGGACAATGGCAAGTGACCGTGAGATTTCTCCCAACTGTTTATAGAAAGCTTTATCCCCCTCACTGCTTTGGTTGGGGGGTCTATAGCAGACTCCCACAGCAAGATCTGCTTTATTGGCCCTTAACCTAACCCAAACACTCTCCACCCCATTATCACTGTATTTGATTTCTGAGCTGTCACAGCATTCTCTTACATATAGGGCCACTCCACCACCTCTCCTTCCCTGTCTGTCCCTCCTGAAGAGCTTGTAGCCATCGATTGCAGCACTCCAGTCGTGTGAGGCATCCCACCACGTTTCTGTTATAGCTGCTATGTCATAGTTCTCGTGCTGCATCATGGCCTCAAGCTCCCCCTGGTTGTTGCTCATACTGGTGCATTGGTATAGATGCACTTGAGATGAGCTCATGAATCCAACACCTTTTTGTGAGTGTGGGCCCCATTCCCTACCAGACCCTTCTCAGGTGCTTCCACGGTTCCTAAACATCTTTCCCTTCTCTCAAATGAAGTGGCAGAGGGAGAGCCCTCACCAGTCCACCATCCTTCAAGCTTTGGCATGGTTCCCTTGAGCTTATTCCTAACAGGCCTAGTTATCTCTCCGTCCCCCCTCAGATCTAGTTTAAACCCTGTCAATAAGCCCTGCTAACTCCTGCCCCAGAATCCTTTTCCCCCTCTGGGACAGCTGCATCCCACCTGTCTCTTTTGTCACCAGCAGACCAGGTGTCTTATAAACCTTGCCATGATTGAAGAACCCAAAATTCCAATGGTGGCACCAGTCTCTGAGCCATATGTTAATCAGATGTGTTTTCCACCCTCTCTCAGTGGTTTTCCCTTCCACTTGAGGGATTGATGAAAACACGACCTGAGCTCCCGAGCCTTCAATTAGCCACCCAAGTGCCTTGAAGTCCTTTTTGAGTGACTTAAGACTTCTCTCTACCACCTCATCGTTACCTGCCTGGATAGCCAACAAGGGGTAGTAATCAGAGGGCTGCACCAGAGCAGTGACCTTCCTTTTAATGTCTCTGACCCGAGCCCCAGGGAGGCAGCAGACCTCTCTATGGTATGGGTTTGGTCGACATATGGGCCCCTCCATACCCCTCAGAACAGTAATACCTTATGTGCAGCTCCCTCTTGTGCTGTTTATCACCCGTGGGAACTGGGCTAAAGTTATCATATTGTTGTGCTGTGTAACACTGGTTTATGATATGACCAAAAGACTAATCTGGTATTTGTACTTGGCATTGCCATCACCTCTATACTGCAGGAGCCATTTATGGGAAACTATTAATAATTACACCTTTTACCTTCTCTCCTCGGAGACCCCACCTGTGAAGGAGATATCCTCCCAGATCCTCCCCTTCTCCACCAGGTAATTACAATAGTGTTTGGAAAACTGAAAAATTTTTAATATCCTTGACATGTTGAAACCAGCACAGTCCTATCGCTAGTAACCCTGAATGTGGTTCAGGTCCCGTTTAGAGTTAAACATCAGTACAGATGAGAGTGTTGTGTGGCTACTCCAACTCCTGTGACAAGCACTGCAGCTGCTCAAACCGCCGTGACAGGCACTGTGACTACTGAGACCCCAGTGATGGGTGATGCAGCTGAACCAGGGATTCAACCAGTGCCAGTATCGGTCACCCCCATACAGAAGAAACGGACAGAAAAGTCAGCATGTTTATAAAGGGATAAAGATGCTACTCCTAGGAAGGAAAAGGAGGAAGATGAGATGGTAATCAGCACCATCCGATCTCTATCCCTGAGTGAGTTGTGGGATAGACAAAAAGATTTCAGCCATCATCAAGGTGAGCACATTGTCACTTGGCTGCTCAGATGCTGGGTTAACAGGGCCAGTAGCTTGGATATAGAGGGTAAAGAAGCCAGGCAGCTGGGGTCCCTTGCTAAGTAAGGGGGCATTGATAAAGCGATTGGAAAAGGGGCACAAGCCCACAGCCTCTGAAAGTGGCTCTTGTCAGGTGTGAGGGGAAGAAATGCCTTCGAGGGAGAGATTACATGTAATCCAGGCAAGTGGGCCAATACAGAGAGAGGTATCCAGTACCTGAGGGAACTAGCTCTGCTGGAGCTGATTTATTATGACCCAAAAACCACACAGTTACCAGACAACTTCAGTGACATCCCATGCTCACAACCCATATGGTGTACAGAGTACACCATCATTGTATGCCAGCTCATGGCAGTACTGGATTTAGGAGGAGGCGATGAGGCACCAACCGTGAGTGAAGTGGCTACCTGACTCCAGCAATTTGAAGAGAGTCAGTCTTCCTCCCTACATGCCTGCGTCTCAGCTCTGGAGAAACTGCCAGACATCCTGGAGAAACACGTGGAGAAACTGTCCTGAGAGTTCCAGCGATTCAAGTGTAAGTTCTGCCCCACAACCTGCACAGACCAATATCTCAGCTATTAGGAACAAGCACTGCCCCTACTCAAGAGACCCAGTACACACCACAGGGGAAGCTGTGGTTTTGCCTGTGTGACCATGGAGAAGACATGAAATAATGGGATGGAAAACCTAACACAATCCTAGAAGAGTGGGTACGTGAATTGCAAGGAAAAACAATTACAAATGGCATTCTTTCAGGAGAATTGCTGCTCCAGTTTCCAGTAATCAGTTGCCCAAACAGAGTAGAAGGGTTGATTTTACTCCCGATACTATGAAAACTTCTGATTCGTATTCATGAAGAGTAACTAAGATGAGATTGAGAGCCACGCTTACCATGCTAACCCATTTACTGATGCCCGGCATTACACAGAATCACAGAATCACGGAATCATCACGGTTAGAAAGGACCTTGAAGATCATCCAGTCCAACTGTTAACCCAGCACTGCCAGTTCCCAACTACACCAGATCCCTCAGTGCTATGTCGACCCGACTCTTAAACACCTCCAGGGATGGGGACTCCACCACCTCCCTGTGCAGCCCATTCCAACACCTAACAACCCGTTCTGGAAAGAAATGCTTCCTAATATCCAGTCTAAACCTTCCCTGGTGCAACTTGAGGCCATTCCCTCTTGTCTTATCGCTCATTACTTGGTTAAAGAGACTCATCCCCCCTCTCTGCACCCTCCTGTCAGGGAGCTGTAGAGGGCCATGAGGTCTCCCCTCAGCCTCCTCTTCTCCAGACTAAACCCCCCCAGTTCCCTCAGCCACTCCCCATCAGACCTGTGCTCCAGACCCTGCACCAGCTCCGTTGCCCTTCTCTGGACACGCTCGAGTCATTCAAGGGCCTTTTTGGAGTGAGGGGCTCAAAACTGAACCCACTCATCGAGGGGCGGCCTCACCAGTGCCGAGTACAGGGGCAAGATCCCTTCCCTGTCCCTGCTGGCCACGCTAGTGCTGATACAGGCCAGGATGCCATTGGCCTTCTTGGCCACCTGGGCACACTGCTGGCTCATGTTCATCTGGCTGTCAATCAACACCCCCAGGTCCCTCTCTGACTGGCAGCTCTCCAGCCACTCCTCCCCAAGCCTGTAGTGCTGCTGGGGGTTGTTGTGGCCCAAGTGCAGCACCCGGCATTTGGCCTTATTGAACCTCGTACAGTTGGCCTTAGAGGGGCCCTGCCTCCAGCCAGGTGGAGGACAGGGACAACTGAGTTCATTGGACTGTGGATTCGATGGCCTGGCACATCTGACCGCCAGGGGTATGAGGCTCTAGTGGACACTGGTGCCCGATGCACCCTAATGCCATCAAATTATAAAGGGGCAGAAGCCATTTGCATTTCAGGAGTGACGGGGCGGGGGGTCTCAACAGCTGACTGAATTGGAGACCAAAGTGAGCCTGACTGGGAATGAGTGGCAAAAGCAGCCCATTGTGACTGGCCCAGAAGCTCCATGCATTCTTGGTATAGAATATCTCAGGAGAGGGTACTTCAAGAACCCAAAAGTGTACTGGTGGGCTTTTGGTATAGCTGCTTTGGAAATGGAGGAAATCAAAGACCTGTCTGCATTGCCCAGTCTCTCAGAGGACCCTTTAGTTGTGGGGTTGCTGAGGGTTGGAGAACAACCGGTGCTGAGCACTAGTACAACTGTGCACCAACGGCAATACCGCACCGAGACTCCATAATTCCTATACATAAACTGATTAGCTGACTAGAGACCCAAGAGTGATCAGCAAGACTCACTCACCCTTTAACAGCCCCATGTGGCCCGTGTGAAAGTGTAATGGAGAGTGGAGATTGACAGGAGACTATCATGGCCTGAACGAAGTCACACCACCGCTGAGTGCTGCCACACCAGACATGACAGAGCTTCATTACAAACTGGAGTAAAAACCAACCCAGGGGTATCGCCAAGGCCTTTTTCTCAATTCCTTTGACAGCAGAGTGCAGGACTCAAGTTTGCTTTCACTTGAAAAGGCATCAAATACACCTGAATCGACTGCCTCAGGGGTGGAAACACAGCCCCACCATTTGCATGGACTGATCCAGACTGCACTGGAACAGGGTGAAGCCCCAGAACATTTACAGTACATTGATGACATCATCATATGGGGTAATACAGCAGAAGTGTTTGAGAAAGGGAAGAAAATAATCCAAATCCTTCTGAGAGCCAGTTTTGCCATAAAGCAAAGTAAGGTCAAGGGACTGCACAGGAGATTCAGTTTTTAGGAATAAAATGGCAAGTTGGACATCATCAGATTCTGATGGAGGTGATTAATAACAGTTACATCTCCACCAACTAGCAAAAAGGAAACACAAACTTTCTTAGGCATTGTGGGTTTCTGGAGAACGCACATTCCAAATTACAGTCAGATTGTAAGCCCTCTCTATCAAGTGACCCAAAAAAAGAATGATTTTACATGGGGCCCTGAGCAACGACAAGCCTTTGAATAAATTAAATGGGAAATAGTTCATGCAGTAGCCCTTGGACCAGCCCGGGAAGAACAAGATGTTAAAAATGTGCTGTACACCACAGCCAGGGAGAATGACCCTATCCGGACTCTCTAGCAAAAAGCACCATGGGAGACTCAAGGTTGGCCCCTAGAGTTTTAGAGCTGGTTATAGAGGATCTGAAACCCACTATGCCCCAATGGAAGAAGATCTATTAGCAGCGTATGGAGAAAACTCATCAGGCAGCAGCTGTGTCTGGCTGCGTAGGTTTTGAACTAGTCCTGGTGAAAAAGCTGACCAGCAGATTGTCACTGGAGGGTACTCAGGCTGCAAGGGTATAACATCTTCCAGTGTTCACTTACCTGGAGGGAAGTCTGCTTTGACAGCCCGTGTGACCAAATAGTGCAAACTCAGCTGATTGATAAATATGTATTAAACATGCTTGCACGGGGGTTCTCATGTACATATATTCAGAAGTGAATGGTAACTGGCAATATCATGGCCAAAGCCAATAGGGTGTGTAGATTGTAAAAATGAATATGTGAATAGCCGAGAGGTACCTTTATGGGCCAGCAATAAAAAGGGGTTTTTAGCTAGTGTGAATTTCTGCTGCCTTCTCTCTAGTACACACACACAAACTAGAAGAGAAGTAAAATACAAGCAAATCCATTTCAGTAACAGTTTGGTGACACACGTGGGACTCTGCGGGTTCCCGGCCTGGCGAGTGTGGCTACCACATGACACAGCCAGCACCAGGTGAGTTCACCTGATTGTCCTTACAGGACCTGCATTCGCTGGGAAGGCACTAAAACTGGAGGCAGCAGAAGTCACAGGGGGCTCAATAGATAAGGTAAAACAGGGTTCACCGCTGGCGGAAATTCTGGGAAATGAAGAAAGCTGACAGTATGTCAGGACTCAGCAAAGCTCGAGCTATCTGTCAGGATGAGCGGTCAGCTGGGACTCAAGAGGACATGCCCTCTGAGCACTGTCCCCTTGAAGGTTCATTTGATATGAGCAATTGACCTTCTGGTGTCAACACTTGGAGGATCGGAAACCTCAGCAGATGGACTACTGGTTTGTCTTGGATAACTGGGCTTTTAAATGACATGGGGGATACGGGGATGCGGCTGAGGTAAGACAGAAGCTAGTACAACAAATGCAGGGAGGCTCAAGACTAAACGCGACCCCTGCTCTGCTTTACCCTGCGCCTGCGTGTGCTACTCCTCAGATCCTATGCTGTACCCGCTGCTTCCTCCTGAAAATCACACTGCTGCTTTGAAGTTCCTACGATTGGGATGGTGGTGGCTGATCCAGCTGCAGGAATGCCTTTGGCAGCAGGACAGCAACCCCCCTCTCCAGTATTACATCCCTATATTTATCAGCCATGGGCTCCCACAGATTTGACTCAATGGGCACCACACATGTCCCAGGTGTGAGAGGATCCAGAAATGACTGCCCAACTATTCCCTACAATATGAGAAGGACATCACCCTGTTGGGATGAATGTTCAAGCGCTGTTGCAGCACATATTTTGGTTGGGAGATAGAGATCAGATATTGGAAAAAGATAATTATCAAATTGTGATGGAAACAGCCAGCCTTGGCCAGGAACAGACCCAAACTGGGATTATAATAATGCAAACGACTGAGCTGCCTGGTCATGGCAAAATAGGATGCAGAAAAACCCAGTGGTAGCTGGGAAAGAGTTCAGGAAGTGAGGCAAAGATCAGATGAACACCCAAGCGACTTTTGGAATCACTTGTGATGAGCATTATTGTGATATGGAGGAATGACTTGGGATGATTTTAACGATAGATTGGCAGCGAGTGTATTCACTCAACAGACTGCCCCAGTCGTTCATAAATGCTTTGTAAAGCATGCTGCATGCTGGGGGGAATCTACAGACAATACTGCCTCTGGCAGCATATGTATATGATGGCAGGTCAGAGACAGAAAACAAAGAAACGGAATGAAGAATGAGAGAGGAAGTGAATATGTTGGCAGTAGCATTGGGAAGAACTCTGGCGTTGAAAGGCAGAGGAATGAATATGATAGGACAAGGATGAGGAGGAAGGGGTGTGCGAACAGCAGGAGAAACGGGAAGAGGACAATTAGACCCACACTGTTGTGCATACTGTAAGAAAGAAGGCCACTGGAAGACAAGACTGGCCAGTTTGACCACAAATAACCAGAGGATTTGGGAATGCCCCTGTTTGGAAACTGCCAAGCAGAGAAAATGCTGAGGAGCCAGCAGAATTCCCTCAGTATGAATCTCAGTGACAGGAGGTGGGAGAGCCCAGAACACTTGCAGCCTGCAGACTAGTGGTCGGAGATCATGCTTGAATCACGATAGAAGTCCATAACCACACTTCAGCATTTCTGATAGACACGAGTGCGACCTACTCCATGATAAATCAAGTGAATTAAGTCAAGAGAAAGTTTAGATGCTAGGAATTGAGTGGCACCCTGTGACAATGAGGATAACAATCCCTTTATTAGAAGTAGGTTCACATTTATTGTACCATCAGTGTGTGATAAAGAAAGGAAGGCCAAGTAATTTATTTGGATTATGTCATTTTTATTTATTATGTCGTTAGTTAGTAATCATCTCACTTGCTACATTTAAAGCAGTTTTCACCATCCAGTTTCTGAGGTTTCACAAAGACTTCCAGAGCTGTGGTGACAGATGAGGCTGCCTGAAGGAGTGAGAAAGGAGAGCCCCGAGCTCAGGGAAATGTCCCCTCCTGAACACTTACTAGGAGTTTACACAAAGACCCAGGTAGCTGAGTCTGAGACAACCCACCATGAACCCACAAGCAGTGTCCAGGGGGAGGCAGACAGAGGGTATTCTGCTGAACATTTCCCCCATTTCCTGGTGCTATCAAGAGCTGCCTCTGTGGCACTGCAGAGTCATCAATAATGAAAATACAACCCATCAGCCTAGAAGCCAGATGGGTATTGAGGGAAGCAAAAGGAAGAAGGATGAAAGTACGTCAAGGGTGCAGAAAGGACAATGCGTGCTTGTGCAGGTTAAATGCAGCACCTACAGGCAGACCACTGCCATGGCCTCTCCAGAAAGACACCGTCCATTCCACATCCCACCAACCATCAAATTCTCTTGTGTTCACCATATACATTTTTAAGTCAGCTGTGTGGATTCTGGAAAGCTACAGGGGCCCTGGGATGTCTCGAAGCACAATTACAAACCCTCTTACATTTTATATCCAAAGGAACATCCAGGAAGGCTTTGCAGCTCAAGCACGAGACTGGAATGCTGAAAAGCTCAACACCAGGGGACATCAACTGACTGTACTGGTTTCCATCCTTCATACCTACTACTCCAGTCACACGATCAGCTGTTTATCACAGGCAGACAGAAGGGCACAGACAATTGCAAGTTTAGAAACAGTTGTGGAAATGTTCCTCTGGATCTCAGAAAGCCCCCAAATATGTGATGCACAATGGTAGTTTCTTCAGAAGAGGCGTCCAAGCTGGAAATAAATGGTAATCAGAGCTCAGAAGTAGAGCAGAGATATGTCCTCCAAGAGTTTTGCCTTGTTTCTGTCCTGGTTTCCATTCCATTGTCTTTCTACAATTACTTATCTATGATGCCAGATAATGACAGGGATTCACAAATGTGTCAGAGAGGCCAGGATGCTGGAATTACCTCAGTAGTCCAGGGGTATCCTTTCTCCCTTAGGGTGGGGACTGTCCTTCTCCTCCTTGCAATGAGCCAGGGTCCTTTAGTCATATTTATTGAACCATGGCTATGCAGTATCCAATGTAAACTGCATAGATATCTTAAGTTCATACAATTTCATAGTATAAAGACTAATTGGTACAGTTAGTTTCTTTTGACTGTCAGGGTCACACTATATTACACTATTCGTTATTTTAGTCCTAAGTCAAGTGCATAAGGTAATACAGTGCTGTAAGCATATATATATAATTACAAAGCAAAACAAGAGAGTGAATATAACCCCCCAAAACCTTTTAGTTCAGTCCTCTGCCTAAGTCTGGGAGTCAAGAGGTTAAAAACCCAAATAGATTTAGGGTACATCCTTGGTTTACTTCATGTGAAAAAATTTAAAAGAGTCTTTCTCTTCTTTCTATCAGTTTCATTTTTCTGGTTTTCATTTACATAAAAAGCCCAGCAGCTATTCTTCAATAATGCACATACTCTGTCCTGTGCTGCTAAAAGGTACTCTAGGGCTAACAGAGTCTGTATTAACATTTGTGACAATAACTTGATTTCTTCCTGTAGGACTAGAATACTATCTGCTGTTTCACTAATGGCTTTTTCCAATTCTTTTGAAACAGTTGACAAACAGTTCTTTCTAGTTTTGCAACCCCAAATCATGGGCTAAAAGCTGTTACAGATAGGTGGAACTTAGTGCCACATCTTAACACATTTTAACACTTTTTCCTGTAAGTATCAGCAGTTAGAAGCTACAAAGGCAGAAGAGATCCTGGTCCTAACCTGTGTGGATGGTATTAATGCACTTAGAATGCACTTTTCAGCTCAGGTTGAGGGTAAATACTCAAATGTCCTTTCTCCACCTACCCAATATTGCCCTGGTAGTTGTGTAAATAGGGTAGTAAAATCTTCAAGTAAGTCTGTATCATGCAAGGTATTTCCTGTAAAAGGGTTAGCATGTGCCAGATTTGGTTGTTTAGATAAACCAGCAAGGTTCAGACCCAGAGTAGATGACTCAGAGCCATCAGGATCCTACAGGCCTGTAGTGGCAACCACACTTTTAACATGATCTTTAGTTTGATTATGGCTTCCTGCAGAATACCAAGTTAATCTATCTGTGACATTGTCCCAGAGCCTGCAGGGCCTGATAAACTGCATCCAGGGACAAGTTACAGCATGATGGCCTGTTAGAATAGGTTTTATGTCAGAGCTTCTGCAGAGTCTCACGCTCAGAGGCTGTGGTATATAGCAAGGTTTTGGAAGAATGTGTGGAGTAGTACCAACTGCCTTTAGGCTTAGCAACAATCTATGCAACATTCCAGGCATAAGACTCTCCTTTTTACCTGTATAGTCCTAAGATCTGAACTGTCCATTTCCATTCACTCAATTAATTTTAGTATTATCAATTTTTATTCATTTTAATTCTATTAATATATGCTCATTTCCAGTTCCCAGTCCCCACAGAGTCAGTACGTTTGTCAATAGGTTTGCTCTCCAAGCATACCCAGGGTCTCCTTTCAGACTAGTGACAAACCCTTCTTGGTAGAAGGGCGGGATCCTTCCTTTCTTCAGTGAAAATTCCTAATGTATGTGCCCATCCTTGTACCACTGAGAATTCAATGGGACAGATACCCAGGAGACTTGATTTCCAGGAGAGGATGGGCTTCCAGTGCATAGCCAACAGTCAGGCTGCCTCTGCTGCTGTAGTTTGGACTGTTGCTATGGCCGAACTATGGAATGAATATGTATAATCCACCTTCCACCACAGGCTTGTAAGAAAGGCTACAATACTGAGATCTTGGCTTCCAAATCACTGTTAACAGGAAAAACAAGCAGACACAAATAGCAAAAATAACCATCCCTTGGTTGGACTCTTGCTCTGAGTAAGGGTATGGTTGAATCCATGTGCAAGTCATAAGTATCAGATTACTTTCCACTTCCCTGCTGTTGAATTCTTACACATCAGTGGTTTCACAGACAATCCACTGGCTCTGCATAAGTTCCCAGCTGCAGGTGAATCAGTCTCTGCAGTGGTGGATGCTCCCTTAGTGGCAGGAGGGTTTCCTGGTTCTACCTCCAGACTGGCTACAGCTTTTAGGTGGGAGTGATGGATTCGAGTCAATTTTTCTTCCACCTTTACTAATGAGAAAGGTTAGCAATACCAAAAATGGTCCCTCCCATGAAGGACACAAATTATCCTTTCTTTTATATACTTTTACCCAAATGTCATTCCCTAGATTGAAGGGGTGCAGAGTCCCCTCTAGAGGCATTGCTTGTATTAGCTGTGCAAGGGCCTGACTGCATTTTAATAATTGATGAACCTTTAAAATAGACTGGGTCACATTTTAATTTCCTGCTAATAAAATTACATGATCAGGTACATCAGTTCCAGGGAGTTGTGTTAGTCTTTCAAGTAGGATTTCTTAGGGAGAGAGTTTTGTTGTTTGTTGAGGTCTTTGCTAAACATTCATGAAGGCTGAAGGCAGTGCATGCAAGACACAGTTATTTATTTGGCTGCAGCGTAAATTCCTGGCACCAGTCAATTCTTCAGCACTGTCTGGGCTAGTGCAGCAGTCCCAAAATGCCCTAGATGGTGATGCATTTTTGCTATGGCAATCAGGTATTGCTCAAGTATAATAGGAAGGGTTTGGATACCTGCTGTCCATATTCCCTGGGAGTCTTTGGTCACTTGTACATTTTCCAAGAGTCAATTTCTTCAGCAAGAACAAACATCTCTTTCAGGAGCAGGCAACAACAGGCCAAACCACTGGGCTTATAAGCCCAGTGGATGTACGGCGGTTGTGCTGTGGCTTCAGCAGCAATATCTGTCAGACTACTTCTTACTTCTTATTTTGTCCTTCCGCTGGTCTGGGCTGGCTGATGGATGATGATGGGACACTGGCACCTGAGGGGGAAGAAGATGCAGAACAGGGAGTGGAAACTGTTCTTATAACTTCAAGACTTCCATAAGGTTTTATGTTGCTATGGATATTTTGCTAAGCTGAGAAGTTTCCTTCCCTTTCTCCCTCCCTCTGTCCCTTTCTTCAGGTCGCCAGCAAGGCTTCTGCATGATGTGTGTAATGGAAATGCACATCTGCAAGGTCCTGCATTTCTCTGCCAGTGCCATCCAGCCTTGGGCTGTCAGCAGTGTCCTCACACATAAGCCATTTCAGGTGCTTTTCCATGTAAGTCACTTCAGGTGGCTTTATTTTTAGAAAGTGTTTGATTTTCAAAGAGCCCTTTGTGTAAACACCTTTGAGAGTTTAACTTTAAGGAGATCTCTTAGGAAGGAATGATTTCTTCCCTTCTTACCTGCCTGTAATAAACAGATCATGTGTAGTAGGTATGAATGACATAAACTGGCACAGTTGGTTGACTTCCCCTATCGCTGAGCATCTCGATTTGCAGCAGAATCCCACCTGGGCTCTGGCTAGGGTGAGGGGTAGGTGAGGGGTAGGTAGTAGAGCAAGTGCAGACCCCAGTGTTGGTGGTGTAGGGGCTGCCAAGGAAAGGTGACAGTGACCAACAGCTTTCACTCCTGGCCAGTTCTGTGTTTGAGCCTTAGGTGGTGCTGTTTCGTTTTAGACCTGGGCTCTGGTGAGGGTGAGAGGGTTTTTTCACCAACAGCATGACCGTTTCTAACCTCTTTCGGCATTTTCCACACCTTTGGCCCATATAACTTTGTCACAGATTTCTTCCTTTTCACTTTTGTTTTAACGAAGCTTAATACTCTTGAATGTTGTGTTATTAGCTTCTTTCATTACGATCTAACAGTTGAAAAGGCCAAACTTGGGAATATACAGGACATGGACATGGACCTGCCTCCAACATCAACAAAACACCTCGAGTGGCTTCCCTGGAGGAGTCTGAGGCTGCTACCTCTGAAATTCAGCTGTCTCCCAGGAAGCCCAAAACATTCTGGAACTGCCTGGACAGCACCAGAGGAGTTACCAGGCATGGACCTGCCTCTAGTATCAATAAAACTCCTCAGGTAGCTACCTTGAAGATGTCTGGGGCTGCTATCTGGAAATTCAGCTATCTCCAGAGGAGGCCAACACCTCCTCAAGATGGCTAGGAGAACTCCTGCAGACCTACTGGGCACAGACCTTCCCCAAACATACACAATGCTGTTCAGGAATTCCCTGGTCTCCAGAAGAAACAAAAATGCTGCTGGAGATGCCTGCAAGAAGTCCTGGGGTGCCACCAGGCATGGACCTGCCTCCAACATGAACAAAACTCTTAAGGCCTAGGAGTCATATGCGGCTTTTACCCAGGACTTCAGCTGTCTCCAGGCAAGGCAAAAACATTCCAAGAGCTGCCTGGGAGAGCTCCAGAGGAGCTACCGGGCATGGACCTGCCTCTAACATTGACTAAACATCAATAAAGGTTGCTACCTTGGAGGAGTCTGGTACCTGTAGAATTCAGCTGTCTCCAGCAGAGGCCAACACAGTCCTGGAGATGTCTGGGAGAATGTCCAGAGGGCTACGGGACATGGACCTGCCTCCAAAATACACAATGGTCTTTGGTAGCTATCTTAGGATAGCCTGGGGCTGCTGGAATTCACTTGTCTCCAGAAGAAACCAAAATGCTCCTTGACATGCCTGGGAGGAGTCCTGGGGAGCTAATGGGAATGGACCTGCCTCTAACATCAACAAAACCCCTCGGATACCTACTGTGGAGCAGTCTAGGGCTTCTACCTGTGAATTCACCTGCCTCCAGGAGAGGTCAGTGCACTCCTGGATATGCACAGGAGAATTCCTGGGGGCTTGCAGGGCAAGGACCTGCCTCCAACACGAACAAAACTCCTCAGATTGCTACCTTGGAGGAGCTGCTGGGGGTGCTACCTGTGAAATTCAGCTGTCTCCAGGGGAGGTCAACACAGTCCTGGAGATTCCTGGGAGAATTTCCAGAGACCTACTGGTCATGGACTTTCCCCAAACATACACAATGCTTTTTGGGGTTACCTTAGAAGAGTCAGGGACTGCTGCCAGGGAATTCACCTGTCTGCGGGAGAAACCAAAATGCTGCTGGAGATGCCTGTGAGCAGTCCTGGCACGGACCTGCCTCCAACATGAGCAGAACTCTTCAGGTAACTGCCTAGGAGTTGTATGCAGCTTCTACCCAGGACTTCAGCTGTCTCCAGGGAAGGGCAAAACACTGCAGAGCCGCCTGGGAGGACTCCCAGCAAGATGCAGAGAATGGACCTGGCTCCAATATACACAAAACTTCCTAGGTAGCTTCCGTGGAGGAGTCTGTGGCTGCTACCTGGGACTTGAGCTATATCCAGGAAAGGCCAAAACAATCCAAATCTGCCTGATTGGAGTCCAAGAGAGCTACAGGACATGGACCTACCTCCAACATACACAAAACTCCTCAGATGGCTTTCTTGGAGGAGTCTGGGGCTGCTACCTGGGAATTCATTCATCTCCAGAGGAGGCCAAAACACTCCTGAAGATGCCTGGGAGATTTCTTAGAGAGCTACTGCTGGGCACGGACCTTCCTCTAACATACACAATGTTCTTTGGGTAGCTACCTAAAAACATCTGGGACATCTACCTGAGAATTCACCTGGCTCCAGAAGAAACTCAAATTCTCCTGGAGATGCCTCCAAGGAGTCCTAGAGAGCTACAGGGCAGGGACCTAACTTCAACATACACAAAACACCTTGGGTAAATACCTTGGAGAAGTCTGGGCTGCTACCTGAGAAATTCAGCTTTCTCCAGGGAGGTGAAAACATTCTGGAGATGACTGCGAGGAGTCCTGGGTAGCTACTGGGCATAGACCTGCCTCCAGCATGAAGACAGCTCTTCAACTAACTAACTACAAAAAGTATGGTGCTGCTACCTGGGACTTCAGCTGTCTGCAAAGAAAATCAAAACACTCCAGCAGATGAATGGGAAAAGTCCTGAAAACAGGAACGTACCTGGCCCCCAACATACATAATGCTCTTTGGGTAGCTACCTTAAGAGACTTGGGGGCGACTACCTGGGAATCCACCTGTCTCCAGAGGAAACCAGAAGACTTCAGGAAATTCCTTCAAGGAATTCCAGAGAGCTACCAGGCATGGACCCACCTCCAACATACAAAAAAACTCTTCAGGTAGCTCTGGACTGCTAACTGGGACTTCAGCTCCCATCACAGCAGGACAAAACACTTTGTGAGATGCCTGTGAGGAGTCCTGGGGAGCTACAGGGCACTGACCTGCTTCCCATTCTTATTAGCAAACAATGATACAGTATCAATCAATAGTATGGCAGTAGCCAGTATGAGCAGCAATCAACCATATAGCAACAAGCAATCTTTTAGCAATAATCAATAGAACAGCAACAACCAAGGAGGTTACTGCAAACTTATCATTACTGAGCAATCCTATCCTTGATATAGCAGCAGATATTCTTGTGATAGATTATTCATACGGATATATAATACTGGTATAAAGTGAATTAGACAGATTTCAGAAATGGCCAAAGCATCCCAGAGGAGAGGACAAATCCATCCCAGAGGACCCAGCCATCCCAGGCATGGGTGCATGAACCTATCTGACTCCAAAAGTGAGCCCAAAGCGGGATCAACAAAGTAACATATGGAGTGTCACCTCAGATGATCCATGTCACAGAGTCTGGAGTCCCTGGTGGGAGTCTGAGATCCTGCAGAAAGTTCTTGTGGAGAGTTCAATCTGTTTAGGAAAGGAAAAGTTCATGCAGCATGGGATGTTCTCAGAGAGGCTCTATTTTGGATAAAAATTAAGTCCTTTTTATATCATAGTGACATCAGACAACATAGAACATCACCACTTTGAGCAGCCCATAGGTGTTGTTAATTTCAATTTTCCACCAACAGCCAAGAGATGATGCTTCTGTTTATTCAGACCAATTTACATTTCCTAGACTGTTTTCACTTTTTCTGATGATAATGGTCATTAACTTTTCTTGGTTTTCTGATCATTGATGGAATTTCAGGAGGTGTCCTGTTTCTTGGTACCTAACTGTGCTTCACAGAGGCCAGATCCATGTTTCAAGGACGCTTCTGGTCCCCAGGCTCACAGCTCCCCGGATGGCAGGAACATTCTGCTCAGTGATTTTGCCTTCTAACCAGCCACCTTTATGGCTGCTCACACCTGCCCTATCAGCTGCTCAGACACCAGTGACAGCACAAGCATCTGCACAGCAGGAGTGGCTTCACTTCCAACACTCCGTTTTTCACACCTCCACCTCCACCTTTATCTCTCCTCTCCCCCAGGCACCTTTCTCATGCACTCCACAACCTCTCAGTGCCTCTGTCTGCCTTTGTGTGGCAGATGCTACCTCAGTAGCGTTGGCCCAGAGAGGTCACCTGCAGCTCTTTCTCTCCTCCCTTTGCTGTCATCATGACTGCACCAGCTGTCTGATGCACTTTTTGATCTCAGAGGCCCTTCCATCCTGTTTCCCATCTGCTGTTAAATCCTGTTCCTGCAAGAGAAATCACAATCAGTCGGCGTCCCCTCTGTGGCATCTTACCTGCATCTTCCCGAGCTGGATAGCTGGTGGGAACTGTCACCACCAGCCCCAGCTGTGCCTGAAGTCTTCTCCCAGCACAGGCGCAGCTCTGGAGGCACCATGTTTCCTGAAGGAGACCAGCAACACTCAGAAGTTTCTCCTGGGCAAAGTCCTGCTGAGAGATGATTTGAAAGCAGGTTTGATGCAGGTCCCAAGGCTGGTCCAGGGGTTATCCCTGTCCCCCAGCTCGGTCACAGGTCCCACATCTGGCTCCTTCCAGCAGGATTTTGGAAAGCCCATTCCCAGCTGTGAGCACCAGGCCAAGGGCGTGGGGCAGAAACAGGCCCCCAGCCGACCTCTTCTCCAACTACTAAAACTTCCAAACAGACTCTCCCTCTAACTGAATTATATTCAGTTGTAGGAAAAGGAACAACATGCTTATGGATTAGGTAGTGTGACTAAGACTGTTAGAGGGCGAACTGGGCTTCAGCTCCAGAACAACAGAATTTGCATTACAGAATCTCAACCACCACCTCCATGATTGTCATCAGTGATCCACAAATGTTGCGTTGTAACAAAATCTAACATCTAATAAAAACTATCCTCTCTTCCCTCCCAAATCTTTGTTTTTCTCATTCCCTCAGACTACCACAGTAATTATTATACTGTTATCCGTAATTACCACTGATCTGAAACCCCTCCAAAGCATTATTTACTGACATGACTGACAGCACTGCTGATAAGGGAGAACCATCACTAACCACGCACCAACCCATTAGTCTTTTTGCCTCTGTGACTGAGCCATTCCACATGGATATCTCTGCCTGACAGAAGATTGGCCCAAAAAAGGGCCAGTCTTGGCCAATGTCTTGGCTCTAGTGAAAGCAAACAATTTATGACAGTGATACAAATAAGTTTAAGGGAAAGCAGGATAGTAGAAGAGGTGGAAAATGCAATATGTCTCACCCACCTCTATATTTCAGAGGAAGTTTCAAGGGTGGTATTTTGTGTGTGGGTTTGTTTTTTTTTTTTTTAATTTGCACTGCAAAAAAACAGGTATACACCTGTTTTTCAAGGAGAACCAAAAACTACAAGAGTAAAACTACTGAGTCTGTGTAATTACTTTTCTTTGCAGGTACATCTGACATTTTTTTTATGTAAGTTCGGTTATGGAAACAGCAAAACGTCCTCTGCAAATCTTTTAAAAGAACAGTACATAGAAGTAAAACTGTCCATATAAACTGTAAATGACACATTTCTGCTGTCAAATGCTTTATACAATGCTTCTGAGTATCTTTGCTGTCTTCCTCTTGTCTTCACTTTCTTCTGATGACACTACAACTACTGTATCTCAACATAACATTAAATTGTTCAAATGCTCTTGCAAATTACACTAAATCCAAAATGCCCTCACAGATGCCTATTGGGTTTGCTATTACCATCACATTAACGACACAAGAGATCCTGCCAAACCTATAACCTGCAAAACCTGAAGACCAATTTATTATAGAATCACAGAATGGTTTGGGTTTGAGTAGACATTTAAAGGCCACCTAGTCCAGCACCCTGCAATGAGCAGGGATATCTCCAACTAGGTCAGCTTGCTCAGGGCCCCATCCAACCTGACCTTGAATGTTTCTAGGGATGGGCCATCTACAACTTCTTTGAGCAACCTGTTCCAGTGTTTCAGCACCCTCATCATAAAAAATTTTGTCCTTATATCTAGACTGAATCTACCTTCTTTTAGTTTAAAACCATTACCCCTTGTCCTATTTAGTAGGGCTACTGGCCCTACTAAAAAGTCTGTTCCCATCTTTCTTATAAGCCTCCTTTAAATGTAGAAAGGTTGCAATAAGGTCTCCCTGCAGACTCCCTCTTCTCTAGGCTGAACAACCCCAACTCTCTCACAGCCTTTCCTCACAGGAGAGGTGTTCCATCCATCTGATCTTGTTCGTGGCTTCCTCTGGACCCTCTCCAACAGGTCCCTGTCTTTTCTGTAACTGAGGACTCCAGAGCTGGGCACAGCACTGCAGGTGAGGTCTCACCAGAGCGGAGCAGAGGGCCAGAATTACTTCCCTCCACCTTCTGGCCACACTTCTTTTGATGCAGCCCAGGATACAGTTGGCTTTCTGGGCTGTGAGTGCACATTGCCAGCTCATGTCCAGCTTTTCACCCACCAGTACCCCCAAATCCTTCTCTGCAGAGCTGCTCTCAATCCCTTCATCCCTGAGCCCACATTGATACCGGGGGTTGCCCTGACCCAGGTGCAGGACCTTGCACTTCACCTTGTGGAACTCTGTGAGGTTCACATGGGCCCACGTCCTCCAAAGTCCCTCTGAATGGCATCCTGTCCCTCAAACACATCAACCACACCACTCAGCTTGGTGTCATCTGCAAATCTGCTGAGGGTGCACTCAATCCCATTGTCTATGTCATTAATGAAGATGTTAAACAGTACTGGTCCCAATACACACCCCTGAGGGACACCAATCATCACTGATCTCCCTCCAGACCCTGAGCCGATGACCACTACTCTCTGGCTGCAACCAACCAGCCAATTTCTTATCCACCAAATAGTCCATCTACCCAATTAATCTCTCTCCACTTCAGAGAGAAGGATGTTGTGGGAGACTGTGTCAAAGACCTTACAGAAGTCCAGATAGATGACATCCATAGCTCTTCCCACTGATGTAGCCATAGATAGCCACTAGGTTAGTCAGGTAAGACTTGCCCTTGAAAAAAACAAATGGAAAGTGGGAGAAGATAACTTTTTTAAAGTATTATGGCTGCTCCAGGAAAGCAGCCAAGAGCTGCTTGAAGCTTTGTCTTGAATGATTCCACAGCGTAGCAATCCTTGGATTTAATTTACCAGAATGGTTCATCTCAGCTGTTGGAGCTGGTTTTGCTGGAGGAATTGTCACAGGAATATATACAACCAATTCTCCAGAGGCCTGCCACTACATTGCTTCTGACAGCAAAACCAATATAATGGTTGTGGAAAATTGGAAACAATTGGACAAGATAATGCAGTTTTGTTTTATATGTGATTTGGAGGGAGAGAGATTTTTATAAGTATTCTGGAAAAACATACAATCAGACAAGCCTTCTTGAAGTGTCATTGACTAAATACCAGGCTACGCTGTCATGAATGTGGAGAGAATACAAATTGAAGAACTTGAGGGATTTGATTCATACACATTTCTCTCTAGAAAAAGAAAAGACAGCTTTACCCAGCTGAGAGGTTTTTGAAAATTTTTTTTTTTTAATTTGAAAAAAATAAAATATGCAAGACACATTTCAGCACTTCTCACACCTTTCCCCTCCCTTTCCCGTCCAGCTTTCCAGACTGTGGGGGGAGTCCTCTGAGGGACAAGAGAAAGTGCCCCTTGCTGAACCGCCACGATTTCCTCCACCAAAACCACCCCGGGTCAGCACACAAAGACATATGGCAGTGGCAGCAGTTCACTCCCATTCTGCTCCCTGCATACCCCCTTGATGACTTGAATGAAGTCTGCTCCCGGGATCTTCCTCGTGCCCACACCAGCCTCTTTGCAGAAGTCCACCACTGGCCACTTCTATCTGTGCAGGAGGTTATGCAGTTCAACAAGAGCCTGGGACGCACAAAGAAGGCGGGGGGGACAGGTTGAGATACCCTTCCTCCAGGGCTGGCAACTCTCTGGTGGTGAGCACTGGAAAAGGTTAGAAAACACCCTGCGAGCGCCTGTATCCAGAGTCACTGTGCCAGGAGGTGTGACACCAGCTGAGTAAGGCAGCATAACTCTTTCTCTCATCTTCCCCTTCTCCAAGCAAGGAGAGGGAAGAAAGGACTTGGCAAATTGCAGAATAGACAGAACTCAATTAGACAAACAATCATCTTCTCCTAGGACGGAAAGCAAAACACCCCAGAGGAGAACAGTAACAACAGCAATAACAGGGAAGTGGGGCAGGAGTGCTTTCAAGGAAGGTACCTTCTGTCTAGGGGGGCTTGCTTTGGAGAGCAGCAGTCTACAGTTTCCACAATTCAAGGAGGATACCAGACACTCTTCAGTGAGCCAGCAGAGGCTGCTTTGCTAATGCTCACGATCACTGAGCCAGACCCAGCTCACTTGCAGGCAGTCCAGCCTTTGGGACCACCAGGGCCTTGAGGAAGCTGCTGTTGCCTCCCACCACAAAACACTGTCCAGAGCTACTCCTCACTTCAGCCCACCACTGCATGTGGGACATGGATTTTCACTTCTGGCCACGGGAGTATTTCAGTAGGCAACTTCACAGCTAGGAACACTGACCACCTCCAGGGCAGACAATAGCAGGAATAAAATTTTCATGTGAGCTAGTGCCTGCACTTCTCAAAGCTCTTCACAGATTCAAACAGAAGGAAAAAAAAGTACTTGCTTGGAAACAAATACATTATTAGTTTTAGATGATTTGTGTGTAGAGGGAGAGGGGGAAAGCTGTCTCTTGACCGTGTTTCTATATTAAGTCAAAAGATAACTGCTGCTCCAAGACATGGAAAACCTTAACCCAGTATCTATATATATAGATATCTTCTATACTATGAAGATGTCATTCATAATAATCTTATTTGCTGCATTTATAGCCATTTCCACCAGCCAGCTGCTCAGGTTTGTGAATGGCAAGATGCTAACTGCAATATGACTGGCTTACAAGAAAGAATGCTACCTGAGACTACAAGCTTTTACCTCAGGGTCAGTGTGACCTGATGACTCAACCTAAGCCAGCTCTTGGCAACTGAAAACACCCCAGACCAATGACAGAACAACAGAAGATTTACCCTTCAGTGAAACCAGGCATATAACCACAGCCAGAAACACAATTGACCAGAATCCAGGATAACCTCCTCACTTGCACAGGACATCAGTTTAGAACAATAAAGATGAACACACCACTGATGAACTGTACGGCCACACCACCTGCACAGGACAAGCACACACCGATCCTGGGACAAGCACGTACCGATACAAGTGAGCAATAGTGACTGATTAGCCCAACCTTTGAGTGATTTGACTGGTCTACACAACTGACCTGGAACACATATAAACCCTGCTTTTCTCTGTAGCAGGGTCCCCTATGCATTAGGCTGGGGCACCACTATGCACACAGCTCAAGTATTAAAGAATAAATTCCCTTGGTCATTCTATGCTAAGCATCCTTGTCTCGCTCCTTGGTCAGTGAAGGATTGACTGTTACAGGTTTGACAAAGTCTTCCAGAGCTCCATTAACAGATGAGGCATCCTGGGTGAGGAAGAAAGGACAGCAGTAAGTGCCTGCAAACTCAACAGCCCAATAAACACTGGGGTACCAGAGTTTTCTGTGGTGTGGTATTGGGTCTGCGGGGATGGAGTTACCTTTCCCCACAGTGGCCCTCATAGTGTTGTGCTTTGTATTTGTAGCTAGAAAAATGTTGATAACACAGCACTGTTTTGCCTACAGCTAAACAGTGCTCACAGCATCAAGGCTCTCTCCAACCACCCCCCAAAAGGCCAGTAGGCTGGGAGTGGGCAAGAGGCTGGGGGGCACAAGGCCAGGATAGCTGACCCCAACTGACCAAAGAGATATTCCATACCATATGATGTCATGTTCAGCAATAAAAGCTAAGAGGAATGAGGGGGGCATTCATTATTAATGTGTTTGTCTTCTGAAGCAACAGCTGCATGTACTGAGGCCTTACTTCCCAGACTGTGGCCGGACATTACCTACTGATAGGACATTACCTACTGATGGGAAGCAGAGGATAATTTTTTTTTTTTCTTCTACTGCCAGGCACAGCCTTTGCTTTTCTTTATTAAACTGTCTTTATCTTGACCCATGAGTTCCTCATCTTATTTTCTCTACCCTGTCCCGCTGAGGAGGGGAGTGATGGAGCTGCTTGGTGGGCACCTGGGGCCAGCCAAGGACAACCCACTGCATTTTGGAACTAATTTCAAGTAACTTTAAGCTTTCAATAACCGCTGCAAGCATCCTCACCTATCCTTCAGCTGTGCATTCTCTTCTCTACACGAAGATTGTCATCTTTCCCAAGTTGAAAAATAATTTCTCTGAAAATGTTTTCAAGTATTTTGGAATTTCTCTGACCTCTGAAGAATGGCTCCTAACAGTTCAGTCAGTTCACAGTGGTTTTACTTTTTTCAGGCTCACCTAATCTGAATACACTTCATTTTCAGAGATGCTCTGTCGTTTCCTAAGTTTTTCACCTCCTATTGTACAAAGTTTTCCTCTTTTCTTAATATCATTTATTTAGTTAAATGGAGCGCAGTTGTGGTTTTTATTTAGTGGAGCCTGAAACACAATGGCATTAAGCATTTGATTCTTATGGGAACCATATCAATGTTTCACCAGAAATAGCAGACTAACATTAATCCTAAACTCCCTGCAATTAATACACTTACAAAATGATTTCTTGTTCTTGCTGGGCTTTGGGACCTGTGCTCCATCCCATGCTTTTAGCTGATTCTGTGTTTTTATCTGATTTCTTCCTTACTTGTAGCAGTTTCTTCTAAGACCCACCATTAGGAATTTACTTACCTTGCAGTATTTAGCTACTTCCTTCTGCTGTTGAAGCCAACTAAAGCTACAAGAACATTCAGTTTTACATAGATAACCTTCAATTAACTGCTCCCACTCGTACAAAAGCAGTGCAGTGGGGACCACAGGCAAACATGCATCTCACACAGCCCAGGGTGAAATTTCACTTGGCTTCTCAGTCACTGGGGATTAGCAAAAGGTGCTGCATTATTGAGAGGAGAACTGGTTCTGTGTCGGCATCCTTCACAGGACATGGAATACTTCACTGAGATTGGTGAAGAATGGACCAAGGATAAAGCAGCTCTCTGGGCAGACATTTGGGTGCTCTGCCTCCTGTCTCATCCCTACCCCAGGCAAGGAAGCTCTTCAGGCTCTGATCTTACAAATGAGCTATTGACACTGGATGGGGAAGAAATGGTGCAGGACTTCTAATTGAAGGAGTCCCCTCCAGGCACACACCAGAGGCACAGCCCTTCTCATAGCTCCCTTCATCAGGCCTCTGCCTCCTGCAGCGATGGGCAAGGAGAGGCTGCTGGCAGGTCACTCACCACAGTCCCACAGCACAGAGAGCTTTGTCTCCCTGCCTGCCACCCCACACTCTTTGGGTGAGCACCCCCTCTCGCATGATCATCCTTTTGGATCTTCTGCCCAATACTCCTATTCTCTCTTTCCCCTAAAAATATTTGTCTTACATGTCACCCTCACAGCTGAAAAGAACAAAGCTACTTTATAACAAAATGAGAAACAAAAATGGGAAACAAAACACCTTTGAAAACCAGAGAATTTCAGAATTTTTTCTTTCCTACTGATTGTAAGCAAAGGCACAAGAAGGAACATGGAAAATTTGTTAACCTAGGTTCATACTTATTTTAAAGAATAATTTTAAGTAAGAACAGCAGCAAATTGGCTGCAGTACTGCAGCGAAGCAGCACTGGACACACATGCAGCCACCAAAACACTTAGGAGGCCACCACCCTTAGCTCTTGGGCTGGATGTCACAGACAACAGCAGAGACTTTCTTCCAAGGCAACTTTCTTTAAAGCCTCTCACTTCCTATATTAAAAATGACCCTGAGATTCCCCTTCTACTTTCTGATGAGACAGTTCAGTGCCCCAAGGAATTTTAACAGAAGTGACTGTAAAGAGTCCAGGTGCCACTTCCTGGGGGCAGGGATGAAAATGTTTCAGTCTGAGTCTCTCACTCACAAGGAGTGCCCCACAGTTAGCAGGGCAGCAGGATGTTCTTTTCTCATTTCTTTACTCTTGCCTACCCCATCCCAAAGCCCTGTCTGAACTACCAGCTGCCTCCTCCACTTTCCAGACTGAAATGAGACCCATGTCCCGAGGTTTAGTTAGTAGAGTCTGAGGATGGCATGTCTTTGGGAACTGGTGACTAGTTAGCCGGTCACCCTTCTAACCAGGGTCACAACTGTGAGCAGCTGCAGCACAGTATGGGTGTTGGGGCACATCCCATGCTATGGCTGTGGGATGGCTTCTCTCTGTGCAGGGGGAAAAGTCTGTTAGAAACTGCTGTTCTCCTCAGATTCACACACCGAAAGGGACTGATGAAAATACTCCAGAATTATATTTCTGCAAATCAGACATTGTTTCACATGTCCTCTGGGGGCCATCTCCAAAAAGCACAGAAATGTCACCTGCATCATGCTGCCCAGGAGGCAAACCACAGCTTGCCAGTCTAAAGGCCAGTCTAAACAGAGGCACCCAACAAGCTGTGGCCCACACAGTATCAAATCACTGGGGCTAGTTCTGCCTGCTGTCACTCACAAGCTCCAAGTGTCATCTGCAGACCAACCTCTCTCCCAGGGTGCAGTACCAGCCCTGCCCTTACCCACTCCCTTATCCTTTAGGCAGAGTCCAATCCAGCATGCAAAATTTTATAACTACAGTCCAATGACAGCAAGATGTCAGGGTTCACCTGCATCCTGACTTAAGGGGTAACCACATCGTCCTGCCCCTGCCAAAAACCCTAACCCTAACATCAGCACACATCCACCCTTCCAAAAGATAGGAGGACTATGGAAATTTCTGTCTGAAATCACATGCCTGGTAGCACAAAGGGCTTGGATATGTGTGCGTTTCCTGTTCGGGTAAAGATGGCAGTTCCAGCCATCCTTTCACCTGGGTTTGAGCTGAGAAACCCTCTAGGAAGGTCAGCTTTCCCACACCCATCCACAGCCCAGCAAATAGCAAAAGAATATCCCATCTGAGTATGAGTACCATTTAGACGAATCCTTGGCTCTTCAGAGTCTTCCCCACACTGTTCTTCAAATATATCCAATTGCAGTTTCAGGTCCTTTTTCTCCAGTGTTCGCAACTCCTGTCGAGGACATAAGCACACCCAAAAACACACAATGAAAACCGATGGTGTTGCAGTATTGAGAAAGTATCAAGCAGGCTACAGGCTAAGGCCTCTGAAGTGCATTGTTTGAAGATGACAAGGTATCAGAGTTCACAGTAAACCTTTAAGTAACATGGTCTGGATCAGGTATATCGATAATATTCCTACAGGTTTGAATAAGACCCTAGGAAGAGCATATAATCACATAGCTGAGCCCAGGAACAGACCCAGAAGGGAGGGCAAACTGCACATTCACAAGTAGAGATCATCATCCCAGGTTTCCAGTAAAAAGCACTACCACTGTTTAACAAAAACCCATGCTTGAAGCTGAATGTCCCTGCAAGCATGAGCAGCTAGAAAGACACTGAAAGGACTGCAATATGGCATGTCTCATCGCAGCAGCAGATCTCAGATCAGCTTTGCTTTGTGTCTGCTAGAAACACAGTATTTCTAGGTGTTTTCACACTGAAAACAGCTCTGCTACAGTTGTGGGGCCATCATACTCCACGGGTAAACAGGGAAGACAGCATCTCCTTACCTTGAGGATGCGCTGAAGTCCAGAATGCATCAGCTCAGTACAAATCTGAACTCCCAAGTCAAGCTCACCAGCAGGACAGATCATGGTGCATACATGCCACCTGAAAACAAACCACACACACGAGAAAGCTTTTGAGCATGGACTGTGTGGGAATACAACAGAAGATTGGCGAGGAGGATTGCAAATACACTCAAGTGACTTGCAGCTGGGGTGCCGAAAAACAGACATATCACACTAATTGTTGCTTAGCCCCATGTGCTTGATGGGTAGAATGTCTGCGTTTAGATAACACAGGCCTGTGAGAGATTCAGAGGCACCTTATGAAACACCTTTGAGATTCCTGCCCTGCTGTGGGAAAGATTAAAGCACAGTGGAAAAGTATGCCTGCAAAAATCCCTGATATATACAGGCAATAGCAGCAGGTTAGAGATCTTTTTCTCTCTTTGCCTCTTTCTGGCTAGCAAGGAGCAAGCTCCACAGTGCCAGCATCCCCACTTGCATGCCTCTGCCTGGGTGTTGCTGCAGAGATCCCCTGGGTCGTGTGGTAACAGGAATAAATTTACTCTTTGCATTTCATCCATTGTTTTGTGGTTGTTCCTGCGTCCTGCCTGTGCCAGTTCACAGTCTGAGATGAGGCCAGCTCTAAAGAAAAGTCCAATGGGAATATCTCAGGATTGAGAGTGCTCTGAGGAATAACCATGAGAAAACACTTGACCCAAAATCTTGTCCAACTATCTTACCCTTGTTTCTGATGGGACAGAGGAGTGACAAGAAAGGGACTGACACATCTCAAACCACACGCTGCCAGCAAGAGAAAGGCTTTCAGCAACACTTAAGACGCCAGAAGCCACTGAAGGAATGTGTGGACTTGAGAGGAAACAGAGAGTCTCCATTTACCCAAGGAGAGCGGGGAAGAGCACATACAGGGACAAGGAAGTGCCCCAGCTCATTCACAGCGAAGGGAAAACAGGTACCCACTGCACAGGAGTGTACAGGAATAAAAATTAAAACCCCACAGATGCAGAGAAAGAGGAAAAAACACTGAAGCACATCAAGCCCTCATAGATAGGTTAAGAGGCATACTCAGAGAGGAGCAGAGTAAGCCATGGAAGAGGACAGAGCAGCTGAAGTCTCACAGGCCTGGATGAACAGATGTAAAGTATTCTGTAAGTCTCAGAAAAAGTACATGATGTGACAGTAACAGGAAATGTACAGCAGGGGAAAAAGCAGAACAAGCAATGTAATGATAGCAAGGATTTACAAAAGAGCAGGAAACTTCCACCAGCATTTTCCCTGCCCATTCCAACAACTGTCCCAAGACATCTGGGCAGACACCAGGCAGCTGGAGCTGTGGCTTGTGTGAGGTCATCTTCAGACACTGGACAAGGCTTTTGCCTCATTTTTTTTTTTGCCTTCAGGCATCAAATGGTCCCTTGTCTGCCCTGTGTACCATATGAACTGTGAGGAAGAAAATCAGCAAGCTGACAAACTTTTGGAACAAGACACTTCCCCTCTCTCCTCCAGAGAGTGCTCCGATTAGCCTGTGAGAACTTCAGCTCCAACAGTCACACTGAGGTTCCACCTTAACTGACTCTTCCCTCCAAAAGACAGCAGAAAAAGCTGTTTATGCAGGAAACCACCAGACTGAATTCCAATACAGCCAATATTCACACTGCTATCAATTGCTCTGCCTACTCACAAGAATCCCTCAGCTCAGTCCCAAACACCTCCCTTGCCAGCTCCATCTCAGAATAGATCTTTTAAACCCCCAAACAAACAACTGCCTCATCCCCACACGAGAAACATGCCCTGATCCTCCTTCCTTTCCCCTCCTTCCCTGACTGTACCACACTGAATTGACATTTTGTTCCATCCTCACACAATCAGGCCCCATACAGACACAGTAATAATCCTGCCCATGAAAAATGTGTGGTTACCAGGGACCAGTCTTCCCCAGCCTCACCACAGTGTTGCAGTGTGCATCACTGATGTGGTCATGACCCATTTTCCTAACACCCTGGGACAGGATAGCCACTCTGCAGAACACACAGGGAGAACGATCACATGGGAAGGAAAAGGGTTGCCATCAGACCGTGGAAAAGTCCAGGTCTGAACCAGGTTCTCCAGGCGCTACAGTTCTTGGCCTGATCCCAGGAGTAACCAGTCCTGAGGAGCTACGTGGCAAAGTGTAACTACTATCTGGTGGTCAGTTATTGCAGTATGCGTGTTCTGTGTGATTATAGTAGTTAAATTCAAACTCGGTAATATGGAAAGAGACAGGAAGATTAAGAACACCTGAAACAGAGATGGATGCAGAGCTCCACATCTGTGGGCTGTGCTAGGAGAGGCAGGAAAAGCATGGAGCAGCAATAAGCCTTGTGGCTTTTCAGACACTGGCAGACACTCAGCAATGATGCCCCCTCGATCAGCTCCTCACCCTGCAGCATCTTTTTCTCCTCCTGGAGACTCTTAAGATCTCCAGAAAGGCACGAAGCTGTCAGGACCAAAGCTCTGCATGCAGCTGTTGGGAACAGACAAAATCATCAGCACACACAAAAACCCCAAGCAGTTTCACATGCCCCCACCCTCCCTCACCTCTACTCAGCCACAGCGCAGTTCCCAAGGTCAAAGCTCCCAGTTTCTCATTGATAGCCCCAGTTTTGTCCAGAGTCCCACCCTTTCCAGCCTCACCTGACAGGATCGCTGCTCAACCACACTCACAGAGACTCCCAACAGCCCAGCAGCTGCCATGTCCCCTTTCACCTCCTGGACACACATCACCGCTGGCTTCCAGCTCTCTGCCTGGCTAGTGCCCTGCACCGGGGAGGAAGAAAGGTCCTGCATCAGCAAACTGCAGCTGCAGTGCCCGCACACTGGGAGAGAGCTGTAACGAGGATTTTAATGGGCACTAAATACAAGCAACTTGCACATGTTTCAGCCAGTGCCTGCTCCGGGGTCTGTGAGGCAGGCGGTGCTCCGAGGGGCTCTTTACAGGAGCTGTCTGTGGGTTTACACAAGGGTTACCTGAAAGAGGGAGCGGAGCCACGTCTGTCACTGTTTTACAGGACGTCCTCTTTTGCCTCTAGCGTGGCTGTGCTGGTGTCACGCTGCACAGTACAGCACCTTCACACCCTTACTGTAAGCAAAGTATCACTCTGTCCAAAAGACCCATTCTTCTTAACTTTTATATTTAACCATGTGAGGTATTTAAATCACATATGGAAAGGACTATGGTCCTTTTGTAGCTAGAAAAAGGGCTTCATGGTGTGTTCAGAGAAATCAATCTTATATTCTGCTTCCAACAGCTGTGATCTGGGCCAATCTATGGCTTTAGTTAAAAACTAGCACAGCTACATGTCCTAAATTGTCACAGATGCCCAAATCACTCTAATCTTTTCTTTTTTTCTTTTTTTTTTCTCCTGAAAACCACAAAGTACTTTTGATAATAATGAAAGATGTGTAACAATTTCTCTGTCAAGATTAGAAGCCAGTACTTGTCCATCTCCCGGTATTCTTCCAATGAGTTTCTGTTTAACACAAAGGTCTTCCTCAAGTATGAGGAATGATGTCTGTCTCCTTTAAAGGAAGAGAAGTTGCTGCACTATGCCTGCGTGTCTCAGCATTGGCTCTGCATCCCTGAAAGCAAACATGGAAAATCCTTAAGTAATGATGCACTGAACCCCAAACCCTGAAAAAAAGAAAATACATGCTTCTGGAACAGTGAAAGAGAAAAACACCTGCCTACCCGAGATGATACCCAGCATGAGCAGCTACTGAACAGGACCCAAAAGCTGTGACCTGTAATGCAGGAGTCACATTAAGAGACAAAGTCCCAGACAAAGCCCCACTTCCAGCCAGTAACTGAAACCTCTCTCTGACTCCAGACACCATCACCCAAGCCTGGCTGGCAGGCCTTGCTCTGCTTCATGAACTGGTAGCATCAGTCACCTTTGGTGTGAAGCAGCGAGCCCCATGAATGAGATACACAGGGCATTTTGAAAATAGGCTGTGCCAGATCTCCAACCCATGACCCTGAATGGGCTCCTGGGACAAGAACACTAACTAGAGAGCTGCTTGCATGGGCTTTTCTCATCCTGTAGACACTATGAGCCAGAAGCAGCCCTCAGATTGCTCCAGAGCCACTTCAGACCTGGCTATTGATGCAGATGCTGGGGCTAGCAGTAGCTGTGTCAGGTTTAGAAAGGATGTGTTCAACAACATTTCCAACACCCTTGGATAGCTGGAACATGCCACATCCAGCAATGTATTCGTACTCCCTTGCTCCACAAACAGCAAGTTTAGAATCAGCTTTGCCATTTAAGCCTCTGCTTCCTCTTGTGCTCTTCCTCATCCCAGAGAGCTCACCGATAGCAGGGTGTTTGTTCAAGTTTAGCCCAGGCAGCCAGCACGATGAGCCAGGGAGAAGGCACTATGGCACTGACACCAAAAGAACCTACGTGCAGTCATTTTTAAAGCTGGGAAGTCAGGAGCCAGGTCTGCAAAGAAACAATACACAGAAGACAGCCAGGACTCCACTAGCCACGGGGTGAAGTCAGCTCTCGTCCTGCCTCCTCCATAACAGGACAAAACCATACTGCCAAAATTCACTGTTCTGACACATACAGTATTTTCTCCAGTAACACTGCAAAGAGCTCTTGCTTCTACAGGGGCAGGTATCTGCAAGTCCTGCTTCCTGACCCTCACCTCACCCAGCCTTGGCAGCACCTCGCCAAAGCTCACAGCTCCAATTGCATATGCCCTGCACTATGGGAAACTGCCACTAACTTTGCCTGCGTCGCCTTCTGCACTAAGGGAAATCAGAAGCGCCTTCACAGATGAAGGCAGGTGGGCAAAAAACAAAACTGCACAAAATTTTGTGGGCCCTGTGACTTTTTACATGGATCTCAAAGTGAAGAGTCAGAGCTCATATCCTGGAACCTCAATTTCCCTGTCCCACCTTCAGAAACTGGGGGTCCAGAAGTCGGATGGTCAGGTTTAATTAACTGAGCACACTTACACCACAAAAAGACAGGGGTGAGAAGAAAAAAGGTGTGGTGTCTTCATGAACATAGCACCACACTGAAATTGGGAATCTTAGCACCTTCCAGAAATCTTGTGGAGAAAAAATGATGGGATCCCAAGACAGCAAGTCAACCCCAAGAACTGCAGGACAGAGGGATGTGTGACTATCATCAGCTGCCACTAAAAACGAAACAGCCTAAGGGATGGGGTGGCAGAAGCAGCAAGAGGAGAGGAAGCACTTGCAGGAACCAAGATTACACCCAAAGCAGGGACTGTCTGCCGGACTCAAACGCAGGACAAAAGGGCTGAGCTGTAACCTGTTAAAAGAGAGCTTATAAAGGAAGAGAGTAAAGAAGTGAAGAGGGTCAAGAAAGCAGATATTTCATCCAGTAGCATATAAATACTTAGCTCTCAAATGCAACACCTCAATGCAAACTGCTCAGAGAGACTATCAAAAAAACCACCAAGTGAAATTTCAGAGAGGATACACCCAATAGCTTAGAGAATTACACCAGAAATCTTGTTCCAAGACACCTTTTTTTTTCCTCCCCGCCTCTAAAAATGATCTCTGGCTAAAGTTTTGAAAGGGTATCACAGCAGTCAAGGCTTAAACCGGTTTATGGCATAGGATATTTGCATGCAGACAGCAGATGGCTTCACCCAAATGATAACGTGTGCCAGTGGGCTTGTCATCGGACTTTCCATTTCTTTTTTTTTTCTAATATATAAAAGCTACTTAATATCTAAAAAACTTTTAAAATACTGAAATTTGAGTTTCAAGAAACAGAATTAGAAGAACCTGAATTAAATTAGCTTGCTTTTTTTGAGGGGTGCAGGGGTGAAATAGCCAGCAGAACAGAAAGCAATGTTTCCAATGGTGCCTTTAATGTTTCTCCAGGGTAAAGGAAAAGGTTTATCTTCCAGCTACTCCAATGGCTCTCATACACTTATAGAAATATAAACAGGCATTTTATCTACCCATATATATGTGTTCATTTAAACATGCATAACTAACATATACGTCTGAAGGTGTACAACACCTCTGTTACACACACCATAGACATGTAACCGCACACTGCCATCGTCCACCACGCCCGAGCCGTGCAGTGTCTGCCATTCGCCTGCAGGTGTACTCAGATCCCCACTTTTTCCCTCTACGTGTCTTCAGTGCTCTGTTCTGCTGCTGGAGGATGAAATGAAGAGGCTTTCGTCTGCCCCAGTCTCCCTCCAACAGCAGAGCAGAATCAAGACCCGGGGAGAGGGGAGAAGGTTAAAAACACCAGAGAGGAGGGATGGAAAAGAGGCCTTTCTACAAGGATCTGTCCTCTTCCCTTCTTTCCTAGTAGCTGCTGGAGACATACAAGGCTCAAAGCCCTACATACTGGCTCTCAGGTTGGCTCCTCGCTGCAGGCACTCCGTTTAACAGACGTCCTGCACGATAATGCAGCTGGCTGCTCTGCCCCAGTGCCCAGGAGCTGTCGGCATGCAGAGAGCCTGGCAGCAGGCTATGGTGGCCTATGGCTAACAGCGAGTCCCAGGTGCCTGGCAGGCTGCTGTGGTTCTCTCCCAAGCATGGGGTGAGAAAGAAACCAAGGACTAACATTCCCCAGGGACCATCACAAGCCAGCCAGCTCTACCAACTGATCTGATGACCTGGTCACTCTTTATTGACTTTGGATCTGCCATGAGTCGTCCATTCTGGCCTCCTCCCACTGCCAAAAGAGGTGTTGGCATGGACAGTGCAGGCCTGGGAGATGTCCCTTGCCTCTTCCAGCTGAGAGGAAGCACAGCGGGACATGAGCAAGGTCAGAGGGAAGGACGATAACCTCTCTGGCCACGTGCTCACCTTCTTGGGCTCCTGGCCCAGGACCCTTCTCTTAGTTTTCACTCACCTCTCCAAACGTTAAGCGTTCCACTTGCTTTGTACCACAAAGCTATGAGCTGAAATCGTACAACTTGCCTGCAACTAGGGAAAGCTTCCCAAATGGTTCCATGCCAATTCACCCTGGGTCTTCCTGATTTCTCTACTCTTCTCTCTTTCTCATTCGCCTTGCAGAGACTGAGGTGAAGCAGGTAACTCTTACCAGGTGGACAGAGACATGTTTCCCTCTCACTGTTCATGCTCGATTAGGCAGAGTATGGAAAGGAAAAAGAGAGATTCCCATCTCATTGGATGGTAGAAACCCCCAACCATATGCTCGTAAGCAAGCCAGAGATGCCCCTGGCCTAAAAAGGAAATAGCACACCCAAACTAAAACAAAAGGAAAATGTTTCATTTGTTAGTTTTTGGTTGTGGGTTTCTTGTGTTTGGCTTTTTTTTTTTCCCTGCAGAAAGAGCTAGAACTTCACTTCCTCTCCTTCCTAAGCAAGACAAATGAAGGAAGCCAAAACGCCTGTCAGCAGATTTCTGGCCTGGAAGCTCCAGATGACTGTGTGCCATCTCAGCCTCTATTTCTGAGTGGACTTCAGGGATTCCCTCCAATGTCAGATGTGGTAAAAGCAAGCCTTACTAGCACTGATCGCTTCCTGTAAAGTTTCATGACCTCCACTGCTGGCCTTGCCCTCCTGTTTTTCTGCTCTGGCAGGTCAACCTGTCAGCCAGAGAGCTTGGCAACGCACTGCGGAGCTTCCTGGCCCATGGGAGTGCCATCTTATTTCACAGGACATGCTCCAGTTTGCAAGTTCTTTGCAAACATTATTTACCATTCTCCTGGTTCCTGTGTTTGGCTGGGCATCAGACCCTCCAGGACTTTCCTTAACTCACACATGTTCTGCTTTCACCATGCCTTTAAACAAAAGATTAAAACAAGCACAATCTAAGTTAAAAAGTTGACTCTCTAGAGCGTCCATCATTGTTTTTCGGGTAATCTTGCTCTGCAATTAGCTTTATAATACACGGGTACTTAATGGTGCTAGTTCTAGGACCAGCAGCGGGCTGAAAACTTCCAGCCCCTCTCGGTCACCTTCTCCCAAGCGCCGGAGGAACCGGGGCCAACACCCGCCGGGGTGGTGCCACATTTCCGCGCCGCAGCGGGGGCAGTTGGAGCGCCTAGGGAGACGCCCCAGGGCACAGACCAGGCAGAGAGCCAGGCCCAAGCCACGGCCGGGCTCGCCCGCGCCCTGCCCACACCGGCCCGGCTGCCGCCCCGCTCCTCCCCTGCGCTCCCGCCCGCGCAGGACGGCCGGGGCCGGGGCCGGGAGCGCTGAGGCGGCCTCAGGACCGCTGAGGCGGGAGAGGGGCGGCCCCGCCCCCCAGGGCCCCGCGCGCACGCGCCGAGCTCCCGTCGGCAGGAGGCGGCCGCGCGCGGCCCCCGAGGGCGGGTCGCGCGGACAGCGACGCGCGCGCCGTGTCACGTGTGCGTCACGTGACGCCGTCCCGGGACGATGAGGTCAGTGGCTGCGCGTCACGTGATCCTTGCCTACGCGCAGTGGGGCCGGGTGCAGATGGCGGACGCTGAGGCCGAGGCGGCTCCGCGGCCCGAGATGCAGCGGCTCGTGGCGGCGCTCCGGGCCCGCCTCTGGCAGCTGCAGACGGAGCTGCGTGAGCAGGAGGTGTCGGAGGCTTCGTCCCGGGCTTACTGCCGCGGCTTCTGCCAGGTAGGGGCCAGGCAGGGCTGGGCCGCGGCGCGGGGTTGCCAGGCCGGGTTGCTGGGGTGGGCCCGGCGGGCCTCAACCGCCGCGGGGCGCCCCCAGCGCTGCCGGCAGCAAGGGGCTCCCGCTCCGGGGGCTCCGCTCGCTCCTGTGGAGCTGCCGCGGCGCGGGGCTCGCGGCGGTGTGCGCGGCCGTTGAGCGGGGACGTGCGCGCCCTGCCCGAGGGGTGCCCCCGTGGGCGCTCAGCTGCCAGCCGGGGGCCGGGCCCGCTACACCGAGGGGGCCGCTCGTCTTTCGGCTCTGGCAGCGCCTTGGGCCTGGACAGCTGGTAGCCCTTGGGAGGTTTTCTGGGGCAGGCCGGCCCCACCGCGTTTCCTCAGTGAGGACTTGGCTCGGTTCCTAGGCCTCTGCTTTTCTGTTCTTTACCTGCCTTGGGATCAAAGCTGTGTGTTCCGCCTTAATCGAGATCTGCCGTGGAATAAGCAGTGCTTGCTGGATTGTGAAGGCCTGCAGTTCGCTTAAGTCACTGAATGAGCTTCTGTGGCTCAGTGATCTTGTTTGAATACTTGCCTAATGCAGCTCAGGCTAAGGATCAGCAATTCCTGAATCGAGCCACAAACTTCCAGAAGAAGAGCTGAACTTGATTAAAGTTACAGTGATGGGGATAACTTATTTTTAAATAAACTCTTTCAATGGTTAATTAGTTTTTTCCTTCCCCACAGCATCATCAACTGTGAGCTCTAAGCTTGAATAATTGTTGTTAGGTTGCTGGGTTGGAGAGCTGTCCCTGTTGAATCTGAAGAGATTGTGGTCTCTAAAAGAAAAAATAAAAATAAAAAAATCTGGTTTACAAGATAGTTTAACCATACCTCAGCTGTATTTGAATGGTGAATTGAAAAATTGGATGCCAAATGAGACAAAAATTCCTACTGATTCATTATAGATAAATGATATTAGCCTTCACAGTCTTCCATTTTACGTCCACAGGTTGTGTACTTTGCCATACCATTCTGGGAGGATGCTTAGCTCATCACTTACTGAAACAACAGAATTTTATTTGTTAGGTTTCAAAACTCTGGCTTCTCCAACTGCAGGATGCTGCTGGTTCATGCTGTTATGTATGTCCCAAGTTCAGCAGACTGTTAAGATCTGTGACCTTGCATTTACACAGAGCCCAGTGTGATACTTTCCTTCATGTTTCAGGTTTTGCTAAAATTGTTACTAGTGTCATTCATTGCATCAGAACATTGAAACAAATATTAAGGTAACATTTAGTAGAGGTTGTTAAGATGATCAGAATATGTAGATGTCCAGTCACCCAGATTAGTTTGGTGCAGATAAAGCTTTAGAGGTACTTGATCAGAGAAATTTGATGGAAGACTGTTCTGTTGTCTAAAAGCCAAACAAAAAAACCCTCTAAACCCCATCCCACAAAAAATGTAGACCTCTCTAGATCTTTGTGGTGTCATTGAATGGAATTTTGTTTTAGAACACTGTGATAGTACAGATGAAAATGTAGAAGATCTTTCATGGGTTACCATCAGTTTGTGAGACTTGTGATTGTCATGACTGTATACCAAGAGCTACAGTAGAAAACATGAAAGTGCTAGTCTGTCATGCAGCAACTTCAGCGGAGTATGAGTTTGTGATGTCATTGTGCAGGCAAACCACTGGTTAGAATATAATTTTACATCTTGCTTTCTCCTTCTGAATGGGGATGTTTGTGAATGTTACACAGAGTTTGAGTGATAAAACTTAAAAATAATTTAAGGTCTACCCCTAAGTGAAATTTAAGGAGCTCAGCTTAATTTTTTTTATTAACGACTTGGTACCACTGATATCCTGTCACAAGCTTATTAAGCTACAGCAGAACATGCCTAGGAAGAAGCTGAATTTAACTGGCCTTAAATATTGGGAATTGACTGCAATGAAGGTAACTGAAATATTTTAGGGCAGCGCTGGATTTGCCATCCTGTGTGTACATCTGTGACACGGTGCTGAAAGATGCTCTGTTTCGCCGTGAAAGTTGCTGAGGCTGTTGGGACACAACAAACTGTGGACCAAATCAGTAGCTTTCCTGTGCTTTGAGCTGTCTGGATGCTGTGTTTTACTGCATGTAAACTTGTGCTGCTGTGTGGAGCTTTCCAGTAGCTCTTCCTGGAAGTGATGCTGGATGGTGTGATTTCCTTGAAGCTCCCTATTTTTGAGCAGGGGATTAAGATTGGTGTCCAGGATAACACAATAAAGAAATTCATGAAGCCTAAATAGTGGATTGACTCTGCAACTTTATATTGTACAAGTGTGAATGCTTTGCATATTCACCTTAGAAAAAACATGTCTGTTGGGGAGCTTGATATATATGCAAACAGCCAACTGGAATGAACAGTGTGTGTGTGTTTGAGGTTGCGCTGTCGTAAATATGAAGAACAGTCACCAGTGAAGCAGAGGTGGTAGGACATCAGAGCATCCCATCTGCCAATACCCAGCACCTGTTGGCTTCCTGGAATTATTAAAGGTGACACAGTTGAGGATTGTCAATCAAAAAAACTGGAAGATTTTTCTTAGAGAGACTTAAAGCTGTAATAACAGGTCAGGTGACTTGGACATGTTTAAGTTGGTTCTGAGCAAAAAATTGATGCTTCCGAGGAAACGCAGCTAAGCAGGTATTCCAGCATTGCTGCACACGGGAATCTACGCAGTGTTGAGGACTGAGGCTGGTCTGTAGGTTACACAGTAGGTAGATGTGCGTGGCCTCTGCTCTTCTCACCCCGCGCCAGTTAGATGTGTTACTGCAGTCAGAGGAAGGAGGACAGAATAAAGTGTAAATGGATGTGTGTTAACCAGACTAGAAAGATTTGAATAATCTCTTCAGGTAACTAGACTGTAAGGTAGTAATTGCTTATAAAATTGTTACTTGACTGTTTGTTAAGCATGTAGATTACATATTTCTGACAAGTTAAAAATATGTCAAATTTTACCTTGTATATAGACTGCCAGAAAAAGTCTCTAGTGGATACTAAAACTTCTGCGTATATTGCTTGTGAAACAGCAGAAGGGCATTTAAGAGCCTCTGTAATATTGTGTTTTGCTTATTTGTCAGTATGCTAATACTGATAGCATAATAATGTTCAAAAATACATATCTTTTAAATTCAAGTTATTAATAAGTCTCTTGCCTTGAATCTGTCTTATATGCTGAAACCATCATTGCTCATCTATTTGGGGACAAATTTCTGATTAACGGCTGCTTGATGAGTTGTTAGTACTAGCTGAAGGACTTTGATCTCAACGCTAGGATTGCACTCAGGCAAGGGTGCAGTGTTTTCTACTTTTTTTTTTTTAAAGTTAAGATTAAATAAGTTTACTTAATCTTAAGAAATATTCCACCATGTTTTATGGTTTGCACAAACCAGGTAGTTTATCTAAGTGTTTGTCAAAATAATTGAGTACTAAATTTGTCTTTTTAAATAGATTGGTTTTAATAGATATGTTTTTAGAAAAGTTTGGAGATTTGCATGTTTGATCTTCTATTTCTGTAGTCACTATAATGATAGTGTTACTGCTGGGTTTACTAAACAGATGACTTTGATAGTCATCGATTGAGCATCTCCAGGGATTGCAGCTTGACAGCATTTGAATGTAATTTAATGCTTCTAATGCCATATATAACTTGAGTTATGTTCTCAAATCCTTCATTAATCTGTTAGAGAAGCATTTAGACTGGTTAGTCATTCATTGCTTCTGATAATGATCTTTCTGATAATGATCTGCTGTGTTTAAGGATGATTTCTGTAAAATTCCAGTCTTCCCTTCCACACCCCCCTTATGTCTTTATTAATATTGTGTGGTTTTTTGGAGAGTTTGTAACTTTGATTCACCTAGGAGTTACATTACTGATACTGAATTCTGGGAGAATAATCTATGAAATGGTCTTGATTTTTATTGATTCTTAGATGTATTTTTTAATAGATTTTTTTTTTCCCTTAAATATCACACATTGTTGTGCCAGTTTAGTGGATGTCTGCTTTTTTTTTTTCCCTAGGACTAGTATTGTGTAGTTAGATCATTGACATAACACTGGACAGTCCACAAAATAGCGTGTAGCTGGCCACTTATTTCTTGCTGTGTTGGAAGTTAGGCTTCATCTTAAAAGTTTCTGGCCATTATAATGACTGCACTTGGGTTTAGTAAGCTCCTCATAGGGTCTCTTCAGCAGTGTCCTCCTTCCAGTCATAATCTGATATGATTATGTGTTTAAGGTATTAAAATAAATTGGTTGTCTCAGAGTTCCAACTTGAAGTGATTTGAATCCTGATATGATCTGATCATCCTTGTAGGACATTTTGGCTTCTATTGAATTATAGGGTGGGGTGCTCTGAACTTTTTTTCCATACAGTCTTGGCCCTCAGAGTTTCACAAAGCAATCTTTTTCATTGGTTTTTGTTTTCTTCGCAGTGGGCCTTAATCAAGATTGGTACCTTGTTTGGTCTAGGGAGGGTGCAACATGAGAGAGGGATTGTAACTGGTAAGAGCACAAACGTGACTGGTCTGGAGTTGTAGGAGGGCGTGCATACAAAGAAGGGATGTTACTTGTGAAGCAAGCTCTACGTAGAGCTACGGTGTCCTTAGTTCAGTGCCCCGCTTGCTCTCAGTATTACTTTATAACCTGTAGGAAAATAACATGGTAGCGTAGTGAAGTTTTTAAAAGGTTGGGAGATACTACTGTTGTGCCTGTGTTGATTTCTGAAACTTATTTTGATTTCTCTTAAAACTGGCTAGATTTTACTTTGCTTCTGCAGTACTGTGCCTGGATAATGTAGGATTGCTATGGTCAAGTTATAAAATCTAGAGTAATTTTGCATTTGAAAAATGACTGCGTAACGGTCTGATCTGGGTTTTGTAGCCCCTTCTAATACCATCATGTTTGGTGTATGGGTAATGCATGTATCTTTAAAATACTACAGCTGGAATACTGTTCTTAATCTTGAACTTTTTGCCTATTTTCCTGCATTCTCACTAGTAATAAAGATTCCAGTGTTACATATGTGGTTCTGTCTACATGGCAGTTGGACAAAAGAAGCGGAGTGCAGAACTTCTCCCTGAATTTTTAATTTAACAGTTCATGTTTCTGCCAATTGCATCTAGCTTGCTCCCCAGTAGCAATTCTGATAAATTTATCAAAATAATAAAATACATGAAAATATTTTTTAATAAAAGGGAGAACTTCTGTTGAGGAAAAAAGCTATCATTTTTAAATCTCCTTCAGAGTAAAAACTTCTCACTTCCATGGTATATGCTTGATATTGCATATTGATATTTGTTTTTTAGACAAAACTGTGTTATGGGAACTTCTAATGATAATTTATTTTCTTTCAGACGCTACTTCAGTATGCTGGCAGTCGGGGTGCATCGGAACATATTTTACCTTTTTTGGAAGTATATCGAATCTCCATCCAAAGCTTTGCTAATGCACGACCTTACTTGACTACAGAATGTGAAGATGTTCTTTTGGTACTTGGCAGGCTAGTGCTGTAAGTTTTAAGTTGGTACATTAATTTTTTTTTTTAAAAACCCTGTATTTTATAAATGAAACGGCAAGTTGTTGAAATGGTATAATGCTTAATTTGACAACTGTATTGATGATTTATTATCTAGTAAATGTGTTTAGTACTCTTTTAATTATACCACAAAAGTGTACTTGAGCATTTTGTTAATTAATGTGAATAAGCGGTAAGGCTTTGTTCTTCTGTAGTTGGATAATCGTGCAGGTATTGGGAAGGTTCTGTTCTTTCTTAAACATTCTGAAAATTATTATTTTCTGTAGAAGAAGCTTAGTGTGGTCCTCATTAAACAGAAGCTTTAATATTAGATGTTCATGCATGGATTGATAAACATGTATCACTTGCTCTGCAGTTGCTGCTTTGGTGTGTCCTCTCACCTGTAAGTAATGCAAGGTAGTTCTGAACACTCCCTTTCTGAAAAGGATAAGCTGTTTTATATTCATGGCAATCTTTTTTCGTGTGGGCTGTTGCTGTAGGATAGCAAACCAGAGTACTTCAACCTGAGCTCTTTGACAAGCATCTGTAGAGGTGACTTAAAGCACAGCAATTTTTGAACAAAAGAGAGAACTGTTTTATAGTCCATCAGCTAAGTTGGAATAACTTGTAGTTCCTCAAAGTCTGTTTTAAGTGCAAAGCAGCTATTTGTAATTGAAGAGTGAAGCCTGAGGGCTTTCACAGACATTGGAGTATAATCAGTTACTACCCTTAGCCTGAGAAGGATAACTTGATGCGCTGGTCATTCCTTGCTGGTAATGTTTCATTCGAGGGGGAAGGGTGACGATCTAGGTCCTTGAATATGGATATCATCATAGAATAGAAGTAATTCTGTGGCAGTTTTTCAGTGGGCTATTTTTTTATCAGTAGCTTCCTTGCTTTGTGGTTTGGAGTCAAGTGTTCTTTTCGAGAAGGGGTTTGCAATTAAGTCCTTGGTCAGATGCTTTTTTTGTAATGTACTAACTTGCAATGTAAATCAACAGCTCAGAACCAGATATCTCCATGTGATGCCTTGAAATTTTTTTTTTGGATTTGAGAAATATGTGAAGTGACTTTTTTTTTCTTTTTTCTTTTTTTTAACCTTCTGTCAAGAAGGGAAAACATATGACATCAGGAAAAGTCTGTCTTAACTTCTTAATATGGAAACTGAACGCTTAAACTGCTAAATCATTTACCTGGTACATAACACATATATTTTTGGCAAAATATCTTATTTGCTTTTGCAGACTGTCCCTCTATGGATAGAGTATTCTCTTCTTCATTGTATTATCATTAATTAGCTTATGTATTCTGCTGTTTCCTACTCATGTTGCTTAAAAAGTTTGTCTTTCAGTGTCTTTGTATGCAGGTCATCCATACTTGGAGTACTTTCTATATATTTTGCCACTGTTACATACTTCAGGGCAGGAATCCCAATTCTGTGTCAAAATGGCTTTTCTATTGAGAAAAATCAGAATATTCTGCTTCTGCTGTTTTCTTCCATCTTTCAGTGCGAGGAGTTTGTTTGCTGTTGCTTGTATATTCAGAAAACTTTGTGGTGGGACAGTAGAGAGGCTGACTTGCTGCAATCTCCCCTGTTCTTGTTATGATTACATTTGAGAGGTATCTAAAGAATGAGAAAAACAATGAGTGATGTCACAGATAGGATGAGGTAAATAGCATACCTAACTCAATTCTCCCACATTTTTCTTTAACATAAGAGTTTCCAAGGGAGGGAGAGAGAAGTTAGGGAATTAAATATAAAAGTTAAGTTCCATGACGGAGGAGGACTGTATAGGGACATGAAAGTGTACTGTCCCCTGTAACTGTAATTTTTGGGGAGACAGTGGGTTACCCACAGCTGTTGTACATGCTGTGTATTTTCAGACTTGAACCCTGATGAGAACTGAAATAAGCAGTTCCTGTTCTGAAGCAAAAGTGCTCTACTTAGTATTGAAATCCTCCTTCCCTTCCAACATCCCTCCTGGAGAAGGGGCAAAGAATCCTCAGCAGGGTGAGCCAGTAACAGCAAAACTCCATATAGCGTGGCTTTCCCTGCCACCTGAGCAGGTCAGCTGCGTGTTCACAGTACACCTGACATGCCAGAGAAACTGTACCCCCCGTGAGAAACCACTGCAGTGTGAGATCTTGTTGGTTCACTGTCTAGCCTTAGGAAATAAAAGGAAAGCTTGAAGTGATTGCTCTTGCGGTTTACAGATTTGGCAAATGATTGTGGGGGAATGGGGATGTTCTCTCTGGCCATGGCCGTGAAAGGCCATGCCTGCTTTGGTCAAGTAGAACTCAGCACTGCTTGCTTCTACAGGCACAAAGCACAACACGTTCCCCTTACCCTCCAATATTACTATACCAAAGGTGTTGCCTCTATAGAAGAATTCATGAAGAATTAGCCATATCAAAGGTGTCTGTCTTTCACCGAGATTTGGTTAGCTGTCTATCTTCATGAATCTTAGGAAGCCCCTGAAGCTGATTGTTCTATCAAGCTTCTGTGAGTACTCTTTCTCTGAGGATACTGTGTGAGGGGGAAGATGCCATTCATGTTACCATCAGTATGAAGATTTTACTTCCATATGAAAATTGTTTATATGGTCCTAAGATTAAACTTTTAAAAAGTAGCAAGACTTGTTCCTAGTTCACATTGTTTGCCAGTAGCTAATATTTGACTGCTTTCTACTTTTTCCTCTGCTGTAATGGCACTGGTTTGAAAAGGAGTTTACCATTTCTACATCTTGGAGGTGTTCTTATGCTTTTTCAACCATAAAAAGAAAAAGGAGATCTGAATGTCATCTTGTCTAAGTTGCAAAACTGGTTTCAACTGATAAGACCAGTCTATCTTGAACTTCTTGAGCTGTATCTCACTGACTGGTTGTACCTACTGAGTCTAACACATTGCTTTCAGGAAGAGTGCTTGCTTTCTGTAACACCTCTGTGAGGAGGTACATGTGACGATTCACTGCTCTGTCTGAGAAAGCATTTCTCAACCTAATAAGCTGTTGTAGTTTGATTCACTAACTTGCATTTACCACTCTGCTGTCATTAAGAGCTAACTCAATTCTTAACAAATGCAGGGTAATTCCTGGCGACAAGTGAACTATTCCTGTTGATCATCTGATGTATAATTAGTCATCTTTTTAACTCTCAGAAGCTTAAGATAAGTTTTCTAATACAATCTAAAGATTAACACAATTCTTAAAGTTTTTTAAATTTACTTTTTAAAGTTTGTCTTAAAATAAATGAATGAGATATAAAGTGATTACAGAATAATTATATGCAAATAATGTGTTGATTCTTGCCTAGAGTTATTCCTTCCAAAATAAAGAAATTCAAACCTAGGAGGCCTTCTAAAATATATTCTGAAGTTGAGTGTTTTGAGATGAATGGGGTTTTTTTAGTAGTGGAATCATTCAAGCACCCATTACATTTTATTTGCAAAAATTTGGCTAAAATTTGGAATTTAGTTTTGTGTAGGTAGATGTTGTGGTGGTACTGGTAGAGCTGGGTGGAAAGACTTGACTTCATGACGTGATCCTGGTATTTTGATTTGTGGCCTTGGCAATGATACCTAAATTCCATTTAGTTCCATTACAATAAAGAAGGAAATGGGCTTTCAGGGATAGAGGTGCATTTTGATGTATTGTATAATAAGGACCAAAAGGAAGAATTAAGCTAAATGGCCATTCCTCACCCTTGCCAGTAGGGAAGGCTGGCTAGTCTTTATGTAGCTATGTGTTTGAGTCAATTCTTAGAGCAAAAACTTAGGGAAGTAGCTTAGAATTCTAATTATTTTTCTGGCAAGGAAATTGTAATTGGAATATCCTGGATATTAGTTTTGCAGTTGTGCTGTAAGTTGTTTTATGTGGTGGCTTATACACCCAGAGCTCCAGATTTCTTAGGATTTCCAAACTAGAGTGCTTGATGTTAGGATCCCGAGGAAGACTTAAGGACTCACAACAAAAGAATTTTCAGTTCTTGGTTCAGCTCAGTCCTGTGTCACTGCAACAGACAATAACTCTTGAGGCATAAATTCAGCCCTCTTGTCCTCATAGACTGTCATCTCACTCTGTATAAGCAATGCTTTGAAAATCTAATTTCAGATTTTTTTCACTGTCCAAGTAGTACCCCAGGGGTTAAGTACATAAAAATTATTTATGAAACCTTGCTTTGCCATTTTGTTTAAACCTGATATTTTATGTAACCAATATGGCATGTATGAAAAAGTAATATTCTAGAAAAAATATTTCCAGGAATTAAGAGTGGAAGTAGACAGGATTGGTTGACTTCAAGTCTGAAAATGAGGTGTACATTAAAAGACTTTTCAAAAGCACATTGTCCATGAAGTTTGCAAATATTTTCTTTGATGAAAAGAGTCTCTGTATGACATGCATGTAAATTGGACACATACCTAGAGATGTTTTTAGTTGGTGTGGGTTTTGTGGGTTTTTTTATGTTAAAATAGAGTTCAGCTGCTGTGAGCCTTTGTGAAGTTGTTTTTGATAGTCTAGTCAAGACCCAGGTGGTTACTACGTTTGGACTAGGGGATTAATTTGTATTGCCAAGCTTGAGTACAAGGGAAAAGTCCTGATTATTTTATAATATTGTGACCTATGACAGATCTGGTGATCCTATTGCCTGCTTTTTCATGGGCATAGTAATGACTGACATTCTAGTGTCTGATGTGAATAATTACTGAATGACTCAATGAAGGCTATCATATTTTCTGCCTGTCTAATAGAAATCTATTTAAAGGAACAGGTTTGGGCAGTGAAGGCAAACTTCTGAAATGTGAAAAGAATGGCTAGATGTTAATTCAGTATTTGTCCATTTGATCTTGTTTATGCATGTGACTACTGAGTCTGGCTAAAGACTGATTAGGCACAGCATTTTGCAGGTAACTGTTCAATGTATTTGTCAAAAGTCAGGAGGAAGAGGGAAAGGAAAGCCATTCTATTTGGGTACTAAGCAGTTTTGAAACTCAAGTTTGCTTTACGCTCATCTCTTCCTTTTCCCCTTCCCCAAACTCAGCTCTTCTATCTATGACTGCATGTGTTGTCCTGTCGTTCTGCTATTTAATATTCAGGAGTGGAGGTTTTGAAGAAAGAATAGCATGAGGTGGAACTGTGTAACAATGTAGGTGTAGTTTATAGCAATTATTCAGTATATTTATTGTATGTGGAGTCTTAGACCAGTTTTCTTACCTTATATTGTCATGAGAATGTTTTTGCTGTGCATAAATCTTGTGAATATCTAGACAGTGTCACAGTTAACACATTTAGTTTGATTAGGTCAGATTGTTCTGTGCAGCAGTTGTATGTCCTGTACCAGCTTGGATAGCCCCTGCCATTGCTTTGTCTCCTAGAAAACAGTGATTGTTGTTCTTCAAGACTTTTTCCTGAAATTAGATGAAGTGCTAAATACATTCAGTTGTATCCTTTTTGTTTCTGAAAGGGGATAACATTGACCTGATGGTCTAAATGGGGGAATATCAAGTAGGTTTTGCTTTCCCCCCTTTCTGTTTTTGGAATTTGAACTTAACTGATCTGTGCAGTCAAACATGTTTCAATGCTATTGTGATTTCTTATCTGAATGATAAGTAATATGTGCCGCAAATGTTATTTAACGTAACAACAAGAGTGTGTTCAGGTAGCTTGCTTACTTGCCTCTTACTTTTCCAGGAGTTGTTTTGAGCTACTGCTTTCAGTTCCTGAAAGTGAATTGCCGCATGAGGTGTGGTTAGGATTCCATCAGTCCATACAGGTAAGTGTTCTGAATTTCTCTTTTCAATTTACTTTTTTTTTAAACAAAAGCCAAACAAAAAAACCAAAACCAAACTGCTGTTGTGCTCCTCTTCTTCTACCTTCCCCTGAATTGCACCTGTCCTGCATTGCTGTTATCCAGGCAATGAGAGTTTCTGAGCAGCAGAAGGCTGACTGCAACAACAGTATTGGCAGCCTTAGGCCCAGCACAGATTTATAACTACACAACCAATGGCAACTACGGCAAGAGAACTGCAGCAGATCTTGATCTATCTAATGATTTGTGTGAGAGAAAGATTGAGTTAGATGGAGTGGTATAACAGCTCTGAGGTATTACTTTGAAGACAACTAAAAAAGCTTTTGTTGAGATCTGAGTGGCAAGTTAGTGTCTATACCTGATTTGAGGGGGATGAAAATAGTAGGACAGGTCTTTAGTCCAGATGATTCCTAGAAGTGTTTCTTCTGAGTGTGGCATGTGCTTGGTAGTAGAAAGAAGTGCAGTAGGTACAGTTTTGATCCTATGGTCTTAGTGGTGTCAAAGATTTGTCCTTTATTTTGAGTGCTGCTACATAGTCCTGTGAATCCCTTACTGACTCTGGCAGATTATAATGGACATTGCAGCACTCCAGAACCAAGTTTGAAGGTATATCAGTTTATTTTGACAATTCCCAGCTATGCCATCTATTAGACGTAGTCTGTAGCTATTAGTCATGGTGTTGCAGAGGTTAGGTCTATTTTCCCAACCCATTCATTTGTGGGGATGCCCCAAATAAGGGTAGTGAGCCACAGGTTCGTCTTTTGTGTTTGGGCTGATGGAAGAAGTTGAAACGTACAGTTTCCAGGGTAGCCCTTAAATTCATTAACCAGTCATCATTGGATAAAGAGGAGTGACTCATAGAATCCCAGGTTGGAAGCAACCTCAAGTCTGGTCCAACCTTTCTTGGCAAAAGCACGGTCTAGACAAGATGGCCCAGCACCCTGTCCAGCTAAATCTTAGCAGTGCCCAATGTTGGGGAATCCACCACTTCCCTGGGGAATTATTCCAGTGGCTGATTGTTCTCATTGTGAAAAACGTTCCTCTTGTGCCAATTGGAATGTCCCCAGGAGTAACTTGTATTCATTAGCCCTTGTCCTTTCAATGTGACTCCTTGTAAAAAGGGAATCTCCATTTTCTTTGTAGCCACCCTTTAAATACTGAAACATAGTGATAAGCTCTTTCCTCAGCTTTATGAGCTTGTCATACACTAAAAGGCATACAGTAAGTTTGTATCTGAGATGGCCTAGACCTGAAACAAGATGTTCTCTCATATTCAGAGTATGGGAGGGCATATATAGGCTTTTTCCCCTTATAGCAGAGCTATAAAGCAGCTCTAAGAATGACTAGCTTTTCACTGGAGGGATCTGCAAGGAGAATTGTTGTTACCAAGGAGAATCATTTCTGTGATCTAACAAGCATGTGTTTCTAGGTTTCTGAAGCAAGTGATTGAGCTTTGATACTACTGTCAACAGAGCGCAAGTTTTTAGTCAGATGAAATTACTTTATTCAGGCTGAGTATGTTGGAAGGGAACTGTTAAATTCCAGGGGTAGAAGAGTGACACAAGCCCAGATATCTCATGTCAACTTTTAGAACTAAGGGAAAATTCAAGATGATTACTGCACTGTCAGGTGTAGTAATATACTTGGCGTTTTGAAACTGGCATCCAAGTTTAGCATTCATCTAATGCTTCCCATAGTTCAAACATTCAAAGATTTGGGCAAAGCTTATTAAACATGGTAGTACTCTGAAACCTTGCTGAACGGGTTTGTGGACTTTTACAAACAGGTGCTTCTAATGAGATTTTGAAGTAGCACTCTTGCAAAAATACAAGAATGAGAATGTTCGTACCCTGCCCTGGAATACAATAGGAATCCACTCTTCATCAGAGAAGAGGAGGGTAACAGAGGAGGAGTATGCAGTCGTACAGAGGGCAATATAGACCTTTAGACAGGAATCACTTGTAGGCTCTCACGTCAGGACTTGTACATTTAAAGTCTGTGATGATGTTAATGCACCAATCTCCAGGCAAATCCAGTAGCAAAGCACCGCAAAATTATATATTCGCACATGCCCCAGATTGACAGATGTGAGTGTGCTTATTCCTTTCCTAACAAAAGGGGTAAGTGTGGCTGATGAGGAATATAACTCCAAATGTAACTGGTGGTTGCAGCAAATGTGGGACAGAAGTATTTCTTTCAGATCTGCCTGCATTAATCGTTGCTCTGTAACAATCTGCATAGGTAGTGAGAGTCAGTGAAACTTCAAATACCTTTTTCACTCCTGGGGTGAAAATTTGAGGACTTGCATTTCAGAGCAGCAAGGTGTAGGGACTTTTCTGAAACTGAAAATGGAGTGTCACTGACATCAAGCTTATATACAAAATGCTATCAGAAGATTTATTTGGTGTCTGAACCTGTTTGTTCTAACAGTAGTTATACCCTGCAGTCCCCCATGAGTGCAGTTTTCCTTATCTCTAAGCAAGACCAGAGGCAGCCTGTGCAAAATGAAAACAAGTTGTGAGATTGTATGGCAGAAGTCTCAGCACAGATTTTATAGAGTGTCAACACGCAAAAGGATGTGGATGCAGGTGGGGAAGTGCTGTAAAATACGAGTGAAAGGATTGGGGCAGAATTACAATGGGACCCTTGTTACAGGCAAACTCAATTAATCTGGGGGATGAACTCAGTGGAGAGGTACTGTGGGGATGGATGTCATCTGGCCAGTTAAGGAAGATAAAACAGTGCATTCAAAGATTGTTTTAGCGGGGGCAGAGATGTATTGTCATGGGAATTGAATACAGATTATGGAACAGTGTTCCCTTCAAGCCTTACAAAGAGCATAAATGCTTTCTTTAGAGAAGTTATGTATTGAGGATGTGCATAAAACAAAAACTTTTGTGACACTGTAGTAGTTGCTGATTACCAGCATTGAAACATCCTGGTATCTTCAGTAACTGTTCCAAGGATTGTGTTTTCTCTTTAACTTTGTCCATAGGCTCTTACTATATTATCCTTTCCTGACTTCATCTAGAATGAAATGCTTTGTGTCCCTCTCTTAAGGACCTATTTATGGTGTTGTCTTAACTTAATGAGATCTGTATACTTAAATTTTGCATTAGGTTTCTTCAAAGACTTTTGAAGTATTTGTAGTAGATTTTTGTAAATATTTCCATTAATAATCAAAAATTTTCCCTTAATAATTCTTCACCAGGTCCAATAAGAAAAGGTTTAGCTAAGCATCTAGAATAGAAGTGTCTTGTCAGTAGTTAGTTACTTATGCTACATCTGTTGGTGAATTTCATATTTGATATTTCAGTATTGATACCCTCAATCTCAAACACAGTGCTGACCCAGCAAATCAGGTGACATGTATAATAGGCCTCTTTTTTCTCACCTTCTAAAGTTATTCTTTCAGCCCTTAATGCAAAGGTGCTGAAATGTGAACGATCCTCAAAACTGAACTGGGCTCTGCTAGCTCGGTACTGCATCCCAAAGCCCTCACAGCGGGGAAGAGTGGCTGTTGGGAAAACATTATTTACATTGGATGTCTGGATCACTGAATGTCATAATCTGAGGAGTGGCAGTCTTTTCAGTAGTAGTACCTTACCCTTGTCCAAACTTTGATTAATTTTTTTGTCAGCTACTGTTATGACCAGGAGAGTTGTAAAGATTCTGTGATCTGCTCAGGTTAAACTAAGGTGAAACAACACCAGACAAACACTTAAAATGTTTTACTTGTGGTAGAAATAGCTTAAACTTGGATAGTAAGCAATGTCATCTTTTACAAATCTGTAAGAAAAAAAAAGGGGGGAAGAGAAAGGAGAGGAAGAGTCAAATCTGTATCACCACTCCAGGTTCCAGTGTTGTCTCACGTCTGGTAATCTTGAGTAGTGGGTGCACACCCAGCAAAATTTTCTGCAGCCTTCTAAGTTCATCTTATCAGCTGATTAGCATACTAGATCAAGAGAGGCAGGTATTCCATGAACTCCTTTCCATGAGAGACAAGGAAAAAAGGTGGAGCATGGGTTTGGTGGTCATGCTCGCCCTCCTCCCCTTTTTTTTTTCCTCATTTTTTTGCTTAGGTCCATCTGGTGCTGGTTATTTATCTCTTATCAGTCTTTTAGCTCTTCTTCGAGGCTATAGTCGTAAATTAAGGTGCAGACATTAACCCAAACATATGGTTTTACTCCGTCTATGCCTCCCTGCTTCAAGGCTTATCTAAGGAATTTGGCTATAAAACTGCAAGGGAGTGGAGCTGTGCACCCTTCAATACACTCTGCGCTTCCCTAGGCAGATAATTCATTCCTCAGACCAACCACAAAGGCCACAATTTGTCCTTGAGGCTTTTCGTGTTGTTGAATGTTTGACCTGTTAATTCCTTCAGTTCCTCACAGCTATGTCATTCTGTTGGTGGCAGCAGATAAATGGTCTGTTTTGTCTTTCTCTGAGGCAGTGGCTTCTACCTCCTCAGAACATGCAGCTCAGCAGCAGAGGGACTTGGGATAAGTGTCACTAAGAGGCAATGAATCTCAGCCAGTGTAATGTGTGGTCTTTGGCACTTGTTGATTGGCAAGTGCTTGCTGGGGCCAGGATGGGTATAACCCTGTCCTATCAATACAGAGGGTGAATTCATACACGGAGGTGTTTCCCTCTCTCTGCCCTTCAGAACTGCATAGAGCTGAAAATCCTGTTTGTAGTTCAATCTTCTTCACTAATAAATATCTTGAAGTTGCTAGAACAGATATTTGGGTGACACCGCTATATGTAATACCTGCTCAGAGCTCTCTGTGGCTTCCTTAAAGCTCTTGCAGTACTGCAGTACATTTAAGTACAGTAAGGCACTGATAATTTAAGAGGTAATGCTTTGTCTCATGTTTGTTAAATTATTCCTCAACAGTAAGAGCTGGGAATGTCCAAGTTATATGCTTTTATTCAAATGATGCCAGGAAGTGGTATAAATTCTCAAGACTTGCAGTAAGATTGTTAATTTTTTATTGATATTAATGCTTTGTTGAAGCTCTTTGTGAATAATCTGAACATATAAACAGTACCCTCAAAGGAAGTGTAGGCAGATTACCAAAGGTCTTCTGATAACAAGAACTCTTCTGATTCGGCTGTTGTTGTGAGCTCAGTAAAGTTCATTGAGTTCAGTCTTCCAGGTGAAATTCGAAGTCATAGGCTGCTGTTAAATGCTGATGGGTTTTTGGACTTGGTCTTTGACCTGTTCTACACTTGAGACTGATAGAGGTTAAAGCTGTAATGTTAGTATATGGTAGGGGAATGCACAATGGATGTTTTGGCAACTTACTGTGTTGAAAAAACTTAATGTGTGTGCTGTACAGTTGAGAGAGGTCAAAAGTAGGGGATGTCAAAATGGGCTTGTATTTATTTTGTGGGTAAGATACAGTATCCCTTCAACCTGCACACCCGTAACTTGTTTTCTTAATCACCCAAGTCTGAGGATAAAATTACATACATAGACTTTCTATATGATCGTAACTGCCACTTTCAGAAACTCCAGACTGTGTTTACATATTTCATAGATCTAAATTTAGATCAGTTTGTTGTTTCCCACTGACATTTTTAAAGCTGTCCTGAGGCTATAACTTGAGCATCTTTTGGCAGCAGCACTGACTTAAGCATTAAGTCTGTCATTCACCTGCCTGATTCTACTGGCATGCCATTTAGTTCTGTGTAAAGTGGGGAAATTATCATGCTTTAATTTTTAAAAACGAAACAAAAAACTTACACTCCTCCCCTGAGGCTCTTTCTGTTGAATTTAGTTTCCTGATCCAGCTTGCACAGGAAGGAAAGACTTGAGAGGAGGAACAGCTGTGTAAGCATAAGGGTTGCTTAAGTGCTGTTTTCAAATGCTTAAATACAGCCTGAAACCTTTGTGTGTTGTAACTCCTGTGTAGCTCATCATTCTAAGCCTCATACTTGCCTATCTTTGCATCTGCAAATCAGCACCAACTCTTCTACTGATACCAACAACTGATTTTGAGGTGGTCTCACCGATAGCTCACTTGCTAGTTTCACTTTCTTTATAATAATTTTTAGAAGTAGCTTAGTCCTTTAATAATTGATTGTACTTAGCAAGTATGCTAGGAACTAAGAGTTGGAACAGTTACAGCAGTTATCTAAAAATAAAATCACCATTGAGGCAATATTTACAGAAAATCTTGGGCATTGCTAAGGAAGATGAGATGATTGAAGTTATCAAAACTGCTTGCCAGCTATGAGGCTTTCAACTTTAGTGCTCCTTAGAGGGTGGAAGTCTGCACTATAGTTCTGCGTTTGGAAAGAACTCCTAATGTGTGTTCACTTCTGATGTTTGGTTTTGTTCTTGCAGTCAGAGAAGAACTAGTGTAGGGCAGAAGCACTGACTCCCACTAAGTGTGCTTTCAGTATGTCCGGTAATCCTCTGAATATGCAGTCCTCTGACTGCATTGAATATGCAGGCTGTTGTGGAAGAGTCATGAGGTAGCTGGAGCTGGAAGGTAGCTAAAGTTATCTGATCCACCTGTTCACTCAGAGTAAGGGCTATCTTGAATCAGGTTGCTTAGGATCCTGCCCCACCAAGTTTTAAGTGTCTGTAAGAATGGAGATTGCACAAACTTTGGGTAGTCCTTTCAAAGTGAGGGTATTTAAACATTGATACACACACCCCTCCCCCCCCTTACAGAATTTCCCTTTGTGACTTGTCTGTTGACTCACTCACTAGACAGAGAGTCCAGCTCCAACTACCTCCTGGGGAGCATAGCAAAGATAAAGCCAGCTCAGAAATTTTCCTCTTAACCCACTCTTCCTAAGATTGTATAGGCCTTCTGGTGGCCTTTGCTGTACTTGCTCCACTCTGGCAGATGAGCAGTACAGGACAGCCACAACTGAGTGTTGTACCCCAGTGGAGTGTCAACAGTACCAAACAGATGGGAATAAACACTTCACCAACCTCCTGGTTATGTTCTGTTTGAAACCAGCATAGTCTGTCTTGTTTGCAGTAAGGGCTCACTGCTGACCTACACTTAAATTACAGACCCTAGAGGCCTGTTGTGCCGAATTGGTCACCAACCTCTGTTGATACTTGGGGTTGTGCCAGGTGCAGCACTTTGCGTTTGCCTGTGTTGAATTTCAGTGAGTCCCTGTCAGCGATGTTCTGTGACCTGTTGAATGTCTTCCTGAACGGCAGCCCTGCCCTCCAGTGTCAACTGCTTCTTACATTAAAGACTGGTTATAGCTGGAAATCCTGTTTATTTAAGTCAGCACATCATGTTACTTTAATGTCACGACTAGTGTAGGAAGAAGATCAGCCTAGCCTTGGAGTACAGTAATACCAGTTTCTGGAATCAGGAATGCATTTGGTGCTCTTACCAGCTTAAACGGAAACATGCAAAATGTGCTTTACTTTTCCTTGACTTCCTCATGCTTCTTGTAACAGCAACATCTCCTACAGGTACTCAACTCCTGTGTTGCAGAACACCAGCCCATGTTCTTGCTCATTCTCTAAAGTTTCACAATTCATTGTGTGCTACATGAGCAAGCAGGAAGGTGGTTGCTGTAACGAGCTTTGCAGGAGTATATGCATCTTCCTGTGGTCCCCTTTCGATTGTTGGAATCTTCACTTGGTACTTACCTGGGTTCTCACCTCAGTGATAGAATGCCCCAAAGTCATCTGGATGCACAGACTCCTTGAAGAGCCCCATACTCTTTGTTTCCTATTCTAGAGACTGACAGGCTCTCCAGGAGCTGGGTGGATCCCTATAAACTTGCCAATGGACACAGGCTTCAGGGGTAGAGTTTGTTCCATAGAGTGTGCAAGTATGCTGTGGTATACTTGGAGCAGATACATGTAATTGGGGAGTGAGGAGGGAAGGGTGCTGTGTTAGCTATACTTTAATTTGGGATCTACTAAGTAGCATGTCTGGTACTATGGGTTCATAGTTATTCAAGAGGAGTCCTTTAAGAAACTTGAGACTATTACTTATGACAGCTATGGATCAATGTAAATGAACCCTTCCCAGCAAGAATGTAATTTTCCCTTTGTGAATCTTTTGCTGGGAATAAAGCTTCACTCCTTAGAGTGTAGGTGCTTTACCCAAGTTCTCCATGCACAGACTTACGGAGTGCAGTTTGCAGTATTAGAAAGGACATAGTTATATCAAGAAATTGAAGTTGGTCTGAAATTAGCAACTGATACTCAACATCAATATCTGATTTATTAAATGGCATCTAATCATTAAATGCAGAGATGCCTTTTACTGTGAATGGTTAATGGGAAAGTCTTGGGTGCTTTCATAGCAGATTCACTTGAAAAACATGTGTTGCAATGTGGAATGTAGTTTATTGCTGTCTTTTGACAGCTCATGATACAAGGCTGTTTGGTTACTCTGGTATTCCCAGTGGTCATAGCATTAGCCCCATTTAATTCTTATAATTTAGGACATGGAATTGATTCTGATATATATATATATAGAGAGAGAGAGAGAGAGATAGAGATATATATATGGGATACAACAGAGGCTATTGAAAGCAAACCTGAAGTTAATAATAGTGTTAAAAGTACTGCCAACTAAAACACAGCTCATTAGAACTATGGGACATTGTCACATATCAAACTAAGTCTTAAACTTAAGATGTATTGTGACTGAGAAGCATTTTTACTGAATGTGTAGCCACAAATTGCCTACAGTTGGTTGGCCTCTGTGAGCGTTAGGAAATTATGTGCAGTGATATTAATTTTTTTAGTCCAAGTCACCCTAGATTGGTTTTCCTGCTAGGGACATTAAGTGCTGGAATCTGTTTCCAGTTGCTTTTTCTTCTGTGTTAGACTCTAGACTTCTTTCCATGTGTAATCGTTTTCTTCCCTCCTTCACTCAGATTTCCAGAAGTGGTAGGGCCTTTATCACTCTGAGTATTGTGCTATGCATGAAGGTTTTGGTGGATGAACTTCAGCTGGAGACCTGTTTGGTGTGGAGGGTCTCTGGGTCAACCTTCACAGTATCCAGACTCTCAGGACTGGAAATTCCTGGATCTTAGAGTAAATGTACTGGACATGGGTTAGTTTCTAAGGAAATGGTGTATCTGTATCCAGTAGAAGGATACATGTTCATGATCCAGTCTGGACTGTGAGTGTTGTACAGCAGTCTCTACTGTGTGTGTCGTGCTCTGCTTTCTCTTTCTTAAGTTCCCTGAGACTTCTTGCATCTCTAACCACCAGGAAACGTGCATCTTCATATGACCCTAGCCTCACCCTTTTGGTAGATGAGAGGAGTCCTTTCTGAGCCTCTCCTATTGCATTGCTTCTTGTGTAGCTTAAGGATGTTTCCCCCTGCCACTTTCCTCAGACTAGTGGGTCACCACTTTAATAATTCTCAGAGAAGTGAATTGACTGACTCATCTCCCTAGTGTTAACACTAAATGTAAAATTTTACCCTTTTGGCATTTTGTTAATCATTCTGAAAACTATTTAGTCTTCATTCCGGTTTCTTAGATGGCACTAAATGTTTTGATACAGAATAGTCCTTTGTCTTTTATACAATAATTTCTGTAATTTTATTTATATGTACACATGTACATGGAGAAACATAAAAATTGTGGAAAAGTTACAACTGCAGAATAGGCTTTTTGAATTAACTTTCAGTACTTTGAAATTGGGAAGTTTTGCTGTAGGATTAGAGAAGTGAAAGGACATTGTACTGTTAAAATCCCAGTGCAAACATGTCACAACAGTATTAACTTGGAAGAATGGTGAGAAACCATTAGAATACAGTCAAATATTAGAACATATAATGTAAAATTACATTGATTTAATTTTTAGCAAATACTTTTAATGACTCTTTTACATTTTGTAGGATTCACATGATGCTTTATTGGAATTTGGGAATAACAACCTCCAAGTATTGGTGGATATCACAAGGGAAGGAGTATGGAAAAATCCAGTTCTTCTTAAAATTCTATCCCAGCAACCAGTAGAAACTGAGGAAGGTAAGAATATGATTTTAGAGATGGTATGTGGTTATTAAGAAATTACTTGGTGCAGATTTGGTGGGGAACCAGTGATTTGAAGTCAGAAGGGACTTGTATTTTAAATTGCCTTGTGCAGTAGTATTCATGTGTTGCTAAATGATATTTATGATGAAACTGTCTCACTGGCACGCTGAACAATGTGTCCTTGCTAATGCATCTCTTCTTGGGCTATACTATCCATCGGTTTGAATATTTTGAAACTCCATTTTTAAAAGTAATTACTTCATTTCCCATCATAAAAATACAGAAATTTTGCTCCCTGAGGTGATTTGAAACTCTGTTTTTAAATGTTTTCCTGAATGCCTCACAGGGAGGAGTTCTATGTCCACACCTTTCAGAGGCATAAAAGATGCATATGGAGGGGCAACATGAGTGTGGAGGTTTCCTTTTATTAAGTTCTGGGCTGGGAATCTCATTATGGAAATAAGATCTTGAATCAGAAAATGTTGAGAGGTGAGGGGAAAAGGAGTTTTTAGTGTAACTTCATATAATTTTTTTAATGTCTTCTCTTAAACTCTCCTGTACTCGCTGAAATTTTTTCATACCTATTAGTGGTACTATGAAGTACTTGCAGGTATTTCTTTTAAGTCTTCCAACTGTGAGATCACAGTTTATCTTGGTGGTAATCTAAAGTTAAAAATATTATAGAGGGGAAGAAGAGCTTAAAATATTTTTTCTTAAAAATAAAGGAGCACAAAAAGGGATTTTAAATCAAGCTTTCTTCCATAGCAGAATCCTTCTTTCTGGCTTTCAGTAGCCTCTCTTTGAGGTGTGTTAAGTTAGTACTTTTTAATAAACAAGAAAGCACATTAAGGTTATTCAGAGGTGTTGCATTTAAGGTAATGAAATAATTTGGTAAGAGATGAATCCCCTTGCGTTCTAGCCGGTCCTCAGAGATTAGAGGGGCTGGGGGCGGCTGGATTTATCTCTTAATAGCTGTGCCAACTGAGGCCATAACTATAGGCCTGACACCAGCTGCACGAACAGCCCCTATGCTGTAGGTCCGGTTGCATTCAAGGGAAGCAGTCAGGGTCACGAATAGTACAGTTTATTCTTATGCAACATCTACAGATTCTTTAAGATTGCCTACAATAAATGCACAAACTGCAGGCTGGCTCTATAGCACTGCACACAAAAAACCCTCGATTGCAATCACACACACTTAATTCCCAGGTAATCACTTGGCGTAGCCGAGGGCCCAAATCTTACCAAAAGGCGTCCCTTTGCGGCGGGGGGTGAGGAACACAAACCCGTTGGTCTGTCCCTCTGATTTGGTATCAGATTATCGTCCTTCCGAGTTAGATACAAACTCTGGGTAGTGTTTATCTAAGTCTGCATGTGTGTGAGTGGGTGGGACTGTGGTCAACCCATTGTTTGAGTAATGACACAGCACATTCCTTGGTGCAAGGTGTGTGCTGTTTTTCGTGGGAGAAGAGGAAGAGTGAGAGAGAAGGTCTGCAGAGTACTGCAAAACAGCCCTTGAGAGAAGGGGAGGAGCAGGAGATAAATCTGCATAGTCATGTCAAATGTTCCTCGAGATAAGTGGAAGAACTGGACCACGCAGCCTCCACCTCACTTCACATTCCTCGTTGATGCCATGGCAACACAAATCACTGGATCTCCATCCAGTCCTGTGTTTCTTCTGGGCACCATGTGTTAAGGAAATGTGTGTTTTGCAGATTTTTCACTGTTTTGCCTTTCCCACACTTCCAGCAAGAGGATATGTAGCTTCCCTGTGCTAGAAAGCATTAAAAAGAAAAAGGCAGCCAAGGGTGGACTGCAGTCTTTGCTAGCCTTCACTTCAGGTATTCAATAGTATGGCATTTAAATTCCAAACAGCATTTAATCCCATCTCCAACATGTCTTGGAAAGAATTGCATTCCATGCTAAGGTCCTGTCTTGCAGTTGTTTGTTTATAGTATTGTTGGGCCATCCAGTTGCACAGCTGCTGCTCTTAGTGTACTTCTACTCAAGAGGACTTGCATTTCAAAATTGGTCCATATTACTGAAAACCTTCAGCTGTTGAAGTATCCCTTACTCGGACAGTGAGGGCTAGTGGTTAGCTAGCTTTGCAAACTCCCTTTACCTGTCACAAGCCAAGAGTTGTTCTGGAGGACTGGTATGAATTCTAGTAGGAGCAATTTCCTCTTATGTATCTGTGTGGGCTCCATGATAGATTAATTTTCTTCTTACACACATGACTGGTTTTATCAATGGCTATATTACTAAATGCTGCTACACTTGTTCATTCCTATGCAGGAGGACCTTGACGTGGTTCAGACTATCTCTTGACTTCAGCAGTAATAGCATAGAACTAGTTTGTGCACTCCTTTGGCTTTTAATTTGGGTTGAAGTTTCTGTTGAGAAACTGATTGACTGACACATCTCTGACCATGTTGAGTTGGGCTGAGTGTAGGTTCCCGTTTCTGAGGTCACTTGGCAACCCTGAAACTATTGATTTCTTAGTGTTCTTTATTGAGGACATATTTGTCTGTTTAGCCAGATCTGAATACAGGCCCAGAAGAATGTCCTCACTGATCTTTCTTGCATGTGATGCTGTTACCGAAAACTTGGAATAAAGAATTTATCAACACCTATTTGATGGGGATAAGCAAACACTTCTTTATTGACGGCCAGGTGCGTGAGTGAGTGCTCTCACTAACAACGCACCACCAAGCACCAGAATCATACAACTTATATAGAACCTATTCATACATATTCATTAAATATTCATGCATAAACATACTATTTCCTGGAAATCATTAACATATTCTCCTCCTATTTCCAATTCTGTGCGGTAGAACCCAGAAACATCTAGAAATGGGTCTGGGGTGTAATTTGGGTCAGTGGTCAACGAGTCGATGGTCGCGATCTCCCCCTGCCAGAATTACCTTTTGCCTAGTTTCTCTGTTTCTTGGCAGGAACTTACAAGTTGCTTCAGTCAACTTTCCCCAGTTCCCATTAATTCTGGATTCTGACATTTCTATGCATTACTTTAGGTCATAAAATACCTTATAAGTAAACACTATATCCAAATTATCTTGAATCTTAAGCCTCTTATCTAAAGTTCTAAATGTTCCTACTAGGTGATTTTGACCAATTCCTTCGGCCTTGGTACAGGGCTGTACAGGGGATTTCGTAGTAGCATTGGTTGCTGTATAATGTGCAAATGCAGAATAAATGTAAGCATATCATTCCCACTAAATATCTCCTATAATTCTAGTCAATAACAAATCAGTAACAATGCAAGCAGAGGCAACAGGACATTCATTGGAGCTCTTCCGGAAATTTTGTAACTGCTCAAGTGCATTGTCATATAGTCTGGTGTAGTCCACAGGCATACTTCAACAGTCTGAATATGACTTTGGAATCCCTTGTTAGACCACTCTGTCAAAGGAAGGTTTCTCAGGTAAATCATAGGGTAAAGAGTTAGACATTTCAAATAAAGGTCAATTCTAAGAAGCCAAATACCTGCCTAAAGTGTCACTTCTTACCAAGTGTCTTGATTTTTGTGGCAATCTTGGAAATCTTGGTTTGGTGGTTTTGCTTGCTTTCAGGGTATTGAAGAGCAGATAAACTGAGAAAAGTGTCGTCCTTGTGGCCTGTTGACATGCAACATAGTCCCTTAGGCATATCTAAAAAATCTTTCTACCATCTTTCCAAGCTATTTGAATGTGTCATCGTAGCACCTATCAAGATGCTGGTTGAGTGCTTTCAGCTGAGAATGCAGGGAACAGTAGATAGTAGTAGAGCTTGCATGGTATCTGTCAACGTGTAGAAAGACAGTGAGGGCACCACATGAGAGTGCTCTCCTGTTCCTGCTGTTCTGGTTTGCAGCAAATACTGTGAAAGTGGTAAATGAAAGTAGTAGCATTATTAGTAATGGAAATGGGAAAACAGGAAGAGAGGGAATGGGGATATTCAATAGCTACAAATACTATAAAGTAATGCTTCAGTAGTCAAATAATTCTGTATCCTTACAGATGATGAAGGGTTTTTTACTTGGTTGGTTTTGTTCTTGTTAGTGTCTTGGGAGACTAAGAGCATGTTGAACAGGTATTGAAGATTTGCAGGGAATTGTAGGAGAGAACGTAAGGCCGGGAAAGAGGACAAGCATAGGATTCAGTCTCCTGTAATTGTTGCCAGCTATTCAATAACATTTCAAAGAAATCAAAATGATGCATATCGTGAGTCACTGAGTCATAAAACTATAAAATGTTACAGGAAGAGAGAAGTAGATTGAGGGCATATGTAAAGTTTACTCTTTTCTCAGAAGGCAAGATGAATGTGCCAGATTTGTATACTGTACACTGTGGTGCAAGGCACAATGAAAACTTAAAGAAATCATGTTCACCATGCCAACAAATTATGGCATGGAAAATATTTTGACTCCTAAATTTTGCTGCTAATGTAACTGGTTTATCTTCTTGACATCATCAGACAAGTGTAATTCAGTGACTACAGAAGTTACAACTGAAATACCAACTGATCCATGAAGCTGTATTACACCACGTGTTATGATTAGTAAAATCTTGTTATTGTGTTTTACTTTCATTTCTTTGTTCAGTCCCTTCTTTTTTCTGCGCCAGGAAGTCAGATGCTGCTGTAATACTGTTTGGCTTGCAGAAAGTCTGTCTGGATAGCTGGAATTACTCTTTTGGCCTTCTGTAGGACATGGTTGGAGCTAGAATTAAGCAACTATCTCCAGATGTCTATTGGATTAACTTAATTGTTTTTTGCCTTCAGAATCATATCAAGTAAATACTTGTATCAGAGATCTTAAGTCAGTGATTAGTTATCATGTTTGTCTTCCTTCTTGTGTGACTTCTTTGCTCTGTGTCATGTTCTCTTCTGGCTGCTGGGCTCCATTTGATAGAAGTAGCAGGAATCAAAATGCACTTTACAGGTCACAGCAGGGATGACAATTCTACTGTTGGGCATGTTGAGTAAGGGGCTGCAGAAAGAGCTCTAGCTCAATGGTTTTTCAGTTGGTTTAGTTAAACTGCTATTTTATTCTTCAGTACAACAACAGTTTCACAAGGCTATCTTCTGAAGTGTTGTTGTAAATGGATGCTGTTTCAGTTATCTAAAACTTAGTTTCTTGTATGTCATGCTTTTTGGGTCTTCGTGGTGTGTGTCTGAAAAGCATTCGTAGTTCTTGCGCTTGGGGGCCTCTGATAAGCCAGATGTAGAGTAGTTCAACATGCCCAGCTGGAGCTTTGTTTTGTAAACTGGTAGTTCATATTAATGATCATCAGATACTTACCTGAATCAAAGATCCTGAAAATGTGACATGTTCTTTTCTCTTTTGATCAGAGTTCTTAATTATTTTTTTTAACGCACTGGCCCTGAAAAGGAACTGACATCAGCTGTAAATACAGCATACCAAATTTGTTCCAGCAAAAGTTTCATAGCAGCTTAGGTTCTGTCTGCTGCTAGGGTGGTTGTTGCTGTTTTGTACTGTCAGCTGGCTCAAGATGCTTGTTTTGGGCAAGAATATTTGCTTGAGGAAAGGGCCACAAAAAAAATCATTGCTGCTTATACCTAAATGATATGAGTATCCCAAAGTGAACATAATAGATGCTGTTCAGCAGTATGGACCTCCAGCATTTTTCTATGCCTAAGGAAGTGAGTTTTAATACTCTTATTTCAAGATATTTTTTTTTTTTGCCTTAACAAATAGTATCATTCAGGAAGAACAAAGAGGTTAGGGTGAGTGTGCAGCAGATGAATACCAACATCTTGGTATGGCTCTATGGACATGAGCTGGTTTGTAGGAAAGCTGGGAGAACTCTCTACCACACTGCTACTGTAAAATATACAGACCTCAGTGTTGTTTGTGCATACTTAGCGTACTTTACTGCGCTTTAGCAGACTGTTGTTCTGTTCCAGAGGTACTTCCAGTGGAAATGCTCACCTAAGATGCTGTTTCTGTTGAACATTTCTGATAGTGACCGCAGGCTCTTTTCATGCTTTAGAGCCATCCATGCTTCATAAAGGCTGTATTCATAATATTGTGGTATAATTTAAATTCATCTTATACTACAAGTGTTTTGGGTGAGAGGGGAATATCTTATCCTTACTTTTTGGTCCTGAAATAAAAGAGCCCTTCAGATATGTGTAGAGATTTTTTTATAGCAAGCTGTTTTAGTCCTGAGATGCTTGGTAGAACACTGGGATAGAACAGACAACAGCAGGCAGTCTAGGAAGAGAAGGAACAGAAAATCTGTTCTTAGACACGTTTGGAAACATAACAGATCTAGTATTGAGTACAGAATTAGGTTCTGTGAGGGGAAAACAACTGTTCTGAGGAATAGGCAGCAAAATGAGGTTTTGTTCCCTTTTCAGGGAAAGGGCTGTTGTTGCAGGCAGGCTGTTGGAAAGAAATAGACACCTCAGAGGAAAACTAGGTGCTAAGGTAGAAATAAAGCATGAGTCAGGTATCAGACTTTTGCTCCTACCTTCACCACTTACATCTGCATGACAGAGGAGCCCAGTTTGTCATCTACATCCTTTGCAGAGCTTGATCCAGACTTGCTGAGGTGTGGTGGAATCAGCCCAGGAGCACAGACCTTCCCCCCTGGGGGGCCGGGGGCGGGGACGTGCTTACGGGCCACTCCCAGAGATTGCAGCAAGTTGAGACCCTCTTGTTCATACCAGCAGTGAATCCACCTCCTGTATTTCATCAGCAAGTTTCTCTCATCTGGGCTTAAAGATAAAAGTGTGAATGTTAACCTGAAAACATTGAATTTTTCTGGGTGACTGCAGATACTCTTAAAACACTTCCCATGTCTTGACTAACTGGTTCTGATATATTAGTAAAAACTTAATTTGAGCAATTGTGAAGTGCATGTCTATCTGTGTAATAAGGAACAAGAGGAATCTAAATCATTCTTAGAGCAGGTAAATAGAATATCTTTTTTTTTCCTAGTATTTCTCTTACTCTTCTCATGGATCTGAATTTTTTTTTTAATTCTTCTGTGAGCCAAGAGCTGTAGGAACAGGGACTACATAACTGCTTTGACTGCTTGTGGGCACTGAAAACTATTACTGACGTGCCCATGAATGTATGCTTCACCTAGATAGATCACTTTGTTCTGAGTAAGCAAGCCTTCTTAGCATTCTTAACAGGGATCTCTTGGCCACCTTGTTGTGGTAGCAGTCTCTTACATCAAATAGGATGGGTACTGAAGCAGTGTTAAAATTTATCCTTGATAAATTTTCAAGCACAGTGTCATATACAGATGTAATTTTTAAGAAAGAGAGGAGGCTTGTTTCCTAGCAACTGGAGATCTTACCGCAGACTCTCTCTTGGTCAGACAGCTTTTTTTACCTTCTCCACTGAAGTTGCTTTAATGTGAAGTGTCAGTGTCAGCTATGTCAAGAGTTTGCTGCTCAGAGGTTTTTCCTGTGAAAAATGGAAACCAGTACCGTAGACTTGAATCTTAAAATGACCTCTGATGTGCCACTGGGCAAACTTCTGCCGAGTACGAGTCAGTCTCACTACAAGCATGTAGTGTGCACTTGGCCCCCGAAATGAGTGTTCTGTTTAGATGCACATTGTAAGCCTTCTGCCAACTAGTGTAGTGTCTGTTAGAGAATGTTTTTTTCTCTTTGGGTAATAATTTAAGTGCAGAAAGCATGAGAATTTTCTTGTTTTGTATTATGTACAGTCCTCTCTTTCAGAAATTTATATACTATTGGTTTCTTGGCTACCTGTCTCACAGAGTAATAATAAGATATTAACATAGTGAAAATATTTTCATGCAATGGCTCTTCCACTAAGTTGTCATTTGAAAGCAAACTTTCTTTTTTGACTAATCCAGAGTCTCTTGCAGGCTTTACAGGTAGCTGGTTGACTACAGCTGCTGCAGAACACTGGTTCTAATACATGTTTTATCAGAATGTCTCAGGCATTTCCATGATTTCTTCTGCAAATCATCAGACAGTTTGTTCCTTGGTTGATGTGTATTATTGCATGCAGTATAAGAATATATCTACTCCTCTTAATTCTCAAAGGTCTTTTGCAATACATACAGATCTGGAGACTAGTATCAAGCCTTTCTGTAAATGTTTGCTGAGCTGGAAATAGCACCATAGCTGTCTTGAAGCATACTATTTCATCAGCTTAGTCAAAGTGCATGTACCTTTACCAGAGCTTTTGATGCTGTCTCTCACAATATCCCTCTGGATAAGATGTCCACCATTCAGCTGGACAAGTCCATAGGACTCAAAGAATTATGGTAAATGAGGTTACATCAGGCTGGCAGCCAGTCACCAGTGGGGTTCCCCAGGCCTCAATTCTAGGGCCAGTGCTCTTTAATGTTTTTATAAATGATCTGGGTGCAGGCATTGAATATACATTAAGTAAGTTTGCTGATCATACTACATTAGGAGGAGCTGTGGACTCCCTCAAGGATAGAGAGGCCTTACAGAGAGATCTGGATGGACTAGAGACCTGGGCAATCACCAACCATATGAAATTTAACAAGACCAAGTGCTGGATTCTTCACCTGGAACAGGGTAGTCCTAGTTACACGTGCAAATTGGGGGATGAGAGGCTGGAGAGCAGCCCCATGGAAAGAGATCTGGGGGTTTGGGTTGATGGCAAATTGAATATGAGTCAACAGTGTGCCCTGGCAGTGAAAGGGGCCAACCATGTCCTGGGGTGCATCGAGCACAGCGTAGCCAGCGGTCGAGGGGGGGGATTGTCCCACTCTACACTGCCCTGGTGTGGCTCTATCTCAAGTGTTGTGTGCACTTTTGGGCACCTCAATGTAGGACATACAGGACACCTTATATAGGACATATCCATATAGAGGAGGGCGACCAAGATGATGAAATGCCTCGAAGGAGGAATTAGAAGGAGCAGTTGAGGTCACTTGGTTTGTTCAGCTTGGAGAAGAGAAAGCTGAGGGGTGGCTTCATCGCAGTCTACAACTTTCTCAAGGGGGGCAGCAGAGGGAGAGGTGCTGGTCTCTCTCTGGTGACCAGCGACAGAGCGCAAGGACGTGGAATGGAGCTGCATCAGGGGAAGCTCAGATCAGGCATTAGGAATAGGTTCTTCACTGAGAGGGTGGTTGGTCCCTGGAACAGACTCCCCAGGGAAGTGGTCACAGTGCCAAGCCTGTCAGAGTTCAAGGAGCATCTGGATGATGCTCTTAGTCTTATGGCTTAGTTTTAGGTAGCCCTGCAAGGGTCAGGGATTTGGATTCAATGATCCTTATGGGTCCCTTCCAACTTGAGATATTCTGATAAGTATCTGGGGAGAGAGTCAAACTAAATCTGTCAAGTTTTTAACAGATTAAGTAAATTTTGCTAACTGCTTACAAAAATAATCTGAAATTACATTTTTACTGTTGAATTAGTTCATCAAGTCTCATAATGATTAGTTGTATTTGATCTAGAGCATAAACCTAGAATGTCTTAAACACAGTTCTTCCAAAGTACCACAAAGATAACATTTTCACCCTCAATTTCATTTTGTATATTTTGGCATTATGTGGGGTTTTAACAACTTGGGTGGAAAAATCTCAGGTTCAAAAGTATGTAATGCTTTGTTTGAAATATTTTTGGTTCTTTAGAATATGAAGCTACAATTAAAAGTTGAAGACTTTGAATCTCAGCAAGACTACTGGTTTCTCGTTCAATATAGTGCATGGTCAGATGGGTGTCCTTTAGGCACTGCTGTGGCATGCTTATTGCATTGATGGATGCTATCATTTGGTTGTGGGGGGTGTCTGTTTTCTATAGCCCAGTACTCTCTCCCTATATAGTTGGTCTGAATTTGTTTGGGAGAAAATATTCCATTTATTGCTGTCACTTTTTATCACACCTAGAGTTTCCTAAGAAAGCTGACCATACGTACACAAGTTTGTAATAAAATAAAGTGTGAATGCAGTGGGACAATTGCAGTTAACTGTCAGCTGTAAATTGGTGTATTCTCAAAGGCTTTTTTCTTTTCCTAGCTAATAAATTGATTACACGAGAAGGGCCTTCCTTTCTACAGATGCGAATAAAACATTTGATGAAGTCAAACTGCATCCCACAAGCTACTTTCTTGTCAAAATTGTGTGCAGATTCTCCAGAAATTGCAAATGTTTCATCTTTTCGCCAAGCCTACATCACATGTGTGTGTTCTATGCTGCCTAATGAAGACTCCATTAAGGAGGTTAGTAATCTATAGTCCCTTTTTAATGTATATTTATGAAGCATTCTAGAATGTATTTCTGCAGTACTAAGAACTGAAGCTGAAGAGTGAAACTGGTGCAGCAGAGTTCCAAAAGAGAAATTATCTGTTGCAGGCTGCAGTAGGAAAGAACGTTTGTACCAGCTGCTGTTGTAGATGAGTATGTATTATATGCTTGCCTTCAAGGTTAGATGTGTTTGAAAGCTTAAAAGTTGTAACTTCAGTTCCCCTTGTAAGCAAAATATAATTGGAAAGCTGTCTTTTCTGACTGGAATACTAGTACTAGAGCAGTTACTTCTCTGCTAGTTGTTCTGACCTAGGAAAGAAAAATTAAAAACAAAACCAAAACAACCAAAAAGCCACAAAACAAACCAACCCCTTTAGAGTCGTTGCTCCAGAACTCTAAACTCGTTTTTAGCAGTTAGTCTTCCTCTTACAGTAACAATCAGTAACGATTCCACATTGCAATTGTAACAGCAGTCATACAACTCTTGCCTTGATCTCACACATCTTATTTTATCAGTCTCGCTGTTCTTGTTAGAGTTGTATGGGTTTGTAGTTTTAAAAGTGAAACTTGAACATTTTGAGTAAGCCTCTGTGAAACTGGGGGAAGCTTCACATATGAAAAAAAAAAAAGCACCTCTAATGTGTGCCCTTCCTGAGCGAGTGGCAGACTTGTTTGGAGTGTTCTTGTTATACATGTAAACTATTTAAAAAGTGTTCCTTTAAAAATACTTATTTTGAAAAATAAATGTTTGGATAGGCGTACCCTCCAACAGTTCAGTTCTGAGCCAGATTCCCCCCAGTTTGCTGTACTGTAGCAGCAATGAATGCATTCAGCAGCTCACTGCAGGCACGATCTGCGTACTGAAGGCGTTGGGGATATATGGGTAACTTGCAACATGTTCTTTAATGGGATTGACTACTAATGATGAAAGGCATGGAAATCACATTAAATTGTGTTCAGTGTTTAGTTTTGTTTAAGAGTTGTGAAGTGTAGTTTACCTGTTTTACCTAGATACTCAGAAAAATCTTTACTTGCCAGTCAAGTATTAAAACTAGAACATGGATTGATGAATTGAATCAAATTATGGTAATCACTTAATTAAGCCTTTTATGGAAAGATGAATCCACTAAGCATCAAAGCAGTATCTTAAAACAGTATGGTTTATTGGCATAACTAGACCTGTAGCCAACACTGTGAAAAGCATAAAGTCAGTGGTGTTACAGTGCCAGAAGGTTGACACCAATAATTGGCGATAGGAGGATTTGCGTGTAATGTTTCTCTGCATGCTTGGTCACAGGTATTGCGTAGTTGGCACTCTTTACAGAATTGCTGAAATCTGAGACTTCTCAAAGACTTTTGTTTCAACCTTTGTTTTCAGAAGGCAAGGATTGTGTTACATCTTTGTCTTCCTTACCTATGGTCTTCCTTGGGTGGAAAGTTATCAGCTGGAAAGCTTCATTGTCTTTCCCTCTTCCTCTTTTAAACATACAACCCAAGAACAATTCCTTATTCTGTAGGCAGTGTCTGGAGAGGGCCTCCAAAACATGACTGTTCTTCAGCTTCCCAGTTGAATTGTTTTATGAATGGGATAATGGGCATTTGCTTAAATTCAGACTTCAAGTGCTTTACTCTCAGATTTCTGAATGGTCTTTCCCAAAGAAAGTCCAGACTAAAGCAAACCCTACTTTAACAAGTGGGGAAAAGAAATGGAAAAAAGATGAAAGATAAAGAGCTCAAAGAATGGCAGCTGTTAGAATGAGAGGTGGCAATGACCAAAAACCCAGTGGGGTGAAGAGGGAATTAACTATAATAAAAGAAACAAGGGTTAAGTGACGTTTCAGAGGAAGATGGGGTAGATGGAGGAACAGGGCTTAGCTAAGAAAGTAGATGTTACAAAAAGGGTGAATATGAGTAAAGATAGCTTCGGGAGGGTTGGAGGTACAGAATTTGTTTTGGAATATTAGGATATGGTCATCCCTTCCCAGGATGGAAGTGATTGGAATGGCTAGGTCAGGCTTGGAAGTTAGATTGCTGAGCTTCTTAAAGTTAAGGCTGGTGAACTACTTCTCTCTATATCTATAGGCAATAACATACATATATATGTGTGTGTGTATATACATGTACACACAGGCACTATAGATACATGTGAGTATTTGTGGTTATAACTCTGTGTATATACATTATATATAAAGTTGTCTGTTGCATTTCTGGTACCTTCTGATACCTTGGACTGATCCTAAGGCACACATGTAGCAAATAATATGACTGTAATTATTCACCAGAATCTCATGCTGCTCTGTGAGAAACGTAGTAACAGAACTAAGAATTGCTTTCTGGCTTGCTGATTCCAGTGTTTGGCTTGAATTTGCCAATTTTATTGAACCAATTAAAACACTAATTAAAGAGGTTCTCCTACACAGTAGTTAACAAGTAGTTAATGACCCTGTTTACTATTGCAAAAAGCATGAAGCCTCCAGTGTTTCATAATCTAAGATGGCTTTCTCTGCAAGGCAGGTGCTAGCCACATGTAGCAATAAATCGGGGGTTTCAAATGAAATAACCAGTTAAAATTAAAGCCAGATTGTTTCAATTGTAACTGGTCATCTCTGTAGGATGTCAGTGTGATTGTTTGCTAGGTTGCATCTGCGTTCCATATGGCCATCTTTTATCATCAAAGTAAGGGGTTTTTTTTAGTCTGGACTTTCTTTGGGAAAGACCATTCAGAAATCTGAGAGTAAAGCACTTGAAGTCTGAATTTAAGCAAATGCCCATTATCCCATTCATAAAAAAATTCAGCTGGGAAGCTGAAGAACAGTCATGTTTTGGGAGGCCCTCTCCAGACACTGCCTACAGAATAAGGAATTGTTCTTGGGCTGTATGCTTAAGAGCAAGAGGGAATGAAGCTTGTTAAAACAGTGGGGAAGGATAGCTGCTCATCATGAGTTTGCTTGCAAAGATATTCTTAGTTACTGTGTTTCCATTGTGAAGTTAAACCAAGTGTTGTCTTACCCCTGTAATTTCCAATTTGCTTGGAAGATTGCAAGAACTTAGCTTAAGTCTTCCTTGCCCTGCAAACTGTCTATGCTGAATTAAATACTTTTGATATAAAGCATGTTCTTTTATTAAATGTTGAGGCAGCAGCTTCCAAATTCTTGCAGCTGTAGCAGCATTATTTAATGTAAATAATTTAATATGCTGCAGAAGAGTAACCTGCATTTGCAGACGCAAGAGTACGTTGTCCCAACTCGGCTAGGCGGGGATTTACAGTCTCTGAACTGAAACTAAATAGCTTTCAGTCAGTTCATGGTATAGCTCTAGCTCCTGAAAGGAGGGTAAGTCTCCCTAGATAAGCAGATTGGGTGTCCCTTTTTTTATTAACATGATGTCCTACTAAAAAACTGGTAGAAGGCTTAAGTTAGTAGTAGGAAATTTTTATTATGACATAAGAAATCAAATATCTTTGTAATATTAAAACTTTTTCTTCAAACTAAAATGACATGGAAGACAAAGACAAGATAAATACTACGTGGTTATATGTTCCATGGAATAACTTTGAGGGGTAAACTGGCATCCTTCTTGTTAACAGAACGTGAGGAGGATGACAGCATTTTTCAACAATTCTAGTTTAAAATATTTTAGTACTCTTCATTCTGTAGTCCCTGAACTTTCATTCAGCTGTTGGTCCTGTTGGGTTTCTAACAGAATAACAGAAGCACTAGTCAGCATTCCAGATTTAGTAAAGACACTTTCATTTAGCGTCTGGTTTGTCACTTAAGTAAGTGACTGGATATTGTTGGATGATTTCAAGCTGTGCATTTGGACTTTTTGCCTTAAGTGTTATTTTAAACAAAACAAAAAAAAACCCAAGGTCTGAAAAGAGATGGATCATTAACAAAGACTGAAATAAACAGGACTTGAAAACAAATTGCCTTGTTGCTTACTGAGTAGTTAATGTCCTGAATATGAGTGAGTCTGGCCAAAAAGAATCAAATCTTTGTGAGAAGGAGAGCAAATCCACTGTGCTGTGTGACCCCAGGCTGCTCCAAGCGCCAGACATGCCTGTTGCTGGAGCTGTTTGTGCTGTTCTGCTGGTCCAGCGTGTAGCAGAAGTTCCAGGTCTTGTTGCAGTGTGAGTCTGAGTGAGGAGTAACTGATGGCTGTTAGAAATGTGCTTTTTACCATTTTGCAGCCTAAGAAACCTTTGTAAGTTAGGTTTTAAGTTTATGGTTTTTAAAACAGTGGTAGTGTGGTTCAGTGATTTTTTTTTTTTTTCCTTTAATGGAACTGGGAAGCTGAGCATGGTTCCTGTCAAGTGATGCCTGGCCAAGTAGATCACAGATAGGCTGCCATGTTGTCTTCAGGTTTGTGGAGGAAACATATCCCATATTTACATGCACTGACAATTTTTGTTTTTCTAAAAACCAAAACCTGGAAGATCAGGCTTGTATCAAAGCACTGTGTGCAGCCTCTTGCATTATTTAAGAATGTTTGCTGCAGTATTGAGGAGATTATCAAAGGCAAAATTTGGGTCACATAGCTTTGTTTTTCTAATTTGCTTTATAAAACGTGCTGATGGAAATTGTAATCTAAAAAGAATAGGAATAACTGAGTGGGAAGAGGTAGTAGAATACTGAGAGAAGACTGGAGGTGCCCAGCTATCAGACACGTATTCAGCTAAACTTAGCACACAAGCTGAAAGCCTGTGTGCCTGTAGGTACCAAAGGTAGATGAGAACATAAAGGTACTGCTGGCAAAGGATGCTGGAGGGAGATGGTATGCAGCATTATCCTTTTTTTTAAAAAAAAAAAAAAATCTGTAATCTAGAACAGTGGTGTAATCTCCTGTGCAGTGATGAAGACCAGAATTCTTTAATGTGGCCATTGGTTTGGGCTTGCTTTTCCATCTTCCCCAACCTGATGGAGGTGGCACTTGATTTGCAGATATTGTCAGTGCTTATTATCTCTGACATGCAAGGAGCAATGAGGTCTGTCCCCTTAGCAAAGTGTTGTCACTTAAAACAGTTCTGAAGGTTTCTCTCTTGCCAGAGATGAGTTAGGGACAACCCCCACCCCCCCCAAAAATAATCTGCTACATTTTGCTCTTTTTCAAATGCAAAACTGACACATCTGCAAGTACTTAAAGCTTGTGAATTGCTCTAAAAATGTCTGCTGCAGAAGGTCAGTCATGGGTCTCCAGTGGAACACCAACAGTCAGAGGACCCTAGAAAATGTTGACGTTTGCTCAGTGAACTAGTGTCAAGCCTGTATGGAAAACTGGGGTAATGTAGCTGCTTCTGCTTTTCCTGCTGAATGAGATGTCTGTGAAAATTAGTTTGATACATTTTAACTTCCTTTTGTTCTTTCTGTATCATTTTTCATGATTAAGAAGAGACTTGAATTGTTTATAGTAGCAACAGCTGATTAAAATAGATGTTGCTTGAGTACAGCTTGTAAATTGGAATAGATTCAGTGGAAAAATGTAGTCAAAATAGTGTTGTCTTAATAGTAAAAGCACTTCATAATTACTGCTTGTGGTCTAAAATACGTGTCTTATAACCTGTTTTGATGCACAGATAGCCTTTAATAAAGTAGGCTTTCTAGAACTTCCATGGGCTTTGTCTCTCCTCTAAACACTTCTATTTTTTACATCATGCTTTGGAATGTGATTGCTCAAAATCGGCACTTATGGACAAAGAGGACAAGAGACTGGCTTTTTCACATCTCTTGACTTTTTTGGACCTGGGTTTTAATTTTCAAAAGGAGGATGGGGATGCCTGCAAGTGCAGAGAAGGAATGGGAAGTTTTAGATAGACTGTTGCCTGTATGTATTTTGATAAGCTGCCCAAAGTGGAAGATGATCCCAAAGAAAATGAATACTGAAAAGGGATCAGAACTAACATATGTGAATTCTCATGCCATTCTGTAGCTGAAAGGTGTGATATGAACACTGGGTATTAAAACAAGACATAGTGTTTTGTTCATGTGTTTGAGACCCGTTCCTGTGATGCAGTAAACATGCATTTCTTCTGCAAACATGCTGAGAATAAAGTGCCTTTTCGTTTTCTTTTTTTCTTTAAGATTGCAAAGGTGGATTGCAAAGAAGTACTGGACATCATATGTAATCTGGAATCTGAGGGACAAGAAAACACTGCATTTATTCTTTGTACAACATACCTTACTCACCAGCTTCAAACAGCAAATGTGTATTGCTCTTGGTAAGTAATAAGTATTACTGCTACTCTTAACTGTTCCTCACTGGCTTCACTGTAAGACAATTGAGCTAATAGAGTACAAAAATATGTAGAGAAAGAAGATACGTCTTTAAATTGAGAAGTGTATCAGACTGAGGTACTTTCTAGATAATTTGTGAAAAGATAAATAAGGACTCATTACAGCAACAGAGCAGTTGAACAAAAGTAATGTTTAAATCATTTTAAAATGAAGCAGCACTCATATTGTTGGCGTTAACAGTAATGCTTCGACAGTATAGTAGCTCTGTAAGCAGTGCTGGATCAGTGCTGTCTGGGTTGATACTAAACCCCTAAGCTCTGTGGTTCCATGAAGTATGTTGTAATTCAGTTCTTCCCTCTTGAATACTTAAACCCATGAGAGTTTTGTGCCTCTTTTCACTTCTTCCACAGAGATGTAAGTAGTAGGAGTGTGCAGAGACAGCACCCTTTACCTCCCCCCTGCCCCTGAGAACCTTTTTATATTTTTTGTAATTTCTGTAACTGAGAACTGTAGTCCTAGATCTTGGCCAGATTGTGACTATAAAACTTCTCTGCCCTCTTAAGTGGCTGGAGATACAAAGCTTTTTGCATCTCTGTTTCAGCAGTGGCAAACTGGTAGATCCAAAGCAGGGAAGCTCTTTTCTGCCCCTTACAAAATGGATTTGTAGTTTTGGCTTTCAGGTGTAGTTTTCTCCTGTTTAAATGCTGATCTGGATAAAACTTTGTTACCAGACATCTTGAGTATATCATGGGAATATGGATTCTCTCAGCTGTGGCATTGTTCATTTACTCCACATTTTAAAGCCATTAAGTTCTCATAGCACTTAAGTGTCAGCAGGATGATTGATAGTTTAGCCTGGTCAGTGTGTACCAGAAGGCCAGAAGTGTTTACATATTGCTTCTGTTGCAGGCCAGAAATGTCTTTTTGAGCAAAAGCATACCTTGTAGTGAGAAACAAACTTGTGGAAGACTCAAGAGGAGAGAGTCCACCGCACTTGGAAGTTCTAAAGGCTGACTGTTTCTCACTACTGAAATGTGTCATTAGAGCCGTGTCCAAAGAGATACGAGGCTGAAGTCCACCCCATGGTCTCTTTTAAAAGAAAAAACAAAACATACAAAAAAGCAACAACAACAAAAAATCCCCAACAACTAACATTCTTTCAGGGTGAACTCAATGATTTGCTGTTGTCCAAGGAAACTTTATAAGCAGTTCTATCTGAAAGCTGTATCCCTAGGGTGAAAATGAAGAGAGTTGGACTTCATGTGTAGCTGAGACTTTTAAACTATTGGGACTGGAGAACAGACTTCAGTGATGTAGCATTTATTGTTCCAGAATAACACCTCTCTTTTTGTGACAACTGTGGGTAGATTTGTTGCTTGCAGTATGAAGACTGAACTGAAACTAGTTAGAATTTGAATGAAACTTTCAGGTCCTGTAACTTGTGTAACTCGTCTAACCTGCGTTTTCTCCTGACTAGTGAGTCAGGAGAGATCAGTTAGAGCTGTAGGTTTCTCATCCCCATGTCAGTCTCGGCTGTGATGGGGCCTACCTAAGGCTATGTCTACACAAAACATGGTGCAGCTGTAACATGAGTAGGTACTTCCACATCAGCTTTAAAACTGGCTAGTCTAGGTGACAAGCACTGAAGGCTTGAAGATACAAATGTTAGTAGACTCTAGTAACAGGTATTTTCCTACTTAGAGAAGGTGTTAGCAGGTGTGTGTCACTCATGCTGAAGTCACATCTTTATGTCTACACTGCTGTTCATAGTGGTTGTTAGATGGAAGGTGCTGGTTCAAACAGTGCTGCTATGTCTATGCATGCCACAGTTGCCCCCCCTGCTGCTGTCTGGACAAACTCCTCAAGTTCCAGCTGCCTTCCCCCAGGGACGAGACAGGAGAATGAAGTCTTCTGTCTAACACTGAAATTGTATAGGTGTATAAATTCAAATTCTAGTACCGTGCATAGCACTCCTTGTATGACAGAATTGCACACAAAGTGGTCTGTACCCACTGAAGAGCAAAGCTTCCAGGGTGCTGGAGCCCAGATTGAAGTTCGCTTTCTGATGGACTCCTGTCCTGTGAAACTAGTGTAATACTTCTTGACTATCAGATTACTTTCTCCCTTTGAGGCTGTACCTTTAAGTCTGTTTAAAAAGTCCTGTTGCTTGAAAATAAGGATACCTTGCTGGTCTAATGGTGAACTGCTGTTTGATGGAGCAGCCTTTTTATTGACCTGCACTTACTTTCCTTGTGGCAGATGCAGATCTAGTGATTATTTAGCCACAAGGTAGATGAATTCAAGTGGCTGATAATGACATAAAACTTTTAATTTGGAGGATTACTTTTGTTAGATCAGCCAGTTGAACTGATGAGGTGTGAGATTACACATTACAGGTGTAGTGGATACTATGGCTCACAAAAAGGAAGAGGCCTCTGCTCCATACAAACTGTGGTGATTACTGAAATCATTGCAGAGCTGACTTGAATCAGTACCCTGGAAAAGAGATAAGGTAATGTTGCTTTCTCTGCATCAGTAAATTGAGTTCAGTCAAAAGCATGACAAATGTCAGAGCTGGCTGGAAGGCCAGGCAATGTTGAGATGGACTTGCTGCAATATGTGTATTTAGCCTAATCCTACAGCTAAAACTAATGTGGAGGAATCACGTGCTGGAGGTTGCTTGCTAGCCATTATATAGGCTTAAGTACAGCATAAACATACACTTAAAATACTTAGTAAAATTGAATACATAAGCTGTGACATACTCCTTTCTGTGACCAACTGCTGGTTTTAAGGGGCAGCAATTGCTTAATTCACTTCAAAGAAGGTCCTGTCTGGTTCAGAAAGACAGGATTGTAGTTGAAAGGTCATTTTATTCTGCGATGCTTGATCTACTGAGGATTTGGACTCTACTTACAATTTTTCTAGCGATGTCATTAACACCTTTTGGATTTTGATTGTTAATAACAAAATGTAACTTTTTGTTGTGTATTTAATCATAAGCCTGCATAATTATGTTTCAAGTCAATAAATTATTTACATTTTAATGAATTTTCATAGTATACTTCTAATGAGCTATGTAATTTGATAGACCAGAACTGAATGGTGACTAAAACATTTACTAAAGATCTTTGAGAGGAGAGCAGGGAGTAAGAAGATCAGAGACCCTCTGGTACAATGTTGTTTGCAGGTCAGCTTCCCTTTGTGCTGTTAGATTCGGTCCAACAGACAAGCCCTAGCTTCCAAGTACTTGGAAGTGTTCTGCTTATCTGTAGGATCCTTAAATAAAATTGTTTCCTGCAGAATTTTCTGGATCATGTCCTTGATTTTTAGAGTAGCAATACACTGATGAAACATTTTCTGCTAGCCCCTGGCTGGCCTTTAACAGGCACTGTAAGCAAGCAGTGTTGTCTAATGCAGTCCTGCTTGCTGCCAGCCAACCATTCCTATTATTCTGCTCCATACCTTGCTTTTTGCATGACGAGTGAGGCAGTGTAAGTGATCCAGACTGAAAGTATTCTAGTTTAGACAAAGAAAATAACCTGTTAACAGCTGTGAACAGCAGGTGAAAGTGAGGATGCTTTTGAGGCTCTGTTAGCCTGGATGAGTGGCTTACATGAAGATGGAGGTTTAGTGCCATACTCATACTTGAGCCAGTCCTAACAATTTTCTGCTGCCAAAAAGTCGAAGATAAATTCTAGCCATATTGTAGTGCACAAGTCTGCCTTGTCTGTTGTTCTGGCTCTGGGGCCAGCTACCTGTAGTGAACACATTCAGTCTAACCCAGCCAACACTGTGTATAGCTTTCTACAGATTAATGCTTGATTAGTTTACCACGTGGTCAGACAAGTTCTAGCAAAGAAGTGCAACACTGGTGCTTCTGGAAGCTGTAAGCTGTTAAATCTGTTCAGCTGCAACATCACTGTCAGTCTAGAAAGGGAAAATCTACCTCCCTTCCCTCCTGTCCTCACTAGCATCAGGCACATGCCTGATGGCACAGGGCTAATTCTCCAGCACAAACCTGTTATTACTGCATATTTGGAGAGGTTATGCTATTTCATTAGCTTAGCTCAGCTCATCCTGTAGCCTCAAGTCTGTACCTCCAAGAGAAGATTAGTAAACTATATATATATGAGTTAGTGCTCTTGATGTGAAGCTTCATTTCACAGCTGAAGATGAAAGCAAACTTAGGTTTTTATTTTTATTCCTAGTGAAAATAGGAAGATTTTGCAATGATTGTTTTTGGTAATCATAAGATAATGTGTAATAAAGTATTTGCTGTGTTTGGAACTTGATCTAAGAAGTAGTGCTGCTCTGGGCAGTAGTTCTGAGCTAGCCAATTGTCTTAGTCTCCAAGGAGTCAGGCAGTTCATCAATCCATAAAATAATGTAATCTTTAGCATTAACACAAGTGGCATTAAGTATGAATTGTAGCTAGGCACAACTTCAAAAAACTTCTTTCCAGTCTGATACACCAGTAAGATTTTTTTTTTTTACTTCTAAGCATTACTAGATAGATGTCTGTCTGGAGTTCTTTCTGTGCTCTGCACTGCCTCACATCCATTTTGAAATGGAAAATTGCCCAGGTACTGTGAGTTGTCCTTTCTTGCCTTTCACCATCCTTGAGGACCCTTTCTAACAACATACTTCAACTTTGCAGAAAGGAGGAGTGGGATGAGAAAGAGAACAGGGCAAACACAAAAAGCTTTTTGGTCTGCCAAAAACTCTAAGGAATAAGGGATTATCCAGAGTGAAGCCCTTGTCTCACTATTCTTCCAACTCTCATCTATGTAAATGCACTGAATAGATACACAAAATGACTGATGCCTTGATAAACTATTTTTCAAATTTGTTTTGCTTCTGTTGTGATGCTGACTTAAATCTTTTTGTAATACTTTTTTTTATATATATCCTATGCTTTCCTTGCATAAGCTTCCCTTCATACAGTTCTTCCATGTTAGTCATCCTGATGTTCAGTCAAATTTTGCATTTTGTCAGCTTCATGGAACTAAAGGGCAGAAGAAAAAGTTGCTGATATTCTGGGTGTATACCTTTTTTTTTTCCTCTCTAGTTCTGTTTTATGATTTAAAATTAAAACACCTTGAACTATACTGCTTGTACATTAGGTTCTTGTAGGCCTATCTAGCTTTTCAGCTCTCTCTTCCTGACTATGAAAGGCTGTTAATTGAATTTCTAGGCCTTTAAACAAAACAAGCAAAAACCCCCAAACAAACCTCCCCCTCAAAATGTTACCAGGAAATATTGTCCATTTTTGTGCAATAAATTATCCCAGGTCAGATCCATAACAAGGCCTCATTCCCTTTCACTTGGCTTAGGGTTCAAGAGTAGGATTGCAATAATTCAAAGGAAGAACCTTGCCAATATTCAGCGTGAAGTTTGCTTAGGTGTGTTTTTCTTGATTTTTGGTTTTAGAGGTTATGACTGACCTTGCATCTAGAAACCGATATGTATAATTTGATGGACGGGGTGGTTAAGTTAGTAAAGGTGAAGTTTGTTCTACTAAAGGAACAGAAGAAGAACTTTTCTCAAGTGACAAAAAATCCATATCCTGTCACTCTGCTGCTTTTCTGTGTCTGTGGCACTTGTGATGGCAAAGCAATGCAAAGTGACAGATTGCATCATCCAGTGGCTGTGTTGCCTTGGTTATAATAAATTGCTTAACAGCTCTGTGTTCAAATGGTACAAGCAGTAAAGCACGTAACTGTGCAAAGACAGTAGACAAAGCCCTCACCTTACATACCCCTCATGTAACACTTCACAAAGTGTGTTCTGTTACAGGTATCTTAAAGTGCTGAGTGGCAGGTACACCATTTGGATGCAGGTATCAGCACCTAAGCTACTGTGCTATCGGGGGAGAGGTGGCTACTTTACATTACAATCCATCTTACCTATTTTGAATTTCCATATGAAGTTAAGGCTCTGCAAGTGTGGTGTTTTTTTCTTGTCTAGAAAGGAAGTCTGTGCAGCTATAGATGCCCGCTTTAAGCGAGAGAAATCCCATTGCCAGTGTCTTTCCCCATTAAATAACAGGAGATACACTGTGTTTTGGTCCGATGCCTTTTTAGGAATAAGGCACAGTAGCAGTTCTCTTCAGAAACTCTTGGAGGTGGAGACCTGATTGAAGCATGTGCTGGTTTTTAATAACACTTAAATTGTTGTGGTGTCGACTCTGAACTAAAGTATGTAGACTCTGGACATTGTGTATATCTGCAGTGTTCTTACATTCTGCTTTCAACTCTTTGCAGGGAACTGACACTTTTCTGGAGCAAACTGCAGAGAAGAATAGATCCTTCTTTAGATTCCTTTTTGGAGAGATGTCGTCAGTTTGGCATCATTGCCAAGACACTACAGCATTTATTTTTCTTGATAAGAGTCATACAATCTGAAGTAAGTAAGCTGCAGTCCAGAGTCTTCGGACACAGCTAGAACTGTTTACATGAATTTATGCTTTTCTTAATTCTACTGAACTGGTATGAAATATAGCTTGTTTCGATATTCATACTTTCTGATTAGGTGCCTAATAACTTGCTAATAAAAATCTCTGAAAAATGCCTGCCATCGTAAATTTGTGTCAGCTTGACACATTAAAGTGACCTTCAATCAATGTGGAATGGTTTGTTTGTTACTCTGAAAATACAGTATGACAGTATTTTGCAAACAAAGCATAGCTGTGTTTTCATCTGGTGCCTGTTTAGCACTGAGGCACAGCAGCAATTTTCTGCAGCATCTCTAAGAGATGTAGACTTGGCTGAAATGTCTCATGTTTTTGTATTCTGAGAAAATACCTTTTCCTCAAAATATATGATGCAATCACATCTGGACTTCCACCTTCTATTCTGATGTGTATCTTTAGAAAGTTGCAGAAAGGTCCAAGAGATGCTTAACAGTAATTATTATAAATTTATAATCTCTGTTTGGGGAGTAATGGAAAGTCTTTAACTGATCCATCTAGCCAGGAGGTAAATCCAGCATGCTCTTCATAAGCCGAGCAGAAGGGATAGCTGTCGTTAATCTGGGGAGTTGCTCAGTAGGATGTTTCTGTCTTCCTTTGATGGCTACTCTGACACTTGGAATTGGTTAGACTGAAATTTGCTGTCTGGTCACTATATGAGAGTAGATTTGTAGAGGGCAATTATGAATGAAAATCAATCAGGTGCACTTTCATGGAGGAAAAATAAGATAGCTGATAATAACAGGGTTTTAACTGTTTTAGTAATAGTATTACACAGATCACAGACCTTAAATTAGCTACAGGATTTTCTCTTAGGAATGTTGCCATTTCCAAAAGATTTCAGATGTTTCTTCCTGGAAAAACAGCATAGTTCTGCACATGTAGAGCAGAGTTTGCCACATGAACTTGTTTTATGAATGTTTCAATGAATGGTGCCCTCCCAGATTTGCTCATCTTTTTGCATTCTTATATGGACATGAGTCAATTCAGAGTTAAGGCATCAAATGGCTTAAGGATAAAACAGTCGAGGGGCCTTTTCTTAATTAAATTTCTATCCAGCTTCACACTTGTTTGCCTGGGAGTCTCTTTCACTGACTGGAGTTAATCCTGGGAACCACTTTGAGTTATCAAGTGTGATTTAAAAAGAGAAGAGCAAATATCAGCCCTGTTTTAGAGTCAAAGTAGAGATCAGAAAGGCTACATGATTGTCCTTTTTGACAGATCAGAGAGGAGAGTCTGGGACTCTAGTTTGGCAAAGGTGAATTCTGGTAGTGATTGCACAGAGAAATGTTTGATCCTCGTTTCTCTAAAGTTAGCCTATTTCTACTTTTAAAACATGCGTGAATGTGTGCTTTATATATAAAAGCATAGTACATTGTTAATTATATACCGGTTCTTTCTGTGTTTCCCTATTAAAATTTCTTGTGGGAAAATAGCCTTTTTTTATTGCAATCTAGCAAATTAACACTGTTATGAACTAAAGTAGTATTGCATGACTTCCAAGAGGTGGTACACAGTGAGTATAAGAGCTTACTAATTCTTTTAACTTGTTCTTAGTTCTTTTGGATCTTTACCATCTGAGGTGGTGTGGATGGGGTTGTATTAGCCACATTTCACCTCTCTGTGCTACTCAACTGTTACTTCTCTGTACTAATAATGACTAAATAGTTACTTCATGCGTTCAGATTCTTTATGCTGAAAAGTATGCTTTTGGAACAAGGTAACTTTCAATTTGGTCCATGTAGAATTTGGAATATATAATTTTTTTTTAAATCAGCATGTAAATAATATTTGTAGATATCTTCCTGATACTATTGAGCAGCACCTCAAAGTTGCATAGATTCCTCAGAAAATGTTTGGAAGTAAAATGCCAGTTATCTTCATCAGGAATAATTTCTGCTACTGTACTGCTTATGTTGCTGAAGGTTATTTTGTTTCAGGTTATTTAATTTCCTTATTACAGAGTACTGCATGTTCTGAATTAATATCCTGTGTGGATGATGTGGGAGAAATGTATATGGAAGATTTACACCATTTTCTTTTACACATCTGGCTTAGTTACCATCTAGTGCCTCAACTAGTTCGTGTGACTCCTCCCCAGAGTGCACTAAATGTGCAGTGGCTCCCCTCACTTGAGAAGTAGAAGAGGTTCCTCACATAAAATAAGCTACAGCTTCTTAGAATACGCTCAGTGACTCAGGCACTTAACACTCAGAAGCCTGAATATGTTCTGAATGGGCTGTCGTCTATGGGGTGTTCTCATTGCATGTTTTTTTCATAGAATAGTTCTAGAGAGAATATATGTATCAAAGAAAAGTAACATTTGTTTTGTAGCTGTTTGTTTATGTTTGGTTTTTTTTAAACAGGCAGAAGAAGCAGGACTTGCTGTATCTGTTTTGTTATGTGTGAGAGCCCTTCAGATCAGATCAAACGGAAGTGATGAAATGAAGACGTCAGTATGTAAAACAATTGCATGCCTTTTACCAGAAGACCTTGAAGTTAGAAGAGCTTGTCAGCTCACAGAATTCTTACTTGAGCCAACTTTGAGTGGATTTAATGTGTTGGAAGAGCTCTATATGCAACCAGATCAAAAATTTGATGAAGAAAATGCACTGGTTCCAAATTCACTCCGCTGTGAGCTGCTGTTAGCTTTAAAAGCATATTGGCCATTTGATCCTGAATTTTGGGACTGGAAGACTTTAAAGCGACATTGCCTTAAACTGTTAGGGAAAGTAGCTTCTGATTCTGAGGATGATGCAAGTTGTAATATGTCAATCAATGAAACCGACATGTTAGAAACATTCTTTAGTGACTATGATGAGACAAAAGAACATAAATATTATGATGGAAAAGACACAGTGAGCCACCCTAAAGAAAAAGCAAGAGTTAAAAAACCAATTGGTTCGTCAGAAAGATACCAGAGATGGCTTCAGTACAAATTTTTTTGTGTCCTCTGCAAAAGGGAGTGTATAGAGGCTAGAATACTGCATCATTCTAAAATGCATATGGAAGATGGTGTTTATACGTGTCCAGTGTGTACAAAAAAGTTCAAGAGAAAGGAAATTTTTGTACCACATGTAATGGAGCATGTTAAAATGCCACCTAGTAGAACACACAGACCTAAAAAGAAAATAATACTGAAAAAAGAGAGATCACCACAAAAGACAACATCTTCCAGCAGCCCACCCCCAGTGTTTCAGGAAAAGTCACATCAGCCGCAGCTGCCTGAAAGCTTTGAAAATGACACACATGAATATGTCACATTCAGCCAACTGGAAAACTGCCAGCTGCAAGACAGAGACATCTACCCATGTCCTGGAACAGATTGTTCTAGAGTCTTTAAACAGTTTAAATACTTAAGTGTACATCTGAAAGCTGAACATCAAAACAACGATGAGAATGCGAAACACTACTTGGATATGAAAAACAGGAGAGAGAAGTGTGCTTTCTGTCGCCGACACTTCATGACATCCTTTCACCTGCGGGAGCACGAGCGTGTGCACTGTGGACCTCAGCCGTATATGTGTGTGTCGATGGATTGCTATGCCAGGTTTGGGTCAGTTAATGAGCTTCTCAATCACAAACAAACACACGATGATCTTCGTTATAAGTGTGAGTTAAATGGCTGTAATATTGTTTTCAGTGACTTAGGGCAACTTTACCATCACGAGGCACAGCACTTCAGAGATGCGTCATACACCTGCAACTTCTTTGGTTGCAAAAAGTTTTATTATTCAAAAACTGAATTTCAGAATCACCTTGCAGTGCATAATATTGAAGTGTCAAATGGGGAAGTGAAGCAAACGCTAAAACTTGAAGAGTCAGTTTCAAAAGACAAACGCAGTTATCTTCCAGAGTCCCAACTGCGTGAACAATCTGAAAATTCCAATCTGAATAACTTGGATCCCTCAGGCTCTCAGGGAATTCCACAGATTAAGGAAGAAGCTCTCTCTGACAGTGAAGACCTAGACAGTGAAAGTAACTGCAGTCTTCATGGTGGGGACCACAGCGCAGATGCTGCAGTAAACCAAGGCCAGGTGTCTCCTCTACTGATTGAAACAATGGCTCACAATCAGTCTGTTCCAGGCTTTCGCATGTCCCAGGAAGGAGTCTTCCATCCAGCAGATGTGAAACAACAGTGTTCCAATGTGGCAGTTTGCTTCGATGAAAAAAAACTTTCCTGTGGTTTTGAAGGCTGCTGTTCCACACACAAAAATTCCAGAAGTATGCAAAAACACCTTCGCAGGGCCCATCCATATAGCTTTAAAGGTAGAAAAAATATGGAAATGAAAACTAAAGACTTTCTCGATCTGTTGAGTGATGCTCAGGACAGTAAATCCCCTACAGATATTAGTACAGAGTTAGGTCATAATTCAGATACAAATGTTGACTCTCCAGAAAGCTTGTATTGTACTATAGATGCTAAAGGCAGCAATGGCCTGAAGGAAGAAACCTGTCCTTCCTCCCCAGAAACATCATTTCATGATAGTTCTAAAGATTCAAATATTGAAGATAACATGTTGGAACTAATGTTAGGCTTGAAACATCTAAGCTTAAAAAATTCTAACATTCAGAATTCTTCAAGACACAAGCCTTTTTTGGGCTCTTTACAGTCCTATTCATCTAGGGATGCCAAGTGCCCTGAGTCAGTAGATGAAACTACCTCAAAATTTCAGCTTCAAGAGCAAGATAATTTACCCAGCCAGTATCTTACTCAGCTGGCAGCTAAACCATTTTTCTGTGAATGTCAAGGATGTACGTGTGAGTTTGTGACCAGAGAAGCTCTCTTAATGCATTATGTGAAAAAGCATAACTATTCAAAGGAAATGGTTCTTCAGTTAAATATGTTCCAGCATCGGTACTCACCATTTAAGTGTCATATTTGCCAAAGATCATTTACAAGAAAAACACACCTTAGAATTCACTATAGAAACAAACATCAAATTGGCTGTGAGAGGGCAGCTCACAAGGTATGTTCTAATGAAAAATTTGATCATGTAGGTTTATGTACAGATGACATGCATAAAAATAGCACTGTTCCAACACCTGTCTGTGCAACCAACGCTGAATTCAGTGAACATTCAGACCACTCTGAACAGCTGTGTCATCCTAAAAAGGAAGACTGTAGTTCCGAGACAGATTTGGAGTCCAGTGAAGAGACAGACAATAATGTAACAGGAAAAACATCTAACATAGCTTCTCTGGACAGTCATAGGGAAGAACTGGAAGCAAGACAGGGAAGAGGAAGCAAAAGAACAGTTGCGAAAGGAAACTTATGTTATATATTGCATAAGTACCACAAACCATTTCATTGTATACATAAAAGTTGCAACTCAGCATTTACCAACCAGAAAGGTTTGATTCGCCATTATAGGACTGTTCACCAGTATAACAAAGAACAGCTCTGCTTAGAAAAAGACAAGGCAAGAACAAAAAGGGAACTTGTCAAATGTAAAAAAATATTTGCATGCACATACAAGGAGTGTGGTAAGCGTTTTCTATGTTCTAAAGCTCTTGCTAAGCATTGTAGTGACTTCCACAACGAACACTTAGATGATCAAAAACTGCTTTCTGAAGCTGAATCTGCAAGATTTGCTTGTAACCAAGCCCACTGCCCTGCTGTATTTTATACCTTTAATAAGCTTAAACAGCACCTAATAGAAGAACATGCCAATGAAGAAAAAGTAAACAAAGATTTTGAAATCCATTGTGACCTTAATGGCTGTGATCGAATTTTCACAAATTACAGTCACTACTCTCAACATGTATATTTCCGACATAGTGAATATTATGATAGTCTCTTTGGAAATCAGAAAGAGGAGGAAGATAACCAAGATAAAGATAAAAATGAACAAAGTTATGTGAAAGACAGTATTGACATAAGCAAGCAGAATGGGAAGCAGTCAAAAGAAAAACCTAAAAGAATTAGCAGGAGTAGAGAAAAACATTTGATGAATTTCAAAACAAAAGAGGAGGCCCTACAAATGTGCAAAGAGAAGTCTAACCAGACCCAGTACCCTTGCATGGTTCAGGGATGTCTGTCTGTTGTCAAACTGGAAAGCAGCATAGTGAGGCACTACAAGCGCACCCATCAGATGACCAGTATGTACATAGAGCAGCGGCTTCAGAAACTCGTGGTTTGTGTTAAATGTGGCATCATGATTGAAAAACAGTCCTGCTCCGAATCAGCTACAGACTTGAATAAAAAAGGTGTAAAAGTTAAAGAGGATAAATCGGCTAATCCTGAGTCTGTGCAGGAAAGTGAAAAACCTCTTGTTCCAAATACTGACTGTGATCCTCAAGATGTAAGCAATGAAGACCAAAAAAGATGTCCATCGAGTAGTGGGAGTTTTGATGGCAGTGCCTTTATGTATTCAGGCACTTTAAAATATAACCACAGTTCAAAGAACACCTGTTTTGAAGAGCATAGCATCAGGGAGACAGATACGTGTAAAACTGAAGATTTTTCTGAAAATAGTGAAAAAGAGAATAGCTCTTATTTCCCTAGTTTACAATTAGAGTTGCCAAGAGAGAAAGACCCAGAAGGATGTCAACATAGCGCAGTTAGTCAAAATGCAAAAAGAAACGTACTTTGTGCTACGAAAGACAAATTTCAGAAGCCTCCAGTGTCAAAACCATTTGATTTAAAGACATATAAACCAATGGGATTTGAGTCTTCATTTTTAAAATTTATTCAGGAAAGTGAGGGGAAGGATGATGATGACGATGATGATTTTGATGAAGTAGTAGAATGGGAGTCTCCTGAGCAGTTGCCGGTAGATAAAACCTTGCAAAAAGAGGGAGACAGTCAAGGGGATGCACCAGTAAACAACTTTGTAAATGACAAAAATGTAATCATAACCCAAAATAATCACGGGCAGCTAACAGAAATCCAGCCCTTGTTGTCAGAATCGTCATCTGCCCCTTCTTTAGAAAATTTGAGGGCAATCTTGGACAAGGCGCTAACGGACTGTGGAGACCTTGCCTTAAAACAGCTTCATTACTTAAGACCAGTAGTTGTTCTTGAAAGATCCAAGTTTTCCACACCCCTCATAGACTTATTTCCGACAAAAAAGGCAGATGAGCTTTGTGTAGGAAGTACGTAAGTAGTTTTGCTTAGAGCAGATTGCCTCCACTACTGCTATATGGGGAGAACTTCAAATTAGAACAGTAATTGTTACAGTACACACTGTTTAGGTTAGTTTAGACTGTTTAATTCCATGAATGTATAATATCTGTCAAAAGTATTGGCCAAGTTAATTTAGCTCCCCACTTTTTTCAATGGACTATGCTGATTTTGGTGCTATTTAACACATCAGAATTCTGGGGGCTTCCTCTTGAAGGGTAAATGTGCATGATTGTATATGGAACAAGTACTAGGGTACCAGGGTTTGGGGGGCGATGGAGTTATTACTTGACTTGAATGTGCACCCTAGGGTGCTTTGTGTAACATATTGTACACTACAGCATCTTATATTTTTTGAGTTATGAGTTTCAATAAATTACAGTTTTTCACCCATTTGTTTACTGTACAGTAAATCTTTAATGTGGTTTACTTGTAATTGAGTTTGGGACCATTCTGAGTGTGTTGGACAATGTTGCTTAAGTTTTATGCATTTGTAGATAATTTATCAGACTGATGAAACAGTATAGATACAGAAAAGTAAAGTATTACATTTTATTTTATAATATTCTCTGTGCTTTTTTCAGACTTGAAAGGATTATAATTAGTACAGGCAGAAAACACTTGCCAGTTAGAGATGAAAATGTCCTAGTTACCTTTCCCTTTAAAGGAAGAAGGTGCTTCTGAGAGTGTGTGGTACAGCATAAGTGTTGGAAGAGCATTGCCAGACTTCTGAGAGAGTTGTGTCACATGAAAGTGTCAGTGCACATTTTGGGTTCCATGCTTAGCTCTTTTGAGAATGAATAAAACCTAGCTGGAAGATTCACCAGAGGAGTAATCCAATATTTTAATATCTGTTTCTTGTTCTTCTGTGTCTCATTTCTTGCCATACTTCTGGATACATCACGAGGCCCAGAATCTGTTTCCCCTGTGAGTGGCATTTCCCAGTCTCCATGAGGATGTTAATGAGCAAGGAGCAGTCACAGCTGCTTATTGATTGAGGACTTGAGTTTTGTTGGGGTGTTTTGGGTTTTATACTGTGATCTGAAAAGTAGCAGTTGAAATGTAGAAAAGTTGGGGAAATGTTGTTTAAAACAGACCATGAATATTGGCTGGGTGCAGGATTGAAGAAGGCTGTCTAAAAATCTGTCTGGAGAACTGTGTTATGACTAAAACTAGGCAGAAATGGCATCTTCATACTACACTTACAAACATTATTTGGGCATCCTTAAAATAAAAGTTAAATTAAAAGTTGTACACCAAGCAGAAGTTGCATATCCTTCCCTGTCACTTCCTTTCTCTAAACTGTTAAGCTTCTTTTGATGAAAAGAATATGGTGCATGAATATTCTCACTAGCTTTTAAAAATGGAAGCTCGGGTCAAGAGGTTAAATACTGCAACAGGGTCAGACACCTGAAGTAGCCAAAGAGTTATCCAAACTGATTTTTGTCTCTTTAAAAAAAAAAAAAAAGTGTCTTCCTTTAATGTCAGGTTTCAGGTTCAAACATACTTGCATCTTCAGGATCTCAAAACAAAATGAGATTAACTTGTTAATTTAATAAACATGACGACTGCTTCAGGTAAGGTGCCTAGAGAGATACTGGCACACTACTGGGTTTTTTGAGTATCCCACAAAGCAATCTGTCCCCTCCCGTGCCTAGAGAAAGAAAACTGGTCAGCAGGAATATTAAATTCATTGAGGTTTTGAGCCTTCAGTTTTGGGTCAAGCAGCTGTATTTCCACTAAATAACCAGAGCTTCAAATATGACAGTATTAAACAATTCAAGCATTTAAAATACTTATTTTGAATGAGAGAACTTAGATGAGAATTCAGGAATGAAATGAGACAGAAAATATGTATGTATGCCACAGACCAGACGGGGTGAGACAAAGGCAGCGTGCAAGCTTTTGCTTTGTCTGGTCCTAATCTTTTAAAAAGGAGTTTTGATGTCACTGATGGCTTCCTACAACTTAAAATGCTGTGAGTAGAGTCAGGAAAATGGAAATGATTAAATGCACAACTGATGCTTCAGGTGGTGCTAAATTAGCTGAGTCATAAGAGACCAGTAAAGGACTTTCTGCATGGGGAATAGCAGAGAAATGGATTCCACCAAAGCAAGTGTCTACAGACTTAAAAGGTAGGAGGCAGTTTTGTGATGACTCCTGAGGCTAGCTGTGCCCTCTTTGAAGGGAACGGAAGGCTGCGTTCCTGAGAGAATCGCATCGGATCTGATGCTGCCGCTCCCATCCGTGAGCACACGCTGATGGACATTACTCTGTGCAAGGACCTGAAGTTCTCGAGGGGCCCGGGGGCAACTCTGTTTTCATAAGAAATTTGCCAGGTAGTACTTCTACATGTTTATACCAGCCAGAAACCAGAAGAAAACTTAAAAATGGGATTTATTTCCAAGGTGCTGCTTTATGATGTAGATGCAGCTTTTGGTAGATGGGGTATTTAAGGTGGTATGTTGCAAGTAACGTAATCTTAGGGGTTTTTTACAGTAGTTTTGGAGTAGTTACAATGTCTTTGCAAACCTGAAGGCATTTTCATTGGGGTAGTTGACAGTTGCTTAGCTGACAGGTGGAAATTTATTAACTGGGCTAACTGTTGAGTGTGATCTTTCTGCCTACATATACAAGAAAACTTTTCAGAGAAGATTGCATTTATTCTTTTAGACTTCATTCATACATCATTCACTAGATGTTCCTCTAACAAATACTTGAGGCTCTTGGAGAATAGAGACGTTGCTGGTTTTAGAAATGCTACAAACGGCACAGCTCCACCTGCAGCTCTGAGCTGCTCCCCCCATTGCCCATGCTCTATTTTGCACATGCGGTAACCTGAAGCTGGCTGACATTTCCCTTTGACTCCCAGACCAGTTTCCTTCTCTTTACACTTGACTGATACTCAAGTTTGATTGTACTTTAAGAAAGTTTAAGTTGTTTTCTTTCTTTTCTGTTGTTGCTCAATAGGAAGCTATGATCACAGATTCACACCTCATGGAGTTTGTGAGTTAATTATTTTTATAATTAAAAATGTTTTGGGACCACAGAAGTTGTCCAGAAATAAGGAACAAAGGAGTTTCCGCCTGGCATGGGTGAAGCTTTTCTGTGTAAAAGATAAAAACTTCACAGGATTTTGCCTAGGCCTGATGGATAAATTGCCCCATGAATGAAGGTTTATTGCCAATGTCCATCTTCTCCAGTGTCACTCCCAGTGCATCTGCCTGTTCTGACACAAACACAGGACTGGGTTCACTTACCATTGACTGCCAAAAGCAGCAATTCAAAATGCAGGTTGCTTGGAGGTACTGTGTGACCAACAAACAAAATACAGAGTGGTGCAGCTGTGCAGAGCTCTCCCTTTGGAGCGCAGCTTCCACCTTCCTTCTGTCAAGCTCCCAAATTCTGGGTCATTTTAAAACCATGACTTCGTTTGCGTTTCTTGTGTACTGCTCATATAAGCTCTGCTGCAAACTTGCCACCAAAGAACTCTACAAAATACAAAATTACCTTTATGCAATCCTGCTGTGTTTAAGCTGTGTATTAAAGTTCTTCAGTGTTCAGAGAAGAGGGGAGACAAATGAAACCACCTTGCCTTTGTCTGGCCCTGTCACATGTTAAACCTGTTCTCCCCTCAAGTTTACAGCTGGTGCCTTTGAGCCCTTCTGCTCTCCTGACTCCCCACAGCAGTATTCCCCCAATTTTTTTTCCCTATGCCCACATGCATTTGGAGGGGGTGAGGGTGGGATAGGAGAGCTGTTGCTCTTCCTTGAAAATGTCTTAAGATTTATGATTATAGGGCAGGAAGTAGGTAAGGGATTAGTCGGGCTGCAGTGCAGTGCCGGGGGGGGATCTGGCTTGTCCAGCTTCAGTGAATCACTGGAGCTTCCTCTAGGAAAGGAGAACAGTGACAGCTCCCCGAGAGGAGCACTGACTGCCTTGTCGTCTGTGGCAGGTGGAGTATTTCTTATGGGAGGACATAGCAGCTTACAGAAGAGATAAGGCTGGTTTTTCTTTTATTTGACAGGTCATTCTGCTCAATAGTCACAAATGGTCACTGATAGAAAATGAGAAGATTAAGTTGGTGTTATTTTATTAAAAGTCAATGATTAAAAATCCACAGACAAGTTCTGTTATACTTTAGACTGGTAGAAACAAGATGAATGACTGATACTGTTATTTTAAGAATTAGCTAAAAAGAGCATTCCTGAACACCCTTACTGTGTCTCTGTCACGTTAACAGAGCTGTGCTCGGCGGGGTGTGTGTGTCCCCAGTACCGCTGTGGCAAGCTCTGCACATCTCAGCAGCACCTGGGGTGTCTTCACTTAACGTTACAGGTATCAATTTGAAGAGAGTGTTTTGGCTCTATATAAATATCTGTTTCCTTGTAGGGCTCTGTAACTTTATACTTCCCAAAACATTTTTGGTTTATTCTGGTTCAGAAAGGCGACCAGCTTACCTTCAGCATGAACTGGGTTAGGCATAAGAAAGGCTTAAAGTATTTTAACACTGAGTTCTTCAGTCCTTACTACAAAACCACGTAAATGTGTGGGCACAGGAAGGGAGAGGGGGAGAGCAGGGGATTGGTGCTCTGCTTTTGATGGCAGTGCTGATACAAGGCAGCTTCAAATGCTCACAGAGGTGAGTGAGGCAGTAAATGTCTCATGGGTACCTAAAGGAGTCTCTGCTGCTCTGTTCCCAGCTGTGATCCCCTGCTGCTTCCTTTGTGCCAGCTCTGGGGCTTCTGTGAATTTCTTTAACTCTTTGAAATGTTAGAAAACAAACCAAGCAAAACCAGCATACAGTTAAGAACCTTCCTACCATAACAGCGCAAGGAAATAGGGCTGCAACTCGAAGATAGAAGTTACCAATGCTGTTGGGGCTACAGTTAGTGTGAGTTAATGTGATTTGTACCCAGCCCACTGACGCCCTTGCTTCCTTGCTCAGGCCTGCTCTTCACTTGAAGTATCATGGCATCTCGCACCTCGATTTCCCAAACTCCATATCCCAGTCCTCTAAGCAGGCTTCCCCTCTTCTATACTCTGGTCTCTGTACTCCTGTTTTCTTCCTGTGCTGTAATTCACCTCGTCTTCCTTCACTAGAAAACTCAGGCTTCATCTCCTTACGCAGAAGTGCAGGTCCTGCCCTTTGCTTACTCAGTGAGAATGGAATTGCCAAAAAATAGCAGCTCAGACTCTGCAGTCAGAGCCTTCCCGATGTGAACACGCCTGGCTGTGCTCTGCAGTGGTCCCCTCTACCCCCAGTTTCTTCCACTATAAGCTGTCACGGTCTTTCACAGGAGTAAATTACTGTTGTGTGCCAAGTTATTGCTGTCTCCGGGATGGTCTGTAGCGGCTGCTTATCTCAGTGGCAGATCTTGGTGGCTTGGCCAGAAGGGGCAAATTACCTTGAATTCTTCCTTTTTTTAAAAAGAACCCACAGATTTATAGTTCTAGGAGGAACAAAACTAGGCAAAGATGAAACTGTGCAGCTACTATACACCTATCTGTGATGAGCACAAGCTGCTGCACAAGTGTCAGCACTGCCCGGGAGTCCCGGGAGCACCTGAGCAACCAAGTGGTGCCCAACAGTGCAGACAGGGTGGGTTTTCTCTGGGGCCCTGTGCGCCTCCTCCTTCAAAAGGGAGGGTGTTGTGTCGTGTCCCTGCAGCACATACACTGTGCTCCAGTCACTGAGCTCGGCTCTCTCCAAGAGTATAATGATCCTGCTTTTCCCCAGCCTATTTATTTCTTCTGGGCTGCCAAGGTTATACCAGGTCACCTGCTGGATCTTTGGGACTGTGAGAAAACTTGATTAATAAACCTGATTAACGCCTGTGCCCTGATGCCAGGCCCAGAAGTGCCCTTCCAACTATGCTTTCCTTCATGGTCTGGTTAACATTATGTTGATGGATTTCAAGCTGATGCAAAGGGAGTAAGGCACCCTTTCTCTCTGGAGTTCACTTGCCAGATCTCTGAGAATGGGCTCCCCGTGGTCACGGAATCATTTAGGTTGGAAGAGGCCTGTTGAGATCATCTCCCTCGCCCCTACCTGCTGCTCAAGCAGGGTCAGCCAAAGCAGGTTGCCCAGGACCACGTCCAGACAGCTCCTGACTATCTCCAGAGATGGAATATCTCTGCAACCTCTCTGGACAACCTGTCCCAGTATTTGACCACTCTCACAGTAAAAAAGTGTTTTCTTGTGTTCAGATGGAGTTTACTCTTGTCCTGCCAGTGGGCACTGCTGAGAAGAATTTGGCTCCCTCATCTTCATTCTCTCCCATTAGATATTTATACACAGTGATAAGGTCCCCCTGAGCCTTCTCCAGGCTGAACAGTCTCAGCCCTCAGCCTTTCTTCATATGAAAGATGCTCCAGTCCCCTCATCATCTTCATGGCCCTTCACTGGACTCACTCCAGTAGCTCCATCCCCCTCGTACTGGGGAGCCCAGCCCAAGAGGGCCACTCCAGGTGTGGCCCCCCCAGAGGGGAAGGATCACCTCCCTCGACCTGCTGCCAACACAGACCCCTGTAGATGTAACTCTCTCTCGCTGTGGCTGAGCTCGGGATCCCTCCCGTGTACGTGCACTAACAACTCTCCAGACACCAGCTGGCACCACCGGGACTGAGCGATGCACCAGCCGGGATTTCCCCGACACCAGCCCCCTCCCCCTCTGCACCCGGGGAGAGGCCTCTGGGCAGCGCCGGGCCCCACACGACCAGGCTGCCGGGTTCGCTCCTCGCTGCCCCCCGACACCGCCCGCAGCCCCCCGCAGCTCGCCCCCGCCTTGGCCAAGCGCCGCGGGACCAGCGGGGCCGCCCGGGCTACCGCGGGGCCTCTCCTGGCCGGGGCCTCTCCTGGCCGGGCCCCCCCGCCCCGCCCCGCCCCAGCGACCCCAGCAGCGGGCTGGGCCCGGGCCCGCGGCCTTCCGGCGGCGGCGACCGCCTCAGCTCCCTCCCGCCGCTCCCGGGGCGAGGAGGCGGCCCCGGCCGCTTGCCCTGCCCGCGGCGGGGGCTCCGTCCGCCCGGCCCCCCCCGGCCCTCAGCGCCCGCCCCCCTCGCGCGGCTCCTCCAGCCGCCAGGCGGCGCCGCAGCGGGGCCGGAAGCGCGGACGGGCGCGGGCCATGGCGCTGCCCGCGGAGCTGTGGGCAGAGCTGCCGGCCGAGGGGCGCATCTTCTGCTCCGTGCTGCTCTTCTCCTGGGCCGTGTACCTCTGGGAGGCCTTCCTGGCGCACCGGCAGGTCGGCGGGGCGGGCGCCCGGGGACGGCGGCTGGGCCGGGCCAGGCCTCACGCGGCGGGCGGCGGGCCGGGCGCGGAGCGGGGCGGAGCGGCGCGGCCCCAGGGCCGGGGCCGAGCGGCGTGGGGACCGGCTCGGGCTGTCGCCTGCCTGGGGAGGGCTCGGCCCTGTCCCCGAGGCGGCGGGGTCGGGCCGGGCCGTGTCAGCCCCGCTGGCCGCAGCCGACGCGGGGGAGCGCGGTCGGAGCGGGGGAAGGGACTCGCCGTGTCGGTCGGTGCCCCCGCGGGGGCTGGGGGGGTCGGAGCCGGACGGCCGAGCCCGGCAGCTCCGCCGAGCGGGGTCCTGCCCCCCCGGCGCCTGCTCTGCTCACGCTGGGCCCTGCTCCGGGCCGCGGGGGATTGCTGCCACCCGCCGCCCCCCCCGGGTGAGCCCAGGGACCTTCCCGCGGGACACGCGGCGGTGAGTCCGGGAGGGTCTGAAGAGGGCGGGTGCGGCGGGGTAACCGGCAGCCCAGCACCCACCCGCAGCCCGATCGTTCTCTCCCAGGGCAGGTGAGAGAGCAGGAGGAGCAAAAATGAGAAAACTCCTGAGTCAAAGTGAGAACAGTTTAATGAGAGAAGGAAAGGGGAAGAAATACCCGCAAGTGCTGCAGAGGCAGTCGCTCCCCACCTCCCAGGAGCAGGCTGATGCCGGGCCTTGGAAGTCAAACCCTCCCTCCCCTTCCTTTTTTCCTCTATTTCAGTTTTTATTGCCGAGGATAACGTAATACAGCATGGAGTAGCCCTCTGGCCAGCTGAGCTGGCCTGGCTCTGTCCCCTTTTAGCCTCTTGCCCACCACCAGCCTGCTCAGGGGCAGGGAGAGGGAGAAAGCCAGGACACTGGCTAGCGGTAGCCAGAACACCGGTGTGTTATCGGCACTGCCTTGGCTCAAATGCAACGCACACCACCATGCAGACTGCTGTGAAAAAATTAACTCCAGCCCAGGCAGAGCCTGCCCAGCCGGGAGGGCAGGAAGCAATGCTGGAGGCTCCTCAGCCTCAGCTCAGCTCAGCCTGGTACTCCGGTCAGAGGAGGAATGTATTTTGGAGTGACAGAGGGTGGGAGTTTTCCCTTCGAGAAGGGATAAATACACTGAAACAAGATAAGGCAGTGGATGGAATAAGGGCTTTCAGCCTTTAAAAATTTTTAAGTGGTGAGTTCTCCACCAAAAATGAAATAGCAGCTCATTTATGCAGTCACGTCATAGCTATGTTTTGTAGTGAAGTGGCATGGTTTGCAGGGGAGGATCTGGGGTTTAGTTTCAAACTCTGCTTGGTCATTATTGTGCAGTAAGTCACATCCTGTGGAAAAATGAGTTCGAGAAAAATGAGAAAAATGAGAAAAATGAATAAGGCAGCAACCCAGTTTCTGGTTATAACATAATCATTATGCTTCATTTTTATATTTGGAACTTGATAGAAAACAGGAATTTAGGAATATTTGTAATTTTGTGAGTTGGGTTTTGTTGTTTGTTTTTTTTTAACTTTCTGTGGTGGCCCATGGGATCATGTTGTGTGTTATTTTTAAATCTTATTTATCTCCCTAAAAATATTGGAGGTAGACTTTAAGTTTCTTTTTCAATTTTTCAGAGGCGGGTGTATAGAACAACAACGCATGTACCACGGGAGTTGGGACAGATCATGGATTCAGAAACATTTGAAAAATCTCGTCTGTATCAACTGGACAAAAGTACTTTCAGCTTTTGGTCAGGCCTGTATTCAGAGGTTGAGGGCACTGTAAGTACCTGAGCGGCTCTAGCATTCATATGATACTTTTAATATACTTAAAATGTGAAATACTTTGATTCTTAGTGATCCTGTGCAGCTGCACTGTTGGCATTCTGGTGTCTTACACTGAAATTTGGAAGGCCTGGGATTCTGTGTTTCTTGTTTGTGCCTGGATTTGCCATATAAAAAGGAGTAATTATTCAGAGAACACATCATTTCTCTGTGCAGTGCTGAGTCATACTGCACAACTACAATGTATATTATAGTATTATGTTTTAGTGGCACAGCTGACCTATTATGGTTTCCCCTGCCAAATAATTAAGCAATATTATAATTATTTTAAATTATTACAAATACAGACCTTTTTCTGTGTTTGGAGGGATGCAACTACTTTCATTTTTAGATAAAATATAAGTAGAAGGAAAAGCCTGTGAGAACAGGAAGAGTACCAGTGGATACTTCTTAAGTGTAAGAACAATTATACTGGGTGAGTAATGTTTGCGTGTATCAAAAAACAGAGCCATTGAGTTAGAACAGAGTATTGACGTGTGTGATACACAAACAGTTTTACGAGGAACCTTTTCTGCTGAAATGCACAGCTGGGTCAAAAAGGAATCCTGAAATGCCTGGCATTGCAAAATATAATTAGAGTATGATCTACGACATGATGAACTTGAGGAAGCAAAAAGGTCAATTACAAAAGATAATGAAAACAGTATTGTAAAAGAGTGTAAGTCATGTATCTGTACAGCTGTGATGTGAAACCAGCACTTCAGAATTGTGGCCCCTCTTAACTTCCACATTTCCTGATCCCTTTGTGCAGCCTAACCTGTACATTGTTTCATTATGTGTGAACTTATGAAAATGTTGTTATACATGTGTCAGTACAGCTGTTACACTCTTCTTGTTGGGCTTTTTGGTATGCTGAGTAGAACTCAAGACAATTTTTTGTGTGAATTTGAAAAACTTCTGGTTTTGACTGACTTTAGAGGCAGTATTTAATTTGAAAAATGAAGCTGTCCTCCAACGGTGGATTAGTGGACAGAGTGAGATGGTGCCACCTAGCAAGTGCAACAAGTCAAAAGGTTCTGAGGCTTTATCTTGATTCCAAGAGTGTTAGCCAGAACAGCTTCCCTTGTTTTTAAGGGAAATATACACGATTGGAATGAGCCTCTTTTGCCACTGAATTTAGTGCCCTGCTAAACAAAGAGCCATATCAGCAGTCTGTGCTTATCTTCACCCACTATTGTTGTGGTCCCCCATAACATTCTGGGGGCTAAATTGGAAAGATACGGGTATGACAGATAGACTGTTAGATGGATAAAGAACTGCCTGGATGGCTGCGTCCGGGGAGTTACAGCCAATGGCTCAATGTTCAAGTGGAGACCAGTGGTGTCCCTCAGGGGTCCATAGTTGGATTAATACTATTTAATATCTTCATCAACAACAGAGACAGTGGGACTGAGTCCACCCTCAGCAAGTTTGCAGGTGACACCAAGCTCAGTGGTGCAGTTGATACGCAGGAGGGAAGGGATGCTGTCCAGGGTGACCTTGACAGGCTGGAGGAGTGGGCCTGTGCAAACCTCTTGATATTCAACAAGGCCAAGTGCAAGATCCTGCACCCGGGTCAGGGCAATCCCCAGTATCAGTACAGACCTGGGGAGGAATGGACTGAGATCAGCTCTGCAGGGGAGGACTCAGGGGTACTGGTGGACAAAAAATTGGGTATGAGCTGGCAATGTGCACTCACAGCCCAGAAAGCCAACCATATTCTGGGCTGCATCAAGAGAAGTGTGGCCAGCAGGTTGAGGGAGGGGATTCTCCCCCTCTGCTCTCATGAGAGCCCACCTGGAGTACTGTGTCCAGCTTTGGTGTCTCCAGTACAAGAAAGACATGGGCCTGTCAGAGCACGTCCAGAGGAGGCCACAAAAATGGTCAGCGGGCTGGAACACCTCTCCTGTGAAGAAAAACTGAGAGAGTTGGGGTGGTTCAGCCTGGAGAAGAAAAGGCTCTGGGGAGACCTTCTTGTGGCCTTTCAATACTTAAAGGAGGCTTATAAAAAAGATGGAGAGAGACTGTTTACTAAGGCCTGTAACAACAGGACAAGGTGCAATGGTCTCAAACTAAAGAGGGTAGGTTTAGATTGGACATAAGGAAGAAATTTTATACCATGAGGGTGGTGAGACACTGGCACAGGTTGCCCAGAGAAGCTGTGGCTGCCCCCTCCCTGGCAGGGTTCAAGGCCAGGTTGGACGGGGCTTTGGGCAACCTGGGCTAGTGGAAGGTGTCCCTGCCTGGGGCAAGGGGGTTGGACCAGATGATTTTTGAGGGTCCCTTCCAATCAGACCATTCTGTGCTTCTGTGATTGTGCCAGTGTAGGAAAAGCACCGCCTTTGCTTTCTCTTGTGACCTTTTCTTTCTGTTCTGTCCCTGTTACTGTAATAACAGGTCCACAATGATTTTGGCAGCTGATGGATCTGTTAAAGGAGTTAGTGCATCCAGCTGTCTTCCACAAAGAGCTGGATGGGTTTTGTGAGCCACAAAACCCTGGTGCTTCCTAAGCAGCAGTCAAAACCAGTTGCTAAGTCATCTTAGATTGTGTTGTTCCACTGTTTCTGATGGTGATAAACAGCAGGGAAACAGTTGTGTCTCAAGCTGCTGCTGCTGTTACTGAATTGATTGTGGTGTTCTGCTTTTTGTGTGGCAGTGACACTGATGAACAAAAGCCAAGGCAAAAAACATAGAATATGTGAGTTAAAGCTTCCAGCTAATGAATTGAGCATGGGCCTGAAAAAGCACGTCTCAGAGCAGTCAGCTGAGATATTGTATGCCCCATTCTACTGGTATCACCAGTCATTTTCATCTTCTGAAGGAGAAGTTAGTGTCCCTACTTTGACTTGGTGGGTTGTGGTCTTGGGATTCTGTATCCCTGAACTTGTGGAATTTGGGATTGTCCCAGGAGGGTTGCTGATAGGCCTGCAAGCTATTGGACGTCCCAGCTTTGCCTGCGTTCGCAGATTTGCTACAGAGGTTGCAGAGCTTCGTAGAAGCAAGGTAACGCTTGCAAGTCCAGTGGCTCCTACAGCTCATTTCTTCATTATGGCTCCATTAATAAAAGTTTTGCTTAGCTAGAGCTAAATAATCTACAACTATATAGTTTCCCTGATACCCAGTCACCACTGCAGAAGGGTTTCTTCATCAAGTTCTGTAGATCGTTTTACATGACTTCTCTTGGTGCTGGGCATTCGCTGGGCACTTCCTTCTTTGCAGCATTGCCATGGACTTTTGAAAGGCTGACACTTGTATAGTTTTCTTAAGGAATTTTATGCTAAAGTCGCAAAATTTGTGTTTGAACACTCAGGTCCCATTTGGAAGATGTAAGGGAAGTATATCATAGCCAGCTGTGAGCTTTGGAAGCTCTCCACAGCTAGTCCTCTCTGCTGCCCTTGTGTTTAGAACTCCTGTCATTTAAAACTGTGTTCCTTGTTAACACACTTCTTATCTTCCCTTCTCCCTAGGAAAGCACACCCTCAGGTTTCTCTGATTATTTTGTTCCTGCAAAGGGAAAATTACACTTGAATGGAAATTCCAACCCCCCACACCCACCCATTATCATCCCAGGACAAGAGGTTTTCTTGGAAAACTGACAGTTGGAAAACATCCTTATGGTACCTTTTTTTGGTATGTTTTAAAGATCAGAAAAAAAATCTAGGTAATAGCACTTTACAAACTGCACTAACTGGTCTAAAAAAATAGGCAATCTTGGAGGCATATAAAGCTGCTTCTGGTCAGTAATGTCAAGTACACACTGAAAAGCTTGGAATAAAGTTCAGAGCTGAATTAGCAGCTAGAGCACTCGGAGTGATAAAGTAGTCATTACCTTTGGAGTAGCCCAAATGGTAGGGACAGAGAACTAGCGTGATTGTCTTTTGAGATAATAGCTTGTGAAACATTGAGAACTTCCAGCTGTGTACAATGGATTTAGCAGAGACACTGGGTATCCAGCTCACATTAACCTTCTGTCTGCTGCTGCTGGCGACACCTCTAGGCTTGATACACGTCTTCTTGGATTTTGAGAAGTTATTCTCAGTTGTGCTGAATTCTACTGGCTTCACTTCAGACTTGAAAGAGAGCTTGTGTTTCCAAAAAAAGCTGCCTGCTTGTTCCACTTACTGTGATCAACCTAAGAAAAAAAAAAGTCATAAATATACAAACCTTTTCCCGCATCCCCTTATGCTGTCATGGCTGCAGCGTATTTCCGAATAGGGAAAATACCTCCAGTCTGAAGGCTGCAGCAGTGGTATTGTAACTAAGGCCATTATTGCTCATTAGGTTTCGGACAGCTTCTTCGTACCTTCCTCATTCCTGAGGCCAATTGTATGAGGCTCAACAAGGCTCAGGGCTGGGTCCTGCACTTGGGTCACAACAACCCCACACAACGCTACAGGCTTGGGGCAGAGTGGCTGGAAAACTGCCCAGAGGAAAAGGACCGACAGCCGGCTGAATATGAGCCAGCAGTGTGCCCAGGTGGCCAAGAAGGCCAACAGCACCCTGGCTTGTGTCAGGAATAGTGTGGCCAGCAGGACTAGGGCAGGGATCGTCCCCTGTACTCGGCACTGGTGGGGCCGCACCTTGAATTCTCTGCTCAGTTTTGGGCCCCTCACTGCAAGACAGACATTGAGGTGCTGGAGCACGTCCAGAGAAGAGCAGCTGGTGAAGTTGGTGCAGGGTCTGGAGCACAAGTCTTGTGCGGGGCGGCTGAGGGAACTGGGGGGGTTTAGTCTGGAGAAGAGGAGGCTGAGGGGAGACCTTATTGCTCTCTACAGCTAACTGAAAGGAGGTTGTAGTGAGGTGGGTGTTGGTCTCTTCTCCCAAGTAACAATCTATCCAACAACAGGAAATGGCCTCAAGTTGCACCAGGGGAGGTTTAGGTTGGATATTAGGAAAAATTTCATCACTGAAACAGTTGTCAAGCATTGGAACAGGCTGCCCAGGGAAGTGGTTGAGTCGCCATCCCTGGGGGTATTAAAAAGATATGTAGATGTGGCACTTGGGGACATGGTTTAGTGGTGGACTTGGCAGTATTGGGTTAACGGTTGGACTTGATGATCTTAAGGGTCTTTTCTAACCTAAATGATTCTACGATTCTATTGTACAATCAAGCTGATACCCGCCCTGATGTGTAGGGTACTTGCAGCTGCTTCTCTACATATATGTTCTCCTTTCTGTGATGTTGAGCTGTGTCTTTCTGTTTCTCAGAATCTGCCGTGGGTTTATCAGATTACAGCAGAGGTAAAGCGAGGTGGCCTCTGCTGTCTGGGTTTGCCACTTCCATAGAACATAAACTGCATCCTTTATTGGCTTTGGGAACTGCCTGAACTTGAAAGAGGCTGTCATGGCCAAAGCTGATGAAACTGGATGACAGTTTTTCAACATTTTGCTTTTAGTAGGTAGAAGTATGATTCATTAACCTAGCAAGTTAATTGAAGGGGAGATGCTGTGTTAGAATTACTTGTATGCTTTATTTCAGCCATTAATTATGTGGGTTTCTTTTTAACTAGTAAGTTGTATCACCATCATGCTAATAGCTGTCTTGGTTCAGGGATTGGTACTTCTGGGATTTCCAGCTCTGAAACTTACAGGTTACAGCCTGCAAAGGAGAAGCAAGCTTGCTTTGGTCCCTTCCATCTCCTGCTGGCTCTCAAAATGCACCCTAATAGTTATGTTATAACAGTAAGCCTTTTAAAAATAAGTAAGTAAATAAAAACCTGGTACTGTCCCTACTGGAACGCTGCCTACTTGGAAATGATTTTTATATATATAGTGATATATCACTTGCTAAAAAAGTACATGTGAAGCATTTGGAAGTCAAGCTGTTTAACAAACGCTACCAGCCCCTGCCTTGAACTGCAGTTGGCACTTGCTTCAGTAGCTCTGCCTCAAGCGTTTGTGTCCCGACTCGTCTGCAGGTTCCTTGGCAGCCTCTGTGGCAGGAGGCGTTGAGCAGGGCACAGGGAGGAAAGCGTGAAGCTTCTCTTAAAATGGTTGAAGCAGCACTAATACTGAAAGTGAAATTACAGCCTTGTTCTGAACGCCTTTCTTTCAGCAGGGAGTGCAGGCGAGACTGCCCCAGTGCAGTCAAGTTGCTGCATCTTGCATACTCCTCCTAGAGGTGGTATATTACACAAGCATAGGGCAAATGAGTTTTAAGGTCTTCTGAAAAATACACCTTATGTCTGAGTCAATATGGGAGCAAAGTCTGCAGTAAATAGGCTTGGAAACATTCTAGTATTTCCCAGCAAAAAAACCCCAAAACAACCTTGACCTGATCTCTACTTCTGTAAAGTAAAAATGAACCATTGCCAAATAAATATTCCAGGCTTTCTTTTTGCACTGCTAAGATCAGAGTGGGACAAAAATCCTAATCGTAAAACTTTTCTCATTCATCCTTGAAAGGTCCTTACCATGCTGAAATTTTAGTAGAATACGATGACAGTCTGTTTCATGCTGCCTCTGTGGTATGTGTTTTTGTTTTCAAGATGATTCTTCTCTCTGGAGGAATTCCTTTTCTGTGGAATCTGTCTGGTCGGATCTCTGGTCGTGCTGGGTTTGGACCAGAATATGAGGTAAGCAGTCTTGAAATTTTAGTGAAAACAGTTGGTCCACTAACTGTACTGATGTAACAATTTTTATTTTTAAGCTTGCATTTACTTAAATGGGATTTAGCTAGAGGTACAAATAGTAAAACCAACATATTTTCTGGTGAACACATTGGGTGAGTTTGAGAGCTGATAACAGTATGTGACTTTTAAATTAGCTTACTAATGTTAAAACATATGGATTTTAATGTTAAAAACATGCAAGTCTCAAAGCTGCTTGAGTCAAGTGAGGATGTGTGTTAGATTTTGGGGGGGTTTTTGTTTGGTTGTGTTTTTACTAATCCTACATGTGATCTTCCTGCACAGTAGAAGAGCAAGAAATTTGAGGCTACTGTTCAAGTTGTCTTTGTGCTGTGGATGAGGCATCTATCCAAATTCTTGTCCCAAATCTTTAGTTTTTATTTAAATCTGTTTCATCAGTATATTTTTTTCTTTAACATAGTAAACTATTCCAGTGATGGGTAATCTAATCATCACAAGCATGTTATTTCTGCGAATTTATCTAGCTTCATCTTCTAACCAGTTTCAGTTAAACCACTGAAATAAAATCTATTTTTAGCACCCAGAATATTAATGTTAGTACAGGTCAGTAAATATCAGATTATTTTTATATTTTTTTTTTTAGATTGTTCAGTCATTGGTGTTTCTGCTGCTCGCAACACTCTTCAGTGCAGTGACTGGTCTCCCATGGAGTTTATATAACACGTTTGTCATAGAAGAGAAACATGGCTTCAATCAACAGGTATTGCAGATAGCACTTATACTCACCGAGCGTCTTCAGTAGGTTTGGTTGCTTAGATGGACTGGTATGTCCATATCTGTGTCAAAGATCGTTAGTTTTAGGAACATTTCTACTCTCACTGCATAAAAATAAGAGCAGTGACAGTTTGTGACTGTTGCAGAAATACCCGTGCTGCTCCAGACTGTCTCTGCATGAGCCCATGCCTCTGAGCAAAGAGAAGTGTGTATTCTAGCCGTGAAACAAAGAACTCTTCATACCTCAGCTGTTCATTTTTGGATGGACTATTCTTTGCCCTTCATATGCCCTTCATGGGAAGTCTGGATCACTGCTTGACAGAGGCAGTTCTGATTCATGGACACCAAACAGCTGAAACAAACCTGAGAAATTACTTTCCTCCTCATTTTGCTTTGCTTATTGATTTCTCTTCCTAAGTTAGAGGATTCAGCTCTTTCATTTGTACTTCTGGTAGGTACTCACTTAATACCAGCCCTGGCTTTCTTAATTTCTCCACCAACTTAGTTTAACCTGTTTCAGTATCAGTTTCTCATGAGATGAGGTTTTTGTTTTGAGAGGAACCTCAATCTGGGACACATCAGTAGCCATTTCATGCCAGGGCATAAGACTTGTTTTCTGCTTTTGTACCTAGCTAGTGTTGTCTACAGTAGTTTTGGTTCCAAGTCTACTAGGAAGTGATCTTTTTACGGTAGAATGAAATTTGGGTGGGTGGCAGTTGTTGGATAAAGCTGTTTGGCTCATTTTAATAACGGTAGAGATGCTCTGGTATTTGCCAGGTTCATCTTCCAGTTTCTATGGAGGCAGGACCTAAAGAAGTGGAATCAGTTTGTTTCTAAACTCAGTATATTCCTGGTAAATTGATAAATTGATATTTCTTACTCCCTTTTATAAAACAAGTGAGAAAATAAGTGAGAGAAAAGGCTCTGAATGCAGTGATCCAGTGTGCAGCCTCTCTCAGTCTTTTTTCAAACAAACGTGTAGATCCTGACACATCCTGTATTATTTTGGTTCATGTCAATTATTTAGTGGCATACTGTTTTCTTTCCAGGGAAGCCCAACTACGAAAATTCTCACTACACAGTTTTGCCTTGACATCTGTGTGTATTCCTGGAAACTGCAAAGCTTGTTTGGTTCCCTTCCCCCACCCCACCCCGATGTTGTTCTAGTTAGTCATAAGCCTTGAGCTTGTGACCAACTCAGAACTCTTTTTATACTCCATCTAGCTCTCTAGTCTTATAAAAAACCCTTGTGCTTCTAAAAACATGTGTAACTCCTAAAAATCACTTTTTTCTCTCACCAGCAAGTAAATATTTGTGGGAATGATGACACACATGGCTATTCATATCCTAGGTGATTCTGAGCCATAGTCCTGGAGATCCCCTCTCTCCTGCAGACTTTACAGTCATCATACTGGCAAACTAACATCCTGCTCCTATCAAGGGAGGAAGGAATCTTCCCAAGTTTCCAGAGCATGAGTCGACCGACCTTTTCTTCGGGGAAATACCTGTTTGATGTACTTTGTTTGTTCTCTGGATGCCACTTCTGTTCTGTAGTCCTCAAAATTGTAAGGGCTGGCAAAGTCTCAATTCTTGCAATGTGCTTATGCCCTGGTCTGGCCTAGCCATCCTTTTGACATTCATAATTTTTAAATATGCATCAATAGCCATCTTTCAGTGTTTTCTCTCATGTCAATCCTGACTAGTTGCATCAGGCCTGCACCTTGATTGTCCCCCCTGCCTTAGTGAGGAATAAGTTCCATCTTGGTGCCAGATCTGCAAGCCCTTTATGTCCAGGACACAGAACTCCAAAGACTGTCAGTATTGAGACTTGTAAAGCACCAGAATTAGGGCAAACTGGCAGACTAGCTGATGGATGGAGAGCTTGACTTGATCAGGCCCTACCTCTGCAGAAGCAGCAGAGGGTCAAACACTGAACAGCCCAGGCTTCTTTACAACTGTCTTGAAGAGCTTGCAGAATCCATGTGGTTTCTTTGTGGGTTTTAAGGAGGATCCTGGGTATATCCTCTGAACATTTTCTCCTTGGAGCTGTGCTCTCTGGGTGCTTCACTGTTGTCAGTGTAAGCATTGTGCCTAATCAAATGAGAAAAGGAAGGCCTGGCACTGACACCCGTGGGGGGTGTTAAGTGCTTGACGGAGCCATCTGCATGATGTCTCTAACAAGATTTTTTTCACTGCAGTGGTCCTCATGCCAAGAACTGAAGGCTGAGTCCAGATCCAATCCAATTTGAGGTACCAAATGTCTTATGAACACAGTCAAATCTCCATCTTTCATTTCAGAGTGATGGGCTAGGTTCTTTAGTGAATGAGCCAAATTCACACCTGGTTCCAGCCCAGACTTTGGAATTTCCAACGATGATTCTCAGATGATCTTCAGGTACTCTTTTCTTCCATGGGAGTAGCTTGCTGAAAATGAGGATTTCTCTTGAAGTCACATCTGCCTTAGAAAGCAGGAAAGAGGTGGGGCAAAGATGAAAGACACCATGCAGTTTTATAGCTCTACTCCTCCTAGACTGTGGGGCTGGAAGTAAAGAAAGAGTTAAAATGAGAACTTGAACTAAATGGATTGTAGCTGATGTGTTTCAGGAAGTCTGGTGGAAACAGCACTGTCAGCACGCTTCTGTTCTTGTAGGTTGTATTAAGTGACTGTTTCTTCAGCTGTTTACTAAGCTAAAAAATGAAAAAGCTATGCAACGGGCCTTTTGCTGCCTGAGCTATGAAAGTAATAAAGGAAGAACACACCGTTTTGTATTTTGTTTTCTCTCTCTTGGATTGTACCAGTTTAAGAGTCTTGATCAAATGGAAACATTTTTTCCTTTGTCCAGGATGACCCACAGAGTTTTTCATGCTTCTCCGTACCGTTTTCAGGAAAGAAGCACTGCTTAGTGTGAATGAGAGCCACCAGTCTTGCTTTTCTAGTTACAGAACTGTTGGGAATATTAAAGGCAGGCAAGGAACAGGATCTTCTGGAGTGCTCCCTTTGTGTGGGCATGTGTTTATACAGTTGATAAACTGCTGATACTACTGGTCGCTCAGCAGGAAGGAATCACCCGAGCGCTCACTGTGTCATCAGAGTGAATATGGCTACATACAGAATAGTCTAAAATTGTGGGTTTATGTCTGATTTGTGTCTCCAATAGTCATAGAAGTCTGAGGTGCCTATCCAAATTCTTGCCCCAAATCCTTAGTTTTTATTTAAATCTGTTTCACCAGTATTTTTTTTCTTTCCAGATGAGTTCCATATCTTTAACGTAGTATGGGCTTTTTAATACAACCTTGTTGGGAAGGATCTTTACATAATAACCCCCTCACTTCTGTGCCTTGCAGATAGCTGTAAGTACTGAAGTAACAATTCCAGAAAGAGCTAGTTGGGTGTCTGATCATGTTGCAGAGTCACTAGATAAGATTCATTGAGGTAGAGGTTTGAAATTTCTGTTGCTTCTATTAAAGTTATGCTAATTTTAAACCCTGAGACAGCTACATCAGTAGTAACTGTATGTCAGTGAAAGCTTGGACTAAAATGTCTAATTTATATCTAAAAATCTTTAATAGGACTTCTGTATATTTCCAGTGAAGACAATCAGCTTCACTGAAGGTGAAGATGAATGGAGGCAACTGTTCAGAGACAAAATATTTTACAGTAACCATGTTTCTTTAAGAGTTTCCTATTCTCTGAAAATCCCATCAAGTCTAGAATGTAGATTGGCAAAGGAATTAAGGGACAGATAAGCTTAAATTTTTCTTTCCTCCTTTAATGAAGTACCTATGTGTAACACAAAGCAAGGGTTTGGGTCAGATCTTACTAAGGAAGAGTGCATCTGCGTGGGCTTGGAGTCCGTGTGGGTGTAAAGAGCCACAGCTACCAGGAGAGCAGGTGAAAAGGTTCTTCTGCCTTTTCTGAACTGACTCTTGATATCCTGATCATATCGGTCTTGCTGTTTTGCAATTTGTCTTACTTTGTTTCTGTGCATCCACTGAAGGGATCAGTTCATTAACCACTGTGGCACATCAGTATTTATATTGAAAATATCACTGATATCCTTTCTTTACAGACGCTGGGATTTTTTTTTAAGGATGCTATCAAGAAGTTTATCGTGACTCAGTGTATTCTGTTGCCAGTGACATCCCTTCTGCTTTACATTATTAAAATAGGGGGAGACTACTTCTTCATCTATGCCTGGCTCTTCACGTTAGTTGTTTCCTTGGTGAGTATGACAATATGTTTGGGTTTCTTCCAAATGCTAGCTTGCTTGCATGGCTCAGTGTGCTGAGGTTTAAAAACATAACTGAAAGGAAATGGAGAAAAATCTAAATCTCCTGGGAATTTTAGTGTCTACAAACTGTCTTGCTCTCAGTGTACTTGCTCAGGAATTGTCCATATTGTTCATATTAATTGTCCACATTAATGTGATACCTTATATTTTATCTATTTAATACTTGAATATCTTCATCACTTGAAAAATAAGCATTCAAAAAGCTTTAGAATAGATACTGGAAATACAGCAGTATGTGGTGGTAGGTTTTCCTTTTTCTTAAATCTAGAAAGGGCACAAAGACAACTGCCAGCAGTTTGACAAGACAGAACGTGCTTTGGTCAGTAATGTTTCTGTTGGGCTTTTCTTATAGGTTATCAAACACCAGTCCTCATTGCATGGCTTTGTATTGAGTCGAGGAGCAATTTTCCATTTCTGGTTCTGCTTATACAGCTGCTTTTATACACTGAATTGACTGAACTGACACTTTTATACACATTTTTGGGGCTTACATTAAAAGGATCTTTTTTTATGCATCATAAGAATTTGATGTTTTCTATTGTTACGATAAGATCCAAAGTCTATTTTTTTTCTATTTCAACATAGTGCTGTACTGTCTTTTTGCTCAGTATGCTAATTGTTGTTCACCCAAGGAAGAAATTGCAGAAGTACTGTGTATATATTAATTCATTTTTAGATTAAAAGAGCACCTTAACAAGTAAAAGAATTGTTACATTACAGTAATGTAATAAAGCCTGCCACATTAGCTTAACAATAAATTTGGGTCAATCAGTTCCTAATTCTCATGTCAAGTTCAGACTTTCTGGTTGAACTGAAGTGCATCATCAAGACAATTTTTAGGAATACCTGGGTAGGAAATCATGATTGTTTTCTTTCATGTCTTAAGTAAGCATTGCTTTTTATTTTTCTCTTTTCCTTTCCTTCTCCCTAGATTCAGACCACTTTTCTTATTGGACTTTCAATTTGTCAGCTTCCTTGCTAAAGCACAGGCATTGGCTGGCCACATTTGTACAAAAACGCGATCGTAATGCTACATGGGAGGCCATTGCAATTAACGCAGGAAGATCTTATTTCCCTCTTTATTTCCCAGTAGCTGCACTGACTTTCTCAGACATGGCAATGTAGAAGGAATTGCTCAGTTTAAATCATGACTGCAGAGTCTTTCCATGATCCTGTTTTTATGGGATACAGATCTCATTATCTGAGTTGTATTTCTTGCTTACTTGTATTTTTGCTTCATTGATGCCTTACATGTAAGTGAAGTAAAACCTGGTGGGTTAATGGATTTCTCTATGGCCACTAATTCTGGCATAGTGCAGTTACCAGGGATGTGTTTCTGAGGAACTCCATGACAATAGTAGGGGAGCAGAAGTGCCCCATTTAGGTGGTAACTCTAGCTTACAGTTGCTACTTTGGGTTCTTTCAAGCTTTTTTTGTTTGTTGGCTTAATTATACTGTGTCTCCTGTTGTTTTGTAGTGCTGGCTCCTGCTTTCTGTAGTCGAGGCATCCTTATGCTCTGACATCTTCCCTTTTTTTGTCTCTGAATGTATTCTGGAAAATCAAGTGTTAGGTCTCAAAAGTATCAGTTCACGTGTATTGAAATGTCTGTTACAGAAAGATTTGTGCAGACTCTGATCAATACTTCTTAAAAAATTGTTCTTTTTCTTTCAAGCTTTGATCAGGAGTATACTCTTAAATCATATTTCAGCATTTGAGCTACTGCTCTGTCAACCTGAGTGAAACAGTCCATACTTAAAATTATTCTTCTGTAGCCTTATTTGCAAAATTGGGGAGATAGTTCCTCATGTGATATCCAGTTCGTATTTTAAGTCTTTAGTCTGAAAGGCGTTAAAGAATTGCTTTTTCACAGAAGGATTAAGCTGAAATTAAAAAAAAAAAATTGGTAGTTTGATTGAAAAGAATTGAAAAGGATTGAAAGAAGATACAGGATTTTCTGAAATGGCCTGCCCTCATTTGTACACTGAAAGTGGAAAATTTTTTCCTTAGCTTCCTTTATACCAGTCATTGACTGCTTTTATTCCTGCCATCTTTTCTTTGAAATATATATTGTAAAAAAAGTTGTATGATCTCATATGAGAAACTTTCTGAACATCCATTTTATAGTCTTTATCGAGCAAGTTTAGTAGGAAGAAGAGATGTAGGTGAGTAGTACCTGGCACTAAACTTCAAGGTGAGAAGCAGAACATACTCAGCTGATACCACATTCCTTTCTCCGTCACTTTCCTATCATGAACTAGTAGTTCAGTTTTGCTTTGTCTCCCCCTTCCAGCTGAGCTGTCCATGTAGATTTTTCTTCCTGAGATCCTACAGATACTTTAGAAACTGATAAAACAGGGGTTGGCCTATCCTTTACACTGCGTCAGAGCTACAGACTTCTGTACTGAAAGATGATGTAGCAAGACCAAATGGCTCTTTTTGTTTTGTGGGTTTTTTTTTTCCTTCCCCCTCTCCTTTTTTTTTTTTTTTCCTGAGGATTAAGTTCATGCTCAGACAGTTGGTGCTTTTCAGACAATTGGCGTTTTCAGGTGTCTTGCAACCTCATAATGTCGTTGCAGCTTTACAGGGTGCTGATCATGGTTTGAGGCCTTATGTGTGGGTTTGAACAGTCTTTGACATGCAAAATAAACCTTAAGAGGTGTTAGATTTATCATTTAGAGTTTGGTTTAGGGAAAAATTCCAGTTGTAATCACATTCCATAACTCTGTAACTATAGTTAGAGTTGCATCCTTCTACCAGTCTGTTATGCCTGCTAATATCAAGGGTTTACACAAAGATCAGAGATGAAAACTTAAAATTAGTCCACACGTACTGCATGGTCTGAGACGTGTCTGGACCGAGACAGCTGATTTCTGCTCTATAAAATACCCTCTTACACTTGCTGCAAAATATTTGCAGAGGTTTAAACCCTTGTCTTAACAGTTACAGTAACGAAAATAACTTATTTTCTAATGGTGTTTCATATTGATGCCTTCACTTGCTATGACTTTGGAAAAGTCAGTTTCCCTAGTTTCAGATTTTATTGGACTGTTTCAACAGAACAGATACTTTCAAAAGTAAAGGTACTTGTTTTCAGTGGAAAAAAACCTGTCAAGGTAACTTCGAAGTTAATGTTGATGTCCATTTACCTCTTATGTTCTGTTCCTTTTACACTAACCAGAATTTAAACATTTCTTCAGTCCTTTTCTTTAAAATAAATACATAAAAATCATTTTGTGAAGGTTCAGAGTGTGAGGGAAGGGAGTTCAGCTTTCCTTCTCATCACAGTGTTATTCCAGTTCTGACTTTCTTATCTGGGCTGCATCTGCTGCCAGTTTGAAGAGCTGCAGGTGCGTTGTAGTGATTTTTGGGACATGGTTTTTAATTGTTGTGGACCAGAAGCATTGGGCAGTTCCTTAGCCCTGCTTACAACTGTAAGAAGGGGAAGAAAATAGGGGACGTGACATTTCTTGTCTGTTTTAGACTGTGGCTATGCAAGTTTGCAGAAATTTGAAGAAGTGGGACTTACCTCCTGGTCTTCTGCTCATTATGAAACACCTCAGAGCTTTCCAGAACTGGTGAAGTGGGTGGAAGTGACAACCTGTCACTGATAAGACCACTGCTTCTGTGGTTTGATGAACTGTCAGAGCAAAAGCACCATTTACACGAGTTCTGCTGAGGACTGTAGATTGTAGATTAATCTGCCCACACCCCCATCTTGCTGTTGAGTTGCTGACTGTCAACGGAGTAAGTAGTTGTCTTCATAGATGGGATGACCCATAGAGAGCCCTGGTATAGATCACACTTCATACAGGAATCTGCTTTATCAAGTGTTTTTTCTGAAATCATGCTCTTTTTGTACTCATGCTCCACCTTTAGTACTAAACACATTTGTATGCCTTGTTGTTAATATCTGAATGTGTTTGCAGGTGCTTGTTACAATCTATGCAGACTATATTGCACCTTTGTTTGATAAATTCATTCCACTTCCTGAGGGAGAGCTCAAGCAACAAATTGAAACAATGGCAAAGAGCATTGACTTCCCATTGACTAAGGTGTATGTTGTTGAAGGTGAGATTTTTTTAATAACAAGACTTTGTAACTTTGAATTTGTGGATTTTTAGCTTTGACTGTGGGTGCTGTAATAGGGCAGTTGCTTATGTTCCTCAGCTAGTGTAACACTTGTCAATGCCTGTACCATTTTCCTTCTTTTGCCTTGAGGTCAGGAAAGCGAAGGTGAATGTACAGCCTTAACTCAGCATCTTGTTGGAAATGTTGTCTTGGCTCTGTGGGATGGAAATACATAGCACAGTCAGAAATGGAAGCAGCAATCAAGATTCCATGTTTAGAACTTTAAACCAGAGGGAAAAGGGGTTTGTTTTTTTTAATCTGTTCTAGTCTCCGTTTAGCATTAATTGTCTCAAACTCCTCGTCCTCTTCTCTTAGGTCATGGAGTACAACATGGAGCATGCCAGCTGCCATGTCACTTCCTCTCCACTTCCATGTTCATCGAGCACTTTATTGTTTGACATTTCCACTGTTACTCATTTTGCTCCCTTCTGAATTTGATTTCAGGGACCTTCCCACATTTTCTTTTGGTTTTGTGCCCCACCTGTGAGGATCCAAGGTGTTTTTATTGCCTTGGTGGAAGCAGTATGAGATGGCATAAAGAGTTGAAATGGTAGAATTTTGTGGTAAGAGAGGGTGAGGAAGGCTTTATCTAGCTGGAAGCTGTGGCTTTCAAAACTCAGGGCTGGCCAGATCCAGCCAGTGCTCTGCCTCAGTGCAGCCAGGAACTACTACTATTGACATACTTGGGCCCCAAGAAACTCCTCTCTTTCCTAGCGAAGTTGAAGCTTTTCGAGCTTGAGAGGCAGTACAGAGGCTTGCCAAATAGGTAAGTTTTTCCCATATGCGTTGCTGGCTGTATCCTTGCTTTTAACCATGGTGAAAGTCCTGTGAGCCAATTGTTGGTACTCTGGCACCTGTGTAGTGTGCTACTGCACTGGCTTCTTCAGCACTTCTGCCTTTAGTGGCAGTGATCTGCAGTGGAGGGAGGCTGCCAAACCCCCATTTTCTTTCCTGCCATCCTTACGAGTGTTGAGCCAGCACCATTCCCTTCTGACATGGAGGACTGGATGTGTGAACATCTTTTTGCCAGTGTTTTTCTGCACTCTGTCTTGGCTCTTTGCACTCCAGAACTGACTTATTAGTAACTTGTGCAACCAAGTCCTTTTAATTTCAGGGTTCATTCTGTAACAGGCAGATTACAAAGGTTGCTTCTCTACCCACACTTAGTGAAGGATGAAGTTTTTGGATACGCAGATGACAGAGAACATTGCTACCCTGTGGCTGTTCAGATTTCTTCACTGAGAGGGGACTGGATACTGAGGCTTCATACTCTGACCAGCCTCTCCCTCTGTTGGTCTGTCTTGGTTTGGTGCTGAAGGTTGCCATGACCATACCATGGGTTGGCTTCCAGTGGAACAGTGGATATTTTGTGCCCTAAGAAGTTCATGCAGCTCATACATTTATAATGAGAGTTGAAGGCAAATGCCTTCAACTTGAAGTATCTTTCTTTTATTACAAAAACTAAAGAAATCCACCTCTTCTCTCATAGAGACCTCTTTCAGTCCTGATGTTGCAACAGCTCCTGTCCATAGGCAAAAATAGGCAAAGTTTTAACAGCTGCTTTGATCTAGACATATTTTTAATCAACTGTAACAGTCCATGTTCCATGGAAGGAGATGAGTTTCTTGGCCCCAAGTATATTGATAGTGGAAACAGTCCATGATTCACTTGATCTAGATAAAAGTAGCTGTAAAAAATTGCCTATTTCAAACAAAAATAATTTTGAGGGACTGCCTGATATCAGTAGTTCATCTCTTCATCATCTTCTTATCTGTTTCTAACATATTCATCCCTATCTGTTTCAAATCATCTTTGCTGGCACATTAGAAGAATTCTAACCCTATTCATGACAGGTCCTTTGCCAGGAGGGCAGCACATGTTCTATGCAGAATGCTCTTTCCACTCTGAACCTGAAATGGCGGTAGAAATTGCTTTTCTTCTGGATATTAGATGTTCAGTTAACTGCTCTTATGTTTTTAGTGATTTTAGTGATTACATGTTACAGATTGAAAAAATTTGGTATTGGAGTCAGTAAATGAGATCATCATTACTTAGATCATTTTAAAATACGCTTCAACCTGCGAACTCATTTGCGTGAGTTTGTCTACCGTTCATTTGGGGACTTTGAGAATTCCTTTGGAAGAATCTGCTCTGTGTAATATTGGATAGTCTTCAGTGCATGGGGTTATTCAAAACATGGTCTTTTAATGTACATTTTCCCCATCAGGTTCTAAGCGTTCCTCTCACAGCAATGCTTATTTCTATGGATTCTTCAAGAATAAGCGGATAGTACTCTTCGACACCCTCCTGGAAGATTATTCTGCATTGAACAAAGAGCCAGCAGAAGAAGACGGTGAGAATGAAGAGACAAAGTCTAAACCCAAAGTGAGTTTTGTTCATCATCATGTTATTTACATTAACTTCTTTGTGAGATATTCCTTTGTGTTTTCTGAATGTGTTTTAAAGGTCCTGACTGAGATGCTAAAACCCCAAACCTAATGATTTCAGCACAGAAGTATCCCTGAGCTGCTAATTGGAATTTCTGGTGCTGTGTGAGTGGTGCAGATAGCACCAAAGGGACTGTAGAAATCCACAGGGGTTTAGCGAAACATTGGTTCCCTGCACGTAAAACATAGGCCCTCCTTGTAATTGTTTGAATAAGGGATCTGTTCAGGGTTTTAGCTCGTGTTCCTTCTCTTGGGACTGCCACGCTGAAGCTTCCCTTTGAAAGAAATGTTTTGACTATCAGTGTGTCGTTTGTCTGCCTTTTACTACATGCAAGAATTTTGGTGCAAGAGGCACAAGGTGCACACACACGTGTACAGATTCCACATGTGCATCCTCCTCCACCCTGGTCAAGAACAGGGTGATGGCCTTTCATTGTCCTTTCTGTTGATGTGTGGAGAGTCTGCCAATGGCTTTCTGCTCTTGGCTTCAGGAGAGTGTAGGTGTGGTTAAAACTGATGGAATACTTTCTGAAGAGCCTGAAGGAGTAATTCTGAGAAGAAAGACTTGCCTCCTGCAGCCTAGGGTTAGGCCAATGTATAGATTGTTGTTCAGTCCACGTTCTGTTTCTTGTAACCATGTTGGTGGTGGGATTCTTTTCATCCATGGTTGGTGGGTGGGTGATGAGGGGAGGGGATTTTGGGCTCACCTGCTCTAGTCATAATGAGAATCATTTGTTCCATTTCAAGAGGTTCATCAGCTATGTTCTCAGTACACAAGCCCACGTGCTTGCTTCTGACTTGCTAATGTACCTTTGAAGGTACAGCTGTCCATCCTTCCTAAAAATAGCTTTAAGGCTGTCATAGCTTTTGTTGCGGAGGACAGGGACGTTGTTGTTAGTTTTTAAAGGAACAGTAGTGCCTTCAGAGGAAGGCTACGTGCTGAGTGTTGAAGGAAGTAGGGAGAGGACTTTGCTCTCAATTCTCCACTGGAAGTCTGTGGCTCTGAATGTCTGCTTCCATTGTAGTGCCTTTTCTTGAGTAAAGAAACAGGATGAGGTCAAGGGATGGTAGGAGAGAGTTTGGAAGGCAAATCTTCCAGCGTTCTTCCAGGTTTGCGTAGGCATGTCTGCATACATAGAAATAAGAGAGCACCAACTCATGGTAGAAAGCTTGTTGAACTTAAAAGTTTGTGGGTTCTTTTGTTAGTATCTTCTTGAAAAAGGCTTAATAAGAAATTATATGTGTGTAGCTGCTGGTAGAAGGGAACAGCCTGATCTAGGGACACTTAAGTGCCCGAAGGAAAAACAAACTAATAAGAAACATATTCAGTTGTGTTCAGTCATACCTGATACAACTTCTGCTTTGTTATTCCCTCAGAATAAGAAACAAGGATGTAAAAATGAAGAAGTTCTGGCTGTACTTGGTCATGAATTGGGTCACTGGAAACTAGGACACACTGTCAAAAATATTATCATCAGCCAGGTAAGTTATGAGAAACTGGTGTTTTCCTTGACCATTCTGTAATTACTGCTGTTTTTAAATGCCTGCTTCCAGATTTGTAAGTGTACGTTCACACAATATGCTCTGTGACAGGAAGTTGGTTTGATTTTTTTTCTTTGGTGTATCTACAGTGAACACACACTAGTGCCTTCTGTCCCCTCCTTGCTCCATCTGTTTGGTAGAAAGTATGTGTGCTGCCATTTTAATTCATCTCAGCAGCCTTGTGAAGTTGGGACGTATTTTTCTTGCTCTATAACACTACTTCCTTGTCTGAATCTCAGGCTCTTCTCTGAAGGTCCCTGCCTGTGTTAGGGATAGGATTGGATGGATCCTGTCTCCTGGCCTGCGCTGTTTGTCAGTGTCTCTGAGAAAGCTGTGTCTGAGCTTTTCCATCAGTCTTGTTCCTTGGAAAGCTGAGAAGGAGTGTGACTGAGCATTATGAAATCTGACACAGGAGGGCATTCTTACTTATTTAGATTGTATTCTCATACCTTGTGCACTGGTAAATGTGCCGTTCTGGGTACATGCCCAAACAGGGGTGAACATTGAAGCAATCCCTAGAGATTGCCCAACCTTGCCTTTGAAGAAAAGGATCTGGTGGTGTGTTTACTCGTGTATGTGCCTCTGGGTATTGCACAATACAAGGGAATTCCCCCCCCCTGCCCCCCAAACCTCCCACTTCAAATTCTTTTCTTTGCAAGGCACAGCTATGTGCCTTCTGTTAAATTACTGTCAGCAGTCTACTATATGCTTTGGTGTAGATCTGTCTTGTTCCCTGGGTATTGCTCATGTTTCTCTTCTCAAAGTTCCCAGCCCTTATTTTTTGTTGTTTGTTTCTCTTAGCTGCCCTCCTATGCACCATCTGTAACTCCATCACGTCTTTCTTGAGATGTGTGCACCATTCCAGGAATGCTCTTCTGTTCTTTTTTTTAAGGCTATTCACAAGCTTTTCAGGCTGTAAACATCACTGTCAAGCTCCTGTTTAAGAAAATCTCTCTTTCCATTTCCACATTGGCTTTTTCTTACCTATGCAGCTGAACACTTCAGGGAGGTCCATCTCACTTTCTGCTTTAAGGCAGTTACTTTCCAACTTCTGACATCAGTGTTGATCCCTACTAACCAGCAAGTATCATGATGCTTTTGCCACTCTGCTAACTCAAGTAACTTTTGTCTTTGGGTCCACTTTCTAGATACTATTATTTTGCTGGAATAAGTAGATTTTTATCTTCACTTCCAGAAATTTTCACAAATTTTTCTGCAATGCCTTCTACTTTTTCTCTTGTTTGTTTGCAGTTGCAGCCATCCCTCTTTTTTCTGTCTTGTGTGTTTCGATAACAAACAATAATCAGGCACCTTCCACATTACTCTAAAAAGACCAAACAGCCACTTGAATGGGTTGAAAAGTTACTAATCACCTTCTATAGAAAACTTGTAAGGCACCCAGGCAAGCACAGCGACGTACCCAGCGATGCATGGCTTAGATGGAAGGTAGATTGTTTCCAGAAATAGAAGCATGACACAGCACAACACGTTTTGTTTGGTTTTAAACTTTTTGGAACCTATACTTAATTCCAAGGAGATAGATTCTACCCTGTACTCCCTTTTCACTTATCTTACTATTTCATCTTCTTTCACTACTTAGACCTTTTTTTTAGCTCACTGACAGAAAATAGTGTTTCTTTACTGGATGCATTTACAGAGAGCGGGTAAAGGCCAGCTGTTTGTTCCTTTTTGTATATTCGTTCTAAAGTAATCTATTTGGGGTTTTTTAGTGGCATTTCTATGCAAATCTGTAATATGAATAGGCCATGTTTTAGACAAAAAACCTCATCTTAATCACAAATGTTGTTTCCTTTCTCTAGATGAATTCCTTCCTCTGCTTCTTCTTGTTTGCTGTGTTAATTGGTCGAAAAGAACTCTTTGCTGCATTTGGTTTCTATGACACCCAGCCTACCCTGATAGGCTTGATGATTATTTTCCAGTTCATTTTTTCACCTTACAATGAGGTAAACTTTTTTCAAGACATAGATGCTGAAGTATCACCCTATTTAAATGATGATTTTATCCTGACTGGGGGGAAAGTTTGTAGGGGCTCTACTTGGTATCTCATTTTAATAAATAGCCTTAGTGCTCCGTGTTGGGCAAGACTCCCAGTGGAGTGGTGTGGCCTGGATAAACCTTAGTGAGATCATTCTACAGCCACAGTGATGCGTGGATGTGGGAAGGTAGATACAGTAGTATTTACTGATGCTGTAAGGAACTTGCAGAGAGCTGAGTTTTAAAATAATTTTTAATACCTTTCTCTCCACAGGTTCTCTCATTTTGTTTGACTGTATTAAGCCGACGGTTTGAGTTTCAAGCAGATGCATTTGCCAAGGAACTTGGGAAGGCTAAAGACCTATATTCTGCTTTGATCAAGCTAAACAAAGATAATTTAGGATTCCCTGTTTCTGACTGGATATTTTCAATGTGGCATTACTCCCATCCGCCCCTTTTAGAAAGACTTCAGGCCTTGAAAGATGCAAAGCAAGAGTGACAGGAATCATTGCTGGTTCAGAGACAGTGCTTCCATCTCAGAAGCAAAGTTCAGAGCTGCTTTTTAATTTCTTTTTAAAAATGGAGAATGCCAATTAAGTGCGATGTTAACAGCACCACAGATCTGAGAATCCTGAAACAGGTATTAAATTATAAATTACTTTTTTAAACAGAAATAAAACTGTGGAACTTAATTTAGCAAAAGTACTGGGTGAAGACCTTCCCCTCGCCACTGGCTTTTATCTCCATATCATAGTATAGACTTGTAAAGGGAGGAAAACAAAATTACAGACTTCAAAGCACCTATTTCTTCAGTTTGTGTATGCCTTGAACATTGCTTTTGATCCTTTTCCCATTCTCAGCATTCTGTGAACCTTCCCAGTCTCAACCCTCTTCACAGTGAAGAGGGTTTGAGCGACTTGATTTCCTGTATATTAATACTTGTACTCGCCAGTCACTGTTTTGTGTTTTAAAAAGCTGAATGGAAGTACAGGCCTTTCTCCTGGAGCCACGTCTGTCGTAATTGAAAATGTAACTTAATAAAACCTCCTCTCTCTGAAGTGTGGGAAGAAGGATGAATTACAGCTGAGGAAACGTACCATGGCTTCCTTGAAAATGAGCATTTGTCAGTATTTAGAGGCATTGTAGTGGGATTAGGCTCCTCTTCCACTGTGCTGCTGGGCGTGTGGAAGGATGTTATGGAGAATCAGGACAGGACTCACATATTAGAAAGTTGCTAAGTATCTGTTCTTCTCCCTTTTGCCTGTGAGCAGAATGGTTAACAGCTTTTCCACACCTCAGTTCCTCCATTTCTGTTGTGCTTTGGCTAAATTTTTTGTGTGTATGGAAGTGTCCAGTTGCTCAGACAGTGTATCAGAGCCAAACTTTCATTCTGAGGGGGTTTGTCCTCCACTCCATGGAGAGTTTTCCATTAATATGAATCCAGCTGAAATAGCAGTGCTGGAATACTTAGAAAATATTCCTCGTTGTTCTGATATAAATAGCCCAAGACACAGTTTGTTCATATAGGTTAGTGAAGGACAAAGTGAATAATGGCAGCAATGGCTTCTGCACTGATTATCTCAGATGCTTCTGATTAAAGGTGGAATTAAATTTAGTTTTGAGGAAATAAAGATAAAATTGAAATATAAGTTTGTATGTGCCGTACAAATGTTCTGGACCAGGCTGAATGCACATACTTCATATAAAAACCAGATTTTATATCTGCAATAAATTAAAAAGCTCTGTTCAGCTCTGTACAAAAAGAAAAAAATCAAAGTAAATTCTCATTGTTTCAAATGTCAGAGTATTCTCAGAGACTTTACTGTTAGCTTACATTTCCTTTTCTGATCATGGGGAAAAATGCCCTATGAGATGATGTCTCAGGTGCAACAAGACACGTTGCTGGAAGCCCTTTGTATGCCTTATTCTAATTGTGTTTATACTCTAGTGAATACGCAGCTATACTGTAGATATGGACTTAGGAGACAGTTTTACAAAATGGGGAGCCTATATTTGTCATGGTAACTGCATTTCATAAATGGCCCTTAAAAATAAAAGGATTAACTTGAATCTGTCAATTCAGTGGAGTAAATAAATGTGTCAAGTTTTGAGTTTGAGATGTTGGTTGGTGTAAAACTATGGAAAACGTGTTAAATGTGCTCTGAGAGAAACATTTGTCTCACCCATTAGGTAAAACTCAAAAATGAATTTTGTGGCTATTTCAGAAATTTGGCTAAACACAAACAAAAGGAGAATAAAGTGAGATAATGAAGTATATGCCAGTTCCTATGGAAGCATAAAATACTTGGGCTTATGGGTGAAGACAGTGTTGTTATGGCAATTGCCTGTTGCTTCCTTTTCTTCCCTGTCACTGTTTGGAGCTGATCTCCGCAGTTCTCCCAGCTGGATTTCGTCATCTGACTCCTCTGAACAAGAGTTCAGAGTAGGTTCCAGCCTGCTCCAGTCCCTTCTCATCCCTGGCATTGTCAGTGTGTGCTGTGCAGACATCTGGAATGCATCGGCTACGTTTTGCAGACCTCCTACAGCCTCTAGTTGCTACCTCTGTTCCTGAGAATGGTCGAAATCACTGTGCAGCTGCTGCCTTCCCAGGTATCTGAATCCTCCTACAGCATCCACACTGCCGCATGACCAGCAAATACAAACCAGCTTGATGACAAGGTACGTCTAGTAGGATCAGCCACACATCCCTTCTGATTAATGACCAGTTTTGAGGTGAGAGGCAAGAAGATTACCAAGAGTGGGCTTTTGTTTTGTTACCTTTAGCTAATGATGTTCAAATATTCAAGGCAAGGGAACCCAGAGCAAAACATCTGTGGCAGTACGCTCCGCACAGGCGTCCATGGGGCTGGTGGGCACCGATCAGCAGTGTCCTGCCCAACGGCTGAGAGCTCCAGCTTCCCATTCCCTGCCTCACCAGCTTTTTCTGGTGCTGTAAGTAGAAGCTTGAGAGAGGACGGGTGAGGAAAAGCCCTGGACCTTGGAAGGAGACAGTAATAGTACTAAAATGAGAATGATTTATGGAAATTCAGCAGTCTTGGCACATTTCAGGGCACTCTGTGAGTCATGCTGTGGACATACTTGCATGCACACAGGACTGCTATGGCCACAGAGCTCGCTTTTCTTGGTCACAAACAGGGTCTGCCACTTTGGATTAAATGTGTAGGCAGGGAGACTGGGGGAGAGGTGTGTGCACAGGTCAGTTTGTCTGCTGGGCCTTGTTTCAGCTTCCTAAAGTCATCTAAATGGAGACGCTGGGGAGGCCTGCAGGACTCACACATGGGGATGAGCTTGGCCAGGTAACAGGGGCTCCCCTGGAACATGTCTGAGAAGAATTTGTGAACTCAAGGCAACCATTATGTGTAGGAACAGCGCGGGCTGGGGCACGCAGGCACGGCCTCCAGGGAGGCTGAGACACGGCTCTTGTGGCCTCCATCTCTGGGACCCCTGGCACCATCCCAGGAGATGCAGGTTGGAGGTGATCTTGTTACCAAAAACAGTATAAAGAACTTATCAACACCGATGTGATGTAGATAAGCAGACACTCCTTTATTAGCGGCGCTGGGTGCGTAGGGGAGCTGTCTCACCAACAACGCACACCTAATTCGTATAACACGCTGAGTATATAGAATACAGTAATACATATTAATCAAGAGCTCATACATAAACATGTCAATTCCTGTAACTCATTTTAATATCCACACCTCTTTCCGGTCATGCGCACTGGAGTCCTGAAATGAGTCTGGGGCTGCTTTTGTGAGCACCAGAGACTGTGACCCCTCAGAAAAGACCCCCCCATGTCCCTGACTCAAGGACTTTGGCTCACGTTGCAGCTTTAACATGCTTCAAGGCTCTCTTACAATATAGCCCCTAGTCTATCAGACAATAAATCACTTTTACCAAGCAGTCTAACGACAGTACTTTGACAACATAATTATCTAACTAATGATTAGTACCGGGCTGTGCAGCCTTGGTCTGGGGCTTTACAAAGGAGCTCATAGCAGCATAACTGATTGCACGGTTACACAATATTTCCATGGTTACTTAATATACAATTATTCTCTAAGTTTTATAGAACTAATATTCTTATAAACCCCAAAATCAACTTAATAACAAATCAATGACGATCAGTACCAATCTCACAGCCGGTGTCGCTCCGGCGGCCGAGCCGCTCCAGCGGGGCTTCTCCCTCCTCCCGCGGCCGGGGCTCCTCCTCCTCCTCCTCCTCCTCCTCCCGCCGCGCCGGCAGCCGGCCCGCCTCTGGGAGCGGCCCCCGGCGGAGGCGGCCCCGCCCCGGCCGCGCACGCGCGCCGGTGACCCGGAGGTGACGTCCGGAGGCGGCGCTGGCAGCCCCCGGCGCTCTCCTTTGTGCGGGCGGCGCGGCGCGGCCGGGGTGATGCTGGCGGGGGGGAAGAAGGCCGCGGAGGCGGCGGCGGGCGGCGAGGGCGGGCCTGAGGCGCCGGTGCCTCCGCCCGCCGCCGCGGGGGCCCTGGGCCCCTCCGGTGAGAGCGGCGGGGCTGCGGAGCGCACTCCCCGCAAGAAGGAGCCGCCGCGGGCCTCGCCCCCGGGCGGTCTGTCCGAGCCGCCGGCCGCCGGTGCCGCCCCTGCACCCGGCGCCGAAACCACCGGCATCGCCGAGACCCCCGAGGGCCGCAGGACCAGCCGCCGCAAGCGGGCCAAAGTAGGTGCGGGGCGGGGGGGGGTGTGCTCGGGCGGCGGGCCCGGCCCCGCCAGACCCCGCCGGCCTGGAGGCGCGGCCGCGGTGCGGCTCTGGCGGGCGCCGCGGCCTCGGGCGGGACGTGCCCCGGCCGTGGGGCTGCCGGGCCCCGCCCTGCTCCGGGCAGCTCGCGTGGCCCGGGACGGTCCCCTGGGGAGGGGCGGGTGGGGGGCCGGGGCCCCCGGGCCCGCTCCGTGCCTGGGAGACGCCGAGCTGACCGGGCTCTCCGGCCTGAGGGGGCTTTACTGGGCGGCGTTGGCGGGTGCGGGTGCTGCCCCGGGGAGGGGAGTCCCCCCCAGGATAAGGTGCAGATGTGCAGGAGCCAGTGCGGGTCAAGGTGTCGCAGTGTCACCGCTCGCTGCTGTGAGGGCTGCGCAGAACTCGGGCGCTTTCACAAAGGAGAGCGTCTGCAGCGGTCCTTGGAACCGCGCGGGGCTTCCTGGTCAGATACAGAGCAGTAAAAACCCCCAGAAACAGCTTACATTGCATCTCAGTTCTTACCATCCTGTATTTTCATGAGCACGTTCATGTTGTTACTGGGGGTGTGTGGGTGCAGCTTCTCTCGAGGCTGACGCGCCTGGAACGCTGCTGTAGCACAAGGTTAGAAAGCTGATGGCGGCACTTAGTGCTGTTCTTCAGCTCCTCCTTGGAGGGTTGAGCCAACGCTGTGTTAAGGATGAGGTTTAGGAATGAAATCTAAAGGCCTTAAATCTAAAAGGCCTTAAAAAAAAGAGGGACCTGGGAGTGTTGGTTGCCAGCGGCTGAACAGGAGCTAGCAGTGTGCCCAGGTGGCCAAGAAGGCCAATGGCATCCTGGCTTGTATCAGCACTAGCGTGGCCAGCAGGGACAGGGAAGGGATCTGACCCCTGTGCTCGGCACTGGTGAGGCTGCACCTTGATTACTGTGTTCAGTTTTGGGCCCCTCACTCCAAAAAGGCCATTGAATGACTCGAGCGTGTCCAGAGAAGGGCAACGGAGCTGGTGCAGGGTCTGGAGCACAGGTCTGATGGGGAGCGGCTGAGGGAACTGGGGGGGTTTAGTCTGGAGAAGAGGAGGCTGAGGGGAGACCTCATGGCCCTCTACAACTCCCTGAAAGGAGGGTGCAGAGAGGGGGGATGAGTCTCTTGAGCCAAGGAACCAGCGCCAGGACAAGAGGGAATGGCCTCAAGCTGCGCCAGGGCAGGGTCAGACTGGCTCTTAGGAAGGATTTCTTTGCAGAAGGGGTTGTTGGGCGTTGGAATGGGCTGCCCAGGGCAGGGGGGGAGTCCCCATCCCTGGAGGGGTTGAAGAGGCAGATGGACATAGCACTGAGGGATCTGGTGGAGTTGGGATCTGTCAGTGCTGGGTTAACGGTTGGACTGGATGATCTTCAAGGTCCTTTCTAACCTAGATGATTCTGTGATTCTGTGAAACAGCTTCCAGTAATTCAGGACTGTGGTATGTAATGTTATGTTATGTTAATGTTATGTTACATGTTATTTTGAACATCTGAGAACATTACCCTTTTTTTGGTGAAACTTTCTTGGAAATCTTGTTGCAGAAGACTTTGAAGATCTTGGCTGTGCCCAGAGCTGGTTGTGTTTGACACAGAAGCTGAAATTGCCTTTAGGATCTCTGTTGTAGTGTAGCTGTGGCATGGCTCTTCAGAGTCCTTATTTGACGTGATAGCTGGACTTTGTGTGTAGGAGCTGTTGGGTAGGTCAGTCTGGTGCATCTTTTAAACTGAAAGAGGGTAGATTAGATATAAGGAAGAAGTTATTTAATCAGAAGGTGGTGAGGCCCTGGCACAGGTTGCCCAGAGACGCTGTGGCTGCCCCCTCCCTGGAAGGGTTCAAGGCCAGGTTGGACGGGGCTTTGGGCAACCTGGGCTAGTGGAAGGTGTCCCTGCCCAGGGCAGGGGGGTTGGAACTCAATGGTCTTTAAGGTCCCTTCCAGCCCAAACCCTTCTGAGATTCTGCGATCTTCAGAGGCAGCATACCTGGGGTTTACTTGCTTTATAGTGGCCTGTTAACAAGTAGGAGTTAGCGCACTGTCTGTGTGTTGTTTTTCAGTGATGTTTCTCTGCGCTGATGATACCCATTTGCCAGGGGCATTGATGACTTTTAACACAGTATATTGCCGTGGTCAATTCGGGCTAGCACAAGGTCACCTTACTGCAAAATGTGGTGTGAACTCGGTTGGGGAGGGTATCCAGGTTGAAAATAAACTTAGGGAAAAGTTTTCTTTCATTTTTTATTGGACTTGATTGTTCTCTGAAAGTTGTGCAAGCTCAAAGAGGGTGGGAAACTGCAGAGGCCTTAGCGCAGAACGAGTGTGTTTTGGTTTCAAATGCCTGTAATACTGTACTTATGGTGCTGTGGCATCACTGTGACTTGATTCAGAGTGGAAGTTCACAGAAGATCCTGGTGGTGCCATATTTGCTCAAAAGTGTGAAAAACTGAATGTGCTGGACAGGATGGAATGTAAATTTTTTTAAAAGATGGTGGAGTGTGATAGTGTTTTACTGAATTTTAGGCTTTCTTATGCACAGGCTTCCCAATGCTACTTTGAATCATGCCCGTTATTCCCTTTCTTAATGACTGAACTCTGACTGTGGAGGATTTGTCATTCTGTTGATGAGAAGTGCAGAGTTGCTTTTGTCACCTCGTGGTAGAAGCTGACCTGTAGGATGTTGGAGGATCAGTAGCTGCTTTCTTTTTATTTTTCCTGTGGCTGCGTATTGTGAGAAGTGCTTTTTTCCTTTCCAATAGGTAGTGAAGTTTATTAGCAATATACAAAGCTTTCTTACTTTGGAAAAACATTTGGTTTATTAAACAGTATGAGATGCATCCCTTCTAGGTTAGTTCTTGGGATTTCCGTGTTCCTTTAAGTTGGAACGAGTCTTTTTAGCTGGTCATATTATTTATTTTTATTGGAGAACAGAACAAAACATATATGGCAATAAAGATTTACTGGGTTTTTATGTCTTATGTTGAGCCACTAGTGTGACCATCCTGGAGAGGAGGTGAATGTCATCCACTGTACCAGGGCAGGATTTCCAGTAAATGGGAGACTATCTTTGCAAGATACATCTCTGTACAAGGACACGGGTGGGATTTCCTCAGGAGTTCTTGTGTACAGTTCTGGTCACCCTTGTTTGACAGATGAATTCAAGTTGGAACATACGGATTGGACACAGAGGCAATTTGTTATCCCTGAGTTTGACAGGGAGGGGAAGGAAGGGAAGAAAACTAGAGAGGTTAAATGATGATATAACAAATACAAATGAACTGGGCTCGATATGAGTAGAAGGATCCTATTATTGGACGGTTGGGTGCTGAAGACATTTTTTTTTTTTAGTGGAGGTAAAACACGTGGAACTTGTTAGGCTGTTGAAGATTTTATAACATGGTAGCTGTAATAAGACTGTGGACAAGGTAACTCAGGTCTTTTCTCTGAGCTGTAAGCAATTTTATTGCTTGCAATGTTCATTTTAATAGTGACACTTACAGATGTTGTGTTTTTTACAGGTGGAGTATAGAGAGATGGATGAGAGTCTTGCGAACCTGTCAGAAGATGAGTATTACTCTGAAGAAGAGAGAAATGCTAAAGCTGAGAAAGAGAAAAAACTACCACCACCACCTCCACCAGCTCCTGCAGAAGAAGAGAATGAAAGCGAGCCGGAGGAGCCATCTGGTGAGTAAAGAGAGACCTTCTCTGACGCTACTTACCTGTTTTACTGCCAGAAATTAAGCTGGGTCAGGTGCAGCATCATGAATCCTGTGTCTGGTTTTGAATGATTGTTCTACAGTGTTTTCTTTGCTGGCCCCATATGTGGAAGGAGGGGAAAAACACAGAAGAGCAGCCTGATAAAGATGGGAATATGCCAAACCTCTCATACTAGGTTCTCATGATCCTTACTGACTTGTCTTTGGAAGCTCTTAGCTGCCACACCTGCTTGTGTACCAACATTCACTTATTCCTCTGAGAGAAAAGAGGTTAGATGTACTGGGGGGGTTGATGTGCAGGAGAACAGATTTAATCAACTGTCATTCCTTTGGCTTTAAACTATGACTCTAATCTTAAATTCCGGTTGGATACCATTTGCTTAAACTTCAGTGCTTTCCTCGTATATTTGACAGAGTTGTAAAACTTCGCTTTACATTGGGAAGTGTTTTAGTCTTGTTCAGGAAGCAGCTTTTGAAATTTATGGCATTAGCAGTACCCTATTCCTTCTCTACGTCTGCTGTGTTTACAGCTACCACCATTAGTTAGGTCTGGTGTTGGTATCACTCTACTAGCTACACAATCATGCTTTTGCAAAGTTTAGCTGTTGGAGAGATTTCACAAGATGATGTGTGTGCTGGTTGGTTTTAGAGAGTATCTGAAATCTAGTAGTTGAACTCTTGCTGGTTCATCACTGGTGTGAATAACTGTTAGTAGTCAGGTCTACTGCTCTTAATTGGCTTCTTTTTGGCGGACAGGTTTGAGAATGTAGACAACAGGACTGATGTCAGTTTGGGGATACTCACCTTTTATTGCTTAGAATTTGCCCCTGTAATCTCTCTGCAGTTGTGGATGTTGGCTTCTGGCTTGATACAGGAATACTATAGCTCATACACTTGTCTGAAATACTTGCAATGGTAAAAATCCTCCCTGCCCCAATTGTAGCTGATCTATCAAAAATGGAATTTTAATAGTTGTAATTAAGCAAGTATCTTAAGTTTGCTATTTAATTTAGCTTAGACTTTGGATTTAATCCTTGAGACCTAATATTAATACACTTTTTGTATTTCTCATTTTGTGCCTCTAAGATTGATTATTGAAATCAGTTTGAGGCATAATCAGTGAAGTACAGTGTTTTACCCATGAAGGAAGAAACATGGAAGGAAGGCAGTGATAGGCTCATGCTATCCTGTACACACAACAGTCTTTTAAGCAGTTAATTCTGCAAGTAGTGTATTTAGTCCTCTAACTACAAGCAATTTTAAAACAGGCTATATCTAGCTGCCTAGAGATAAGTAGATTTCAGGTCATTATATCCTTTCCCCATTCTTAGAAATCCTGGGATATGCATGAAGCAGTGATGTAGGAAGATGACACATTTCAGTTGTCATTCCATAGCTAGTCTTGCTGTATTTTTAAAGGCTTCTGAAACTGTATGCATTGGTGGATCTCTCTGTCTTTGTCTTTACTAATGCAGGCGTCAAGAGCATCAGGTCATCTTATGCTGGCTGTTAAAATGCATTGAAACTTCTAATTCAAACAACTGTTAGGAGGAAGAGGCATGGAGGCTGCTGTATATAGAAGCAATGTCTATAATTGAGGTTTTCTCTCTCTGTCACTTCTTCGAAGCAAAAATATGTGTTTAATAAATACTAAGTAGGACAATAATACTAGAGCAGGATTGGATATTGAGAATTTAACAAAACACAAAACATTAGCTTGTGTATTTCTGTTCATTTATTCTCATTGCAGACCTTAATAATTTCCTTTGTAAGTTTAAAGCCTGCAAAAACATAGGTAATGCAGTAGAGGTGTAAAGCTGTCATGTTACGACCTTTTGCGTTGGAAAGTCTGGTTGTGCAAACTTAAAAATGTAATAGTGACAATAGCTGGTATTTCACTAGTCTGTCCTCGCAGACAGTTCACAGCAGAAGGAGGCTATTAAGTATTGCAGTTTAGGTGACAGCGAAATGCTGGTCTTATTTGAGGTGGGTTCCATCAACGTGTTCAGCTGTGGGGAATTCCAGATGTTTTGGCTATGCAGATTGTTATAGTCTGGATTTGCAAGACTTACTGCATGTTATTGCAGAGCAATTTTAAAAGGCATAACAGTATTTCATTATTATTTCCTTAAAGTATCTCTCCTCTTTTTTACTTGAAAAATATTGTCTGATAGCAAAACGCTTCCAAACTCACTTTCAGTGCTTTGTGTTCTTGTTTGCCAATATCCCTTTTGAAATTAAGGAGCTTGCTGCTTCTGCTTTTCTCCTCTAAGGATCTTTTTTGTTTGCCCTCACCAAATTGGATTTTCACTTTTATAGCTTCCTGAAGATTTTCTTTACCAGCTCCTGTCTTTTTAGTTTTGTCAGTGCTCTTACTTTCTGGCAATCTTGTTTCTAGCTGCTGTTTTCCAAGGAGGCGAGAGACTGAATATGATCCAGATTAACGTCAGGTCAAACTTAGTGGAGCTCTGTCTCTGTCTTTCATCTGACTTGTCTGTTTTCCTAATTAAACTCAGTACTTAGTGGTAATTGTGTGCTGTTATTCTTTACTTGAAGACAGTGGATGATTGTATGGAGAGGACTCCTTTGTAGACCTTCTTCCTGATTGCAGTTCAGCTTGTGGTCCGTTATTCTGTTGCTTTGAGACTTTCAGCAGAGTCTGCTCCTGCACAGGTTGTGTTCAGCTACAATAATTTGGTGTTAACGTGGATCAGCAGTTAGATTGCTGCTTTGTTCCTTTGCAGCTGGAACACGACTTTCTCATGGGGAAGGAGAGGCAATCTGCACTAGCAGGCCTTGTTTCCACATTTCTGTACAAAGACTGGGTATCGTTTAGAATTGTGTCCAAACACGCAGTAATAGTGATGCTTTTTTTCACCTAACATTGAAAATGGTTTAGCTATTATTATTAGGAGAGGGAAATACTGATTTCTTTTTGTAAGTAAACTGAGAGTGATTTTGTCCCCTCTCCTCATTGTTAGTGCTAATTCAGGGATAATAATGCCACAGCCTGATATGAGCATCTTTTCAATTTCTTAACTTACAGAAGGCACAAGTGTAACTTTTCCTGCAAATTAATGATCTATGCTGGAGTGTAAATGTTCATGTTTGAGTTATGTTAGTTGCTTCCAGAATGGAAGCAGGTCTTGTAATGTTCGCAGCAAAATAATGTATTTACAGTGTAGGTGAAGTGAGGAATTTTCTCTTGCTATTGCAGACACGTATGTTCATATAATCCTGACTTTGGGACTTCTGAGGCCTGTCAAAATGCAGTTTTGTTGTGGTCTCTCTTGTGAGTGTCTGAACTTCCCTGCTGGTAGACTGTATATAAAAGTACTGACTATTGCTCCTCTACTCTAGCTGAGTGAAAATGTCTGTCTTGTTCCAGTTCCTATTTTATCTGTAGATGTGTAGTGTTACAATATTCCAGATGTTATCCAGGTTATTGAAGTATGGAAACATTGGTTCACCTTCTGTGTCTTGCTTTAGGGGTTAAATTTGTAGTTCGGATGAAATTCTTTTTTAAGTTAGTGTATCCTCCAAGAGCCTCAAATTGCATTCTGGCAAAATTGTCCACCCAATCCCAAACTCTAAAGAGTAATCTTAACAATTGTGTGTTCAGCTTCAGGTTAGACCTTACTCTTACGTGTTTGGAGATGACACCTTGAGCGGTTGTGCTCTAGGAAGTGACTGTTCCATTTGCTCCCTTGACCTCAGCAGTTTGTTTCAGTGGGGGGTGGTTTGAACTTTAGAAAGCCAGCAATTTGCTGACTATTGAAGCACTTGGTTGGAAGGAGCCTTGGTACAGGGGCAGCTAGCTGAACAGTGCTTCCTGCTCTCTGGAGGTGACGACTTCAGGCAAACATCTGACAGCGGAAGAATATCGCTTACGAGCTAAACTCAGAGCTAGTGTCTCCTGTGAAGATTAGCAGTGTGTGAGGTGACCTGTGTTAGCTTGGTTCCTGCAGACATCCCAGCTGTACTCATCTCTGGTCTAGAAGCACTCTGTTCCTGGGTGTGTTGTAGTCCTGTCAAGGCTGCTATTTAGGAATTACACGAAGGCTAAGGTAATTTAGAGACTTTTTCAGATCTTTGAGATGAGTGCTTTGCCTTTCCTTATGTTTCCAGCCCTGCGTACATTGAAAGACCAATGTCTTTCAGTGCTGGGTATTGATCACGTTGCTGATCAATGGTATTGACATATACTCAGCTTCAAAGCTGGTCTTAGCGTGTTAGAACAGTTGGTGTATCAAGGGCGCTGTAAGTGGTCTGAGCCTTTCAAAAACAATTTCGTTGTTCAAGGAAGGGTTTATGGCAAAAAAAACCCAAGGAATAGGCTCTCTTGAAAGTAAGATGCTTTTCAGAATGGTTCAAACTGTCGCCTTGCATATGGGGAGACTTGGGACTACCAAGGCCAAGGTTACCAAATTCTTACAGTTTGAGATCCATAGATTCTGATGGTATCCACCTACCAGATCTCAGCAGTAAGAAATGTAATCTTATTCAAATCCTAGCCATTAACGAAGTTGATCATAAGTATTTAGCCAGCAGGAATGCTACATATTGTGTACTTCTTTATTTCCCATAAAGTCTGATGTAAAGCGTTCCAGTAACATGGATAACACTTTAGAAGACCACAGAGTTTGGTGCCCTGAACCTAGGTTCCAGAAGATGGGTTTCTCAGAAAATGGGTTTAGTTAGTTGGTGAAATTTAATACATAAAACGCCAACTGCCGGGCCTTTATGTCCAGTATGGTTTAACGTATGGAGTAAGGTCCCTGAGTTCTCCTCTTTCCTTCCACAGGGCAAGCAGGAGGACTTCAAGACGACAATTCTGGAGGGTATGGAGACGGCCAAGCATCAGGTGAGGGTGGCGTTTGATGCTTGCCACTTAGTAGCAAGAGCCGCCAAGTTAGGGATTGATGCTTGCACGTGCGCATGGGTGTGGTTGTCCAGAATTTAGCAAGGGATACAGGAGTTGTTTACTCACCTGTTGAAAAAGTGAGGGGTATTTTCAAATTTCAGTTGAGGTCTGTACCAGCTGCAGAAAAAGACGCTAACCTATGTTGAAATGCCTCAGGCCGATCTCTCATCCCTCCACTCCTCTCCATGTTCAGAGGAGTCCAAATGTGCAAAAAGATATTTCTTACCTAGCCAGTTTCTACCACCTAGAATGACGCAGAAAGCCCTGGGCTTCAGCACAGTAGACCTTTTTTTCAAATTTGCTGAAGAAACATAGCCTGGAGTACCTTTTTGCTCCTTTGTTTTTTCTTCTGAAAGCGTTTGTGTTTGAGCTGTGTGCCAGTGGTTATCCCAGGAGGTTTATCTGTTGGGGAGATTCATAGTCTGCTTCTCAGTGGACTGGACTGTGAATTGCATTCACCACTTGACCTAAGTACTGGTGCTAGCAGTATGCACTTATTGTGTAATTCACTGGTGTCTTTGCTCTTAAGTACTTAGAGTGCTACTGAAAATCTTCCTCCAACTCTGCCACTTTCACTCTCACTTAAGGATTGAGAATTAGGGTTTTAAGCAAAGGGGTGGAAGGCTCCAGAACCTATTCTGTACCTCCAAGTTGCTCTTTTTGAAGCAAATATAACTTCAAGATATAATCTGAGAGTGCATCCTTGCTGTTCGAAGTAAAGGAGCCTTGTTGTGTTTTGGATCTTACCACTTGCACAGAATTTCTGACTATTATAGATTGTGGGCTTAAGAATGCATTGCCTATTTCATTTTTAGGCAGGCATTGGCTGTTTGGAAATTCTGCATATTTTGCATTTTATATATATATGCTGAGGGTATGTTTTAGCAGTTGTCCAATTCAGCAGCCAAACACTCCTTCAGAGTGTTTTTCATCTGCAGATGTTTCAGTAGGTCTTTAAATGAGCAGCATCCCTCAAGATTTCTTCTGTGGGGAAGAAGATAATCAGAACTTCAGCACATTGTTTGCTGATGCTGAATGTCAGGAAGGGGCAAGTGTGTGTGTGAATGTGTGTGAAGAGGAGATGAGGATCCAGTCTAGGCAGCCCCATTCCTACAGTCATTAAAGAGTTGCCTGCCCCAAGGAAAGGGTGTGTAGTTCTGAACTGGTCCTCCCTTTAATGTGTTGCTTTCATGAACCGCAAGCAGTGTGGGTGTGGGATGGGGGGGATTCAATCAGCCTGAAGTTGATCTGAGTCTGAGCTGTGTAGTTGCAGAAGTAAGTTCAAGGACATTTAGTTCTTACAAGATCTTCTGGTGGTTGGGCCAAATAAAACTATATATTCACTAATAATAGCTAGGCTTCTTCTAAATTCTGGTGTCAAACCCTGTTGTGTTTGTGTTGTTTGGTTTTTTTTCTAAATACCAGTGCTCATCTGGAGCTATTCTAACAGTTTTAAAGTTTGGGTATTGCCATAAAAGACATGTGGCCTTAAAAAACAGCCACAGAAAAACCCACCTTGGGAGCTCTTTCCAAGACTGTTAGGAGCGCCAGTTTCTCTGACTTCTCACTTTGAAGAAATAAATCACAAAGCTTTTCAAGAAACTGGCAAGTTGCCTTAAATCCACATGTCTGAGAGTTTCTTGGTAGTTGATCGCTGCATGACATCAACGCTTTTTGGCAAATATCTGGTGAAGGCACACTCATTTTAGCACAAGCCTGGAAGAGGGAGTCAGGTTCAACATTTCGTATCTTTTAACTGGCCATTCTCTGAGAATTGTACTGCAGAGCTTTTTGCTAACACTTGATGATCTAGAACCTTTATTAAGATTTGTTAACATTAATAAAGTATCAGATAATTGGTAACTTTGGTTTGATTTACATGCACAGTTTTAGAGAGTTCATAGTTTAGTATTTGCATTCATATGTAGATGTTTGCACAGTTGGTCCAGTGTTAGACTGAAGGACAAGGAAAAGGCTGGGGGATGTTTATTGCTGGAGAAGTTGAGGTTCTGGCAGAGCTATGGGGTTCTAATCCGTAGCTAAATATTACTGTCAAGAAGTATTGTGGGTGTGTCAACTTTTCCTATTGTTTATTTCATTTTACTTTCTTGCAGTGCTCTCTGGCCTCTGTTACTAATTTCCTCTTGTTGTAAAATTTCTGTAAATGATTATAGACAGTTTTCTTTACCTTGAGTCATCACACAGTTAGATCTTCTAATCTTTGCTTGTGAATGAATTTTTTTAGCTTCACAACCGTTTCCCTGCTTAAATTTTTTTCTTCACCTTTGGGATGTAAAAATGCTTGGAAGTTAAAGGTGTGTGTGGTTGCACCAGAGTTGAAAGAAGAGAATTCTTCTCTGCAATCCAGTGACATGTGTACCTCTGCACAACTTCAAACTTTCGAACAGTTGTCTTGGTTAAGTGTAACACACTGCAAGCTTATATTTTCTTTGATATTTATTATAATCTTTTGAACAATTCCAGTTTCAGCAAATGATCTTAATCTTGCTGCATTACTTGTGCGGTTTTTTCCCCTTGGGATATATTGGCTTATATCTTTTCAGATTGAATGTCCTCTCCTCTGTCTGTCCTGATCTTAGTCACTTCCTAGGACATACAAGATTTATATTGCTCTTGCTGTATTTCACATCTCAGTATTTCATTTTGCTCGCTGTGCCTGCAAGATTCACTTTCTGCATTGTACTTGTGCTGTAACACTTTAGGCAGCTGTGTCTTGGTTTGTTACTTTATATATAGTGTGACATTCAGGATTGAGGATTGTAGAGTACCTAACTGTATTATTCATTGCCAGTGTTTGAACTGATAGAAGTACAGGTGCCTGTATGAATGAAGTATCTCCATAGAGAAAATGTCTCCTGTGTATGTTCAACATCAGTCTTTTACATGTGGAGCATTTAGAAGGAAAAGTCAGAAATCTGTAGGTATTGATTGTAGGCAGCACTTGGGGAGGGGACACAGGAGAAATGTAAGTAGGATTGTATTTCTTTGTACTGCCTGTTGTGAATATATAAAACCTGCTAAAAGAGAGGTCAAGATGGGTTCCTCTGTCTTGAGGAGTTCAGTACAAATGAAACCTTGAAATACAGGTGAGAGGGAACTGTAGGCATTGTGTATCTTGTAGATCTTTTGGCTTTGAAGGGGTTCCAAAATGTTTTTTCATATTCTGGTAGAAACTGGAAACCACACAAATGAAGGACAGCATCTAAAGCAGTTATGTTTTATTCATATTATGATATATATGTATTATCTAGACTATATATAATATTATATATTAGATTGGTATGTGCCTCTGCCCCCCTTATTTTTCAGTTCCCCCCTGCCCTGTAGTATAGCTTTTTCACTAACCCTAGATGATACCTGTACTTCTAAGAACTGTTGACTTGGGAACCTGCATGTCTTGCAGAAGTAAATAAAGGATTAAATGAAAGCATGACGTGAAATTGGCCACCGTGTCACCTCATGGCTAGATGGACTGGCTAGGAGAAGGGTAGTATTAAAATACTTGTTTAACCGTTCCTTTTGCAGTGCCTGTAGACAACTTGTCTTTTTATTGTAGGTGTGGAGGGTGCAGCTTTCCAGAGTAGACTTCCACATGACCGTATGACATCTCAAGAAGCTGCCTGCTTCCCTGATATAATCAGTGGGCCACAGCAGACTCAGAAGGTGTTTCTGTACATCAGGAACCGCACCGTAAGTTTATTGTAAAAGTATTGATGAAAAAAGGGTAGGACATTTGTATACCTTGCAAAGACTTTTGGCAGTTACCATGTCTAACAGTTGGTAGATTTTTTGTTTGTTTGTTTTTGAGATGGTCGGGTTTCATTTCTGGCATCCTATCATGCTCTGAGTTGCTAAGGAAGGTGTTATCCAGCTCTTGATTGAGGCAATGCTTTGAAGCAGCATAAAGAATCTGTGGTATATTTACAGTATCTAAAACGTAGTCATAGCAGCAATGAAAACTACATGATTCAGCTAATACAGCTTTTAAAAAGTAAAGAGAAAGCTGGTGCAAATGTTCAATTACTTGATCTCAGTTTAAAGAAGTGTCTGTAGAATACTTAAAAATAATAATCAAATACGTTGTTGCTTAAAAAAAAGCAAACCTCTCAGCTTTTATTTTTTTACTTTGCTTATCATTCAGTTGCTGTAATACTGAGACATCAAGCTGGTCGTGTGGCTTATTCTCAGAACAGAATACTTTGCCAGCTTTGATTTCATAAAAGAAATTGTAACACTGAAGAAATGAAACTCTGCTTCTGAATGTTTGTAGCATTTCTGCCCAGTTCAAAAGTTCCGTGCAACTTAAAATCTAGAAAGAAGGGGCAATATTCAAATAATTCATTGGGGAGATCATTCACTTGACTCAGGCAAACGTGCATGAAGTTTAAACCTTAAAAAACCTTAAACCTTTAAACCTTAATAAAACTTAAACAGTAGTACTGTGTTTTGCAGATCATGCTTTTAAACTGTGACAATGCTTTTAGGTTCCTCAGCACACAAACAGGGTTCAGGGCTTCATCCTGTACTTACGAAAGAGTGTTTTAGAAAACTTAAGTCATGTTAGAAAAATTAGCAGTAGGAAAGCAAGATATATTTTGAAAATTGCTTTGTTACCATAGTTAAGAGAGAAAACACCTTATGCACCATTCTTTTCACAGACTGAAGATGATCAAGTGGCATCACAGTGTATTAACCGTGGTAGCATCCAATGCTTAATAACTTAAAGTTATTTGAAATCTATGCATGTTATATATCTTCATGCTAAGAGCATGACTTTTGCTATTCCTGTGAAATCTCCCTCTAATTAACCTAAGTTGTAACTTTTGGGAAGTCATGAGATGTATAAAAACAGAGCAAGGCAAGTCAAAAAGTTTGAAACACAGTTTGCTCAAAACGTATAGTGAGTAATCCTTTTACAAACGCATTGGAAGCAAAAAAAACCTTCCACTGAAACGAAGAAATGACTGGGATTTAAAGGAATGCTTGGAAGGGGTGTTTGCAGGATTGCACTAGAAAAGCTGCATTGCTGGTGTTTGGTCCTTATTCGCTATGGAGGAACTCAGAGCAGTTCCTAAGCAGGAATCCCTCTCTGAGGAAGACTTGAGAGAGGATCTCCTCCAGTCAGGATAGCAGAGGTTCTAGAACAGCAAGGGAAGCAAATAGTAATACAAACCCAGTGCCCAGCAGAGCTGGGGAAGAGCTGTGAACAGCAGTGTGCATCCTCTTACTCAGAGCTGGCACTGTACCAAGGGGTTTGAAAGTACTGAAGAGGGCATGAACACCCAGAGTTCCTGCAGGATAGAGGAGTCAGACTAGTAAGTCTGCTATTTCCAATTTGCCTAGTAACAAACGGAATGAAGAATTGAATGGATGACCTGGTAAGTAAAAATGTGTTTTGGAAGGCTCAAAGTAGCTTTTATAAAGGGAAATCATCATTTACGGTCCATCTGAGTTATTCAAAGGACTGAGAAAGTGAACAAAAGAGATCCACTTCTTGTGGTGAATCCCCTCTACACCAAAACACCCACCCCCCCCCCAACCCACCAACCAATGAAAAGGAAAAACCCAGAACAGTAAAAGCTCTTGTTCAATTACTGTTGGTTAAAGCAGATCATGAACATTTACAAAGCAGAATGTAGGATAAGTGATCTGTTGTGGTAGTGCTGGGCAGTTGTGATTTGAAACCTGTAAAATCTTAAGGCCTGGACTGTTCTGTATATTCATAGAGTGTCTAAAAATCAGGATTTGTAAAGAAATGGTCATTTGCTGCACATGCGAAGTTATTTTAAGTAGTAAAATGAGGACTAGAAACACTGCAAAAGATGAAGACTCTTCTGAGTAACTGGGTGTTAACATAGCAGATTAACTTAATTGTAAGTAAAAGTAAACTAATGTGAATAATGGAAGTAATTGTGTATATATGTACATATGGAGGTTTATATACATACATGGAGATGAACCTTAAGAAGTTCAACAAAGACAAGTGTAAGGTCTTGCACCTGGGAAAACATCATCCAGGAGTGCAGCACAGGCTGGGATCTACCCGGCTGGGGAGCAGCTCTGTGAAAGGGACCTGGGGGTCCTGGTGGACAAGCAGCTCCATGTGAGTGAACAGTGAGCTGCAGCGGCAAAGAAAGCCAACGGGCTGCTGGGTTACATCAACAAGAGCATCACCAGCAGAGATAAAGAAATCATCATCCACTCTACTCAGCGCTTGTCAGGCCACGCCTGGAATACCATGTTCAGTTTTGGTCCCCACTATACAAAAAAGATGTGGGTAGGCTGGAGAGGGCCCAGAGAAGGGTCACAAAGATGATCAAGGGACTGGGAAGCCTGGCATGTGAGGAAAGGCTGAGAGAGTTGGGTTGGTTGAGCCTTGAGAAGAGGAGGCTTAGGAGAGACCTTATCACCATGTTCCAGTATTTGAAGGGTGGCTGTAAAGAAAATGGAGACTCTCCTTTTACAAGGAGTCACATGGAAAAGGTGAGGGGTCATGGGTACAAGTTACCCCTGGGGACATCGTGTTTGGACACAAGAGGACAATTTTTCACAATGAGACCAATCAGCCACTGGAATAATTCCCCAGGGAAGTGGTGGATTCCCCAACATTGGGCACTGCTAAGATTCAGCTGGACAGGGTGCTGGGCCATCTTGTCTAGACCGTGCTTATGCCAAGAAAGGTTGGACCAGATGGCCCTTGATGTCCCTTCCAACCTGGGATTCTATGATCGATATTTATATATAAAAATACAGATTATGGGCTTTGTACTCTTCCACTGGAGAACGGAATCTTAGCGTTACAGTACGTAGTACTACAGAATGGTTAGTTCCACACTCAGAAATGATCAGAAAGAACATTGTTAAAAATTACTTGGAAAACAAGTGGAAGAAAGTACGATGCTAAAGATGAAATCTGCCTCAGATGGCCTCCCAAATTATATGGAAATCCTTAACTTTTCCTATTCATTACACTTGTATGATATCCACTTTAATTTGGTATCTGTGAGGATCTGTGAAGTTCAGTAGTGCAATTGTACAGAAATACCCAAATAAATTACTAATTCTGAAATATAAAATGGTGTGGAGATGCTACGTATGACCTAGATCTAGGCATTGAACAGTAAAATGTTATTTATTAACTATTGCCACCCTTGCCATGAAGCAGGAGTTCTGTTGGGAAAATAGTTGTGATTCTATTACTCTGTGCTTTTTTTTTCTAACATGAAGTGACATAATTATTACTTCACAGGCAGCTCTTCTTGCTTGATTTTTGAACTGTGACTGTCCTCTAAATGTTCTTTCTTGTGTATATGTGGCCAGTGTAGTCCATGGTAGTGTTTTATATCAGTGAGGATGGATTAGGTGATTAGAGGTCTGAGAGAAATAAACTTCACAAGGTGATAAGTACTTCTGTAGCTTTTACAAAAATAACGTGACAAGTGATGCTGAAAAGTCAGATGCTGGCTGCTGTTGCATGCCCAGTGAAAACATCACACACATCACACTTGCCATGCAGGTGGGAGGCAGGCTGTACGAATAAGCATTCTGGCGCTTCCATTTTGTAGCTTTTGTTCTTTCAGTGTATGTTTTCTTCTGTGTGTGAATAGCAGATTGCTAACTCGATGCATTTCTAGTTACTTGAAGTGGTGTGGGAAGTTAAAACTGACTGTATTGCACCTCCCAAGAACACTGGAAGGCAAAGTTCAGTGCTGCTTGGATAGCACTGCCAAAGTTTAACTCGTTAGAGGGTTTCATCATCTAACTGTATTTGGTAACAAACGCACACATGGAAAACACCTCTTTTGTATTGCTTAATGTAATGTGTCTTATTGTTTCTTTAAATACAGCTGCAGCTCTGGTTGGATAACCCAAAGATTCAGTTGACATTTGAGGCAACTATCCAACAGTTAGAAGCACCTTATAATAGTAAGTCAAGTCTTTTACTGTAGGTGTCATTGCTATTAGAAACACCTTATAATAGTAAGTCAAGTCTTTTACTGTAGGTGTCATTGCTGTTCTTTTTCAGTTTTGGTTGGGGAAAAGCTGCTCAGAATCAAGAGAGGGCTTCAGATGGGTCCTTTTGTTAGTGGAGCTCCCTGAGTGTTCGTGCACAGAATGAGATATCGCAGTATGCTCATGTTTCAGGTTTGTTAGGGTTCATTTGTCTGGTAAAGAAATATATCCCTAGCAGAATTCAAAAAAGCTGGTAAAAAGATGGGTTGTTACAGAAGTTTTCTGCAAGTGAATTCACATGCAGCTTTTAAGGTTTGCTACAATTTAATGGTGGTTTGCAGCTGTGAGATTTTCTTAATCATAAGGTTTCTGGGAGACATTAAAAAGTTGTGTAAGACTTGAATAGGTTTGCCTTGATGAAAGAAGGCAGTAAAAGAACGAGGAGTTACTGCTTGCAAATGCAGGCCATTCCACCCCTCTCAAAAAAGATCCTAATAAACCAGAAAAGGGTGGAGGGGAGCCATAAAGAAAAAGTAATTAAAGAAGAAAATAATGGTGAAATGAACACAGATACGCTGTCAAGTATTGCAAAATAGCGAATTATTGTGTTTATATAAATAAAAGTGATGAATCAGTGCTTCAGTAATGGGTTGGCTTAATACTGACAAATCTGTGTAAAGATCTCTGGATTTCTGCAGTCAGTTTCAGAAAAGGTGTTCTTCCACACTAGATAAATAGAAGCATTTAATGTCCTGGTCAGCTTTTCAGGCAGTATTCAAAACTGCAGTATAGCATGGAAAACAGCTTGCAGCTTCCAGAAAACTTTAACCTCAGACTTCTTCAGGAAGATGGGTTCTTCAGCAGGGCAGCTGGGGGGTGCAGAAGGGCACATGTTCAGTGTGACTTTGCTCGGTTGCTGCTGTGATAGGTTTGCTTGTGAAATGTTTTCAGTATGTAGGTGCTATGAACATACTCTGCTACGAAGAATAATTTTAAAACATTACGATTTTTAGGTGATACGGTGCTCGTTCACAGAGTACACAGCTATCTGGAGAGACACGGTCTAATCAACTTTGGTATCTACAAAAGAGTGAAGCCCCTTCCAAGTAAGAAACTTAAAATTGCTGGAGTTTTGTTTTATTGTTCTGTGATTTTTTTTTTTTTAGGATAAATTTTTGAGTGATTTTTTTTTTTTTAGGATTGCAGTGTTGAAAAAATAAAAAAAAAAGGCTGGAAAACCATCTGGCTCTAGATGTTCATGTTTTTTGTTTTGGCAGGGAGAAGCCATGTTTTTAAGTAAATCACCTTAAGAAGGAAAATGTTTGCAAATCTTCTGTAGATAATTCAGTGGTTGTCACTGTTCAATGAGTTATTTTTGTTCCTCATTTGAATAACAAAAGACAGAAACATGATACTGTACTTACATCTGTTACATGCTTATATGGTGCTTAAATTTACAAGTGAACTTGTCTGTCCTTTCTAGGTTTTACTTTTCTGGGGCAGAAAGAAATAAAACTATGATACTTTATCCCACAGTACTTAATAAGAATCAGTTTCTTCTTCAAACAGTTGTCCTTCAGAAGTATTTTTCTTCCTGTTTTCTTCCTTGTCACAGATGCACTACTGGTGTATTTTTCTTGTATGTAACTCATTAAGAAAAATTGTGAAGTGTTTTACTGTTACCGTATTATGCACATAATTACTTCAATTTTCTTTATGTGGCTATTTTTGTTGAAGAGTTTGTTCTGTCAGAACTACCCATGAGAAGGAAGCTGCTTTTTGTTCTTGATATCTCTTAAATGCAACTTTAACGTGACTGTTTCCAATGTATTACACATACAGAGCCTGTAGCTTATTTTTCCCTTTCTTTAGCCAAGAAGACGGGAAAGGTGATCATTATTGGTTCTGGAGTCTCTGGGTTGGCAGCAGCTCGCCAGTTGCAGAGTTTCGGAATGGATGTCACGGTTCTGGAAGCCAGGGTATAAATTTTCATTCTGTTTTACTTCTATACAGAAACTTAAGCAGAAACCACATTCAGTACTAGCATAAGGCGAAGCATCCCAGCAGCATGGCCAAGCTTCTGTGTAGGTAACAGTCAGCTGGGATGTGTTATTGAGTACTAAACCTGTCTCATTAGGAAACAAATGTGTCTGTTCTCACTGGGAGTTGGCCAATGCTTTCTCAGGGTTGGACTGTACAGCAGGTGCTAGTGTCATACACTTACACCAGTGACAACAGGCTGGAATCTTCTTCCTTTCATGATTAGGAGATGATTTTTCACTGGAAAACAGAATGCAAGTCTGTATTTCAAGAACTTGCCCATTAAATAGAATCATTGTTTGGAATTGCCATACAACATCAGGCAGGATATTTTTCTTGCACCTTTTAAGTCCATGTTACTTCTTTCCTTGTTTATTACTGTGTGCTTAACAGAGGCTTTAAACTTACCGAGCTACGTTTTGTGCTGTGTGAACTAGCTGATAGTTCTTCCAGTAATAAGGTATTCTCTTATATCCAGCCCTAAGTAGAATCTTTTTTTAAAAGTTGGAGTTTTTTTCATACAGCTGAGTCAATTGAGAACAGCTTGATGCTCATTGAAAATAAATAAATCCATTGGCCAGTTAAATTGGAATTTATCTTATGTTTTACTTTCTGAATTCCTTTTCTTTGTATATTTACTTCTGACACTTTTCTAGCACAGATTAAAATAATCAGCTTAAGTTTTTTATTAGAGTAATGTATCAAGATGTTAATTTTGCTAACTACTGCTCTCGCTGCGAGGGAGCAATGCTGGCTCTGTGCTTCACGGGTTCCATACCACCAGTGCAAAGGGGCGAACAACAGTCTAATTGTTTAGGAATCTCTTGCTCACCTGAATGTATTGTTGGTTTTTCTTGTTTGTTTGGTTTGGTTTTTTGGTTGTCTTTTTTTTTTTTTTGAAGCTGGAAGAGAGAGATCTGTGCTGTATCCTGGTTTTGTTCTATGCATCTTTGTTATAACCCGTATGTAGATCTGGCAAGAGGCTATTTAAAAATAATGCACAGTATTTTTCAGTCATTGTTCTCTAGACTGCTGCATCTCTTCTTGAGTAGTCTGGGGTTTTTTTATTTTGTAAGGCTGTGTGGTGTTTTCTTGCATTATGATTTCAGTGATTCAGGTGGTAGTTTCTTTGCACCCATTCATTTTCTGTAACTTTAGGCTATTAGTTTACATGCTTCTGAGTTGCTGATTTAATTACTAAAAATTAAACTTTACATTTTTATATGAATTGGTAGCTGTTTGGGATCTTTGCCCAATGTAATTGTTAATTCTATCTGATATCATCTTGCCAGCTGGACTGAGAATAGGGAATGGTGGCTTTTTTTTTTTCCTTACTAAATTTAAAATGGTAGGAAAACAAGTGTCAGCCTTAAGTCAGGAGTATGTGTCAAGAATCAAAAACTTATTCCTGCTTCTAAAATGGACTGTGAACTTGTGGTTTATCTTCTTGATTGATAGCTGGCTCTTCTGTGGAAAATAGATGGGAATAATTGGGTGATGGTTTTTCTAACACTAAAATTTAGTTTTCTCAAGCATAGCTGAATCATTTCCTATAGGGCTATTGGATTTTGTGGTAGGGAGGAGTATATCTAGTGTGTAACTTAATATACCCATGGACGATGAAGGATTGGTTTTTAGACTCACAGTAGATTCTACTGTAGATATATATGTAAATCTGTCCAAATCAGGTTTTTTCTTTTACTTTTTTTTTCTTTTAAATGCAACTTAAATATTTTATTCCTTAACTTAAGCAAATTAATTGAGATCAAGTGTTTGCTTGCAGAGGTTCTTGGAAAATTGTACATTCTATTAATCTGTGGATAAGAGAATACTTACACCACTTTCTGTAGAAGTTTCAGTGATTATATTTAAGTGAGATGTATTGTTGAATGTTACCAGAGGTTTAATATATTGTGCTTTTAAAAGGACCGAGTAGGAGGAAGAGTTGCTACCTTTCGCAAAGGGAACTATGTTGCTGATCTAGGAGCAATGGTGGTAACAGGACTTGGTGAGTTTTTCAAAATAAAAAGGAGTGGGGAAGAAGATTGTGGGACAAGATGTTACAAATCTGAAACCTTATGCTATTTCATGGCCAAAATAATTGGGTATTTTTAACTATTAAAAAACAGATGTTCTATTTCAGCCTCTTGGGCAGTTAGCATTTTTCATCAGTGACTCTTCAGAACAGATGGCAGCCCACACTAAAAGCCAAGATTTTTCTTGGTGCCTGGCTCTCATTGGTCACTGAAGTCATACAGGTGTTTGTTGTGTCATCAAACTGTTGTAGATCCATTTTTTTACAGTTTGCTTGTGCTTAGTGGAATTCTTTGCTCTTCCCTTAGCATGCTGTCCTTTTGTGTGTCTGTTCATTTGCCCAGTTCCTTTAAGGTGGTCTCTGCACTGGGTTCACTGCACTTGCTGAGCAAGTGTTTGTAAAGTTGCTTTACCCAACTGCCAGTGGCCTCTGAGCTCAGGTCTGCAGACTGAATTTCATAGTAACTGTCTTAGTTGTTCCCTTGGATCTTCCAAAGTATACGCTAAAATCGAACATGGAGAAGTAGGAACGTAGTGAGGGGATTAGTTGAGTAGCTAAGAGCAAAGTAAGTAAGAGCAAATAAATAGCAAAGTTATAAGGTGGGAGAGACCCCAAAGAGATGGAATATGTTTTTTCATTTAGATGGGAAAAAAAGGGAGGAGGGGGAATGAAGAGCAGAGCCATTCTAAAGTGAAAAGTCCTCTTAGAGAAGTCAGGATTTAAACCCCAAAAGCCCTTTCCCTTAAGTGATTTCAAAAATAGTTGTAAAAATAATGGCAAACAAGCCCTGTTTCTTCCTATTTAATGCTGGTTTACGGGATGTCATCAGTTATTGATACTGGTTACTCTGCTAAGATGATAGGCAGGTGTTCAGTGTGGAATACCCTTCAGTAATGCAATGAAATGATAAAATATTATAAAACCTGTAATAAAACCTAACTGAGTTTTGCGGACTGCCAAAACTTGGTGTCTGTCTTATGGCTAGTCTTTTATAAAATTGCATTCAGAAGGTGTATGTACTGAAGTTGCACATTCCTGGTAAAACAGATTTAAGGTTGCCTAGTGAAAGACTCTAATATTTTTATACTTAATTCATCATGGGTGTTTCTTTTCCAAAAGAATCTACCCTTTGCCTTGAATGAGGCACCATATGCTATGGAGAAAGGAAGATTCTTGTAGTGAAGAAGATGGTTTGAAGAGCATCCTTCGTATTTCTGAATCTGGAAGAGATGTGAGGAGGGAAGACTACTGAAGGGGTTGAGCTTGTGGTTCGGGACAGTGATGGACCGAAGTTATGGGATCTCTTCTGGTTTTGTTAGTAAACTATGGAAGAACTGAGTCTTTAGTAGGCTGTTGAACTTGAAACATGAACTTATTTAGACCTACTTCAGAACTCTGTTCTGCTTGTTCAGTCACCTCTAAAGACAAGAAGGTATTAGGATGGCTAAACTTCCCCCTCTATTTTGAGCCAAGGCTCTGGGTTTGTTTGGATTGCAGAATCAGAGAACATTGGGAAGCTAAATACGAAAAACTTTTCCCAAAGTTAATTTTGTGGAGGAAGCCCATGTTGCCTCTCCTCTCTGCCATTTTCCATTTCTGCCCCTTCATTTCATTTCCTCTCCTGTACTTCCAGAGAGGCTTTGATGTTTAGTGAATCTGGATGCTCAAAGTTGATGCTCTCTGCCTTTCTTGTGTTTTTATGTGGAATCTCCTAGATTGTGTTCTAATGTGTTTAGTTACATATCTTCCAGGTACAGTTGGTGTACGTGGTTCACCTTCATAGATAGTATTCACTTGTTGGAGTTCCACCAAGTTTTTAGGGACTGAATTCTTTGGGTTCCATCTCCATGTCACCACATTTTCAAAAGCTCCTGAAGTTACTGTGCAGATGTAGGAGCTTTCCTTGACTTTTCAAATACTCTGCTCGCAAACTTTCTGAAGATGTGTTTATAGCTATAAACTCTTAATCATACGGAGGTTTCTGCTGCCCTAGGACTCTGTTTTATAATCAGTTCTATTTACATACTGTCCTTTAAGTGTTGGTGGCAGGCTTTTTTTTTCACCACTTTGTTGCAAGAATTGCAGTACCGCCTTTGGCAGTGTTATAGTACCTCACTGGTATGCATTTTGCACTGCACTTGGTGTTTTTAGTCTCTGAAATAGCTTCAACTGTGGAGTTTTCATTTAATTGCAGACAAATTTGCAGGAGTACTCTGCTAACTGTACAAAATGTTTTCCAGGAGGAAATCCCATGGCTGTGGTCAGCAAACAAGTGAATATGGAATTGGCTAAGATCAAACAAAAATGCCCGCTTTATGAAGCAAATGGACAAGCTGTAAGTCTGATACTGTTTTCTTGAACCTTTTAAAAAAAATAGTATCTCAAATGTTTTTGTTACCAGGCTGTTGGTCTAGCAGGAGATAGCTCTAGGGAGAGGGAGTAATGAAAGTGTGTGTCCATTTTTAGGCAGTGTAGTAATATTGTAGCATATCTGCACTTATTCTTTTAAAACCTGTTCTTTCCACATGAGTTTTTAACTTGGAATTTCAGAGGTTTTATGGAAGCTGAGTTCCTGTTTGTTCTTTCCAAAATCACTTCTGTTTTTCCTTAAACAGTTGTCTGTCTCACTCCTCTTTGAAGCAATTGTCTGCTGTGCTGGTACTCTAGCTTTTGTTGTTGCTGCCACTCCTTTTCCCTGAAATTAGCTCATTCTGGCTGTTCTTCTTACCTGTTGCTTTTTAAAGAATTGATTAACCAGTGCCAGCTGGTTGAATGCATGCAATGGTTCAGCACTAATACACTAGAGCTGGGATTCACAAACTTTAATGAGCTTTACTTCTTTCCACTGTAGTGTCAAGGAGTGCTGTTAGAGGTAGAAGTGATAGATCCTAGTTTAGTGCTGAATCTCACACATGTATTGACTGGAAGTGTTTTTACCTCCTGAATCTTAAAACATGGTACTAAACATAACTTCTGAAAGAAGACACATGAGGATACTGGGCTTGCTAGAGGACTGCAGAAGCGGTCCCTGGCACAAACCTGTTGCAACCTGGCACCTGCAGCTTTTCTTACTGCACACGAGTGAATAGGGTGTTCTAATAAACTTAGGGAAAGCTACTAAGGCATTGTAGGCAGTTCCAGCAGTCAGTCTGCTCTCGTGTTGTGAAGCCAGTCCTGCATGTAACATGCTTGCACCTGCACTGCTGTGTTCCCCCTCTCCCAGCTGTTTTCAGCATCTGCCCAAGTAATGCTTTGCTATCTCGAAGTGGGGCACATGTATCCCTGTGCAATTTGAAGAGACTGCCTCTGTTTACACCACCCAATAAGACACACGGTTCAGCTACTTTGAGCTCTAGACTGTGCTTTTATTGTCTCGGTAAGCACTGTGATACCTGGAGCTTGAGCACGCAGCTTTCCTTTCTGCTCACAGTATGCGGCAACTCGATCGCTTATATCCAGCGAAGCCCCTCAGGCATATGCAGCTCCTGGGGTCTAGGAATTTCTCTTAGCCCATCAGATAGGCACTTAGAGAAGAAGCCAGTGGGAGTGGAGCGTTGGTCTGAAAAGGAATATTCCTTCCAATTACCTTGTAGTGTTTGCTGTATTGCATTCAAATGCTGCTCATCCTATGAGACCCTGTCAGGATGGAAACAGGCAGTGTGGCTGCGTGCTGCCAAGCACTGGGGTGGGGAGGAATCCCTGAGCACAGACAAGGTTCTTGCTGATCCTTTGGCTAACCTGATGGGACAGGTAACATCACCTCCTTGTGTTCAAAGGTGGTTGCTGCAGCAAGAAATCGGTGCTGTTTAGATGTGTGCATTTATTAGTGTAATGACAGGAAGTTTGTAACACTTGTCATATTTTAAAAAGGCACATCACAAAATTTGTCAGCTTACCTGACAAGCTGCAAACAAAGCTTGGTATGTGTAACTGGATATTTTTCCAGACCAAATTTTATCACTTCTTGTGTTCAGTGTTGTCTTGGTGACTACATAATGAATCAGAGTGCTCCTCCTTGGTTTAAAAATAAATAAATAAGATGGCACCTGTGTGCTGCTTGTTTCCTAGATGACTGTCATGTATAGCTTCTGGAACATCTGACTAAACTATCTAATCTGAAGCCATTTAACTATGACAGGTAATTAAGAAAAGAAATGGTGGTGTGAGTAATGATGACCGGTATTTTAATCTTCTACCACCCAGATACCATAAATGCCAATACAGTCTTGATTATGTGACACTCAGTGTCTGTGCGTGTATCTGTGATCATATCTCTGTATTGCCTGTAGCTCATGATCATCTAAACGGTTCAAGGTTGTTACTGTATGTGATAAAGAGTAAGTAAATGAAAATGGAAGCTCTAGAAAGAAAATTTGAATTTGCTTGCTCAGATGTGGTGCGGTTGTACCTGGAAAGCTGTGTGTTTTGACGTGTACTGCTCACTTTAGCTTTCTCTTGTTTTACCTTAATATACTCCATGATGCTGCTTACACCAAGGCAGTTATTTTATTAATCCTTTTTTAATGTTGCCACACTTTGTCCTTTGATTATTAGCACTGTGAAAAATTAAATGCTGATTTTCAATTTCTGCGATGTTTTCACATCTTAGTACTCTGATTTTCACCCCGCTGTGTAGAGCTTATCCTGAACTAGCTGTCAGGCTACTTAGGTTGTATTTCTTTTTGCTGCAGTTGAAAGGACGCTGTCAAGGTACTGCTTTATAAACAGTGAAAAATAAGTTTAGTTTAAGCTGAAGTAACTTTCTACAGGATATCCTTCTTCCAAAGGTGCATTCACATTGGGTTACTAACGAGTATTGGGCAAGTAACTTCTAAGTACCTTCTGGGAGCAGAAGTTTTTCTCACCCTGCCAATAGAAAGTACTAACTTGATAGTGTCCCTTTACCTTTTTCTTTCAGCTTATCCCTGAGCCCAAGTCCATTGGCCCACTCCTCAAAACCTCAAGCTGTGTTCACCATAACAGCCAAGAGCACAGCCTTTCTTGTCTCAGATAAGAGCGCTAATGTTCCACCTCTCCCTCTGGCATTTTGGTAAACATGGTGCTTGACAGAAGGCAAGTTGTAGCTTTTAAATTAGCTAATTCCCCAGCCATCTGAGGAAGTGTAAAAAAAAATCTCCTTGGAAAACATTATACATCAGCTAATTCGGATATCTAAAGCAGGGAATACATCTAGAAGTCTAGGGACAAGTAATAATTGGATGCCCTTCCTACCTTGGATACTGTCTTGACAGCTTTCCACATCTACACAAGTATCTTTTCAAAGGTTAGCTGTTCCTGCCGGTCTGTTTATGCCTTTTTCTCCACTATCTGCATTTTACTGAAGGGCAAAGTACATAAGAGTTATACACTGAGTGTATATCCTCATCTTTAAGCTCTGCACTGAAGGCATAAATCTCTCTTGCTGCTTACAACTGCATGATGACCCAAGACTGAGCAGTTTTATACTTCCAATTACCGTTCCTCTACAGTGTGGTTATTATTTTAGTCTTTGCCATGGTATTACCTAATTAAGAAAGACTTCTCTCTGAACAAGTGAAGATGGAATCAAGTTCTCTGCATATAGGATGGGCTCTTAACGATTGCAAGTTTCAGATTATTCGTGGTGAGTTGGTTTCCTCCAAAAAATTTACTGATTTAGAAGTTCTGAATAGTCTTTGGGAAGTTCTACTGCCTGCACAGCTGCCTAAGCTTGTGAATGGGGCACTGGATGTCAGCTGTGAAAAGGCAGGCAATGTGAATATCAGAATGTCACTTCTCTTCCCTTTCTTTGTGCTACCTTCACGTTGCTGGGAAGCGTGCATTTTCTAATGCTATCTTCAATTTGTTGTCCACCATGATCCTCACATCCTTTTCTTCAGAGCTAATACCCAACAGTCAGTCCTCAGCCAGTTTCAAGGCTTTGCCTTTGAATTTCATGAGGTTTTTGTCAGCCCATTCATAGAATCATGGAATAGCATAGTTTGGGTTGAAAGGGACGTTAAAGATCATCTAATTCCAATCCCCTGCCCCGGGCGGGGACACCTTCCACTAGCCCAGGTTGCCCAAAGCCCCGTCCAACCTGGCCTTGAACCCTTCCAGGGAGGGGGCAGCCACAGCTTCTCTGGGCAACCTGTGCCAGGGCCTCACCACCCTCACAGGGAAGAATTTCTTCCTCATATCTAATCTAAATCTCCCCTCTGTCAGTTTAAAACTGTTACCCCTCATCCTATCCCCACATTCACAGAATCACAGAATCAACTAGGTTGGAAAGGACCTTGAAGATCATCTAGTCCAACCATTAACCTAACACTGCCAGTTCCCATCTACACCATATCTCTCAGCGCTATGTCGACCCTACTCTTAAACCCCTCCAGGGATGGGGACTCCACCACCTCCCTGGGCAATCCATTCCACTGCCTAATAACCCGTTCTGTAAAGAAATACTTCCTGACATCTAGTCTAAACCTTCCCTGGCGCAACTTGAGGCCATTCCCTCTTGTCCTATCACTTGTTACTTGGTTAAAGAGGCTCATCCCCAGTTCTCTGCACCCTCCTTTCAGGGAGTTGTAGAGGGCGATGAGGTCTCCCCTCAGCCTCCTCTTCTCCAGACTAAACCCCCCCAGTTCCCTCAGCCGCTCCCCATCACACCTGTGCTCCAGACCCTTCACCAGCTTCGTTGCCCTTTTCTGGACACGCTCGAGTCATTCAATGGCTTTTTTGTAGTGAGGGGCCCAAAACTGAACACAGTAATCGAGGTGTGGCCTCACCAGTGCCAAGCACAGGGGTCAGATCCCTTCCCTGTCCCTGCTGGCCACGCTAGTGCTGGTACAAGCCAGGATACCATTGGCCGCCTTGGCCACCTGGGCACACTGCTGGCTCCTGTTCATCTGGCTGTCAATCAACCCCCCCAGGTCCCTCTCTGACTGGCAGCTCTCCAGTCACTCCTCCCCAAGCCTGTAGCGCTGCTGGGGGTTGTTGTGGCCCGAGGGCAGCACCCGGCATTTGGCCTTATTGAACCTCATCCAGTTGGCCTCAGCCCATCGCTCCAGCCTGGCCAGGTCTCTCTGCAGAGCCTCCCTACCCTCGAGCAGATCAACACTCCCACCCAACTGGGTGTCATCTGCAAACTGACTGAGGGTGCATTTGATCCCCTCGTCTAGATCATCAATAAAGATGTTAAACAAGAGTGACCCCAAAACCCAGCCCTGGGGGACACCACTCGTGACCGGCCTCCAACTGGATTTAACTCCGTTCCCCACAACTCTCTGGGCCCGGCCATCCAGCCAGTTTTTTACCCAGCAAAGCGTGCGATCATCTAAGCCTCGAGCAGCCAGTTTCGCCAGGAGAATGCTGTGGGAAACGGTGTCAAAGGCCTTACTAAAGTCAAGGTAAACTACATCCACAGCCTTTCCCTCATCCAATAAGCGGGTCACTCTGTTGTAGAAGGAGATCAGGTTTGTCAAGCAGGACCTGCCTTTCATAAACCCATGCTGACTGGGCCTGATCCCCTGATTGTCCTGCATGTGTTGTGAGATGGTACTCTGGATGAGCTGCTCCATCAGCTTCCCGGGTATCGAAGTCAAGCTGACAGGCCTGTAATTTCCTGGATCATCCTTCCGACCCTTCTTATAGATGGGTGTCACATTGGCCAATCTCCAATCTGTCGGGACCTCCCCGGTCAGCCAGGACTGCTGGGAAATGATGGAAAGTGGCTTGGCAAGCACCCCAGTCAGCTCCTTCAGCACTCTTGGGTGTATCCTGATCAAGGTTCCCTCCCCTCCTTTCCTGTAGCCCCTTTCAGTCCTGGGAGGCCACTCTAAGGTCTCCCTGGAGCCTTCTCTTCTCCAGCTGAACCCCCCCAACTCTCTCACCCTGTCCTCACAGGGGGGTGCTCCAGCCCCCCGAGCATCTTCGTGGCCTCCTCTGGCCCCGCTCGAGCAGGTCCGTGTCCTTCTGCTGTTGGTGCCCTCAGAGCTGGACCCAGCACTGCAGGGGGGTCTCACGTGAGCGGAGCAGAGGGGGAGGATCCCCCCCCTCACCCTGCTGCCCACACTGCTCTGGGTGCAGCCCAGCACACGGGTGGCTTTCTGGGCTGCGGGCGGACGTTGACGGCTCACAGTCAGTTTTCCATCCACTGACACCTCCAAGTCCTTCTCCTCAGGGCTGCTCTCAATCCACTCGTCGCCCAGCCTGGATTTGTGCTGGGGATTGCCCCGACCCATGGGCAGGACCTTGCCCTTGGCCTTGTTGAACTGCAGGAGGTTTGCACAGGCCCATCTCTCCAGGCTGTCCAGCTCCCTCTGGATGGCACATCCCTTCCCTCCAGCGTGTGACTGCAGCACACAGCTTGGTGTCGTTGGTGAACTTGCTGAGGGTGCACTTGATCCCACTGTCCATGTCACCAACAAAGCTGTTAAACAGCACCGGTGCCAACACCAACCCCTGAGGGCACCACTCATCACTGCTCTCCACTCGGTCATGGAGCTGTTGACCACAACTCTTTGAGTGTGACCATCCAGCCCATTCCTCATCCACCCAGTGGTCCATCCACCAAATCCACGTCTCTCCAGCTTAGAGACAAGGATGTCAGATGCTTTGCACAAGTCCAGGTAGATGATGTCAGTTGCTCTTCCCTTGTCCTCCAACACTGTAACCCCATCATAGAAGGCCACCAAATTAGTCCGGCACGATTTGCCCTTAGTGAAGCCATGTTGGCTGTCACCAATCACCTCCTTATTCTCCATGTGCCCTAGCATAGTTTCCAGGAGGATCTGCTCCGTGAGGTTGCTGGGCACAGAGGCAAGACTGACTGGCCTGTAGTTCCCCAGGTCCTCCAACTTGTTCAGATTACACTGAGAGGAGAAGAAATTGGTGAGGCCTGAGAGCAGACCTGACCCATAAAGTCTGAGGCAAAGAGGAGTTTAGTGCTTTAGCCTTTTCCATATCCATTACCATAGGTTCAGCAGCAGGTCTGCAGTCTGCATTATCCCTCCTTTTTTGCTGCTGCTGTGCATGTAGAGAGCCCTTCTTGCCCTATTACATCCAGCATCTCAGTTTCAACTCTGGCTGTCTTCTGGTTTTCCTAATGCCATATCTGCATGCTTGGGCAATGCTTATTCATTCATCACAGATGACTTGTGGTGTAATAATAGATGCTCAAGCTGAAACTTGAAAGATGAAAGTTAAATGATAAAAGTGATTACCATCATTTTTTTGGAACTGGCGTGCTAATTTTAATTTTTCAACCTTCAGCAGAGCCATCCTACACCTGTTTATCCAGAAGAGATCTTAAAAATCTGATTGTTCAGTGGAGCCTCTGCTCAGTCTTGAGGCAGTGCTTAGTAATGGCAAGTCCTCAGTTTTCCACTGAGACTTCTAATGAGGACGTGTACCAAGTTCTGTCCCTCTGGAGACGGGGTTTTTACTTAAGCCAGAAGCTGCAGCATCCTGTTCATCCCCAGGGTCTTGTCTTCAGAGGAAGAATCACTTACCCATGGATTGACTGTAAGGAAGTATCCTAGAAACCAAGTCATTTATATCATGCCTTTTCGTTTCCAGCTCTTCCTTTTTCATGATTAAAAAAACTAAAAAAGCACAGTAATATGTACCCATGCTGTTAAAGTAGTTCCTAGTGTGCAGGTGTGGTACAAGAATGCAAAGGTTAAGTCTTTGCATTAAGTGGTGGGCGTTGTCACTGGAATGTGACAAAAAAGTTTGCATTTGGGAAATGCCATTTGAAGCTTTCCTTATGCTTCTGCTATGCTCAGTAGCCTTGTTGAAGCTTTGTGGTACACATAGGAAAATAGTCTCATAATTGTGAAATACGTGTTCTACTTAGTGTAAAATCCAAATATTTTTGATTATCATGGGTACAAATTACGTTGTTACATAGGGACAGGGTTATATAATTGTTATCAGATGTGACTGGCAGCAGCTACTGTAGAGGATGACACAAGAATCTTAAGTACAGATCTGACTAAAGAGGAATAAATTTCAGCGTGTCATTCTGAAGGGGAGCAGTGTCGATCAGGGAAGGTGATACAGGTCTTTGGGACAGATTTTCAATTTTTACATGAATGAGCAGAAATGTAAGCATGCATCTACATCTTGAAATTGTAGGTTGGACAAGACTGGATATAGGGAAAGCTTGAAATACCCTCATATATAGTTAAAAAAATAATAATCTTTAGCTACGTGCTCTAGTCATCATATAATCTGTGTCTTCTCTAGTGCTGTTGTCTATAATATTCCAACCTTTGAGCTGATAGTATCTCAAAACTTTTATTATGTTTTAAAGCACATAACCTTGAGAAATAAATAGTGGATATAGTATAAAATATAGTAGTGTCAAAAATGAGATTATTCACTTTTGAGACCTAATAACCTTGAGTGATAGGAGAATTTCAGTAACAATCAACAAAAAAGGAGAACCTTGCACTGATTGCAGAGTAGGGGGTCGCTAATCTTTGGCAGCTGTGAGGTGGGGGAAGTATCTTCATTCTTCAGATCCTCTCAAAAAGGTAGATCCATCAGAAATAGGGAAATTCGTTTCATGATGCAGTAAGACTCCAGGGAGGTGCCACCTCCAGAACAGTGTGGGATTCTAAGAGATTTCCTGCAAGAACAGTGAAGAATCAGCATCTTAGTATAGGCAGTTGGAAAAGTTGGCTTGTTAAGCTTATGATGTGTACCCAGAGGTGAAGTATGACTATTAACTGTTCCAGTCTGGGAAAATGCCAGACAAGAAATATCTACAGAGCTAAAAGATGACCATTGGCACACGAATAAGTGTCCAGCTGTAAAATGGAAGAGGAATCCTGATTAGAGCAATGAGATACTACAACTTCCTAGTCAACACAGGGTATGCTTTGAGTTAGGGGTGAGTAACAGCTGGAAAAGAGCCATCTGATAAGAGTTACAGGGATAGGTTTAGCACTGTTAACAGCATCTCTCAAGCTACTTTTGTTCTGGTTAGCAGTCATCCAGGAGCTTTCCCAGTCTTTCTGAAGTGTATGCTATTTTCTCCTCCTCCTGCTGATCTTTCCATTATACTCATCAGTGTTTTCTCTCTATCCTTTGATTAACATAGACTGGGTTTAACAGATGTTAATACCATGTGATGCTTGCTCTTCTCAGCACACGCAGCTGTCATCACCTAACAGGTATTTCCACAGTGGCAGCAGCACACACTATTCAAATGAGTATCTTCACTACAGTCAAATGTCACCATTCTGGAAGTGTCCTCCATCATCTTAGAAAAGCTGGATTCGTAGTTCTTAGTCATGCTGACCACTCCAAACGAGAAGTTGTTACCTGTCCACTGAGCTATGCTAAGCCTTCTAAAGCCTTGTGATTGCATAGAGCCATCCTACCCTCAGAGTGGTCTTTTGTCCCATGGCAAGCTTCTGGAGCTTTGATGAACACACCTTCAATAAGGAAGTCCTCATGTGCCCGTAAATGGGCTGACTTTCCTCGTGCGAGAGATGTTGGTTGTCACTGTGATTTGCCAGCTCTTCTTGTGCTCTTTGGCCAGACATCCTGGCAAAGTGACTTTGTATTGTACAGACCTTGGGGTCTGACCATTTGAGAGAGCTAAGGGTATTAAATTTCTTCTTACAAGGGCTGTTCTCAGCAACTTTTTTGTTGTACTCTTGAAGTGGTGACTCTAGTTTAGGGTATGTGATACCTTTTTTTTTTTTGACCAGTGCTGTAAGAATTTATCTGCACCCTGCCTTTCTCATTCCTCTGATTTGGAGAATGGTAGCATTCCGAGTTTGTTACAAGGTGTTGTGAATTTAGACTGCAGTAGAGAAAGTCATCTTTGCTATGGTTTCTTTTAAAATTTTCTCTATGCTACTCGAGTGTCTTGTCTCTGAGACTTTGAAGTTTGGTGACCTATATTTTTTTTCTTTTTATTTATGAAGGGGTTATTAAGAAGAAAGTTTGTTCTTTTGGCTTGTAGGTTCCGAAAGAGAAAGATGAAATGGTGGAGCAAGAATTTAATCGTCTGCTGGAAGCCACATCCTATCTCAGTCATCAGCTGGATTTTAATGTTCTCAATAATAAGCCTGTCTCCCTAGGTCAGGCTCTGGAGGTTGTCATACAGTAAGTGACTTCTTCGTGGTAGACTTTCCTATTTTGTGGAGGATTTTCCAAAAGATACCTGAAACAATTGTGGTGCTCCTAGGGTAAGCATTACCCACTTCATACAGCTGTTTGGTCTCTGTTGAGTTCTCATCTGTCGATGTGTTTCTTGTTTATTGAAGCAAAATATGCTAAAGATGGTTGAAGGAGCAAATATCTTTTCTTAAAAGCCTCATGAAAATCACTGCTACGTAACTGATAGTGGATAATTGACTTAGTAAATTGGTGTACATACAGCCCACTTACGCTACTTGAAAGCTAACGGCATTTGTAATATGCCTTTTAATAATAGTAGCTAACTTCAGACTCATGTTTTAGCAAGTCAAATACCCCTTATTTACAGAAACTTGTATTAGTTTTCTAATTGCCATTTGAGTGTTTACTAAAATATCCCATGACGTGCTTTTATTGCATTACATTAATTAGGTTGCGATAATGAGTTCTCTCAGTAACACAAGGATTTTATGCTGAACTGACTCACTTCTCACCTTTTCCAGATTGCAGGAGAAGCATGTGAAGGATGAGCAGATTGAACACTGGAAAAAAATTGTGAAAACACAGGAGGAATTGAAAGATCTTCTTAACAAGGTTAGATGATGACTTTTAGAACAAGAAGATAGCATTGTGTTCCTCAAAGTGGCAAAATGTATAAAAACTTCCATGGAAAAAGATCAGGAAGTTGCTCGTTAATGCTGTTCTTAAACGTATCTGTTAATTTAAGACCTGCCTAGAAGCACTGTTATGACAAAGGAGTCTCCATTTTTGAGGAGGAACACAGAAGCGATTAGGCAGAAGGCTGTAAAACATAAATATGAGAAAAGAGAGGGAGAGGACAGACATGATACACAATGTTGTGTCATAGCTTCCTTTAGAGATGTTGATAATGTCTGAGACTTTTTGGGGGGTATTTTAAAATGTTTACTTTCTTTACCACAAATCTGATTTGTAGTGTAGAAACAGTGTTTTAGGCCAACTTACAGTGGTTTTGGTTGTGGTAGATGACATCTTTACTTGTCCATGGAAGTTCCTCAAATTAAAAATGTCTAAGTACAGCTCTGGTATCCTAAGTTATTTGCAACATATTTTGTGAGAAATCAATCATGTTGGGTTTAAGCCATGTTGTTTTGGGGTTGGTGGTATTTATTGTGGTTTCTTGAAGGTAGAATTGCATATAAGTAACATCTGCCAAAACCAGGAAATCTCTTTGGTATAATGGCATAGTTCCAGTGCATGAAATCTACCTTCCCTCATATTTTTTTTTTCCCCTTCCTTTTTCCCTTTTCCTGCTCCACCTGAAAAAGATGGTCAATTTAAAAGAAAAGATTAAAGAACTTCATCAACAGTATAAGGAAGCATCAGAAGTGAAGCCACCTCGGGATATTACAGCAGAGTTCCTTGTGAAAAGCAAACACAGAGATCTGACTGCACTTTGCAAGGTAAAGAATGACATATATGCAGCACTTCAGTCAGTGGTTTCTAAGGACTTCAGCAGCCAAATAAAATTAGCCAATATGAATGCTTCCACATATCTCACTCTGATTCAACACTCTCAAGAGAACATGACTGATGGTCACTCTGGGTTGTAATATTGGTAACAGGGCTGCATTAGCACCTTTATTTACCCATCTTTCATGGGTCATGATGGAGAGTATTAACATGTTGAAGGCTCAGTAACAGTGTGCTGGCTCATGTCAGACACCAGTTATGGTTTTGAAGGCTAAATTTTAGGTGAGACTTGGTCTTTACTACTGCCAGGTCTCACTACAGTCTGGAAATAAAATCTGCATTTGAAGAGAGATGCTCTTTCTCTAAGATGAAAAAGGCAGTTTCCTAAATAAAAGACTTCTTTTTATCCAAAGATGATAATTTACAGAGCTCTATCTTGACAAGCTGAGTTCGTTCCCCCCTCTGTATATATCTTGATGAGGAAATATGCCTTAAAAAGGAAACCTTAAAAATTGTTCTTTCTATGACAGCAAAAGACACCTTGCTAAGCCATGTCAGATAGAGCCAAGGGTCATTTTTCAGCTACTTCTTCAACAGAAGATGCATACCTTTATTTGGAAGCTCAGTGTGTTTGTGTATACATAAGTAGTAGCTCTTCTATTTTGTCACCCATGAACAGCTTTCTGCTCTTGTTGCCGTTATTGGACACTCCAAATTATTTTGCCTTAAAGGAACATGATTGTTGCCTTCGTACCTAATTCTACTAATGTTTTTTAAAATAAGAAAAAAAACCCCAAAACCCTCTGAAAGAAGCTTGAATTAGATCATGTCTTTGCCTTTTGCATGACTGCTGCTGCTTTGGAAATCTCTTGTGTTCACTATTAACTATAATCTTTTAAAAGAGAAAGAAGAATTGAAATAACATTTTGTGCAGTATGAAAAAGCTGTCAGTACCGTAGGAACCTTTAAAATACCAGGACTGTAATGGACCTTCATGTTCTTCAGATCTGAGTGTTTAAATTCCTGAAATATTAGCATACTAATCTTTTCTGCAGTGTGGCATATGCTGCTGTATATTCGCAGAAGGGCAAAATATGCTGGATTGAATGTTGAAAAACTAAAGAACTTCATTTAGATTCCACTAAAACCATGAATATTCCACTGATTTCTCTTAAGATTAGGTTTAGTCTGGTGCTACATGATGCCCTTAAGTCCTTTTACATGTAAACTGATTTTAATGTTAGCTTTAATCTTATTAGGAGTATGATGAATTGGCAGAGACACAAGGAAAGCTGGAAGAGAAGTTACAAGAACTTGAAGCCAATCCACCAAGGTAAAGATACAGACTATAAAAATGAATACTCAGGGAAGCAGTATTTTGGGTTTTTTTACTGCTGCTTTTCACTGAGTTTTGAAAATGCTATGGTATGCTTTCTTTTAATTATGGCAGCTCAAGGCATTAGGAAGGTACAAACATGAACTTTGAGCTCCCTCAGCTTTAGAACTTACCTTCCTAGGTTTTAGAGGACAAAATATGGTTCTTAGCTAAGGTGCATTTTGGTAGAAATCCTTACTGTAACCAGTGCCTGATCTCAGGAAGCCTTTGAGATTTGAAATCCCCATGAATAACGATAGCATACCAATGCTGCTTGTTTTGGCAGAATATTATTATTTTGTGCTCTGTGTGATTATGCTAGGCTCTTGGTTGTCATCTTATGCATGTTACTTAAGCCATTGTTTATGTAACTTTTTTCTATTTCTAAAGTTAAGTTTGTAGCTTCACTTAGAATATTTTACATCAACTCTACTTTGACAATGTGAATTTGCTGGGTTTTGATATTCAGCTTTCATGAAGGAGGTTCGAATGTTTGGAACAGAGTTTGCTTGTGTTCTTTTTCAAAGTTTTTTATTTCTCCACTATGGAGCAATGCATTTGCAACATCCTACTCTAGCAAACTAAATGTGTTTGTATTATGTTTGGTTTTTTTTTCTAGTGATGTTTATCTGTCATCAAGAGACAGGCAAATACTCGACTGGCATTTTGCAAACCTAGAATTTGCTAATGCTACACCCCTGTCTACACTTTCACTGAAGCACTGGGACCAGGTAGCTAATTAATGTGTTCATTCAGCAAACTGAAGCTATATTTATTTCATTATTGTGGAAGCTTCTCTATGTTAACAGTTTCTAAACACTTAAGTGCTATCTGCTCTTAGCAGATACTGAGCTCTTACATGATTATTATTTGCTGATGAAATTCCAGACAGCTTTTTGTTAGTGACAAAACAATCTCTAATGATACTGTCTACTGAAAGTTTCTATACTTATTACTTGACTAATAAACAGAAAGGATTTGAAATTCGAGTCACTCTTTGAAAAAAAGATTTTGAACATTTTTTTCTGTTGTGTAGAGTTGCTGTTTATTTTCTGTTGAATTATATGATTTCACTATAATTCATGCTTTTTATGCATCTTCATTTTAGGATGATGACTTTGAATTCACAGGCAGTCACTTGACTGTGAGGAATGGATATTCCTGTGTGCCTGTAGCCTTGGCGGAAGGGTTGGATATTAAATTGAACACAGCAGTTCGACAGGTTCGCTATACGGCATCAGGTAAATGAAGCCACCTGCTCTGGAAAACTGCACTGCGGGAGTATGGTCATAGAGATTAGCTTTCAGTGCTTCTGGAAGCAGCTGTGAAGATTGATCTCGTAAAAACCCTCCCATTATATATTTTGGGTTAGATAAACAGCCACATTTCTTACTGTGATTAATGGTGTAGGAAGCTGTTAGAAATTTATTAATCTCTTAACGGTTTTTGCTTATTGCTGTGACTGCTTTGACACTATCCTTTGTAGTTGTATTTACTGATTCACAAGTTCACATTCATTCTCCCATTTCTTCACTTCATTGATTGAAGTGTTTGGAGTAAGAGGGCTTGCACTGCTGAAGAATTGGTGCCCAGGATCTGGTATTAGAAGTATAAATGAATGTAATATAGACTCACAGGGAAGGAATATCTTTTATTGTTCTTCAAAACGTTGGGCTTGAGAAACTGTCAGCTGGGGGAGCAACTCAATGAGAGGCTCAATCTCTACTTGCTATTTAGTTATGCATATATTTAAATGTAATTTAGTGGCCTAAATGAACCTTTAGGCTTATCCCAATATGGCCTTTTTCAGATGCTGTGTAAAGTACACTTTCTGGAAGCATTCACTTGCATCCAAGTTAAGTAGTTGCTAGTGTAAAGCTGTCTCCGTAAACGAAATGTTTTCTAATGTGGATATGTTTTTATGGTAGTTTCTTTAGTTTCTATTCCAATGCTCTTGCCTCCTGGCCTATTAGATGATTGATTTTTTTTTTTTGCCTTTCTAGGCTGTGAAGTGATAGCTGTAAATACCCGCTCTACTAGTCAGACTTTCATTTACAAATGTGATGCTGTGCTGTGTACTCTCCCCTTGGGAGTGTTGAAGCAGCAGCCTCCAGCGGTGCAGTTTGTGCCGCCTCTTCCTGAGTGGAAAACTTCTGCAGTGCAGCGTATGGGATTTGGCAACCTTAACAAGGTGACTTGGGCACGGGGGGACCTGCAGCAGACCAGGGTTTGCAGGAGGTAGAATCTGAAATGTGTATGGAACAGGTATGGTGGGTGAGAGGAAGAACTTTTTCCACTGCTGTTTTGCTAGATTTCAGTGCTGAAAATTATCGGAAAAGAACTGTAAGGACCTCTTCTCTATTTCCTCCACAATTTTTAATTAGTTAACTTTCAGAAGTAGGTTGACTCAGTGTGTCTGCCGTAGCTCATTAACCAGCAAATCTGTAGACTGAGAGAGCATGCTAACCTATGGAAGGCAGCATGGCGATACACCTTTGTGTTCTGTGTATGCAGTATATATTCACCAGATTTTCCTTTCTGGTGATAAACATTAATGAGTGTAGTTGTCTTTATTTTTTCTGTGCACTGTTCCTAACCTTTGAGTCTTTTTGTTTTAGGTTGTGTTGTGTTTTGATCGTGTCTTCTGGGATCCAAGTGTCAATTTGTTTGGTCATGTTGGTAGCACTACTGCAAGCCGAGGAGAACTTTTCCTGTTTTGGAACCTGTACAAAGGTAGCTGTGGTGCATGTCTACTTTTGCCAGTGTCTTATTTGTATAGTTTCAGATCTAGAAAAGAGCACTTTTTAAGATGCTGTTAGTTAGTTAAGATGCTGTTAGATGGATATGGTAAAAAGATAGTATTTGTAGGAAGACAAATGGAAGCAGAGAGTACCACTGACTTGCAAACAGTTCTGTAGTAAATTAGGGCAGAACATGGGTGAGTATGGGTTTACTAATGCTGAATTCCAGGCTATGTCTGTTAAATTGCATTGCTGCCAATCTGCTGTAACACTTGCATTTTTATAGGCTACTTTATTGTCTTGCACCTTGGTGAAGTTGTCCTGTAATTTAGTGTTACTATGGTTGCTTCTATTAAGCACCTCTTTAGTTGCCACTGGTATTCTGAAAAACTGAACTTTTTTGGTTTTTATTGTGCTGTATTAAGAAAAAAACCACCCAAAACCTGGTCTAACATGTTCATAGTATTTCAAAAATACAGAAAATAATGTGTTCTGTTTGCAAAAGAGCAGTGTTGTCTTAATCTACTTTATCGTAATGTATTGAGTTCTCCAAGGAAAGGGTGATTTATCTCTGCAGCATTTCTGAATTAAAAGCGTTTCTTAGTTCATAAGTCTCTTTGAAATCATGCAGATGGGACTGGCATCCAATTTAGTCTTAGTTTTGAAAACCTCAGCTTCCTGGTGCTTTTGAACTGCCGGTTTGAAGGCAGACCTCTTTCATTGGGCTGTTTAATCTGGAATTATTTGATAACTGTAGATGAGTCCCTTTCATCTGTCATCTTAAATCCTTTCTGGTACAGGTGACTTTTCTGCCCAGGATTTCAAACTTAAGTGTCTAGGAACTAACCAAGATAAATTACATTTTTTTTCAGATGTAAGGGGTGCTGTTGACTTGTGTATTCTCTTATGGGGCTGAGTTGCAGAACTCTATGCTTGCAGGTTATTCTGCTTTGATTTCGCAGGGGGGTGCAGTGCAGCCTTTACAGAGTACTGAACACTCAGGTTCCAGGGGAGCAGCCTGGACTCTTCGTGATAGCTCCATCCCCCTTGCTGAGCATTGCTGTTCCAGCCTGATGAGCTGCAGGCCCGTCCGTATAGTTGCCGTATATATGCAGTGTGCCCTGCAGGAAGGGCAAGATGTGGTGTCTCTGATTTGTTGAATGAACGACTTTGTTTCCTATTTTGAGCATCAAAGCGTCTATGGCTGTAGACTGTGGGTCTCAGACTGACAGGTAACTTTAGAATTCCTCTTTAGAAAATGCTTAAGTAGGCAAAAGGTATTGCTCTGCCTGTTTCTACAGCTGGACTTTGCCATTAGTGGTTTTATCTGCAGCTGGTGTTTGCCACAAGAGGTTGTCAGAAGATACTTTTAGTAATCATACAGGTTTTGTTCATTGCTGTTTATCATACTAAAACCAAAGGTGTATATACAGTGAGCACTACTCAATGAGTTATTCTTCTTGCAGGTGACTGTTTAAAGTACCAGTGGGTTTTCTTCCACTCTATCATGGACAGACTAGGTTTTTCTTTTAACTGGAGAAAATTGCTGCGCAAAGAAGGTGCCTTCCTAGGGCATTTAATTGTTAAAATGTTTGATAAGGCTTGACGGGAGAAATACAAGTAATGAGCCTCGGATAACAAGGCTGTTCATATATCTGCTTTTGTGGCTTTAAGGTGGCTCTGTTACAGACTTAACAAGTAGTGTTGGGGTTTTGATTTAGGTGGAAAGACCGTCTGACATACAAAGGTTTTGCTGCTAGATGCAAAACCTTTCTCATGAAAATAGGCAGAGCACATAGAAATAAAATAGAAAAGCTGTAAAAGCCTATGCTAAAGCACAAGTCAGATGGCTGAAGTAAAAAAATCAGTTACTGTGGTTGTGGATAGTTAGATGGCAGTTAATGAGATTACACTGTGAAATATTAAAGTAGACTGGGCTGAACTTGTGAAGCTGTTGTTCTGTCATATTCTGTATTTCTGTAGCCATAGCATTTTGGTCAGAGACTATTTAAACTGAACAGATTGAAGAGCAATTATTAATCCGGAAACAAAAAAACCTGGAAGTATCACAGCACATGCTGTATGACCTCTGTGGAAGTTCTTTAAAGGTCTTGTGTTGCAGAGGCCAGCTGGTCTCTGACGAGTGTTTAATGGTAAGTGGGTGAATGGAGTGAAACTCAGATGAAAAGGCAGCATGTGTTTGTACTGCTGTTGGGTGACTGCTTGGAGCTCTGACAGGAGTCCCCCCAGTGGTTTAAGTCTAGTTCAGGTTATGATGGCTGAGAAGACCTGTACCCTCCGGAATGCCGTGTGTGTCCCAGAGCAGCTGGCCTGTGCTGTTGGGGCCTCTTGCTCTGCCATGCTGCTGGATTATTGTTGGAGCTGTGTACACTCACTTTAAGATGGAGATACTCCATCAGCACAGGGCAGAGGAATTCCTGGAAGAAACACTCAGGGTTTTCAGGAAGTCCTGTGACACTTAGTCTCTGTTTTCTTGCCTGGCTCTTTTGTTTTTCCTAGAGACATGTGATCAAAAAGATGAGGCCTTTTCTCTGTCATAGTTTTGTGGTTACTCACCGATCTCTGGCTAAACCCTGTTCCCTGCTTGCTGTTTGGTATTAAGGCTCCATAAACATCACTGCCTCAAGGAGAGAACTTTTTGTGGGGCAGTGACACGTGCTCATCATGCAAGAAGCTTTTCTGAGCAGCACTTTGGTATTTGTGTAGCAAAATAGTCACTGTTCTGCTCCAGTCTTCTGGCTTACTGTTACAGCTCTGAATTAATTCAGGTAACTCAATAGCAACACTTTCAAGTCTGGATAAATGCTTACAAAACAGGGTCTCTTGCCTGGAAAGGCAGGATTTTCAGAAAAATATTTTGGGATTGTCTGAATACAGGGTTTCATGACCAAATTTATGGAAGCTGCATTTCAAATATGTAGTTTTTCCATCAAGAAAAAAATACGTTGACTGAATAATTGCTGAAAAGTTCGTTGATCTCAGTTGTCAAGGATGGCAAACTAGGGAAAACTTCGCTGCTGAAATAACCAAAAAATATTTCCCAGTGCCTATGGACGATAGGAAACCAGTTTTTTGTACTTCCTTCAATTGTTTGCAAGACTAGGCTACTCTTTCAGAAAATGGAGTTTAACTAGAGGAGCAATCCTGTATCTTTTTTCTCTAATAAGCTGCTTCTAGTCCCAGAGGTCCTGCATGCTGAAGTGTCTTAATTGTATCTTGAATAGTGTAATTATCTTTGTAGTAATAACAGCCTTACTGGTCTAACTTCTTCAGAATTTTAAAAACTTTTGTTTTTAACTGGAATATATTACTGAGTCTTCCAGCCTGTGTATTGCAACTGAACTTCAGCCAGTTTTATTTAAAGAGCAGTAACTTGATGGGAATGTGTACCAGGAGATCTCCATATATATCAGGACATAAGGAATTCAGTAATCATTTTGGAAACCTGTACGAAAGTTAAAGCCAAATTTTTAACAAGGACTTCATTTCCCATTTCAATATGCTTGACATCTGTTTCTAGCTGTAGTATTTTCTTTGCTAAATTTAGGAGTTCATAAATATCTCCAGGAGGAGAAAGATCAACACAGAGATTTTTTACTAAGTAACTGCCTGGGTCTGAGTCACTTCTTGTAAATGCATGTTTCTTGCCATTGGGTTATTTTGGTAGCTCTTCAATACTTACCTAAGATTTTCCTTGAATTTGTGACTACCAAAAATGTATGTCTTACTATAGCTGGTCAGAGGTAAAATGACCTCATCTATCTGTTTGTATATCCTACAATCACATAAACTTTTCACCACAGCATCACATGGGCAGCTGAGTTATTTGATATTTGTCCATTTGAATTCTTCTCAGAATTGCTGCTTTTCTGGATATTGCTCTACTGTTCCTAGTTTCCATCTCCTCCACTGAGATTGTTCAATGTGAATGTGCATGAAGAGATCTAGATACTTCATATGAGAGAAATACTTATACAGGCAACTTAACTGCTATGCTGATGTTAATCATACCTAAATTAGATTGTTTGGAAGGTACCGAGTTCCCTTAAATGTAACGCAGATGATTGTTAAATCTCAGTGGAACCTCCTATGTCAAACAAGTGATGTCTTCACTAAGGAAAACTTTTTCCTCTTCTGCATGTTGTACTTCCTAATGTGCGTATTTAATTTTTAATACCTCAGGTCTCCTGATAATTTTAAATAGTACTATATTAATTAATTTTCCTTTTGGTAATTTGACAAGATCTTGGAAGATTTCGGACCACTTCTGTTGGGTTTGTTTAGTTTTTAATCTCATGATTTAGCTGCCTATTCAAGTCCAACTTGTCTGATTAAAAAGTTTGATTTCAGTAATTCAGTTGTTTTTTCTCTCTCCTTCCCCACCCCCCCAGCACCAATTTTGTTGGCTTTGGTAGCAGGAGAAGCAGCCGGGATCATGGAAAATATCAGTGATGATGTCATTGTTGGACGGTGCCTTGCTATCCTCAAAGGCATATTTGGTAGCAGCGCGGTGCCCCAGGTTAGTGCAGACGGCATTTTTGGGTAACTTCTCTGCTTTTCAGAAGGCACTGCAATTCTCAGTAGCTTGGCTGCGGTATTGAGCTGTTTGGTATATGCACCACCTTTTGTTCAGGGTTTTTGGGGAGGAGAGGTTCTTTGTGGGTTTGGGTTTTTTGGGGTGGGCTAGGGTGGGGTTTTGGGGGGTTTTCTGGGGGTTTGGGTTTGTGGTGTTTTTTGAGAAGGTTGTTTTAGACTGAATAAAACTCCAGCTTTTCCAGAGTATCAAATACTTCAGTTAATTTTCTACCTTTTACATTTTTCTGGGGTAAATAAATAGCTCTCCTCCAGTGGGATTTCTTTGTAGTAAAGTAATAGAAAAAATACATGGTAACTTTAATATACCAGTCTTCTCTGAACATTTGGCCAGGTGTAAATTGCTGACTTGTTTGCTATTTCATGTGAGGAACAGATTCACCTAATTGTCTTTACTGCAGAATAGTTGTAGAGCTCTTTTTGAACACGGCTTTCTCATCCCCAGTACCCTACAGCTTTGTGTAATGAACAGATCCTCAGAGCTGACTGCAAGCATGGATTTTTAGTTAATGAGTAGATGTCATGTTTTGGAAATGGTCGATTAGTTGGATTTTACGTCTCATACTGGAGAATGCAAGAGAAGGAGACCCCAGGCTTGCCTTTCTCATAAATCCACAGCTCCTTCACTGAACTCTCAGAAGACAATTTCACTTCCTAATGAGAGCTCTCTCTGAGAGGAGCTCTGAGACTCTTCTGTCTACAGGTGCTGTAGAAATCACGTAGTGTGTAGAAATCAGCCTAGAGTGAACCAAGAGCGAAGTGTTGTACTGCGGCTGTCTCTAGTAGGGTTTTGAGGTGAGAAAAACACACACTAGCAAATTGCAGAATCTTGAGAAATATGGATTCTACTGTAGATAAACATCAAATTGAGAGAACTTATTTGAACTTTTAAAATATTTCAGTGCATTAACTAATAATCCCCTGTTATGGAATGACTCCATATCTGGTCAGTCTTTCAAAAGAGAAAGCAGTTCTCAGTTGTGAAGGCAAGATCTCTGAGTGAGTCTCTCTTAATGTACTCACAGTTCACCTGCTTATGTACTATGAGCACTTGATAGTGGAGAGATTTGCTGGGGCTGTCTTCTGGACAGCCGTTATCGGTCTGGATAAACTCCACTCTCATCCCTTGTGCTGGGTGAACAGCTATAGACCAAGTGGGGCTTGCTGTGCAAGTGCCGTTCCCTGGATCTGTCCAGAACAGGGAAGTAGGAAAGTTAAACAAAAGTAACACTTATGTGAGCCATCCTCCTTGTTCCTGTGCTGCTTCTTGTTCCTGTCATATTTTCTTTTTCCAGTTTGGTTTTTCATTTCCTGATGATAGATATAACCACTTTTTCCCCTGCTGTTCTTCAACACATGGAAACTTTCAGCCTTGCTGTACAGCTAACCTCTGCCAGCGTCATGCCCTCTGTAGAGCAGGATCCCAGTTTTGTACCACTTCCAGTGTAGTACATGTTTTGTGCTCTAACCATGCTTCTCCCTGTTCAAAGGGAATCCTAATTACAGTATTTCCTTGTCAGGGTGAAAACAGATGTTGACTCCTGCCCATACGTGGGTGTGTGGGCACGTGAACACCACGGTTGCAGTTTGTACTGGTGCAGTTTCAGTACTGGGGAACTGGTACTTTTGTATCATGCTCCTCAGTTGTGTCTGGGTTAGCCAGACCTTCAAAACTGTCTCAGTGAAGTTAAATTTCTGTCGGGCTTTATTCCCTGTTAGACTGCAATGGTTACAATTAAGAAGTCTATGAAATGCCTCAAAGTTTTCTTTCTCAGACATACATGTGAAAACATAGAGTGCCATCGCAGTGGTCTCCATCCCACAAGGATGAAATGTGAGGTTACTTTTTTCTCAAGAAGCAGTCAGTGTATGAGGGCTGGCTCATTGCCCAGTTTTTTACCTTTTGGAATAAAAAAGTGCTGAAAATTGTGGTGAAGAATTTTCTTAGTTAAGTCATCAGACCATGTAGGGAAATGTGATCTCCAGCCCCCAGTGGTGTCTTACACCTTGGAACATAGCCCCAGTCCTCCTGCCTCAGCAGAAGGCATCAGATATAGCCCAGCTGAAGCCAGCCTCAGAGACATCAGCTCAGATCTGTGGGTGTTGGGGTCCAGGAGACTTCCCGTGCCATGATGGGGTACAGTGCCTGCTGGACTGGTTTCTGGATAACGCCCTTGCTGGACAGAGCCTCTTTCCCTTCCTTTGTGGGAAGGTCTGTTCAATTAGAACCAATTCCATGAAATATCTTCCTGCCCAAGGAGAGGAGATGAGGTTTCTGTCTTGATGTTTGCATTTTTACAGGGTATGATTCCTGTTAAAACTCAGTTACCCATTTGGACAGAGTCGGGGCTGCTTTAAGATTCACACCCATCACTTTTCACTGGCATGTCTGCAAGGTTATGAAGACGTCCCATTTTCTATTGACTGCTGTTATCCCTTAGAGGGATAGTAGTTTGAGCCCTGGTGATGCTCTTACTGTCACATCTTTCAGTGGAATATCTTTCATCATGACTGTTACCTTGGCAAACCAGATGGATTGGAGAAATACAGAGGTGTTTGTGCAGGTGCCCTTCGTGCGGTCCTTTTCCCAGATGAGTTGCAGACCTTATATAAGCCTACATCATAGTCAAATCAGAAGAGATCTTCAGATGAGCTGTTGCTGAAAGTAAAGGAGTACAAAGTGTGTGTTGTCATTATGTTGATAATCAGAGAAGAAACAGAGCAAACAGTACATGGTGTGCAGGTCCAGCTGACCGCAAAGCCGGAGCTCCAGTGCAGGAGTGATGTGCAGTAGGCTCTGGTGATGGAAGGAATTAAGGTATTGCCAGCAAAGACAAGTTACCTACCTTAGTATGTGTTATCGTGGAATATGAACTTGGAGTTCCACCGTTAACGTTAGCCTGAAGACTTTGTGTCTTTTATTCTTGCAATTTGCATCTTTTATATTTTGCACTAACTGTAGAACTTGCACTCTGTCAACAACTGAAGCTTCTGTCTTGTCTCAGCCTAAAGAGACTGTGGTGTCCCGCTGGCGTGCTGACCCGTGGGCCCGGGGATCATACTCCTATGTAGCCGCTGGATCTTCTGGAAATGACTATGACTTGATGGCTCAGCCGATTACTCCAGGGCCAGCCATTCCAGGTGCTCCTCAGGTGAGAGATGTCTTGATTCTTTTTAGAAAAAATGCCAACCAGGATGACTTTTCTAAGTAATTGCATACATATTCAAATGCAAGTTTAGATAACTTGCATCTTCTCATGAATGATTGAAACCTGTAAAATAATTCTGTTTTCCATCCGTGAATTCTGCATTCCCAGGTTTGGTGTCATTTGTTTACTACAAAAAGAGCTCTTTTTATGCAGAAAGTCAATTTGGTAATGTCTGAACAGAGTATTGTAATATTTTACATTTATTGTGTAATATTTCCTCATATTACAAACATGAAACTCTCCTGTCAAATGAAATGTGTATATAAAGATTTTCTTGGTAATTTTTAGGACGGATTACAATATTTTTAATGTGGACTATTTTGTATGCACCACCCTGGTGTTAATGGTGTGATTAGAGGACTTTGTAACATCCTTCTTAAAACATCTGTTTGCTGCAGAATCTGAAAGAAGGTGAACCACCCTTACCAGTGTTCTCTGTTCCCTCAGCCTATTCCTCGCCTGTTTTTTGCGGGAGAACACACAATTCGCAACTACCCTGCAACTGTTCATGGTGCTCTGCTGAGTGGACTGAGAGAAGCGGGTCGCATTGCAGACCAGTTTCTTGGGGCCATGTACACTTTGCCTCGGCAGCCTACGCCTGGGGTCCCCCCACAACAAGCTGCCAGCATGTAAGAAAAGGAGTGACATCAGGAGTGACGAGACCACGGTGCTGCTGTTGTGGACTCTTTGGGATGAAGATACTCACGTAGTCTGGAACAGCATCTGCTGAAAGGACTCAGCCATGAGTTACTGTATAATATTTCCATTAGAATGGCCTTACAAAAACTTACCTAACCTTGGGCTTGGCATCCTTTTACAAGATCTCTTACAGCTACTTGAACTGTCAGTGTACACAGAACCTTTACTGCCAAGCTGGTCAGGGACCTTTTTGACTCCGCAGATACTTTTTGAAAGTCAAGCTTATAGCTGGAGGTTTTTTAGTTGTTTTTTTTCCTACCTATATGTGTATTTACAGTTTGGTAATTGCACAAGGCCCTCTAGAAGCTGGTTGCTACGAATAGTAGCTTAGTGTAGAATTTGTGTAAACTTCCTTGGGTTTTTTTTAATTTTTATTGTTTTGAAGAATATATTTTTCGACCAATTCTATCAGGCATTTGGGAATTTGGTGCAACTGTTTCCCTACCAGTAACAGCAAATCACACCCTTCCAAAATGGTCCATTGGTTGCCACACCATATGCATCCTGTTTTAGAAAGAAAGCTGATATTACCAAGAGTGTGCTAAGAATACTGTTTTATTAAATACTTTCAACAAAAGAAATCATCACAATCGGATATTTTAAAGTTAAAAACTAGAAATATTATTCGTATTCGTTTCTATAGAAACAGAGTTGCCTAGATGGTAAGTTAGCTGACAGACCTAATCTTGACTTCTGCGTGCCGCATTAGGCATTCTGTGTACCTGTTGATTTAATTTCTGCTGGGTTGATGAGGTGATGTTGCAGCTGCTGCTGTTGTGCTCTGAGAATGGCTTTGGTTCGGCTGCTTTTCCAAATATTTTCCTTACTAATCCCGTGCATAGAGCCTTCCTTTCATTGCACAGAGCAGTCTTACTTAAACATTTAGGTCCTTTTTCCCTTTCCTCCTTTCCCCATTTAGCATTAGACTTTTCTTATTTCTTCCAAGTTTTCTCACCCTCCTCTTTCTGCCGTTTATTTCTGTCTTATCAAACCATGGTCTCTGTTCACACTGTTTTTTCTACTTTTCAGTTTCTCTGATCTCACTCTCTCTGAGCCCACATCTGTACATGTGCAGTCTGTCCCAACTTCCCTCTGTCCTGCACCTTCTGCTCTGCTGGAGGATCAGTACCTCCTCTGGCTCCATGCTGATCCCTCTACAATTGCATTGCCCACACTTCTTCCTGAAGAAAACACACACAACTGCAGCCCCTGGTTGTTTATAGCTGTATTGTCTTTGGCCAGAGACTCTCCATCTTCTAACATCGTTGCTTCTGCAGTTTTCTTGTGTCTCTGGAGCTCATTGCTCCTCCTGACTCTGTTGTCTTCTGGTGCCTTTCTCTGTAGATGTTGAAGGCTGTGAGGGGGTATCTCCACGGGCAGTCCTGACAAGCTGTGAGAAAGAGGAGGGCTCTGATGTGGCAGGGGTAACAGTCTGTGAGGGGGCACAGACTTTGTGTCAAGGACTAAGCCCGTTTGAAGCGGCTGGAGTTGGTGCCATGGGGGGGGACCCTCTATCCCAAAACTGTCTAAATTAGCACTACCTTCCCCATATCTCTAACTGCAAATGTTGCTACTTGAGCCATTCGTTGGAAGGGGTAATCCTCAGCAACACTGCTCATCCTCGCTTTCCCTTCTAGGGAACAAGACAGACTACTTTGTGATGGTTGGTCAGAAAACTGCCAGTGAAGTGGGGCAGGAATTGGAAGTCCAGCAGGGCATGGAGGAGGGGTGTCCAGAGGGTGGCTGAGAGTAAATAGTGAGTAATCGGAGACTCAAGACTCCCTGCCTCATGTTCAGGTAAAAGCCTATCGGCACTGCTACCCAGAGAAGTCCCGTTCCAGGATGAGAGGTGTGACAGGCCCTTAAAGTCCAACCACTGATCCAGTCTCTTGGCTAGTCTGGCTGCAGATGGGAAAAGGGTCTGGGAATTGGGGTGCTATGTTCTGCGACCAGGCTTCCAGCCCCTATGGATCTCTGTATTTGGGGTGTGGGTTGCTATGGGGATGGTGCTGTCTCTTGCCATGAGGACTGTCATTGCTCTAGTGAAGTGTCAAAAACTCAGACATTTCTGGCCCACTGGAAAATAAAATAGTCCTCAACCTAACATAGCCAAATGGTGTCTTTTCCAGACAAATAACCAGTCACTTCTGCATCAGCCTGTTAATGTTCTCTTCAGCTGCTTTGTTCTGCTTTATGTTTATTTTGACTGAGACGTAGCAGATTATTCAGCAGACTAATTCTGTCAAGCAGCACGCAATAATTTGTCGAAGACATTCAGATGTAAACAAACTTCCTCTTGCACGTTGCCATTGGTCTGACTGAGCGGGGCTAACCTGTCACCTGACAACCAGACTGCCCTGTTTGCCCTTTCACACAGAGCTGTGGAAGCTCTGGTGACCACTGAAACAAGAAGGTGGAGATGGAGCCCTGACAGTTCCCACCCTTTTTGAAGATGTGCAAGGAGTTGGTGGGTGTTAGCTGGTGCTGGTGTTGGGCATGAGAAAGGACTAGGAATGCCAGGAGATGACGAGAAGGCCCTGTGATTTGATGTAGCCTGTTCGTTGCTTTCTGTGTCTTCGCTGGAGTATCTGTGGCCTGCTGCTCCCTGCCCTCTTCATTATCTCTGGGGGCTCTGGAGCTATTCCTCAGCTGGTCCCTGCTAACAAGCAGGTATTAGTGAACAGCTCAGAGTACTTACAGCTCTTAAGGGTGTTTGAAGCTCAGTGAAGACACAGGTAAGAAGGACAACGAAGCTGGTGAAGGGTCTGGAGCACATGTTGTACGAGGAGCGGCCGAGGGAACTGGGGGGGTTTAGTCTGGAGAAGAGGAGGCTGAGGGGAGACCTCATGGCCCTCTACAACTCCCTGAAAGGAGGGCGCAGAGAGAGGGGATGAGCCTCTTTAACCAAGTAACAAGCGATAGGACGAGAGGGAATGGCCTCAAGTTGCACCAGGGAAGGTTTAGACTGGATATTAGGAAGCGTTTCTTTCCAGAAGGGGTTGTTGGGCATTGGAATGGGCTGCCCAGGGCAGGGGGGGAGTCCCCATCCCTGGAGGGGTTGAAGAGGCGGGTTGACCCAGCGCTGAGGGATCTGGTGGAGTTGGGATCTGTCAGTGCTGGGTTAACGGTTGGACTGGATGATCTTCAAGGTCCCTTCCAACCGAGATGATTCTGTGACTCTGTGGTAAGGCTCAGCTAGTTGCTGAACGCCTCAGAGGCGCTGTGCTGGAGCTCCTGCCCTGCATCGCCCAGTTTCTCATGGTCAGTGGAACTGGTTGCAGAGGGGAGCAGTGGTTGTGTGAAGGTCAGACTATTCCCTTTGTTCTGGTTGTATCCTGTGGAATTGCTGGGATGGAGGGGAGAGCTTGGGGGGAAGCACTTATCATCCCAAGGCCAGCTGGAGCTTGCAGACCTGGAAAAGATGACCTGAGCACGTAGTGATGAGTCAGCTTAGTGTTGGGGTTCAGCTCTGCCAGGCCACACGGTGAAACTTTCATTGTCTACCCAGGAGCAGGATGGTCTCACACTCTTGATCAGGGGGTGTAGGGATAGGACAAGGGGTAACGGGTTTAAACTGACAGAGGGCAGATTTAGATTAGATGTGATGAAGAAATTCTTCCCTGTGAGGGGGGTGAGGCCCTGGCACAGGTTGCCCAGAGAAGCTGTGGCTGCCCCCTCCCTGGAAGGGTTCAAGGCCAGGTTGGACGGGGCTTTGGGCAACCTGGGCTAGTGGAAGGTGTCCCTGCCTGTGGCAGGGGAGTGGGAACTAGATGATCTTTAAGATCCCTTCCAACCCAAACCATCCTGTGATTCTGTGATTCTCCAGGTGCCTGTGTTTTTGTCAGGTGCTAGCGTCTACTTTGCAGTTGTCATGGTTTGAGCTCAGAGGGCAACTGAACACCACACAGCTACTCTTTTTTTTTTTTTTTTTATTATGAATCTTTTAATCCAACTAGGTCTCTTGCTGTATTTCTAAAAAAGTTCAGCTGAGGGTATTATGGTCATCAAGGTGCTCAGAGTTCACCTTGTAGTCTTTAAACTATAAAATGGCTCCATAAAGTGAGGTGACTAAACTTAATTTATTTGTATACTTCAGATTCTTTTTAAAGGTGGTGATAATTCCATGAGCTACTTTTTCAAAAAATGCTTACCAAAAGAGGATTAGATGTTTTCAAGTTTGATGCTCTTACAAATGTTTTTTTGCAATTTCCCATGTGTCTCATTTCTGAAGGTGCAATTTTTTGTTCATTTGGAAGGAATATTGAAATGTAGGAAATGCTTACACTGACATTCTTCCCCAAAGCACACAGATACTACAGAACTATTGGCACGTTTCCAGGCCTTATGTTCTGGGTGTTACCAGCATCAGCTGGATAAATACTCAAAAAACCCACAAGAAGTCACCTTTAGAATGTCAGAGGAGAGTGAAAGCATCCCTTTAATTACCTGTGCATATCAGTCATGGAGTGTGTCCTATCCAAAGAACAAATTATCTTAAAATTAGGTTCTTTTCAGGTTTGCTGATTTGTCTGCTGTAAGCTGTGGCTTCTCTACAAAGTCTGTTGGCAAAGCTCCTCCAGGACTCGTGGAGTCTGTCCATTACTTCCAGGTGCTAACAGGTGTCAAGTCAACGTGGTGTTTAGAAATTCCCTGGGAAACACCAATCACGGAGGCTGAGAAATGCAGTAAAACATCCAATGCAAGTATCCACATCAGGAATGCAGCCCAGGTTTCAGAGTCCTGCACTTCTGTGCGTGCAGTGTCACCACACTCTTACCTATGCACGTAGATACGGGCAGAGTGACTGACCAGACTCTCTGTCACACAGGTCTCTTCCCCATTTCCAGCCAACCAAAGTCTGTGGTGATGTGGTACTGGGAGCTTCCAGTCCGATGAAATGTGACGGTGCTTCAAAGAAACACAAAGCAGACACGTTTTCACTGGAGCTGTAGATTGAACCTTTGTGTCTCTTGCTCCGATGAATCGCTGGCCTTGCCTCAGTGATACTGTTAATGGGCCTGTTCTTGCACTGATATACTCAGAGCAATTTTTGTAGTTTCTAATGCAAATATTGTCTAGTGTAGTAAATGCTTCATGAAATAACATGCAAAAAAATAGCAGCAGTGTGACTTGTTCACAAGCATCCAGAAGTGCTTTAGAGCTGGAGAAATCACTTGTCATATTCATGCTGTATCAGAGTGTTAGAGCTGGACTCAGCTGCACAAGTGCAAACTTCAGACCGCTGCCAAATAAAAGACGTGCAAAGACATTTCATGGAAGATTTTGCAGAAATAATTATGATAATGTTTGAAGTATCTACTTAGGGTGGGGTTTATCTCATTTCCCCTGCGCTAGTTGTCTCCAGCCACACTTCTCTAAAGAAAACTTTATTATGTCCCTCAGTCCAAATAGTTTCAGGACCTTTGAGGCTGTTAATTAGGGCTTTGAGATCTGGTAATGCAGGACCTACACCCAATCTTTAGTATGTGGCCCAGAGTGCCACGCTTGCAGACCGCAGGCGTTGAGAGTGCAGTTACATACTGGCAGCTCAAGGACCTTCTGGAGATGGTTTCCATTTACACTTCCATGTTCCAGACCCAGCTCGCAGCTTCCCACTCACAGAAACCGCTTTGGATACACCCTGTGCTTGGGGGTCACTGTCTCGTGGGGCCAAAATTTTGGATCTCTTGTTTTATTTAAATTGTTTGTGTAGTGTTAATTACACCTCTCCATGAAGGGACTTATCCTATTACTCTTGTTCTCTTTTCTAGACACTATATTACCACACCCCAATAGTTTTAAGGCTATTTCACCTGAATAAGGGTAGATTACGCATTTTTTTACACTTCATGCTTAAAAGACAGAGATATCTTGTCCTGCCAGCCCAGCCTGGATGATAAAGTATCTTTTCCATCTATAGGTTCCTGCCTTTCAGAAGCTCCTGAATGCATTTACCTTGTTTGTGGAGAGGTCCCAGGTACAGGGCTCTGCAGAGACCATCTGTTTGGACAACCACTCGTCGCAGGTTGCAGTTATCTGAGCGTAGTCCCTGTCTGTAAGCGCCTCAGGGCAGGGCACTGTAACCCCTGGTAGTGGTGCTGGGCATGTCCATCCTTCTGCACAGCTTCGGCAGTGTTCTCACACCTGCACCGAATGCTGCTCCTCTGCTCGAGATCTGGTAAGAGGTGCTAGATTTTGCAAACGGTGAAATTACTGTTTGCTTTGCTTCCAAACCACCCCTGGGCAGCTGCACTGATGTGGAATTGTGTTTGGAGTTACCCGAGGTTAGAATAGACACGTGGACCACAACCACCTGAAAATGGAAGTCACTCACCTAGGTGCTGTATGACGTAGGTACTGCACATACTCAGTACTTATGCTGCTTCTTCCTCATAGTCCCACATACCTTTTCTTCAGATTTTTTGTTAAAAAATGTGTGCTCGTGGCGTAACACATGGGGAGGTTCAAATCTCAGCCATGATCCACTTATAGGACAGAAATGTCTCCAATCTCAAGTTCTTGGGCAGCGTCAGAACTGATGTTTGGACAACATGCTCCTGTTCTTAGTAACTTTTCCTCACTCAGAGAATCGTATCCTCACTTCTGAATACCACGTCAAGCTTGTCAAACTCCTCAGTTTTAATGTTTTTTTCTGATTCACTGAGGATACTTCAGCTTGGTGGTCTCAGGTAAGCATGAAAAAATACTACTGCAACTAGCAATGTATGTATCAGACCACTGCATTCCTGTTCGCTACAGAAGCCAACTTTTTCTGTCAGTGATGATGTAATTTAGAACTGAGTGGGACTGGAGTACTCCATGTACTCCACTGGCCTTCACTAAGCCTTATGTCCTACCCAGTGTTTCATGTGTGCCCCTTAGGTCAGAGGGGCTGGAAGTCTCCCCATCTCCTCAGGACTGGAGGCAGTACACTGCTGTGCTCCAGGGTGCGCTTTGGTTTGGGTCAGCACGGGGGGAATGTGCTTTGTGAGTGGACGAGGATTTAGGACATTATTTTACTCGGGCTTCAGGGTATTCTGGTGGGTATGCTCCACCCAGCATTTCCTCGTAGCTGAAGTGTGAAGAGTTTGGGCACTGTGCCTGTTTTTAGCAGCAGTTGAGATGCTGCAGCTTTTGAAGAAAACAAGATTCCCATTTATTGGCAACTCAGCACAGTTCTGGAGGTGGCTGGTCCATTCGAGGAGGCAGGATAGCCCTCCTGCCCCTGGAATTTGGCCTGGGATGGGAAGGGCTGCAGCTGGTAAGATCTTGGTGGGCCTGAAGGCACCTGGAAAAACTCGAGCTGAGAAAACTGAGCTAACGCAGATGTTTCATAAAGGAAACAGTAAGGGATGATCTTGTCCTAGCCTTCACCTCCCTCCGGTTGTCGTATTCAGCCTGCTTGTTTTTATTACATGGCTTACCCTGTACAATCCCAGCTTTGTTGGATGCACCACAGGAGCATCCTGGATGGGAGGCTTGAAGTTAATGGCTTCAGCTTCACGGCTAATCCAGACCTTGTTCTGTCATTGCTCAGAGGATGTTGGTTTATTCTCCACAAGCACCATAACTGGAGTGATTAGCCCCAAGTATCCATGGTGCACCAGAGGAGGGAGGGCAGTGCTGTGCCCTAGCCTGGGTCACTAAGAGTTAATGCCAAGGATGTTCACTGACAGCCAGTGTCAGGGCTTCCTGTGCAGAAGGAAACGGCTTGTGCTGCCAGTAACATGGTGTTTTTTAAAGAAGATCAGAGGAGTCCTGGGTGCCCAAGTAGGGAGTGTCGCTAACGATGAGGGAAGTTTGGCTGTGGCCATCCCGTTAGGTGGCCAGGGGGAAGTGTTTGCCTTCATGGTTGTGGTACAGGGAGGTGATGGGCTCACGGGCTGTGGTAGGAGCCACATGATGCATCCTGGCCTTGAAGTCCTAAGAGAGGCTTAGAGCTGAGCTAGTGCAGATGAGTCCAGGGAGGCCTTGGCCCACGTTGGGTGATTCTCCTCCCAGCTGAGCTGTGCAGTGGCAAAGCCTCAGCCTCCTACTTATTCATTCATTTCCTCCTGACTCGGCTGCACGCTTGTGCCATGACTGCTGCTGCAGGAGGTTCCCTCCACCCCTCTCCCTCCTTGCTTTACCCTGGTCTGACAGATGTTGGCTTGAATCCTCAGCAAGCTGAGGGGAATGAACAGAGACCTTCCCTTTCGTGTGGTGTCTAGGCCACCAAGAGATACAAAATGCAACCGCTTTATCTGGTGGTGGTTTTGAAAGGAAATAGCTGTGGCTGCTGTGCCTGACTTTGTGCCATCTGTGTGCTTGGACAGTGTGTAACAAAATGTCTTCGGGGACTGAAGGGTCTAGGTATCCTTAAACCTCGTTTCCATAACCTGTGACAGCTACACAGAATTCCAGTTCAAGTTGAATGTAGAGAACTTGAAAACAATTGTGTGTGTGCGTCTGTGCAAATGCCAAAAGCAAGGAAGAAAGTCTGGGATTAAGAAGCATGTTAATACGGGTATTAAGAAGGCTAAGCCCAGCGGGAAGCGGAGGGAAGGCAGGCTGTGGGTGGGTGACAGGCAGGCAGCGCGCCCTGTGCCAGGGCAGTGATGGTGCACGCTGGAGGCAGCCGGGGTGAGGGACTGGCTCCAGAGCTGGGTTCCCTCCCTGTCTACAAGGGCATGAGCAGCAGCGCTGTTCCCTCTGCAGGGGCGGTGATGGTGGGTAGCAGATCAGTTTGCAAGGTCAGGAAACACAGGCAAGGGGAGCTGTCAGCTCCCTCTCTAGCCTGGGTAAGTACTGCCTCGGTTGTGACGCCAGAGTTACAACACAAGGTGCTGCTTCGACCTCTGTGAGTGGCTGATTGGGAACCCAGGGAGGAGAAGCAACGCTTGGTCCGGACACGGGCAGCACACACCATCTGGCTCAAAATCTCACCAATAAAGATGATTTAGAGCAGCAACTTTCTCACAAGTACAACTAAAGCAGAAAGATTTGCAGCTGGAGTAATGAGAGTATCCTTGTCTGTGGGCAACACGAGGACTATTTAAACCCACCAAAGCAAGTTGACATGACTGATCATAAAGAATAGAGTGAAAAAAGGCTTCAGAAAAAGGGTGAAGTTTCATGGCTCAGCCGCAGTGCTGTGGTAGGTGGGCCATTAGTACCTGTACTCTAATACCCTCATGTAGCACGTGGGCCTGGACTTGAATCACAAACAAGGCAAAGCAGCACCCTGTGGTACGTGCTGAAGGTGTTGGCAGGGGAGAGACTTCGAGCAGATGGGGAAGCTATGGACAGTAACTCTTCACTTAACACGTTTACAGATCTCTGCTGTCCTCAGCAAGCCAGACTCAGCAGCATTTGTGTTGTAGCTACAGTTATGGTTAAGAGGTGAAGAACCACCTCTTCAGTGATGTTCAGTAGCTGCCTACATGAACTGGGACAGAAAGGGGTCTCAGCCAAGCCAGAAGTCAAGTTTTCTTAGACAATTATTTAAGAGGGAATCTTTGTAGGACCTCACCTCTAGTTAATGAGCTCTACCAGGGAGTAGCAGCTGAAGTGACAGCTAGGGATGGCTCCTAAAATATCAGTCAGTGCTAACAACCCATTTAATAGAGCCTCTGGAAATGCATCCAGTTTTACAAATAGAATAAAGGAAAAGAGCTTTGTCTAATATAAAGTGTGGTGCCTCTTACCCGTCACTGTACTCCTCTCCAAACACCGTGGTTATGTTCACAGGGGCTCACCCTGCATGTGATGGCTGCTAATTGTGCTGGCATGTTGCAGAACGTTGGGAAGTGTGAAGGAGACTTTGCCCCTTGTACTGACCTCTGTATCCTCCAGCTTCTTCCAGGAGCCGTCCATCGGATCTGTGTCCCAGCACAGACTGCACTGGCTGAGTGAAGGAAATCTAATGGAGCGGTGGCTCAGTTCCCCTGTGAGAACGCCCTTCCTCCAACCCGCCCTCACCAGTGACACGGCCGGGCCACTCGGTCTAAGTGGAGAGTGGCCGTGTTCACCCTGATTTGCCATGTTTGCCTGCACTGTCCGTGCCTCGGAGTGGATGTATGAGCTCTGTCTGGATACAGGCAGAGAACTAAGGACGAGGCAGACTCGGCACTAACGCCCAGTGCTGCAGACTGGAGCTGCCTCAGCACCTCACCGAGGGGCGTCAGCTCCTCTGAGAAACGGACACTGCAGGGATTCATCCAGAGCTACAAACACCACATCACAAACATGTAAAAAGAGAAGAGTTTTTATTGGTTATATACTGTAGAGCTGACAGTGTTCAAGTCAGGAGAGACATGCAGATAAAGTGTGTGTTTACATTTGGCATGCAGACTAAGAGCACTGTGTAACTGGAAGGAGGTGAGCACCATCTGTATCCACTGCATGGGCAGCCTGGAGAGGAAAGAGCTGGCTTCCCTCTACTAAGCATGCTGAGACAGGGAGAGTTTTGAGAGGGTGAAACAGTGCTGATAGCTTATTGGACACAAAGTTTGTTTTAGGGAAATAGGCAAATTGGCTTAACTTGGATGAGTCTGTGATTATGAAAAGATTTCTTGTATTATTTGTCTTCTAACTAAGCTGCCCTAGCCCAAATATATGTCTGCAAATACAAAAAAATAGATTTATTCTCTTAAAAATACATTCCATGCAGCCTGGAGTTCTGCTTCCCCAAGGCAGGAGCCTGCACTGCATGCTGGGCAGCCCAGGAACATGATCCTTTGGGTCCTCAGGTCACTGACCAACAATGGCTTCGCGTTCCATCACCTCCAGAGCAGCCCTGGCGCAGCGCCCCGACGCCTGCGGCGGGTGCAAGGGGGGGCAGGGGTGAGGGCTGCTGTATTGGAGGTGACCCCAACGGGACTATTGCTTCGCTCTGTGGCTAGGAAACTGCTCGTGTCAAGTGCCTCTTGAAGCACCAAGGTGCACCACCCTGCCCTGTGCTTCCTGCCCTTCTCCCTCCCTGGAGGCCCTGGCTGCAGGACGGCGGGGGATGGCAGCCCCTGATCCCCTCCTCGGTGGCCCCGGAGCTGCAGCCTGACACGGCCAAGCTCTCACCCTGCCACGCTGCCTGAGCACTGGAGGGTTGCTCTGCGTGCTCAGGGTGTTCTGGACACAAAGGAAGCTGCTCGGTGAAGCAGCAAGCTGCTGGGCCCTCAGGCTCGTGCCAGCCGCTCTGGGGAAAGCTGCTGGCTCTCCGAAAGGGACCAGCATCTCCGTCTCCTTGGGAAAAGTGAGCACTGACACACTTCCTCTGTACAGCAAATACATTTACAACTTTGGGATTACCCGAGTGCTTGATGCACAGCCTCATGGCATCATCAAGCCCACTGAAAAGCCTGTTATATTTATATGCTAAAATTACAAATATTTCTTCAGTGATGGCAATATTTACACATAGACTATTTTACAGCTGTTCAAAAAAAGTGTGCAAGTTGAGTAAAACACATTGTGTTTCCTGAAGTCATTGCTATAAGTTTAATAATACAATCAGCTCCTATTGCACTCATGATTACAGGGCATGGCCCCTTTCAATTTTAAGGAGGGTTTTCTTTCTCAGATTTAATCTCGGTTGTGGTAAAAACAACCCAGTGTACAGTTACTGACTGACATCTGTGTTCATTATTTACAAGCAGTGAGACTGAGTCTAAAGCAAGATTTCAAGGTATGTGCTCTAAAATACTGAACAAAACACTGAGGCAGCTGGAGAAAGGAGAGACGTTGCCTGTGAGAAGCACCTGAGGAGAGCAGACAGTGCCAGGGGAGCTGCACTGCTGGGTCAGTAGCTGGGGCTCCTGCTGTGCGCCGCGAGCTGCCGAGCAGCAGGGTGAAGCCCTCCGGTTGCCCGTGGCTAAGGAAGAGCCTGGTCCTGGCTGGCAGAAGGGTAAAACCAACAGTTCTTGCTGCTGGTGGTTTCTCCCCTGCACTTCAGACATGGGGTTGTGTTATTGAGGTGGGCCGTGGGGTTGACGAGCCGGTGGGTCAGTCAGAGTTTTGTGGGTCGGTAGAGGGAAGCCTGTGTTAACCCAGCGTGTCGTATCGTCGGGACTCGGAGCTTTCCTGGGCAGGACTGAAACCAGTTCCCTTGGAAGGAGCTTTGGGAGCACCACGCTAAGCTGGATCCATGCCAAGAACATGAGGAGAGGGCTGGTGGATGTGTCCGGTGGGGTGTGGGCCGCTGTCCTGCAGCAGACAGGAGGAGCCCCGCAGCGGCTGCTCAAAGCCGTCCTGGGCCCCTCCAGCGCGTGCGCGGGCCGGCTGCTGGGAAAACTCGGCTGCAAGTCCTGGGCAGCAGCGACGTGGGGTGGGGGGGGAGGCTCCCTAAATATGCTGCTGCTCTGTGAGACAAGTGTGAGGCCAAGCAGGTTGTCAGCAGCAGTTCTATATTGTAGAGCTGGAGAGCTGCTTAGCAGCAGGGTTGGGGATGTCAATGGAGGCCAATAACGCCTGTGCTGCCCGCAGAGGCAGGGACACACCGAGAACACCCCCGAGATGCAAATCCCAGGTTAAGCAGCAGGTACTGCAGGAGGCGTTCGGGCCACTCGCTGCAGAGCAGCTGCACTGGCTCGGAGGGGTTTTTGCAACAGCGTCTCCCATGCAACAGATGGAAGAGGCCCTGAGGCAGCATATTTAGTTTTGAAGGCAAATGTTTTCTTTAACATGAAAACAAGGGGCAGAGAGTCAGAGCGCAGCATCCTGAGGCTGGCACAAGCAAGCCAGCCCCTTGAGAGCGCTGCTGAGACGTGGCACTTGCTTCTAGTCAGGCTGCAATTCTGCTTATCAGCTGTGGCAAGCCTGCAAGCTCGCCCAGCCAGGCCAGGGAAGCTGCTGCTGTTCAAACAACCCATCTCGGTAATGTCTTTTTTTGTGTGGTGGTGGGGGTGATCCTGCCAGACAGTTAACCTCTGACAAAGCAGGGTGCTCAGGGTGGATATTGTAATTTCACAGGCTTATTTTTAAAAAAAATAATCTGTTGAGATTTCAGATTGCAAAATACGCACTGATTTTCAATACTTCCTGATAAACATGGGGCAGAGGGAGGCATTTCAGAAATCTGAATTTAACTTCAGAATTTCAGTTTCTTTCACTTTTGGTTTGAATTTCGAGTTTAAAAATATTTTCCCATTATACTTGATCTATTTATCCCATTCTCTATTAACACTACCATGACATGAAATGGTAAGAGATAGCAGTTGATATAATTTATTTTAATATAATTTAATTTAAAGATTGAGCTGCCACTTAGTACTAATTTAAAAGCATTATCTTTTTGTCTTGTTATGCAACTTGACATTTATACATGTCATGAAATACAAAAGAATAAAATGAAGGGTTAAAAATATAAATTTGAGAAACCATCTAAAAATTGCAAAAGGAAACACTTTTTTCAAAAATAATTTTTCCCTTCCTCCAAACAATCTTTATTTTAAAAAAATCATGTTATTGAAACACTTTCCTTTTTATATAAATGCTTTCATAGATATTTTCCAACCAGCTCTGTTTTTTTGATTGGTTTGCCTCTCAGAATTGAGGCATATAATTCCACAGGACAGGGAGGAGGTATGGTGTAGAGCTGTGCATGTATGGATCCTGTGGAAGCTGCTCGCCTGGGAGGGGGGAGGTGGGATGAGTGTGAGGTGCAGCTCTGACACGGCAGCTGCTGGGTTGCAGCTGTTCCCACCGCACCCCCAAAGCAGAGAAGGGACTTGTCCCTCCGCAGAGAGGGGTGTCTGTTCCCAACAGGCAGCAGAAAGCCCTGGGGGAGGTCAGTGGTGGTTGTGTGCAGGGCGGGACAGCCGGGGGGCAGCCCTGCAGCTAAGGAGGGACTGGCCAGGCTCTGGCTGTGCCGTCACTTTGCTCAGGGCAGATGCTCCAACGCCTGAGGACCTCTCGGAGCTGTGGGAGTCGTGTCCCCCCGGCAGCGATGCCGCCTGCGCTCGGTGGGCACCGACAGGGGACCATGCCTCTGTGTCTGAAGCAGCCTCTGACCAGCCCGGGGCCCAGACACGGCAGATGGTCTGAAGAGGGGCACAGACAGAGGCTGCCCAGGCAGCTACACGGGAGCTCATCTTACGGTCCAATCCTGCTGTCTCCACCCTGGTTTTGGAAGGAAGAAGGACATTCTGCCTGTCTGCGAGGTTCTTTTTCCCTTAAGAGCTCAACTGCTGAGAGCGAGCAGCAGAGCTGTTGCCTGCAGAGCATGATGGTCATAGAGCTTCAGCTAAAAAAGCAACCCCAGTCCAAGTCAGGAGGAAGTTTCACTGCTGCCTGAACTGCCGTTGGTTTGGCTCAGTGGATGACTTCTTGGTGCAAGAGCTCAGTTGGCAATGAGTAGGTCATGCAAAGCTTGTTGCGGAGACTGACAGCAATAGGGAAGAAACTACTTCTAAACAACATTTTCTGCTCTCCTTCCCTCTTAATGTGTAAAGCAACCAGTGGGGAATGGTTTCCTCCTGCCTAGAGACAGAGGCTGCTGGGAACACAGGTACTGAGGTGACCACAACCCAGGCCAACAAGGGTGTATTAGGAGAATGCCAACTCTCCCTAGGAACTGAAAGTTTTCAGTTGTGGAGCCGTGTAGGACAGCTGTCATGGGCTGGTGGACTGTAGTCACAGGGATACTTCTGGGATCTTGTCTAAATGCAAGTGATTAACAAGAAGTTCTCTCTTGTCCAGGGAGTACCATCATTCAGTGCCTATGCAGTCAAGATTTCCATATGGAGACAGACCTATCATCCTATGGAGAGGATCAAGATTGCAGATACAGAGATGAGAAGTGGGAGTCCCCTGAGCAAAGTCTCTGCAGCTGCCTCTTCAGCAATGAAGAAAAATAATTCACTGGTAAAGCTCCTGTACCTTGCAAATTGCATTAGAAAACTGGTTTCAGGCTAGCTGAAGCCTCTGGTGAGGTTACAAACAGGTGTGACGCCCATGAGCTTGGTACTATCCTGCCTCTTGCTCCACTGTGCAGCGTGTTCATTGAGTGGAAGGCAATACAACTCATCTCCGAGATGTTGTCCAGCAGGCACGGGGAGTACCCTGTAAGAGACAACCCTGCAGCATCACAGACAGGCCAGGACCTGCAGCTGCCTCTGGCAGCATTTTTGCTCTTGGGGAGAGTATCAGGATTGCCCTTAGGCTGCCATCCTAAAGCCCATCAGGATCCTAGCCTGATGGTGGGGCAGGGGAGGGCAGTGGCAGGATCAGTTTGCAAGATACAGGCTCTGTCAGTGTTTACAGAGGAGTAAGCCCAAAGCAGAATGCCCCGGCCCTGCCCCACAGAGCCAGGGCCTATTATCTTTTTTTTATGCTGTAGCATACCCTGCGCCACTTCCACATCCGGCATGTGGATACTCAGAGTGAGACACACGACACCTGACAGCACAGAGGAGATGGAGCTCATCTAACGTCAGAGCACATCTCCATGTGCGCGGTGTTCAGGCTCCTGTTACAGTTGCTGGAGGTCTGGGCAAGACAGAAGATCCAAACGATGGTGTGTAAGTTACAGGGACCTGACTTTACCCAAGTTTTTATCTGGCGTTGCCCCAGTCTGTGCACACAAAGGAGGCTCGGCACAGCACGGCTTCGGGTACAGGAGCCTGCACGTGGCCAGATGAACGTCGCTGTGGGTAACACCTCCTGGTGACCACACAGAGCATCGCTGCAGTGTCCCTTTCCTCAGCTACCAGCAAGGACAGTGTCAGTTCACTAATCTCTACTGCAAACATTACCTATCTCTAAATGCCAGTCTGCAAAGCTCAGCTGGGACTACGTCTCTCTGGGCTTCACAAGAGGTATGACTGTGTAGGGCTCTCAGCTGCCTCACTGCAGTCCTGCTGCTCTCACATCAAGACTCAGCAACTCCTGTGCACACTGACAACAGGTTTGAGGCCTTAAGATATTTTCTGCTCTGGGTGATCCATAAATGGCAAGATGCACTTTGCTCCGGGCACCTACATGGGCAAAGAGGGCACGACAGGAGGAAAAGCAAGTCTTTTGTACAGACTAACCCCCAACAGCACTACAGGCTTGGGGAGGAGTGGCTGGAGAGCTGCCAGTCAGAGAGGGACCTGGGGGTGTTGATTGACAGCTGGCTGAACATGAGCCAGCAGTGTGCCCAGGTGGCCAAGAAGGCCAATGGCATCCTGGCTTGTATCAGCACTAGCGTGGCCAGCAGGGACAGGGAAGGGATCTTACCCCTGTGCTCGGCACTGGTGAGGCTGCACCTTGATTACTGTGTTCAGTTTTGGGCCCCTCACTCCAAAAAGGCCATTGAATGACTCGAGCGTGTCCAGAGAAGGGCAACGGAGCTGGTGCAGGGTCTGGAGCACAGGTCTGATGGGGAGCGGCTGAGGGAACTGGGGGGGTTTGGTCTGGAGAAGAGGAGGCTGAGGGGAGACCTCATGGCCCTCTACAACTCCCTGAAAGGAGGGTGCAGAGAGGGGGGATGAGCCTCTTTAACCAAGTAATGAGCGATAAGACAAGAGGTAATGGCCTCAAGTTGCACCAGGGAAGGTTTAGACTGGATATTAGGAAGTATTTCTTTACAGAAGGGGTTGTTAGGTGTTGGAATGGGCTGCCCAGGGAGGTCGTGGAGTCCCCATCCCTGGAGGTGTTTAAGAGTTGGGTCGACATAGCGCTGAGGGATCTGGTGTAGGTGGAAACTGCCAATGCTAGGTTAAAGGTTGGACTAGATGATCTTCAAGGTCCTTTCCAACCTAGACGATTCTGTGATTCTGTGACATAAGTACGGCTGTACACCTAGAAATTAAAGTCTGCCTGGACCCTATCTCCTCAGAAGGGAGAGGCTGGAATACACATTTTTTCATATTTCAGGCTATAAGTCATATTCACTACAATGTGGGCCGTTTTCCACTTCTCTGTGTGTCCAGGAAGATGTGGTTTAGAAGGCAGAGCAGCAGGTATGTAGCAGCAGACAAGCACCCCAGTACTACAGCAGCCAGCTGAAGCAGGTAAATCAGGGGCTCTGACTTTGTCTCTCCAAATGTTTTTTTCTTCCATCCCTGATTGTCCAATGTGTGCCAGAGGATGACTAGATGCAGTGCCTCTTACTCCCTGGAGAATGTTTTTAGCCATTAAGCTAGCTGAAACAAGTTTAGAACAGAAAAATAAGGTAGTACTTTTTTACCGGTAACGAGTAGAATAATTTACTGAGGCAATACAGTAGACACTCCACCTCTGGGCAGTGCTAATTTGAGCCTGGATTTCTCCTAAAAGGTAGGTAATTCATTTTGCACAAGTTCTCTAAGTTACGTTACTGGGAGGTTGGTTCAGATATTGGCTTCTTGCCTTGTAACTCTCTTTTCTGGATGGTCCTTGAACTCACATACCTGCTCCTCCACTTGGAGACCCAGTGGTGCGTGGGGGTTGGATTCAGGGTCCTGCAGCTCTGTCTTGGTGGCTGGCCTTTTCCCTGGGGTGTCAACCTGGGAGAGGTACTCAGAAGAGCCGTATTGTTTTCTTCTAGAACTGGGCACAAAATCTTTGCTTTCATCCTGTGTGAAGGAAAATAAAGAGGGTTGGGACTCGGGGACTATGAAGGGGTCTGGAATAGCACTAAGTTCCTGGTCCTGGGTTGGCAGTGTGAGGTGCTGGCTTGAGTCCCTTTGGCAAGGGGCCACTTGGGCCATCAGGCCAGCTCTGGCACTTCCTCACTTATGTGCTATTTCATAAAGATTTTTTTGTTAAAACCATCTAGTAATTTTAATCCAAGTTATGGATGTGGAGTCTTCTGTTCAGCTGAACGACCTGTGCACAAATCTGTGCTCAGCCTGTGTGGCTCGCTGGGCCCAGAGTGCTTGTATCCATGAGGGACTATCAGCAGAAAAATCCCACGATTTAGTGACTGAAGCAGTTTCTTAGAAGTATTAACTCTGAGTTTTAACTACCATGGGTGGGGGGTGGCCAGCAACCCGAATCTCTGATTTTCTTGGCAATGAGGATGTGATGTGGGAGTGTCCTACACTGTTTTCCTGCTGTAGGCATCTACAAGGCACTTTTAAACTCACTAATGTTTTCCTGAATGTCTGCAGAGTCACTTCTGGGATCATACCCTGGGATTCAGAGGCTGCCTCAGGGCTGGCTGGGGCACCGGGTGTTTTACTGAGGCTGCACCCTGCTGTGAGTCGCGGGGTGAGGAGTCCCTGTCACCCTCCAGCTCCCCAGGAAGATGGCAGTGCTTTTACTGTTGCTGTCACTGCAAAAACCTCCTTATCCACCAGTTCCAGCACACTGTAAGACACCATCACTTCAACAGCAGAAACAAAGCAAATCATTACAATGGTGATCTTACAATTGCAATAATCTAATCAGCTACTGGGCAAAGTGCAATGGCTGCACTGCACTGCTGAAGGCTTTACCAGAGCTGCTCACTTTGGGGATGGCATCATGGCCTCTGAGGGGGCTGTGGGCACCGGTGGAACAGATTTGGTCCCTGCCCTTTGGCAGGGAAGGGAGAGGCAGCATGTGCCTGGCAGAAAAGCATCTCTGAGATGGACTCCAGGCTTTGATGGGCTCTTAGAAAGAAGCTGTGACATCTGGTGGGTCTGGATGGGCAAACATCTGCCCTGAGCTGGCCCCACTGTGGATGATATACAGCAAACACTAGACCTGACCTCCCCCTTGTGATCCAGGCCCCACAGCTCAAGTGAGATGGCAGCAGCAGCACCTTGGTGAATAGGCACAACACAGGCAGAGGTCCCCCAGGGACCTCCAACCAGCCATGGGTGAGAGATAACCATGGTGGGCCAGGCTACTCATAAAAGCAAGGGGATAATTTTAATTTAATGAATGTCAATCATCTTGATGGACCTGGACAGCTTAGCAAGGGCTAGGCACATCTGTATTTCTGATACAGTAGTTGTCTTTAGAGGTGAGGCCACTGGGTGAGCATATAGGAGCTCCATTCCCTTGGGCGTCTGACAGCGTCAGTCCTTCTCGGCTGCCAGGCAGCATGAATTTATGACTATCAACCCAAATACACTGGTCTCAAAGAGTTTTGTAGGTAAAGAGGTGAGTCAGGGCCATCAGGCTGGCCACCCCCATGTGTTGGTGATGTAGACCAGTACCCCCAGAGCCGGGTCAGTGCAGAGCTCAGCACCCCAGAGGACAGTCAGCTGGTCACTGACAAGCACCTGGGAAGCTGCTCTGAACAGAATGTGACCCCCAGGATTTGCACAAAACCGGACGGAACTCTTGGACAAAGTTACTGAGGTCCACGCCACTGATGCGGCATGGCTGACTGCTTAAGTAGAAGCTTATGTGGAGTCAGCAAGGGTGAAATGGTGATGGATGCATTTTATATTAGTCCCTGAAGCAGAGGAGAGAAGGGGCAAGAGGTAGCACATCCCTGGATACTGTCAGGGAGACTTTTCCATGAGACCCACCCACCATGAGAAGGTAAGCATAGCTTCACTTGAAGAAAAGCCTACCTTTAGGTTTTCACCTAATTTATGCAGCACATGGCCCAGCTCCAGTCGTATTAATGTCACAGCCACAAGAAAAACTAATTAAGTGCATTCATGTTGCACTGCTGCCTGCTCACCTGCTCACCTGCTCACCTGCCTTTGGGCTAATTCGGGCATTGCAAATGTTCAGCAGTCAAACATCCCACCAAATACCGACTTCATTATCTGAAACACGAAGCTCAACAGAAGGACTGCTCGAGGTCTTGCATCTCCTCAGGTCTTCTGTGGGAGCCCGAGAAAGGCTGGCTGCGAGCACTAGAGGGAGCTGGGCCTCGGGCTGCAGCATCCATCCACCAGCACCCATCGCTTTCTGGGGCTCCCCAAGCAGCGCTCGAGGAGCTGCTGCTTCTGTACCACAAGTATTGCTAAGAGCAGCTGACACCTCCTGCAGCTTTATTAGGTTCATTTGCCTATATCAGCGGTACAAAACCGGAAGGCTGAAATTACACCTTGTGCCTTGGCATCTCCTTATTTCCAGGTGCTCAGTTTGGGTCTGTCCTGAGGGACAGGCTGGGGCAGGGGCCGAGCCTCCAGCTTGCTTTAGCCTCCTGCTGCGCTGCAGCAAATGGTCAGATGTCAGGAGTGTTCCATGGAGGAGAGGAAGATGTATTGTGGCAAAACCAGCACAGACCCCGTGTTTCTCAAACAGGATTCTTAAGGCAATCTCAGAGTTTGGATAGCGGAGCTTGGGAAGAGATGGCAGCACAGCTGAATGTGCAAAGTTAGCAGAGATCAGTGCCAAGCCTTCTGCCAGAGAAACAGCTACATCTTGAACTGAAACTCAAATCCCAGCAGAAACAGACTGCTTGTGACATGAGGCATATTATAAGCCTAAAGATACCCTTCAAAGGCAGAGATTTTGGGTTTTTTCCAAGGGCATATGCAATAATTTGAGCTGCTCAAATACATAAAATCTGGTATATCTGTGTATCTGCAGTCTTTCTGGGTAACTTCATGCTCCTCATTTACAAGCTAAAAATATACTTAATTTATGACCAAGAATTCAGATTTGTGACTATGTCAGGGTGATTTTATTTCAAAGTATGATGCAGAGAGATACCTAACTCAATACTCAACAGCCCTGTGTGAACTAACCACGCAGTCGCTTTCCTGACTGCTGTCACTGCAGACACAGGCAAGGCTGGAAGCCAGCGAATTCATCAGGGATACCCAGGATGACCACACAGAGGTCAAGTTGCTCTGTCAGGTACACTTCAACTGTGTCGTAGGCACACCACATAGCTAGCAAATGACAGTGACCCTGAGACCACCGGCAGAATGTACTGCAGAGCTCTACTCAGCCCTGGGTGGGGGGAAGATGGGAAAGAAATACGAGTGCCCACTCTTTAGGGGTCCATGACTGACCACACATGAGCCCAGCTGCAAGTGGAGACCTCTTCAGCTGTGAGACTCAAGGCTCTAAGTGCTGTGAATTCAAACTCCTGGGATAAAGGGAGGCTCAGGGGTGGATCTCCCATTTCTCAAGCTCCTATTATGCAGAAGTCATGTCAGTCCTGCCTAGATTCATGAAAGAGAAGCACAGACTGCCTGTGACTCACTAGTGACCCTGGCCAAGGAGACAATGTATTCTCAGTGTCCAAAGGTAGCTGGAAGGCCAACCTGCACTTTGTAACACCAGGCAATAGACTCTGCAAAGCAAAGCAATGGTGCAAATTCTTCTGTGCGTCTCATTGCCAGAGAAGTGGAAGAGAAGTTTTGCAAATGTAAAACTCCTTTCACAAGTTCACCACCTCACCCTTGTCAATGCCAGAGTCATTTGGCTATGAATCTGTCCCCTCTGTCACCAGCACTGTCAGCTTACTCGGGTGGGTTCCTCCTGGAGACTGGCAATGGCAGAACCTGCTTAGAGCAGCTCTAAGAGCAGAGGCAGGAGCTGCAGCAGGAACCGGCATGTGGTTTAATGGACTCGAGGGGCACTTGGTGCCACTGAACTCACTTGAAATAATACGCTGGAGCCTGCAGCTCTGGTGGCAAGTATAGCTCACCAAACCAACTGTCTGTGTGTGTCAGCCCTGCTTTGAGGGACTCCCCTCACTGGTACCAGCCAAATCAACAGGAAAACTGCACAGCCATCCCCATGGCTCTTGCTTCTTTTCAGGTGGCATACTGACACAGACCAAGGAGAGAGCAGCCCTGTGTAACCAGCCACCACTCATCTGTTTAGGAGATGCCTGGGAAGCATTTCCAGACCAGAGTCTGATTTCACATGGGGAAACCATGCAGCTCTTACCAAAAGGAGCTGTATCTCTACAGCTGCCGTTAGAGCTATAACCCTGCCTGAGGCTCAACCCTATTAAAATCTGCTCATTTCTACCATTTTTTCATTACTACTCCAAGTTGACAGTGCCATGCAAAGCCACTCTGAAAAGTATACCATGCCCTACATAAGGTGTGACTATATCTTCTCTGATCTTGGCAAGACCAAATGCTACTATATAGTTATAGACCCAAGCAGATGGATCTAATTTCAAGAAGTCTAAATTGGGTATTTCACATATGAGATGCTCCACTGAAGATAACAGGAGGTGGGAGAGGGCAGCACTTCAGGAAATAAGCTGTAAGAATTTCATATCAGGCACCCTACAACTAACAGACAACTTGGAAAACCTCATCAACTGAAAGACAAGAGTGTTTAACGTAGGATACTTACAGGTAGTGTGGTCCGGTGCCAAGTAGCAGCCGTTGTGGGATCACTTGCATAGCTCCTGCGTGTTAGCAGTTCAGATGCACTTAAGTTACTTTTGGTCCTTCGGGAGCCCAGTTCAGGGGCACTCCAGGAATTAGCCGTGGCACTGGTTCTTGCTGAGTTCTGCTCCAGGGAGTTTGTTCTTGCACTGTTCCCTTCCACTTCTGAGAGGTCCACTGAGGACCTACACGTGTTTGTAGTACTGGAAGCTGCACTTTTTTCCACTTTGGTTTGAGAGTCCTCCAGGGAATGTAAGCCTTGTCTTGTTATCCAGGAACTTCTCACAGTGACATGTTTTGTTTCAGATGAAGCTGCATCTGAAGAGCCATGGCTCTTCCAACTGACTGTCTCTGAAGGCAGCTCAGTGTTCCTCTCCGTGAGTTCAGAAGTCTTTATCACAATGCTGCTTCTGGAAACCACTGTTTCTGCTTTACTTCTCAGCGCTGCCTCTCCAACTCTATCCACCTCAGATAATTTCAGAGCACTTTTATTAATTGATATCTCAAAGGGTGTGGGGAGATTGTTTGTTATTGGTGAAGGCTCATTTGGAGCAACTCTGATGTTGCTGGTGGTAACATGCCTTTCCTTTGCTGCTAGATCTGCACTGGTCCTTGGAGCTGTTGGCTCAGAAGGGAAGATTGTGATGCTGCTTGTCATTTTATTTGTTACTGTTTTAAAAACAGACTTCTGTTTTTCTGACTCTGCCTCAGAAACAGTCCCTCCCATGACTGCCTTCATATCCTTTTCAACAATTGCAGGTTTAATGACAGCTTTTGATCTCAGAGCTTCTCTCGGGCTGAACGACCTTCTGGATTTAAATCCTCCAGTGCTGGCATCTGATGGTTTTATACACTTGGTGGAGTCTTCATCATTTACAGTGTTTTTGTCATTTTCAAAAAGTGATGTTCTAAAAACCCTGGAATTGGAGTACTGCTTGGAACTGACTTTCTTTCTTGTCTCAAAATCTGACTGAGTGGTTGGTTTTTTGCTTCTTCCCAATTCCTCATCTGAATTAAGTTTTTCCTGGTTACTCTGGATGGTTTTGGAGTCCATTTTTAAGCCAGCATTTACAAGATCTGTTGCTGAAGTTGAAGACTGCTCCGTGTCTTCTTTATCAAGACCTGTGAGAATCTGCAGAATGTCTTCCTGACTTCTGGAGCGATGGGAATGCTTTGCTAGTGTTGAAGGCTTCGCACTTTCAAGTGATGGGTCTGCAAATTCTTTTTCCTGGGAGATTATTGCTCTTTTAGCCCTCCCCTCCGAGGGCTGTCTGTGTGATGCAGCAAAAGCGTTCACCGCTTCTGCTTTAGAGCCAGTGGAGTCCGACGCCGACACATGGGAGGAGACGTGGTACCTGTATGCCGAAGCTGTGCCGTTGGAAGAGGCGTGACTGCCCCTGGCGAGCAGCACGTCCCCCGAGCAGTCACTGACTTCTGCCTGGCTTGTTTTCAGCTTCTCGGCCAAAGAAGCCACTGATTCTCCTTTGCCTGACTTTTCATCCCGTGTGTCGGCACTGGTTTGGCAGTTGCCACGGAGCACCTGAGATGGCTTTTCAGCCTTGGATCTCAGGCCTGTGTCACCAACAGGTTTGGAAGGTGCTTTCCAAGATTTCTGCTCCTGTGCAGCAGGAGGGTATCGGCTGAGGACAGATGGCTGCTCTTTTGATCTCTTCCCCTCATTCTGATTGACGCAGCCTTCCTTTTGACCAGAAGAAAAAGAGGAAACTGAAGATTTCTCTTCCAGTCTTTTTGTATCTGTCACAGCAGTGTCTGAAAGGGCAGATGCACCAGATGCTTTTCCTGTTTTTCTGTTCATTAAGCTTGGACTGGGCACCTGCTTACCACCGTGGCTGTAGCTGTCATTACTGACAGAGAAATCCCTGTTCCTCACTCTTTCCCGGCGCTGCTGCGGTGAGAGCTCCCTTGGCTTGTGCTTGGCCGCTGTCAAATCACCTGTGACACCTCTGTATTTAGGTCTGTCATGTTTTCCCCTGCTAGAAAAGCTCGTATCTTCATTTTCAACCTCTCCATTCTCCAGATCTTTCTGTTTCTTTATTTGCATTTTCATTTCTTCTAGCTGACCTGTTAAGAGTTTGTTTTTATTCTGTTCACTCAAGTAACTGTCTTGCAGGTCACTGTTTTTCGCTCTCATTTTTTTAAGTTCTTCCTCTAAAGATTCAAAACGTTTCATCTGAGTTCTAAGTTTCTCAATTTCTTGGGTGAGATCTTTCACTTTGTTGTCTTCCTGATTTTTATTCTTTTGGTTTTCTGATTTATTCCTGGTTTCATTTTCTACATGTTTCAGGTAATCCACACTTCCCTTCTTCCTGGTCTCCTTCGAGGGCAATGCAGAAGTCAAGTCATCTTCAATTCTCAAATCATTTCTGTCCAGAAGATTATTTGATGACCTTTCTAGCAAGTTGGACGCATTTCTAGTTTGATCTGCCCTAGTTAGCTTATTGTTTTGTTCTAGTTTCTGTGTTAGCTCCTGGATTATTTTTTCATTCTGCTTTTCTCTTTCATTAAAATGTTTTCTTTCAGTGATAAAGCTCAGCGCTAAGGATTTCAGTTTTTCTAACTCACCCGTTAAGCTCTGCTCTGTTTTATCCAGCCTGTCCTCAGATGCTTCCAGTTCTTTCACTTTCACTCTAAGTATTTCTAATTCTGTAGATATCTTTTTGGTCAAGTTCTTTTCTTCATTGAGGCTAAGACACAGCTGCGTACAGTCATTCTTGCTCCTGCTGAAGGCCTCCTCCAGCTTCTCCAGCTCTGCCATTCTCCTCTGAAGGTGTTCAATTTCTGACTTCAGCTCTCGGGTGAGGCTCTCTTCCTCTTCAAGCTTTTCTTTCATTAACCGGCAAAGCTCTTCAGCCTTCCTGATTTCTTCATCCTTGCCTTCGATCTTCAGCACTCTTTTCCGCAGGGCTTCGACATCAGCCAGCATGGTGGAGTTGCTGCCTTCTGCCTGGATAACTTTGTCCTGGAGGTCAAGCAGCTCATCCTCTGCTTTCTGCAGATTTTTGGTTGCTTCCTCCAGTTCATCAAGGCGGCGACTAAGACTCTGCAATTTGAATCGTAGGTGCCGATTTGAGGTTTCCTTGTATCCTGTAAATTCTGCCATGTTGATTTTTTATTCCTTTTAACTGAAAGCTTTGCTTAGTCTGGGTGAACGGTGTGGTCTTTAACACCTTGTGTATTCCTAGTACGTACTGTTTCTTTGAACAGAGGCAATCTCACCCTGAAAGAAAAAATGCTTAAAATCAATATAAAAGCTCAGAATAAATATTCTCACTGTATAAGTTAGACTATAAATGTTTACTTAAATAACTTTTTAATTAAACACACTTCTAAATGCTAAATTAGGAGAGATGAAACTGCAGATAAGAGCCACAGTCCATTTACTTTGGGTTTCCAAAAATAGTCTGTTCCCAACCGCTGAGGGAAGGAAGTGCCCTCTTCTGCTGGTCTGCACGGGCGGTGTGTGCACAACCGGTGGGCCCTTACCCCAGTGTCAGCTCAGTGTCAGCACAAGCTGCCCACGTGCAAGCTCTTGGGCTGCAGAGGTTCCTGCAGGTACAGGACCCAGGTCCCTGTACACAGACATGCCCACGCAGCAGACACCCCTCTTCAGCACTACACCAGTCTCCTGAAAATGCCTTAAGAGATGAAGATTCAGGAACCATAAACAAGACCTGGGAACTAGAAAATGCAACCCCCAGCCATTTGGTGGCCACTGAGGAGGGGGAGGGGACAAGCCCCCACACACCTGGCTCGCTGGTGTGACAGCTGCTGCCAGTCACCAGTGCCCATTGTTGCCGGTATTTCTCCTGCAGCCCAGGCTGCTTGGTTGAAATTTTCAGCTGGGTTGTAGTCACATCCTGAGGACACCGTGCTAGTGGAGTTTTAAGTTTCTCTCTCCTGTTTCAAAAGCTGTCATTGCCCTCGGCTGCCACCCACTCGCCCACCCAGGAGATGAGCAGTTGCGAACGCTCACGCCTCTCCTTGCCGCTGACACTGAGCCGTGATTGTAACACATGGGCACGCTCTCACGCACTGACTGCAGATCTCTTCCCAGCTCAGCTCAAAGGCAGCAGGGCTTTTTTTAAACAGCCCCTCTGTGCTCGGCAGGGAGGGGCACCTGAGCAGGCCAGAACGGCTGCTGGGAGGATCTGAAGTCTCTCTGGTGCTCAGCATTAGCATCATCCTGTCCTGGGCCTGAGGCACGTCCCCAACCTGCGCGAGGGCTACTGCAAACTTGAGTGGAGGGGGGTGACTGCAGCTTTCTGACCTGCACCCTTACTCAGGCTGTCTGCCTTGAAGCAGGACTTGGCTTCCAGCATTTTTGTGGAGCTCCCTGCAGAGGAAACACTCAGGAGTTTCCTGTTTTACAGCGCCAAGAAGCAAAGAGCAGGATGTGGGGAGGAGACAGTGCCAGTAAGGGAGACTGCAGCACCCCGACGTGAAGCCTTTGACTGAAGGTGATTCACTTCCTGCTGGGAATGGGGGCCCCGGCTGCCAACAGGCACCCGCCGTGCACACCGGGCACCCTGCGAGCCCTCTCCCGAGGGACCTCCCTCACTCTGGGAGGGGGTCCCCAACCTATCTGCTTGGTCTCACGTACCTCAGGCAGCTGAAAGGAGCACCCCAAAAAGCACCCAGAGAGGAACCTCTGCACCCCCTGCGCAGTGGTGTGCCTGGCCACAGCCACACGCCTGTCCCCTCCCTCACCACCACGATGCCATCCTGCTCCCGTGCCACCCCGCCTCACGCTGCCCACAGATCATAAAGGCCACGCAGACCCCGGTCCTGCTGTGTGGCTGGCTGCAGGCAGGAAAGGCTATTCAGACCCGGCAGGATCCCCCTCAGAAACGTCACCAGAGTGTCACAGGAAAGGCAAAGCGAGCGGTGCCCTGAAAACAAAGCCCTGTCCCCGGCAGGCCTCAGAGCAGGGAGTTAATGGTTAACCTGGCATTGGCCACTGGCTGGGAAGTGAGAGCAGCCTCTTCCCCAGGACACAGCTGGCGAAGCGTGATGCCGGGCATGCTGGGCATGCTGGGCAGCACTGGTTTTCAGGCCACAGCTCCTGCAGGTTGTTACTGCAGAGCTCAGGGGAGAGGGCTGTGTGTGGCCCGTGAGTGCCACACCAGCCTGGAAGGGGGCAGCTCTGGCTCCCCAGTGACAGGCTCCTTGCCACAGTGAGACCAAGCTCTGCCCATGGGATCAGTCCCGCAGCCCTCTTCGTGGGAAGGGGTGGAAAATGGAGAGCTACCGCCACAGCCGGGTGGGCAGAGGGGTGAGGCTGAGGGGCCGCTCTTCCCTTTCCTCCATCTTCTTCTACATCCCAAATATTCCTGCAGCATCAGCTGCCCCTTGGATGGAGTAGGAGACCCGCCCCTCACACACTCAGCACCCTGGGGAAGCCCCACCGTGGAGGCCAGTAGAGGCTCACACTCAGTGAGCAACTGGGTGCAGAGAGGTGACCTTGCCCTGAAGACAACAGGCTTCTGCAGACAGAAGAAACAATCACCCCAGGAGGGGACCTGGGGTGGTCCAATGCAGTATCCACCAGGAAGGAAGGGGGTTATGGGCACAGATCCCTGGGAAGGGACCCAGTACTGCTGGTGAACCACCCACCTTGTTGCTCCACCAAATCACACTGTTAAAGTTGGTTCCTACAGAGTCTGGAACGTGACTAGTAACACACCTTTATGTCTGCACAGGATAATGCTGGGTGGAGAGCTCAGCGTGAGCCATGAGTCAGGATTTAGACCCTCCGGCTACATTGTCACAGCTCATGGGTCATAAAGAGCAGGAGAGGGATGTTGGGACTGAGTCACTGATCTCCTCTGTGGACATCAGAGGCTGCTCAGAGGCCCAGAGGAGAACCTGATTTAGGAGGAAACACTCAAATCTTTGAATGAAGTAGAAAATTGAACTAAGCAATTAATTGCACAAATGAATTACTAGTGTCCCTCAGGGGCTAATGATGTTTAATGTCTTTATTAACAACAAAGATCATAGGATGGAGCATGCTCTCAGCAGGTTCATGGATGATACGCTGGAGGGTAGGGCTCCTTGGCAGGATGGAGAAAGGGGTGGACAGCATCCTCAGCAAAAAGAAGCCCGAGTCCTGCTCCTGTGGCACCAGGACAGACTAGGGATGATGGCTAGAAAGCAGCTTCACAGAAAAGGATCTGGGGAGTCCTGGAGGATGAAAAGTTGAACAGAGGTCAGCAGTGTGTCCTTGTAGCTAAGGCGGCCAACCACAGACTGGGCTGTGTCAGCAAGTGTGCAGCCAGCAGGTCAAGGGAGGTGATCCTTCCTCTCTGATTGCCTCTTGTGAGGCCACATCTAGAGTGCAGTGTTTGAGACTGCCCGGTACCAGAAAGACACAGATGTACTGGGCTGAGTCCAGAAGAGGCCACCAAGATGGCCATGGGCTGGAGCAGTGGACATACAAGGAGACACTGAAGGAACTGGAATTACTCAGCCTGAAGAAGAGAAGGCAAAGACATCTTGGTGCCTGCAGCTACTGAACAGGAGGGTGTTGAGAAGACTGAGTCAGGCTCTGAGGCACACAGTGAAAGAAGCAAAAGATACAAGCTGAAGAAGAAAAATTCCAAGTAGATATTATGACTTTTTTCCTTCCCCCCCACTGTGAGAGTGGACAAACACTGACACAGGGTTCCAGAGAGACTGTGGGACCTTCATCCATGGAGATACTCAGAACTCTTAGCAGAGGCAGCCCTAGAACTTCCCAATACCTCCCCAGCTGATGTGATTTACCCCAAGACATGAAAGAGGCTCAATCTAATGAGCTAATAAGGAGAAGAAGCAGACGTAAAGCAACACCTTCTACAAACAAGTATGTTGAAATTATTCACGAGAAGTCTTCCAGCAGAAGGTCCGTTAACTTCTTGGCATAGCCAGATCTAACCCCAATGCTTGGAAACAGAAGCTAAACAAATTAGTATTACAAATAAAGTGCACATTTATAAGATTGAGGGAAATCAGCCAGTATAAAATATTATCTTAGATGTAGAGGCTGCTTTAAGCTGGTCATGCTTTGAGTGAGGGCTTGGACCAGAGACCTCCAGGGGCACTTCCAATCTAAATTACTCTGTCTGTTCATGACTGTTCTTCTCCAAGCTGTATCAGAAGGAATGGTGCAGGATTCAAACACTGGCACTACTACTAATGCTAATTAATATTGTTGAGGGATGTTTAAACAGAAATTGTTAAACAAATCTGATAAGGCAATAACTTGCTTCACTTGTAAAGGTACTGAACAATCTGACATGGACGTATGGACTTCAGATTTTTCTCTCTCTCTTTTTGGAAAGTGAGCAGTTCTCATCCTAGCTCCATTTTACATTTTTAGCAAAAAAAGGAAGAAAAGATGATGATAATTTTCACAAATAGCAAAAAAACTGTGGCAGTAGCAAATATAATAATAATGATAGTTCAGTTAAACAGAGACGTCTGAGTAAATGATAAAGTGAGATCAAAGACTCCGAAGGGCTGTATCCTGGAAACACTTAAAAGGCTTAGATGGTCACAGCAGAAATCTCACCTACAGAGGCAGCTGATGTACTGCTGCAGTTCAGAGGCAGACCTTCTTGGCTGTATCAGCAGGAAATAGAGTAGAAGTATGACAGTAGAAATCCCATTATTTTGTGTGCAGTACTGGACTGTGTGTTTACACACCCAAGTCTGACACATCTCAGTTTGCTTTAGTAGTGACACAGAGAAAGAGACACCTACTAGTTGCTCTTGAGTCTTCTAGATTCAAAGAGAAAAAGACGCTCAAGTGTCTTCATCTGACCTTCCCAAGGAGACATGACTTTGCAGAGGAGGAGAGGAATCACCCTTTGAGGGACTGTATTCTGCCCACTGACAATGAAGGGAACCTCGACACGGGCTCAGGCACAGATAGCTGGATGGCAGCCGTCTCCCCTAGGAACGATGCCCCTCTCTCTCCAGGAGCCATGCATCAAAAACACAAGCTTTGGGAGAAGCTCAGAAAAGTAGTAATGAGTGCTTTGTTATCCTTTAAAACTCTAAGAAACCACTGATGTCACCTGAACAACATCGGCAATCCTGCATTAAGCCAAGAGCCACAATAACATGTTTGGATTTGAGTTCTTGAAAAAATGCCCTTCCGATGAGGCATGTGGGAAGCCTGGGGAATCTCAAACTATCTGTTATTTAAAGCAAATATCAAGGCAAAATGTGTGGCTGGTAAATACCTAAAGGGAGAAAAGATTTTGTCTGATCTAAAAGGTTCATTATTATAGCACATTAAGCCAAAACTCAATTTTCATAAGAGAAACATGGCACACAATTTAACTGGTTCAAAGTAGTAACTTAGTACCAAACTGCAGTGAATTTACCAGGATTCACTATTTAAATGACTCATTCTGATTCTACTTTTCTGCATGGATTTGCCATTGGGTTTTCTGGTCTTCCTCAATAAATGCATGTACCTCCTAACTTTATTTACATTTATCATTATCAGTTGCATCCTCCCCCTGTTTAGTACAGATTGTCTTTCAGGGGTCTTCTGACTCTGCATGGTTTTGGCCACAGCATCCTGTTAAACAGCTGTCAGAATTCAGAATTTGGGACATGTACTAGAGTACTTTCATAACTGTCAATTACTTTTCATGTTCTTAAATTTAATTTTTTCTGCACACTCAGTTTTACTCATCATTATCTACAGTTTTATGAAAACATTTCTTCAGCAGCATCATTGGATATAACCTCCCACTGGGATGATGTTACCTTGTCAGCTCACAGCTGTGCACGGAGGCAAATAACCTCTAGCTAGAAACATTTGTGCTGGCTGAAACACTTTACGAATTGGGAGATAACCATCTTTTATTCCAGGAACAGCAATTAAATGACTACTAGTTGAGACCTACGTAGATAATCTCTGCCAGAAGTCCTTACAACCATGATGCTGTTCCTCTCCAGATGCACAGAAGCACCTTACCCTACATGTCATGTTCCTTGCTCTGATTTGGTTGTTGGTCAGAGTCCCACAAGCACCCGCTGTTCTGGGTTTCAGGATGTCCCCAACACGCCCATGTGGGAATAGCCGTTGGGCCCCACTCCTCCTGTGCTCTCTGCTATGACAAGACAAAAATGCTGCCAGCTGCCATGTGTGTCTGTCAAGTGCTAGAAGACTCTGCTATCTCTCAAGAGCATATTTTGCACTTAATCTTTGGGTTTTTATCCTTTTGCTTGTGCTTTTAAACTGATAATGAAACATCCCTCACTGTGGTTGGGGGAGCCCAGGCCTCCAGTGACAACAGACCCATTATCAAAAGGGTAACATCACACAATATATGTTAAGTTTCAGCCTTACCCAATCCTAAAGATAAAAGAGAATTATTGATGCCTTGGCCTACAGCCACTTTTTATTCATTTCTTCATTTGCTCCTGAAGCTCTAGGGGTTTCCAGCAGACCCTGGAGAGCAGCACTCACCACAGGCAATAGAAAATCAACAGACTCGGACACAGTTATAATCATAGAATGGTTTGGGACCTTTAAGGGATCTTAAAGATCATGTAATTCCAAACCCTGCCCCTGGCAGGGACACCTTCCACTAGCCCAGGTTGCCCAAAGCCCCGTCTAACCTGGCCTTGAACCCTTCCAGGGAGGGGGCAGCCACAGCTTCTCTGGGCAACCTGTGCCAGTGTCTCACCACCCTCACAGGGAAGAATTTCTTCCTCATATCTAATCTAAATCTCCCCTCTGTCAGTTTAAAACCATTACCCCTTGTCCTATCCCTACCCCTCTCATAAAGAGTCCCTCCCCCCTTTCCTGTAGCCCCTTTAAGCACTGGAAGGCCACTAGAAGGTCTCCCTGGAGCCTTCTCTTCTCTGGGCTGAACCCCCCCAACTCTCCCAGCCTGTCCTCACAGGGGGGTGCTCCAGCCCCTGAGCATCTCTGTGGCCTCCTCTGGCCCCGCTCAAGCAGGTCCACATCTTTCTTATGTTAGGGGCCTCAGAGCTGGACCAGCACTGCGGGGGGGGTCTCATGAGAGCAGAGCAGAGGGGGAGGATCCCCCCCCTCACCCTGCTGCCCACACTGCTCTGGGTGCAGCCCAGCACACGGGTGGCTTTCTGGGCTGCGGGCGGACGTTGACGGCTCACAGTCAGTTTTCCATCCACTGACACCTCCAAGTCCTTCTCCTCAGGGCTGCTCTCAATCCACTCGTCGCCCAGCCTGGATTTGTGCTGGGGATTGCCCCGACCCATGGGCAGGACCTTGCCCTTGGCCTTGTTGAACTGCAGGAGGTTTGCACAGGCCCATCTCTCCAGCCTGTCCAGCTCCCTCTGGATGGCACATCCCTTCCCTCCAGCGTGTGACTGCAGCACACAGCTTGGTGTCGTTGGTGAACTTGCTGAGGGTGCACTTGATCCCACTGTCCATGTCACCAACAAAGCTGTTAAACAGCGCCGGTGCCAACACCAACCCCTGAGGGCACCACTCATCACTGCTCTCCACTCGGTCATGGAGCTGTTGACCACAACTCTTTGAGTGTGACCATCCAGCCCATTCCTCATCCACCCAGTGGTCCATCCACCAAATCCACGTCTCTCCAGCTTAGAGACAAGGATGTCAGATGCTTTGCACAAGTCCAGGTAGATGATGTCAGTTGCTCTTCCCTTGTCCCCCAACACTGTAACCCCATCATAGAAGGCCACCAAATTAGTCAGGCACGATTTGCCCTTAGTGAAGCCATGTTGGCTGTCACCAATCACCTCCTTATTTTCTATGTGCCCTAGCATAGTTTCCAGGAGGATCTGCTCCGTGATCTTTCACAAACAATCAAAGATAAGAATAGCAATTTGCACCATTGTAGTTGGAGTCCTTGGGGTCCTCTCCACTGTCAAATCCACACAGGCTAAGAGCTCTGCATTCCTCAGCAGACAGGTGGTCTAGTTCCAGGGGAGGAGCAAAGTGGGGCTATTGTCCATGCTCTTGTGGATGGGGCATACATCTGGTACTACTCCTTCCACCTCCCCAAATGCTGGGCTGAGCTTAGCTCCTCCCTGTTCTGTTTTCTGCTAAATTATTACTTGGACTATCCGTGGGAACCGTATTTTTGCACTGAGCACACTGCTGGGAGTGTTTGCGCACACCTGGGGAAAGGGAGCCTTAGGCAAAACTGTGTATTCAAATTGCATTAGGAGGCTGACAGTCACTTCAGGCATAAGGACAGCTCTAGAGACATACATCAGCAAAACCCGGGGTAGCAAGGGGGTTCCTCTATCAGTCCCAGATGGCCAAGCAGGTCAGGAAGGAGTTGATTACGCTCTGGTTCTAGCGCATACTCTTCCACCTGAAGTATAGGTTAGGCGTGTTTGTTGGGCTCTGCCCTGTGTGCATATACACCTGCAGTTCTAATTAAAGGCTTTCTGGCGGTGCACACGTATCCAAGGGAGCGTGAACATGTCATGCTCAAATGCAGTAATGCTGCTGACGATTCATGCTTGTATCACAGCTCAACGTGGTGAGAGCATCAGCAGGATTTTTCTTCCCTGCCCCAGGGTGGAATGGGCTGGGAGGAGTCCAGCATGTCATTCTTCATTTGTAAAGCAAAATTTCTCTGCCATTTGTATAGAAAAAGGACATGGGTGTCACAAATTGCAGCAGATGAGGACACTGCAGCCAGAGCCTTCAGTCAGATAAAGAGAGACGGAAGGAAAGTTTTTCTTAATTTGATTTTGCCTTTCATGAGCTCCTTCCAGCACCTGGTTCTTGACCTCACACAATGATACATAGTCGTGGGAACAGGAGAAAAATACTCCGGAAAAAAAAAAAAAAAAAGGATATAAACCAAGATATTCAGACTAAATAAGAGCCTGAGTCTACTACATGTCATCAACCCTGCATGCCACCTGCAGGCACCTAACAACCTCCCGGGGCAGCTGAAGAGAGGCAGGCGACGTGTTTGCTTACTCAGGGCGTGGAAAGGGGCACCCTGACCCCACTGAACACAAAGGCAAAATGCCAAGTGACTTTTAGGGATGTCTGTATTTTGAGGGATGAACTGTCTCAGAAACATCTGCATCTAGTGGGAGAGGAAATTCTCTAAGTCAGAACAAGCTAAACAATCTGGAAGTGGTTTGAGTATTGACTAATACAATGCTAGACTAGAGACATGTGAAATAATGAGACAGCAGCCAAAAATAACCACAGCAACCACAATGTTCAAGGAGACTAAAACAAAGACACCAAACAGCATCTACAGCAAGTGTGGGAGACTGCAGCAGGCTCTGCAGATGCAGGAGAGGATGTGGCACGTCACCGAGTCACACCAACCCTACACCAACACTCCAACTACCCACCGAACCCCTCAGTGCTGCTCTGCTCCTGGCAGAGTTTCTCTACATGGAGCTGGCAGGGCCAATGTGAAAGAAGCAGAGGATGAAGTTGCTCACAGCAGATGCTTTGAGCAGCACTGGGGGTTTGAGCAGACCCAGTCACTGTTGCTTTACTGTGCACAACAGATTTTTCTCTTCTTTACAAAGCTGCTATTGCTCTCCTCTGGCTCCCCTCCGAAATCACTGCTTGCCTCACACTAGAAAGACTCCCAAGTAAAGGCTCACTGAGACCAGGTCTGGGCATTCGGTGACTAGGTGCAGCATCTTCCTTCCAGCAATACACAATGGTGTTGACCTGCACAAGCGCTAAACAGAGCCCTGCAGGTGGTGGAATCCTTGCCCTAGGAACCCCATGGCAAGGAGGATGTTACCTGTAATCTGGGGCTCCTGATCAGAAATGGATTGATACTTTCAGTGCGCCTCAGCATGCTGCTCCTATCTGCCAGGTATCAAAAGATACCTTGTACATGCCGCAGACAAGTTACTTATTTTGACAAGTTCTACATTTGCTTTATATTTGAATTCAGCAACACATTTTTATGTATTGTAGGCAAGCAGAAGAGTTGGTGGGACAGCTAGGGACTTCATCACATCATAGACCTCAAGAATGACCTTCCTGTCTTCATGCTGTTTCAAGAAAAATGCCCCATCCTGCACTGGAATCAAAGCTGAGGAAGATGTTTTTCTTCTCTGACTCATGTCTCATGCTGCTACTTGTACTGTCCTCAGAAACAGATTTTACTGTCACATTTGATTTCACAAATACTATGCAAGTCACAAACTTGGCAGCATCCCGCAGATGGCATGGGAAAAGCATCCCCAGCTCAGTGGTGCCTTTGTAATATTTATTGGACTTGGAGGTCTTCCACCTCCTTCACCCCTCCATCCTCCCTCCCACCTCCAGCAGGCTCAGCATGGCAAAGGCTTCAGGGACCACGGCTGTCACCATCACTTCTCTTCACCCCCATAACATCTGCTAGCGTCAAGGTGCCACCTGGAGCTGAACAATCCATGGGCTGGCTGAAAGCCACAGGATCCAAAGTTCAGGAGAGCTTTAGACTAACTGAAATTTCCCAACTGTCCTGCCACAAGGCCAACATTTTGTCTGTTGCTACTGTCTACTTTGTACTCAGTTGTCATTGGTTTTTATCTGCAACTCTCCAGCATTGTCCCTTTTGAGGAAAGGGGCCTTGGACTCAGGGATACTGCAGTATTTGTGAAGACACTGGTTCAATGTTAATAGCAGTACAAAACCCAGAGTATTAGAGGAGGAATGTAAACAAGGAGGGAAAACTACTGCTCTGTCTCAAGTGCTGTGGGCTTCTGGCTTGTCTATCTCAGAAAGGCGGCGTGTAAGGAGACTGCCCAGGATCAGCCCCTCCAGCCTGAAACAGAGACAGCTGGTGGGGGAAGGACATACTAATACAGAGCCATAAAAATCAGGAGAGGAGTAGAGGAAGTTGATGTTTGCTGCCATCCATAAAACACAAACTGATGTGTATCAGCTGGAATGACTGCAGGGAGGTTCAGAGCAAACAGCGAAGCCATGGAAATCACTACTTGCAGGGTATTGTAGGTGCCAAAGTTTATACAGATCCGGAAAATTATTAGAAAAATTCATGGAAGAAAGTTTCAAAGATTATTGAATGCAAAGAACACGAAGTCCTATGACTCAGGAAATCCCTGGAAGTGGGCGGGGGGAAATCATACTGTATTTTAGCTATTCTCATGCTCCTCCCCAACATCTGCTTTTGGCCTCTGGTGCAGGTAGGATGCTGAGGACGGGCAAGTTAGTCTCACCTACAGTGCCCTCTCCTCTGTTCCTTTTCTTCTCTCCCGCACCACTTCAGTCTACCTCTTTCCACTTCTCAAACTTCCATTTTCCCCAGATATTTAGCACAAGGTAAAACACCTTCTCAGACCTACCTTCCACACTGTCCCTTTAACAAGCTTGCCTCCTACACTTGCTCTTCTGACCTCTTCATCTGGTCACCACAAATCTTGCCCTTCAAGCACAGCTCTATTCCCTCCACCTTCTTCTGTCATGCTTGTGCTGAAGGCTGGGACAGTCATACCGGCTCCAGTTCCTGCTGGTGTTTTCACTCCCTCTTCCCATCCTGTTGCCTTCTCATCTCTGGTTGGGCTCACTCTGATCAACACTCTGCTTCTGCTTCTATGTGGTGTTACATTGGTAACTTGATGCAGGATGTTGTGGAAGCTAAAAGTCCTCATAAAGCAGCAACTAGACAAATTCACGGAAGAAAAATCCCTCAAGGTCATACATACAGGGACAGGGACCTAGCTCAGCAAGTCTCTGAGCCAAAACTTGGAGATTGGGAGAATTGTTTGGCCTGCATTGTTGCATACTTCCCCTATGCCTATCCTCCTTCCTGGGAGTCCATTTCTAGCCATTGCTGGAGATGGGATACATTGGTAAACCATTGCTCTCATCCAGTAGAGCTCTTCTCATCTTCTTGGGCTCCTGTATTGTCCTGTCCCAAACACCTATCCAGGTCAGGCAGGACTAACACTGCACATCTGACAAGCATCACACTACAAATGGGCTAAGTAGGCAAAAGCATAAATCCACACAATTGATAATCCAGCAACACCTGCAGAGCTGGCAAAGGCATCCCTGGTACAATACACCTAGTAAGATCAGCTTCAAGCACTCATAACCATCTCTGAATCATTTTGCTCATTAGGCGTAGGCAGCTTTAACCTGCACATTCATCCTAGCATTATACCTGAGAGCCACATGGGCACTGATACATCCCTGTTGGCATGAAAATGATAGGGTACTGTGTGTTTCTTTGCACCCCATCTGATACAGTGTATGCTCCGCTCTCCTAACAGAACGGTGGAAGGACATCGGAGCCAGCTTCTTTGCAGGAAGAGTCCTGTGACTGCTGTGAGCCTTCCTGGCCAAAAGCCTGGCTCAGCCATTCAGATGTTTCCACATGGATCCCTACAAACCCTGCAAAAATGGGGATTGCTCCAAAAGCCCTCCCAAAAAAATGAGCTCATGGACCCGGTAGCACAGAAAAATGGTTATTCTTGCAACCTTCTTCCTGGAAGAACTCAATCAATGAAGTTTGTAAGTGCTAAAACGAAAGCTTTCTAGCTCCCTTACACCAATCACAAGAACAGCTTGGGGAGTTGCCATAGCTACTGACTGCCCTGAACTACTACAGCTACTGAACCATCTGTTTTCTGCCTTGGACAGGCAGAAAATGAAAGGACAGGCAGGCAACCAGTCTGTGTGTGGGTGCCTGCCCAGCCTTGGCACAGAAATGCAATTCAGCAAACTCCCAGCAAATCTGAACAGCTGGGACAGAGCAGAGTTTCAGAAAAAGGAAGCTTACAGGCCCAAAAGCAGCTACACTTCACGCCTGCACCAGAGCCTGGAGGCCAAGACAGCAGTGTGGCTGCAGGGCAAAGCCATGTGGGGAGACTAAGCAGAAAACCACCACCTAACATCTGGCGTGCTGTTCAACAGTGCAATTAGAGAACAAGGGGATGCACCTCTCAACCCCCCCCACAGGCCCAGCTATCCCCAGTGTGACAGTGTGCACTCCTAGCTGTCCAACGCATGCCCCAATTTCATTCACCCAGAAAAGGCTGTAGGCATCACACTGAACCCCAACCCACTGCTATCTGGCTTCCCCAGCAGCCCTGACTGGTCTTTTGATGCACTGTGGCACAGCTAGTCCCATGGCCTATTTTCAACATTGTTTTGGACATCCCATCAAAATAAAGCAGCATTTGAAAAATCCGTTGCCACAGCAATGGTTCTCTGGCCCTCAGACCATACGATAACACTCCAGAAGGAAGCTGGCACTTTCCAGGTTTTTTGAGCTAGTCTACCTGAGCAGGTACCCTTTGACAGTATTTGTTCAAGGATTCCCCCAGGTCCTCTTTCTTCTGCTACCCACTTGCCACAAGGTTTACAAGCTGTCTTTCTCGAGGCCCGTGCTCTGATGAAAACACAAGTATCCTTGCTTGTGTTGCAATTTGGATTCCTCCACTTTGCTCTGCTTCAGCCATTTAAACAAGTACTGGGTCTGTCGCTGCTTGCTCAGAGATGTCCCAAACAGTCCTACCACTGCAGCTGCTGGAGCAGTGCGTACTGGCTGAGCTGGATCTGATGCCTTCTCACTCCCACCTGCACATTCCCCCCTGCTATGCACTCTCACACACTCCCATCCCAAGCATTCATGCAGGACTTACCTAACTAACCTCATTAAGGTAAGAAATAGTGGACAGAAAAACGTTTGGCCCAGCACAAAGGAGGACAAGGTATGAACAAGGGCAAAAGTGGAGCAAGGAAGGAAGAGGCAGAAGGAGGCACCATTTCTCCATCAGTGAGACTTGTGACTGCACACAGGTGCCAGGAGCATTTCTTAAGGAAAATGGTGAAAAAGCTCTTATTAGCTTCCACCTACATAAGCACTTCAGCAGAAATGGGTTTCTCTCCAGAAAGCTTCCTAGATCTGCACTTCAACTTTGCACTCACACCTTCCTGGAGAAGCCTGTTCCCCCACGTGCCACTGGCAATGCAGGACCTGCCCTCGCTGCCACCCTGCATCAACGCATTCTTCTGCGTTAGTGAAAGCAGCTGAAGACACTCTGAGCTCAGGGTCACAGAGGCAAAGGCTAACTCTGAAGATCTACAGAAGGACCTCCAAGTCTCATCAGGGAAATGACAGATGACATTCAGTGTAGATCAGCATTAAGTTACAGACATGGAAAAAAACATCCTAGCTTTATATGTAAAATAACAACCGGTCAGGAAAATACCAGCTCATTGTTCCACAGTGGTCAAAAATCAAGTCTATTACTATGAGTTACTAGGAAATAAGTACAGCACAAAAAAAAGAACACATTAATTTGCCACTGTATCAACCCATAGTGTGCCAGCATCTCCAAAGCTGTTTGCAATTCTGGTCCCATCTCAGCCTCTGCTGCCAGCTAGAAAAGATATGCAACAAAGATGGTCAAAAGTATGATTTCTGCAGAGGAAATCACTGACAAACAAGAACTACTCAACCTGGAAAATGAAATGACTCAGGAGAAATATGACAGATCTATAAAATTATGAATAGTTTGGAGAAGAGGGATATGATCAAATGTTTACTGTCTCTGCAGTCACAACAAACAAGGAGAGATGCTGCTCCTCATGACATGCAGATAAGCTGCTGGACTCTGCCACAGGACACTGTGGACGCTGAATGGGTTTCCATGGGTTTGGGGCAAACAGATAAAGTAACACCATGGATGTCTTTTGAGGGTTAGTAAATCCACAGAAGCCACATTCAGCTCTGTGTGTGTGCCACAAGGGGCCAGAGGCTGGGAGAGCACGCAGGAACTATTTACTGCATGTTTTCCCTGCTTCTACTCTCCTCCCTAGGGCCCTGTTCTTGGCCACTGTAAAAATACTGGGCTAGATACACTTGTGGTCTGATCCAGGACAAACGTAATGGCCTTGGGTAGGAAAGTCGAACCTAGCTTACAATCACAAAAGAAGGAAAAGATCTGTCCTGCTACATTTACACCAGGAGCTGGGTGAAACAAGGACTATGGCAGAGATGGAAACCCCCGATAGCAGCTCTTCATTGACAGGTCTCTGCCCCCTCTGGCAGGCCAGGCAAAGCAGCAGCTATGATTTGCTTTATGTCTTTGACCAGATGTAAAGACCTTGGATCCCACATTACACAGCGGCGTGGCTTAACAGTAAGGGTAAAGAATGGGTTCACCTCATCCACATGGCAGCCTTCAGCACGCTGCTGGCGGCGGGCAGAGCTGTAAGGTGAAGCCACAGCAAACCCGCATCCAGGTCTGCTGGTAAATCCTCTGATCCTGAAGCTGACACACAGGTGACCGGCTCCCGTCCTTGGCATTTTCAATCCCAAGAGGACTGTGCACACCTAAGCAACTCAAACACACGGTCTGGGGTTGGACATGGGTAGCTCCAAGCTCGCTTCCGTGTTCAGCGTCTGCTGTTTCACAAGGGCTTTGACTCCACATATGCCTGGAGGTGGAGGCCCTGCAAGGTGGTGGCAACACATAATTTCACAGAGGGAATGTTCTGGTCTCGTGTCACAACCCAAGACAGAGCTGTCAACATATTATTTAACAACCTAATTTGCATATTTTTTTAAGTAGGTAGTTTTGTGCCAGCCTCAATGAACAAGACTGCTCATCATCAAGAGCAGCACATATTCCTGCTAAGTAGCCTAAACTCTGATAAAGGAGACTGATCCCAGGTTAGGGAGGTTCTTATCTCTAAAACCAAGCTGAAGGCAGAGTCTGAAGTATGAAGAACATAAGTTTGTGAAAATGGAGAAAGAACTGGGACATTCAAATTCATAGCTGTGCTGGAAACTACTTTAACCTTTGTTAAACTGGGTAAGAGTCACACTTGAACAGCTGAAGCAGCAGTAGATAGAAGGTATCTTGACTTTATTAAGGCTTCTGACACTGTCTGCCACGTGGATTCCCATAAGCAGAGTAGGGAAACACATGTCTAGCTGAAACCACAATGAGCCAGAGAGCCCAGGACTCTCTGAAACTGTCCCCTGATTCAGTGTGAAAATGAGAAGCCTTTTCAATAAAAGAGAGATGGTAAGAACTCCTATGGGAGGTCAGAAAAAGGTCTGTGCAGCCCAAAATCTGTCTCTGAACATTGCCAGCAATGGTTGTTGGGGGAAGAATATAATAAATGTGACAGACAGTGATCTTTCTTACGTTTTCCTAGCACAGTCCCTCCACTGGGTCTGTTGAGCAGTCTCATTAGCAGCATGGGTAGCAGAGCCTAAAGGAGACTGAGACAATGTAGAGATGCCACCAAACTGAGAGCAACGGTGAGCCCAGAAGAGAGAATAATCCTGACACACAGGAAAAATACTTCAGAACCCAAACCAAAACTCACCCCAGGCAAGTGAACCAGAGAATGGGCGGACTCAGAGCAGAAAACAAATACAGATGTAGGAGTGAGCTTCCACCTACCTACAAGGGCATCTTTTGTGAAAAAGGCAAGTCATACTCTGGACACCGAGAGAAGAGCTGTACACGCAGCAGGTGAAGTAACTTTTCTGAGGACTTTGGAGCCTGAGACTGTCTTCAGGGCTTGGCTACAGGGCTGCACTCTGGAATACACGGCCACACAAAGGGATCACCAAGACATCGCCGTGTTATCCAGGAACGGGTCAGAGACAGCAGGCAGCTCCCTGCTGCACTGAAGATGCAACCGCAGCGCAGCGCAGGGCTCAGAGGCTCAGCTCTCCTCAGAAGCCGCCTGTGCTGCTCCTTGCTGGCTCGCTCCCACCTCCTGCTCAGAGCCCAGCTGTGTGCAGGGCTCAGGCAGCCCCGGCAGGGAGCACAACCTCAGCACCAAGCGCCCAGCTCAGCTGCAGCACACACCGTCGCAGGCAGCCAAGCAGGTGCTGAAAACCAAAGGTGAGCAGGGCAGTCCTTAGGCATCCCTTCTAGCTCTCCTGCACTGGGAAATCCAACTGCCTGCCTCAAGGTCCTACCCAGCCCTACCTTTGTATGGTCCGAGGAAAGAACCTGGCTTAGTTCTCAGCTTGAACGGTCCATCTCCTTGGACAGTGCCTGTGTCCCCAAAATTTAGCCTTCCGAAGCTCTGCATTCGCTCCAAGAGTCCAGGCACCCTCCACAGATAAAAAAAAGAAATTGGACAGCACTGTCAGATAATTCTTCACCTGATCCCAGTTTGCTGCCTAAGGCTGGGTGGATAAATGGCCCCTTGGAGGCTGCACTGTCATCCTGCTGACCAAAGAGAACATTTAAGGGTACACCTATATCAGTACTAAGCCTCGCTTAGGTCCATCCTCTGCCCCAAGGCCAACTAGTATGGAGCGAGCTGCCCTGCCCTGCTCCCTGCTTTGCCTCCAAACAGGACAGTCCTTGCTAAATCCTGAGCCATTCCCAGGAGACGTCTGGGAAGGTCCAGGCCATGCCATGCCAAGAACTCTATAAACACAAAGCAGCGTTGATAATGGTGATCCATGGCTCAGGATTGTCCTCTAGCACTCCTTAGTACAAGTAGGGAAAAATCTTTTGGGAACAGCTTAGACAAACAGCCAACTTTTAGCTACATTTTGGGAAAGGCACCCTGTCCTCTCCGCACACCTTGCCCTGCACCTCCTTCCACTCCGTGCACACAGGAACTCGTTCTGAGCAGGCCTGGCAGGCACCGGCAGACCCTCAGAGAGTTGGCACGGCAGCACAAGGAAATAAAATGTGACCCGAATTAAAAATGATCATTCAGATTTAAATAAATGTCTAAATTTTAATTTTTCATTAATCTTTACTAATAGCTCTTCAACTCAATAACCCTCAGCGGACATCTAGGACTAATTATTCTGATAAAATTAAATATTCAAGCATAAGCCCAGTTCTAACTGCTCTCTTGTAGGTCCAATTTATAAACCATTAGCATTGCTATCCACCCACTGAACAGAACAGCCCTGCCACTAGAAAAAAAACCATTATCATCAAAATCCCCAAATTCAGTAAAGGTTTTACCCCAAGTCTCTGGAAAGTTGCTCTTGCTGGGGGGATCCCTCTTCAGGGTATGCTGCTCATCTGCGAGAAGCTTGCCCTGGCCTAGCTGACATCTGACACAGCCCCCCCGAGGCAAATTCAACACTTGTCCTGCTTAGTGCAGATGCAAAAGATGAAATTGCTGGCACCATTATGGATGGATGGACAGCAGGGCTTCTGCAGGTGAGCTCAGCAGCCTGCCCTGCCCTGCGCTTGCAGCCAAAACGCACAGGGCTGAATGAAGGCTGCAATTAGTAGCAATTCAGACTTGTGGACGGGCCCCCAAGGAAGCCAGGGAAGATGAATCAGGTTACAGGTGCCACTGCTTTTGCTTCCAGAGTAAACCAGGGTTTAGACTTGAACTGCAGACTTCCAGTGACAGGCTGTGTCTTTCCGGGAGCCTGCAGAGCGCTGTGTGCATGCATGCTGGCAGTGGCAGGGCTGCAGCAGCTGACACGCGTGCTGGAGCCCAGTGCAACTGCAGCTTTTGGACAACAGAGACGGGAGAGACTAGCAGCACCCTTCAGCTCAGCTGGCTGGGGAACATCAGGGGTTAACGCTGCTGGCATGAAATGCCTCTGGCATGAAGGCCTGGGGCTCCAAGTGAACCTGAACCTTTTGGTGTAGGGAGGAGACTGTCTCCTATCTGCTCTTTTTGCAATCCATGAAATCCACACTCTGCTCTAAAGCAAGACCTTGGGTGCTGTTACTAAACCAAGGCTCCATCTCCAGCTCGGGGTCTCCCCCAGAGGTGCCCGGGGTGCTCTGCGGGGAGCAGCCAGCTGAGGAGCAGGAGCTGGCAGGCAAGACGAGGCACGAAGCGCGGCAGGAAGGCTGCCGCTACCCCACCCACGGCTCGCCCTGACTCACAGGCAGGCAGCAACGCAGCCAAAGCCTCTGTGATTTCCCCCCGAAGTCATTGGAACTAGGTGGACCTCAGGTACAGCGTTTCACAAGGACTTGCACAGATAAATGAAGACTGGCAGTCTGGCTAAGGCACTGCCAGTAATCTCCACATGCTTCATGGCCTCCCAGCATAAGCTCTTGGCAGCCCTGTCCCCTGGCTGTACCACAGATACTGTGATCTTCGACTCCCTTATAACAACATGCATTTTTTTTCCCTCCAAGCTCCCACCCTGCAGCTTCAGAATATATCTTTTTTGTTCACTGGCAAGCGTGGAATCAAATGAAAGGAGATATTCAGCAGCTATGTCACTCTCTTAAATGTGATTTACTCAATGAAGACAGCTGAGTGGACTGAGACTCTAACAGAGACTTTTGTGTTCAATTTATTGCTGAAAATACCCTCAGGTAACAAAAAAGTAAATCAAATAACATTTACAAACAGATCACAACCTGGATCTTTAAGTAACACGCTGCCTTTCTGAGAGCACACTTGTAGCTGTGGGGACTTAATCACATTAACCTCAAAATTAATGCTCCATGGACATTGGGGAGGCTCCAAGACAAGCTGCCAGGATGGTGTTATGACACTGTGCAGTTGTGCCACTGAAAACAGCCCACTCAAAAGCTGTGATGAATTTATGGACATAATACTTTCACCCGCAGGCTGAGCCTCTCAGGAGAACAATGGGCATTTCACACATGACATACAGCATTGCACCAGAAGCTGGACAAAGGGGCCAGAAAGGTGAGCAGGTCTCACCGCACTGCAGGCAGAGACCAGTCCCATGCACTGCACTACAGACTCTGCTCTGGGCTAAGAGCTGTGAGGGGTGACTTGATGAGTTAGAGGTCCAAGGTCTGGTGACTGGCCACCATTGGGATTCTCCTTAATGCAGAAAGAGATGGCAGAGGGACACCTGGTCTCTGCTGCCTCTTCCCAGAAACGGGCCAAAGTTGCATAAAGTGACTCCTTTGACTAGGGTAGGCACTGACACAGCAGAACAGCCATAGCTTCCCAGGGAGAAGATCATCCTGAGCATCCAGCTGCCTCCTTCAGTACACAGCTAAGTTGTCTGGGGTCAGAAGTGTGGGACAGGATTTCCAGCAGGAAGGTGCTCAGCAGTACTCCTCCCACTGACAGAACATCACCAACTTCAAAGTTTAGCCAGTTCCTACCAGCATCTTGTCCATAGGGCACAAAAGGGTTAAAAGATGCCCACTAACTCATGACTATCATGGGAAAACTTTAATCCAAATACTCAGTTTCATGCTGCTAGAAAACCAACAATCTTGAAATACCCTATATTAACAAGAGGCAGTTCCACTGGGCAGCCTGCATTTGCTTTTAAGTCCACTGCTATCTAACAGCCAACGGACAACAGGTACTCTGGACAGAAGGCAAACAAATTCTATTGCTCTTGAAGCACATGTATTCCTGCAAGTATTACACAAGATGGTAATGAGGAGATCTGCAGGCTTAATGCCAAACATTAATTTATCTGAATCCCATCCTAAATGAAAATCGGAGACAAGAGGGCATATGCTTTTCTTACAGCACATTTAAGAAGTAGAGAGTGAAAAATTGAGCATAAGCCACAAACAGCAGCAGCAGGTGCCCCTCCAGCACTTTTCCAGGGCATGGCTGGCTAACCTCGCTCCCTCGTGTTATTTATGTGCCCTTTTTCCCCTTGTACTCCCTGGACTGAAGGAAGGAAGGATGTTTCACAGGAAGGAAGGACTGGCTCGGTTGTACTGCTTCTCCTACCAAGCTGTTCCTTTCTACAGAGGAGGGAACGAGTGAGAAATCCACATTTTCTGTCTCATCCTGGATGCCAGTAAGTGGATGAAGTTAACCCCAAGTGTCACAGAACCTAATCCAGCTCTCACTTCAAGCATGGTTAGTGTCAAAAGCTGGAGCGGGTTGCTCAGAACTGCATCAAGTTGTGAAAATCTCCCATGTTGGAGATGCCACAACCCCTGAGGCCCTGTTCCCACGTGATGCCAATCTCACAGCAAAAATTATTTTCCTTTACGTCCAGCCAGAATGTTGCAACTTCCTGCACCCGGGTCAGGGCAATCCCCAGTATCAGTACAGACCGGGGGAGGAATGGGCTGAGATCAGCTCTGCAGGGGAGGACTCAGGGGTACTGGTGGACAAAAAAATTGGGTATGAGCTGGCAATGTGCACTCACAGCCCAGAAAGTCAACCATATTCTGGGTTGCATCAAGAGAAGTGTGGCCAGCAGGTCGAGGGAGGGGATTCTCCCCCTCTACTCTGCTCTGGGGACACCCCCCCCTGCAGTGCTGTGTCCAGCTCTGGGGCCCCCAGAAAGATTAGAGTGCGTCCACAGGAGGCCACAAAAATGATCCAAGGGACGGAACACCTCTCCTGTGAAAGCCTCGGAGAGTTGGAGCTGTGCTGCCTGGAGAAGAGAAGGCCCTGGGGAGACCTTATTGGGGCCTTTTAATATATGAAGGGGGTTTATAAGAAAGACTGAGAGAGACTTTTTACCATGACCTGTAGTGACAGGATGAGGTGCAATGGTTTCCAACTGAAAGAGGGTAGGTTTAGATTGGACATAAAGAACATATTTTTTATGATGAGGGTGGCGAGACACCGGAACAGATTGCCCAGAGAAGATGTGGATGCCCCATCATTGGAAGTGTTCAGGGTCAGGCTGGACAGGGCTTTGAGCAACCTATTCCAGTGAAAGATCCACCCAACTTTCACGACACTTCAGACACCACCTCACTAGTACTAGGGAGAACAACCTTCTCCCCTGACCTGCCCTCGGTGCTGTTATTCATGCACCCCCCATGCAGTCACTGTCATGTCCCTGATGCTTTGCTGACCCCGTCCAGCCTGTTGCCGCCAGACCTGCCTTTGCAGAGATGTGCTCTGTGTGCCCCACCAGCTCACACACACAGCACAGCTGGGCTCCAAGGCAAGGACTGTGCTGAGCACTCTCAGCCACATGCTCCAGCAGCCACAGCAGTCACTGGAGTCACACAGGGTAGAGATCTCTAAAAAAAGGAGAAAAAAAAAAAACCAAAAAAACCAAGAGCCCCGCTCTGCAAATCAGCTTAAAATGTAGGCAGCAGAGGAAAAAGTGAATGGAGATGATCTGTGGGTAAGGGCTTGGGAGTACATTTCTGTTGTAAGACAGGGAAAGAAAGCTAGAGAATGGGGCTTGCCACTACTGCTGCTCAGGGGAGATGCAGGGAAGGTGACCCAGGCTCAAGGAGTGCCACACCGCAATGAAGGTGCCACGGCAATCAAGGCAGTCAACAGGGCACAATCGTTTTTCTGCACTCAGCAGTTGCTGTGCCTAGAGCCAGCCTCAGATCCGCAGCTATTTAACACTCGGCTATCAGGAGCTCCTTTGCTGTCTAGGCTCTGCAGAGACTAAGCACCCAAAAAGCCCTCCACATCTTCCAATCACAGCAGGAAAACGGTCCCTCCGCCTCCACAGCATTGCTCCCGCATTCACCTTCAAACACAGCTTCACAGCTTTCCCAAATACTTGCTCTCTCCTTCACAGTACCTCTGTGACAGTTCATTTCAGACAAAAAGAAATGACCTATTCCAAACTCTGCTTCTTGTTACTACACTCTGCCCAATGCAAAAAGCTACCTGAAGGCAACATCCAGAGAATTAAAGAGCATATGCAAGCAGTTTATAATATAGTACAGCCAAATCTCACACAGAAACATCAACATCCACATGTTACACAGGATACCTTTATGCTAAGACATTAATCAACACTCAACAACACTAAAAACAACCCCAACCAGCAGCTATACAGAATGGTATACAAACAGTGGAGGGAGAAGCTTCACTAGGATTTCTCGACTGCTCCAAGTTCAAATTCTCACCACAACGCAGTACTAACAGTTATTATCACACAGGAATTATTGTTCTCCAGTAAAAACAGACATATTTCCAAATGATTCACACTACCTGAGGAATTAATGTTTTTGCAGCTCTGTTCCAGATCCTAGGTCAGGAATCTCCTTTCTATTCTGGTAAATTCCACTAAGATATCACATGTAACAACAAGTTCTTGAAGCAGTTTCATCAGATTTTCCCTTTAAGGTAACCCACTGCACTCCCACGTGAGGCACAGGCACCTCAAAGGCACAAGCAGCTGAAAGTGCTGCAGTGGAATCAGATGATCAGCACAAGCTTGAAGCCTCTGCAGCCTCCTTTCAGCTTTGGAAACATACCCTGTGATTTTCAAACCAACCTAACAGGGAAGGCACAAGCCAGCGCTGTAGCGTAAAACCCACATAACGCATATAAAAGCGATTTATATAAAAACAGTTCTGAGAACGAAGGTGAAAAAGTCTGACAGATTCTGCTGCAACACATAAGGAGGGTGCAGCACTGCAGCAAAATCTGTCATTCCCAGCCGTACGATGCCGTGCTGCATGCAGCACGGTGTGGCAGAGCTGACGACACCAGGAAGCAGAGCTACGCTGCCAGGAGCTCACGCTCACAGCCTTGAGCTGGTTTACCTTTCTGCGAGCATCTGGATGGCATGCGACAACAGAGGCAAACGCAAAAGTAAACATTCTCGGTAAAGAGAGACATAGATAATTAAAGAGTTGCTTGAGCTTATGTTCACTATAATCAGTCACGCAGAAATGCACATTTTCAGATTAGGATGAAGCTACCACTTTAGAGGTCAATGAGAACACTGCAACACATATACGGGAAGTATGGACAGAGGTCTGACCATGTCACACAACAACGTGCTCACTGTCGTCCCTACCCCGCCCTTTCCTACCATGACACTTGCACTTCCAGCACAGCGTGCCTGCTGTGGCCCGCGCCTGCACCCCTGGAGTAGACGTGAGCACCTGATGCACAGGATGACCTGCTACATGTCGCCTGTTGGCTGCCAGGGTGGGAGAGGTGGTGCCCTGCAGCAGAGGTGGTGTGCCACCAGAAAGCACATCTCCCACCCGCCCAGTGGGGCTACTGTGCTCTGCTGCAGGTCAGGCAACCCTCTCGCATCACCTGCCTACAGAAGCAGATGCTTTTCTCTCCTACCGTGCACCCTGACACATGAGCCCCAAGCTTCAGGAGTTTTGTAATATTAACCACCAAGCCGATTCCTACCAGGGCTAAGAAAGCCTCAGTTCTCATCTCCTCCTGCTGCTCTGCTTTTTCAGATCAAGGATGTGTTCCTGGTCTTGGCCACAACGCTGTTTGCAGGGTGTCCAAATGAAATCCGTCCTGCTACTTCTAAGCCAAATGATCACAAATCCAACCAAGGAACATGGGTTTTCATGGCAAAAAAAAATTATTTATATTCACCAACGCCCCCTCAACCATCAAGTTTGCAATTTGAAATCACAAACCTCAAAAATGGCTAAGTTAATGAGTTAATTTGATACTAAGTGAGGTTTGAAACTATGGCCTGAGCTGTACGGCAAGTCAAACTATGACTTAACCTATGACTTAAAAACCAATTAGCTAAATAAATTCAGAACTATAAATGTTTACATGCAGTGGCTAGTCCATGCAGTACTGATTCAAATCGTTAAAGCCTACACTTTCCCCTTCGTGACTGGAAGGGGCAAAACCACCACACATTCCTCCCAAAGCAGGACAGGTGGCGAGGGTCTGGTGAGGAAGCACCCATGCTTGCCCACGCATGTCCCCCTCTGCTTCATCCTGGAGCACCCAGAAGATCATCTGTGAGAAGTGGGATCTACCCACAGAGCCAGGCCAGCCTGCCCACGCCTGCTGCCAAGGGAGGACGGGGATTGGCACCGAGCATGGCTGGACAAGTCATTCCCCAAGAGCCAGGGCAGCACAGGGAATGAGGCCCCTCAGGATGTCTGGTGTTACACTGCGGGGGGCCAAGGAGCAGAAATACTGAAGTTTCCAGCTCACACAAATTATTTACAGTGCATTTTGCTGGTTCAATACAGCTGATCAGAGCCCGGATGATACGGCTCAGAAGTTACTTTGAGAAGAAGGTATTTGAGGTTTACCCAATCTAGGGAGGCTCTGGCAAACAGGGCCAAAATTGTTGGGACTTCATAAATACAGGAACTTTTCCACTGAAGTCCTCTAAATGTGGCGTCTGTACTCCTGCTGCCCAAACCTGGGCAGTGTTTTGTGCGAGCAGGAACTCTGCAAGGGCAGCACATCCAAAGTCACCACGAAAGCAAGGCAGTGGCAGAGATACAAACACAGGTGGTGATGCTATCACTGCACAAGTGACCTCACAGACTTTGGACCAGATCCTCAGACTGAAGTTTTACAGTCTTTTTTAGGTAGCCCTGCACTGGACTTGCCCCCTTCTAGCCCTGCACGCCCCTGTCCTGGCCAGACAAAAGCAACCCTGCAGCCAGCCTGGGAATCAGGCACCGTTAAAGGGGGTGGGAGGGAGGCCGATGGTTAATTTGCACCCAGATCACCTCCCTCCACATGGCTGCACGGAGTTTGTGTCAGCTGGGGTAGGGCTGGAACAGGTTTCCAGAGGAGAAAGCATCCAGGACCAGGGGAAAGGCAAACCCACCTCCTTCAGTCACAGTGTCCTGTACTGACTAGTGCTTCCCAAAACTGTGACTGAGAGGATGTGAAAATCCCTGTTTCTCATCCAAGTTGACAGAGTTGCAGCAACTCTCATTTGCCTGCTGTCACACAGAAACAAACTTATCAGCTGATGTTTCCTTATACTTTATAGCTGTGTATTTTGGCAACTTTGTTCCTAAGTGAATAAATGACCCATTTCATTCCTGGGGCTATCAGTGTGGATCCTAACAGGTTCCACCATCAGCAGAGCTTATCCAGCTCTCATGGCAAAAGGCTGCATAGGAGGCTGACTGCAAAGTATAACACTAAAACTCGTATTTTCTAAACATCCTCTCTCCTTTCAGCCCTTTACTGTAACAGTGCATTCACCTTTCTGGACTGCGTTTCTGTGAGAATCTCAAACGTTCAGGAATGCAAACATTAAATTTGCTGCACAACCACTGCAAGAAAGCACCAAAATAGTCTCAGCTGTTTTACAGAGAAGGAAACAGAAACTGCGCACACATGGTGTTTATGCTCCTGTGCATACTGCCAGCGTGCTTAGGTAAGGCTGCTTGTTGCACCTGAGTATCTTACTCCACCCTGGTGAGGGTTAAAGAACACAGGGCTGAACTGTGCCTTACAACCCCTTATCTGCTGAGATTAGAGCCTCAGCAGGGGAACATCTCTGCCAAAACCTAGGAAGACAAAGCCAGAGACACAGAAAGATTAAGGCCTAAACTGCCACATTTTGGTGGCTGACATCCAATGCCACACTTCATATTTGATCATCTAAAAAAGCGCTCTGATTTTCAGGCTGCTGAATCAAACCCAAACACCACCAACTCTGCAGGAATGGCACGCCCCCAGTGCCTCCTCAGAGTCAGGGTGGTTATGAAGTCTCCCAAATCTGGACAATTACAGGCAAATGGTTTGTGGGTTTTCCACCAAACTGGTTCTGTCACCAGCTCTAAACCCTCAAATCCAGAGAGCTGTGACTGTCCACAGTGCCTGCAGTAGGTGGCCACAGTCACCACCAAGGGAAGGCTGCCCTCCCCTGTTACCCTGGCAAACAGCTGAGCTTGGACAGGAGGATGAATCCCACCTTTGGTGACTACGGAGAAAAGAGGAGATCAGGTTAAAGGACTCAAAGCCCTCCAAAGATTCAGCCTGCTTAAAGTGGAGGGAAAAACAGTATGGAAGGATGAAGCCCACCAGCAGCACCAGGAATGCAGGAAGTGCTGGCAAGCAACACTTGCCCATCAGCTGTCACCAAGTATTTGAAAACACTCGTGCTTTTCTACTTCACATGTGCAGATCCAAACATCACCCAAGGCAAAAAGACTGTACACCAGGCCTTAGACTTGCGAAGATGTAGCTAACAAAGCCGTAACCACCACCAGTGCTCTCCCTTCCAATGTGCTTTAAGGGTTCCTATGACCTGCATTGCACTAGTTAGTGCAAAACATATTACTGCTACTGATCAACACCATCATGTGAGTCTTCCAATCCAAATGGCCTCCTGAAAAGATTATTTGCTTCATTTTAGTGTGACAATTGTATCAAAATCATACTATTTTGTCATTTGGCTCAGTTACGACAGCCACACTTTCTGAAAACCTTCCATGAGGAAGGAGGCACATACCATCTGGTTCCTCACCAACCACAGCCCTCGGTGGGAAGGAAAGGTTTTGCGGAGGACAAGCATGACCTCAGAGTGCCTGTGTAGAATACTATGGTAAGGTCATGCTCAAAGATGTAATCACCAACCCATTTTAACAGACAAAATAACGTGGTCTAGATTGTAAGGCATACCAGGCTTTTAAACATTACCATTTCTGGTAATAGCCACATTTGAAAGTACTCTTTTTTAGCAAGAGCTATTTTTGTCTACACTTCCTAACTCACATTAAATAAATAAATTCAGTAACTTATTCTCAGTTGGGCCAGATTTTCAGAGCACAGAGAAAGCCAGAGGGCTAGTGAAGAGCCCACATTGTTATAACTTATTTTGACTTCCTAGAAGTAGAAAGTAGTCAGATTGCCCTGTCCTGGAGTAAAGAAACTTTACCATTTATAGGATTATGGGGAAGCTGAGGCTGAAGGGCTGCTCAGACTAGAATAGAGGCATAGGGGTTAGTTAATGGAGACCTGCCTGCTCTTGAATTGCTGTTCTCCCACACCCCCTTACCCTGATTCACTTCTGCCCACAAGAACTTTCAGCCGTATGTCCAAAAGAAACACATCAACCAGCTCTCCACGTCCTGCTCCTCCCTGCAGTGCCTGGCCTGACACAGCGGGCTGGCTGTCCCGACCAGCCCCGGCTGCCAAGGTGCAATCCCAGCACGGGGACCCCAGGCCCGAGAGGGGTCCTGCACCATCCTGACCATCGCTCCCTTGGGCCTCTCGGCGCCCTGGGGTGGGGAGGGGTCAGCCTGGCAGGCAAAGCTGATAGTTTTCTGCTGTCCTTACCGCTGCGGAGCTGACACAATGGAGGAATCATGCTTCTGTGAGTGCCACGGACGCAGAATGGGCACAGAGGACGCTGCCCCTGCTGAAGCACCTAGCTGGCCAAGGGCTGCATTAACTGACCAGAGCACAACGCTGTCGGTTTTGTACTCACACAGAGAACAGAAGCACTGAGTAACACTGTCCCTCCTCACTATCCAGCAGGCCAGGAGATGCGTATCTCTGCCAAGAGACTGTAGGCATGTGGTAAGTAACTGCATTTTTTCCCTAAACTCTGAATGCCTGAGACTACTCCAGGGTTGTAAAAATACTTCCCTCTTTCACTGTCATCGCTGCGTGGTACCACTTGGAGAGGCGCTCGCCCGCCCAGGCGGCTCTCAGCTAGAGACTTGATAAGAAACAACCCCAACGCACGCTGCAACGGCTAGCACTCCTTCCTGTGATTTTTGTGGAAGATTTTAACAGAATTAACGCACCAATTAAAATCTAATCCCACTGCGCCTAACTTGAATGTGGTGATTAGTTGGGACGGTCACTTTAACTTGTGTTTAATTGGTTTAAAGGCTTCAGATGTATCATTAGAAGAAGAAAAAAAAAATGCAGATTTGCAGTGAAAGCCTGGTCACCAAGGACAACCACCAAAGATCTGCTATTCCACTTGTTTCGCATACCAGCACGTGGGACACCTGGCAAAGCCAAATGCGGTACTTTTAAGAAATTTTATGAAGAGAAAAAGAAAAGTTTCGCAACGTTCCATCAATGAATTCCCTCACGACGGGGGAGCAAAGAAGGCTAAAGTGATTAACAAAGGCAGAGCATCGGAAAAGCTCACATATAAAAGCGAGACCATTATTAATTATACAATAAATGTGGGTGGGCTGGGGAAAGAAGGGGGAATTCTGAAAAAATAAGCAACAGGAAAGGGAGTATGTGGCTGCAACAAGGGAAAAAAAAAAAAAATGTTATTCGCAGAAATCCCATGCTTTCAGCGCCTGGAAGCCTCCAAAACCTCAACTACACCAAAAGCCAACGCTGCACACCGGCGGGTTGAAGACCTTCCCCGAAGGCGGCTGGCAGCAGCCCCGGAGGGACCGTGCCCTTCCCGGGCGGGGACCGGGCGCTGGCGGGGCCGCTCTCCGGTCAGGAAAGCGGCTGTTCCGGTCACGTCGGAAGGAGCCCGACGGCGGCTCCATTTCCGAGCGGGAGCCGAGGCCCCGGCGGGCGCCGCAGGGCCGGCGCGCCCGCGGGGACCCCGCCGCCGCCACACCGCGGGCGCCCCGGCCCTGCGGCGCCCGCCCGGGCAGGGCAGGCGGTCCGTGGTCCGCGGAGACAAAGCGGATGCCTCGAATTCCTCCCCGCCCCGCCGGTCTGGCGGGGCTGCGGCACCCCCCGCCCGCACCCTCGTCGCCCACCTCTGCCTACCTGGGCAGCGGGAGCGGCCGGGCCTGCCTCCCGCCCGCGGCGCGCTCCAGCCGGCGGGACAGCCCGGGCTCGGGCAGCCGCAGCCCGCGGGGGGCTCCGGGCTCGGGCGGCGGGTGCGGGCGCTGACAATGAGGGGAGGGACGCGGTACCGGGCGGTGCTTGACGTCAACGGGAGCGGGGCGGGGGCTGCCGGGCCCGGCCCGGACGCGGTGCGGCTCCGCGGCGCCCTCCCCCGGCTCTCGGAAAGGGCGAGGAGGGGCCGTCGGCCATTTTGGGGGGGAACGGGCCGGGCCGCGCTGGGCGGGCGGGGGCGGTGACCGTGCGGTAGCGCCCGGGGGCCGCCGCCTCCTCAAGGGCTCCCCGGGGGGGGAACGGGGAGGGGGCGAGCGGCTCGCCGGGGGTGGGCGTCGTGGGGCGGCGGCGGGGCGGAGCGCAGGGGGCAGGGGACGGTCTCTGAGGAGGGGTCTCGCGGCGGTTCCACCGGCCCGGGCTCTGCCGCCGCCTCAGGGCTCTGAGGGGCCGGTGGCGGGGTGGGCGCTGCCGGTGCCTTCACAGACGCTCGCTCCCTGCCCTTGAACGCGAGCAACCCGTCACCTCCCTAAAAACCGGGCAGAGGGCCGCATGCCAGGCGGCGCGGAGAGGTTTGTCCCGCAGGGCCTTAGTTGCAAGTCGCCTTCTGTGTTCATCTCGGCGAGTCTGGGACTTGGCGTTGAATCAAGTAGGGACTGTGGTTGTTTCCACCTCTGGTATGTGCAGCCCAAAGATGTTTAGATGGAGACAAGAGACCTTTCAGCACTAACTGGGGAGAGCTGCTCGAGGTGTTACTGGGCTGTAAGCAAAGCCCCAACACTCAGGTGATGGTGACCTGGCGGGTGGGACAGTGACAGCCCCGAGCAGCGACGGCTCAGGGCTGCGGTGAGCTCGGGGCTGCAGCTGCCCGGCTGAGTCACCAGAGGATCCAGTCAGCAGCCGGGGAGCACTTCCAGCCTTCTGGCCGTGCAGCTGGACGCGGCAGCCTTAAAATGCATCGTCCCCTTTTGCCAGGAGGTACATTTGCTAAAATTGTATGTCCAACGCTGTTTTATTTCAGACAACGCCAAAGGAAGATGCTTCGAGCACTGGGTGATTGGGCTGGTAATGCTCTGATGGAATATTGTCCATGCTGTCATACTGAGCTAAAATATTACTCTTTGATCCCGTTTCCATAGGACCGTCTGAAATATACTTGTTCTGAATGAAGTATAAACACTTCAATTTTATAGGTTTACAGCTAAAATCCAAGCTTACACAAAGATACAGAATGCACAAGACCTTACCTGTAGGCAAACTGAGAAAGGCTTGTGTACAGTCATTCTAACAGGGGAAGGTATTTGCTTTCCTGAAACTCCACCTGCACACCAGGATTCAGCAGCGGAGGCACATGTTACATGCGCTCTGCGGTGCAGCCACGTTCAGCAGGTTTTTTGTTCTCTGCTTTACAGATACTACTTCTAATTTCCAAAGTAGTATGAGGGAGGTTTGCTAGTACAACGCTCGCTCTTGAAATCCATCTAGCAATGGCATAGCTGGGTGTAACTGGGAGATGAAATGGGAAAAAAAATGTTCTTTATTTCAGCATGTACTAAATGCTCCAAGCTTGCCAGGAGTTGTGTACGTTAGAGCCCAGGGTGCCTTCCATGTGCTTCTTGGATTTGCTGTGCTGGGAGAGGAATGGGGCTCTGCTTGGATACTTTTTTGTAGAGAGTTTACAGTGAAACTTTGCAGCATGATATTGGCACCAAAGGTTTGTAAGTGTTTCCAAAAAATATGAAACAAATGAGGGGAAGAAAATTCTGTCAGGAGCTGCCAAGGGATCACAACGATGCCTCCTCTGACTAAAGAAGAGCCTGGAGAGGTTTTAGGAAAGTTATATGTTTGGCTTCTTTTTATACCCTTAGGCATAATCTACTTGTGGTTGTCCTCATTGGTTTGCACAGTGAAAACAGCTGAAAGTGTATCAAAAGCCTGAATGCCCTCCTGAATATGGATGGGTGCAGCCAAATAGAGAACATCCAACTCCGTATCAAGTTCTCAATATGGAGAACATGAAGGAGTTTAGAGCACCAAGATGTTTGGGGGCCAAAACCTCTTGTTGTGAGGCCAGAGGTGAAGGTGGCTCGGGTGGCATTGCTCCTGCAGAACCTGGGAGCAAAATAGGGGATGTGAGACACACTCATCTTCTGGATCGATTAGTTGAGATACTGTGGGTGGACCGCCCCATATGCAAAGTCAGCATAATGGGATCTACTTGATCTGTCTGAGTGTAGTTCAGGAAGTATGCAGTGTTGCTGACACTGGCCAGGTCCAGCGTCAGTCTTCCAGGGACAACCACCACTTGTCTATGAAGGTAGGATTTTATAACGGGGATTTTTCAAGAAAATCTCTCCATCCCATTTTGTGGCTGTAGTAAAACTGGACCTGAAGAGTACTTCAGCATTCTGAGGAGGTCTGAAAGGATGGGTTCTTGGGACAGGTCTTTCAGGTGGATGCAAAATGTCTGCCAGGCTCTGGCGTGTGGTTAAAGAAAAGCATACACCAGCATGCTCCATCCAGGCTGTCTGCAGCACGTAGATGTTTATGGCAGTGTCTGAAAGTGTAGACCTGATGGTGACTGCAAACACAGCCTTAGTGAGCCCTGGTCAGAAAAAATCCAGCATTTTCTTGCTGGATAGAAAGAGCAGTGTGCAAAGCTCATGATTTTCAATGGCTTTAAGTGCCAAGAGATGGCACCTGTCTGGCCTGAGGTTACAGCAGCCTTTGTGGGCACCAGGTGGGGACCATGACACAAGCCACCCTTACACTAGGGCGGTTCAAACATCTGCAAGATGTTTAAACTTAAAACTCCAGTTGGTAGAAAATGGATGTGTTTCTCTCCATCCAAACACAGGTGTTCAAGTCTGGTTAGGCCAACGTGCCTCAGAGAGCAGTCAGCCATGAGAGATCCTGAGTGTGCAGGGGCTGAGCATTTCTCCCCCAGTGCAGTTCTGTTGACTCACCCTGATAAAACCCCTGTGCAGGTTCCATGTGGATCCAAACATCTGTGGAAGGTGGACACCTGCTGAAGCGCATGTACCATGGGCCTAGCATTGAGGTGCAGGTGTGTAAATAACAGCACAACTTTGTCCCTAGGTGTGAGGAAAACATGTTCTCCACAGAGATTTTGGTGCAAGTGGCTTCTCTCACCCTCCAGCCTTCCCCTTGTAGGCTCAGGAGCAGCACTGACATTGGTGTCCTGCAGGATTGCACTGCTGAGAACATGATAGTGATGGGACATATCTTGTTAGTACAAAGAATTGCCTGAGACTCTGAGGTGTTTAGTGACGTTGGTTTTTGACATTTCACGTGACCAGGAAAACCATTCAGTGATCTGAACCATTCCCCAAGGGCAAGGAAGGCGTTGTGAAAGCTGTGTGCCTGCTGCTCCCTGCCAGCATGCCCTGTGTTGGCTCTCTGCTGGTGGTGGGGTGAGGGGGATCCATCCAGGCTAGGACAGGGGCTGGGCAAAGGGCCTGTCTGCCACCAGGCTCAGCACCACCATTGCGTGTACCAGGTGTAGAAGGCTGTATGGAATGAGCAGGACCAGCAGCAGGGCTTGGTTGTCACCCTTAACCATTGGCAGGCTCAGCTGACATGTGCTGGATGCTCACTAATACACTTCACCATTCAGGGACATCCTAAAGGCCCAGAGCTCTGCCCTTGGGCCCTGGCTGCACTATCAGAAGTTCCCCTGGTTGGCAGAGGTCAGACTGGAAATGGCAGCTCAGTCACTGCTCCTGAAGAGCCTGGGGGTGAACCCTGTTCCAGCACTCACCAAGGATTTGGAGACCTTCTGCTCCATGGCCTCCAGGAGGGCGAGGACAGTGACCTCCTCACAGCTTCTCTCCTGATACACTGTGGAGGAAGCCTTATCCCAGGGCAGAAGGGAGTCATGCGTCTCACGGTGCACGTTCATCATCCTTGGTCATAGTTCAGCCCCATCATTATGAAGATGGAAGTTTGGGTGCTGGGATGGACTCAGGGGCTCCAGGGGACAACATTCAGGGGAGGATGAGATGAGAAGGGACAGAAAAGGGAATGTGTCTCCCCAAGGCAGGCCATCTTGATGTATCCTCCATACCGTCTGTGTGGATCCCACCGGATCGCTGTCAGTAGCAGTGTCTGCTGGCTGCAGCAGTCTGTGCAGGGCTTTTCCTGGCACCCACGTGGGCTCCTCAGCAGCCATTGAGGGGACATCTGGGGAAGACAAGTTTCTACCAGTGGTGCTTTGGGTTTTGGAAACCCAGCACCCATCCTTCCAAGCCAAGAGAGAGCCGTTGCGACCGTGGCCCAGGCCTTGCCGAGAACTCGTCATGCAGTAATGCCCTCAGGAGTGGAATGCTCGCTATGGTCTGTGAAGGAGGCTCCTCAGCCGCCTGTGCCACAAGATGCCAGCAGCTTTTGGACAACGAACTGCCGCTGGAAGGAAGGCACAAGGCAGAGAGTAAAGTCCTTATCACCCGGCACGAGTGATGGGAGGCAGATGAGGGAGGTGTTGAGGAACAAACTATGCTGAGGGGAAATAAAGGGGGAGAAAGAAGCCCTTCACCAAGGCGGCATCTGATCCAACTTTGAGGGGGGAACTCCAGTGTGAGGAAGAGAGAGTGAGTGGAAAACAGGGAATGACAAATGCCAGACCTCGGGATCCATGTGGGACACACCCCCCCTGCTGTGGGTGGTGGAAGTGGCATGGCTGCAGCTGTGGCAACAGGGCTGCAGCTGCCTAGGCAGATATCTCAGAGAAAAAAGCTTAGTGTTGTGAGGCTAGAGAATTAGAAAGTTCTGTCCTGGAAAAGGAAATGTGATACATAACCTAGAGGAAGAGGAGAAATAAAGAAGGGGAAGGAGGAATTTTTTTGTTTTTTATTCATGGGGACTTAGTGCAGTCAGTGGGAGCACCTGACAAAAGGACAGAAAGGGACAAGTGGAATGGGGGATGTACCAAGGTGAGGAGGCAAACCCAGCTCTTGGCTGGACTGGGGAGGTGCTGAACAAAAGGTATAGGATTGCCAAGGAAGATGGGAGCAAAGTAGGGCAGTCCAACTCACCCTGAAGAGTAAAGGGGACCAGGAGGGGGGAAAACTACACAGGGGCTGGAATGGGAAGAGGGAGCAGAGGCACAGGGGAGCAGAGGAGGAGGTGTGCCAGGTGTTACACTGCTGGTGGTGTCCACTTGCTTAGGGTGGGCTTGTGAGCAGATGTGAATGGGTGGGTTAAAGCTGGGAGGGAAGCAGCGACCTCTTTCTTTCCTGGAAGACTATCACTGCAGAATGGCAGCTTCCTCTTCTTATGGTACTTGATAGAAAAGGTTGTTACGTTCCAAGGGTGCAGGGTGTAAGTCATATGGGCAGATGTGACCAGAGATGACGGCGGGAGGGGAGATGACAAACACCCATAAAATCATGAATAATATGGGGAAGCAACAGAAGCTGTCAGCATGTCTGACAACAGAGGACCTATATGGGTGTAGTAGGTTTAAACAAACAAAAGTAGCTCATGCAGTTTATGCACAGCTTGATAACATGAGAAGTGGATGGCCGCAGGATTCCACGAACACTAGAGGCATGAGGCTGAAAAGGGATTAGACAAGCTCACAGAGAACAGATTTCTCAGTGGCTATTAAAATGTCTATCATCTGAGTCATCTTCCAGTTCATGAAGTCCCTGAACTGGCTCTTCAGATATTCTTGCTATTCTATACTTGCTCTGTTTCTATGGTGAATTTAAATGAGGTGTCTAAGTTGGTCTAACAGCTTGCTGCTGCTGATACATGCAGTTCTGCTTCCCTCCTTCTGAAACTACTCGTGAGTCTGTGCTGCTTCTGTTGCACCAGGTCTGGCATTTGTTCAGTTCATTAAACTGGCATAAAATTAACACAGAGTGAATACTTTTCTGCCAGTTTAGTGAGTTCAATCAGCCCACTGTTTTCTGAGCCAGTGGTATCCATCAAATCAAAATTTCTTTCTTCTCTCTACAAAGACTAGAATTTTTTTTAAAATGGAAGTGGAGATTCTCCTGTTATTACCTGATTCCAGGTATTCAAACTTTAAGTATTTATAACATCAGAGTCATGATAAGATCCTGATATTTACTGAATTAGTTTCTAAAAGCTCCTGGCAGAACTGGAGCTTTGGCTGTGCTACGTGCCACGCAGAGTTTAGGAATGTTATTAAGCACAGTAAGCAGGAAAAAAGAAACAAATGGATGCTTGTGTGGGCAGCAGTGCTGCATACCTTGCTAGTCTTACGTCATTATCAGCGCTCTATATGGCAATCAACATAAGTTTTGTTGAGTTTGTTTGTGTGTGTGTGTGTACGTGTAACTGTTTCTTGTTCCTAGGATCAGTAAAATACCACCGTTCCCTCCCCGAGGAGCCTGCAGCCTTATCAAGGTACAGTAACAAAGGCACTGAGAAGCAAGCAGCAACATCAGAAGTGGGTCAATGTCTTATTCAGTTCATACTGCTGCCATCTTCCTCTTGGTCAAAAAGCAGATGCTGTGGCATTACAGTGAGAGTGTTGTGTCCTCCTCAGACCGAGGATCTTCATATACTCTCTTCACCAGCTTCATAAGGAGTCAGAACCTGACATATCTGGAGAACACCAGGATGGGGAGTGGCACTTGCTGGGAATAATAAACAAGATTTGCACACAATGAGAGAAGGGTTTGTCTGAATACATTAGACATCTCCACTATAGATTCTTCCATACAAGTCTCATTTCAGTCTTCCTTCCTAGATAGTGGAAATATTGTCATTAAAGAGTTTAGGGGGTGTTTTGCCCCTTCCTGGAGCACATGTCTTAAAAATGTCAGCTGAATTAGGCCTACACATGGGACCAGAAGGGTTGCATTTGAGGGTGCCAAGGGTGCTTGCCAATGTAGTTTCAAGATTGCTTTCTATCATCTTTGAAAGGTCGTGTTGATTGGGAAAAGTTCCTGATGATTGAAAAAAGACAAATGTCATATCTGTCATCAAGAATGGCAAGAATGAGGATCCAGGCAACTATGAGCTGGTCAGCCTCAGCTCAGTCCCTGGGAAGACCGGACAGCACATCCTCCTGGAAGCTATTTCTGAGCACAGGAAGGACAAGAAAGTGACTGGGAGCAGCCAGCAGGGACTTACGAAGGGCAAGTTGCACCTGAACAACCTGATTACCTTCTACAATGAGACAACAGCCTGTGTGGACAGCAGGAGGGCACTGGATGTTGTAGTGATTGATTGTAGCATTGGCTTTATCAAGGCCTTTGACATGATCTCCCACGGTCTACTTGTAGGCAAGCTGGTGAGATTTGGTCTGGATAAGTGGAGTGGGAAGTGAATGAAAACCTGGCTGGACAGTTGGGCTGAAGGGGTCATGTCCACAGTATGAAGTCCAGCTGGCAACTGGTTACTAGGGACATCCTAGGGGATGCACACTGATAGGTTGATAGTGTTTAATGTCTTTATTAATGGCCTGGAGATTGAGCTGTCTTGCACTCTGAGCAGGTTTGCAGACAATACCAAATTGGGGAGAGCTATTGCCATGCTGTAGGGCAAGGCTGCTACTCAGAGGGACCTCGGCAGGCTGGGCAAAAGGGCCTCCCTCTCAGTGACAGATGCTGGCAGCACAACTGTGAAAATGTGACTGTTGTCACCAGAAGCTGGAGATGACGTGTACATGAACAGGGCGGCTTAGGGGGAATCTGGGTGAGAGGGCTCCTAACTTCACTACCTACTAACCTACATTTCTTCCTTCTGTTTCACCAGTGATGAAATATAAATGCAAAATCTGTTATTGACCACAAGTGTATGGCATATGTGTCGGTCACTGGCATTTTCAACAGAAGCATCTTGGCTGTATTGAAACAGAATTCAGAAAAGTTAAATGAATTTTGCTGAAGCTGTTGGGAATTCCTCATCTCTGAGTGACAAGAGCTACTGAGCACCTGTAACCAGATTGTCATAAAGGAAATTGCAGGGGAACCATAACTACAGCCATCCCTCGTGACATTCCTTCAAGGGCTCTCAAGGTTTACTGCAGAGGAAGAGCCTTACACATACAGCATTTGTTCCTCCCTACCCTCACTCACAAGGTAAGCATGGCAGCACTGCTTCAACGCACACACTTTCCATGACCATCTTCCCTTCACATTGCAAGATTCAGGCTTCTCCTGGTAGGAATAACCTGCACGGAAATTTAATTGCAGGGTACTGCAGCAAACATACATGCTTTGACTTTTATTTAGCTATTTCTTCTGTTTTCAATAAATTCCACATTATCATTGAAATAACTGTCTGTGGGGGCAACCACAACATGTACTTCTATACAAATAAAAAAATGTGTTTTAACTTACCGGTGTGCTCAATATTGCAAGAGCTTCACTGAAGAAACACTTAGAAATCATGCAGCCCTCATGTACCTTCTGTGAAATGCATTGGTGTACTCTCGACTGCGATCCACGGAGCATTAATGACATGGTAAATATGGACATTGATCTCTGTGACATGATAGCTTCCTCCTTTCAACTCAGAGGCTATGGGGTGTTAATTTATCTTTCATTTATGATCCTCAGCTAGTGTTTTCCTGTGCCACTTCCATATCATTGCTTTTTCCAAGTTGAGTTCCTTCAGGACTGTATCAAATATTTACCAGCATTAAGAATGGTGTAATACTAGACCATGTGCCTTTTTTAATTAGCCTATAATCTAATCAAAGAAAGAGCCTAGTTTGTTTGCCCTTGAATTAAAGTGTCTTATAAAAGCCCAAAGAATAGTAGTGGATCATCTTCCTATGCTGTATTTTGCCATTCTGTTCATCATTGGAAATCTTCAAGAGTAGGCAAGACAGGAAAAGGACAAAAGCATAGTCGAGCCAGATAGAGCAATGGGAGTGGACTAGCAGGTCTCTCAAAGGCCCTTCCAGGACCATTATCTGGGGTTTCATGATTCGCATTGGGCAGGTGAACCATCAGGAGAATTCTGTGGAGACGTTTGTCCTCCAGATCCCTGTGCACAAGTACTTACTGCCCCAGGATTCTCAGCTGGGAACTTTCATTGGTTTTGGGTACTGATGCCACCCCAGCTCTTTGCTGGAGATGCGAACTCCTTAAGTCAGTGACCAGGATACTCTGCTGGGAAGCCTGTTTTTAAACAATGTCACTCCCCTATATGGAGGACAAAGTTCACAGTTTCACCTGCTGAAGTAATTCTGTTGTGCATAAACCATCTACGACTTACTAGAGAACAGACTTGACCCTGTGTCTTCTGCTTTCTAGGTGTGTTCTAACCACTGCACTGTACTGTCAAGGTCTTACTCTCCTTTCCCTCTTCCCAGCTTCATTAGTGTATATAGGAAGAGGGCAAAGTTTTCTAACTAGGAACTGTCATAGGGCTGGGGAAAGTCAAGCAGCTCATGATGCAGGAGTTATGGGAAGGATGGTGGGTAGAAAGGTTCCAAATGCCCATCTGAATAGTGGGAAGAAACAGAGGACACCAGGCCCTTCACAAAGAGCAGGCTCAGGACATTGGCATGGAAGCAGAGATAATATCCCTCCATCCAAAGGGATGAGATGAAGAGGAAGCCTTTTTCCCCTTAAGGACTTCCCTAAGACTTGGGTTTCCACATACCCTACCTCCATTTGCCCATTGTTCTTTAATCCATTTGAGCCATCTTCTCTGGGACTGTTTGCAGTAGTGAAGGAATCTCCATCAACTGGGCACTTAGAACCAGCAAGGAAATATTATCTATTAGAATCCTCACATCATAGCAGACATAAACTATGTGCTCCCCTCCTTGTCTTGGTCTCTGAGACACTTTTCCCTGTGGTCTGTGGTCTAAGCTACAAGCTGCTGCAGAGGTCACTCAGACTGACCTTTCAGACTCCTACTTCTGTGCCATCCTGCCCAGGGATTTTTTCTAACCAATCCTGCAACATAGTCTGAAAAAGAATGACAAAGTTGCAGCCTTCAGTACTGTCGTGGGAGGCTGGATCTGAGCAAGAGCATAGTGCAGAAGAAGGTGAACGGTCAGCATGGATTTGCAAAGAGTAAATCATGCCTGACCAGTCTGATTGCCTTGTATGATACATTTACTGGATTTGTGCATGAGCTGAGAGGACAATAATTTACCTTGACTTTAGCAAAGCTTTCAACACTAACTCCCACAATATCCTTGTATCCCATTTGGGATGTTGTGGTCTGGATGGGGGGACAGCCTGATAACAAGCAGAGTACTGGAGGGGGCTATTGCAGAACCTGTCCTGTTTAACATCAGTGGCTGGGAGGAGGTGACAGAGTTCACTCAAGTCTGCAGATGGCACTGAGCTGGGCGTTCCGTGCATATGCTCAGGGACAGAGCTGCTATTCAGAGTGACCTAGACAGGCTGGAGGAAGGGCCTAACAGGAACCTTATGAAATTCAACAAGGACAAATGCAAAATCCTGCACCAGGGATGGAAAAACCCTTTGCAGTGATACAGGTTGAGGACTGGCTGGCTGGGTAGCAGCTCTTCTGGAAAAGACCTGGGGGTCTTGGTACACAGCGAGCTGAACAGGAGCCAGCAGCATGTCCTGGCAGCAGAGAAGGCTATATTAGCAGAAGCATAACTAATAAATCAAGGGAAGTGATTATCCTGCTCTACTCAGCCCTTGTTAGACCACATCTAGAATACTGTGTCCAGTTTTGGGCCTCTTAGTACAAGAAAGACATATCTAAACAAGAGTGAGGTCACTGTATGGACACCAAAATGGTCAGGAGTCTGGAGAACTTGCCCCAGGAACAGAGAGGGAGAAACTGAACAAACTGGGCTTGCTCAGCCTGGAGAAGAGAATGCTGTGGGGGAACCAGCTCCCCGGGATCTATGAGGAAGTGATTGGTGGGAGGCTGCGAGACAACAGACAGAAGTGAAAAAAGAGAGGTTCAAACGGCATATAAAGAAAATCTTTTTCACCATGAGGACAGTCAGGCACTGGAACAGGTTACTCAGAGAGGTTGTGCATCCTTATTCTTGGAATGCTGAAGAAAATCTTGAGTAACCTTGTCTGATGTCACAGCTGGCCCTGCTTTGAGCAGGATTTTGGACTAGTGACCTGCAGAGGTCCTTTCCAACCTGAATTACTCTGATTCTATGTATTGCATGTCCCCAGATCTGAGCAAGGACTGACACACTTGCTATCATTGCCTCTCTCAATATTTCTAACAAGGTGTTGGCATCAGCTGCTCTGAGGCTCTGATTTCAAGGTCAGAACCAGGCATCAGGCCACCTGAAGGACACTGTGGAGAAGCTCTGAAGTGAAATGCAGGCCAAAATTCAGCATCGTTTGGACAACCAAGTGACAGCCTTGCTGCCAAGTTTTTGCAGGAACACTGTGGCTCTCAGCAGAGGCACCAGCACTATGCTGGCCAGGCAGCTGGAGAAGAGGCAGAGAAACCATCTTCGATTCTCTTATTCTAGTCCCTGGAGAACCCAGACCTTTGTTCTGGGCTCTGACTCTGACCTTGACTATTGTTTACTTGGTTTGTCCTTTATCCATTTGCCCTAGTGGGGTCTTTTTTTTTCAAGATGTAAAACAGGTATGTTTGTGCAGTTTAAGCTGTGACAGGGCTGTGCCAGATGAGCACAGTAGACAAAGGGAACAGGGTGCAGGCAGAATGGAGACCATCAAAAGGCATCTGGGGAAAAGGAGGGGGAACTGCAGAGACACCCAAACCTTTGCCTGTAGTGTGGAAAAGGAAGTCTGCAGAGATCCCATGACTTCTGGAAGTACACACTCTTCTGGCTGTGACTGTCTGCTAGGTTAAATTGTTGGGGGACAGGAAGGATTCCTGAGGGGATGAGGGGCTGTCATATCATAGGCACTCTTACACTAGTGCTTATGCTATATGGCTGCAGGAAACTTTCCAGGGTGCTCTTTGTTCTGGGGGTCAGCCCCTGCTGGCAGTGCTGCTGGGTCATTTTAAAAGCAATCTTGTCTTGCTGTGTCAATGTTGAACCGAAAGGCTCCTCCAAATCCTTGTACAGCTGGTAGAGGATGCAAAGAGCTCCAGTGATGGGGACCCAATAGCATAAAGCCTATCGTTAAACATCAGCTCTTTAAATACATGAGCTTAATGGCTGAAACTCTGATGTGGGACACTACTGTCCAGGAAGACCTGTGTCACCCAGACCCACAATGAAAAAGTTTATTCTAAAATAACACAGACTGTGTCCTCTGAGGAGGAATTGACTGTTTGTCTGTCTCCTTTAGAAGATGCCAGTGTTCTGGAATATGCAAAATCCTGTGTTAAGCTAGGAGACAATCCTGCAGTCTCCACAATGGTTCTTTGAGTGACAAGACCCTGCAGGATCCTGGAGTTGTATCTCTTTGAATTCATGTAGTCACATAGGTCCCCTGCCACAGGCCCAATATGAGACTGTATATCCCATTATTCTAGCAGAGGTGGTTATACCAACCTTTTGTGATGCCTACATACTTCAGCTACCACCAGACCAACACTGGACTGGCGGTGCCATACCATCTGTCCCACTATGGTAGAAGCTGTGAGTGGCCTGGACACTGCCCAGAAGGCAGCCTGGAGCCCCAAGTTGTACACTACCTCTTCACACAGGTTATGTCTCTAACAGAAAATTAAATAGGCCCTGGCCTGGCCTCAGGCGTGAGAACTCAGTTGTCCACACTAGTTAATGGTTCGTGCCTTCCCCAGTGTGGCTGTGGCCCGTGTCAGCTCACACACCCTCAGGCAACGCACCAGCTCAGTTCAGGAGTGAGCACAGGCAAGAGAACCACCACTGCCAGTGGGCACTCAGGACACGCTCTGGAAGCAGTCTGTGTGGACATGGACAGGTGGTGCCACCTTCAAAATCTCTTCAGCTGGAGTGAGCTAGCTCAGCTCACTCTTGGGAGGGGAGAGGAGCTGTGTCCCAAACAGGGCAGTCTTAATTGCCCTCGGTGTGTATTGTGGGAGGACTACAATTCTGTGACCTACACAACGGCTCTGCCTGATTCTGCAGCGTGTGGGTGGTCCTAGGGCATTACTTCATGGTCCAGTCCTCAGCAGAGGCACCAGGAACAGGAAGAAGCTGCATGACTGCAGCAAATGCAAAGGAGAGGCTGAAGAGCTGTGGTGGACCTGGGCTGTGGTGGAGTGTGTTGGGATGGCCACAGCAGTGGGTGGTGGAGATGAATTTGGGCAGGCTGAGAGATGGCAGGGCAGTCAGAAGGATGATGGGATAACTCTTCCAAAGCAATGCATGCTGTTCACATGCAGTATGAACATGACCCTTCTGCTGTAAAATGCCCAGAGACTAAAAGTTGAATGAAATTTGGGTGACACCACTTGGTGTACTGTCCTGTCTGAGACTTCAACCAAGACCTCCATGTGCCAGCTTCCCACCTTGCCAAACGGGGGAAATAATCCCAGAGACAGAGAAGTGCAGGTTAGGGGGGACCTGCTCCACTGTCCACAGCCCCAGAGGGAGGGTTCTGACATTGTGATCTCTGACAGATGTTTGTCTGACCAGTTCTTAAAGACTTTCAGAGACAGTGATGTCACATCCACCTCAACAACCTTAACTACTGAGAAAGTTTTCCATGATATGTCACTTCATTGCTAACTCCCCATTTCTTTCACCAAGGAGTGAACCTTCTGGGTCTTTTTTGAGGTCCCAGACATTCCACACTGGCACTAAACATATTTTCCTATTTCAGTTTGTGCATGAAAAAAATTAAATAACAGAAATGTAAGATCAAGGTATTTTCAATAATTTTCATGCTCTTTATTTGGTAGTATTTCTGCACTGGCTAGTCTATTAATGATAAAATGTGTAAAAGTTATTTCAGATAAATTGTCGTCTTTCTACGGTTCACCAAAAGCATAGCTTCAAAGGCAGTATTCGTGAAACATCCACAGAACTCACATATGCACTATGTCTTCTGTGCCCTGCTGCTAATGGTCAGGCTGTGTCACACAACTTCTGAAGACGTTAGAGGTTTTATCAATTTCAAAAGGATAGAATACATGCCATAGAAAATGTAGACATCAGATCCTGTTCTCCAGAAACTTTCGCAGCCTACATAAATTGTTAATAATATACAGCAGAAATACTGATGTGCTGCAAATAGGCCCTCATTTTCCTCCCATCAGTTACAAAGGCATGACAGAGTTGCGTAATACGTGTCATCTCAGCATACAAACTCATCTCACTGGTTCATACTCCTTCACTCGTTACAAAGCTTCATGTGTTGATCTTACATACACAAATGATCACTGTAGAGACCACAGACAAGTTCTGTTATGGGATATAGAATTCCAGACAGAAAGTACCAAATTGGCAAGAAGTCCCCAGTTACATGCACAGCACAGGGTAGCAGCGGAGATGGCAATTACCACTCCATACTTGGGAATAAAAGCACAGGAAGTTTCCAGGTAGGCTGCAGGATTGCACAGGGGTCAGTAACACAACAGGAGAGGCTCAAGACAAACACTTTTTGAAATGTATTAGTTTTTGGAAAGCCTGTTTAAATTCTTCATTAAAAGCTGTGTAAATGACTGGATTGATCAATGAGTTTAAGTAACCTAACCATGTGAAAAAGTCCAGCAGGATGGGATGAAACCAACAAGCATCTTGGCAGATCGGCAGGACTAGGGACATGACAAAAAAAGGCAGCCAGCAGAAAATGAAAGCTCCCAGAATAATGCCTAAAGTTTTGGTGGCTTTTCTTTCTCTTGCAGCAGAAATTCTTTTCCTTTCCAGGACACTGTCTGCAAGTTTTATTTTAACATGATTGATAAATATTGGGGATCCCCCTGAATGGGAATGCCCCTCTTGAAGGCTAGCATTAATGGAGCAGAGGGAAGACCCAGCAGAGCCGGTAATCAGATGTGCAGTAGTAAAACGTTTCCCGTATAATGAGGGTGGCTTCAGAATCCTGGATCGAGCTGCTGCATAAATTCTACCATATAATATCAGGAGGAGCACAGTTGGGATGTAGAAAGCTCCACAAGTGGAATAAATTGTGTAGGAAATTTGATCTGTGTTGACAGTACACTTTGCAATTTCTTCATGAGCTTTCACTTGCCTCCAGAAAAATGGTGGCACAGAAATACTAATAGATATCATCCAGACCACGGCAATCATGAGTGCTGCTCGGCCAGCAGTCCGGCGTTTGGCATATTCCAAAGCGTCTGTGATAGCCCAGTATCTGTCCAGTGCAATAACACAGAGGTGTAGGATTGAGGCTGTGCAGCACGTGATGTCTGAGGATAACCAGATATCACACAACACTTGGCCGAAGGCCCATGTGTGGGTGACAGTGTAAGCAATACTGATGGGCATTACTAGGACAGACACCAAAAGATCAGTCACTGCCAAGGAGCCAATGAGGTAATTCGCAGGTGTGTGGAGCTTTCTAGTCAGAAAAATTGTAATAACAACAAAAACGTTTGCAAGGATTGTTGCCAAAGTTATAACAGACAGAAGGACTGACAGTGAAATCTTCAGCCCTAGTAGGGTCCTTTCATCCAAAGCCAGTGGTGTTTCAGTGAAATTTAATGACCTATTTGCTGAGCTCTGGAGAGAGAGCTCTGCTGAATGGTTATACTGAGTCATCCTCTGCTCTGATTTCACTTTTCACTTTCCAGTGTAATCTTTCTGGGACAATGAAGAAAGATGCTTACTTTTTTGCTGAAATAGAACTTTTCAAACTAGAGTCCAACACTGAAGAAATATTAACTTGTTGAAAACTTCAGCTTACACAGTAGATGAGGTATTCTCCTAAGCTAGATCTTCCATCACATCAATGACTTCATTGTTAAAGCAAAATGTTAACATAATCATCCAGACACGATTCTGGTGTATGGCAATACAAGCAGTACTGTAAGTGGTGGGAATTTAGGTGTTTTACATTTTCCTCTTGTGGATGACTAAATCATTCTTTATTATCTTTTATTCACACCTCCTTTCTGAACTAATCTCTTGCAAAGCTGCATAAATCAATACTGAAGAGTGAGAGGCCTAAAAAGAAACATCTGGGCATGTAATTGATGCCCCAGTGCCTGGGACAAAGCTGTCCTCAAGAGTATTTTCCCTTCCTCTCTAATAGCTGAATGTCATGTTTTTGATATTTATAAGGGACACTTTATTAGTAGAGTGCCCAAGATATAAACCAACACTGTCTGGATTCCTTCTGTAAACATAATTTCTGCCAGAGTTGTAAATCAAGACCTCTTTTTGAAAAGCGCAGAGCTCTCCTTTCATTTATTCCTCCAGACCATTCAGGTTTTCGATTCAACATTCAGCCTTCAAATGCTGAAGTCAGGTGTTGGGCACCAGAATTCAATGCACGGGTGCTGAAGCTCACAGCACGTTCCAAGTACTGAGACGTTCCTGATCGTGCACATGGTGAATGATTGTCACGACTTAGGGAGTGGTGATTCCCTCAAGAGAGGAAGTATAGACTGGTTCAGGGATCTGGAAAAAGAAAGCGCATGTTTTAGTCCAGAATGGTGATACAAGAGTTGTGGAAGTTGAGGTATCACAGTACACAATCTACAGGCTTTCCATGCATTTCTTTAGATTCACTTAGTGTAACCTGAAATCTTTACAAACCTGAATAAAACATCCTAAGAGAGATTTTCTTGAGACCTTTCACTCGGATCCACCCACGAGTACCAGAATGTCACTTACATTATGCCAGCCCAAGTTTTCTTGAAAGGGATCCTGAATACGGGTCATGAATGGCTTTGAAGCATGCTGTGAGGGCTAAGAGAGACGCCAAACTTCTCCAAGAAGATAGTCACCAGGCCAGCCTCCTCCCAACCACCAAGGAAAAACTGGTACAGTTTCATGCCATCTGACACAGAACCGAGAGTCATTTGGTTAGGAATCTGTGGAGCAAGAGCATTGTATATTCTAGGTGAAACACTAACACTTTGGTGTCAAACAGCCTCTCTTGAGCTCCTGAATCCTAACACAAGAAACAACACTTTTCAGTTTTGCATGTTTGATTTTTTTATGAACATTCATCACCTGTGAGTCAAACTCATTTTTAGAGATGCTTTTTCTTTTGAGGTGTATTTTTCCAGTAAGGCAACCTAGAAGAATCTTGTATTTCACACTAGACTATTACTTTCTTGATTTTATTTTTCCAGAAAGGCTAACCTCTCTTCCTAATGACTATTTTTGTGACACTGAGCAAAGGTTCAACTTACAAGAATTTTTGAAGATAAGAATGGCCATAGTGACCGAAGGCCATCAGATCCAGTCACCTGTCTCCGACAACGACCCACACATTCAGCTCAACCCTGTGGCCTTTTTCTGATGCTTTCCCAACTCTGATACATTCTTTTTGAGACAGAGGGACCAGAACCACAAACAGTGCTGAGGATGTGGATACACCATAGGTTTATACTGCAGCATAATGGTATTTTCTGTTCTCTTCTCAATTTCTTTCCTAATAATTCCTGAGATTTACTTTGCTTTTTTAATCATTACATAGCCCTGATCTGACATTTCCACAGCACAGTCCCAATTAATATAATTCTGAAGCCATGAATGGTAACGTCAGCATTTTTTCCTATTTGATCACTTTTTGCATCTGTCCGTATTGTATTCCTTCCCCCACTTTTTAACTAAGGTTCTTTGCAACTCTGCACAGTCAGTCCTTGTCTTTATTACCCTGAAGAGCTTTGTTTCATCAGCAGATGTCATCACCCCGCTATTCATGTACTTTCCAGATCACTTAATACGTTGGGTAGTATGAGCCTTCTTTATTTACCTTCTTTAAGAGTCTCTGACAAAGGGCCTTGTCAAAAGTCTGTTGAGAGCCCTAGTAATTATATCAGTTGGACTTCACCCAATCCATATACTCATCAGCTTTTCTTAATTACTTCAACAGATTTGTGATGCAGAACTTATCACTGTACTATGTGTACAGTGATACTGTTTATTATAATTTCTGCAAACTGGCTAGGTACAGACAGCAGGCTTATGGATAGGCAGTTGCACAGATCCCTTTGGAAATTGGTATCACAGCGGCTTGCAGTTGGCAAGTGCAAAGGGAGTTTTAAGTAGAGGTTGACTGACAGCCCCTGCTGACCCCGCTGTGCTTTGGATCTTGTGTTGCATCAAACTCTTTAGCTGAGCACTGTCTGATAGTGAAGATTTGTTGTTCACTTTGGCCAGAAACAAAGGTTCCACTTGTAAACATCCTCCAAAATCTCTTTTGTGAACAGGGATGCTAAAGTTAATCTAGTTTATCCATGAGAAATTTCCTTTATCTTCTCCAGGGTTTTCCCATCCCCTTCCCATCCCTTTAACTCTCTGACTCAGTAATAGCTCACTTCAGAGCTGTCACCTTTAGAGTCTAAGAAATCTCTTTACCTGAACACTGAGCTGATCACACATTCCACGCAGGCGAAAATCTAAACCAAAACCACCAGACAGACTGATTAGCAATATTAAAGACAATGACTGTATTACTTAAAAACTGAAGCCAAGTCCAGTCTTGATTTCAGTTACTGAGAAAAGTCACATTGAGCCTTTCCCATATGTTGCAAGTATCGGCCATTGCTCAGCACTAGAACAATTCCAGCAATGTGAAATAAAACAAAGTGCACATCACGCACCCACCTGTATACGAACAAGCCCATTAGTAGTCCTGTTGCTTCCAACAGCTGTCAGTCACTGTGGAAAAAAAAAATCTGATGTGAAACATGGTATTTGCAGTGAAATGAACTAGTCTAGAGTTCAAATAAGTTATTAATCTTCAACATAGCAGTAAACAGGACAGCCTGACACTGGGAGAAAGTCTTACTGAAACCAAACAATGAGTCAACTGAATTAATTTTTATATATTTTTATATATAAATGATGCTTTCCTCTGATGTGATCACCAAAGGAAAAGAACCATTTTTTTACAAAAATGCTCCAAGTCAGGTGTTTATCATGTGCTCAGAAAGAGTGCATTGGCTGTTTCCTGCCCTACAAATAAGGCTACCATGACTGAAAGTCATTTTCAAAAGTAACTCCAGGTCAGGTTTCTGAACCCCACGACAGACGTATCTTGTAGGATTTCTGCTGGGGTCCTCAAAACCTTAAGTAGCATATATTAAGTTTAATAAAATCCTGCACTTGTGAATACATACAAAGTCTTTTGATTCTGTGTCTTTCACCATGAAATACATACAGCACGCTGAGCAGCTGTGATCCATTCTGACTGGCAGGGCGGCGTCTATCAGAGATGTATCAACAGTCGTGCAAGGCAGCTAGTCAGTATTGCTCATTGTTTTCAGAATAAAACAAATTATGAGAGTGTGTGGGCCTAACAGAATTTTTGTTCCCTGTTTAGAGCTTTATCCTGTGCTGACATTAACATATATTCCCCATGTGCTAAATTATCACCAGGGGCTATATACTTACGCAGAATAAATAGTCAAAATAATCCTTCCCTTACAAGCAGTAAGGTGTCACTATGCAGTATAATATATGGAACTGTAAAATATATGTGCATAATTTAAAAAAACTAAACACAATGTAGTATCTAACCAGAACTGTGAGCCACTTCAGCTTGGTTAGAAGCTCTTGGGCTCCGTGAACAAAACCTGCAGGCAGCGCTCTGCTTCAGGATGTGCACGACGTCAGACAGGATGGTCACAAATGGTTCTTAAAATCTATAGCTCCTCTCTTGCAATGATATAATTTCATATACTATAAATAACCATTACATTCAATGGACTATGGAAAACACACAGTTACATGCTTACATATGTGTTTAGGAATCAGGGACTCAATCTACTTTTAAAAGTCTCTCTGAATGTACTTCCCTGCGATGCCGGTTCCAGACACTGTTACTGTGTGAGTTGGTGACCACTACCATTGACATAATAAAAAAAAATTAGTAATGGGACTCCAGTTAGAATTAGTATATAAGGATGTAATGAATCTTAGTTACCATCTAGCTAAAATGAATGCCTTCCCAATAATTTTTCAATTAAGTTACCTTTTACTCAAGAAAAATTCCTGAATAGAGGTAAATGATTTTCCTGTTGAAAAAAAGAAAAAAAAAAAATCATTTGCTTAAACTACACACACTGAAGAAAAATAACATTAAATCTCAAACAGTCATTAAATCACATCAGGTACAAGGTCATATATATAGTTACATATTAAGGAAAACAGAACGCAGATGCACAGGCATACCCATCCTGGAACACTGGGAGCCCAGGAGGAGGAAGAGGCCACCCGGCATGCTCAGCTGCGAGCAGCCTCCCCGGGGACGTGTTGCCCAGGCGGGGTTTGCATGATCTCCGGAACAGGAGGAGTACTGGGTAGAACCCCATGATGTTATCACCTCTAGATATTATTGTCGACTTCAGTATGTGCAATTTACAGTCTGGGGAACTGCAGGCCACAGCTGTGGTGCCTGAAGTTATGTTTACAGTGCTGAAGGCAGCAGCCTGCTGATGCCTCTGGCCCCCCAGCAGGCAGGACATGGTCGGGTTTTCACCCACACTTCTCAAGGTGGAAATCCCCTCAGGCGAGTTGGCTGCATCAGCAGTGCCCTTGGCCTGTCTCTTCTTGGGCTTCACCTGGTGCCCTTGGCCATGGGCTGTGGGTATTTTTGCAGTTCAAAGTGCCTGAAATAAATTGAAGGTGATGTCACAGTCTACCAGAGCGAGGTTTTCAGCGCACAGCATGTGTGACACACAGTGCTCAGCTCGGGGCAAACCGCAGGGCTGTGCTGGGTGCTCGCAGGCAAGGCTTCCTGCAAGAGCAGTCGGGAACAGCAGAGAGGAAAGGAGGAGGCCAAACCTGTCCTCGGTTTATCCACGCCACTGTCCCCAGAGCGGTGCGCGGGTTTGGATGTCGAGGGAGGATGGGGCAAACGTAGACCCGTGCAGTGAGGATGATGAGAAACCGAGGCACAGAGTGACCCTGGAGTGAAGATATTTGACAGTGATGCTACAACCACAGCAAAGAGCACAGCCACCAGAGCCTCTTCTGTAGCCAGTGGAGAGCGACCAGCTCTAAGCTGCAGGACGAGAAGAGCCCAGGACTCTGCCACGGCCTCTCTCCTGCACCCCAGGTGTGATCGGGGCTGGCCGGGTCAGCTCCTGTGTCCACACCTTCCTAGGAAAGTCCAGGAGGTGAGATGTGAATAATGTCTTGATACCCTGGAGAGATTGGAGACATTCTTTTTCATTCATCAAAATGAATGAAAAATAATTTAATCACAGGAAAGAGTATTTCAATGGAGAGACAATTTGAGGCAGTGCAGTGCTGTTTCACTTAGCAGAAAGCTCAGTTCAGGTCTGGAAGATGAAGCGAGGCACGTATTCAATGTGAAAAGAGAACACGCTTTAGCTGTTGGTGATAAGCACTGGGACTGCTTCACACTTCTGGGTCCTTACTTAGAACCAGTACTTCTTTGGAAAAGATGCTTTGCGTTCCAGCTCTGCAGTTAAACTAACGCAGCAAGGGCGAGGCAGCAGGGGAGGGTCTCTAGCCTGGTTAAGTTGGAGGAGAAACCAAGCCCAGAACTGTGCCAAGGCAGGTAAAGCGGCAGCAGGAGCTGCCTTAGGCCAGGGTGCCATCCTGTGGGCTCTGCGGGTGCGGAGCTGCGCCCTGCACCGAGACACCCCAGGGCTGCCGGGGACACTCAGGCCAGCGTGTAAACGAAGTCATGACACCTTTCTGTCCCTTCTGGAGCACAGCTACCATCTCTGGAGAACAGGGTGATGATTCTTGCTGACAGCAATTTTATGGTGCAGCTGACAACAGTTTCTGACAATGCTCAGCTGCAAGGAGAACGCTTCGGTGCAGCCCTGCAGATCTGTGCTGAAGTGAGGTAAATGGGGCACACAAAAATGAGTACGTTGAAATGAAAATACAGAATTTGCTCTTTCACCGAATAGAACAGGAAAACAGAAGAACAAGATGAAATGCCTTTTAGTAAGTTGAATGTTTCCTTTACATTCACACTGGAGTTTGAGGACTTAGGGAATTCATTCTGTCCCCTTGTAGCTGGGTAACAACCAGGGGAATTGCAAAGGGAGGGCTGAGAACAGAGCTAAATTTCAGCCAACTACTGAAAACCCATTTGCTCTCCCATCTTTTTGTAACTGATTCTAATTTTTCATTTGAATGTAGAAACTGCTATCTCGCCTAAATAAAGCAGGTATATTCTATCATGCTGAAACCCTGACCAGTAATGAAGCTACTCCCTGTGTGAGCTGACAAACACCAGATGGCACTAACAGGAATCACACCTTTGAAAGATACATTTCATAGAACTCAAAAAAGGGGGAAATTTTTTAATAAGTTCTTGCATATTTGGGACAATTGACTCAAGCATGCAGCATAAGAGTAACTGCGGAGTCCAATCTGGAGACGAGAACCCTGTTCAAACATCATGAGACACATTTAGAATAAGCTAGAGGAATTCGCCAGTCTGTAGATCATAATCAAGCCAGGATGCAGCTCCTGGGAGAAAAACAAGACAATGCAATAGTGGGTTGCACTGAAAGCAATGAGATCCACAGAGAAGGTACAGTCTGTGGAAAAATCAAAAAATTGGTAAAATCTGTAAAATGTAATGCTAGTAGGTTTGTATGCATCAGTATAAAGTACTGGATATGCTGCAAAAGTAACCATAGTCCTAACCAGTTTCCGAGCTTTGGATTAAGCTGCCTGAAATACATAACATTTTGCAAAAGCTATAAATAAAACAGAATAAACCTGACAGGAAATAAAATATGCATGTGCCTTGCACAATAAAGTAGGATCAGGCTGCACTATGTACTGAAAAGACTGTCACGTTGCCATCACAAAAAAAGAATAAAAATTATGGGGGGGGGGGGGGGTGTTTAGTTTAAGAACCGTAATGGGAGCTTGGTACTTGCTGTGCATATGCCTGAACTAAGGTGCCATTGGAACTTACAGTCAGCACCTGACCGCAAAGCAGAGTCACATATATAGAAGCAAGTGTCCTCACGTGATGAGGAGATGATTCCAACATTGGCTACACAAGCTGAACTCAGAGCAAACCACGGGGAATCTACAGAAGTGTCCCTGTTGGGAGAGAGGGATGAGCACAACTGCAAGGGCTCATTTGTCTTCTGCGAGGATGGCGAGCTGGGGGGACGCCATGGGTTTGGGGAGAAGCCAAGAGCACCTGCAGGAAGCAGCAACCCTCAAGGCCCAGGAAAGCCACGCAGCACCTGCGGCCAGGTCTTTACTTGCTCCTCTGCTCTCACCCACTGGTGTGCGTGGCAGAGCGTCGGGTCCTACACCTCTGCTCCAGCTCCTCCACCGTCCCATGCTCCAGCCGAGGAGGACTGAGCAAGGCTCAGCTTTGCAGAGCGCAGAACTGCGTTTGCTGGCAGGAGGAAACAGGTACTGCTGGCAGTCTCAGCCTGCCCTCCCTCTGCCACGGGCTGGAGCCAGGGCTGTGTGCTCGGGGCTGACAGCTCAGGGCCCTGCTGGAGGTGAATTCCCACCACCCTCGTCCCAGGCACTGCAGGCACCGGCCAGTGTAGGCGTGTGCATCCGGACACATCCCCAGCCCTGCTCACACCTCTGTGCATCTGGGGAGGGGTTTTCACTTACTGATTTGACCCTGACATTCTACACAGGATCCTGATTCCTGATTTTTGCAGACACCTGTGTTAGGAGAATAAACGATTAAAAATTCTTCAGACTCTGAGCTGAATCAATAAGACCATGAGTTTGCACCTGAATTTCTCATGTGTTTAGGGAGTAGCAAGGCCACTGTTACCGGCCAGACTGGTTATTCTGATTATTCAAGATGCTTTTGAGATCTCAGGTGTACTTCGCATCATCACCAAACAACTTTTTAGTACTGGAACATATTTCAAGAAGCAGAGCTCTAATACTCCAGTCATAGCTAGTTTGCACCCTCCTGACCTTTGCCCCGAGATGTCTTCACCGGTATTTCTGAAGTCAGTGGGCTGTTGCACTTAATGAGTTGTCCAGCCAATGCAGGGAAATTACAAACCTCAAATACCATAAGTATAGATTAACTGTTGATCAATAACACTGCATTGTGTTGGTCATAATACAATGAACTGTACATTTTCTAAGCTTTTTATTAGAAAAAAGTGTTTTATTTGCTTTATTACGTTAGATCTATACTGATGTATGACTTCTGTTTGCTACGGATATAACATTTTCCACTGGTTATAAAATCAGTAATATGAGCACTGTTTTCAACATTCCTCTCCTTGCCCCCTATCACAAAATAAGAAAGTTAAGGCAGGATTCATCACAGTCCACTCAGACATCTAAAACTCAGTCAGAGCTGGTGAGCCCTGACAGGCAGCTGAGCCCTTCAGGCTGAGCATCTCTCTTCACTGACTGTAAGGGGAGCTGGTACAAAAGAGTTCATGTTTCTAGAGGAGCATACATGACACCGCCGATGTTCACTCCAGCGTGGCTCATGCAGCACCACTAAATCTCTAATGCTAGGATTACCGTGACTCTTTCAAAACAGATATGCCCACTTTGTTTCTTTGATATAGAGAACAGTACTCTACATGAAATTGTATACAAAACATTTCCCATTTTAAACAAGCAATTGTGATAACTGACAAGCAAATATTGGCAATATTTAACACCTTCTCTCCCTTCTCCCCACCTTCTATTTTTGCTCAGCTTTCAACTAAGTATTGATATTTTTTCTCTCTTGCCCTTATAGATAGCCAACATGTATTAGCTATCCAACCCATTGCTAACTACCAAGTTACAACTTCTGTTACACCTTATAACTAAGTATTACTTACCAAAGAGAAAGGTTGGGATTTAGTGGGCAGTGATGCTGGCAAATACTACACTGCAAAAATACACCCTACAGTATGGTATCAGTAATTTCTCTGGAGGAAGCAGGGGCTAGAGCACTTAGCTCTGGCATTGCTTAGACTCCCTCAGCCATAAAGTTTCTGATGACAAACATGCACAATGCAGAATCTCCAATAAACTTTTTCTTTCTCATATTTCCTCTCCCATTATTATTCGATGTCATACAGTAAGTGGAATTGTAAGGGCCAATGAAATACAGTGCGGTGTGAGATTGTAGTGCAGACTGTGTCCAGGTGCCTGCGGGGTGGGATCTGGGACAACCAGAGTGACACTGACTCTGATCTGGATGGTCTAACTGATGCAGAAGGCCTGACCTGGCACGTCTGACATTTGAAGAGTAGTTAATCATCTCAGGCTCCCTCTATGGAAATTACTTTCCCCTCCTGTCCTAGAAGCCTGGTTTAGGTGGTGCCCATTTCTCTCCGTTACCCGCAAAGGAAGCCTGCAGTGACTCTGGCACTTAAAAGCCCAACTCGAACCCAGCAGCCTTGCTGGAGTCTGGAGGCAGTGCTGGACAGCAGGAGAGCTGGAGCAGGGATGGGAGATTGGCCAGGGGTGGCCGGAGTACCTGCCCCAAAGTACTGGAGCCTGTTTAGAAAAGGATGGGGAATCACTGTTACAGCTTCCTACAGAGTGCCTCTAGACTGCTTTCAGACTCAGGGACTCTTCCAAGTGTTTAATGATGTTCTAATTCCTTTATTTTTAAGTCAACAAAATGTTAGCTTTCATTCAATGGAGCAATGGGAATTAGGCTCATACTGAGGGCTCTGGAAAAGCCCAGTGCATTCAAAGAAGTCCACAGTGCTCAAACCCTGACACTTTCAAAATCAGCTGGAATCTCTAATGATAAATGCTGGAAAGAGATCCAGAGAGGGAAGAGTTCTTGCAGGTCTCATCCAAACTATTCTTGCTCAGTTCAGCACTGCACTGTGCTCTGCAGATCACCCATTGATGCTTTATTTAACTTGGTTTCAGTGTGCTCAGCCATTCCCATGAGACTTCCCCTCTGAGCACAGTGGTCCACTAGAATTTCCCAAGGCCACCAAGTCTCACTTTTACACTTTAGCCATTTTTCCTTGCCTGACCTTTCCCCCAGTCCAGAAGTCAGTAAGAATTACATATTTTCTGAAAAGTGTCCTACAGCTTTGTCTGTAGAGGGATTTGTAAAGCATTGGTTGATATGCTAATACTTGCACTTAAACAGTCAAGCCTTAAAAATACAAGCTATGATGGTAGAATTGATCTGCCCAACTACAGACCTTCGGTTAAATGAGCATACCCCCTTATCGCCAACATAGAGAATGAGGTAGCTTCAAGCACATTGGCCTGTCATGCAGCACTTCCTCACCTGCTAAATAAATTCAAAATGCACATTTGCAGAAACATGGTCTTACACTTCCTGGAAGAAGCACTCACCCACCCTGCTTCACCTTACCCTCTGTCCTGGAGACGTTTCAGGAAGAAACTGGGAACAACTTTTGCTTGAATGACCTCGAGGTGGCAGCCAGATGTGTCAGAGAGCACACAGGGGTTTAATCTACACACATCCAGAATGAAACACGCAGCAATTCTACTGTGATGGGAACAAGGAGGCCCAGTGGTTTCAGTAATGGTTTGGGTGATGAAGTGGATGGCATGCTTCATCCAGTAAAATGACACCGGAGGGGTTTCAGCATACTAGGGAACAGGATAAAGAAGGTTAAAACTCGAGTTTAAGAACATGTTCAAGGAATTTAGTTCAGGTAGAAACGAGCAGCTTCCCTATTGTGTGATGGAGAGTAACCAGCGAGGTAAAAGCTTTGCACCATGTAGGACCAACATGCGCTGTCAGCAGTGTCAGTGATATTGCACCTTGGCAAAATGGCCAAGACGCTGGCAGGGTGGAAGTAGGAATAAGACCTCAAACAGATCTTGTTCCATTTACCTTGGACAAGGCCAAATGGGAGCCCTGTGTTCAGCTTCGGGCACAGTTCCCAAGAAGATACCGACCACACAGAAAGAGATCAGAGGAAAGCGGTGAGAATCATCTGAAAAGTGAATGTATGGGAATAAACTGAATGAACAGCGATGTCTGGGCTAAAAAGGACACAGCTGAGGGAGATGTTCAACAGCCTTTATATGCATGAAAGCCTGCTGCGGAACAGGAAGGAACAATCCGTTCCCCATGGCTGTGACTAATATCACTGAAAGGAGAGGGATTTAACTGCATCGAGGAAGAATGAGCCATTAGGAAAACCTTGCAGATGGTAAGGGTAGTGAACCTCGCAAAGTATCGCTTGGGGACACTGTGACATCTCCATCCCAGAAGCCTTTAAGGACAGGTCAAACAATCTTTCTGGAATGTGATTTCCAATAACCAATTCAGCACTGGGGAAGCAAAATGAATTAGACGAGTCTACCCTGTGTAAAATGGTACAAAAGACAGGAGTTTTTTTCGACTGAAATACAGTGTAAACTTAGCCAATTCAAAATGAACAAAAACCCAAGACAGTGCAAGCTTTGTAGAACATAACATCACAGCTCAGATCTGGAACTGGCTCAGGACTCAGCATTGTGGTACTGTGGTGCTCTACACGGGCAGAGGAATTAAGACAATTTTCATTGCCTTCAAGCACAGACTGGTGAGGAATGACACAGCTGCTTATAACAACTGTCACTGGGTGTCAGTGGGGCACCAGAGCCCCCAGCCTCCACCATTTCAGAGCATGAGCAGGAGGAAGGAACTCCCCATGACTGTGCCAGGTAGGAGCACTGGACCAAAATGTTCTCTTGATAGACTACTGCATCAAGCCCAGCAGCGTTCTTCACAACCCCCTGGCTTTCTGAGTGTTGCTCCCTACTAATTCTCTACCCCCCTCTCTCGCTGCACTCTGAACTTTGTTATACTCCTCTGCCTTCTTACTCACTTTCTAGGATACAGACATAAGATCCCCTGAGACACAATGCTTTTTCCTTTTATTCCTGAACATTTGTAAGGCGCTATGAAGTAGCATCCCCATATATGACCTGTTAAGAGCTCTCCAGCTATAGAAACTGGGCAAATAAGCTGAACAGTTATTGCTCTGACTACAGTGATTATGGCAATGATGCTGCTTATTTTTTCCCTGGTTTAGAATAAACTCCCCTAGCCACCTCGATTTCAGTGAGGTCAGAGATGGTGAAATTTCTAAATTCTCCTCTGCACAACGTTTCTGTGCTCATATAGGGTTGGTAATGGGCAGGTTGGGAACTGGCAGGACGGACAGAAGGAACATCTCAGACGAGTCCTGCACTGCAGCTCTGGGGATCACGGAGGGGGGATTACAAACTTGTGTGCACTCCGAAGGATGTCTCTCATTACATGCATCTGAGTGCATCGCCAAGGGGGCAGAAAGGGATCTTTACTCAAAAGGCAGAGGAAAAATCAGTCAATTTTTTATGCTAACTTTTTATATCAGGATGGTTCCTCTCAGAGCTGTATGTAGGACAACTCTAGCTAGGCAAACGGCTCCAAGACGACTGCATCGCCTTGCTGCGTACATGCCAGAAGAGAGTGATCTTTGCCACTGGATTTTGTTCTGCATTTAGGTGAGGACAATGCACAGCCATCACACTTACTGTGTGTTAGACACTGAAAGAGCCAGGCCCCTCACATCTTCCTGCATTTTGATATGTCTCAATTTAAGAAATATTCTTCCCAGATTTCTGAGAAAGCTGCAAACCAGCATTGTTCACACCACAGAGAAGGTTTGGGATTTTTTTCCATTTCCTTATTCTCTGCCATTTACTCACACATGTCTGCATTACACATGCTCAATTTTTATCTCCTCCCAGCCCATAGGGAGTGACCATCAGCTGCAAAGGAGACAGAACAATCTGTGATTTCAGGAAAAATGGATGAGTGATGACTGGTGAGGATGGTGGTCTGAGACCATCAGCATCTGGGGGTAAATGGGAAAACCTGAAAATGTTACAAGCAACATGAAAAAAAATGGATTGACAATTTTTTTTATATTTGTCATTTTAATATTTGAGAAGCATGCATGATGTACAGCCTGAATCCTTCGCTATGATGCCACCTTAACTTTGGGAAGAACAAAAGCAAATTTGTCTTGAGAAACCTCACAGATCTCAGCCACTGCTTCCTGGAATAATCTGTTTAACACTCCTTCGACAGAAGTTCCTGTGATGAGGAAGTTACAATTACTGGCAAGCTATTCCCACCACTCTGAGGTCCGTTGTCCACTTAGTTATGTGAAGGAAGTTTCTTCCTTGGGGTTTACATCAGGCTCACAACTGGGAAAGGGACTGTCTTTGTCCTCTGGGGAAACGTTATTCTCCTTGAAGTCCTTGTTCAAGTCTCACACATTGCTGCCCAACAGTATCCTGGAAACACCAGGACCACCTCATGATCTCGGGGCAATGCTGGCAGTCCTTGTCCTTGAGTGGCTCCTGCTCTTTGCTGCAGGATGAAAGCTCATCCCCAACGTGTTTCACATTCGTCATTTGCTGCCACACATGACATGATGGCAGCGCATCGGCTACAAGCGAGAGAACGGTGTGCTTTGCCCTGGAAATCCTGGCATTCACCCCAGCAGGTACATAAGCACGGAAGGGTGAGGGCTTCAGGAGTACAACATTACAGTGGAGGCTCCTGGCTTTGTGTGAGCACCTAAAGGGAGGTGACATTTGGTCACCATCATAACTGAAGCAGGAGTGAGGAAGAAGCCAGGCAGCGGGGTCACTGTGGCACACAAACCAGGATGCTTCGGGATGATGCTGGGACAACCACAAGACAAATTGCAGAGCCGTGGTCACCCAAAGCTTTCCCCAGAGCAATCCACATACATTTACACCTTTAAAGTGGTCTCTTCATTTAGCCAATACCACCTGGGGAAGAGACCTGCAATAGCCATTTAAACCCCTGAATTCCCTGGGCCAGCAAAGCCTCCCCCTTCAGACGAACGCGCACGAGAAACGCCCGTGTCCGGCGCCGCTGGGACCCGGCTCCCCGCGCTCAGCCAGGGCTCGGGAGGGCGATGCCCACGAGGGAGCTTTGCTCGCCACATCCACCGGCGCCAGCGGGCCGGGGCGATGCCACCGCAGGCCCCGGCCTCCACCTCCCGCCCCCCGCCCCGCTCCCCGCGCTGGCACCGGCCTCCGGCGGCGGGTCCCGGGGCGGCGACCAGCCTGTGCCCGGAGCCGCCGGGGCGCGGGCTCGGCCTCGGCCGCAGCGTCGGGGCGACCGGCGGGGCAGGACCCGAGCGCCCCTTCCCCCCCCGGCGGGGCGGCGGCACAAACTTCCGCCGGGACCCCGCGGGCGCCCCCCCCGCCCGGCCGGGCCAAGCGGCGGCGGGAGCCCGCCCCGTCGGCGCGGAGGCAGCGCCCGGCACCCCCCGGCCTCGCCCCGGCGGCCCCCACTCACCGGCCGTCCCGTCGCCGCCGTCCCGCTCCCGCCCGGCTCTGCCAGCGCCCGCCCTAAATACCGGCGGCCCCGGCTGGGCTCGGCTGCGCCGCCGCCGCCGCGCGTCCCGCTCCGCTCCGCGCCGCTCCGCTCCCCCGCGGGGCCCGGCCGCTCCTCGGGCGCGGCGGCGGCGGCGGCAGCGTCTCGCTCAGCCGCGGGGGCCGGGCCGGGGCTGAGCCCGTCGGGCTGGGTCGGGGCGAGGGGCCCCCGCGCCCGGGACGCGCCCGCCGCCGCCTGCCGGGGGAGCGCCGGGGGTGGGGAGGGGGCTCGCACCCTCCTCCGGGGTGATCCCGGCACCGGACCCCGCTCCGCCAGCCCGGGCCTTGTCCCCGGTGCCGGGAGACATCGCTCCGGCAGCCGGCGGGGCCGCAGCCCCTCGCGTTATTTCGGGCGATGTGGAGAGAACGGGGATGCCCTGAAAGGCACCGCAGGCACCAGCCCTGGCCAAGGGGGGGCTGAGCTGGGCAGGATGGGCTCCACCGGGCAGCGGCAGGGACCCCCGCACCGGGCCACCGCCGAGCCGGGGCTCTTGGCCCCCCGGCAGCACCGACCCAAACCCGGGAGAGCCGCAGCGTCAATTCCGGCTCTTCTGAGAGGGGCACTTAGTGGGTTTTAACTGGTTTTAGTCGCTAATGAGAAACAAAAGCTGTTTTTTCGGAGAAGCAGTCACTGTGCACACTGGACAAAACATTTATATAAAAGCGACTCAACTAGAGCCAAGGTCTTGAAGGAGCAATGCTGAAGTCACAGCCCCTCTGCGGTATCATTTAGCCTTACATAGATTTTTAATTAGCCATTGCCAACCAGCTGTCTCCATTCCCCTCTGGCAGCTAATTTACACGTTGGATTATTTTCAAAAACCAGATAATCTCCTGATTTCTGAACACTTAGGACCACTGATAGCCAGGCTCTGCCGGCTGCGCCACGTCGTTCTCTGTGTGATGGGCTGAAACTCATTTGTGGCTGCGCCTGGGTCTGCCCTGAGGTCAGCCTCGGAAGAAATTTCATGCTCTCTCCAAATATTTCAGAGGGTTTTGTCCCAAGTTCCAACACCTCAAACAGCTGGCTACTCCCAGGAGCAGCAGCATTTCAGCTATTCTCCATTGCCATTTAGGACTTAGAACATGTTTTTGAAACCAAAGGAGCTGAGTATTGTGTAGGTCACAAAGCTACAGCCTCACTTAATAATGAGGGGAAAATGGGGGCTTTTTAAACTGCTCCACCAAGGTGTGAGTCTTACACAAAAAATAATAATTCCCTGCAGCATCCTTTCACTTCCAGGCTGGGAGAGGACATGTGAATCTCTAGAGCCTCCAGAATTTCCTAGAGACAGAATAAGACAAGTGTAGCTACAATAGATTTTCTTCGAAAGTCTAGAGAAGAGGCCTCTCAGTTTATTTTCCTTCCAAACAATGTGGGTGTTGTTTCGTGGGTGGAAATGTGTTTGGTGTGATACAATGTGCAAGGAAAGAGGTTGGCTCCAACTGAGGAATAAATTCCACCCTCAGGGCAAGAGATACTTCAGGGAATCTTGTAGAGCTTTGCAACAGAGAGCACAAGTCTGAGGTCTGCGGCCAGCCCTGGCCAGCCCCGGCTGTCCCGCCAGTCCCCCAGCAGGAGCGGGGAACGCGCAGGCCGTAGGCTGAGACCAGATTCCTCAGAGCACAGGAAAAACATTTGCTGTAAAGCTGTTGTTCTCCCATGCCAGGGCTTCACAGGTGTTAGGTATTTTTCAGAAACATTAATTCCACGCAGAAGAAGGAAGTGTCTGGTGGCTTTCCTTAAGCTGACTGGGAAATCCAGAGAGTATTATGAGGTGCAAACTGATCTTCAGATATTTAAAAACAAGAAAAAATAAATTTTTCTTCTCCTTCTGACTTTGATCATCCAGAGACTTTCTTGCCTAATAACAGCTATGGCTCATTTCACTCACGCTTTATAAGGTCAAAATTAGTATTGTATTTAATATCCTGTGTTGAATGTCCTGCTTAGAAAAATAATGCAACTATTATTTTTTTGAGATATGTTATCTTTTGGGGGGGTGGGGGGTGGGGGGGGGTGGGGTGGGTGCACAGAGATAATTTGTGCACATGCCCAGAGACAGTATGAACATGCACCAGCAAGACAGGCAGATCTACAGATAAAGGAGCCTTTGAAATGACTCTGTTCTTCAATTTAAAACTAGGAAAAAAATCCAGTTGCGTTGGCAAGGTTGACAGAGTCACAAGAAGTGTGGTGGTGATGCTCAGCCTCAGACTCCCGTGTTGGAGCAGTTGTAGCTGTACGTCAGCTGTAGCTCAGGTACATTTGCAACCACTTGGTGCTGTCTGAGGCAGGTCCTTCGCAGAAGATCTGGGCTTCACACACAGCTCATAGTGAGTTTCTTCCTTGCATCCATTTATTTGGCTTTCACAAAGCTGATTCCACTTTTCAAACTGAGCCCATCTCAGCAGTCCTACCTCTCTAAGTTGGTTTCCTATCACGCATGACTCTGCTGAATTTCTCACTGCTGTTTCTCACAGCTTAATAATTTCCTCAGCAGTCTGAGCCAAAGTTATGATGCAGCTGAGCCTTGGGTCCCTGGGACACTGGGAGGGGATAAAGGTCACAGACATGTACAAGGAGAATTAAACCTCATTCTTCAGAATCTCAAGTGAATGCCTCACCAGTACTGGCTAGGCTGCCGATTGCTCTAAGAGGTTAAGTTTGATTTCAAAGGGGTCAGGTTTTTATTCCCTTGCTGCAGAAGAAAGGCTGAGAACTTGAGATTTTCACAGCGTGGGAAACAGTTTCCTTCCTTGGTGTAGCTGGAAGGCAATCAAAGACAAAACAGATGCTTTCCTTCCCAAGGGTAGGAGAGTATTTGCTGTCCGGTCTTAGGAGTGAGCCCAGGATCTTTGGTTCTGAGCCCTGCTCTGGTCTATCTAGCTCAAGACCAAACAAATATGTTAGAGTGATGTTGCTTCCCCTACTGTGACTACTGTGACTCCCCAGGGAAGTGAGATGATGATTAATTATTTAACTTTTCCAGACATGCTAGGGGAGTGTTTTCACTTGTTTGAGCTGACAGGAGGGGTGGCAATTGGTAATAAAGAGCTCTGCTGCGCTCTGCATATACACAAACGAAGCTGTTCCTGGTTTGCTTAGAGACTGCTGTGTTACACTGAACACCAGCACCACTCACACAAATTGAGACAAAATCTATGAGATTTTCTTGCTGCCCTAGTCGAAGCTCTCCAAGAGCTGGAAGCTGTCATGGTCCCATCGCCCAGCGGGTGGGCGGGTCAGCGGACAGAGCAATTCCAGTGAATTCTGAACAGCAGGAAAACTGCCACCTGAATTCATCCTCCTCAGGAGAAGGGAAATTCCATGAAAATGGCTACGGCCTGGATGATGTCCAAGCAAAAATACCTTCTCCCTCATCAGTGGGGCCCCCCCGTGAATGCAGCACAGTCAGATCCATTGCTTATGTGGACAGAGGTAGTGCTTTTTTCCTCTGTAAATCTTGCCAAGCCCAGACTAGAGAAAGATGGGGGGTGCTGACGTCATCCTGAGAACTACAATAAGTACCTCAAAACTGCTTTTGCCCCCTGTTAAACTATGGTCAGAAGACTAATACATAGGACGCTCCTAATTTTCAGCCTAATTTTACCCATTGCTAATTCATATCTATTTCTTCTGTGTTCAGTGGTGTCCTTCCTTGAGATTTACCCTTGTGATTAACCAACCATCTCTTCCGAGTCAACAAAATGTCCTGACTTCTTGCCAAAGAAATTTATTTTGGCTAAGGAAGACAGATGCATCAAGTGAGGTCCCTCCTTTCGGTTCAGAAATTATCTCTGCTCTTTGGTATTTGATGTCACCTCACTTTTAACACTGAAAACAGAATTAAAGATCCGGACATTCCAAAAAAGGAGGAAACTTACAGTACTTACTTTTCCTGCATGAGTCATTTTCCTCTGAATTCCACGTTTTTGTCACATTCCAAACCTCACAGACGCTGGCATATGGAGAACTCTTCAGACACCGCTTCTCTACAGAAGGTGTATTTTGGCTTTACAAAGCTTTTATTCTCAATCTTCTAAAGGACTATAGCCCAGAGCCCAATCGATTCTTCCTTCTCCTGAGGCTCCTCGCTGTCCTCACTCTTTATCAAGCAGAGAAATGCTCAGGAATTGGTACAGTACCAAAATACAAAACCTATCTTATAATTGCTAAGGTAACTTGTACCAGAGCCTGGAACTGCTCTGCAGCTGCCTTCCCCAAATAGTTTCTTGGACCTCTTTAAAATTTCTGACTGATTCAGAAGATGGCTGAGGAAGGCAGCTGCAAGAAGTTGTATTTACTCACTGAAGCTCCACGAGGTCACAAGCCTTATTTACACATAAAAAATTAATTCTGTTACAGGTAAACAGTGATTTCCTTCCTCAGGGGAGAGGAAGTCTCTGTCAGCACTGTTCTTCCACTGATTTAGAGAAGCTTTTTTCTGGATGGAGTATATGGTACCGGCATCAGGGATGGAGACAACCCACTGGAGGGCACTAAGGCAATCGGGGCGCTGGAGCACGTTGCTTGAGGAGAGGCTGGGCTTGTTCATCTTGGAAAAGATAAGTGAAAGGGGGATCTAGCTGCAGTCTTCAGCTAACTAATGGGGTTATGGAGAAGGTGAAGCCAGACTCTTCTCAGCTGTGCACAGTGAAAGGACGACAGACACAAGCTGCAACAAGGGAAATTCCAACTAGACACTAAGGAGAGTGGCAGCTCCTGCTCGTCACACTGTCTCACTGGAAAATTTCCACTTGTTATAAAGGAATAAAACAATCAAAGATGTGAATTCATTACAGCTCTGAGAAGTGTCAGTTAGAGTGTCGTGAGGACGGAATGGTGCAGATCACCACTCGTTGAGCGATGGAAGCAGATATCTGGACTTGCAGGCGTGCTGCAGGTATCCTTATCTGTAACCAGCCTTGTGATAAACTGCAGCACTGCAGTCAGAGGAAGAAGAGCAGTAGCACTGCTTGGCATAGCAACAGCTTTGAATGATTCATGACATGAGAGCAGATTCATGAGCGAGCTCCCAGACAGGGTCCCTCTCTTGTGATTTCCAATAACTGCCTCTGCCAGTTGATTCTTCCGAGGCAAAGACAACCCACCTCGAAGCTCTCAGTACTGGCTAAAATGAAGACACACATGTCACACTGTAAATGAAGAACTGTTCATTTTGATCCTGGCCATCTAGTGAGATTCACATAAGCTTTTCTGTTTGTCCTGTGGCTGATGTCCCGGGAGCAAAATGATACATGCCAAGTTCTGTAAAACACATCTGGCTGAGGGTCCGTGCTCTCATGTTCACACTTGAAAAATGGATATTAAAAAATTGTAAAATATTCTAAATAGTGTGAACTTGAACCAGGAGCTCTGGCGCTCACCTTGTCACAGACCTAGTAAAGAGACTCAGTCCATCTGATGTCAGAAAAAACAGCTTCATGTAAAAATAGGTTTTGCGAAGTACACTTTATTTCATTCTTTAGGGAGATGTCATAATTATCAGCACATCAGTAGGACACAGCATTTTCACTTTGCATGGTAGTTGCCTACAGCAGGGCTGTCCTGCAGTCATGTATCCCGGGAGCCTTCCCCAGGTTTCCTAGCCCTCATACTGCTGTGGGGAAGATGGACTGCCAGGTCTTGGTGTCCTTACTGAACTCCCAAGGTACACAGGTTCCTGTTTCCAGGCTAACAGGACTCAGGCACTGGCCTTCTGGCTGCCAAAGGTCAAGGCAGCAGCTGGCCAGGAATCAAAGACAAAGCACTCATCATTCACTGAACTGATACGTTTTAAAATGAAAACTGACACCAGCTGTAATTGCAACTACTGTTCCTCCTTAGGTAAAACCCATCCAGGAACAGAGCAGCACATCCTCTGCACTCCACGTTCAGTGGGACAGAAATTGCATGTGGCATCCAGCGGGTTTCGCTCTGGAAGAGCTGTTGAGAACTGACTCAGAGGAGTACCCAGAGCCCAGAGCATGTCCGCACAGTCTGGTTATTGCCGTATCCATTACTGGCTGGGTCTGGGCTCAGTCCACATAAAGCAATCATCAGTCACAGCATGGAAAGGAAAGGGCTATAAACAGGCTGAGTCAACATTTATTTCTTTTGACAGTGATCTGTGCATACAACAGCCAAGAATCTTGGATTTTGGGCTGACATTCAGCTCTGACGCTGTGGCAAATTCTCTGTGGAGGAAATGTCCATCTGCCCCAGGTGTTCATTAATGTGAATGCTATTGACTAAATATTTGTATTCTTGATTAAAAGTGATAGATCTGTGTCTGTTATTTGCCATCCTTCCCTTTGCCTTACAGGCTATTATGAAATTAAGTGTGTGAAGAGAAGAGCAAGAGAAAATACTGAATACTTAAGCACAATACACTTTGATTTTACTTACAAAATCACTTGTCCCTGTCAACTCCTATCATGTCCCTAACAATGTATTTTGCTAAGAGAAATTCAAGAATTCAAAGCTGTGAGAAAAAGCAGTCCATCAGAAGTGCATGTTCCATCGCTCTCCGATAAAGAGCTGAGCACGCGATACTGTGTGCCAGGCGACGTGACAGGGCACGTGGGCAAACAGCGGAGATGTCCTCTGTGGGGGTGGTATCTCAGCTCTGCTGATGTTTTCATCAATGTCAGAGGCTCTGAAATAGCCCCTGCATAAGGAACCACAAGCTGAATCGCAGAGTAACTGGAAGGGATCCCTGGAGGTCTCTAGTCCAACCTCCTGCTCAAAGCTGGACCAGCCTGAAAGCTCTAGATGAGGTTATTAAAGGCCTCACCCAGCTGAGGTCTGAAAGTCTCTGAGGATGGAGGTTCATAAAGAGGTAGATTCAAAGACTGCCATCCGCCATGATAGCAGGGGATGAAAAAGAGGAGAGAAGCATTGCCTCCCTGTGGAAGCAGTTCCCATGATGGCAAGCTACCAGTAATCCCAGTGGCCCCACTGGCACATACCAGGAGAGGGAATTCCTCCAACAGCACAGTGGGCAAGCGGCCAGCAAGGTGGCAGTTCTATGTACATAGACAGAGAAAGGAGACAAAACAGGTACCGAGGAATAATGCAGGAGAACAAATCAAGTGATGATGTCTTTAATGCATGTTTCAAAGTTACGTATTTAATTGTTTCAGTGGCACGAAAGTGGAGTAGAAAAAAAGAAGGCTCAACCTGGGAATGGAAGATCTGTGATCTTCTGGTTTATGATTCACCCAGAAGAATCTGGCCTTGGTGGTTTTAGTCAGGAGAAAGACGGAATGTACGATGAGTAATTCCTCATAATTTGCAAATTTATAGGTAATTACAAATTAGAAACCATATCTGAAAAATAATGTAGGAAAAAAAATCCTAAAATAATTTCCATTCCGTACATTTGGAAAAAATACATTTTTTCCAAAATCTCATGAGATTTTTGAACATTTGGGTTTCTAAATTTTTGATTGGCTATTATTTTCTGTTTTCTTTTTTTTTCCCCAAAGTTTTGAATGGATTTTTGTTACTTTTTGCTTCATCTTCTTCTCTTCCTTGTATTTTGGCATTGTCTTACTGTGGGGTTTTTGTGGGGGAACTGAAGAGTGAAAAAAAGAAACTATCTGTGCTGATATAAAATTACACTGGAAAAAGAAAATTTTAAAAGGGAGAAGATAAAACCCATCTGGGTGGAATCTAGACTCATAAAGAAGAGACAGAAAGAAACTTCTGGAGGCCCCTGGACCCACCTCCTGCTCTGAGCAGATCAGGTTGTTCAGGGCCTGGTCCAGCTGAGCAGGAGCCCACAACACCTCTAGGCTCCTGTTCCACTGTTTAACTACCTCCACAGTGAAATTATTTCCTCATATCTCACTGAAATTGTCAGTGTTGCAGCTTGTGTCTCTTGCCTCTTGTCCTTTCATTGTGCACCTCTAAGCAGAGTCTGGCTATGCCTTCTCCCTTCCATTAGGTGCCTGCAGACAACAATGAGATCTTATTTTTGTCTTCTCTTCTCCAGGCTGAACAAACTGAGGTCTGTGAGAGCCTCCTCGTACACAATATGTTTCAGTGCCCTGATCATCCTGGTGGCCTCTGCTGAAGTCAGCATATCAGTGACTTTTAGTATATTTCTGCTGGAGTCAGTATATCAGTGTCATCAGTATATCAGTGTCTTTCTTGTACCAGGGGCAAGACTGGACACAGGGCTCCAAATATAGACTCAAAAGTGCCAAAGAGGGGAAGATTCTCTTTCCTCAACTTGCTGGCTCCAGAATCGCAAAAATCATTCAGGTTGGAGGGGACCTCATGAAATCATCTCGTCCAACACCCCTGCTCAAGCAGCGTCAGCTAGAACAGGTTGTCCAGGACCTTGTCAATTCAGGTTTTGAATATCTCCAAGGATGGACCACCCTCATAGTAAAGAACGTCCTCCTGAGCAACAACCATGCTCTACAAGGTGTCGACCGACCCACCCATCTATCATCCATGAGCTTGCTGAGAGTGTACTCTGTCCCATCATCTAGGTTGTTAATAAAGACACTAAAGAATGTTGGTCCCTGTATCCTTCCCTGAGGGACACTACTAGCAGCCTGGACTTAGTACAGCTTGGACTTAGTACAGCTGATCACAGCCCTTGGGGTCTGGCAATCCACCCAGTATTCCGTCTGCTTTATCACCCACTATCTCACCAACCTGACTGTTGTCTGACTGACAACGGGAGACTATAGAAACATAGAATCACAGAATGGTTTGGGTTGAAAGGGACCTTCAAAGATCATCTAGTCCAACCCCCCTCCCATGGGCAGGGACACCTCCCAGTAGATCAGGTTGCTCAAAGTCCCATCCAACCTGACCTTTCAGGGATGGGGCATCCACAACTTCTCTGGGCAACCTGTTACAGTGTCTCAGTGCTGTTATACCTCATCTAAATCTACTCTCTTCTAGTTTAAAAGTTACCCCTCATCCTGTCACTGCAGGCCCTGGTAGAAAGTCTCTCTCCATCTTTCTTATAAGCCCCCCTTAAGTATTGAAAGATCTCCCCGGAACTTTCTCTTCTCCAGGCTGAACAATCCCAACTCGCTCGACTGTTCTTCATAGGAAAGATGTTCCAGCCCTCCAATCATTTTCATGGCTTACCTCTGGACCTGCTCTAACAGGTCCATGTCAAAGGCCTCGCTGGTGGTAAGGTGTAAAACACCTACTGCTTCCTCCCATGACAACATCTTGTCACAGAAGGCAGTCAATCAGCTTAGTTTGACACAATTTTCCCTTGGTAAATCCCTGCTTGTCTTTCACATGCCTGGATGGGAAAATTTCTCTATCAACTTCACAGGGACTGACTGACTGGTTCCCTGGTTTCCCCTTTTTGAAGATGGGTGTAACACTTGCCTTCAGGAATCTCCTCCAAATGACTTTTCAGAGATGATAGTGGCCTCACAATGATGTCAGCCAGTTGTCTGAGTCCTCTTGGAAAGAGGCATCCCATCAGACCCTATGGACCTGCATATGTCCAATTGGCTTGGATGCTCCCTAGCTCAATCTTCCTCTGCTGTGGAACACTCTTCACTCCCACAGACTTCAAGAAGGGTCAAGGACATGGGAGGCCTGAGGGAAAACCTTTGTAGTGAGAACTGAGGCAAAGAAGGTACAGAGTACCTCAACTCTTTCCATGTCCTTTGTCACCAGGTCCTCTGCCTGATTAAGCAAGGGGATGCAGTTTCTTTAGCCTCTGTTTTGCTGCCAGTGTACTTAGAGAAATCCATCCTGTTGTTCTGCACACACCTCACTAGTTCCAGCTCCAGCAGTGAGGGCTCTGATGCAGTGTGGTTTTACAAGTTGTTGTGGTTTAAACCCAACCGGCAGCCAAACACCACACAGCTGCTTGCTCACCCTCCCCCAACCCCGGGGAACTGGGGAGACCGTTGGAGAGGTAAGGGTAAGGAGACTCGTAGGTTGAGATAAAAACAATGTAATAACTGAAATAAAATTAAAATAATAATGATAATAATAATAATAGTAATAATAGAAATTACAAATGAGTAATGCACAGTGTGACTGCACACCAGCCGCTGACAAATGCCCAGCCTGTTCCCAGCTAGTGATCCCAGAGATGAGAGAATCCTGAAACCACCATCCCGAAAACCCGAGTGGAGCTTCCCGATCAACCCTCACCTATCCACTGAGCATGACATTAGATGATATGGAATATTCCATTGGCCAACTTGGGTCTGGTGCTCTGGCTCTGCTCCCTCCCGGCTTCTGGTGCACCTGCGCACTGGCAGGACATGAGAAGTTGAAAAGTCCTTGATTTCTTAGCAACAAGTAAAAACATAAGTACATTATCAACATTCTTCTCATCAAATCCCATACTGAATTGAAAACACAACACTATTCTAGCTAGTAATAAGGAAGGAAAAACCCCCCTCAATTAGCTCTATCCCAGATGAAACCAGGACGCAAGTCAGTGTTAAAGATGTGCCCTGGGCCATGTTGTGAGCATGTGTCAGGGTGCTGGGGGGTAAAAGGGAAAAGTACTGGGGAACAATGTGAGGTGTAGGGAGCCAAAATTATTTGGCTTTTCTTTTGGTACCTACTTCCCAGTTTCCAGGCACGGCTTAACCAGACCTTAAGACACCGCCAAACTGGAAAATGTGACTGTCTGAGTGACGTAGTTCCTGAAAAAAAATGGCATACTGTTGAGGGTCTGCATATTAAGGACACTTTACTGAAACTAATTAGTTAGCAATGGCTGTACAAAATGTGTAATGGAAAAACAATAGCTCTCCTGCTTCCCTGGCTCTAGGGATTTACTGGCTGCTAATTCCTTTCAAAATTAACCAAAGCCAACTAAGACACAGATGGCAAAAAGACAGCCTGGAAAGCCCCTCCAGAGGACCTCACCTCAAAAACTGTTTGCCCCAGTAGGAGATGAAAAATTGTGAGAGAATATTTGTGTATCACCCAATGGTCCATTTCCAATAGACCCAGTCAGCCAGAACAATATTCCTCCATGCAGATTTTAGACACCTACATCTTGCCATCCTGAGCTCCTTTTCCAGATACAAATGGCTTTGGCCAGCAGGGTGTAGGGTGGTTTTTAGGGTCTGTGGCATCATTCATTAGCCTTGGGGACATCTGTCTGAGGATGAAATGAGCTCTGTGTTCTGTATCCTTCTCAGAACAGGGAGCAGATGTTGCTAATTGACTGTATTACTGACAAGAGAGCTTAATGTGGCTGCACAGCTAACACCTTCATTTATATCAATGAAACCCTCCTCGGAGCACCCAGATTGTTCCACACTGCCCAGTGCTGACCAGTGCAATTGGTCCCAGTCCCACCACCAGAGCACAAGCTCCTGGGGCTCTCTTCAGCACAAAGCCATCTGCCTGCTCATGGGTGACATGCTCGCTCGTGACTACGTGGCTACATGCAGACAATTTGTAGCCTTGGCTTTGTCCCAGTACTACAGAGCTGGCCAGATTTTGCTGGCAGCTGAGGAGGAAACGGTGCTTCCACATCACTAGAAGTCCCATAGAAGAACATGCAACAGAAATAAGGAGCATCAGCCCTCTCTCCTCTTCCAGTTCATGCTTCAAGACCCAGCAGTGGGCTATCTGTTCACATGCTTAGAAATGTGCCCATAATTAGAATATTTTTTAAAAGTCCCCTCCATCAAAAGCAAAATAAAGGAAAAACATAGGGCCATATGCCCAGCCAGAGTGGGACCAACATTTGGCAGCAGCAACTGTCCCTCCAGAGCCAGAGCAGTAGCCTCCAGGCATGGCATCACCCATAGCAGCAGGCCTCTTACTCCACTGGGAAACTGTACTGGGGCTGTCTGGCAACCAGAGTCCTTGCACCCTGAGGTAGACAGAGCTTTGTTCAGTTCATTGAACAAAGAGACGGTCAAAGCAATCAGGTTGTTTTTATTGTGGGGTGAGTGTTGACATAGGACAGCAGACTACTTATCGAGCTTTTGTGTTCTCTTTATATCATACCTCAGATAACATGAGTCTGGGCTGCTTTCTATTGTTCATGGATGTTAATGAGGGTTTTTTCTATTACTATCTCCCTTTTTATAACCAGGGAGCTACTTTCACTTTAATATTGTATTTAAAGTCTGTGCTTTCAAAATAATTGCTTCAGTATCTGGCGTTGTCATTAAAGTAAGGTATTTTGTATGTTCCCCCTGGGTCTGATCCAATTCTTTCCTGAGGAGTTTAGCAAGCGCACCCAGCTATACTGAGGCAGTTCACAATGGAGCTTTAGTGCCTAAGGAATTTAGCAATTTATTTCTTCTAAAATTCTAGCAGACAGCTAGAGTAGATAAATGCTTTTCTCATGAAGTTCAACAGATAAAGACATTGTTCATTTTCGTAACACTGGATTAAAATACCTCAGAAACCTTTAGGCATGAAAAAAAGAGCTAAGCATTAAAATAACATTTAAATGTCAAATAAAGAAGCAGATACTATTTATTTTGCCTTAGGAATAAAACCACTTGGCCCACAGCTCCTCAGAAGGGTTGTGATGCCCTGTGATGGTAGCAGCCTGTCCCTGAAGAGCAGCACCCAGGCAGGCAAAGGTCTGCTCCTCTTGGAGAATCCAAAGACAAAGTTGACCCAAAGAAGCAGATCCAAACCCAGACCAATTCCAAACCCAGAGCACTCCATCTGTGCTGCCTAGTTCCCAGTCAGGGAATAAGCTACCACCAGGCAGGCAGAACTGCCCTGGGGCTGGGCTTTGCTAGAAAAAGGTGGGATCAGCACAGAGATGGGGCAAACACTAGCGCTGACCCATGGAGCAGGCAGTTCTCCTCCCCGCTCAAGTCACAGGCATGAAGGTAGGGACTGCTTTGTATTATATGGGTCCAGAATAAGGTCTGCAGGTGCTCGTCTCAGAGAATTGCAGTTGCTGAGCTGAACCTGGCCCAATGGTTCCCCTGAATATTGCCCAGGAGCAAGGTGAAATCCACCAATCAAATCAGAGCAGGTAGCAGGTAGCATTGCCAGGTAAATGTCTAAAGGATATTTTCTAATTATTACTTCCTTCTTGTAGTTGTTCTGCCTGCCCTCACGCTCGCACATGCAGCAGACGCCTTACTAATGGCAAAATCCGCTGGAAAAGTGGGTAAGTTGAAATGGCACTGCAGCTGCCTGGGGGACTCAGCCACTCACCCATCACTCCCTCTTTGTGGGAATACTGAGGCTGCAGTCATGCATATTCAATGGCAGTGGGCTATATGCTATATTCCTAGAAAATGTTCACTTTGAAAACGCTTCAGATCTTCTGTGATGCAGGAAAGCTCCTTAGCGGTTACCCGGCAGTCTGTAGACATTTCTGTTCTCACAGTGGAAGGATCCTGGCTCTTAGCAGGGCTTTCTCCCACAAGTTGCACAAATCAAAGAAAATAAGAGTGGTGCTCCATTTCCCTCCTGATTCCTGTTCCTAGCTCGGAACGGACCTTACAGCCAGTCTTCCTTTTAAAACAAGCACTGGCACGTTGCTAGTTACTGCCCTGCATAGAGCACTGCTCTCGCTGCTGAGATTTTAATTCCTCGTCCTTGCTGTGGGTGAAGTCACACCCTCTTTGCTTGTTTGTCTTCACTTGTTCTGCTCTCCCTTTTTTTAGCTTTTCTCATGAAGCAGGATTCACATCACTTGCTTTAAGCCTCTACATTGCAGCCATCTGAATGAGTCACCTAAACACCCTGGAAAGTCAGCGAGAAGTAGACTCTTCCAGGAAGTGACTGATCTGATCTAGGTCCTCCTTGGATTTGGGTAACTGCACTTCCAGTGAGTTCACTGCTAAGGGAGCTTTGGACCAGACAAAACCACCAGTTTCATCCACCATTTCCACCATGCAACTGGGGCATCCTCCAGTGTGCCTCTGTCCCCAGCATCTCTCCTGCAGAAGAGCAGAAAAAAAACCCCAGCCACCTTCCTTTGGAGCTCTGCATTTGCACCAGTGCTTTAATGTGCCAACTGGGAACCACAAACCAGGGAGGGGACACCTCCCAGAGCCCCAGTCCACCAACCATTCTTTGCATCACAGCAAGGGAGGATCGAGCCAGGATTGCTACCTTGAATGGGCTTCTCCCAATCTTTCTGATCCAGATCTACCAGCAAACACTGGCCACAGGAAAACACTGCAAGGCAGTAAGCAAACCTCCAGTGAGGAGGTTCAAGAACAGAGTGCCCATATGCTGCTCAGCCTGGAGCATGGGTGGGCATTTGTCTGGCAAGCTGGACCTTCACCCTGTCCCTCTACTTCCTTTGCTAGCCTCTTATTCATGGTGTAAAAAGACCAGTCTGTTGTTCTCTCCTGCTCATGGCGAGAGAAGCCACAGTCACAGTCTCCTCAGACACCACCTCCCCGCTGGTCGTTCCATGGGAAGCAGGAGACTCCTTATGGAAGTTTCCCTTGGGCAGGGCAAAGCTGTGGCCAGTAAAACCAACGGGATTCTGGTGTGGAAGCAGGTTCCTGGGCAGGGAAGGAATGGTGTGTGTGAGGAACAGAACTGGACCACAGCTCTCATTGAGTTAGAAATTCTGTGATGCCTGTGGACACAAGCTCTTTCTTGATGTCATGGTAACGCTGTGATTCCAAATATATGTGACACGAACACCACAGTTTGATTGGTGTTGATGCTTTCACAGTATCTGCCATACCAGTTGACTTCTCTGCTTTACGCTTCCTCACAGAGCTGCCACTAAATGTGTGACTCTGCTGTGATGCTGCCTTCACCCATGCCCTCTTCCAGGACAGGGACAACGAGTACTGTCCCACTGTGTCTCAGCTGGCAGTGGGTCTAGAGGCAGACTGGGCTTTCCCTCACTTTCTCTGATGTCCCAAACTAAACGTGCTTTTTCCAGTTCCCAGAAAAGTTCATGGAAAGAGGGGAGAGAGTAGGGAGCAGGAGGGCAAGGCACAATGCAGCAGGTTTTGCTTGGACAGAGGTTCCAGTGCCTCCTGAGTGCAGGAGACTCAAAGCTACCTTGGCCCCATCGTGGAGCTTAGGGACAGGTTCCAGTCCTGTAACAGGAACAATTCATCTAAGAAGAAAATGATCAGAGGAAAGAAAGAGCCCACTGTCATCGTTTAAACCCAGCTGGCAGCTAAACACCACACAGCTGCTCACTTGCCCTCCCCTGCCCAGGGATGGGGCAGAGAATTGGAGGGATAAAGGTAAGGAGACTCATAGGTTGAGATAAAAACAGTGTAATAATTGAAATAAAATGAAACAATAATAGCAATGATAGAAAGTACAAACAAGTAATGCACAATGCAATTGCTCACCACCCACTGACTGATACCCAGCCCGTTCCTGGCTAGCGATCCCAAAAAACCGAGATCCTGAAACCACAACCCCAGAAGCAAGGGAGAACCCCCTCCTTCCCAGCTGACCCACCTCTATATACTGAGCATGATATGGAATATTCCATTGGCCAATTTGGGTCCAGTGCTCTGGCTATGCTCAATTCCAACTTCTTGTACGCCTGCGCGCAGGCAGGACATGGGGAGTTGGAAAGTCCTTGATCTCTTAGTAACAGCTGAAAACCTCAGTGTATTATCAACATTCTTCTCATACCAAATCCCACGCTGAATCTGAAGCACAGCACTATTCTAGCTACTAAGAAGAAAAATGAACTCTACCCTGACCAAAACCAGGACACCCACACACCAGAGGCACTGGGACATGCCATCTCATTGATCTGTGCTTGCTTGTTCTCACTGCAGAGGTAATTGCTCAGGTGAAAAAGTCCTTGTCTGCTCCTGGTAGCTGTCCTGTGTCTGAGAAGCTGTGTTAAATGTTCAGGAGCAATTTGTCAGTTTGGGTTTTCTTCCTGCTGTTGAACCCTCTCATTAACTTCTGCTTCACTGGAACTAGCTGGATCACTGACTTCTGTACATAATTACTGTGTTTGATACTCTGCATCCAGAATGGAAACAAAATCATGCTGGTATTATTCAGGCAATTAAAGACACACTGGCTTATGCTTTGCACACTTTCCATTGCTCCCTCAAAATTTCCAGTACAGAGATTTCTTGCTTTACAGTTAAGAGCACACCACAAGCCTGGTTTTGTTGCTCTCCGCTGAACAGTTACTCAATAAAATGCTTTTCTGGTTGTTCACACACAGAAAGGAGCAATAATCCATGTGAGCTGAGGAGACAGATGTGATGCCTTCCTGTATGACTGGTCTGAACATACTATCTACCAAAAACTTCCTTTGGCTCTCCAAATACAGTGGGAAAGTCTGCTTAGTTTTCCATTATCATCCCCAGGTCTGTTGGTCGTGCTTGGGCTTTTCATTGTCACTGGGGTCTTGATTTGGCTTTGCAGTTGGGTAGAGGTTGGGAGAACTTTGCAGTGAGGAAAGAAAAGATAGTAGTGGGAATATCACACAGGAAACGTGGTGAGGGGAGACTGGGCACTCGTGTGCAGACCTGTCCAGGCCACAAAAAAAGTAATTTTATAGTTATATGGTCCTTGCATCTATAAGAAGCATAAACCTGTCTCAGAGGCCATTTGGGTTTAGCTGAAGGCATAAATGCTTCTCTGCAGAAGGGGTGCTGTTTGCCTCCACCAGAGGAAAAGCTTTCAAAATCTCGGCTGATAGCAAAACAAAACTCCTCTCTGCAGAGCACTGGGTAATACTCTTCTGAGCTTCTTTCCCTACCTCTTCTTCAGACCTGCCTATGTGCAACTTTCCATGTTAATCTGCTGCCTCTGGAAATGATTTACCAGAAAAGGCTGCGCTAGTACTCTCTCAGGTCAGACTTACAGACGAATCACTGGAAACAAAAAGTTACTAAGAAAGCAAGTGTAAAACACATCTCCAATCTTTGTTTCACAGTATGTCTCTCTGAGTGTTTCCGTTTCTAGGATCCTTTAAAGGTGCCTTCCTGGTGAGACCTGGGCTCAGAGACCCAGCCTACCCTGCCAGCCATCTGCCAAACATGACTTTTCTAGTAGTTCACTTACAGGACTTTGGATATTTAGAACTGGAAATTTTGGGTAGTCATACCCTTCTCAGATCCACAGAGCTGCCCTCCAGCTCTGTCTGGGGCTCCTGGCTCACCTCTCAGCACCCATGGGGAAGAGCATGCCCCTTTGGATCCCAAAGGGACTGTGATGGAAAAGAGGCAACTCCCATTCAGGTCTAACCTCCAAGGAGGCACATGTTCATGCATTTCTTTTGTTTCATGGTTTCTCTTGGTAAAATCTGCAGAATCTGAACAAGGTGTGCAAATGAGACTGCTAATAACCAGCTTGCTGTTCATTTAGACACTCAAGCAATGGACCCGTGAGCTTATAATAATGGGTCAGAGAGTTGAGGACCTGTAGGAATTGCTTTGTCAGCATCCTCTTCTCCTGAAATATGGTTCCCCACAGCCTCCTCCTAGAGAAATGGTTGCGTTATAGTCTAGACAAGCGGTCTGTGCGGTGAGTGGAGAACTGACTGACAGACCACACCCACAGGGTGGTGGTAAATAGCTCTTTTTCAAATTGTCAACCTGTCACAAGTGGGGTCCCCCAGGGATCGATCTGGGGACCAACACTATGTAATATTTTCATAAGTGATCAGAATGATGGGATCAAGTGTACCCTGATGAAGTTTGCTGATGATACCAAACCGAATGGTGAAGTGGACACTTTGGAAGGGAGAGCCACCCTGAAGGACTACCTGGATAGACTGGAGGAGTGGGCTAACGAGAAATTTGTGAAGTTCAACAAGTACAAGTGTAAGGTCTTGCACCTGGGAAAACATCATCCAGGAGTGCAGCACAGGCTGGGATCTACCCGGCTGGGGAGCAGCTCTGTGAAAGGGACCTGGGGGTCCTGGTGGACAAGCAGCTCCATGTGAGTGAACAGTGAGCTGCAGCGGCAAAGAAAGCCAACGGGCTGCTGGGTTACATCAACAAGAGCATCACCAGCAGAGATAAAGAAATCATCATCCACTCTACTCAGCGCTTGTCAGGCCACGCCTGGAATACCATGTTCAGTTTTGGTCCCCACTATACAAAAAAGATGTGGGTAGGCTGGAGAGGGCCCAGAGAAGGGTCACAAAGATGATCAAGGGACTGGGAAGCCTGGCATGTGAGGAAAGGCTGAGAGAGTTGGGTTGGTTGAGCCTTGAGAAGAGGAGGCTTAGGAGAGACCTTATCACCATGTTCCAGTATTTGAAGGGTGGCTGTAAAGAAAATGGAGACTCTCCTTTTACAAGGAGTCACATGGAAAAGGTGAGGGGTCATGGGTACAAGTTACCCCTGGGGACATCGTGTTTGGACACAAGAGGACAATTTTTCACAATGAGACCAATCAGCCACTGGAATAATTCCCCAGGGAAGTGGTGGATTCCCCAACATTGGGCACTGCTAAGATTCAGCTGGACAGGGTGCTGGGCCATCTTGTCTAGAGTGTGCTTTTGCCAAGAAAGGTTGGACCAGATGGCCCTTGATGTCCCTTCCAACCTGGGATTCTATGATTCTATGAAATAAATCTTTCATAACTATAGCAGAGATTCTGGCATAGTCATGCAGAAACCCCAGCCTGCAACTAGCCATGCCCATGCCAGAATCCTACTCTGTTTCAAGGAATCACAGTTCCAGTACAGGTATTTTCCAGGACAAGAAATTGCACAGAATGCTAGCCAAGAAGGGTGGAGATATGTCATTAGGGTGGGGAACTCCAGAGGTATTCTCAGCTTCTGAAGTCTATGGATACGTGATCAAGAGAAGAGTCAAGACAATCTTGCTGTTAGACAAGGGCTGTGTTTCTGTGCTAAGTGTGTCAGGTTCGCTTTCCTGAGCAGGCAGGGTGCTGTCACTTCAGATGTGTTAAAGAAAATGGAAGCTATTGGGGACAGACAGATTATGCCATCAGCTGTAGAAATCATCTGTGCTTGTCGAAGAAAACTTTCCTCTGAGGAGCAATTAGCAAGAAAATGCAAATCAATCTGTTTCGTGTTACATGCTCATTAGAACTAGAACAAGACTTAACAAAGCATGTAAATGCCACTGTAAGTAACTGATGGGTCTCTGCTGCATCAACTGCTGCTGCAGTGAAAGCAGTATTCCCACAATGACAAAGCATATTGCGAGACTTTTGTAAAACAGGTGATGCTATTCTGTATTTCACTGAATTTCTAAGAAGCTAGTTACACTTTTGCATTAGCAGTTCTTGATGTTTACTCTAAATATTTGCTCCTTGAGGTAACTTGTCAACATCTAGAGGAAGAGATCTCCAGTGAGCAAAGCAAATATCCTTCTGGAAGAAGAAAGGGGCTGCTCTTCCAGGCTGGATCCCTGGGGCATCAGACGGATCTCAAGCAGCACAGTTCTTAGAAAAAAGCTGTAACTTGAGCACCAGAAGCCTCTCATGATTGTGAGCTTCTCTGTAGTCCTTGGAAGAGGAGAAGCTGCCAGAGAAGTGAAGGACAATATGGAATGGGTCTGCTGTTCCTTGTCCAGCCAACACAGTGTTAGAGATAGCTAAGGCGTGATGTAACTGATAACCACTGAAAATAGGGTATTTAGCTGGAAACAATTCCTCCATGAGAGGAAAGATCTCAATTTTTGTATTGTAGCAATTTTTGTAGCAGAGCTGGAAAAAAATTGTTCCACAATTACTACTTCCTTTTCTTGTGCAAAGACCACCCTTTGAAAATACTGGGGGGAGTGGGGGAAGAAATGATGTACTGCTGTGACAGTGCATCTATATTAATAAATAGTTTCTTCTGGGATATAAACATTTTTCTCTTTTAAAAAAGTCCAGAAAAATGACCTGTGACAAACTCAGATGGACTCCAAAGCTGGACAATACAATTTGAAAAGAATGGTAAAAGTGAGAAATGGTTAATTGAAGGTAGAGAGTTAAGGAAAAAAAAAGAATGCACATCTGAAAGGACAAAACTTAATCTCTCTCACCCATTAAAATCTTCTCTCTAATGCACGTTCCCGTGATCTCGCCATCATGCCATGCTTCACTGAGAGAAGTGAACAATGTGTGATAACTCCTCTGCCAGAGAAGTTATAGACTGTGCTTTCTGTCTGGAAGCTGCAAGGCCATGGCAGAGTCCCTCTGCACAACCACAAACCACCCTCCCGGGCACACACTGGGCACAACCTCCAGCTGAACTCCTCCTACCCCCTTCACCTCAATCTTCTTCAACAAGACCAGAAGAAGCCACTTCCAGTCTGTAAGGATGACATTCCCAGGGCAATATTTTTTTTTTTCCTGCTGGCAGGAGAGTTCAAAGCTGCTTCCTAAAGAACAAAACCCACTTGACTCACAAGTAGTGGAGAAAGCTCAGTCCTTGCTGAGCTGCCACTAACACAGCATGTAAATTACTGAGAGGAACATCCATGGCAGCACAGCTGTCACCCTGGGAGGGTGGATGAGAGATCTGAATCATCAGCTGGAAGTACTCAGTCTCTCTCCAGTGCCCTAGCTAACTTAAGTACTGCAGCCAAGTGCCAGAGCAAATCCAGCCATAGAGGCTCTTGCTTTTGGTGCAGATGGTCCTTAAACTGTCCCTGATGTAACCCCGAGAAGCAGTGCAAGAGAAGGTCTTACCTCGGGCATCCAAGAGCCAGTTGTCTCAGTCTGAGCTAGTCTTCTGGGCTTGCTTTATTGTCAGCAGAAAGAAATATATCTGAGGGGGTTACTTGGACATTCAAAAGCAGTCAACTGAGCAACCCTCAGGAGGATGAGGTTGATCTGGTGATCAAGAGGATTATATAGAGTTACATGAGATCAATCCCACTTGCTTTAGGAGGTGTGAGGAACAGATTCCGTAAAGAATCATGTAGCTGTGTGATAAACCTCTGTCAAAATGATGCCTTTTGTCAAGACATTTGCTCTGCCTGACTCTGGAGTGACAAACCACAAAGGCTTAATATATTACATAGGGTTTCCTCCATGAGCAGATAGGAAAAATAATTTTTACGTATCTCAATTGTTTGGGGATAGTAGCATTCAAAATATCATTCTTCTGCACACACTCTCAATCCCTAGGCTGCATCGGAGCCTCACTCCCACAAAACTCTTTCTGATTCACTCTACTGACAGTGGGGTGTGAATATTTCCTATGCAGTGCAAACATGTTCCTGCAACAAGCCCATCCTTTGCTCTGACAGAGGGTAAAAAAGGGATGATCAGCTCAAGTTAAATGTCAAACTCTAGAGCATCTCACTCTGAAACCATCAGGCTGTGAACTCAGTAGAGAAGTAAATGAAAAGAAGGCACGGCCGTGATTGTTTCCCATAGCTCTAATTCCATGAAGAATTTAACTCTGGTTATCTGGCAGGTCTAGGTGCAGGCAAGTCAGAGCTGGATGTAACAGCCTGTGTTGAACAGAAGGACCATCCAAACCAGGGCGCTGGATGTGCTCCCTGCTCCCTGTGGCTGCTCCACAGGTACTTTCCCAGGAGAGAATTATCACTTCAATGGCTGTAAAGCCACTTGCACTTCTTTTATTTTGGAGCCTATGCAATAACTATTTTTAAAATTATTTTAATCAGTAAAAAAAAGGCTTTTAACCAGAAAAAATTTGGTTTTGCCTGAAGTGTGATTCCTGAGCCATTGTGGGGCCTCATTATAAAGATCTTGTCCCTCGTATTGATCAATAATGACACTTTATTTATAAAGGCAATACTGAAGCCCATCAATAGCCGTGGGGTGTCCAAAGGCCACATCTTGATCTAGTTAGTGCTATTGTGTGATGACAAATGAGAGATGCAGTTCTTGGTACAGAAGGGAAGGTCTCACTGCAGCAACAGGAGGTGAACAGGTAAAGGTTCAAGACAAGAGCTTGTGGTGGAAGGAGCTCTGCCATTCAGTCCGCTCCCTCTGGGGACAGCCGTGGTTCGCCGCGGGCAAGCACTATGCATCAGCTCTCTTCCAGAGAAAAACATGTAAAATACCAATAACAGGACAGACACTGATGCTTTCCAAAGGCTGTGTCATCACAGCTTTTTTGGACATTCTTAATATCTGCCTCTGTGATAGCACATCCATCCTGGATCTGCCTTTCCCTAGTCCTGCTCAGCAAAGTATGTGCCTGTGGGGGCCCTGGCTGTGTCCCACCCGTCCTGGCCATGTTGCACACACACCAGCCCCTATCGCAGTCCCATGAAGCCCACCTTGTCGGTACCACGTGCCCTGCTGTGCTAATATCCCACCCACCTGTCAGCAGGGATTTCCTCCTACAGGAGAGAGGTCATTTAATCCTGCCTATATATCTACAAGGGGGATCTTTGCCTTGTCTAGACCCATGGTACGCTTCCTTTGCCACCAGTGGAAATCTAGTCACTGCATCTGGAGAATGGGTCCTACAGAAACAGATAGCTGAGGTACGAGAGGTGAAGCCCATCCTGACCGTACATTTCTCTCCCTGGCTATGAAGGATGCCCAGGGTGCCTGCCGGTGCTGCGTGGGTTTCTGCTGTGTTCACCTGAAGTTAGATGATGTGCCTGCCACCGGCCAAGGACAGGGAGACAGTGATGGGACGAGCTGACATTGCCCCCCAACACTGCATGAAAAATGCCTTCCCCTGGCTCTGCAGCAGCAGCAGGTCCTGCCTGGCCCAGGGGTGACAGGGAAGCACAGAAAGAAACTGGTGACACTGCATCAAAGCTGACCCATGTCCTGTAGGGCCCGTGGTGGTAAGTCTGCCGTGGCTATCAGCACAGTGTAGTCTGGGCTTCAAGTACCAAGGGTGGGCTCCTTTCACTTTAGACCTTTACAAGGGAATTGTCAGAGTAAGTAATCTGAGGTCCTTGTATAGTTGCTGGTTAGAAACAGACCACACAGACCTAGTCAGCAATGTCAGGATGCCCTGGAAATTCCCATTTTTAGCCACACTGGCTGAGGTACTAGTGGGTCCAAGCCCAAAAAATAAATAGAAAATTTATTTACCTGCTTTAAATAAAGAAAAACTGAAGCATAGGAGGATGTAGTAGACTCAAAAATCTCAGAGTGAGAGAGTTTGGTTGCAAAAGATGTCAGGGCATAGGATTATTATGAACTAAAAGAAAACATGCCTGGCATTATATGGCTAGAGACCACTTGGTGACTTGCAGGACCCACTCCTTTAGAGAACTCTCCTTCACTTGATTTAAAATTGCTCCCTATTCTTAGAGTTCATCAGAAGATGTCTGAGGAGAAAAGTGGGATTTTCACCTCTTTGTGAAACACAGCTGCAAGTAGAAATGTGCAGCTGGTAGACATGGAACTGTCCTTGCCTTATCCTGAGAGCTGTTGGTGACTTGGCAGGGAATTTGTACTTCTTTAACACAGGGGAATTTTTGCAACATCCAAATCACTGAATATTCCTGAGAACCCATTTATTTTTCACCTGTAGTTGTGCAGTCTTCTTCCTAATGTTAAATGGAAAGATGGAGATGACTGCATCTGTTATATTAAAAATACATTGACCTGAAGCTTCTAATTATACAATGACCAATTTACAGAAATGTTGTATTTTAATCACTCTTCGCTATGCCAGAAAAAATCATTTTTAAAAAGCAGTTCTAACTGCATTTTTTTGTCTGTGGGAGAAGTGCAAGCCAATGTTTTGTCAAATGTGCTAAGCTTCACGAGGAGGGAGCTGCATATAGCTTTAACTGAGGATAGTGTTTGAGGAAGGGACTGTGTGGAGAGGGCTCTGGCATAAAAGCAGTGAGTGATGGCAGTGCTTTTGGCCAGAACTACCAGGGGAAAAAAAAACCATACAAAGCAATGTCCATCACAGCCTTGTATTCCTTCCAGTGCAACTCCTTGGGACTTCAGTTCAGATTGAATGACTGATTCATTACAGTTTTCTTTGATATTTGTTTATTAATTGCAGAATTACAGAATAATATAGATTGTAAGGGATTTCTGGGGGCCATCTGGTCCAACCAATCTCCCTAAAGCAGGGCCATTTTTGAAGTTGGATTAATTTTGAAATTAAATCAGATTGCTGAGGGCCTTGCACCTTGAATATCTTCAAGAATGGAGCCTCCACAACTTTACTGAGCTCCTCTTCCAGTGCTTGACCCCCCCTTAGTGTGGAAACATTTGATAATTAGAAACCTGGAGATGATCATTCATATCCCTCTAACAGCCTGAGCATGCAAGTTCCAGCCTATTGGTTCTTTTACAGGACTGAAAATTTTGCAAGGGACTTGAAGTAGTTAATGAGATTAAAGCCTCCTGCTCCTTTAAAGCCTGTGAAAATCCCAATCAAACAAACAGCCCGTTTTCCTCATGTTTTGGAGTTTTTTTCAGCAAAAATCAGGTGGCATGCATCCAAATTATCAGAGTGAGTTTTCCTGGGCAGAACATATTAGCCTGCACTTCTTGCTGTGTTCTCTGGAGATGCCTGATACAGTCTTGAGTCCATGTGCTCTGACTCACTCGCTGGAAGAGGCTGGGGGAGCTCTCATAGTTAGCTGATTTACAGTGTGCTTCACTTCTTTAATTTATCCTATCTGTCTGTGAGCATGTTGGTATGCAAGATAAGACATCTTCGATATGAGATCTAGTCTTATCACAGCTCTGCTGTGGCAAAGAACATCCCAGATGACCAAATAAAGTCAGATTCTGGTGTGTTACCCTTAGTGGCACTGAGTGCTTTGCACCCAGTGAGAGAGGCCCATCTGTCTAGCAGTTTAGGAGCAGACAGACAGTTTGTATCTTAGGAAGATCCAGTCACTGAAATCATGTTTGCAGACTCTGGGGTGTGTAGGTCTATCCATGTGCAAGGAACGAAAGCCCACAGTGGCTCCCACAGGATCTGGTTGACTGAGCTTTCATGGGAGCAGAGCAGTCAGCTGGGAGTTGAAGCAGGCTCTGCACCAGGTTTTCCTGGAGCTGGCGGTGCCAACCCATCTCCTGGGATAGTATCTTCTTTTGGGGGAGCCACAAGACCATGGCACATCCATGTTAGCCCAGCTGCAGTATTTGTCTGCACAAGGTCCAGAGCAATTCCTAGTCCATGAGCTGGCGGGGAGAGGTGGGCAGCACTTACCAAGATTATCTGAGAGGATGAGGAGGCTGGAGTCAGAGTGTAACAGAGTCTCCCCTGCCACGTGGCATCTCCTCAGGTCTCTCTGTCCATCCCTGCCTGCTGCCCTTTCATTCTGTTCCCTGCTCAGCACTGGGATCACTTGTGCAATGGCTCGTTTCACACTTGGACAGCCCAGTCTCTCTTTCTACTGAACTCTTCATGTAGTGCAGCCTTTGGGAGCTGCATCCCTTCACTGTCCTGTTTTCCTTCAACATCATGACTTATTTCTGACCATGGATGAGAGATATTCATCACAAATGGGGGAATTGTGGGTGTCTTCTTCAGGTGAAGGCAGAAGATGAGAATGCAAGATCAGTTGCAGAGGGACCCTTAAAACTGAGCACCATGGTCTGTGAACGTGAGGTGGCTTCTGGTAGTTCGAAGAAGGCCTCATCTACTCCATCATGATCAGGAGGTCTGTAGCAGATAGACACTACAGCAGCACCTGTGTTGGTCTGCCCACTAAACTTGACCCATAAACTCTCAACTGGTTCGTGACCCATCCCCAGGCAGAGCTCACTGCATTCCTGCTGCTCTCTCACATAAAGGGCAACCCCCTCCTCACCTTTCTGGCCTACCCTTCCTATAGAGCTTCTATCCATCCACTGCAGGACTCCAGTTGTGTGAGGCATCCCACCATGTCTCTGTGATCCCAAGAGCTCACAGCCCTGTAACTGCACACACACTTCCGATTCCACATCTGTGACCCCTGTGCTGTGTGCATTAGTGTAGAGACATTTCGGAGAGGCCCCCAAGCATGCTGATTCCCCAGTACAGGCTTGAGAGCTTTACTTATAGACCTTGATGGGTTTTTCCAAGTATTCATCTTTTATAGAACTGAAGACATTTGGCTGACGTTGATTCTTTCTGTGTCTGGCTGAACTGATAATCCTTTTCCCTCAGAAGGCTCCAGCTCAGGTTTGTGTATGCTGGTTTCTTTGGTTATAAGCTGATATTTTCAAGTCTAAGCCTTGTCCCAAGCTCACACCCAGAAAACCAACTCAGCTATTTGGGAACTCTGTGAACTACGTGTGCTTGGGAGCGGTGATGCAAGTATTTTAACAAAGCAATGTGTTAGAGACAAGGAGAACAGGAAGATAAACATGGCACTCCGTGATGAGCAGCTCTTTATCTTGCAAAACATAGCTGTAGCACTTAAAGCCTTTTTTTTTTGGTTGATTTTTTGATTATGAAACTGATTGATTGGAGAAATAGCTGCTCCCCACATCCCACAGAGTCACCTTACTCATCATGGGTGACAATCTATGTGACTGCCTGTACCAGATACCAAGACCTTCTCACTGCTCTGACCCTGTGGTCCTTCTGAATGCTCCAAAGACCCAGACTTTAGTTTTAATTTCCCAGCACAAGGGGCCACACTCAGTCATTCCTAGCTCAGGAATGATTCTCAGATAAAACCTGCTCTTCTTCAGGTAGGAGATTTGCATCCCAACACCAGTTAGGTTAGGGTGATCACTTGTCTCAGCAATTTCAAAAACCTAATTTGTCTTTTTATATTATTAGAGCTTTAAAACTTTCTCACCTTTATTTTAAGAGATGTGACTCCAAATATCACAAAACAAAATGCAAATAATTGGTTTTAAACTCTTTTGAGTAGTCTAATGCTACACTGATGGTGGGTGGTGAGGACCTCTGAAAGGTCTCACAAAACCAACCTTGGGCAAATAAGTGACAGATGAGCTTAAGCCTGCCTAGATAAATATAAGGGAATTCATCTAGAGAAAAATAATCTAGACCATATTTACACAACACAGAACCAGGAGCAGATAGTTATAACTCAGTAAAGTGATAGGAACATCACTGATACCATCGATTCAGTGTGCAGTGACAGTGAAAGAAAAAATAACATCTTGAGCATTATCAGGAAGGGCACTGAGAACAGGACAGAGGACATCACCCTGCCTTGTATAAAGCCTTGTTGCACCCTTATTTCAATGCCTACACCCTGCAGTTTAGGTCTCTGCATGCCAAGAAGGAACAGAGAAAGGCAAAAATGGTCTAGAGAAGGGAGCAGTTGTCTTCCAAAGTCTAAAAGAGCTGGGACTCTTAGTCTGAAGAGGGAAACGCTAAGGAAGGTAGTGTGATCAAGGTTCACAAAATCCTGAAGGCAGGGGATGTGCTGAAAGTGGAGCTGCTTGCCCAATCCTTCCATACTAAGACTGAAGACACTTGGAAACTCGTTGGAGATGGGTGTAAGACAACCAAGAAGCAGCAGGTCATGCGCTGCCCTGGGCGGCTGTGGGAGCTGCCGACAGCTCCCAGTTCAGAGAGGGATGGGACAAATCCGTGAGTGGCTGCTGGAGGATGAGGCAGGGATGTCCCCTCTGCGGTGCCACGCTTGTGGCTGCTGGAGGGGTGTGCGGGGGGCGGTGGAGGGTGGCCAGGCTCACGCGCTCCCCGCGGGTGTCATCTGCTGTTGCTGCTCTTGGAGATGGCTCTGGGCTGGGCCAGATGGACCAGTAGGGTGTTTCCAACGTTCTTATATTTTGGGCCTTCCCACTGGTCCCTTTCATTCATTTTCCACCTGTCCACAAAGAGAATACACCTTATTCTTCTTTCATAGATGCCTTGGGAGAGCCTGCTCATCTCCTTCAGGCCTCAGCCACAGGTTTACATCTGTCGGATCCTGCAGGTCTGAAGCACCTACATGGTACAACTAAGGTGTCGTTCCAGAAGCATTCTATTTGGCAGCAATGCCAGTGCAGGCAACACCACCCTCTCCCTTGGTTGCACCACAAACCCAGATTAAGAATAACCTATAAAGAAATCCCTCAGCCCACTTTATTGTATGACTGCTCTATACCAGCATTTCAGAAAAGGTGGTGTGATCATTTGTGTGAAAGGCTGAAAGGGAAAAGCTGCTTCAACTTGATGACCACTGGAGTGCTTATGCAATTAGGCTTTAAAACAGTATGTATTAAATATGTTTATTATTTAAAATTATAATTAGGGTGATTAAATTTTATCTTTTACATATTATTTCATTAATTGCATTTAATATGCAGACTAAATCCTAAGGCCACAAGAAGACAAACTAGGAAGGGTTTTGGTACAGAAATTTTATAAAGGAAAATATTCCACGTTTGCTTAGAAAAAACAGCTTTGTGTAAAAATGGACCCAATGTCTAATGCAAGTAATTAAAGTGAAAGGGCTAAATAATCCCAGAATACGAAGCTGAACATTTATTATTGGTTGAGAAAAATACACTAGGTTTACTCAAAAGTTTAAAATCTTCTTAAAATTTCTGCTTGATTTCTATCTGGGTTGGATTTTCTATGAGATGCTTGGATGGCCAACACAGTCAAAAATGTAATTCTGCGTGATGAGATCAAGGTGATGGTCACTCAGAGAGTTATGCAGGGTTGGATGTAGGCATGTTTGGGGGAATGATTGCGTTGACTCTTCTCTCTTGTGGGATGCAGCCACTGAGGGAACCAGACATTAGCACGAGTCTAGGATGTCTAGAAGGGATGACTCTGTAACACAGCCTATATTTGTCACAGTGGGTATGAGAGCACATACTGAAAAAGCAGTTGACACACACGACACATTTAGGTTTTCTATACATAGAGTGGATGAACTTTCCTATCTGTGCACAAATATAGATCCAAATGCTGCATCACGGGGCTCTTTTCTGCTAGAAATCTGCTCTGCAAGACTCAACTGACACTCAGGAGTTAAGCAGCAAGATTTTCACTGACAAATGTCTCTTGGAGACCTGTGGATACCTTTGGCCTTATCCTGACAGGGGCTGTATCCCTCTGAGTGCTTGGGCTTCTCTCACCCAGCCTAAACCTGCTCCAGAGGGCTCAGTGACCACTCTCTGGGATGGTGCAGTGTGGTGACAGGCGCGCAGGTCCGCTCAAGAGGAACTGAGGCAAGCTTTGCTGGCAGGTGGGACTGAGATCCCTTCTTTCTCAACCAGTAATTCACCCAGGCTAGAAATGCTGGGAGATTGACAAGATGAAGAGGCAATCAGCAGTCACTTTTTACCAGGTACATGTGCTGCCTTCACCCAGCCCCAAGTATCAAACTGTCTCTGGTACCAGGGTCGAAGTAGAAATGAGAAGTTTTGCAGCAGGCAGATATGAACAGGCGTGTGTGGTGCACGCTCCTTGTGTGGATGGAAGAGCCAGTGTACAGGCCTGCAGGGAGAGGAGCAGTTTGGAGAAAGAGAGAAGCTCTCGAGCACTGAAACCCTCCTGGGATCTCTAGATGCAGCTCTATACAGCCCGTGGGAGTAAGCTGCATATTCCTCTTTAGAGACCCTCTCACTTCCAAGGTTCAGCCCAAAGGCACATGGTTTGATCTGGTATGTCTGGGGCAGCACTGCTGTAAACAGGTTCCTGTACCTTTCTCTGAAACATCTGCTCCTGCACAGGGGAGAATGCAGATATTCTAGCTTCAACAGCATGGAAACCCAGAAATGTTTCTTTTGGGAACAACAGAAAATATTCTGTTTGGTCTGAAATACAGTATTTGCCTTCTGCAGGAGTGGGGGAGTGGGAAGGATGCACAGGTGGAGGGGGGGAGGGGGTTTATTTGCCCATTTTTGTTGACACAGTTTGCTTTCCACTTAGATTGATTTTTAATTAAAGTATCATTTGAGTGCAAAAAATGGGGAAAAAAAGACATCATTCTGAAAATGTCAAAAAGAAATTCTTCTGTTTCAAAATGTCAAAAAAAATTACTTGTCATGCTGAGGCTCTGTTCCAAGGGAACCATTTATCTCTGTTTCAGAAGCTGTAAGAATTTGCTGCTTAATTTTCCATTTCAAGTGTCCAGTCTGAGCCCTGATCCAAGGGAAACAGCACAAACTCAAACTACTGTGCTGGGAAAGGAAAGACCCTGTTACGCACCTCATGCCACTGCTCAGAACAGGGTGCCTTGGAGCACCTCTACATACAGGACAGGAGAGCACAAGGTTTGCTCTGTGACATCCATGAAGGCCAAGTAAATCTCATGTGAGAAGTGCAAGAGGCCTGTACCTGTAGAGAATACTTGGAGTAATCTTGGAGTAAACCAGGACAAGAGGTATTTCATGAATGAGCTCTTGGTGTGCAGGGAAAATATTCAGGAAGCCAGGACAAGTAGCATCTGCAAGGGCCACCAGTGTTGGGCAAGGTATCTGGCTGGAGGGGCAGCCCCTGGACTCCAGACCATCTCCAGCTCTGTCAGATGACAATCTTTCTACTATAGCCAAGGAATAGCTGCTATCTCCCAGCCCTGCCATGCAATCCCACCAACACAGTGCTCCCACCCAGGACATTGGCTGTACTGGCTCTGATTTTCCTGTTGCTGAGTGATATGGTTTTCTCGTTTTGAAAAATGATGAGACAAAACTCAGCTTGAGAGCTTTTTGAGGAGGGGGATTTAAATTTTGTTTAGCTTTTCTGAGTTGACTCTGCGTAGTCACTCTCACACCCATGCTGACAGGCACCAAGACGTGTCTCTCAAGGTTGTCTGGACAGGGTCGGTCATTCTGAGCCGGAGGGCAAGTGACACTATTACAGCCTGGCTGTGTCTCTCCTTTCTCCTTGATGGGCAACAGTGAATTAAGTTTTGGGCAATTCTTTCACACCCTTCAAGAGTAAACAGTTATTGTGCTGACTCCACTCTCCATATGTCTGTCAAAGTTGCTGCCCTTTCTTTGTGCTTCTTCATTTTGGCTATCTTATAGCAGCCTCAGCATAACAGGAAGAGGAAAGGGATATGTGATGCGTGGTATCTTGTTGCCATCCTCCTGCTCTTGGAGTGCATGTGATCTGCTGAACTCATCTGCATCTTGTTTTGATACAAATGACACTTTTCCCAGTGCTAACTAATTTGATTGCTTGGTTATCGGTACGCTTGGCCCTTGCCCTGATTTTCTTCTGCTGCTTTCACGCACAGACATTCCCATTAATTCAGATCAAGCTCAGTATTTCAGTTACAAATCTCTAACCCAGCATGTATTGCACAGCTGCCCAGACCCAACGTTTTTAATGTCTTGCTAGTCTATTTACAATTACCAAAGGGCAAAAGCCTCTTAGCCAGGTTGGAAAGGGCCATGATCCTCTACTGGTGTTGCCAGTAGGTCTTCAGAAGAGTTTTGCTATTTGATTCAAAGCAGCCTTTACCCTTTGTGTCAGCGTTTATCATGTGTCTCTAATAGATGATGACAGGTGACTTTCAAGCACTTGGTCCTGGAGCAACTATTTGTACATTCCAGCAAGTTTTGCCTTCCTGTAAGTGAAAAAAGCAAGACTATTGTCTGTCTGCTGTGTTCCCTTGTCACTTCTGTTTACAGCTGTCTCTTTTAAAGCTTCAGCACGTAGCCTGCGTTTTATAGCTCAAAAAATAAAAAAATAGTCAAGGTAATCCCACTCTGATTCTCATGCCCTTCACTGGCCATGTAGGAAACACATGGAGAGCACTTTCAGACCTGAGTTAAAACCACTGTGAAGGTACAAGCACCATCCTGCTGTGTCTGACTTTGTAGTTTCCCTCAGCAGGAACCTGGGGACTTTTCTTGACATTAAGAGTTGCTCTGAGGACAATGGAGTTGGTGTCAGTGATTTCCTCGGCAAAGAAAATAACAAAACCATCACTGGTGCTGGAAGAGCATTAAGGAAAGGCTTTTCAAGGCATGTTCCTATAGTTTTGTTATTTTAAATGGTTGCTATAGCTATTGCCTTGGCTGTAACTCAGCAGTTGGTGTGCAGTGGAGGAAAGTTGTGGAAGGGCAGACAGAGCAGATAGCCTTCACTCAGCCTACGGCAGGTGTTCAGCATACCTGAACTCTGAGCAGAGGTGGAGGCACTGGTAGGACATACATCATCTCCTCTTGGAGTACTGTCTGTAGCTGATGTTGAGCTGTTGGCATTTATGTTATAGATGCTTAGGGCATCTACAGATTGAAGCCTGTTTGCACAAGGTGATGTTGGAGACACAACACGATTAATATGGTACACTGTCTGCCTTCAGGGGAGCCCAAAGGGTTGCAGACTAATGAGCAAAGTCCAGCTGATTTCAGCAGTTCCACAGAGCTGCCAGTCAGTAAAACTGATAGGGCAACTCTGTAAGACTGTGTTTTCTTGGCATAGTAAGGTAAAACAGCTGAAGAAGTCAGAAACAGAAGAGGATCATATGAAATGTAGAAGTGGATGAAGAGATCCTAGAGTGCTTCTACCCGGAATCTGGGTGGAACTCTGTTGTGGTTATTGTGGGGATGATATCCAAGCTGCTGCCAAAGGCGTGAATTGGTGCTACCTTCCTTTGCAAAGCACTGCTCGTCTGATACACAGGGCTCTGTGAAAACCAAAGTTGTTTGCAAAACTGATGTCCTGTTTAGCCACCCACTGCCTCCATCAGCAAATACTCATATTCCTTCCTAGTAGCACAGACATCCTCCTACTCCCCTTTACGTGCAAATCTTCCTATTGACATCCCCACTAAGTCAATATATTGCACTTGACTCTCAGAAAATAGGATCCTAGGAAGCCTGATGGTGTCCTTGGTGGACCTGTTCTTTTCTTTCTTGAGACTTTACAACCATATTTGGAGGAGTTCTCAAATGGCTTCAATAGGTAACATCATGGATTTTCTAGGGAAAGATTTCTCATGTGAAGCATTTTGATACTAGTCATTACATTAAATATTTACCTTTAAATTTAGGCTGAAGATTGTAGAGTCAAAAATCACTGATTTTGGCTTGGATATGTGAAAGGCTTTCTCTGTCATTTGAGTGGCCACATAGATGGACTTGCCTCTCAAGAGGTCCCAGCTGGAAAAAGTCCCAAGCAAACTGTTGCAACTGGTCCCTTTCAGCTCCTTCCACTGTATAACACCCCGTGATTCCATGATCTATTAAACAACCCTTTACAGTTTGTGGAATTAACTGACAGACATTTTTGCTAGAGTTTCAAATGCAATGCTGAATTTTCAACACCCAAATTCTCATTTAAGCAAGCTTAGTGAGTGCTCAGCAAAACAGGAACATTAAAACCTTGCAAGGAGAAAATGGAAAAAGACACAGAAAGCAAACCACGGGCGCTCAACTGAGGATGTACTGTATGAAAACAGTGAAAACAGAAAATAAAGTAGCACTCGGAATTTTCCACCCAAATGACCCAGGGCACCCAGTCAGCATTTTTGGAGCTGTTATTGCTCATCCTTGAAGCACTCCTCAAGGCAGTCCTGTCCGTTGGACTAAGGATGTGATGTGGTGCTTCAGACAGGCCAGCTAAACCTTGTGCCACCACCAAAGACGCTGCCTCTCTTTGCATTGACACAGGTGTTGGTCTGCTTCTGCCATGAGACAAGGCAGGAGCCCAACCTGCAGAAAATGGTTCAATCTTTTGTATAGACTTAACTCTCTGCGAGTCCAGCTGCCTGCTGTGTGTCCCTAGGGATCAGAAGAGCAGCAGTGCTGAGGGGGAAGCAGCAGGCGGGAGGGGAAATACCCAGCTCCACTCAGCATCACCCTCTCTTCAGGAGTGCCTGGAGTGTTGCAAGTGCTGGAACATTTCCTGATATTATGAGTTTAAGAACGTGTCCAAAGACCCATGTCAAGGTAGGCTGCGGGGAGAGGAGGTCCCTACTTCTCACTGGGAGTTTGAGAGGTGAATAAAATCCTGAATCCCAAACCCCAGTGCTTCTAAGCCTCAGCCCGTCCTTCAGTCAAATGTTCCCACAAAGACTGCATTGTTAATTATCTGCTCCTGAGATGCTATACTACTAATAATAGGCATTGTCAGGAAAAGGAGAAACTAATTGAACAAAACATTGGCAGAGGATGAGGAGAGAGTGAGCTCTGCTGCCCTGGAGGTACTGCTGGTGTAAGAGAGGAGAGCATGCCACCGTGGGGACCACTGTCTGACCAGTACCTGAGTCACATTAGGAGACTCTCTTGATTAGCACTGAAGCTGTTGTCACTTGTCAGAAGATGAGAACAGAGCGTGGAAATCCTGTTCTTACCATATGACTCCCAGTGTCATTGTCCCCGATGAATTGTCAATAATTAGTGAATGTGCTAATGCCATCATTCCTGATACATGAGGGGTTCAAATGCATTTTTTGCTGTGTTTCATCAAGCAGCTAAATTTGACCTGAGGGCATGTGTGATGGTCTTCTACAGGTTGCTTCTCAACCCAGCTGCATTTCAGCTGGCAGAGCATGCTGAGCTCAAGTGCATGTCAGCATTATAACACAGAGCAGTGCATACATGCAGCACAGGACACCCAGTGCAGTACGATTGTGGGTGCCAAAATAAGTATCCTTCCAACTTTGGTCTGCCTTCCTCAACACTGAGGTGAGCATTCGGTGATCAGGACATGTGCCACTACAGTTCCATGGTGGCTGACCATTCTATGTTCAACATAGGGAGCCTGCCAAAGTAAAGGAAAGACACTTGGTACAAGCTGCAATGGTTAATTTACTTTGATGGAAAGGCATAAATCCCTCACTCAGGTCTCTTGATAAATCCCTCACTCAGGTCTCTTGATAAATCCCTCAGTCAGGACTCAAGTAGGTCACAAGGCCTCCAAGACCCATTCAGTCTCGACTCAGTCGACTTGCTCAGCCAGCTTTGTGGCCCATAGTCCTGGACTGCCTCTTACATCATTCTTATTACATTATTTCTGGCTTGAAAGTCTATATTTAATAATTTTCCCGAGCATGTAAAAAAAATTCAGAAGCTACTCTGCTACTGCTTGGACCTCTTCCCCAGCAGCATCTTGTCATAGGTCCCATAAAACTTATGTTGGGAGAAAGGGAGGGCTCACAAACAAGGTGAGAAAACTTGCTGGTGATGCGGAGTAACTGATGGTAATCCCAGGGAGGCAAGCTGAGAAACACTGCTGGAGCACATCACAACACAGAGTGACAGGTGATGAAAACAGCAGTTTTAATTGGCCGTGGATGCAGAAGTGACAATTCTGAAGATCTGCAATCAAGAGAAGTCGTCTACTCACACGTAGTTTGTGGGGGCAGTTTTCTGCAAAAAGCTTTGTGCTCAGCTATAGCTCAAAATCAAATTACGGAATTGCTAGTAGAAGAACAGAGAGCAAAATGCAACCGATGACACATGTCACCTCCCCTGGTGTGCACACACCTTCGCTGCTGGATGGAGTTCTGGTACTCCTATTTCAAAGGTGTACGAGGTCTTTGAAAGGAAGGAGAAAAGATCAGATGGGGAATAGTTTTGCAGTGAGAGGAGACTAAATAGCCTAGGATCCATCAGGTTGGAGGAAGGAGTAGAAGACCACAAATGCAGAGAAGACAAGGAAACAATCACTTACCTTCTCTCAATTCAAAGACTAGAGGCCTTACAGTAAAGTTACTTGGTAATTGGGTTAAAACCAGAAACAGGGTACACTGTCAATTTAGTTGTAAAACTTACTGCCCCAGAAAAAAAAAAAAAGTTAAATTAATGTTTCCATTAGATGTAAATAAATTCTGTAGCTGAATTTGGTCCCTTGTTCAGGGTGTTCTCAAAGCGCTAACTGCCAGAATCTTGGAAAGTATATATGGGATGAGATTACTCTCTCTGTACCCTGTTTCTTGTACTGTTCCCCACAAATATACGATGTTTGTCTTTGCCAAAGAGATTACTTCCTAGTGGTCCTTAATGCCATTTTCATCTTCTTGCATACAGCCTCTTGCTGGTTTAGGCCTCTCTGGGCACGAAAATAACCCCTGACTCCTTCCTGGACTGGAAGAAAGGCTGTGTGGAAGCCAGACACCTGGAACCCAGTTTGGGGGCTTCTGTGCATCTCAACCAGCAGGGAGGCAGCAGCTCTCATATGCTAAAGCAGATGGCATTCTTAACATTCCAGGGCCGATTCCCTGATGTGTTCAAGAAAGCAACCCAGGCAGCCAGAAAAGGAGTGATGGAGAAAGGTGCTTTGCTGGTGAGGGAGTCCGAGGCAGATCCCAGTGAAGAACCATGTGCTTACACTCAAGGTGCTGCACAGACCTGCGAGCTGACAAATGCAGACAAATAACACCCTGCTGGCAGCCAAAGGACACTCCCGGTAGGAAAAGCTGAAAATAAGCAGACTCTGGTTGGTATTTACCCTGTGGGCCTCATGTCCATCTGCCCACCCTGAGTCACAGATCTGGCAAGAAAGAGAAAATTAATTCATGGTTAAATGTGATTCCAGTCCATAGGGCTCTGGGAAAACCCCTGTACAAGGCATCTGTATCGTCAGCAGGGTTAGAAACCTCCTCCCCAGAGACTCCTTTGCACTGAAGACTAGTGAACAACTCTACACTAACTGGGGGTCCTCAACCATGCTTGTTTTTCCCTTTGACCAAACCACGTCTGTTCAGGAGAAAACCAATGAAGCTGAGACAAAGGGACTTTTGCTGACTTTGTTGCCAAGTGAAAATAAATTATCACCATTTTTTTCTAGTCTTGAAGCCTGTGAATTACAGACACCTTGATTAGAGTTAGCTCTTAGGGCTCTGTCTCTCAAGGTGGGTTTTTTGAGAAATGTGTGATTAATTCTCCATGTCCTGCTGTGCTGTGTAAGGGGAAGAGCAAGGTATTGGCTGAAGGCTGGGAAATGCTAGAAAGGTGATTATAACAAGTCGGTCTTGGCAAGTCACTTCAAGCTGTTCTAAAGACAAACTATCTATCAGCTAGTCATAATGCATTATCTTCTTCCAGTCTGGCAGCAGAACAAGTACTTATATTGTACAAAATGAACAGGCAGCATCACAGAGAGTGCATTAGGAGCAGATACTGGAGGTTTTTAATTCATCTGACAACATCGCCAACACAGGCTCTTACCTTTTTTTATGGAGCCAAGGCTTTTGGCTGAAACACTGGTCACTTCTGTCTCCTTAAAATCCATCTTGCTGGCAATCTGTAAGCAAACAGGATTCAATAAAGTTATATCTGATTCTTCCACATACAGGAATGGACTAGTCTGTTCCTCTCACAGGAAATGAAAGAGAACGTTTTGAGACAGGAAGATGAAGGCCAGACCATGAGCAAGATCGAAGACGAGATGAAACCATGAATGTCCTGCACAGCAGTGCCAGCGGGAAGAACAACGTCATGCATCAATTAGAAAACAGCAGCCACCCTTAGTTCCTCTTGTGCTTCAAAAGAACCATCACAATCCTGGGAATAATGGTGCCCCAAAAAGAGAGAGAGCAACAACTCTATCATGGTTCTTCTTTTGGTTATGTCAGATGGGTAAGCAGAGGAAGACTGAGCTACCTTACCTCAGGACACCAAGGAAAAGATGACTCAAAACTCATGGGTTTGAACTCATGGGTTTAAGCTCAAAACTTATGTGTTTGTAGCTCATAAATAGCTTTACATTAGAAATCAAATGTGCCCTTCCATGAGATCAGAGAACACCCAGAACCACCTCACCGCAGAGTAGTCAGGAATAAACAGCACAGATGAGTTGAGGGTTTGATGAAGAGGAGGATGTGACACTGTCATCTGTGAGCTCTGGGACTGGATGGTTGATCCTGGAGATCCCTTTCAATACCACTTCTTTTGATGAGAAGTGTGACACACCAGATTTGAAAACTGCCCTCAAAAGATCCATCCCAACACTACCACCAGTGGTCACTGCCTTGGAAATATCTTTTGGGTCCTACTTCCTGTGTACCGTCCTAGATACCATGCCCAGTCCAGTGAATAACACTTGACAAAAGTGTCTGGATGGATGGGCAGAATCTGTATGTTTCAATGACTAGAAGTGGGCAACAGTTTCATATGTTCAAACTGTGTTAAAAATATTTGAGAAAACTGATAGGCAATTTTTCCAGTAGCCATACTAAAGCCTTGATTTGTTTTACTATAGTACTAGTATATTTAAGCATTACCCTTTTTCCTACATCTCTAGGTTGATGCAAATCATTTTAACTGCAGGAAGAAAACAGATTTGCCCTACCTGAGCACCCAGCACCCAATGTTAACCCACGCCTAGTGGTAGGCAGCTTTAGCTGCCTGTAGGACCTGCAGATCAAAAAATGACCTAAAACTTCTCTTCAACTTCTGGGCTGCCTGAGGAACCAGAATCAAATGAAGTGTTATTGCAAGGAATGAAACAATGGATGTACAATGAAGTTTTTTTGCTTACAAAGGCTTTTATTTGTGGTGATCCAAGGGAAGCAAGAACCCAAGGATAATCTCCAGAGGGCAGATGACTATGGAAGGCATCAGGAACTGTCTAGAAGGAAGAAAGTTCATTTGTTCACACTCAAAATACTAGGAATTTCTACTATCTCTGCAGAAAACTTGCTTAGGTGTCTAAATCCAGATATTCTTTCAATGTAGTTTATTTAGAATATGATTTTCTACACATTTGAAAAAAAGCAACCTGAAAAAAAGAAGTGATTTGCAAAAGTTTATCTTTTTGACACAGATACCTGACATTTGAGCTAACAGTGTTTTGCAGCAGTGGGAGTTTTGTTTCTGTCTCCAACATCCAGGATAGGCACTTCACCAGATTTCATAGTTCATGGCTGCCTGCTTGCCTGCAGGTTTTGGAGAAGATGCTGCTTTCTGAGAGCCAGTGTGCCAGGAGCTCACAAGGTCTGAACATGGTGGGCACAGCTGGCTACTGGTAACTGGATCCTTTGTGACAGACATGGCAAGTGGTGAACAATGTCCAGGGTTCATCCTTGGAGATCAGTCAGGAAAAAGGAGACGGAGCCAGGGGCTGGGCTGGAAACAAGACTGCAACATGGGTCCAGTGTTCACCCAGGAACTGGATGCTTCAAGCAGGGCTAGGTTCAAAGAAAGCAGGTCCCTAAGGATGCAGTTAAGTTTTGAAAACCTCCACTGTTGGAGCCCCCACAACCTCTGTAGGCTTCCACACTTGTGTTTGGCCACTCCGAGTAAAGTCTATTTTTAGTTCTGTCTGTTCAGGCTTTCCCTTTCTGCAGCTTAGGCCCATTGCCTCTTGGCTGCAATTCAGCTGGAATAGCCAGTGTGTGAAAACACTACCTGGTGAAGCAAGGTGCTGTGGGAGGCTCAAGTAGATCAGAGAGGATGACATCTCCTCCCAGAGTCACCACTTAGTATGATACAAAACTTTTCCTGACTGAGCTTCCTGGCTTTTCACCAAGGTGTGGGATGCCAGAGCTCTTCCAGGAAAGGACTGAAAGAACTCACTGCCAAAAAAGAAAAATTTCCTATATTGCTGGAAGTTGCTGTGGAATATATTCAGGCTATAGAGAACTACTTGGACTAAACAGGATTGTGCAAGGCATATAGAGCACAGAACATTTCAGAAAAGGATCGGTGTGTAGGATTACATGAGGTATATCCAGCTTTAAAGTGGGAGAAGAAAAATAAAGCTGCTAGTGCAGGTAACTTGAATTTTCCAGCAATACTATGTTGACAGCCCAGATTTGGAAATTGAGCTTGGAAGTTGAGTATGCATATGAAAAGCCCTACACAACTTGTTCCTGGCTTTTAGTCTTCCTTGCTGTCTTTGGACAAAAGAATTAGGCCAACAGTAAAAATTCAAAGTAACTGCATGTAAGTACTGAGACCTATGACCTGATTTCCTACAGGATGGAGCAGCCATAATTCCAGACTATCCATGGAAAGCTTGCTCAGTCCTACTAATAACTTCTTAGCATCCTGAAGGAACTGGTCTTCAATGTTTACGAAATACTCTGAGATCCCTCGTTGTACCACTCGCTAGAGCTCTTGAATTTTGCTATGAGGAGGGTCCTAAAACTTCCAGGGAAAAGAGTCCAAAAGAATCTGAAAACTGTTTTTCTTTTTGCATGGTAGTTCATCAGATTCAGGGTGGATTTTTAGTGCTAATTCAGTGCTAAATTACTTTTAACATTTAGATGCCCTAAATCAGCACAAAAACCTATAGTTCTGCATCACTCTAACCACTTACCTGCCCACTGCCAGTCATACATGACTTTTCCCAGACCCTGCAATGACGCAAATGCAGCATCTTTTTCGTGTCATGGTCTTGAAAGGATCCACAAATGAAACTTTCCTCCTATCTCATCTTTGGGACATGATCTGTCACATTTTGAATTGAAAAATAAGGACTGCAAACTCCACCATGCGTGTGTGGTGGTTTGACCTTGGCTAAATGCCAGGTACCCACCAAGTCGCTCTATCACTTCCCCCCCCTTCCCCTTTTTTCTCAACAGGGCAAAGAGGGGAAAGAATATAAGATAGCCAACCCTTGTGGGTAAAACAAAAGCAGTTTTAATATAAGCAAAGCGAAGCAAAGGTCCGCACGCGGAAGCAAAAAAAAGAAAACAGATTTATTCTCTACTTCCCATGAAGAGGCGATGTCGGGCCTTCTCAGGAAGCAGGGCTCCAATACGCGTAGTGGTTGCCTCGGAGGACCAAGGGTGACCCCACCCCCTTCCTCCTTTTTCCCAGCTTTATACTGAGCAGACGTCATATGGTCTGGAATATCCCTTTGGTCAGTTCGGGTCAGCTGTCCTGGTTGTGTCCCCTCCCAAGATCTGGCCCACCCCGTCCCACTGGGGGGGGGAAATGTCGGAAAGAGCCTTGGTGCTGTGTAAGCACCACTCAGCAGTAGCCACACCACCAGTGTGCTATCAACACCCTGCCAGCTCCCAACATAAAACACAGCACCGTGAGGGCTGCTACAGGGGAAAACCAATTCCGGCTCAGCCAGACCCAGTACAGCGTGGCACATGTCTCCTCCCATTCCTGTGAGCCTATTGCCCCTGTGAAGCCTGTCCCGTGCTCTGGGATCCCAACATGTCAGATTTAGAGACAATAAACACTCTGAAATACAAGTGGGTAAAGCCTGGCACAGGGGATTTAAGCTTTTGCTCACTGCCCTCTGGGAAGCAACAGCTCAAGCATGAGGCAGAAGACAGTGGAGTAGAGCCCGGTGGAAGGTGACACAGCTACACTGACAATCTCTCACAAGCTATTCAAACTTTTGACTTGCTTTTGACTACTGAATCTGCCAAGCAGAAGAGTACGTACTGATGGGCTCACCATGGTGGGACCACAGCAGCCATCCTCAGAAGAGACCTTCCTATTTGAGAAGATGTCATCAAACTCCATTAAGGTGGGCCAGGAAGGAAAGGCCGGTGTGCTTTAGTAAGTGGCTGAGGCTCTGCATACTTAATATAGAGTATTTTGTATTTACAGACTGTCTAGCAACCTGTATCTCCTGCAACATACTGATGTCATCCGTAGGCACAGAACTTCAGTGTTCCCAGAAAAAACATTAGATTTATGAAGAGGAGTTACAGCAAAGCTCAGCTTGAAAACGCCAGTATCAAAAAGACAGTCTACCTCTCTTCCATGAGAAAGCGATAGGTCTTCTCATCTCCTTCCCCAAAAGGTGCTCACTGAAATACACTCACAGAAGGATGCCCTGCAAGAACACCCTGGTTGTAAAAGTAGCTGACCAACAAGCTCTGGGAGCTCAGGAGAATCTCTGTTAGCAGAAATAAATGGAAAGCTACTGTTTCAAAGAGGAATAATAAACACTGTGGAAATCACTTCTGCTAGGAGATGAAGAGTGTCCCTGTCTTTTCTGAGATGGAAAAAATTGACACTGTCTGATGAAGAAATGGAGACTACAGCCTCTCCTGGAGACCTGGGTGTGGTGGTTTAGCCCTGGGTTATTAAGCATTTGTAGGAACTCAGCCCATCCCTGTTTTTTAATTAGTTACAATTATTTCAAAAGCAAACACTTTATTTTGAATCAACTGGGATATTGTTTGGACTGCCCAAAGAGTCCGCTTCCCTATTCCACATTTTTATCATCATTTTAGATTAACTTCTTTGGTGACTTCCTGCCACCTCAAAGCTTCCAGCTTTGTCAAAGGAAATATAAACAGACTAAAGCATAAATCTGTTAAACTCTAATTTCAATACAGTGATCTAAATCTGTATTTTTAAATAATTTGAAACACCAAGCAGCGTTCCCAACATAGACCGTGTTCCTGCAGTGTTTCTCCTGGCAGTGGACACATCTCATGGAACATCGTCCTCCTTTAGACTTTTAGAACCTTTTTTTTGCATGCTTTGGGAGTTCCAGTGAACCCGGATAGCTTTTAGAGCTGCACTGATTAAAAACATTTAAAGAAAGACAGGAAAAGAAAACTGGAGTCCTCAAATGGAACCAAACAGTTTTACTGACTGTAAGGCTCATTCATTAAATACTAAAAACAGTGCTGTGAGTACAAGGAGTCCAAAATGCTTCACACAGGTGGGCGAGTCTCATGATGTGCTGTGAAGAGAGCTAATCTCTTGTTCTCCCTGCTGAGAAAACAGAGAGGCATTTGGAGCCAAATCCAGAGCATACTGCGGCACTGGTGCCAGGAGACATCTTAGATGAGTCAAGGCTCCCTTCTGGCTCTCTGAGCATGACCATGGAGTTATCAGGATTAGGTCTGGGTGGCTCTGGAGATGCCACATGTGGTGGCTTGTTCTTTCTACCCCATGCCTTTAGTTAAGATAACCAGGAGAGCATCCTGGTTAGAGAACTCCCTAACCTCTGAAAGTCCTCGAAATATGTCAGAAGACTGAACATCTCACCCACATCTTGGTGCAAGGACCCTGCTTCCCATCTTAGGGTGCTGCTTCTCCTAAATAACCTTGTGGCCTTTCTGTTGGGCTTTGCCACCCCATTAACAATAGGAGTAGACCCCCGGCACAGCATCACCCCAGACATGATCCAACCTAACACTCAGCCCAAGGGGACACAAAGACATTTCCAGAGGCTCACTAATGATGAAGGACAATGATGAGCTTGGAGGGACTGATGGAGGTCAGGGGTCTGGGTTGAGGTGGGGTTCTCAGTGCCTGCTGTGGTGGTGTAGGGTATTGGGGGGCTAGAGATGAGGAGGGGCTAAGGACCCCATACCAGGTGGAGGGAGGTTTAGGCCTCAGTGCATGCCTCCAGGGTGCCCTTGGAGTCTGCCCACTGCTCCAAGGCAAAAGCCCGAGAGGTGGCCTGGGGGCCACACCCCATGGCCACACCCCGTGGCATGTGGGGGTCCCTGTAGGGAGACCAGACTCCTGAGTATGGATGCAGGAGGAAGAAGGGAAGTGGTGGTAGGAAAGAGAGCTCAGGGACATCTGACCACCAAGGTTTTCCAGGTATGTGAAAAGGATGAAGACAACTCCCCGGGAAACGCTTCTCCACTGCCTCTTGTCCAGGAACCTCCACCCAAATTGGACTAGCAAGGAGAAAGGGCTGCAATGCAGGTACAGCCACTGTGGTGAGCTTTGTTTTTCGTTTGTGGTCCCTACCCTTCTTTCCCTGCATGCTCTTGCCACCTTAGTAGACAATGATGTGTCCTGAGGTCCAGGCAGTGAGGTACCTTCCTGGGTCTACCTGTATTAAGTGGGCTTGGTGTTCAGCTGGCTCTGGAGATTGACTTAAACAAGGGAGACTGATTCTGAAAAGGAATTTTCGCCCCCCTCCTTTTCTCCCTGCCCACAGCAGGGCAGTCTCCTGCGTGTTCAGGGCAGGATTGGCACTTTGCAAGGAAAGAGCAACTTGTGGAGGGCAAAAGGGGTGAAATATCAGAGGGATTCACAGATGTGTGGTTGTAACTGTATGATAGAAATTTAAAAGGGGGAAACTGCTTCTCTGGCTCTGCTGTCAGTGATGGAAAGATTATGGGGGTTGATGAGATAGAACAGATAATTGCACTCAGGGGAAAGGAGGATGAGAACACAGGAAAAGGAAGTGCATGAGAGCTTAGGGTGGTGTACTCATAGAATATCGCAAATTGGAAGGAGCCCGTAAGGATCAGTGTATCTCCCGTTTTAAGATGCAAAGAATAAGCCTCCTCTGTAGGGCCAAGGAGAGAGAAAGTGAAGGGAAAAACAGGGATAGCAAAGGCCAAGAGTGGATGGAGGGGGCCCTGCTTTCTCTTCCCTTCTCTGAAGCCTTTTTCTGTGCAGTTGGCTGAAAGTCAGGGAGGTCCCAGCTGTCCTGGCAGGCAGGTGGGCTGCTCTGACCCACAGTGTTGACAAGGCCTTGGGTCTCACCACGTCCTGTCCAGTACAGGTCCTGGGAGACACATGAGGCTGTCAGCAGAAGAGACAGTAACAAGGGCAGTTCCTGCAGTAAGTCATGAAAATGGTGTTGATACAGTGTGGTAGGTAGATGCTCCTGTTGTAGGCAGCAGCCCCAGACCCCAGAAGCAGCAGGTAGCATGCAGTGCTATCCCATCTCCTGTGCTCCCCATTCATGGAGAAATCCCCAGCAGCTCCATTTCATCTCCCAGGAACTTCAGGAGAAAGCCCGGAATGAAGGCATCTCTCTCTGCTTCTTCCCATACCAGGTCCCATCTGCTGCCCATCTGCTGACATCTGCATTTGGCAGCAGAACATCTCAGGGAAATCAACCTTTGGCTGAACCTGACACATCCACTGTTTAATTTTATAGTAAATATCCTCTGTATGGACTTCACTAAAATTCTTGTTAAAGTAGAAAATTATTAATGAAGCTGGGAAAGATGGGGATTTGTAGAGGAAATGCAGAGTGTGCAGGGAGCTCATCCACAGGGACTCAGTGATGGCAGAAGTGGAGGTGACAAGCTGGAGGTACATGCCTGACATGGTTCAATGGTCCATGTGGGGAACCATCTCCTTTGATGTGCTCCTCTGAAGCATTTCCCTTTGGTGCCTGTCAGTGGACAGACTGTGGAGGGGCTCTTCTGGGTGGGACCTGCCCAAGGTGGGCACAGAAGGCTTGGAAAAGGAGGAATCCAAGATCACTACGGAGGGGGCCAGCCAGGGGCACTGTCTGAGAGTCAAGGGGGTTTCTCAGGAAATTCCAGACTTTGATGGTCTTTACCTTAGCTAGCTGCATTTAGCCATAGGCTTTTCAGCAGACTGAGTGCATTTGAGAAATGTCTTCCTCCTAAATGGGACTATCTGAAATACAGGCAAAAGTCTACCTTGAAAAGGCATCAAAATAGATCTTAAGTCACACAGGTCTGTATAGGGCACATAATGGAAAATGATGCATGTTGTACTGCAGGAAAAGAATGGAATTAAGGTATGCAGCACAATCAGACGAGCTGGATTGCTCACTCTTCCGTTCCTGTTAGCACACACATTCTGCCCATCTGTTAACACCTTATTGTGCTGTCTCATTCCATTGCATCCTTTTCCAGCCCATGCTCCTTCTGCAGCGTAGAGGATATGTTGCCTTCAGAGAATATTAAATGCCTCTCCTAACCCTCATTTCTTTTAAAGTCAAAGGGACTGCACTATTCAAACCAGCACTGATGAAGAGTCCTCCTTTCATCAGAGAGCCTTTGCAAACTGTCTCATCCACCCCAACTTGGGCACTAGATGCCACATGGGTAGGTGTCTCGGCAAGCCTTTTTTAGTCTTGCACTGACTACCTTTCACTTTTAGTCTTGCACTGAGGACATTGTACTGAGGCCCATTTATATGCAGAACTATCGAGGAGGTAAATGGTCGTTGCAGCCTCATCTCTGAGAGCAGTTATGCAGCTCACAGAGCTTCAACTCTGCCCCACAGAGGGTTAAAAACGCAAAGTGTGCATGAAAAATCTTGTTACTCCAATTCAGGACTTCTGAGTCCTGCCAAACTGAATTACACTGTTCTCCTTCTCTTCTTCTCAAAGCCCACCCCCCTTGGCTCCAAGTAGGACCCGCCTCTGGCCAAGGCCAAGCCAGTTAGTGACTGTGGCTGCGCCTCTGTGATAACACGTTTAAGAAGGGGAACCTGGGAGGAGGAGTTGGAGTTGTGAGGGAAATACCTCTGCAAACACCGAGGTCAGTGGAAGAAAGGAGAAGGAGGAGGATGGGGAGGTGTGCCAGGGCAGAGACCCCCTCAGCCCGTGGGCAGAGGGCAGGCTGTGCCCACAGCCCGTGGTGGTCAGTGGTGCAGCAGGTGCCCTCCTGCAGCCCGTGGGGGACCCCACGTCAGAGCAGGGGCTGTGACTGAAGAAGGTCGAGGCTCTGAGGTCAGCCGGCGCTGCAGCAGTCTGTCACTGGGGGGAGTGGAGCCCGTGGCAGGGACCCACGGTGGAGCAATTTGTGAATAGCTGCAGTCCTGTGGGAAGGACCCATGTTGGAGTTCGTGGAGGACTGTCTGCTGTGGGAGGGAGCCCACGCTGGAGCAGGGGAAGAGTGTGAGGACTCCTCCCTGAGGAGGAAGGAGCGGCAGAAACAAGGGGTGATGAAATGACCACAACCCCCATCCCCTGCCCCCTGCACCGCTGGCAGGGAGGAGGGAGAGAAATTGGGAGCAAAGCTGGGCCCAAGAAGAAGGGAGGGGTGGGGGAAAAGTGTTTTTAAAATGTGATTGTATTTTCTCACTGTCCTACTCTGTTTGATTGGTGAATTAGTGGTGGTGGTGTTTAAATTGATGTTCTTTTTCTTCTCCGATTGAGTCTGTCTTTTCCCATGACCACAATGGGTGGCTCATCCCTCTCTGTCCTTGTCTCAGTCCCGCAGCCTTTTGTTTCATTTTCTCCTTCCCATCCCTGAGGGGGAAGGAGTGACGAGTGGCTGCGTGGTGCTCAGTAGCCCTCTGGGCTTAAACCACAGCAACACTGAAGCCCTGAGCTTCAAGGGAGCTCTCCCTTGTCCCAGCACTCATCTCTGCTATCCCCATATCCCCTGTGTATAAGTATTGTCCCTCCCAATCCATGAAAAACAAGTGTCCCAGAGCATGGTCCCAGCAGTAGGCACCCGCTTTCCTCCATGAGCATCCAGTCCGTGGCCAGAAGGGAGGAGGCTCTAGGGAGGACAACCACCCTACTCCCCATGTCCCAGTTCAGGCAAGCCCTTCAGCTTACACTTTGGTTTTGCTGGTTTTCAGAGTCTTGGCAGTTGTGTGGTAAGGTAAAACAAGACTAACCTGGAGATTAACCTGGGGAAGCTGGATGCAGAGGTGCTGTTGAACCCTGTTTCTTCCTGCTGTGAAGTCACTTCTCTCCATTTCAGAGAGGATTTAAAGGCCAAAATTAAAACCACCAGCAACTCAGTGTGGGAAGCTTGCAACCTGATTGTGTAGTGCCATGTCATCATTAAAAAGTGTGAAGTTTTAGTGGCATCTGGTTGGGCTGGGGGAAACTCAGTGTACTGTTACTGTTTTATAAATAGTGATAAAACTGTGTCTTGCCATATAAATCTCTCTTCTAATATCTTTAAATACTTCACAATAATTAATGAAATGCAGAGGGGAAAAATTAAATATATGCTCTATTATGTTTCTAAAGAAGGTCCGAAAGAATTAGAAAAATCAATACTTTTTTCATTACAAATTCTGGCCCTGTGCATGCAGCTTTTCTTGGAAAACACTAAGATCAATTGGAGAGCTGTTTAGACTGTAATAATAGAGATTTCATGCAAATGAATCACAAAACCACCCTCTCCAGATATTTTAAAATATAATGAATTGTATCTTGTTTTCAAATAAGGAAAATTTTCCCAAGTTTTGTGCTATTACTGCTTCCACATTGCTGCTTGTATCCACTGGTGTTGAAAAATCTGTATCTAATTTTGTACATCCTGCGATTTCCCTGAGCAATCAGAGAGACCAAAGTAAACAACAGATACTTTGCAACGATAACCAAAAGGGCACATTTTAAGTCTTCCTTTCTTAAGGCACTGTGGTTACTGCCCAGAGATCTTGCTTGGTCCATTTGAGTGTGATTTAAAGGGAACTGCAGCACCTAAATCTAGGAAAACCATGAAGAAATTCTCTGTGCGCTGGTGACATCTGAGAGTGGAGAGAGTTACCACGGAGCGAGCGCCCTGTTCAAGCCCAGAGATTCCTGGGGGAAGAACCAATGGGCCTAAACACACGTCTTGTCAGACCAGCTGTATTCAGTCCTGGTTTTATTGTTCGGGTGAGTGATGTAAAGTGTCTGTGTTTCAACATGTCAGACTCAATATTTTGATAGGTCTTGAAATGCTCTGTGGTGGCAGAGATGACACAACAGCCTCGTGGTGCTGCTCTGTGCCCCCCCAGCCCGCACAGCCGAGCTGTCCCAGCACAGCCCCACCACGGCACAGCTATCTCTGGGGGTCACACAGCGATAAGCTTGGTTGTGGCATTTGTCCTCTCCAGCACCAACAGCAGGACCAGGTTAGAAGAGATGTCCCCTTCTTGCCCAGTTCATGGCCGTGAAGTTGAGACAGGCTGTTGGTGTTGGAGAGCTGGGGGGGATCACACTTCATCTCAGGCAGCAAGAGGTGAGGTGCGGCCCCAGGGTGGAGAAAGGGCGGTACAAGACAGACTGCAGCAAGGGGGAAACCCTCCTGCAATGCCCTGACCCTCACCGTTCCCTCACCTCACCACTGTCCCTGCCAGAGCCTCTGTGAAGCCCTGGCCAGACTCAGCATGCCACGGGGTCAGTGTGGGCAACTGTCTGCAGCTACTCTTGCACAACTCCAGTGCTTGTGCTCAGTCCCCTTGATCTCCAGAGACCTACAGGGAGTTGTGCCCTGTCGTACCCCTGTCTACTGCCCCCAGCCCAGATCCTGCACTTCTTAACCTTTGTCCTCAGACTTATTTTTTTATCCAATTTCCATCCCAGACTACCATCACTTGGCCACCCTACTCCTGTGTTCCCATCTTTTCCTTTCTCTGGCAGGTTCCTTTGGGGTTTTTTTCTATCAAAGGTGCCAACGCAGTCACTGCACATCAGAAACACTCTGAATTTCCTTTAGCTGCCTGCCTAGGGGCTGCATGAGCTGCGAGTCGCAGGCTGACCCGTCGTGTAGCTCCAGTGACCCACCCACCATGACTGTGTGACTGATTCTGCACAAAGACTGTCCTTTGGTCACCAAACAGCCCTTCAGAGGTACCTGCTAGAAATGAACCATGTGTACCATGAGAGCATCCCTTGACATTTGCTGCTGTGCAGGCACCCACCATAACCTCCCTGCAGGTAGCTCAGGTCTTCCTTCCCCTGTTGTTTTCTCTGCAGACCCGTGGGGCTGAATAGAGCTGGTGCAGCCATAACATCTGGCATGGCCAGAACTGCAACAACAGGGCTGTACACTGCATCTGTCTTCTGCTGATGGCATCTCCAGAGCTCAGCCACGAACGTGTCCATTGCATCTCCAGCCACCTCCTTCGTGACTGGAGTCCAGGGCTTGACCTTGCAGAGAGAGGGGGCTGGTGCAGCAGTGTCCTGCCACCTCCTGGGTGCTAGGGACATGAATAATATGCCCAAGTATTTTCTGTAACGTGCAGCCAGGTCAGCATGTGGTAGGAGCCAAGCAAACCCCTGCTTGCAGGACCCTTAGCACATTAACCAGGTTCTTCCTTCTGCTCCAGTTCTGCTCCTCACTACCAGACAACAACACACGTTCATATCTCAGCACATGGTCCTAGTCTCTGGCTCTAGCAGTCCCATCCCATATACAGGGCTGATGGTTTAGGTATCTTTCCCAGTTTGCAATGCAGTATTTTTTTTGACAGAAGAGTTTCTTATGGTTTGGTGTTTTGTTTTTTTTTTCCCCAGGGTCCTAACCACTGCTATGGAGATTGTCTGGAAGTGTGAAAGGGCAGGCAGTGGGGGTGCATCACCCAATGGTCTTTAAGAAAATTGCATCTGAAAGCTGCATGACAACCTCCAGCCAAAGCCAGCTCAAGGCTTTCTCATCAGTCCGGGCAGAATCCACTTTTGTGGGTGTGGGAGAGTTGTATGGAAAGACAAGGGTGAGCAGCGGTCACACCCGGGCTCCTGATTCAAGCGAACCACGGCAGGGGAAGGAGGACTGTGAGAGAGCAGGGGGATATCTGCATGGGCTCAAGGAGGGGCTTTGTCTTCCACTCAGCAAGCACAGCCCCCCACCCCGGTTCAACGTGCTGCTCACACCCCCAGTGCCACCCCAGCTTCTGGGGGTGATGAACAACAGGACCGCAAGGATCAAAGAACTTGTCCTACAACTGTGATCTCAGAATATTAGTAACCTGATCAATCTAAGGTGAGAGAAATTATACCAGTCTACTGCTTATAATTAAAGATTAACAGACTGTGCAGTGAATTACTGCTTAGCAGAGTAGAGCAATTATCATCTATCAGACTTTTTTGCACGGTGCCTGTCATGTTTTGAAGGCCTAACGCTGTACTTTAAATGAATAAATTGCCCACCCTGGAACAAGGCTTCTAGGGTAAGTAAATGCTTTGCTATTTAACTTTTCTGTGCCTCTGTATTAAATTGTTCTGCACTTAAACAGCCAGTGTGAAAGTGTGGGGAAGCAATGCCCACCAGCTGAAGGACTCTGTTGGGTTGGCACAAGTTAAGTGTACGTCAGGACTAGGACAGTATGGGGACGATAAAGGTCTAAGGATGGTTCAAGTCCTGATGTAACCAGGGAGCTGTGTGATTTGCTGCAGTGGTGTGTGTGCCACAGTCGGCAGCTTTAGTGAGCTGGTGCACAGCGATGCCACCGCTGAGGCTGGGGGTGGCATGGCCACGCAGAGAGGAGCAGCAGACCTCAAGGACAATTCAGCTTGACACCCAGGAGCTCTACATGTAACACAGAGTGATGTCAAACCCTGACCCACCATGCTCCTGAGTATTCCCTATCTACAGAGCAATTTCACTTGGATCACAGACCGCTCCCCACTACTGCAAAATAGCCCCCGACAGTCACAGTGTTGGACAGAAGGTCGATTGTCCCTTTAACCAGTAGCTATCTTCCAAACAGCCAAGCACCAGAGATAAGTCTCTAATCCCAAATTCCCTGTTATCCCTCTTCACCTTAGCACTTCCCTCCACGTCTAGTTCACAGGCACTAGTCATTTCATACTCACATGATCGAAGGAGACTAATTTTGCTGTACCAAAACCCAAGGAAAAACCGGAGGATGTTCCCAGACATCTGCTCAGTTTCCAGGAGAAATCCCAGAAGCAGAGACCTGTACATGAGGAGCAGGAGCAACCAACACTGGTCCTCACGTGGGATTTCATCCCACATTAGCAGCCACAAGAGTAACAGAAGCAAGAAAGCTTGAGTGCAACCTCACTTAGGAACGACTGCAGTGAGATTAACACCATTAATTACTGTAGTTAGTGTTACCAAGAGAACAAGGATAAACACAGCGTCATGACCACCACAGCCTTGCAGGGCACCATGCTCGTTGGCTGCAGCTGGCCAGCACAGCTCTGCAGAGGACAGGGCTGATGGGTGCCTGGAGGGTGGTGGGTGCCACTGCTGGGTGCTGGGTGCTGCCTCCTTCTGGGTCTGGCAGTGCTGGTCAGGGAGTCAGTGTGGGTCAGCCATTTGAGTTTCCTTTTTAGCTGGTTTTCAGGAGAAAATATGTGTGATTTAAATACACTTAAGCTGCCCGCGAGTTCAACCCAAACCTGCCAGCACTGCACCTGAGCTGAGCTGCGTTACTAAAGCAGGGAGAACAGCACCCACCCAGGGCACTTCTCCCAGGCACATGCACCAGCTTCATCCCGTTCCCTGTCCCCTCTGCCTCCGAGACCCGACCCTCTGGGTGTGCCTCAGGCACCAGCTGTCTAAATATTTATTGTTGTGCTGCTCTTTTCTGTGTTGCCTCACTTTGCCTGTATTTGCCAGTCAGTGAAAGAAGTGCTCTGCGGTTTGCTGCGTTGCCCCAGTGAGTTATCAAATGATCCTGGCTGCAGCCTGCTCTAGGAGCTGTGACCCTCCACCCACATCTGCTGCCCACACTTGGATCTCCCTGCTCCTTACAGCCAGCACATGCCCCCTTCATGGACTAGACTGTCAGAGGCAGTCACCTTTTCTCTTTTTTCACCAGGGTTTCTTGTTTATATATCTGCTGTCTTTACTACTCAAACCATGGTTGCCCTCCACAGCCCAGCCGTTAGCCCCGGTCCCCATGGACCCCCCCAGGAGAAGCACAGCCAGTGTGCCTGTGTTAGGCAGCCCAGCACAGCCCAGTGTTCCTGGGCAGAGTCTACTCTGGCCTTTTTGGGATGCTGACTCAGGAGGAGGTGGGCACATTCCTGGAAGCACCTCTTTCTCTCCCACGGATGCACACATGTACCTCACCCCAGGGATTTTTTCATTTCACCATCTCCCAGACACACTGTTTTGTATTCTCATGGTGGTTACAGCTGCCTTGGTCACAGAGTTCTCTGGGGATAAAGAGGAGTGAAACACAATAATTTCTACCCTAAACAAGAGATAGGTCCTTGGACCCCAGTGCTCACATATCATCACCTAAGTAGGAGTGGTTCAGCACTTGGTGCCTGGTCTTCTCCGCACCAGTGTCCTCTGCCTCATCCACAAACCCTTGGGCCATGCAACCTCCACTAACCTTTTCCCCTGCCAATCCGCAGACTGTAACCTGGAGCACGTGGGGACCGAGCGGTTGGTCTGTGCTTTCCAGGCTTAGATTTAACTTGGGGACACCAAGACCAGTATTTTGTGAGGCCAACCCTGGGGCAAGCCCACCAAGAGATCAGCACTCTGTGGGACTCGAAGATCTCAGCCCAGCCTGAGGAGCGAAGGGGATTAGGATGTAAGCACTGGAAGTGGAGCATTGCCCTTTACACTTCAGCCAGGTTTACTTTGAACAAACTAAGACAGAGCTAACCCATTCAGGTCTTCACTGAGCTCTTTTCATCACCTCTCCACCACCTCTCCTTCATCGCCTCTCCAAGATCACTATTTTCCATCATAAATACTGCATTCAGGCCCCAAAGTGGAAGCGTCTGTTCCTATTTCAGAAATGGTCAGACACTAGACAGCACCTGAGGCAAGTGAACTTCACAACACGAAATTACTCAAGTGGAAAACCCGAGTGACCTTCCTTAGCAGCCAAACTGCTGAATGTTTTATTTGTTTCTGAGGCCTAAGGTTCCCTCTAGGGGTGCCTTGAGTACTGGAAGCACCATTGCCTGCCTGGAACAGGCAACCTTCTTATTCCCAGATACACTCGAGCATCATCAGAGGCAAGGCTTTCCCAGACAAACAGACCCAAGAAATTAGGGACAGGATGAGAAAGACAAGGGACCTCATCCTTAGGAACAAATCCTTCCTTAATTAGTCATATGAGTCCAAAGACCTTACTGTAACAAAACACTCTTCACAGGACTCGTGTCCACAGTTGTAATTCTGTATTTGCCTTGCTCCCTTCTCTCAGGATGTAAAACTCCACCACCTTACGGTTGCTGTCGCTGTTGTAAAGGCTGATCTCCACCCTCACACCTCCAACCAGGTCTTCCTTGTTTCTGAGTAACAGACCCAGCAGTGAACCTCCTGGTTCACTGATTATCAGCACAAAGAGGTTGTCTCCAACATGCTCCAGAAGTCTCCTGGATTTCTTGCACCGAGCTCCATTGCCCTTCTGCCCCATTGGGGTGGTTGAGGCTCCTGATGAGCACCAGGACCTGCGATCACAAGGCTTTTTCCAGGAAGATAACAGGTACCATCTCTACTAAAAAGCATTCTATGACTTCCAAAGAGATCTCTAGTTTGTCCAGGTAAGCACAAATTCTAATCTTGTCTTTACAGTTTCTCCTAACAATGTCTTTTTCAAATTTCTGCCTGCTTCATATTCCATCTTCCACAATGGCATTGGTTATTCATGGGAGTGGATGGAGGATAAATCCATCCAGGTCCCCAGCTTTCCATCCATCCTTCTCCTTTGACACTGAGTGGCCACCCTCAGAGTACACCTTTCCCACCAAGAGCCCAGCCAAGCACTGTAACGAGATGAAGCAACTGACCCTGCTGGTGCAGGGACGTGGGATGGCTGAGCTGATCAAACCATGTGCTGCTAGTTAGCCTCCCTCCTCCTGGTTGCTCATTGCCAAGGTGCAGCTCTTCGACCATCCTCCCTTTCATCCCAACACCTCCTTTGGAAGCTTGCAAGGCCCTGGGGTGCAAACCTTTGAGCGTGGACATGTAATGGGGAGCAGAGTTGTTGGTCTGCTGAGCTGGCTGGCACTGCCCCGTTTTGCACAAGCCCTCCACAAAGTGATGCTCTGCACTGCATTACCCTGCGTGTGATAGTTCCAGGTCAACAGTGAAAATGGTGGATGCATGAGGAAACCCCATATAAACCCAAAGCAACACAGATATATTTACTAGATATGTCATGGCGCTTTCTAATAGGAGTATTATTACCTTCATCAATAATTTAACTCAATGATTGTTGCCTCATAAGAAATGAAGACACTATGTGGGCTTGGCTGAAAAATTATGGATGCTCTTAATACAGAAAGAAATTAACAGTGATTATTTACAGGGGAAAAAAAGGCATGAAAATACCAGTATCTCTAAGAAATCCCCGTAAAACAATAGCACCTGCATAACACAGAGAGGAAGAGGGTTGGAGGATATGTCAGATGTGAAAGCAATCAGGAACTAGTGCATAACACAAACCTTTTAAAAATTAACTTCCATGCTGCCTGTACGTTGCATTATTTAACACAGTGTTGTTACAATACACTTTGAGTTATCCAAGTTGTCAGTTTTGGCTTTACAGATGTCTGGGACAGAGAAACATTTTGGAAAACGTCCACTTAAAACTGCTGTTTGAGAGACTGAGACATGGGAGTTGGGGTGTCCTCCAGGTAAGAAGTAGGTTCATCATCTCTGAAGTCTGGCAATAACAAGCCTTGGGTACCACTTGCAGAAGTGAGTCTGGTACTGCAGGATGTGTTCAGGAATGGTCTTGGGCTGGTGTACCGCGAGCAGGAAACAGCCTGAGAACACCTCTCATACACTTACACCAAGTGATCTCTCAGCTGCCCGAGGAGCTTCACTAGCCCGGGTTAGCTGAGCCCTCCATCCTCCTTCTCTCCCAGCCCGCTGAGGCCACGTCTCACCCAAGGGGGCAGCTCACGGAATCACAGCAGTGCTGGAGTGGGAACCCCTGCAGGTCTCCAGTCCACCCTCCTGTGTGGAGCAGGACCATCCCCAAAACCAGATCAGCTTGGCTATGGCTTTGTCTAGCCAGCTCTTGAGGGACAATGGAGGTGCTTGCAAGGCACAGTGTTCTTGCAGAATGACATGTGGGTCATCCTCTGCCGCTCGGGTGGCCAGTGTTGTGCGTGTAGCATTTGGTGATGCTTCCCTGACAAACCCTTCCCCTCTACAGTTCATCTGTGGCTCAGGGGCTCCTGAGCTGGAGCCGTTGCCTTTGTAACAGTACTGCTGGAGAGGGTGTTCTTCTCAGACCAGTTTCTGAGAACATGTAAGCTCTTAGCCTCCATACTATCCCACATAACCATGTCTACGTGCTTCACCGTGTGCCAAGACGAGAAGGACTAGTTCTGGTTTGGTTTGCATCCCCTAATGTCTTCTGATCTCCCCATCTTATTCTGAAAGAGGTAACGGGAGATCTGAGCCCTCCAATCTACCTGGGACAACCCTTAACACACTTCTCCAGCCTCTTCCTTGCAGTTTGAGCTGTCCTTACCTATTCAGCCACTTCTCTTACACAGGTTATTCCATAACTTCTGTTATCTTTGCTGCTCTTTTCTGAACTCCTCCCTGGGCTAGTTTGCCTTCTCGAAACAGATGGGTGAGCTGCATCCCTTTGCAGGCAGGCTAGGGATTTACACAGCATTGCAAACGTGTGTCTTGTGCTCTTTTAAAGTGCTTTTCTAATAGTTTCTAACATTTGTCTCTAATTCAGAACCCACTGCTATCTAGGTAAAATCAGGATCACTTTTTTCACACTGATGGCTTCTCACTTCCAGTAACTTTCCTAGCCTTGCTGAGCAGCCATCATGGCCTTCATAAAAAACGATATAAGCCTCCACTATGTTATCTTCAAACAGGCTTCACACCTTCTGCAAGTATTTTACCCTTTGGTTTGTTCTTTTATTACATTTTTAACAAGATTTTTCATTTTGATTTTTCATCAGACACCACTGCAGATGACTTTGTTATTTTACTGCCCCTGCACAAATATCGTATGAAAGACAGGCAAATCAAATCCTGTGCACTAACCAGGCCGTGTCAAAAGTCACATCTCCTCTTGTGGGTTCCCCATTCTCTGTTCCACAAAGCAGCTGGGCATGGTATCCCTACATTTAGCCTCAGCATCACACCCAGTCTCTGCTGGGGTAACTGAAGTCTCCCTTGCTACCCCTTCTTCTGCTTTCAGCCTTTCCAGTGTCCCTCTATCCTGAGCCAGTTCTAACACTCTTCCTTTAGCTTTCAGGCCCGTAACTTCATTTCAGAAGGGTCCTGTGTTATTTGTTGAGCCACTTATTTAACTAATGTGACTTCAACGTTTCCTTAACACATGGCACAACTCCTACACTGACACTGGAGATCTCTGTATATACTACACATCCCGGCATCAGAGTGACTTTCTCACACCAGGTGTTTGATGTAATGTACTTTTTAGTGTCCTCATTTAAAACTAGGCTTTCAGCTCTTTCCTTCTGGCATCTGCAAGGAAGAATGAGCCACTTGCAGGGCTACCAGGCATTAAATATGAAGCATCACAGCTCCTGTAACTCAGGATTCTACCTAAGAGCCTCACCTGACTGCCTGCAGCCCGCTGGCTGTCACAGAGGCACCTGCTCCTAAATCAATTACGTTTTATAAAATCCCAACAGCTGCCTTTGAACTACAACCACATAAGCTCTGTCCTCAGCCTTCTGATCCCTCACACTTATCTCTGCCCAAAGCAGACCTAGCAATTTCTGCAGCATAAGCAGCAGGAGATTTCCTCTCTGCAACCATCCTTTCATTCCTCCGGTGCAGGAAATCACAGCTAATGCTACTCCATCAGTGCCTTTATCTCCCAACACCTGCCAGCTTTCTATTGCAACAATTAGCAAGAGTCAGCACAGCAACATCAAATACACAGGGGCGAGTCACAAGCACCTGCTTGGGATGAGCATTGGCAGTTTAAATGCCTTGGTAATAGATGATAAAAGCTCTCCCGATGCCCACCAAGACTGGCATAAAACAAGTGAATAATGGACCGTGTGCCATGCAGGGGGCATGGGCCACCAAGTCAGCCCCATCTCCGTGTTTGTGCTAACGGCCCTGCAACAGCACGCTTGTGAGAGGGGCACTGAAGGGCTGCATATGCATTATTCCCTCCCATCCCACTCACGCCATCCTGGCCCTTCCTTGTGTCCTTATCCTGCTTGTACTTCAGTCTGGGTCTAAGTGCAACTGCCAGGTAAGTCTGTCTCTCATGAGGAAGCCTCTTTCTCTGGATGCAGCAGAAACCTGTGCTATGTTGATGCCTGGCTTTGGAGCACCTCACAGCCCAGCCCACTGCTGGAAAGTCTCCTCAGGGGGAGCTCGGTCACTATCCTCCCATCACAGCCCTGTGTGCACCAGCGGTGAGACTTCCCACATCCTCGTTGGAATCACCAAGTAGCAGAGCACAGGGCTCTCCACACCCAACCATAACTAACCAGCCCATGGGGACAGTTCTCTGCAGAGAGTCCCCCGTCCCTATCCTGGCAAGAGATAGACTCTTGCTCAAAGCAGAAAGCCAGCCTGGAGTCCTCTGAACACAACGGCCAGAGCAATGACTGAGGATAAGCAACAAGCTGCGCCTGGTTACAGGACTAGCAGAGGTGACAGGAACACCTGAGTTGCCCAAGGTCATAGCAAAGGTCTCCTTTGCCCGAGAGCGCCTGGCGGCTGCTCCCACTGCACACTGCACCTACAGGACAGGGAATGATTTCTTCATGTTTTATATGCAGCTGATTCTGCTGATTCGTCCTTTCCCAGCCCTTTTCTTTGGCTTGCCAGCATTAATCTCATGAGTAGCATGTGGCAGTACCTGGCCGCATGGGAAGGGCTTCCTTAGCCTTTCTGTGCAAACCAGGTGCCTCACTCGCCGAGGTCCCAACGTGCTCCCATTGCAGATACTGCTCAGGCAGAGCCTTCCTTATGCTGCTGCTGATTTAGCAACATCCACCACACAAACCTTCCTGTGAGCTCCTCAGGAGATCTGAGGGTCTCTGTAAACATTAGAAACAGACAGACGTGCCTGTAAAAAGATGGCTCTAGCAGGAACCTCGTGGGCAATTGTGTTTTATAATCGTTCTCAGAAGTGACTCTTCAGAAGGCGTCACATCCCAGACCGAGTATGGTGCAAAATCTCCCCACGAAGGGACCATCCTTTACTCTCACTCATCACATTTGCATTTGTCCTACTTCTATTCCTGTAGACCTTAAAATCAGCAAATTCCTCCTCTCTGATATGAAGTCTCCTCTGTACCACTCTCCCCAGGATGCTACACCACATCATTTTTATCCAAATATGTCAGGACTACACAGAAGATATTTTAAAAGGCTACCATGCGTCAGGATCTTCTCCCATAACACGCTTCTGTTCTGATTTCATTTCACCCCAAACCACCTGGACGGAGCCAACAGAAGAGACAAAATATGAACATGAACAATGCCTGTATTTTATTTTACAGCTTCACTGTACAATAAAAAAAGAGAGATTAAAAAAATTATACTGAAAAGCAAAAATTCAGGCTGTCGTGCCTGCACTGAACACTGACAGGCTGGTGCTGCCTACAGCTGGCAGCACAGTCCAGCCATCTGCAGCCAGGCTGTGGTCTGTCTCACCACAGGTCTTTACTTACCATGAAACTTCAGAAATGAGTAACCAGAGCAAAAAGCTGCAGCCAGTTGATCTTTGTTACGCTGAAGACCACAACCTTCCCACACAGGAACAGGCGGGTGTAACGACTGCTACAAGCTGGGAGGCTCTTGCAGGAAGCGTCACATATCCTGACAGCCACCAAGAGCTTCCAGGGCTGGTTGTGTCTTGTCTCCTCCAGGAACAAGCCCTCCAGGGCTGCGGTGGGACAGGGCTTGTGCCTTTCCCAGGACAGGGCCTCCAGCCACCAGTGCAAGGCAATACTGCGTCGCTTTGTGCAGGCTGCCCACAGCAGCCACATCCATGGCAGCAGGATGCCCGGCTCTGCAGACAGCAGCGTTTTATCCATACACATCTCCTAGGGAGTTTCCAAAGTCACTCCCCTCCCTAGAAGCAATCACTGAAGATTTTCAACGAGCCAAGATTGATGGATTTATTTAGCCCTACTGTCTTAGGTGAATGATATTTGTCACAGTTGGACAACATTTACAAGAAGTGCTGGCTGCAGCAGTCCTGAACAGTTTTTACAGGGATGACAAGCTGTGAGTCCAACCTGCTTTATTCATCCTCTCCTCACAGGAGTGTTTGGTGGCCTGGGGAAGCAGCACCAACCCCAGCTGCTGCCGGCTGACGCCATACCTGAGCCAGTCCCTGAGCCATGGCACCACCAAGACACATAATTTCACACAAACCTCCCCAAGCAGGAATGTGGCTTCTTCCAAGCCTGTAACCAAAAGGCCAAAGGACAGCACAGGGACAAGCTCCTCTGCCCCAGAGAGCCCAGAGAGTGGAAGCAGAGTTCCTCTGCTCCCACACTGGGGAGACGCTGAAGCCACGCTTCAGTAAAACAGCATCTCTGAAAGGACACACAGACCCTGCATTAACCTCTTCTCCTGTTCAGAGGTTTCTGAATGTGCCAAGGCAGTCAGATCCCGTAAGAAAAATCTCCCCACTTGGTCCTCTTTGGCAGCTCTCAGCCCTGCCGGAGGACACGCAGTCGTGTCCTGCCACCAGCCACACAGTGGTTTTGTGTGTGTACAGGTCACAGCATCTTCACTGCATGTATCTCCTTGGAAACAGCATCTTCACCGCATGCATTATCCTCCAGGCAATTCTCTCCTGCCAGGAGCCTGATGCTCAGGAGGCATCAGCCGTCCGAGAGCAATTTCTGCAGCCCAGTCCCCAGCCTCAAGCCCTCCTGGAACCACATTTGTGCAACTGGATGAACATCCACAATGAGAAGGGGAAGAGAGCACCCCAAAAGCCAGCATCTGGAAACAGCTGGCCTCTGCCTGGTCTTTGAGGAAGGCTGGTCTGGCGGGGTCTTCACAGGCTGCATTTGGACCAGCATCCATAGGGAGATCACCCCTGTCTTAAGCAATGGCATAATATGTCCAGTGCTTCTACAAATATAAGGACATCCAGACAATCCATCCAGCCCACCAAGTCATGAAAAACTACACCATAGTTCAAATGGGAGCATATTCGGAGAGGGGGCCCTTGCCTGCAGGGCCTGACTTGGCCAGTTCTCCAGGCACAGCCACTGGGCTGGGCTTTGCCTGGAACAGGAGATTTTCTGGGTTTAGCATGTGCACATCATATCTAAATATGGATATAATACACTTATTTCTACACAGGCAGATCACACAGCAGCCATAGTGACTTTGTGACCCTCCACTCTCCCTGCTGTGACCAGGGCCCATAGCTCCCACCCTCCAGGAAAACACTTTTTTTTGCTAATAAGCAATAAAGAAAGAGGAATACCAGAGCACTAGCCCCAGCACGGATTCACTCCTGGGCTGTTGTGGATCTCTCCAGCACTACACTCGAGGGGGCCCAGCTGTGAGCCCCGCATGAGGGGCCAGGGAGCACCTCCCTGCACCAAAACCCCACGTGGCACCGGGCACAGGCCCACAGGATGCATGAAAATTATTCCCAGTTACACAAGGAAGATGAGGGCAATTGCATATTTAAATCATGAACCCCCAGGTATTTCAATGCACTCGAAGTGCCTCAGGATTCCTAATCTGAGACACTTTCTGCCCCACAGGACGCAGCTCCTATTTGCAAGGGGGTGCAAGGAGCCAGGGAAACCCCAGACTGGAGAGGGGAAGCAAAAGGCAGGCAGAGCCGCAGAGTCCAGCTGAGGCAGCCAGGGCACAGAAATTACAGGTTTTCACAGAATTTCAGTGTGAAGACCTTCTCCCTTGAAGGCACTGCAAGTTTTGGTGTAGGAGGAAGCTGGGCAGAAGTTAAATGTGGGAGGCAATTACGGCAGCTGTGCCAGACAGATAATAAGACAGATCATCACAGCAGACAATACTCAGGTAGAGGAGCTGTCACGGAGATGCAGATGGTTTCACAAAGGGGATAATGGGAGATCACTGAAGTTCAGGACCAGGAGGCGTGCTCTGGTTTCTCACCGGGACTGGCAGACCACCACCCACACACGCAGAAGCACCCATGCCCACAGCCACCTCTCTGCACACGCAGTTATCCTGCTGACAGCATTCAGATGTCACCAGTGATCAGCTTCCAGTTAACCACGGAGGTTACTCCAACAATGAACTTTGTACACTGGGTGCGATAAAGAACAATTAACCCATCCAGTATGTAGCTAACTTGAAGGTATTTAGGAATTACAGGAAGGAGGATACAGCACTGGACCCAAGCAGGTCCACAGAAGGGAAGGTACTTCATGCTGCGATGGGATTACTGTGTTCAGTTTTGGGCCCCTCACTCCAAAAAGGCCATTGAATGACTCGAGCGTGTCCAGAGAAGGGCAACGGAGCTGGTGCAGGGTCTGGAGCACAGGTCTGATGGGGAGCGGCTGAGGGAACTGGGGGGGTTTAGTCTGGAGAAGAGGAGGCTGAGGGGAGACCTCATGGCCCTCTCCAACTCCCTGAAAGGAGGGTGCAGAGAGGGGGGATGAGTCTCTTGAGCCGAGGAACCAGCGCCAGGACAAGAGGGAATGGCCTCAAGCTGCGCCAGGGCAGGGTCAGACTGGCTCTTAGGAAGGATTTCTTTGCAGAAGGGGTTGTTGGGCGTTGGAATGGGCTGCCCAGGGCAGGGGGGGAGTCCCCATCCCTGGAGGGGTTGAAGAGTCGGGTGGACATAGCACTGAGGGATCTGGTGGAGCTGGGATCTGTCAGTGCTGGGTTAACGGTTGGACTGGATGATCTTCAAGGTCCTTTCCAACCTCGATGATTCTGTGATTCTGTGACTCCATGCACCTCCACAACGCTGTGGGCTATTTGACTCAATGCAGAGGGAAAAAGAAAGGCTCATATCCAGTTTAGCTTGGTTTTGATGGATAAAGAAAGATGAAAATGTTATTCCTCAATAACCCCAACATCTTTCCTTCCCTTGGGGCCCACTGTCCAGCACCACCTATACCTAAGATGCCAAAGAAACCACCAGACCCCAGGTCCAATACTGATCCCTCTCTCCACCGCTGCCTTTGTCTCTCAGGAGACATCATGTGAGGCCAACCACACCTGGCTGCACCTCTACAAGCTTAAGACAACCCCTAGACATGAGGTGGTGACTCTGCCTGTGAACTACCCAGCCTTTTAAAGCAGGCACCAGCTGAGGGTGGGCAGGTACCTGGAGGGTCTGCCCCGGCTCTTGGCTTTTCGCAGCGGCTGTGCAGGGGGAAGCAACATCGTCTTGGAGAAGCACAACGCAGAGCGCTTGCACACCCCACGCGGGTGCGTGAGGCACTCTGCACAGCACACACACAGCGTTTCGCTTGCAGGCCCTGTCCCTCCACAGCAGCTCCGAGGCAGGACAGAGCCAGCCTGCGTCTCGTCCAGCAGCGCGGGTGTGTTCATCTGCACCTGGGAGACGGACCACGGCACTCCCTGGTTCCATGCTGCTCCAGGGGAACGCTTCCAACTGATTAGACTCCCCGTTTAATTAATCAACACACATAACAAGATTTTTCAATCTCTTTTCCATAGTTTGAAGCTCCCTCCCTGCAATCCTTCCTCATTTCCACACTTCTCCCTAATTCAGCTACATCCAGCATTTTCTTACCCACAGCTGAGTTGCCCAGATAGGAAAAAACCAGCAACAAAAAACCCCAGAAATCATTTGAGAGAGAAAAACCAAAAACTCATGTGAAAAACATAATTTACTGTCTTGCTACATTTTTCACGTACAACCCCTGACTGCTAAGCCTGAAAATGAGGATCACAGACTGTGACAGCAAATCACAGCAGCATATTCTCCTCACATGGGAAGAGCAAGAGGGCTGCGTTTCTTACAGACTGAAAATCCTAACGAACCCCTCCTTTCTCTTGCTCTGCTCACTGCTGGCCCTGCTGCCCTTCTCCAGACACAGATGGTGGTGGAGAGAGGAAAAGAGTTTCAAGTCTCTGAAACGAAAAAGAGGGGCCAAGCCCCAAGAACAAGTGATGGATGGAAATGGGCAGGAAGAGGCAGCACTATGCAGGGTAGTGTTCAGTCCTGCAATTAGCTTCGTTTGAGCTTTCTTTTCCTTTACAGTAGTTCATAACACCCAACCTGTCTTTCAGCCATTCCCTAGCACCAAGCTGCTGTTTGCACTGCATCCCCTGTCCTAGCTCTAGGGTCTCCCTGCTGACCAGCAACAGCCAGCACCAACGTGATGGCCTGGTGCACCGAGCGCCGAGTTCCCCATGTCTGTCACAACGTCATCCTTGGGTTTGTTGCCCAGACCCCCAAGCGCTTCAGCCTGGTTCTCATCCTCACACCGCAGTATCCTCAGAAAACTTGGTCACATATCACCCATCCTTCTGTCAAGACTATTTTCATCCCCAGTCCTGTCCTTTAAAGTGGATACAGAACTTCCCTCATGTTTTTTCTCCATTCTTCAATTTAAAAATCTTACTAACGACCTTGTTAATCGCCAGCAGAACTCCATCCCTCCTGTATAGTCTGCCTTTATTACCAAAGTATTGCCCTTCCTGTGGTCTAGCTCTCCTGTAAAAACCCCTCCTACAGACACCGTATGCACTTGAGGAAGCTGCAGGACGGGTCTTCTATTGCTTTTGACCATAATGGTTTTTTAACCTTACATAAGCATTATCACTCCGTCTCCCCATTTGCAAAACCCCGAGCGGAACTTTGTGCAACACCAGGGTAGGACAGCACCTTCTGCTCCCAAATTTCCATTTTCTGTCATTTGAGGTCAAAGAATTGGCTTCAAATTTACATGTGGACTCTAATTCACAAGCTTTGAAACTTCCCATGAGGGCATTCTCAGAGGTTATTTCTCCAGTTTCTCCTTTCTTGTCCACGTGCAGAGTTCCTGTCCTGTACCAGGACAAGCTGAAAAGATGGGGCCTCCACTCCACTTCTGCCGCAGCACCACGCCCAGCACGTCCATTCACCTCCCTACGTTCGCGTGGAGCACTGGCCACCAGCAGCTCATGTTCAATAGCCTCCTCCCCCCATCATACACCCTAATAGACTTCTATTATCTGAAGTGTCAACTCTTAGAGACACAATCCTGGGCACAACAAGCTTAACTGGCTTGGTTTATTGTGTAATTTGCACTTTAAGGAACAGCTTCAAAGCAGTTTATCGGTGCTCAATCGCCTCCTGGACCTTCCCAGCAGAGATGCAGGGAACTGGGTTACAGGAGCTGACCAGGGGACCACATCAGTCCCCCTGACCGGGGCCAAGAGGGGCTGCAGGGGCCAAAGGGAAGAGGAGATGGCCACTTCTCTTTCCCCAAGGAGAAGGAACGGCTAATGCTGGAGCTGGGGGACATTGCCCAGACAGTACCAGCCAGTATTTCTCAATCTTCTTTTTTCCCCTCATTGGTGCAGAGAAAACAAAACCACTGTAGGCAGGAACGTGACAACATCCTTTATTTATAACCAAAGAGGTTAAATTTTGGATCTTAGGATTTGGAGATTTTTTTTTTTAAAGCTGTTCACTATTACATTTGCTGCTTATTTGCCACTTTGGGAAAGAGCTATCACACCTGCCCAATTTCTCACATTTACTTTCTGGTGACCTACAAGACCACAATTTTCAGATAGAGGAAGGCTGAAGAGCATCACTCACACAACCCAAAGTCAAGTTTGCTATTAAAAAAAGGGGGGGATGGTTTAATAATTTCTCTTCAGATGGCAGCAGGTTTTCATGCCAACTCTGCAGCAGAGCCCTTTCCTGGTGGTTGGAAAGTACCTTTGCAGATCTCTCGCCCAACTCAAGTAGGGCAATCCCCCAGCCAAGCTCAGGACTGCAGGGATGCTCCCCAGCCGGTCCCGCTGTTGCACTGCTCTCCTCACAAAGACATGGATTATGTTCAAGCTGAAACTCCCAACACACTATTTGCAGGCGCTGAATCTCGCTACCTCCCCCACCCAGCACCAGCCTCTTGGTAACTGCCCTTCCAGGAGCTGTGTGGTTGCCGCAGCATCTGATGTTTCAGGTTAGCAGGTATCTCTAATTTCTGTTCTGGTATAAGACCATGAGATCAAGAAAAGATTTAGAGATTTAGAGGTGTTGTGTGCTTAAGTATTCATAGTACATTTTTCTGCAGGCTAGCTGGCAATTAAAGATCACCATGGTTTTGCAAAGGGCTTAAAGCTCATTGCTCACGTCAGGCCAGGGCACTTCCTCTCTGCGGCGGTATTAAAGCTGTCCTTTCTCTGCCGTGCTGCTGGTGATGCTGCAAGTCAGGAGACAGAACAGGCTGAGGCTGATACCAGATCTGAAACACACCAGCTTAGGTGCCTCAAAAACAACCTATCTTGGAAAAGACAGCCAAACTCTGCTGTCTCCAGCCTCGAGAATAATTTCTGTTCTCAGTTATTTTCTCTTTCTGTTAATCACACCAGACGCAAAAATTGAAAGGCTTAATTTGAGCACAGCATTGCCCAAATGCAACCATGACAGCTCTAGCAATGTATCTTCCTTATTGAGGCAAAGCCTTCCCGGGCACAGAAAGAAATACAGCTCTGCACTGCACCCCTGAGCACGTGCTCAGGAACACTACGATCTTCATGGGTTCTGGTAACGAGGACATAAATGCAGCATGACCCCAATGACCCCAGCCGTTCCCCAGGACCTCCGTTTCACGTAAGGGTACAGGCTTCATGCGAGATCAGGTCAGCTCACAGCCTGGAAAGCAGACAATGATCCAGTTTCCATCCTGAATCAACGAGCATGCCCTAGGCTGCTGTTAGCTTGACTTTGCCCTTTTAAGCATTTACTTAAAAAACACACAGCGCTCCCTCCAGAAGTCAGAAAGCCTTCCTCATCCAGGAAAAGCAGCCGGAGCTCCTGTGCTGCATCCACCTTCCCCACGCCAGGTCCCGGGGCCCAATCCTACCAATCTGGGCACTGACCAGCCCTCTCACACTGTAATTCAGCATCTTCAGACAGACACAGTCCCTCAGAAACAGGCTGAGGGGATTGGGGCAGCTGCAGCTAAAATCGGGTGTTTTGTAGCGCTGGGGAGGTCACAATCAAAGAGATTTGACAACTTGGGGGTTTTTTTTGCAAGACGCTGTAGGTAATCCATTTATTTGGCTCAGGAAAGAATTTCAACACAAGGCAAAAAGAAGCTGCACAGGGAGAAAGTACAAGAAAAAACACCAGAAATCGAGAAGTGGAAACGGTGAAGTCTCAAGCAGAAACCAAGCATGAATTTTTGGAGCACCTGAGTGACCACAGGGCACACATTTAAACTAGATCTTCAGGTCACGATGGGTAGCTCCTGACACTATCAACAGGAAAACAATCATTCTCACCCACTTTCCTTTAGTTTAACCTTTTTACATCAGTTCCAGGTGGTTCAGGTTCCCCAGGCCATCCATGGCATTTAGTTTTGCACTACTTCCCCCCCTAATGTCGTGAGGCCATAGTGGTAGCAACAAGGGCAGGCCCAGGAACACAAAATCTCAGAAATTATCATCAAGACTGCCGCTAGTTGGATTGGGAACGGTTGTTTCTGGAGTTACAGAGGCAGGTCACAGCTCCCCATTGCTGCCACATCTCCCCCTGTGCCATCCCGGTCACAAACCCCCCAGAACGGGCTGTGTGCACCCCATCAGCTCACAACAGTGAGATTTCCATGCTATTTTTCAGTTTAGTGTATTGACAAATTTTTCAGCTTTCTTTCTGAAGAGAAAATTCAAATATTGGCCTGTGTTTTCTCAGTCAATATTTATAAAAGGAATGATTTGACCTTTGCAATGTCAATGAGTTTCTGGAAAGGGATCAGTCAGCTTGTGCTTCTTTAGGCACATCTCCAATGCAACTGCCTTCGTCTATGTGCATTTCAGGTAGGCAAAGATGCAAGTCAAAATATGAAAAAAGTATGAATTTTAATTTGAAATCCAACAGGAGGAAATAAAAGGACCCGTAAAGTGTGGCAAGAAACACAATACCCAAATGTGTCAATTTTTAAAATGTGAGAGCTGCACAGCATGAAGAATTTTGACTATGACCAATAAAGTTGAATTGTTGGGGGGGGGGGGGGGGGGGGAATGTAAAATACTAAGACGATACACCTTAAAGCCTGTCCAGTATAAATAAAGGGGGGTCCCTATATGAAATCTAACAAATTCTTACTCCAACGTGACTGGTCGTTATCAGCTTCAAAGCAATTTGCACACTGGGAGCAAGAAGTTCCCCAAAAAGATTAAATTCTACCTTAAGGGCCTTTAAATACACCATGTCGTTTTCCCGATAAAAAAGCACTTTAAGTGTTTGGCTTACACCACTTCAGAGGGACACAGGTTAAGCGATGCATCCCGACGAAGAGGAAGCCAGGTGAGAATGCCAGGAGGCTGCAGGGAAGAACAAGGAGCTCCTGGACAAGCCTAAACATAAAAAGGAAGCCTACAGAGGGTGGAAGCAAGGACAGGCAGCCTGGGAGGATACAGAGAAACTGTCCAAGCAGCCAGGGATCATGTTTGGAAGGCCAAAGCCCCGACAGAATTAAATCTGACCAGGGATGTCAAGGGCAACATGATAAGCTTCTATAGGTACATCGATGATAAAAGGAAGACTAGGGAAAATGTGGGCCCCCTCTCCAAGGAAGTGGGAGACCTGGTTACCCAGGACATGGAGAAGACTGAGGTACCCAACAACTTTTTTGCCTCAGTCTTCACCAGCAAGGGCTCCAGCCACATGGCCCAAGTTGCAGAAGGTAAAGGCAGGGACTGAGAGAATGAAGAACCACCCAGTGTAGGAGAAGATCAGGTTTGAGACCATCTAAGGACCCTGAAGCTGCACAAGTCCACGGGATCTGATGAGATGCAACTCATCAGGAAACTGCTGGATGAAATGGATCAGCCACTATCCATCACATCTGAGAAGTCGTGGCAGTCAGGTAGAAGTTCCCGCTGACTGGAAAAGGGGATACATAATCCCTGTTTTTAAAGAAGGGAAAAAAGAAGACTCAGTGAACTACAGACCAGACTTGCCTCTGTGCCCAGTGAGATCATGGAGTGGATCCTCCTGGAAACTCTACTAGGGCACACAGAAAACAAGGAGGTGATTGGTGACAGCCAACATGGCTCCACTAAGGGAAAAACGTGTCTGACTGGTTTAGTGGCCTTCTCTGATGGGGTTACAGCATTGGTGGATAAGGGAAGAGCAACTGATGTCATCTACCTGGACTTGTGCAAAGCATTTGACACTGTCCCACACAAAAAAATTCTAAACTGGAGAGATGTGGATTTGACGGATGGACCACGGGGTGGATGAGGAATGGGCTGGATGGTCACACTCGAAGAGTTGTGGTCAATGGCTTGATGTCCAAGTGGAGAACAGAGACGATTGGTGTCTTCAGGGGTTGGTGTTGGGACTGGTGCTGCTGATGGTGACGTGGGATAGTGGGATCAAGTGCACCCTCAGCAAGTTCACCAACAACACCAAGCTGTGTGCTGCAGTCACACGCTGGAGGGAAGGGATGTGCCATCCAGAGGGAGCTGGACAGCCTGGAGAGATGGGCCTGTGCAAACCTCCTGCAGTTCAACAAGGCCAAGGGCAAGGTCCTGCCCATGGGTCGGGGCAATCCCCAGCACAAATCCAGGCTGGGCGACGAGTGGATTGAGAGCAGCCCTGAGGAGAAGGACTTGGAGGTGTCAGTGGATGGAAAACTGACTGTGAGCCGTCAACGTCCGCCTGCAGCCCAGAAAAGCCACCCGTGTGCTGGGCTGCACCCAGAGCAGTGTGGGCAGCAGGGTGAGGGGGGGGATTCTCCCCCTCTGCTCCACTCTCGTGAGACCCCCCCCGCAGTGCTGGGTCCAGCTCTGAGGGCACCAACATCAGAAGGACACAGATCTCCTTGAGTGGGGCCAGAGGAGGCCACGAAGATGCTCGGGGGGCTGGAGCACCCCCCTGTGAGGACAGGGTGAGAGAGTTGGGGGGGTTCAGCTGGAGAAGAGAAGGCTCCAGGGAGACCTTAGAGCGGCCTCCCAGGACTGAAAGCGGCTACAGGAAAGGGGGGGAGGGAACCTTGATCAAGGGGTGTAGGGATAGGACGAGGGGTAAGAGTTTTAAACTGAAAGAGGGGAAATTTAGATTAGACATGAGGAAGAAATTCTTCCCTGTGAGGGTGGTGAGACACTGGCACAGGTTGCCCAGAGAAGCTGTGGCTGCCCCCTCCCTGGAAGGGTTCAAGGCCAGGTTGGACGGGGCTTTGGGCAACCTGGGCTAGTGGAAGGTGTCCCTGCCCGGGGCAGGGTGGGGGGGGTGGAACTGGATGATCTTTAAAGTCCCTTCCAACCCAAACCCTTCTGAGATTCTTTGATCCAGAACACCCAAGGAAGATCACAGCTTGGATACACTTACACAGGCTGAGCTAGATTTACCCAGCTGCAGCCACACGAAGCTGAAGAAAAGCAAGGCAAAACTGCCTGACATGTTTCAATACGTGTCTTCAGTTTTAATGGTACAGTGGTAATTAACTGGTAAACCCCACATTCAGAGCATGAAGAACAGCTCTGATGAGGGCCATGTTCTCCAAGTATCTCACCAATCTTTATTCTTACACTGTAACATCTTGTTGACTACCCACTTTACCATTTCATCCCTCAAAGTGTAGCAGAAACTGAATTATCACCATCAGCCCAAGGTCCGCAATGACAAGAACCATTCCCAGCCAGAGTTTATAGTTCACTGCATCACAGCAACATCACTTGTCCTTCAGCCAAGAGAAAACCAGAGGATGTGCACATTGAAAGTGTCCTCTTAGCCCTCTCCCTTCCCCCGAATACAGTTTACACACGAGATTTATTTCCAATTCACAGATCCCTTTACAAAATGCAGGAATTCACACAATCAAACACAAACAAATTCTGTTTATTCATATTCTGGTGAATTCAAAGGGCAGTGGATGGCTCCTCATCTGCAAGCTGCTAATGACTGCTCCAGGCCAGTCCTGGTTGAAAAGTGTCTCCCCTCTCGCCCCATGAAAGCGGTATGTTTGGTTATTCACAGGATGGCAAACCTACAAGATTTAATCTAAAAGTTTTCCATAATAGGAGACATTCACTGAATTTTGACTGAATGCAACATCACACCATCCTCTTCCCAGGGAGCAAGCTGCCTGCCAGCACACACCAGAGCTGCCTTCAGGACCGCACACACAGCACCAACCCCACATGAGCCAAGTGCAGGTATTCCAGAACGTTTTGTTTGTTTGAAGAGGGTTAGAGCAGAGTCAAACCTCAAAACTTTGGGATTTTTTTTTTTTTTAATTTGCCAAACATGTTTGTTACAGGATTAACTCTAATCCTGCTTTCTTGGCCAACTCTCCAAAATAATCTCATGCCAGCTCCTGAACTTCTGTAGTAGTTGTTTTTAGGAACCATTCATTCCTGCTGTTCAGCAAGACTAGTACAACGCTGCATGTAAAAAGGATTAAGCATGAAAAAAAAGGGTGTCTTTCTGAGTGATTCTGGTAATGTCTGCACAGCTGAAATGAAAAACAAAGCCAAACTGAACTACATGACATGCCAAAACACTTCTATAGAAGAAAGGGATTTTTAAGTAAATACACACATGCACACACACAAATTCTCACCTCTTGAAAACATTTCTATACAGGCACACAGGCCATCCTCCCCCGACTCCCTGGAAACAATCAGATGGAGGAATACTGCAAACAGGGAGGTACTGCACATTAAAGAACACTGGGTACATTCTGCTCTCTTCTCAGTCCTCCTTTGAAACAAAAACTAACAAGCCAGGATGAAGCCAAACCCTTGGTATTCATGTAAGTGCAAGGTAGCTCTTAACTTCATAGGGCTGAAGTTTCCCACAGGACTTGGCACTTCACAGGAATAAAATCACAAGATCACAGCTTCCAATTTGTTTCATCATCGTTTTCCAGAATTAATTTTGCTTCATGAGAAGTTTCTTCAAGTTGCCTTAAAATGATTTTCTGTCAGATCTGTGGCATCAGGACATTCCAAGAAAATACTCAAAACAGAGAAACTATTAGAAAAGGTCTTGCCTTTTGACCTGGCAGCTTAAGATAAAGTTCCCACCCAAAGGAAGCAATTATGAATTTCTCTTCTCCTCTTCCCTGCATAATCCAAAAAGAATACATCACTGAGGACGAACACCACACGAGAACACTCAGACCCTTGGAAAACAGCCACAAAGCAATGACTTCAAAAGATGTTTATTAGAAAAACTGGACATTACAAGAGGACCGAGTAGGAAACAAATCGTACAAGGCACGTGCAGTTTCTAGTACACTCTGTAGAACAAGAGAGAAGACTGCAAATACACGTAACACACCCACCTGAAACTGCTACCGTGGGTAAGTCACTGCTTGGATCGCTTGCCACAACAGGCAGATGCTGGGGTTCTTCTAGAAGGCAGCTAATCCATGCTATGTTTTACATTTACTGCAAAAGCACAGATTTTATGCATAGTTTTAATGACAGTTAAAACAAGACTCATGTTCCAAGAATTTCTACATCCTTCTTCCAAGTTGTGGCATTAAGATACTGCATCTCCTAAGATTTTCTTTATTTATTTTAATTCAAGGTAATCTAGACTTCAAGTTTTGTACTACATTGTTCCCCATGAATAATAAAAACTTGTTGTCTACACATGGTTCAACCCAGCAAAGCACATCTGAGACTATTTGCTTGGTTACCTAAGGAAGAAATCCAGAGACTTAATTATCTGTCAAAACAAGATTCACAGGCAAGTCTTCTTAATGCAAATTAGAGAACAGAGATACATATTAACTAATTCCCTCATTAGGCTTCAGAACAAGTGTTACTTAAACTTGACTGAATATTCTTGTCTTAAAAGCACAGCTAACAGCAACCAGCAGCACCACATCCCAGAGCAGAGAGCAATACTCAGCTGAACTCATCGCAGAGAAATAAATGAGCAACTCAGTAGTTTCTAGCAACAAGCACTACACAGACACTAATTTTCAATCAAGAACATGAACAGAAAAAATACCTCACTGAAAAGACTGATGACTTTGCATCTGGGTCAGTATCTCAAAGAACAACAAAAAAAACAACTTCAGGAGGGGTTAAAAATCTTATTCTCAAATGTCTCTCTTTTACTCCTCAATGCTAAAAACATGCCCTGTTTCTTGACATTTTGTTATGGTTTCAGCAGCTGTCTGATTGATGCAACATCTGTCCATAAAACTTTAAGGATTATATCAGAAAAAAACAGATTAACTACTGAGGGCTCGGTTGTCATACCCACCCCCCCACATCCCCCAACTTACCTTCTCTGCTGCAGCGCAGCTCTTGGATATGTTATGAAGACAAACATTTTTATCAACATGGAAATTAATAAATTGAGAACAGAGAAAACCACGGCCAAGAGACATACAGCACCTAAGTCTTCCCAAGACATGTCAGACCACTGGGACTACGTACGAGTACCTGCCATCAGAGTGCACACTGCAAGTCCGTGCTTTAGTGCCCATCACAGAGTCTTTCCTTCATCAACTAAAAACAGATGAGAGTAGAAATAAATACATTTCAAACAGGAGAAAGTTATTGTAACAGAGCACAGGTCCTCTAACCCTACACCAAGGAAAAGAGGAAGCTGGCATTTAGCAAATACAAAAGCATCAAACAAGATCTCTCTTTATTACAAATAACGTGAATAAGTCAAACTTCACAATCTCAGGAAAGGCTCTGCTGCCCTCTTCATTAATGTGGTGAAAATTTCATTGAAATTGCTAGTTACTAATATTAACATGTAAATATCTAATCAGCCGTCACATGCACATGTGGTTTAAAGAAACTGCAATTAGACCAAGAAGGTGTTACATTATCCTCCCGCCTCTCTGGGAGCATAAAGCCAACGGTAAGTGAAATGAAGGAAGTCATCTGCTTTACATGCCACCAAATATCCTGAATTCCTGAGCTATACTTGTGAAGATCCTGATCAGTTTTTCAGAATAAGCTGTAACTCTTCGCATCTGTACAACTGCCTATAAACTAAAGCTGTGGAAATGAGAAGGCAGGCGACAGTTACCTGAGCTAGGGCTTCAGCTCACCAAGAGAGATGGGACATACTGCCAGAGCTGATTTAAACTATTTTTACACCTTAGTCTTTGAACACCAGTTTGTCTGAGGCTTAGTTCAGGATAATAACTATCCATGTTCCTTGACTTTAATGGTAAGGCTTTCTTCTTTTTAACTCTGTTTCTCCTACCGTATGTTGGCAGCTTCTTTGAAGCATGCAGAATGAAAAAATCCCAACTACTCTGGAACAGATCATTATTTTTTCCAAACTGCCCATTAAGGAGACAGAAACTGTTCAGTCAAAGATGGATCAACCTGAATATCCTGCAGATGAAATAAAATGCAACAGTCACTTCACGAATGTCTACACAGGCGTTTCATAAAGTTGTGCAGCTGTGACATTAACTGGCATTTACTTACGCATTTTTTAAGACAAATCCACTAGGAACAGGCAAGGATTTATAATCCTAAAGGAGTCTGATGTACTCACACGAATGACAAACAACCAGGCTGCAAGACTCCTCATTGCCTACGTGAGTGGAAATGATGATACCTGTTAAGGTACCACCACCAAGGTGCCATGGCAGGAGGCAGCACTCTACCACACTCCCCCAAGAGCATCTTCTGAACCTAATGGCCAAAAGCAGCGAATACAGAACGACCACCAGTCTTGGAGAAACTATGAATTTTAAGATTCAGGAGCTACATGACAGCTGTGACCACAACACGCTATTTCTCTAAAAAAGGAATTAAACCAAAGAAATCTTCATTTCTTGAATCCTAAAGAAATCAAGACATATGTAAAACCAGGCTGATGATCCAACACAGGCCAAAGACCAGAGATCAAGGGATCTAGAAGAAAAACGCTCGCCTCAAATGGATCTGACCAACAAATTAACTGTTCCAAGAAACAGCAGTTGATGGGTTTCTGCCATCAGTGTGTAGGTATAAAGCTCTTGACGTGGTTTAAACCCAGCTGTCAGCCAAAGACCACAAAGCTGCTCACTCCCCGTCCCAGGGGATAGGGGAGACTTGTAGGTTGAGATAAAACAGTTTAAGAATTGAAATAAAACAATAATAGAAAGTACAACTGGGTAATGCACAATGCAATTGCTCAACACCCACTGATACCCAGCCCGTTCCTGGCTAGTGACCCCAAAGAAAACCAAGATCCCAAACCCACAATCCCGGAAGCAAGAAAGAACCCACCTTCCTGGCCGACCCACCTCTATATACTGAGCATGATGTGACATGATATGGAATATTCCATTGGCCAGTTTGGGTCTGGTGCTCTGGTTCTGCTCCCTCCCAGTTTCTTGTACACCTGTGCGTGGGTAGGACATGAGGAGTTGGAAAGTCCTTGATCTCTTAGCAACAACTGAAAACCTCAGTGTATTATCAACATTCTTCTCATACCAAATCCCATGCTGAATCCGAAGCACAGCACTATTCTAGTTACTAAGGAGGAAAATTAACTCTATCCCAGCTGAAACCAACACAGCTCTAAAGCTCACTCAAACCACGCTGAACTCTGGACCTAACTAAACTCTTGGGTCACGAGAAGTGTAATTTGCATCAAAAAGTGCATCACCATACCTAGGACTCAGACAAATAAAGGCTTGATTTCATCCTTTCTGCTACCTCTTGTACTGCTCTGTAAGACAGAAGTTCTTCTGAGCTGGCACTCAGCAACACTCGGATAACAGCACTGCAGAGGTGGGAAGACCTCAACAGAATGGGAGGGTATTTAGAGTCAACGAAGCAGCATCACCTCAAACGTTACCTACCGCTGCCACACCTCAGGCATTAACCAAGGCTCTAAGTGATGTTAGAAAGTTCTGCCACTATCCATGGACAAAAGTCCACCAAAGGTAACAAGAGGACTGAAAAGATTTTACTTACTGTAAACGTAAGTTGGGGAGGAGGCTGGAAGACCAAGTTCTGAGGAGTCATCATGAAAAGGGGAAAGGGTCCTCGCCCAAAGGGGAAAGGGTCACACACAAAGAGGAAGCAAAAAGAGACAAGCACAGACCTCTGCGCAAAACATATCAAGAGCTGAAATGCTGCAAGCAAAGCTACACCTTTTTTTTGTTTGGGTTTTGGTAAGACCAGGAACTTCCCTCTCACCAGGCCCTTGAGAGAAACTGGAAAGGATGCACATGTGTGTGGCCTGACACATTTGTGAACAAAGCAGGAGAGGCTGCAGGCAGAGGTCGAGCCACCTCAGGTCCAGGCTTCTGCAATCAAGCACAAGATGAGTATGACCATGCTGCTTCCAAAGTTACATCCACTCTGCAAACAGCTCGGACACATTTGTGAACGTCCTGATGTAATCCTGCTCCATCAGACCTGAAACGTGATAATCCAGCACGGGCACCCCAGTTCAGGAGGACCTCAACGGCTCCACGCAGCCCCCTCAGGGATCCCTGCCCCACCTCCCTGTGACATCCACAGTAACAGCTTTATCGAAGAACTTCCATCTTCTCATAAACCTCTAGGTATTGGGGGGCGGTGATGGGGGGGGTTTGATTGTTTTTAGGAATGTGCTAATACCTCCCATCTGTAATACTGGCAAAACATCAGAAGGAAAAACAAGCTAGAAAAGCAAAACTTGTAACATCACAAGGGGTGCTAAGGCCAGCAAAGCTGCACCACTGTCTTACCAGTCTTCAGCTCCCAAAGATCTGCCCTCCTCTAGCCGGAAGATGCAGTGCTGTGCAGTTCTTCACCAAATGATACGTGAACAAAACACCAGAACTATCCTTTTCAATCCTCCTTTTCTCAACCCAAATCACATGCTGAAAAAACAGGCACTAAACTCCATTTCTGAGAATACAATCGATTTTCATCCTGCTCTGCCTTTCTTGTTGCACGGTATTATCAAGTCTCAAAAACATTCCACGTGAGCCTTGCAAAGCAGCGTGTCTCTCAGAAGGCACCAAGATGAGTCAGGTGACACCTAAAAATGTGTTTTCAGGCAAATATAATGGGCAGTTACACAAATACTTCTCTATCTCACCTCCACTAAAAGCTAGTTAACACCCAGCATCCTAAACACTTCAGTGTAAAAGTACAGAAACCCAGGAAAAAAGTGAAATATCATTCAGTTTTGGTTCGGATTTTTTTTTTTTTTTAAATGTTTGCAAGGAGAATCAGTTCTAAACTGTAAGGCAAGTATGAGTCAAGCCTTCTGACAGAGTGCTGACTGGAGTGCACGATGAACCACAAAAGGTTGAGAGGGACAGAGCCTAAGTCCAGGAAACCTAGAAAACACCTAGAAAAGGAAAAATAGTGAAAAAATACAACAATAAATAATAAAAAGAAACTAGAGTCCTAGAATCTTTTGTCCCATTTCTCTATCTGTCAGTTTTTTGGTTGTTCTGGTTTTGGTTTTTTTCCCCCCCAATGTGGGTTGCAAAAGGGACACTGAAGAGCCATCTACTGGAATGCTAAAATTTCTTAAATCAGGATACAACTGAAATTTGTGTGCAAAACTGTAAGAAGCAATTGTAAGCATTTCAAAACAAAGGTTTGCCTGAGCCATTCCCACTCAAAAAGCACCAGACTAAATTAAGCTTTATTTAAGTAGTGAAGCGTAGCCTGATTATACCAGGCATTATTCTAACGAGTTTAAGAACATGGTACCCAGCACAAGAAACTAAGATGTGATTGATATTTGTGCTCTTGCAATCCCTTGTCCCCCCCATTTACTGTTCTGCAAAACGTCAGCTGACAGATGCATCAGTCAGAAGGTGAAGAGCAGCTCTTCCCTGCAGGCCACGACCCGCAGCAGTGCCGCAGGCTGGGATTCACCCACAGGGAAACGTTTATTTTGCAAGTTTTTTATAAATTTAAAAGTGTATCCAGGATCCAAATCACTTGATACCATATCACAATTATAGTGTACTAGTATGTCCGCAGAGGCTGTTAACAGCAGACTGGGATTAAATGAAGTGCTAGGAACGAAACATTCTCAGAAAAGCCAGCAATCAAACTTCTCCAGAGATATAAAGACAGAAAACTTACCAGCCAGCTCAACTCATATGGCATCATGAATATTCTTCAGGGATTATGAAAGTAGAGATGAGAATGGAAACTAAAACATTATTAGTAAATAAAAGGGACCAGGCACTTGCATCCTGAAGATACCAAATAAAAATACGAATTTTAACTTTTCTGAAGCCTAATTTCTGGTTGCTGTTCAATCAACTATCATCTCTAAAATATCTTATTTTATTTAGACAACTAATTGACAAAAAAAAAAATCATTTTACACAGCCATAAGCTTTTGCTTCTCTCATTCTGCCATCAGACATTATCTTCCAGACAGTAGTAACGCACCTGCACTGGCTGAATTGTTATAATGACAGCACAAGTGTAACAAGCAAATGTATGTTTAATCACACATTACATCTCAATTTTCATCAAGCAATCCTATTTCTATAAGTAACCGCAATCACTCCCAAGTCTTCTGGCATTAAAGTCTGATTGTGGGTTTTTTTTCCTCACCAAAGACTTGGTGGTCTCTGTTTGGAACAGAAAGAATTTACTAACACAAGCAAAGGCTCTGCGCATCAAAAAGAAGTCTGTCTTTGCTTCAGAGATCAGTGTAGCTTTGCCAGTTCCACGTTTCCTCCTGGAGGTCATCTTACATATTTATGTACTGCAGTCCCTCAGTGCACAGAGGATTCATAAACTCAGGCACCATCATCTAATTTTAACCTGCCAACAGAGTAATTGCCAATAGAGAATCAACGTGAATTACGTAGCCCCCATATTCCTGTTATATCAAGAGCAAAGCTCAGCATCTCTACCACCAGATTCAGCTTAGTAGATATGCATTTTTATATAGAAAAGTTACACAAAACATCCTTGTGGTCTGCCCTGCATTAATTTACTCATTATTGGAAGCTTTGTAAGAAATACATGATGGTTAAAAGAGACGTGAAACACACAACTTCTTTGCATTTCAAGCTTCACAGAATCACAGAATGGTTTGGGTTGGAAGGGACCTTTAAAGCTCATCTAGTCCAGCACCCTGCAATGAGCAGGGACATCTTCAACGAGGTTAGTTTGCTCAGAGCCCCGTCCAGCCTGACCTTGAATGTGTCCAGGGATGAGGCATCTAGAACTAATCTGGGCAACCTGTTCCAGTGTCTCGCCACCCTCATTGTTAAAAATTTCTTCCTTACATCTAGTCTAAATCAACACCGTTTTAGTTTAAAACCATCACCCCTTGTCCTATCACAGCAGGCCCTGCTAAAAAGTTAGTCCCCATCTTTCTTATAAATCTTACGAGCCTCCTTAAGTACTGAAGGGCCACAATAAGTTCTCCCCAGAATCTTATCTTGTCCAGGATGTCCCAGCCTTTCCTCCCAGGAGAGGTTTCCATCCCTCTGATCATGTTCATGGCATCCTCTAGACCTGCTCCAACAGGTCCATGTCTTTCTGAGGACCCCAGAGCACTGCAGGGGGGCTCTCACCAGAGCAGAGGAGGAGAATTCCCTCCCTCAACCTGCTGGCCACACTGCTCTTGCAGCCCAGAATACAGCTGCCTGCAGCATATTGCAGGCTCGTGTCCAGTTTTTCACCCACCAGTATTCCCAAGTCTTTCTCTGCAGGGCTGCTCTCAACCTGAAACATACCCAGCTACAGAACACAGTATAGATGTAATTTGTTATTACTTGCTACTCTTCTGCTGGTTACCAAGCCTACAAACAACTTGTTACATCTGAAAATTCCGATTTCACACTAGGAAAGAGCTGTTCCATCGCTGTCATGACCATACCCTTGTACAGTAGTTTACCTTGTATCTTTACTCAGAAAGGTGCTCTCCTTTTAGTGGGACTAATGGAACTGCAGAGGAAGAGATTAAAATGGGAAGATACAGTGCACTACAATCATTCCCTTAAAAGAAATAAAGCATATGTTACTTTCCTAAAGAACAAGCAGCAACTTTGTCAGGCTTTCTTCTCCCTACCCAAATACTGCTGCTACTTTGTCCCAAGTCATCATGTTTAGAAAAATCTAAGACAGAATCGCAGAATCATTCAGGTTGGAAAAGCCCCTTGGGATCACCGAGTCCAACCCTCAGCCCGACTCTACAAAGTTCTCCCCTACCCCACATCCCCCCACAGCTCATCCAAATGACCCTTAAACACACCCAGGGATGGGGACTCCACCCCCTCCCTGGGCAGCCTATTCCACTCTCTGACCACTCTTTCTGGGAAACATTTTTTCCTCATGTCCAGTCTGAACCTCCCCTGTTGCAGTTTAAAGCTGTTCCCTCTTGTTCTACTGCTAATTACCTGTGACCTAAGACCTAAGAACACAGAACACCAAGACTACATCATCTGACTACATCAGATTTCTTTTAATGCAACTTTGATGTTACTGCATGTGGTCCTTCAACTGCCCAGGCAAAATTATTTTGGAAACTTTTACTGTGATTCAGGATTTTCAGAGACTTCACATGCATTTTTGCTGCAAAACAAATCTGAGATGACTTTACTTGCCTGACTTACACATCTCAAAAGTGGAAGCACTCTAATAACATCTCCATCTCCTGTTTTTGTGATGGGTACACTGTTGGGAAAGCAAGACGACTCATTCCAGGAGCACACTGTCCAAACATGTTCTTCAGATACATCATAGGGAGATTCAAGACAAACAGCAAGATCCTCCAGTGTGCTGACTACCAGCTGATTTCATAGCACCATTAGACAGAACACAGTCCTTCAAAAAGATCCTGTAATACACCAGAGATGCCACATCTTGACATCTTTCCAGTCTTTGGGTGGAATTCCCACACTTGCCCCCACCATCTGTATCACTTGCTTTACTCCCTACCTCAGCTGGCAGAAACAGCAGTCACTATCTGCTGGATATGCATCCCACTCTATCACTCATTTTTTCTAGCCTTGTGCATGGGCATTACTACCAGATTATTTTATTTTTTAACACAAAGGAAAATCTACAAAGAAAGAACTTGCCAGAAGTTGTCCTCAGCTGGGGAACTGTCCATCATTACCTTCCTGCACTTTAAGCTGGACACCTGAAATCATTTCACCTATTTCGCTGTCTTGGCTTTCCTGCTCAGTTCCTGGCAACTTCTTTATGGCCTGACTTAACTCCTCATTCTGGGAAGGAATGCCTGCCTAACACAAAAACATGGCCACATTCAACATCAAGGCAATGTAACCAACATGCTCCCAGTTTGTAAAAATCAGACTACCAGTATTTCCCGTTCAGAAAGTGACCGTGCTTAACCCTTTGCAGTCAGTGAGAAGAACCAGCTTGTATGAGTCACTCCCCTACGGCATTCTACTTGGGACCACGGCTCCCGGGATGTACTGCAGTAGCAGGATTCCAGCCCTTCCACAGCGATCGTCCGCAACCCTACACAGAACCTGCACTAAAGCCAAACCAGAAAATAAAAGTGTTAGTGTTATCTTGGATGAGTTCCCCAACGCAGACTGCAGCACTAGCAGAAGAAATACCCGCGTAAGGAGAGGACTGCTGCTTGCACTGACAGTGCACTGACAGTGCACTGACAAACTCATCTGTAAAGCTGCATCATTAGATACTGATCTATACGAGGTGACAGGAATCACTGCTTGGAAGAACTTCCTTCTCACTCTGATTGCTGGTGAGGGTTCTGCATGAGAAAATAGGGAAAAAAGGGAAAAAACAAGACCATTTCCTTAGTAAAAACTCCAATACTTGGCTGTTGAAATTTCTTCAGATAAACAGGTCTTAGACTACATCAAGCCTGGATGAACCTCCCCAATCTGACCAGCAGGAAGGAAGGACTTGTATGACTACACGGAATGATGCAGAATTGATATGCTGTACTAAATAAAAGGTATTAGGAGAGTGTGGTTATCATCTTTAGTAAGCCTGTACACCTTTTTAGGCACATTATCTTCAATTTGTTTTCCTGGTACACCGAATACAGAAAATGTGCAGTTCTCTGAGCTGTATCACTTAATACTGGTTAACCAACACGTGTGTAGGACATATATCAACCACAGAGGTTTTATTCCAGTGTTTAATGTATAAATCTAGATATGCACCTTAAAAACTAAAATGCAAAGGCACAGAAGCAGGGGAAAAAAAGGTCTATTCATGTAAGATAATGGCTGAGTGTATGAGATCAGTAAACAATGCTGCTCACTGCAATCTCTCTGAAAGGAAATAGGTGGTTAAAGAGATGAACATGTGGTGTTCCAGAAACATTCATGGGAAGTACAGTTCTACTCACTTTTGAAACTACTGTTGTGTCTGTATTTTAAGAGAGATTCTTAAAGACTCTACACATTACATAGTTCAATGCATGCTGCTTTCACAGCGGTCCCTTCCAGTGACAACATCAAAATGCAATGCAAACAGACTTGGCATATGCTTGAATTAACCATATTCCTACCGTGGCTGATTAGGGAAGGGTTTATTCACAAACTGAAGGTTTCTTGAGTTTCTCAAAGTCCACTTCATGCCAGACAGAAGTGCAGCAGGAGGAAGAAAGTGTCACAACAGGAGTGGTAGGATCCGCAAGGTAACTGTCACTGTCCTGCTCTGGGAGGTCTCCTGGAGCTCCCCACCCCTGGCTCCCTGGAGCACGCTGTATGCACCCTGCGGGTCCCCACAGTATGGAGCTGGAGTCTACGGACAATAAGCCAGAAGGGCTGGACACTATCCTCACTATTGTATATACTGGTATATACAATATATACTGACAGGTATCACTTCCTAAGTGATGGGAAGAGTCTCCCAGTGCTAGTGAGAAATGAGAAATGAGTGAACTCAGTTTTGTTTGTGAGCGCACTCCAACACAAAACATTTGATCCAGACAGCTCAAACAAATTACATAACTCTGAGACAAACTACATCCTTTGCTACTAAGAGACCTTCAGAAGGGAGAATAAACTCCATTAATGAAGGAGACGACTGGTTATACTGGTCTAATGTACAACTTTCCTTTCTTCTCTGTTCTTCTGAAGGCTAGTCTTTCTGTGAAGTACTGAGTATAAAACTTTCCTAGCCACTTCATCTCAACTCTTCCCTCTCATACAAACAGCACTGAAAGCAGCCTAACTCAGCAGAAAACCTTTACGCTCAAAAGATCACATTTGAAGATACGTGCTTTCAGTTATACCTGCCAGTTCAAACAAGACAAGCCTACCAAAAAAGAAGTAATTTTTCTCAGTCTGTCAGAAATCTCTACCTTGCAGGAAGTCTTCATGGAAAGCTAGGTTATCATACCTCAATCCCCAAAGCCCTCAAATTTATGGCTTTTATATAATCAGAGAACAGAAAATGCTGAATTAATGTAAAAAGTTCAAGTGAGTGAAAATTAATACAGTTAAAGGAATAAACAATGTTGCCTCTGAGAAGGATGGCAACTCCCACCAGAGAACTGGACTCTAAACTCTCCATGCTAGCCTCGTGCTATAATAGAAGAGCACTGAATTTTAATTTATTTCTTACATTCAAATTTAATCTAAAAATCTATGATTCCTGTTTCTTGGTTGAGGGCATGGTGGAGCTATCACAGCACTAAGAGCTGGGCAATGGCACTGAGTTTCTTCCGTGTGTATAAACACACTGCCATCCCCCTGCTACACAGCTCTTACACGAGAAAAACCACCTTGAGCTGTTCAAGTACTTGCACGTTTATATCTCATTTCAGCAACTTCTACTGATACAGCCAGACATTTGATGTTCTTTAGCTGCTTCTATTTTAAATCTCAGCTCAGTTGCTAAAAGGATTTTTGAAGCTATTTCCAAAGAAAAAGACCACCTACACTCGTCGAACTGCCTCTCACATCTGCACAGCCTCTTGCACTGTGGGACACGCAGTCTCCACTGCAGCATCCCCACTCTGACCCACTGAAACAGATTGAATTTACACCCTTTAGACTTCACATGCTGCACTGCACACTTTTTTGAACACACTTGTGGTGCACGCCATTGAAGACATCTATTTGACATGACAGAAAAGGCTAAAAACTGTACAACCAAGAGTCAGTCAAGCAACAAATAAAAGGGGAGAAATAAAAGGACATTTATTTTCTATGGACTGCCAGTAGAGAAATTACACAGGAGGAAAGACATTGTGAAATATTTAATGTTTACACGGAACAGTAAGGAAAATGTGCGTTTTAATGGTTTGCAGACATGAGGAATAATGAATGCTTACTCGTACAAAATGAGTAGATTAAATGCAAAATTAGCTAATAAGCATATGTCTACATTCCTGTGCAACATGTACCGTTAGTAACTCAAGATCTCACACTTCATGTAGATAAGGTAATACTATCAAAGAAATTCAAAGAGAAGAATACTGCAGTATTTTGAGCTTTACATACCACATCAAAAACGCCTCTGAAAATAGCAAGGTGTTAACGTTTACCAGTAACTTTTAACAATAACTGGACTTTGCATCTGTGACTTGCTGAGTACACAGGGGCAAGATACTGCAGGTAACACTTTTCTCTCTCCCTCTCTGTGCAAAGACAGACAAGCAGAGGTATACATCCAATCCAAGAAGGGACAGTAAAGAAAGCGAAGAGAGAAACTACAAATACTACAAAAGAAGGCTTTAAGCATCCTCATTTCACAGGAACCTTAAATTAAATGTCTGTTAGCATCAATTGGTTTGTACGGTACCAGAGCAGCCAGAACTGCAAGCAGCAAGTATACTTCATTTTAACAGGGGGTAACATCACTGATGGTTGAGTATTGCTTTGAACTTGCATGAGAAGTAGCTCAGAAATGTTGCTAGCAAGAACATTCACTGTGAAACACTGCTAAGGACCCCTCCGCTTCAACTGGAGGTTTATTTTTTCATCTGACCTACGTGTTCAGCTCTGCAACACTTTACCAAAAGCCTACAGACTGCTTTCTTAGAAGCATGTAATATATTATCATCCTGTAAATGTACAGCAATTAAAAAAAATCAAAGCTACAGAAATCTGACACAAAACGTATGGCATAAAGACTGACTAGTTATTAATTAGTAGGATTTTTGTAGTCAACTCCTAGCTGAAATCTGAAAGAAAATGGGTGGGGCAGAAAAACAAGTATTTGACAGAAATGCTTATGACTAAGAGTCTTCTTTAAAGTTGTGTCCAGCAAAAATTTTACATTGAATCCAGAACTGTTGGAAAACAGAAAGTGAATAAAGGTGACTGCTCTGGAGTAAGCATGATAGTGCTCACTTATGAGGTTACTGCTTGGCTGTCTGGAGTAAGTATGATGGCGCCTACATTATTTAAGGACCCTTTTATGATGTATACTACTTCAGTTTTTGACCCTCTCAAAAATTACTTGCAATCCTATGGTATGCCAGTTAGCTATCATCTTTCTGGCTTCATTTTTAGCACTAAGAGATCTTTGGATTCCCAGCAGTAGAGTTCCAGGAACACCTTCCCAAAGACGTTCCAACTGTGATCTTCCTGAAACAGCCTGAAGTACACTTCAGATGTGGTAACAGAACCCCCACTGCAGCACAAGCAGATTTATCAACTACCTGAAAAATGACCATGTTTCAAAAATAGAAAGCAGGAAGAATTCACAGCTCTTTTACTCTTCCTGGCGAGGCACACAGCAAGCTTTGCATACAAGAGTCCACAAACCTGACATTCACCTAGAGCCCTTCTTGCCAATAACTAACTAGTACTGAGAAACGATCAGCTGTGTTTATGTTCCTGAACTGCTGTTAGTGGAGTGCTCCATAAACGTGACCGGCTAACATCGACCTGCAGGACCACTGCTGCAAACCACTCCACTCTGCAGGTACAGAAGGCAAAGACGCCCAAGAGGAAGTGTGCTGTGGCCATGGCCATGCTGGCTTTCCTTGGCTTGTTTTTTTAATGGGGGTTTCTTCATTGGTTTGGTTTTTTGTTTTCTTTTGGAGGGTTTTTTTAAGACCTGCAAGCACTAATGTTAATTTAATTAACTGTGAAAATAATGAAGAAGTAATCCACTGACTGGTTTGGTTTTAGGCCATCAAGTATCATTTAAGAAATCTGACCCAACTTTACAAGCTGTTTCAAATGAGACAAGGTAGTTCTAACTTTTTGTAAACTGCTACATTTTGAAACCAGAAAAACTGAGAAAAAAGGGTTAGACTAGAAGCAGCCTTTTATATACTATCCAGCACTGGTAAAACTGAGGGCCTGATTCTTCCCAACAAGTCCACTCTCTTCTCTCTCTCACCCCAAGTAAGTCCACTGAGACCTCCTTTTATAAGTTGGAAGAACTTTGGATCACTCCATCCTCTTTCTGAAGGCACTGAAATTCCCAGTAGCCAGTTTTAGGTACTGATCACATGACTGGAAAAATAAATTTGTGCACAGACTGTACAAATTAACTAAACTGGATTATATTCCTTTAGTTTTTAATGCAAGTACTTAAAATAAAGCTTATTTAGAGGAGAAAAAGCCTTTTGCCCCACCCATATACATTTTTTTATAACAAAATATTTTAAAAGACACTAGTACAGCTCTGCCAACATCCTTAGGCAACTGATTACTCAGTGCTTTAAGGAAATAATTTCTAATAAGCAAAAATAGAAATTATTTAAGTGGTTCTAAAAACACAGCTAAATAATAAGCCTCTTGCCTATCTGGAGATTCCCTGAGTTAGTTTTAACTTAACTTTTCTAGGTAGCTCCTTGGTATCAAAAATGTCTATCCATTCCAGTATACCAAGCCCCTGCTCTCTCTTGCTCCAGTACTTTCAGAAGTACTCCTGATGGAAGCTCAGAAGCTTTTCAGAAGTTAACAGACAAAAACCAATCCTATCTTCTCCATCACACAGGTAGAACGTAACTAGCAGCCAGAGAACAGACTACCTTGTCTGTGTGCAAGACACTCAATACACAGCTTTGATCTCAACACAGCACTCACAACAAAGTGGAAAGATAAGTTGCAAGCAGGAATAGCAGGATAAAAACTAGTTTCAAGACTAAAAATTAAGACTACTTTTAGTTCAATGCAATTCACCAGACATGTTATTAGTCAGAACATGTACCACCCTTTAAAGAAATCAGAGCTATACTGTCTATGCACTAACACCTGACTGTAGCCAAAAGCTCTGTTTTGTCAAAAAAATAGACTCCTTACACTTCCAAAGGAAAAACTAATCTTGTTGAGGCATCACATGCAAAAGTTAATCCATATGTTTCTCTATGGATTAGTATATTACAAAGATGTTAAAGCCTCTCCTGAGGCTGATCCACTAACACGGAGCACTTGGACCAGACAGTTCAGTCGAGCTTTGGAAGGAAATGTCTGTGCAAGTGCCTAGAAGGCTTAGCAGCTGGTTCACAGGCAGCTCACAAGGTTGTTCTTATTTGATGCACAATACCTAGAACCTGCCTAAAGACATCAAGAAGAAGTTTGTTCTGCATTTAACAATGTAAGTTTATTTATTAATTTAACAGAGTAATTTATTCCTTTGCACTGGAAAAAAAAAAAAAAAAGTCTGCATAAGCTCACGGAAGAGCTCTGCCAACAAAGACCTGGTGAGAAGTACCAGATCAGTGCAAGCTCTTCAATATGAACTTTATCACAAGAGAAGTCAGACAAGAGGAAACTTTTCTTCTAACTAAAAGCTGGACCACTCACAGCTGCTGATAACGGATTGCAGGCTTAGACTTCCTCAGCTATATGGCTTTCTCTACCTCTCCTCTTTCAAATACCTTCAAGAGAAAAAATAAGCAGAATATATTTACTTCTACTCCTCCAACTGGAAACAAACTACCCAAGTACAGAGTAACAACCAGCAAACCCACAGAAACAAGAAAACAGGAAACATGGGGAAGATTGGAATGCATATTTCATACCCTAAGAATGGCTACTACTGCTGGTTGTTCAAGGGGGAAATAAAGTGATAACCAGAATTAACAGGCTTGACCTGCTGCCTTACAGGAAAAATTATTTATGTTCAGTTCTGGGTTTTACTGGGTAAGTGGAGGGGTCAATGACTGATGACTGGTAACTGAATTAACAACAGCATCGATGTATTTCATCAAGCTGCTCATCAACAGCTTATGAGGTCATCCTCAGCTGCTTGCATCCTCCTCCCGCTGTTTAAAGTGGAATGTTCCATCTGACCTCAGCCACAATCTCTGTGAAAATCGTATTAATTGAGATGGTTTGGATGTTTAGATCAGTAGCATTTCAACGTAACTGCATATTAAAAATTCTTGCAGATAAGTTGCATACTGGCTCCAGTATTTGCATGTTACAGAGCAGAAGTCACTCGGTGAAGGTCTGCATGAAAATAAAGCTCATTGCAATGGTTCTTCCACGCTGCTACTATCTCATGGATGCACAATACTAAGAGCAGGAAGAATTCCTCTCCTGTGATCTCAGTGTTGCTACTGCCAGCACTAAGCAGAACAAAAAGGAGGAAAGAGCTTGTCCAGAACAGGGAGAAAAATCTGTAATTCCAATTGATTTTGACTGAAAACACACAAGGATGAGTTCAAGATCTCTGGTCCTGATAAAACAGACATGAAACTTAAAACAAGGTGTTCTTACCCTTTTTGGAGTTTATTCTATAGGTACTACCAGCAAAAAAGTTACACTAATTCTCTACCTCACTGGTTCACTATATTGAATTTTAAGACCTGATTACTTAAAAGTAGGGTTCAACACAGCACCTTAGAATGTGCTTCAAAGAATTCTTTCAGAAAGTAGTCTGCATACAGGAACTGGTTAAAAAGCGAGCATAAGAAACATCAAAATTACTGCCTGTGCAACATGTAGTCGGTTCTCCTGAGTATATGCATTATGATACTATCTTCAATTATGCACTTGAACTATTTTTAATCACAGGACTTTTAGCCCATGCAGTGTTTCACTTCCCCTTTTCCTGTAGAAGTTAAAGCAGCACAGCAGGGAATTTTAAAAGAGAAAAGACCATCCACTGCTAAGACAGCTGAATGCTCTCAAGAATTAATTTCCTTTCCTATCACAAAATTAATGCTTACACCGCATCCCCTCTTAAATTCAAGCTGGATATGCATTTTCTGCATGCTGAATTTGAAATGTCTGAAGGTACATCAGAATAACGTCATGTAAACAGGTACTGGGATGCTCATTCCTTGAAATTAAAATGGAAATACAACCACCTCTCACAGAGGCTGCTGTTAGGACTTTAAAAAAAGAGAGAGAAGTAATTGTGTGCCCTACACTTACACAAACTCAGCAGAAAGTTGAACAGGAAAATTAACTGTGAGCAAGACTGTATGCTCACTGGTGCTAAGGAAGGAAAAAATGAAGCTGTGCTTGAAGCAAGGAGGACAGAACTAAAGTTTTGTCTGCTCTTCATTTTTTTTTTCCATTTAATGCAATTTGGCAGATTATAATCACAGAAATACATCTTGAAGTTGTGTTTTACATTCATAAACCTCTCCGATAAGAGACTGACGTTTCGGTTTTATGAAAGTTCAGCCCATTGTGTCTTCCTACGGTTATCTCCAAATTCCACATGTGCAAAAGCCAATCCACTCAGTTGGGGTTTTTTTTTACCTGTAACAACCCTGCCATCTGCTTCATTTCCAAGAGACAGGCCACACGAGCATATTCAACAAGTCCTACTACACTTATTACCAGTAACTCCATGTGACCATGCAGACTGCAGAATCCAGAGTTATACGAGATCCTCTTATTTTTATTTTAACGTTTAAGATCGTTCAAGTGAAACAGCATTGGTGACTGTGTGTGATCAAAACTGTTCTCAGATTGAGGTATGTCAAGCAAAGTTTATCTGGGATTAAACAAATACTTCATATCTGAAAAATCCTTACAAAACACCTCTACTCACCAGTTACATTGCTTCTGCAGTTGGTGTCAGAACTGGCATGCTATTCAGTTCCACAATAAAGAATGACCGAACCTGGAACACTCCTATAGCCTAGTAAGCTCTTTCCGACTTCTCTGCTGCTTTCAAAGTACTGCACAAATGTACAATCAGGAAAAGAAAGGGCTTGACACGTCTGGCTGAGGAAACGTGCAAGACGTAAAGATGACATGAAGGATTCAACATGTCCAAGTATTTCAAATTTGATTTGCAAATCTGTTCTTCAGTTTTTGCTACTTGTCTAGAATGAACATATCAAGGCCCCCACAGAAAAGATGATTACTAAAATCCAGTGGTTTTAGAATGGGATCAACTACAACTGTCCCTTGGTTTAATGGCAATTCTCTCAATTAATGCCTTCTAAGCATTATCATGTTCAATAAATAAATGATCCAAACTCATGATATGCCAGTTTTGTTATTATTTTCAAGATAAAATTTTATTATTTTACAGACATCTACTTGGACACATTTCTTAACAGCATTCTTACACTTTGAAGAAGCATGCTGCAAGTTCTTTGCTTTTTCATGGTGGGGGGAAAAAAAAAAAAAGAAAAACATACCTGGATTTAATTACAGAGGAAAAATTTAAATGTTCAAAATATTTTATGCTTCCAGCATCCCTAAGATAGCATCCAGTTTTCTTTTGAAGCACAAGTCATCTTTATTTTCAAACTGATTTCAGTTGTAAGAACCTATGTCATGATCCTCTTGGACATGGACGAATTTAGATTTAACCTTTACCTTCAGTGCTTGGAATCTCTCCATGGTAAGGGCAGATTTTCAACAATATTCCAGTGATCAGGCCTGTGGAGCTCATCTCCTCCCTCCTCCCAACCCCAGCCCTTTAATCTTACTGAAGGAAATTAGAAAGAAAGTTGTCTTACCGATAACTCCAAGGTTAATGTCCCCTGCGAACCCCACCTAGCAAGTCGACATCATGACATGTCAGGTCAGCCTCAACCACGCTTCCCTGATAGTCAGGTAAAAGGAAGGAGTTAAAATACAAAATTGACACTTGCAGATTTCTGGACATCAGAAAATGTGATGCAATATATTCTGAACTGTCTTTCAGAGCTTCTGGTAACCTCCAAGTTGTTAAAACATTTCTTCAGAGGGACCCTCCTGTTCTAAAATTTTAAAAGTTCCTCATCAGTAACCAAATACTGCAGATCCACCTTGACTATTTTGGTTGAATGAGAACAACAGCTTAAGATTTCCCTTTAGCATGAATGATTTTTTTCCCCTCTACTCTCTACACATTTTATCAATGAATATACACTCAGCCACTATGGGTTTCGAAAGACATTTCAAGCCAATAGACTGCAACAGCTTCATTCAAATTCTAAGTTAACAGAAGCTCTAACTTTTTTTTTTTTCCTCTTTTTTTGTTTAGAAAAAACAGGAAACACAACTTGGTACACTCTTTCTATAAGGCTCTGAGCTACTTAAGTAGTTCATGTGAATGACAGAATTCAATCTGGTAAATCTTCATTGTACAAGCAATCCTTAATCACACAAGTACTTCAAGTCAAGTCATGCATGATCAAAGATTATTTGTGACCGATTTGCAGGAGAGGGTCCTTGCTGTTCTACGTACAGGCCACCAGTTTTGGATAACAATTAAGTCTTGCTGAAAACACATACATCTGCATTAGAGTCTACAGGTTTAGGTGCCAAACACGTTTTACTAAGAGTTTAAAGCCTTTTTGCTCAATACTCCACATATATTTTTCTGCTAGCCTTATAATAAGAGTGCCTTCTGTATTTTTTTGTGTAGTTCAAAATACAGAAATGGGCTTCATGTCCAAATGCAGAGGGGACAAAAAGTGGTCAGTTTTTTATACAGAGTCACCAAAATCATGCGGTGATCTTCTACTTAGTTTATTTTGAAAAGGTTTAAAGCAATGCAGTTGTCATTCTTTAATAATTAGACTACAGAAGCTGAGTCCTGAAAATAAACAATTGCTAGAAAAAATTAAACCTTTAAACGCTTTGAAAAAAATGCAGACTACGTTTAATGAATTAGTAAAATTAAGAGCTAAGTTTAGTAAACTGATTTTGTTAATAATATGAAAGTAAGTCTATAATAACACAATAGCTGTAAAAATCTTTTGCTCAAGTTTTGGAATTGCTAGGAATCTGGCAACCTACTTATTTTTAAGTCAAACACCTTATCAATACAGACATTTAAGCAACTGCTATAAATGAGTGATCAAATGATTATTAAAATCCCATTTCATGGCTCCTCCTCCAACGCCAGCAGGACACTCATAAAAGTTTAATATTAAGTTTGCAAGTTGAAATCCATTTTCAAAATATTCTGTAAGAGGATTTTTGCTAAGTTATACTGAAGAAATGATCAAAACAGGTGCATGAGAATAAATTTAAATTTATTTTTTGTTTTGACTAGATATCAAAATCGTGGTGAGAGGATAGTGCAAAATTCTTCCCTTGAATATCTGTCATCAGGCATGGTAGATTTTTCCCACTGTGCTACAGTATCCTTGTTCAATAATTTTTTTCAATAATTTTGTTAAGTTCTTCAAGTTCCGTATACACCACTACTCGAGTAAGTTGTAGGACACATTATCTTTAAAGATTCAGTAAAGCACTGCTGCAAATTTAAATGGTGAACTTGAGTATCCATGAATCATGTAAATCGAAGAACTTGGTTTATCTTGCAAATATAAGCTTTCACTAATTTTAATTTTCAGTTATAAAAATGTATAGCTCATTTCTCATATTCAATAGAAGTATTAGAATAAGTGGTGATTTGGGCAGAAATAAATACAAGATGCAGCTTTACAATTCTTGAGTAAGACAATTTTAACATTTTTGTTCCTTAGTTGTCTTGTAAACATTATAACTGAAGTGTTTCACTTCCTCCCCACACCCCCCACGAGCATGCACTGGCACTTCACTTCTCCTGGGCTAACACTTGAAACGTGCAGTACGTGAACACTATCTTTCTTCCAGGATGGAGAGTGTTTTAAATTTTATTCCAATTAAGCTCCCTTGTACCAGATGCCCTTTACAACAATTACTGAAAAGCAAATACTTATTGGGACTACAGGGTTCTGCTCAACACCACCAAAGCTATATAATTACTATAAAGTCATACTGATAGGACAGCAAATCCTTGTATTAAAACAAAATTACAAGCCAGATCCTTACCACAAGTAAAAGCCTGAAACGTATACCCAGGCAACACCCCTCTGATTTCACTGCTCGAGTAAGGAAAAGAGGGGACAGGATCTGGCCTCATTAACTTTATGAAGTTAAAAAAAAAAAAAAACAACAACAAAAAACCCAAAAACAAACAAAAAGGGCTTTAACATACTAATTTTGAAAAGCACTTTAAATTATTTATGACGAATTCTATTAATTTGAAGGGAAGAGCCTGACACAGGGACAAACCCATTTTTGAGAACCAGATATACATCCTCACTTCAATTCAGGTCAAAACTCAAAACCATGCAATCATATACCAGACCCACAACAGTAAAGCGTGGGAAGGCTCATTTTTCTGTTTACATTCTGACATAATACACTTGAGAGACACCAGACAGGAATAGAAGACAAAGGGAGGAGTATGACCACTGAAGTTTAACTTCCTCAATAGTCTGTGTTTAGAATGCTGTAAAGCAAGTACGAGCAATGTATTTGATTTGGATATTTAGAGGTCCGGCAATAGTTTTCTTTAGAGAAAGTTTAAATCCGTTTGTTTCTCTCTTTTCTTGAGAAGCAAATGTTCTTCATTGGGGTACAGAATGGCTCAGATGCAACAGAAGAGTAATGTCATGACTTGCCAGTTAAAATTGACATCTGGGAATGTCCAAGACAAGAGTCAAAGCAACACATAATACCCCAATAATGTAGCTAGTAATGCCCCCAAAAGATATTATGTATTTTTTTTTTAAACAGCCTTTATTACAAGGCATGAGAATTCTAAGGCAAATTGTTCATCATGGCAGAACATCAAATTAAAGTGTCAAGACAGAAATAAGCAGAATATGGAGAGTATGTTTGTGTTATCTGTAGCAAGAAGTTAGTTTACTGTGCCACAGCACCTAATTTATAATTCTCATTCCTAGTCAAATAGTATCTTTAGTTAGGCTAAGATGCTTGAGATCAAAACCATTTCCCTATGTGTTTGTACACTGAGTAATACAATATGGCTGGATCCTAACAGAACAGCCTCTAGAGGGACTCCACAGTACATAATAAAAAGGAACAAAATTAACACCATTGTAGGCTCTGCTTCCTTCTCCACATTAGATTATATTTAAATTAGATCTCTGTGAATGTTTGGATACATTTCAACACTTTTTAAAAGAAAAAAGTTTCAAAATTAGATGCTGGTAAATTATTGAACAGCAGTTAAACAAAGAGTGCCCTTTGGGCTATCTGCAATTTCTCCTAGTTTTCAGTCTGATGACCACAGTGCTACATGTTGGAAAGCACAAGAAATTTTGCATGAATTTGATCACTCACATAGGCAGTTATACTTTGAAAACAATGTTTTTCGCAAGAATTACCAATGAAATAATGTTTTAGGACACAATTGAATTTGAAATAGGTAATGTTTTGAATAGATTTTTGAGTTTTATTGAAATCTTACATGAACAAGAAATTGGAAATACAATCACATCAAGGAACAAATTGCCACGGCTTTGACGTTTTAAGCCAAACAAATTTTGTAGGGCAGATTTTCAAAAAGGTGTGAAGTTATAACAATTTAAAAACACAGTTAACCTACTTCTAGGAATGCAAAACATACAATCATGTTATTTTCAATACAAGAAAACTTAATTTGTTGTAATTTCTTAAAACTACTAAGACAAAGCACTAGCTTTTACTTTTATGTACAGCATACTCCTATGTAGTCTATCCCAAATCCAAAAAAAAAAAAAAAAAAAACCAAAAACTGTCCAAAACCAGAGGTTCTGCAAAATCATGATTGAACAGTGTGCCATTCCTGCTTTTAAACTGCTAAAATGAAGCCTAAAATGATAAAAGCATTGAAACCCCATATGGAGTTCAGGAATTCTGCAAGCCCAGTAATGTCCAAGTGCGTTTATGAAAAAAGAAAACTAAGAGACTCGAGTATATACACAATAGAGTGATTCTTCAGCCCAATACAAATGGCAGCCAATCGCTACTGAAGGATGAAACATTAAGCCAATTTTGTTTTGAAGGATGTAGAGCTATAGCCAATTCTATGTTTCCAATATTCTCAATCCCTCCTCACTTGTCTACTTCCACTGTTGCCCATAAGTATCCTGATAAAATTCCTGGTTGTCATTATTGTAACCATAGTTACCGGCATAGTCACCACCTTGCTGGAGCGGCTGTTGAGCGATGGGTTGGGAGCCCCAGTTCTGCTGGTTGTTGGTCTGACGGCGCTTGGAATCAGGTTGGTTGTACCCATCTGCCTTTCTCTTGCCTCCTACGTTGCCCCCACGGTTGCCCCTGGCTCCACGAGCACCACGTCCTCTCTGCTGCTGCGCAGGACCCCCTCTCCCACCCCTGGCTCCTCTTGGTGGTCCCATGGGTGCCCCCCTCTGTGAATAGCCAGCTCTACCTCTTGGTGGTGGTGCTCCCCGCCCCCTAGGTGGTGGAGGGGCACCTCTCCCACCCCTTCCTCCTCCTCCTCTTCCTCTTATAGCATAGCCATCATCATAGCCGTAATAGGGATCTTCATAGCCACCACGGTAGTCATGATAGTCATAACCATAATAATCATCATAATAATCTTCATAGCCATAGTAATCTGGGGGATAGCCATATCCACCTCTCCCTCCACGGCCTCTGCCTCTAATAGGAGGTGGCATGCGAGGTGGAGGGTAGTAATAATAGTCTTCATACCTATTAAGAAAAAGAAACACGCAATTATTTATCTTCAAAAGTCTTCCAAAATAAAGTATAAATTTCCCCTTGTTGATTAACAATACACAACATGGAGAAAAGTGGTTCAAGTTCTTCTAAACTGACTCATATTTTAGAGCAGAACTTCATTCTGCAGTATTAAGGTAGTGCAAGAATGAACACTCACGCAGTACTTCTGGAGGCCTGTCTGGCAGCCTGACGTTCTTTCCTTTTCTTATCCGGTGGCTTTGCTAACACTATTTCAATTTCTTCCCCTTCTATCTCTTTCCCATTCATTTCATTCATAGCCTGTACAAAAATTAGAAGAGAAACATCTAAAAATTTGCTTCCATTCAAAAGGAAACTAAAACTTACTGAAAGAAACCAGATGGTTGGGCTGCTCCAGGCTGAACTATGCCATGTGCTTCATTTCTGTGCTACTCAAACAGAATGTTACATATTATTCTTTCAAGTCCCGCTTTAGCAGCATTTAAAAAAAAAAATCTCTTTATATCATAAGGTAGAAGAATGGAATTAAAACACATAGAGCATTATTTAAGAAAAAAAAACCAGACGTAACCATCACTGTTTATGTTCCTATATCCCCTAGAAATGTTTCAGAAATACTCTGACATAAGTTCTCACTACTCACATGACACTCACTGGACTTTTAAGCCAGGTAGAGCACACACACACAAGAAAAAGAGGTTTTTTTTATATTTGGGCTTCCTAGCTAGTTGAACATGCTACATGAGTGCCTGAGGAAACCAAGTATTTCTGGGGACACATACCTGAGCAGGAAAAAAAAAATAATTACTGAAATTTGGTGATCTCATCAAGTGAGGCAAGAATCTTCCAGAGAAGTAATGTGCAATTATCAAATGCACAAAGAGAGCTTAATATACATACACAAAGTATGATTAGGACAATTCTTTACTTGGAGTTATCTGCTTTGCATTTAACATTTCTGGGTATTAACATTTGCATTAACACAGACTTCACATGTCTGTACAGTTACATGACTGAACAGCTACAGGCCTCGAAAATATTAGTGATCATGGCGATTTCAAAAAGGTATGAAAATAAGTAGACACTGGAATCCATGAGCCAATTCCATGCATTCCATGTGTTAATGCCATAACGCTTTCATTAGAAAACAAACAACACACCCATATACAAAAATCTCAAAATTCATAAGCCAATTTAGCAGCCATAAGTCAGTCACACGGGGCAGATGCGGTAGCGTTCCAGCTTGTTTCAGCGAAGATGAGCATTAGAGATGCTCTGCTCTACTGCGTTCAATCTATCTTTTCTCAACAACTGAAACTGCGAGTTTTCAGTTGCTCAAATCTAACAGAGCATTTAGAAGAAAGGTCTAGTGGGACAGGACTGGTGAGAGTTTAAAGACATACTACAACAGAACATGTCAGGAGCTCACCCTTTCTGTCAGCAATCTCTTACCCTTTCTTAGACATGGTCTAAACCTATCCAAACTGACTTCAACTTCACTAATTGTGAGCGACATGCAAACTCAAGAGTATTCTAAACCCTGTTTTAGTAGGTAGGAAAATTGTAAGCCATTAAATTGTTGTAAAATTACTAAGGTTGAGTAAAGAGCCTTTGAACTATGTAGCCACATATACCACATACAATATACTCGCTCAAGACTCCCAGGTGCAAAACACCTCCCCTCCTCCTTCCCCCCATAAACTATGGATTTAAAGAACAGACGGAGTAATTCCTGTAGAATTCAATCCACTGACAAACAGCAGAGATTAATGACTTTCTCAACTGCTCTTCGCTACAAAGGAAGACACCTTTGAAGCTTACAATAATGACCTCCAATGTCTAAGAACTCATTCAGAAGAAACCTTCTAGGGAGCGTGTAGAGTTAAAAATAGATAATGCATTCAGGGAGCTGCTAGTGCCATTCTTCTCCCTTTCACAAAGCATTTTTTGGATTATCTTGCAATTTCTATTCAATACTTTTGTTGCTCCAAAACAACAGACAGCCTTTAAACAGGGGTCTTTGAGAGACAACTGATACCTTCTGTCAGTGTTTCCTCAGAAAAATTGTCTAGGTTGATCTGTTTGGGTTTTTTTCCTCTTCTCTAGACTCTCCTGCATTGGTCTATACCTCTTTTCCAGTCTACTTGTTAACTTGCTACAGTTTTGTCCTTTGCAATTTTCACATCCTCCTAGCTACTGAAATCATAGGAACAAAATTATTAGTGTTAAAATTCTCGCAATGGGAACTTTATTAAATGGGCTCTACACATTGTCTTATCTAGGTATGTACTGTAAAGAAACTTCTTGAAACCATTTGTACAAAATAAACTGCTCATGTCAAATTAGCCAGGAAAGAATAATCAACCTACCTTCACTGCTGCACCTCTGTCCTCAAAATGAACAAAAGCATAATCCTTCAACTTCTTTACTCTTTCCAGCTTTCCAAATTCGGAAAAGGATTTCTCAAGAATTTCTTCTGTCACAGTAGTGGCCAAGTTTCTTACAAATAAAACTTTCACCTGGTGAAAAAAACGAGAATGAAAGCTGTAATCTTTGAAAGTCAAACCTCAAAGGAAACTAACATAAACTAGTAGGATGTTATTCCCTTCTTCCCTGCATTAAAAAATTTTGGGTAACCTTATGAATTCTGTACCTGCCAAAAAAAAAAGAAAATAGCCTTGTTGTTAGTTACCTGTATGAAGTTTCTACAACTTCTCTCCTTTCACAGTTCCCTTCTGTGACCAGAAGAATATCCAACTTTGATTTTCTGCTTCTGGGATGCTACAAATCCCAGTAAAATTTTAGTAATAGATCTCAAGAGCAAAGAGTTATCCCAAAACACAGGGATGAAGAGCACATCATTCCCTATGCTGAACCTCACCTTCATCTCACTCTGGAAAATAGTTTTACAAGATACCCACCTAGTTGTTCATTATCTGCTTCTACTGCTAATGAATGACTGATGTGCCAATCCAGGAGGATAATCCTGTACACTACTAGTTTAAATGGGAACAGCAGGTTACAACAACATGTTCCTAACGTCGTACAATGGCAACTAATTTGCAGCACTCAGACGATGCCACTTTGCATGGCTTACTACGCAAATGCCCTCTAACTGCTTTTTGTGCCTCAAAACCAGCATTGTTCAACTGGAACAAATCTTTGTCACTATGGCATAAAGAAATTCCTCCCAAAGCACAAGAGCATCCAGTTAAGTTTTTATTTACCTTTGCCATGACTTCTGGGTCAGGTTCCTCTACTGGATCAGCCCATTCCACTGTCACAACATTTCCCCAGACTTTTACTTTCCCACTCATCAGGCGGCGGCGAGCTTGTGCTGCTGACTTGTGATCCTCATATTCCAAGAAGCAGAATCCTCGATTCTTCTTTTTATCATCAGGTTGATGATACAAGATTACATCCACCAAACCCTCTGAAAAACAGGTCTTTAGTATTAAGCTTCAAAAGAAAAGAAAAAATCTGGAACCTACTCTAAAATCCCTTCACTTGTTTGTATTTTTAATACACAGCCTTTGAATTTAACACCTGAAAGGGGGAGGGAGCACAAGAAAAGCAAAACAAGTAACAGATATCCATCCAATTTAGCCAGAAACAGGTCGCACAGCAGGTGAAGTTCTCCAGAACAAATTTATTTCACAATTAGGCCCTGCAAAACATCAACCTGAACAGGTCACACAGTGTAAATTTTCTGTATTTTGTTTTACCGTTTTTACATTTTTGAAAAGCAGTCAGCGTTAATAGGTGGCATCTCCCCTACCTCCCAGGGAAAGCTGGAAAGAATTTCTTTCACATCTCTCCAAAAAGAGGAGAGAGAACTAAATGAATATTGACCTTCTGTTTTCACCACTTCCCTGAAGTACTTATAAAGAACAATCCTAAAAAAGAAGCAGTAGGTTAAAACTCTCCTACAGGAACAAGAGCAGGTGATCAAGACCTCAATGTCTTGTTTAAAGCAGAAGCATCATTCCAGTCACGAGCCGACTTCTTCTCTTTCTATTTGCTGCATATACAGGGGAACAACACTGAAGAACTGGGACAGAAATTAGTCCGCTACTAACTATTCTACAATAACATTCCCTCTAAACTGATTTAGTATTCTCTCCTCCCCATCATTCAACTTAATACGTTTCTTTGAGTCTCCCCAAAAACTTCTCAGTTGTGAAAGCAGAATTTACTGTAGATCCAGTTACAAATACAGAGCCTTCAAGAGGAAGCTAGAACAGGTAACAGAATTAGGACCTTCACTTATCTGAGTTCATCTGTGCTGTTTCCATCTCAAATTGTAAACCTACATCACCATTAATTTAACAATCAGTAAAACAGACACTAGTCCCTTTACATTCCACTATAAAATATATTTGATATACAAAATTTCTACCAGAAACAAATTCGGAATCCATCTTGGAAATAGTTTAAGTGATAGCTGAACACACCTGTCAAACAACTGGACCTACAAAACAGTGACACCAAATGGTATTTTGGGATCAGTGTGAAAAACTCATTAAGAAGGTCTTACCTGTGACTTTGCTGAACTCTTCCAGTATGTTTTCCTTAGTCTTGTTCTTTGGAATTGACCCAACAAATAACCTGTTGTTTGCCACAGAGATGCATACTCCAAGGTGCTTCCCAGGACGGATTTCATAGTTGTCACACTAAGAAAATAAAAAGCCATTCATTTGCTTTATCCACAGTAATACGGATAAAAAGATCCCCCAAATCATAAAATCAGCTCTTTTCTTCATGATCTATGGCTTTTATATGTAGCATACTGAATTCACATTGCAAGAGAATTACTAGAACTGCAGTATTTGGGTCAGCATTCACTTGGAAGAACATTGCTGAGCTTCGGTTTTCCATAGAAACTTCTGAAGTTCTGCTGAATGGAAAGCTAGAAAGAAACTGATGTACGAGGAACACACGTAACAGATACAAATCACACGGGGTAAATTCATTCACCTACTGTTTATCTCAAACTTGAAAGATCTTCCTAGACAATTGGTGACTGCTTGCTGTGCTGGGACTCAGTGTCAGTCATTGCTGCTGTTATTAATAAGCAAATACATAGCATTATAGATACTGTGAGTTCTTCCACTTTGATAGCTTTTAAACAGTGAGCTTATCTGCTGTGAGATACTCAAGTCTAAATCAGTGTGTGACCTTGTTCCCACCACCACCACCCCCATCCCCACAGCAGGGATTTTTTTGACCTTGTAAATGCTAGGACTCTATAAATTTTACTGTTAAGTTTTAAAACTCCTCATTAAAAAAAAATTTAACCCACTACATCATGCTTGTACCCACAGTTGGATTACTCTGAACACCAACACTCCTGGTAGGTCTTTTAAAGGTACAAGAGTTCAACCTTTAAAAAAAATAAATACCTCTCTGTGTGTATGTGTGTGTGTGTATATATATATATATGAAAGAATTAAAGATAGACATCATCTTTGTTTTAGGTAGAATTTTCAAACACAATCTAAGAGGATAGATGTCTGATCGTCAGCCAGCTTCCAAAAATCTTATCCAATTCCTTAAAAGCAACTTTTCAGCCATTTTACCCTAGCTGAGATGCTGACATACAGATGACAGAGCAATACCTTCAGTAACCTTCTTCATATTCAAGAACTACACAGCCTATCAAAAAAAGATAACTTTAGGGAAGACAAAAACATCTCAGAATTTTGCTTCAGATATAACAGCAATTCATAACACAATAAAACTTTGTGTTCCAGTGCCATGAACTTAATCTGAATCTGCTTTTCAAATTACAACTTATTTTAGAAAGCCATTTTACCTACAATCAATTCCATTCCCATTGGTACCTGAAAACACAAGCAGAAGGCCCACCTGGTGTAGAGAAACCAAGACTTCAAAATTTCAAGTTTATTTTCTGAAAGAACCTCACTTTGCTATGAAGGTTTAACATGCTACATTTTGGAGCAAATGTTTGCCCCATTTTCCTTTCCCCCAATAGTATTTAGGTGAAATATCTTCCAACAGACAAGCTTGGCCCCATTACCAGGTGATGGTAGGGTAGAGGAGGTAGGGGGAAGGGAATCCAGATACAGGACTTAAGGAATATAGTCACACAAATTCACTTATTTGGTACAATATGCAGGGTAAGGAGGCCAGTCTTCCATCAGTGGCGCATTGCTTGATACGTCTCCTGTCACTTCAGCATCTTCCCTTTCATCTCCCTCAATCAGTAAAAATTTAAAGTAGCAACTCTAAGCACCTTCAACTTGGTCAAAAAAAGAAAAAATTTCCAGAACAATTTTTCCTTCATAAGTGACAGTAACTCATATCCACCATCTTCAACCACTGAAACCCAGAAGCAATCAATTAAAAACATACTTAATGCATCTCCTTCAGGGAACATCCAAGTAGGTTCTAAAAAGGAAAAAAGCCTAAGCAGGGCCATGCAACTCCCAGTCCTGGAAGCCTAACAACTGTAACTATTTCCAAATGCATTAAACTACTTGAGGGAACAAACACTGGATCATTTAGAGGCAATGACTCCTTCTGAAGCCTTTACAATGGAATAGAAGTGCTTCGTAAGTTTCTCTAGGTTTTGGTTTTTTTGGGTTGGTTTGTTTGGTGAATTTCCCACCACCACCACCCCAGCTTAACTAGATGCTTAGGTTTCCCCCCCACTTATTCATACAGGATCAGCTGAATTCTGCTAAGGCAATTGAGATAAAGCATTTCACCTGTTTAGGTTCAAAATACAAGCAGTATTTCACAGCCATATCCAAAACCTTGTATGATACACACTGATCTGCCTAATTCTACTTCTCCCTCTCAGGCAGAGGCAAGGCCAAATGAACCAGGGCCCCAGTCAGACTGCTGCCTCTCATTTTAACTTTCATGGGATCGCTCTGTATCCTTTGCCAAACCATCTAGATGCAGACCAAGTCAGGTTTCTGTGTAGTGAGCTGACAGCATGACTGCCATTGGAAAGAAGTACAGGCCACTGTGAACCATAAAGAGCACCAAAGTCAGAGACCTCCTCCACAGCAGCAGCAAACATCTCTAAGTAGCTCTCTGTAGTAGGAAGGGTGATAAAACTTAAACAGTGAAGCTTAAAGAAAATATTTTCCAGTTGTGATCAAGAAAGCTCTTACTCTAATCACCTAAGTACTCTAGCAGACTGCAGTAGGCCATAGAAGACTATGGTCCTAGAAGTAGAATGTCATTTGTATATACTAAATCAAATCAGGAAGCAATTTTTAAGAAAGTAAAATTTTGAGCCTGTCAATGGATGCTTTAATGAAGCACTTCAAAGACTTCATTGTCTAAAAGATTACCAACACACTTGCTGTTTACATTATCTTGTCCAGTCTGAAAATAAATTACTCACCAGTTTGACTGCTTCCTGTGCTGCATCTTTACTACAAAAGGTAATGAAAGCATAACCTCTGTTTTGACCAGAAAGAGGATCCATCATGAGGCGCAGATCCCAGATCGGACCAGCTTTCTCAAAGAGTGGTACCAATTCATCTTCATACAAGTCTCGGGGAATCTTACCAACAAAAACCTAAGAAGGAAGAGGACACTTAAAGCTTTTTCAGAAATACAAACTTAACTTTTAATACTTGAAAGTTCCTGGGAAAGGAAGCACACTGCAGCATAAACCATCACAGCTGAAACACTGCAGCCATCACCGCAGCCTGATTTCCTGTGGCCAACATTATGTATGTCCTACTAAGTCTTCTAGGCCTCCTGCTGTTACTACTATGTTTAACTTACTGAAAACCTGGTTTTGTTATTTATATTGGAGAGGTTGTAGATTTCCACCAGTGCAGAGGTAAATTGTTCTTACCTGGTTATAATCTGGCAATTAAAACCAAAGATCTTACAAACTATCTAGCCAGGTATCCTATGTTAATGCAGGCCAAGCACATCCTTGCTCTTGCAGTACTTGCAAACCATTCTGTAACTCAATCTTCATTGGAAAGTTACAGAGACAGAAAAAAAAAAATCTACAAAAAGCCTGAAATTGCCTGATGCACACTTCTCACTTTTAATATATACTGTAATCTCATTTCTAGTCTGCTTGTTTCAACTTCCACCAACTGAATGTATGTGTTGGTTTTGTGTGTGTGTAGTGGGGGTGGGGGCTACAGCAGTGCCTCTGTGAGAAGCTTCTCAAAGCCCCCCCGGGCTCCAAGTCTCTGGCCAGGGCTGAGCCAATTAGCAACGGTGGCTGCACCTCTGCGATAATGTATTTAAGTAGGGGAACCTGGGAGGAGGAGTTGGAGTTGTGAGGAGGAGTTGCAAGGACAACACCTCTGCAACCACCAAGGTCAGTGGAAGAAAAGGGGGTGAGGGAGAGGTGTGCCGGAGCAGAGACCCCCCTCAGCCCATGGCGAGAGGACAGGCTGTGCCCTGCGCCCACGGAGATTACCAGGGGAGCAGGTGCCCTCTTGCAGCCCATGAGGACCCCACACCAGAGCAGAGGCTGCGCCCAGAGAAGGCCGGGACTCTGCGGGAAGCCCCCACAGTTGTAGTTCGGCGCTGGGAAGATCACAATGCACGGGTGGGACCCACACTGGAGCAATTCATGAAGAGCTGCAGCCCGTGGGAGCGACTCATGTCAGAAGTTTGTGGAGAACTGTCTCCCGTGAGAGGTAGCCCACACTGGAGTAGGGGAAGAGGGTGAGGAGTCCTCCCCCTGAGGAGGAAGGAGCAGCAGAAACAAGGAGTGATGAACGGACCACAATCCCCATCTCCTGCCCCCTGCACCGCTGGCAGGGAGGAGGGAGAGAAATTGGGAGCAAAGCTGGGCCCAAGAAGAAGGGAGGGGTGGGGGAAAGGTTTTTACAATGTGGTTGTATTTTCTCACTGTCCTACTCTGTTAAGTGGTGGTGGTGTTTGAATTAAAATTATGTTCTTTTTCTTCCCCCCCAAGGAGTCTGTCTTTCCCTGTGACCATAATGGGTGGCTCATCCCTCCCTGTCCTTGTCTTGATTCCCAAGCCTTTTGTTTTATAGTCTGCTTCCCACTCCTGAGGGGGAAGGAGTGAGCGAGCGGTGCTCAGTTGTCCTCTAGGCTCAAACCACAACAATGTTTTAATATTTGTGTAAGAAAACCTGGAGTCCTCCTGGTTTTGTTCCTCACGTAGAACAATAACAATATACTTTGGTAAAGTTTTGTTAAGGAGTTCAATCTCTTCAGCTGAGGTCTCCCTAGAAAGCTTCCCCCCTCCCCCAGTTGTTTAATCACTGCAGGTCTCCTGAATTCTCAAAATCTCTGAATTGCTAATACAGCAAAACATTCCAAATTCCCATTAAGATCAAATTCTATTTATTTTAGCTTCAAATATTTTTTTGTAGTAAAAAAGCTAGAAGTAGTCAACCTTTTCCACTGAGGCGAGGCCTTGCCATAGTCATACCTGGCACTGAAGGCTTATCAGATAATTCCAAAACTAAAGACACTCAGAATGTCCACGTAAGTATTAACATGAACAAACTCGTGAGGAGAGTGTGATGACTCTGATTTTAAAAATGTGGAACAAATTATTTTCCTCCAAATGAAAGCTAGAACCTTTAGATGTTTCTTCATGTTAAACAGATACTCCTGAAATTCAGTTTCCAGAACATTTCTTCCACTTAGCCTAGCCTCTCTCAGTTCAGTGTAAATGCCAACTGACCATGATTTTTTGGGGGGGGCGGGGGGGGAGGAATGGATTTATCATACTGAGTGAAACTTTAATGGCAGAACAGGCTTTCCCCCATCCCGTCTCCCCAAAAAGCTTGGAAATACCTCTCTGTAGGGATTTCTATTGTCTTTACCTAGAACATTTCATTCTAAAACCCACGTGCAGTTTTGAAAAACAAAAAAATAATACCATCATGGAAATGCACAAGAAAACTTGCTACTAAGACAGTGAAACTGTCAGTTGAACTCTCCACAAACTGTAATTAAGTCAGTCAAATGTAAAAACTTGGCACTGAATTGTTTCAGATACCACCATTTCCAGCAGAAACTGAACATGACACACCAGAACAGAAAACTTCAGGAAAAGAAAAAACCCTAATCCAAATACAGTCTACTTTTCCAGCTATTTACCAAATATTTACCATCCTGAAAGCTTCTGTTTCCTCCTTCTTTCCAGTCTTTTTGGCTCACTTCCTACAAACTTTAGATCACTGACAATTCCACAAGACTGTTACTACAGTTCAGTTCAGGTAATACACTCTAGAAGTGAGTATGAGAAACAGAATTAAGGGTTTAATTTGAATACATTCATATCAGACCTATATACTAGGTAGCTTCCATCTATACTGGAAGGACTAGATAACTCTGTGGGAGTAATTCAAGTACAAGTGAATTTGCTTTGAGCCTGTGAATTTAATATGTTAATGAACTACAAGATCAGTATCAGACAGGACAAACATCAGGTGAACATCTTGCAAGGATCAGAAGAAATATTAAAAAAAAGTTACAGCAGATGTATGTTGATAAGCTTGAATAAAGTTGCTGAAATACCAAAGAATGTACGTCTCAGATTTCTTGTTTCGTTTTTTAGTTCCACAACAACAGTACTGTGGAAAAAATCTGGAAACTGGCATTATCAGCAAAACAATATAGAAGAGATCTTGTAGGATGCAACCGCATCACTTCTGGGCCTTTGTTGGAATCACTGACCATTAGACTTACTTCTTCCAGCTTTGCTTCCTAAAGGATTTGTACAAAGTACTCCATTTTACTTTCGTATTACTGTTTCAGAAGATTAATTATGAAAAGTCTTAACTAGGAAAAAATTCAATTTCAGTTCCATGGACAACTTCACAGAGCATTATTGGGGGTGCAATCCACTTCTGCACTCTAGATGTTGAAATAACTGAAGACACATCAACTGAGCCCCTTCTGTTGTCATCGCAAGCCAACAGAAGTGCAGTACACTGCAAGAGCTTCCTCAAAACCTCTCTCTGTTTAATAGTGCCCTTCGTGTGCTTTGCAGTCAATCTTCCCTAAATGCCAGATTTGTGTTAATTAATGTAGGCCGCATGACTGCTTCATCTCATCCAAATCTACAATCTTCATTAAAAAAAAAGGAAGTGGAAAAAAATTCTGGCACAGTACAAAATCCTTTGAACCCCCACAGTTCTTCCAGTACAAAAACGACATTCCATTTGTGTACTAAATCCAGCACAAGCTTTGTCTAGTTCAACTCCTGCTGAGTTTATTATACCACTGCTTCTCAAGTTAGAGTTATTACAGTATCTGATTCTTCCCATTCAATTTATTATGGACAAAAGCAGTTTAAATTGCCCCAACGTCTCCAGCAACATAACATTTTCCAGATTGCAAGTTAGCCTCACAACTACTCTTTTTCTTATAAACTCTGATGATGCACCCATAGAAAACCAGATGCAAAACCAACTTACCATTCGCAGAGCTAAAAGTAATTTTGCATTTTTGATAACAACATTCGAAGATGATGTTTATCACATACTTACCCAATAAATTTCAGCTCTGAAAAGGACATGCAGCAATTCCTCCTAAATGGTTATAATAGATATCTCAGCCTGCACATCACCCTCGCACATTATGGGCAAATACTCTACAGAATTTTCAAGTTTTTATTCACATCACTGAAAAACACTGAAATAGAAGTCTCTCAAAACTTTAGGAGAAGAACTTACTTTATCTGGAGACCCCTCAAGAAAGCTGAAGCCATTCCAGCAATCAGTACAGACTTCAGCCAATTACTTTCTTCACACTACCTGCACTGTGCTCATTTTGAGAAGTGCTTCCCCCCATACCTTTTCCAGTGGGGTAAAGGGCTGGTACTTTACAGTTATCACTGCAGCCTCCTGTTCTTCAAATGATGTCTTAAATGGTATTACATTCATTCATACGGTGAAGGATGGAAATCAAGTACCACATCAGTCACCTGTTTAATTTTTACTTAATTAGTCTGGACAGGCCTTATACATGTCAGATTTTTGTTACGCTCCTCTAAAGAAAAAAAAAAATTTAGAAAAATAATTATCCTTCAGTTTTCCTCAATTTAAAAATTAAAAGCTCCTCAGTCAGCAGACTGAAGATCAAGAGTGAAAAAATGTATTTTAACCTGTTTAGCAAATACAGCTTAACCTCATTAGATATTACCCACAAATGCAGACACTGCAGATACGATATTGGATTTACCATCCAGCATTATCCAACTGAAACACTGAATGCTTGTCTTGCCTGAAAGCTTCATCATCCCTGACTAGTAGTGGACTTATGACTAAAATTCCTTTTGTTCCTTATACACTTAAAGTCCTCCTTACTGTGACTGAATTTAATTAAATATTTATAACATTTTCTTTCCTTGTCTTGTCTGCACTTAATTTCAAAAGTTACTGAAATTGCTATGTAGATGTTTCTAATGTCTATGCGTCCTCTAATGTTGCTGAACAACTGGTTTATTTTAAACCACAATAAGACAATTCAGTTTTGTGTAAAAAATATTGAATTTAGGAATACGAAAAAAAATTCTTTTTTCCAGCATTGCTTGCATATACACTTCAGTAAAACGATAAACTACAGTTAGGATAGAGCAAGCATGCCTAAGCAAAGCTTGAGAAGTTACTTAAACCATCAGTTACTATCTTTCAGTTCAAGGACCATTCTAATTATTTCCCTCTGCAAGGAATTTATTTTTCATCATGGAATATGAACATTCCTTTTAGAAATCATCCTTACTGTGACACTTCTAAGCATCTTCCCGACCGTATACACAAAAGCTTCAGCATCTCAAAGGATGTAAAACTAATCCATAACTGAAAGACATTCAAGAAGTTGACTATTGTCTTAAACCTAATCTGGTGGTTTACAAAAGAATCTCCAAAAGAACTCCTGTATCAAAGACTAGTCACAACAGCGTGATTGAGAGTATTCAAAGTGTTTAGAATTAACTACAAAACAACCTGCTAGGGATCAAAACCTTGCAGGCTAGGTAAGCAAATACACAGCTCAAGCATTTTCGTAACCAAACTGAAGTTTCCTCATAGTTTGCTAGCAAGATGCACAGGTTCAATCGTGACCTTGAATTTCCAAATATGTCTACTGACTAGATGCTGTCATTCGGGGGGGGAAAAAAAAAGCAGCAGCTTTAAAACTCTTCCAGTCATCTTTAAAAGTAACAGCTGGTATAAGAGGAGGTAAGAAAAGGCAGAAAAAAATTTTAGAAATTTTAAACAAAACAAAGGTACAAGCCCCTTGAGGATAAGCAGTTATCAGTATCTGCAGATGCACATGACAAAGCCAGTGTAACAAGAGAAGGAAACACCCAAATAATTGCTTCCATTCTCATCCCACAAACGCCCATAAATGTCTCCAAGTGTCAACATCATATGACCTCACTATAAGCAAAATACTTTACACTGGAGCAGCAAATCCTTAAATAAAACGAATACTCTAGTTTGATATCAAATCCTATTGCAATTATTTTCTCCTCCAAACTTCTGCACAGCTGTAACTACTTTGTCTTTATTACAGAATCACATTCCAAGAAGGTCCAGCTGCTCTTAAAGCCCAACCACTGGAAAAAAATACACTGGGCAGCTTCACCCACATAACCCTTTCAGCAAAGTGTTCACAGTGACAATTTGTGAATGTTCAACACACCAAACATCCATAAGACTGTTTGTCAATACTTCAGTTTTACTGCTCAGTGTTCAAGTACATACTGAAAGAGAGTTAAAGCTTCAGTTAACACGTAATGAATTCCTTTATGTTTTAAAAAGACAAATTAGTTGGCATACAAATATTTACAGTAGAAAGATCTGATACATCTTGAGGGACAAAAGTCTACCTAGTATGTATCTTCCTGAAATCAGTAACAGTACTTGGGTATCCTTAAAAAACAGAAGTTTGCCGTTACTGCCAGTTACAGCTCTGGCATCAACATATCTGAGCTGGCACAAACTAGGAGAGCTTCAGTATTTTTTAAGTAAGTTTCAAACACAAAAGACTCACTGCCACAATCCAAAGGGATACATCTTATGCTTTTTCATATTTTTACCCTCTATATTAGAAAACAGGTATTTACACTCCAGAACTGTTGAGGACAAAAGAGAAGTGGTTCTCAAAAGCTTAAGAAAAAAAAACCCAAACAAACCACACCCACCTCATTCTGGAGAAAAAAAAAAAGTGCCACAATAATCTCCAGTCACTTGTGTTCAAACATGCTCTGTCTAGTCTACCAAATCGTAAGATCATGCTTAAGTTGTTGATTACTATGCCTCAGAGCTCAACAGCAAGAGCTAAAGACTAAATTTAATAAAGTGTACACCAGCTTCAGCAAGGTGGTCAGCATCTCAGCCAGTCAAAAACCAAGCAGCACATCTAAAGCAGTAATCAGTCTTTAAATCCTACAAAACGCCAGCAATAAATTGATCTGGTAGAGGTATGGTTTCTGTAACTATTTAGCTGGGTTTTGCTACAGCCTCTAATGCTGATTCACGGCAGAAGCATTTATGTTCTTATCTTAAGGGAGTTTCTACAAGTTACCCATCCTAGCAAGCTTCAGGAAACTTAAAAGGATATAAACATATTCCTAATAGTATTAAAGCACAGCCAATTTTACAGCTTTCCTATGACATCGTAAAGAGGCTAATCATCACAAAATACTTCAAATCAGTCAAGTATTTTCAGTCATGAGTAGAATAGGATAGTTGAGTTGGAAGGGAACTACAATGATCACCTGGTCCAGCTGCCTGACCACTTCAGGGCTGACCAAAAGCTAAAGCATGTTATTAAGGGCACTGTCCAAATGCCTCAAACACTGCCAGGCCTGGGGCACCCACCATCCCTCTGGGAAGCCTGTTCCAGTGTCTGACCACACTGACAAAGAAATGCTCCCTAATGTCAGTGAGGCATGGTGCAATGAAATAACACGTTATACCATCACATAATCACCCTGGCAACACCACTAAGTTGGTAAGCAACTTCTAAGCCACTTTTCTGAATGCACAAATGTAAAAATTTACAAAAGAAAACAAGCTGCATGGACTCTTTCAGCATGGTAGTTTCATCACCAGTCCATGCAAGCATCGAGGATGTTTTCATGTAGATTGAAACAAAAGTAAATAAACAATTCCTTAATAATTACTAATCTCTGTTGTCCTCTTCAAAATATTGTATCTTTATACAATACCCAAGACTTTTTCACTTCCAGCACATTGCATGACCTTGCTACTGTCACTTAAATTCTGTTTATGTTGTAAACAGAGTCAAATACCTTTGAGTCACGCTTTCACCTATTATAGAGCTAATACCTACACTGACCACTTTTTAAGCGATGGACCATAAGCTTTAGGGTGGTCCATGAAGTCTGGCAATTTAATGATCTATTTTACATTTTAAGAAACTTTACATAGCCTTTCCTAGTACATTGCATCTGCTCTTCCCCCCTCAACCTATTATCCTGTCTTTTGCAGAATACTGAGGCGTAAGAAAGCCTAAGACACACACAGAATGCTTTCCTCTACAATACTTCAAGCTTTCACTTGTAATGTAGTTTACTTTCAAGTATTTCTTATTTATCAGTTTGCACAAACATAGAAAATAACAGTCAGATTTGTCTATACATACTAACCTCTGTTCCAATACCAGGCTGAACACCAGAATATACAGTATCTGGAGGAGGGCCCCCATATTTCCTCTGTCCTGTAGTTACATCCAAAGTGTAACCAGTTCTCTCTAGCAAAGCCTGAAAAAAAATTGTCACATTAGTTCTGCCGGGGGAGGGGGGAAGAGGGTAGTAGGTTAAAATATAAAGAATAAAAACCTGTCTTAAAATAAGCATTTCCTTATCTGCTCTTTGCCACGTTTGATACAAGATATATATGGACAGACAGAACCTACAAAAATCCCTCTTATTTTGGAGGGTTTAAAGAACTACGACCACAAACAGCAACATTTGTTTTATACTACAAGGTCATTGGAAAGAACTCATCTTTCTTTTCCATTTTATTACGTAGTACCCCAAGAACTCCAGAACACCAGGCAATTCTTTTCATCCACTCTGCACTCAGGTTTTTGCACAACAGATGAGTTTCTTAATATACTAATACCTTGTTGAAACGTCCAATCAGTCTCCAAGTAATTTTATGAGTGCGTAAAAGCTCTAATATAAAAGAACAACTTGGACAATTCTTACAGAGATATCAATGTTTTCATAGGCCTTACATAACATTAAGTTCAAGCATTTTGGCAATTGTTAATCATGAAGATCTGCATTTTGAACAAGCACTCTCTCATTTGAATCTCTACCACACACACATTTCTTTAAATCCAAGTGTGAATATACTTATACAGGTAGTATTGATGCTTTTTAAGTACATCCAAAATTACTTCAGTCTGCATACAGGTGATATTATCAGTTAGTACAGAATAACCAGTATTTTCTAAATGTTACCTTAATCTTTGCTTCATCTGGTCCCTTTGTTGATTCCTGTACTTTGCTGCCTTGTTTCTCTCTTTGCCTGTAGGTCTTCATAACTCCACATAAAAATGCACTTTTGTTCTGTAGATACAATTTACAAAATAATTCAATTGTGTGTATGACAAGCCCTGGGAATCCACCGAATCTTACACTCCGTACCATGAGGTCACTATATCAAGCCAATGCAATAAACAAAATGTCACAAGAATCCTTTAGAAAAATATAACAATTAATTGAACAAACTTGTCAGACTGAAAAATTCATCAGATTCTAGACAGTATTTTACCTTATTTTCTCAATTGCACACTCATTTTTATTATCTGGGAGCTTTTGCTTTGCACTCGAATACCTACACATTTAAGGCAATTTTTAACAGGCTTGTGATTTGGGTTTGAAATATAAGAATACAGCAACATCAACGAATTTCTAAGTTACAACTCTCCTGCCAATAATGCCAGAACGCTATTTATACTTATGTGCTCACACTCCTGGAGCTCTCACCTTACCTGTACATGCGACAGGTCACTTTCTTTAAACTGCTGTAATACAGAGAGGGCTCCTTCTTCATTAAATTCCCTAAGAGCATCAATTGCTCTTTCATCAAGATCGACATAAGCTACCAACCCTAAAAGTTAAAGATAAAGAAGTTACAGATTTCTATTGAATTTCATACAAACTAAGAACTATGCAGTTTGCTTTTAAAGTCAAAAAGTTACGTTCCATAGCAACAGAATTATACATTTAATATAATTACATATTCCTACACAAGTATATGAAAGAACATGAGTACAACAATGAAAAAAGTTAAATTAAAATGTATATACCTAAGCACTAACTGACGTGCAAGATTATACCCCATGTGTAACAGTTTTCTAACATTCAGGAATCCAATCTGCTGCATAAAAGCAGTATTACACACCAGGGTTTGAAACAATGAACTCTGGCTCACTTCTAATAATTTAGATTTTGTTGGTCTTTTAAGTTTCACACTTTCTTCTCTTGAATGGAACTGTTCTAGAGTAAGCTGACGTGTGAACATTACAGGTATCCTATCCTACGTGAAAAAAGAGCTACCTAACTGACAAATACTTATGAAGCTCTACCCCACAAAATGTTAGGAAGTAGAATGGTTTGTTCGCTCTTTCCTCCAACTCAAAAAGTAAAAATCAGTGGACTTCCTGTATGTCTAAAATAATTTTAACTCATTTTGTTGCTCTATGCAGTTCCGAGAGCCAGAATTCAAAAAGGTATTATTTCGAGCCCTGCTATGTACCCGAAAAGGCTAATGTTAATTTTACAGGTACAGACTCCCCCAAGAAACATTGGACCAGTTCTGAAGCACTTTTTTTTTGTTTTTAAGGATCTTTACAGGTTATTTCTTTCCTTTTGTAATGCACTTGCATAAGATGTGGAGCATGATTAGTATAGACTTTAAGATTTGCACTTTTTAAACTACACAGTGAAATTTAGGACAGATACCAAGAACTCCACACACTTTGCAATAGCTTGATCTCCAAAATACACGGATCATTTAACTGCTACTTGATTTCAAAAATGCACAGTAGTGCCAAGCCCAAGGACTACATTTCAGAAGTGATCCTGCATATTGGAAGGCACCTGTATCTTTCATATAAGACCTCAGCAGATTAAAAATCCCTAAATTCAACCCCAAATTTAGCTCGGGTGTCAAAAGTAGTTTGCTTCACTGACAAGCCCCTGCACAATGCAAACACCTTCAGTGGCATTAAGGAAGTGTAAATAACTGTTTTTCAGGTTACTCATGCAGTGGAATTATGCTAGATAGTCAGGTTCTGGGCTGAAAAGCTTTTAAATCCCTTGAGAACTCCTCACAACACAACCTAACTGCAACACGTGTTAGAGCCCCACAAGTTCCTCTGCCCAGGCATTTACACCTTCTCTCAAACCATCAAGTGCACATCATTGTGACCCACAGTTAGAAAGTGCATGTCTAAAGCCAATAAAAGCTGGTAAAGGCTCGATGAATGCTCACTGTGAATGACTTCCAAAAGACATCACCCACGTGAGCCAGAGTATCATGCTGAAGATTGATAAGGTATTGGTTTTGAACTGCCTTCACTTGATCAGTGGAATTTTGACTCTTTTCAACAAAAACTGTCATCTTGCCACCAAGGCATTCAAGATCAGCACATAGAGCAGTTCTACTGCTTCTTGTAAATCTGTTCACAGAACACACTCTAAAGAGGAAAAGGAAGCCTCTGTCTATAGGACAAAATAATAAGGGGGTTACAAAAAACAAAATAGAAAAACCTTTGTATATAAAGAAACCTCTCTAGAAGTTGCAGAGACCACTTGCTACCAGCAAGATATTACTCTATTTGCTAGATAGCTTAGTCCTCAACTTTGTTGAAAAGCAGTTAGTGTCAAACTGAACATTTCAGTGTAATAACCAACATGGATTAAACTGTCCACTCAGAACTAGAGAGAACAAAAAATCCACAGGCAGACTCAATTCAAATGTAGTCCCAGGCAAGACAAGCTAGTTGCTTCCCTCACTAAGTCACCTATCCAGCCTTTGAGTGTTTAAGAACCACTGTGAGGAGTTGACAGTAGAAAAGTAAAAGCAAAATGATGATTCGGATTGAAAAAAAAAAAAATGTAGTTTAGTATGCTCAAACATACATCTTTATTTGACAACATCTAAGAAACTAGTGCTCTGTGCCCTAAAGCAACTAAGATATCACATACAACACTAAGGATGTGTAAAGTAATTAGTCAATGTCAAACCCAATTTGCCTTTAGGGAAGTCAAAGTAGCAAAACATTCAGAGCTACACAGATCAAAAACAATGAATTTTTAAACCTTAATCTATAAAAATTTGAAAATGGTATGCCCTCACTTTCATAACCAGTCAGAAACAAGAAATGCATATTATACCTGTCTGAAATATTTCATCAAGTCTCTCTGCCACCTTCTGTGGGAGGCCTGCCTCTATCAGTGTCTTGTAGTGTTCTGTGTGAGTTACACTGGAAGTATCCATTGGTTCTTCCTCTTCTTTTAACTGTACCGCATTACCATTCACCTGATTAGCCATTTTATTATGCTGCTGGAAAAAATTCAGGAGCTATATTACAATAAGCCAGAAATAACTAGGTTGTAGGACAATGCATGATTTATCTAAACTAATTTGTATACATGCTGCAAATGACCTGTATCAAAAGTTTTATTTAATACTTTTTGGATGCAGCTGATCTAAGTTTCAAAAGAAAGTACAACCCTTAATACTGTGGAAAATGTACATGGAAGAATTTACATAATTTTTTTTAAAAAAATGTACTTCATGTACATAACGATGTCTAAACTTTATCTGCTGATTGTCAGTAAGTTAACTGGTTACCATAGCAGCTAGAATGTACGGGGACACGATAAGAACATCCTTCAACAAAGAATCAGAAGAGCTAGTGCTATTTTCATTTCCCATTCTTCTACTTTTAAAAAATCGTTTAAAATGTAGTGAACACATAACCCCTGCAGGGTAGCTTAAAGTATAAAAATGTCAATACTTGTTTGCTAATTTTCACTTTCTTGGCTTGTTGCCATGTCTTCCTTCAAACCCAACATGCTGCATAAGACTAGCCAAACACCTTCTCACGACACTGTCAGAACTCAGTAAGGACAGAAAGAGAAAAATTGCACTCTAACGCACATTATGATTTGAAGCTGCAACTGAACTGTTTCCATGCTTTCAGTTTTACTCAAATAAGAGCTCTACAAATCACAGCTACTTGTTTTATAATATGTAACTTACTGGTTTAAAAGGAAGCCATGACTGCAGCATCTTCAGTTCTTATAGTCATAAGAAGACTTGCTTTCAGAATTAACAAACTGATTCCAAATATGTGCACTGAAAAATGCACAACTATCTTCTCAGACAATTCCAGTGGGCTTTGCCCAATTCATTAAAAAGTAGTTTCAATTTCTCAATTAGCCAGCCAGCTGATATTTAGTACTCAAATAAAAAGGCTGGCAAAAGACAATTCAACTACCCAGCAGAGAACATTAGGATGATCAGCCGTTAAGTTCAGAAATGAGATGAGTCTCGGGCTTTAAAGGATAGGGAAGAAGTCGATGATCAGCAGTGAAATGATAACCAGGTAGACATATGCAGCATGGTCAGAGCAATGCAATTAAGTACTGAAATACAGGTATGAAGATGATTCAAGAACAATTTTTTTTAAAAATGCTGAAGCCTCAAGCTATTTACTATGCTGCAAAACGAGTCTCCAAACATAACCACATCTCTAGCAGTCACCTGTATACCCGTCCCTTCTAGACTACCACTCATGAACTTTTTGGAAGATATCCTATGAAGATTTGCAAGCTTGAGCAAGGAAAAAAAAAAATTTTCTTCAGACAGAAAAGTAATGATTTTACTAAAGCTATCTTGACTTGAAGGACAATTTTAGAGAGAAGTAACACAGCCTCACATTGTTTCTCTGTCAGATGCCACTTCTTTATGCAATTAGTGTGGAAAAGAAAGGAAGTTTTCCGTAGCTACATAGCGCATATATTCTGCTACACACACACTGTTACCTGACGAAGAGAAATTGCTTTCTAACCGATTCGGTTTACTTAAAAGCAACCGTGCCTACAGCCTAATTACAGAAGAGAAAAAAAATGCTACCTGAAGACTACAATAATGCTCACCTATCATTACAGGTGTTAACTGAACTCGCAAAACACTAACTGAACATGAAGTTTCTACAGGTTACAAAAATCATGAAAAACAAAAATCAGCTAGATTTCTGTTTGCTAGAGAGCCTCTGCAAGATCTCCAATCTGAAACAGTGCAGAGCAGAGGGGGTTTAGTTAAACTGAAAATGCTTTGGGTACAGTATCATTCTCAATCCCTCTTCTCAAAAACACATAGGATGATATACACAAAAAAGATATACGGAGGGGGTTATTTTTGTGTTCACCTTTTTACCACCTTATAAAATCAGTTGCTTACACATACAGTCTTCTCCGTACACAAAAAAACCCCACCAAGAACTGTGTGGCTAGGCCAATACATAAATACGGACAAGGTATCTGAAACAATCACAAGTACCTTCTACACTTCAATAGCTTATGGTGATGCTCTGGGACATTTTTTTTGTGAACCCAGATTAGCTTGCAAGTGTCACATACCCAAAAATTTACCACTGATCTCAGTGTTGCCTATAACTGAACAAAAGGTCAACAGCTATGCTGTGTCCAGGCAAAAACACCTCATCCGCAGTTCAACAACTCAAACTTCTGACAGGCAAGACTTGCAGCCTAACGGCATGAAAAGACATCTACCTTCATCACTAACTTACACCAGTGTGTGGAGCAATATCTAACCCGTTAAGTATCAGATTACTACACAGCACCACAGCTGATCAAATGCTTTTTTAAGTAGGCTTTTAGACAGTGTAAATTAAGTCTCAGCATTTTAATTCACTAGCTGTATGGTTTATTTTTGCATAAGAATTAGTATCCTCATAAAGAACTTAAGTCAAATGCTCTGCATGTTCACCAGCCAGAAAGGTTCAGTTTGGGTGTTCAAATTTTAGCTATTTCCTGTCACAAAACTTAATTTAAAAGACTTTCTTAAAGAAATTTACTCTGGAAAATTGTGAAGCGACAGAGCTGTCAAAATATTCAGGTCCCAACAGTATCCAGAAGAAATATATTTCTTTTCACAGTTATAGCAATAGATTCCCTGCTGGCTTTGCAAGCTTGGCCTGATATCTGAGATTAGACTGACTTTTCTACCTGAATAAGCATCAACAAGCAAAATTACACCTCTTACAATACTGAATCTGTGCTCCAAGTTCAGCAGATACACCCCAGTGAAAGTCATAGCTGAAAAAGAACACTTAGCTCTCCCTCTAGATAACATCAACTAGATGTAGCTATCAAAATATTTTTTAACTGTATTTTATCAGTAAGGAAAACACACGATGATTTTAAGATTTTTGTTCTCCTCTAAAAAACATATTAAAAGCATATTAAAGAGGAGTGATATCTATGTTTGCATGTGCAGTGTGTCCATGTGACTCAGCCTAGGACAGGACAGGCCACACAGAAGAGCACCCCCATGCACTCAAGAGTTATTAACCTGCATTAAGTAACTCAAATATCTAGGAAAGAGGGAGACCGGTTTAAAAGATTTCAAGTGTGGATTATAAATAACGGATTATGTATATTAGATGTGTGGGATATGTTTTTGTTTTTAAAACATGCAGAAATGGATGAGTTTAAAATAGTGTACACAAAAATGTGCTTACCAAATGAGCAGCAGTAATAAATACAGATTGGGGGCCAACTTTACATAGGCAAGGAGAATTTCCACTGGTGCCCAAGAGGTTACCTAGCTTCACCACCTCAGAACTGCGTGTACAGGGAAGAGGATTGTCTTGTTTCAAACTTCACACTGTTCTTGCCAACAATGTTTTTCTGAATACCACGAACATGACAAAAAACATGTTTTCAGCCGTCCACTATCTTTCACATAGAATTCCTGCATCTCAAGAGAGTAATTTGCAAAGTGACTAGTCCCTTTTTTAAGATCTAATCATGTCACAAGTAGGAGGTTAAAATTACAGGTGCTTCTATGTACCCAGAAACAACCTTCTTTTTCATGTTTAATAACTCAAACAGCTCAAATAGTAATTTTCCTAGGGAGAAGAGAAAAAAAAAACAAAAAAAACAACACAACAAACCACAAAGCTGAGCCTGACAGAGTATGGCACCTTGAAAACAGAAACTTGATCTTAGCCTCAATCCGACAACCACCGGTTAAACGGCCATGATGTTACTATTCCCTGTGTTTTATACCATGCCTCTAACAGAGGTTGCCACCCACAGACTATCTAAGTATAACTCCATCCAATTAATTATAAATTTACAGTCTAGTTAACGCAAAACATGCTTAGTAACAGCTTAAACGAGCAGGAATGGCAATTTCTGGCAAAGAGACAATATCTCAAACTACCATAACCAGCTTCACAGTGCTTATACATCAATAGAGTTTTCAGCCTTCAGCTATGTAACTTTTGATTTCATGGAGGAACTAAACTTGTTTAGCTCAGGTGCACAGGAAACATAACTAATTGATACAGGAAAAACTCCACAACAAAGTCATTCAACTTGCTTATGATACTATTCCTTATATGTTATCTGTGTCAAGCATTTAAGTCATACCACATTAAAAATAGCATTAAGGGGAAGTTTTGGGGGGTTTTTTGTTTGTTTTTGTTTTTTTTAATGAACCACAAGAAAACAAGTGTAGTCCCTACAGTTACGCCTTGCATTTCAAGAAGGTTCTTGTCAAAACAGCAAGATAAACACATGAGTGAGGGGAAGATAAGAACTCGCATTAAAAGACTGAACTGGGGATTTATTAAAGCCTCACTAGTTCACAAACATTACTGGCACATTCCTTTATTTTTTACACGAAGGCATTATAGCCATTTATTTTGTTCCATAGCTTATTCAGTCTCAGAAAGCACATTTTAATAGCTTAATCAAGATATACTGTTTATTAGCATGAATTACAAGACGTGTGTCAAAGTTAACACACCCTGAAGACCTTTACACAGTAGCCAGGTTTCCATACCAGCATTTCAGCGGCAGACTATGACAAAGCGTAGTTAGCACCCTCACCCCTCCAGCACAGAGTTCTCAGCCTTTCTCACTCCATAACCCCATGGAATGAAAATACCTGAGAGCCTCCACCATGATGCCAAGCAAGAGACTAGCACAGCCCATACAGAAACTACGCTGCGTATCTACACGAGTATCACTGGGAGGTGACTTCAGCACGACAGGTTAGCGAGGTGCACACCAGTGCCATTAAAACACAACACTGACTGCATCAGCAGCTACTGCATTTTGCTAACCTGGACTATAAAGTCTGTGCTTGTTTCTCCCTGGAGTTAGCCATAGCTGATCTGGTTGGTTGTGTCATACAGAACAACATTCGTGATGCCCCGGTTCAAAGCAACACTTCAACAAAAATGAGCTTTGTTCTAATGACTTTATCCTCAAAGAATTTTTCTTATCTTTGCCTAAGAAAGCAAGGACTATTGCTTTTTTTGACAAAACTTGTAAGTTGAGTGTTAGCAGGAGGCTCAAATATATTCCAACAGTGTTCACATCTAGACAGAAAAACTGAGAGATAAGGATATTATGTACTCATGGGAAATACAGTTTCTAGGATACAAAATCATCAAGCAGACTCTGCTAGTTTGCAAACACCAGAGTTTGCGTAGGTAAAAAAAAAAATAATTACACTGCAAGATGCAGAATTCTAGTTGAATTATGTTTATTTCTAGAAGATATGAAACAAAGTGTAATCTCAAAGGGAAAAAAAAAAAAAAAAGAAAAAACAGCTTCATGAGCATTAGCATCCTTCACAGCACAAACTGCTGTCAGGATCTTTTAGTGTCACATATAGGGGAAAGGGAATCCAAGCAACTTTTTTAAAAAAGGTACATAATTAGCCACATTCAAAAACTGACAGGTAACAAGGATGCTAAGACCCAGTAACTAAAGCCTCATTTTAAAAATAATAGTAATAATGATTTAAGCAAAACTTTTGAAGGTTTGGCAAAAGATTATTTAAGAAAAACAACGTCTTAGCAACAAAATTCTGGAGAATTCCTCCTTCGGAGCATTTGACAAGCGTTACTCTCTCAAGCACAGCATTAAGCGCAAACCTGAGGGCTGTGAGTAGGTGCAGTGCAGTTTTCCCTCCCTACAGCCGGCTCTACCAGAACATACGCTACGCAAGATTTCAGAGAGCGCGGCAACAGCGATGCGTTTTCTGCTGAAAGCTTTCCTCAGTCCCCGCAGGCACACCGCAGCGCAGCTCGGGCAGCAGCCGCGGCCGCTGCCTACCAGCGCGCCTCAACTATCACGGTGTTACGGCCCCGCCGCGCCGGGAGGGGGATCGAGACGGGACCCGACTCCCAGCGCAACGGTCGCGCCGCCGCCACTACTCGCAGCAGCACCGCGAGAAGAGCGCGTCCCGGCTCCCCGCCACATGCAAACCTAATCCGCGCGGCCGGGCGGAGCGGGGGCAGCCTCAGCCCGCCGCCGCGCCACCCTCCCCATGCAGGGCCCGCGCCGGGCCGCCCTGCGGCGTCGAGCCGCCCTCCCCCCGCCAGGCCGCAGGGCCCGCCCCCGGGCCGCTCCCCGGCGCAATTCCCGCGCGCGGCCGGCCGGCCCGCTCGCCCCGCCGCGGAACGGACACACGCTGCGGCCGGCGCCCAGCGGCATCCCCGCCCCGCTCTCCGCCGCGGCGCGAGCGCCCCGGGGCCGCCTCCGCCACCGCCGGGCCTACCCGGAGCCCGCGGCTGCCCGCCCCGCCGCAAGGGCCTACACGGGAGCCCTCGCCCCCGGCCACGGAGCTTCCCCCCACACACACCTCCGCGCGAGGCGGCCCCCCGGCGCCCCCGGCGCCTCCCGGGGACTCACCGGAGCGGGGCCTGCGCGGCGCAGCTCGGGCCCAAGCAGCGACGGCAAATGGCGCGCGCTCCTCCTTCTCCTCATGGACGGCGGCGCGACCCCGGCAACACGCGGGGTTTCCCGGAACTGTTTCCAGGGACCACTGCTTCACCCACTCAGGAACTGGCACTCTCGACGAGCAGCCAGCGGCGCCTATGAGACGTGGGGGGCGGGACGCGCCGTTCCTCCCGAGGACCAATGAGAGGGAGGCGCCGTAACCAATCGCGCGGCGCCTTCACCCCGGCGCGCCGGTAGGGCTGGCGCTGGGGGATTTAAAGGGGCAGCGCCGCCCGCGGCCTCCGAACAAAGGGAGCGCGAGGACGGCGCGGGGCCGCCCCCGCCCCGCCCCCTGCTCTCCCGTGCGGCGCGAGGGCGGGCGCCGCCTCTCCTGCGGCCGGGCGGGGCCGGCGACGGGGCCGCGGGCCGCGGGCCGCGGGGCTGGGCCCGGGGCTGCCGGTGTGGGGGCGTTGCCCGGCAGGGGTAACCCCGACCCGGGGGACGGGCGGCGGGTGGAGCAGGCGCGGTGCGGGCCGGGCCCGGCCCAGGCTCTCCCATCCCGCGGGCAGCGGCGCCGGGCGGGCTGTGCGCCGGCCTTGAGGCAGCACTCGCCGCCCGGGGCCCGGCGGGCTCTGCTGGAGCCGGGTCCTGCCGTGAGCCGGCCGGTGCCGGGGCTGGTCACGGCTGGCCTGGAGTGAAGGGGGGCAGCAAAGCCACGGATTTGCCGCTCGGGCCCTTCTCAGGACCCCGGTGTGAGGGGCTCCGGTGTCTGGGCCTGCCGCTCTATAATGAATCTGTGATTAAATGTAACTTGTCTGCTTACCTGACCTGCCTGATCAGGCTCCTGATGAGCGCAGACGATGCGATAGCTACAGAAATCTGAAGGAAATCAGCTTGTTGGCACCGCTGGTGTTGCCCAGTCCCCATCTCCTTGTCCTGCTGTTCCGTGACACGAAAGTAAATGTGTCACAAATGATCGGGTCACGCTGAGTCCCAGGGGACCGGGACAGTGAATCCAGAGAATCGGGGTGTGTGTGGGTACGGTCATGTGGACTGTCCCTCTGGAGCCTGGTAAAGAAGAAAACGGTTAGCTCTCGCTCTCAGAGAAGATACTTCCAGGATTTTAACCACAAAATGACTCTCCTGAAGACTGCGTGCGTCTGGTGGTGTATTAAGTATTTCCATCACTGTTAATGTGGAGCATGGGTAAAATTGTGTTGCCCGATGGAAATAAAAGAAGCTTTCCAATGCAGAAGTCAGAGGCAAACACAGATATTGGAGGTGTTCAGTCTATCTTGCTGAACCTGTCTAGTGGCAGACACGCTGCTTCTCTTGGGAAATTTCCACAGCCTCTGTGACTTCCCTCGCCAGATTTGGCAGGAGTGACAGCTCTTCTTTGCTGTGGCATAAAGGTGGAAGGAGATATAATTGTTCATTGCCTTATCCACTCGAGTTCACTGCAGCAGTTTATTTTACTAAGAGTTAAGAATAGTAGGTTTAAGGAGTTCTCGCAGCACAAAAGCAGAGGAAGTGAGGGATCTGAGCATCTGCCACTTTAGTGATGCTTAATAGATGTCCTGCAAAGCTCTTAAATATTTTATAATCTAGTATCCAGAAGTGAAATATGGAGTATACGAACATACCTCCCGTCAGCTGACAACTGAACGTGATGAGACTGTAGCAAAATGTATGTTGAGGTATGTACGCTTCTGGCAGTGTAATAATTCCAGGTGTTGAGCACTACCAGATCTCACAGCAGGAAGATTCCCAATGTACTAATTGCAAAATAAAAGCCTCAATGGCATTGCTGACACTTTCTTACCAGTTCTGCACTGGTATTTCACAGGTCCTTGTGGGTAATTAATTACATGCAGATAGTTGTGAGCATTAGCAGGCTGTGGGGTTTGGGGGTCGGGCTTTTTTTGGTAGTTCTCATTTCCAACCTCAAATCAATATTGATTTTGTGTTAAACCTGGCATGTTTTTGCCAGTACAGGACTTCAGCATATTTCTGCGAAGAGATTAATAATTTAAGCAATTCATAAATTGCTGTTCATAAAATAGAATTTGTAATTAAACATGGATTAACTCCAAGCTGCCACTCTTCCACCCCATATTCTTTAAGAGGATCTAGCACTTTTTCACTAGAATATCATACTTACACTGCAATTAGTTCCCTTATAATACTGGTTCTATAGAGCAATCTAGCTGATACCTTTTGCTGTGGTAGGATCTATAAGCTTTGATTCACGTGACAGTGGAACTCTTGTTAACAGAGAAAAATATTTTGAAAATCGTCTGCCAAGCACTGCAGATTTCACATGTTGTCTGTAGTGGGCCCAACCGAATTCTGACATGAAGGCACATCAGCATCCTTCAGTACATTTGTCTGTGCCACCTGGGAACAGGTTGTTAGTTCTGAGTGAATCGTGCTGCTCTTTGTCCCCAGCTGGATGTGGTCCTTCCATTTTTACTTTTGGATGTTCTTGCCTTCCATGTTTTGAGGGTTTACCATCCCTTCTTTCTATAAGAAATCCCTGCGCTGCTGTTATTCTCCGGGTGCTTGACTGTTAAAGGCAGCAGGACGTCAGAAGGAGGTATCTTCTATTGTATTGCCATTTAGTGTGAAGGTGCCAGTGCCGGGGGCTGGCTGTAGACCTCAGTCCTTTGGCTTACAGACCAGGTTCTGTTATATCACTCCAGAATATCTGCAGCTGCTACATGGACGTCTAGAAGGTTATGGTGTCCCTGCAGTCATCAGCTGATAGTGAGGTGAGAGGCAAGATCATGGCTCCTGCCAGCGAGGCTCCCTTTGCTTTCCTGAATCCTTCACTCGCGAATCCCTGGGCATATCCATCAGCAGACAGGGCAAAGGAGGTGAAGGGATCAGGCTTTTCAGCAGCTGTATGTATTTACCCCACGGCCTGTTGACATTTTCCTATTGCCTTAATGGCCAAAAGGGTGAGTTTTGCTGAGGCTCAGCCTGTTCCTATCAGTCTGCCACTCCTCTTCCAAGCTTGCACTGAAATTCCTTTGTTTCCACATCAGTGGCAAGATGACAGAGTTGATTCTGCTGTAGCTTCTGTATGAGCTGTTAACAAGTACATGGAATATGACATTTCCCAGTGCTTTAGACTTTTCATTCTGACCAGTTATTGGTGCAGTTATCATGGATAATGTGTTGTGGTTGTGCTTGCCTCCAGCAAACATCTTGTTCTCTGGTGCTCTTCATGCAGCTCTGCTCATGTGTTTGCTGAAGGCAAACTGTAGAGTACTAGAACTGTGGAGTACTAGAGACCTGTAGAACTAGAGTTCTACAGCAAACTGCAGGCACTGAAGTGGCCGCAGTCCGCAGGTCACATCTCTCCACCTACTGGCCCTGGAAGTGGATGACTGAACCCCGGATAAACTGCTTGTTCCTAGTCACACAAATGCTCACATAATCTGTCAGAAGCCCTACGGTATTGCAGTGCACTCAAGGGTACCAAACCCTGTTGGTGAAACATCCATCAGATCAAACACAAATCATCTTAAATCGTCTCCACCCTCCTGTAGCTGAAATGCTTCTGGTAAGAGGTCTGTCTGTAACTCAGACATCTTTCGCATTTACCTGTCTCTTATGTTTTCCATCACAAGCAGAGTCAAAGGAGCTGTGGAAAAAACATGTTTCAAGTCTTCAAGCTGGTGCTATTGCCATATTGCACTCCACTGGGAAAAAAAAACCTTAGTGAAACACCCAGATCCCGTATCCCCACCTGTGATGGGTTACCACTGTATCATAAGAATCAGTAACAAGTGACACACATCTGTCAGTTGGTAACTTATTGCAGAGCCTCACAGTTCAAAGTTCAATAGGAGAAAAAAACCACTTCTGAAGAGATGCACTGATGATGAAACTACACAAACCAAGATGATTTAACATCTCCCTTGCCAAAAGGCAGAGAGGTCCCTCTCGAATATTTACCTTGAGACACCTTTGCTACTGATCAGACACTACACAAACTCATTCTTCTTACTAACCCCAGGGAAGAGGGAAAGACATTTCTGCAATTGAATCTGTGTATAAAAGGTTTCAATGAGCACCAGAAACAGTGCAAGAAAAGGGACAAGGTGCTGTGGCCAGGACTGGGGTGCTGGGAGCTCTTGCAGAAGCTCAGTTGCTCACAGAATTGCCCCTGGTAAGGAGCTGGTACAAGGGGTGGGGTGGGTGACGTGCTTGTGATTTCTAGAGACAAGTCCAGGAGAGAGGTCTTTTCCTAGGCACAGATATTTGCATTTCAAGGAAATGAAACTGCCTGTTAACTAGGAATGGCCAGAGTGTCATGGGCATTAAACTAAAGCAAACTGGTTTCAGGGAGATTTAGGTTATTGAGAGTCCCTGGAAGAAGAGGCCAGTGGGTAGAATATAGTAGAGAAACCTCGTCACGAGGACAAATTGAACAGATACTACCCACGGCATTAATGTTCACAGCCAAGTGGAATCCCTGGTAGGAGGAGGGCTGCAAAATCAATTGTCATGCCAGCTGGATAAAAATAGAGACCTTTTTAATTTAGCAAAGGTAATTTCAAGAAATGGGAGAAGACTGCTCCCACCACACACACCCCTCCCTCCTCAGTATTTCTTGCACTTGCTTGGTGGTGATTTTGGCACTTTTGGACTCCACAAGCCATTCAACTTGCTAACCTAGCAAAAGATTCATTGGGCTCAGACCAAAAATACAGGCTGGCAAGATACAGGCTGAGTGACTCCCCCAGGAGTCCAACACACCCAAGGCAGTGAAAGGGAGAAGAGGTAGAAGCAGGAGGGAGACTGTCTGCTTTACACGCAGCATTGTGAATCCGTTCAGCTTCCCCAGTAGCCATAGCAAGGCTTTATAATCAGTCTGCCAACCTGCTGGTGAAAGGGACTTCTCTCCCCAGCCCACTTGCTCAGCCAAGATTTACAGCTGCCTGTCCTTGTCGTGTGTACTTGCATTGCCATAACCTGACAGAAGTTCAGGCTGACTGCAAAGTAGTGAATTAACTAGATGTTCCTCTCCAGACAATGGGATGGGTTTATGAACACGTGGTAAGGGACCCAACACTCCTACCAGTGTAGGACCCCCCCTGAAACTTGTGCAAAGCTGAAACACGAGGAAAGAGAGATGTGTTTCAGAGAGTACTGGTGGGCAAGAAAGCTCTCTGCTGTGTAGCAGGATACTGGCCCGCACACCTGAGCTCTGGGGGACTTCAGAGAGTTTGTAACACCTCTCTCTGTGGCACAGTAGGTGATAGTGGTCCAAATCACAACACTCTCACAGTCTCACAGCAAATCCCCTCTCCCTTATAGGCATTTGCACAGAGGCTCTGCGGCTGAGCTTACATGGCATAGTTAAAGATTTAAGCGATGCACAAATGCAGAGTAAATCACAAAGCCGTGAATTTAAGGCCTCATCTGTTCCCTTCAGAATATAAAGTTGTCCTAATATTTATTTTAGTTATTCCACAGTCCGCTGTAGCTGCTGTGGGAATACAACAGAAGATTGGCAAGGAGGATTGTAAACATGCTCAAGTGACTTGCAGCTGAGGTGTTGAAAAACACACGCATCATATTGTCATTTAGCTTTGTGTGCTTGATGGGTAGAATGTCTGTGTTTAGATAACACAGGCCTGTGAGAGACTCAGAGACACCTTATTGAACATGCCTGAGATTCCTGCCCTGCTGTGGGAAAGATCAAAGCACAGTGGAAAACTCTGTCTGTGAAAATCCCTGGTATATATAAGGCAAAAGCAGCAGGTTCAAGATCTTTTCTTTCTCCTCATCTTCCCAGCTAGCAAGGACCGAGCTCTGTGGTGCCTGCGTCCCTGCTTGGGTGCTTCAGCCTGGGTGCTGCTGTGGAGATCCTCCGGGTTGTGAGGTAATGAGAATAAATTTACTCTTTGCATTTCATCCGTGGTTTTTGTGGTTGCTCCTGCGTCCAGCCTCTGTGTCAGCTCATGCAGCTGCAATGCCAAGAAATTAGTTTTCAATGGGGACATCTCACAAGTGACTCCACAGCTTTTAGGGGAAGCCAACCGACAGATACAATAGGAAAAAGATTTTTAAATGGGTAAAAATTTGGATTTATAAATGGGTAAAAACTAAACAGGTCAATAGCTTATTGCTTTTCATGACACAGTTCTTCCCAGCAGGTTTCATATTCCCAGGGAGATAACTAGTATTTTTGGCTCAGGTTAATCAGCCCCAGCTAAAAAGAACCAACCCCACACGACTCACTGCAACACCATCTCCCACAGCCTGAGCCAAGCCAGGCAACGACATACTGCACAGCACAGCCCCTCTTGCGTGGCTGATCACGCAGAGGACGTGTTCATTAAACAAGAGTTTTTAAGAGCATGGACTCTCCATTTCAGCGACAGATTTACTCTGCAGACAAGGCGTTACCACTAGCACAGTGTTCCTCAGGTGAGAATGGCCTAAGGGGAGCAGCTGGCTGGGGATGTACCAGTTAACACAGGAGAAACTGGGACACATTCAGCCAGTCACACCCTTGTCAAAGCCCTTTCTACATCAAAGGCTCGGATTTGCCTCCTCCTGTTTCAGACAGAGCAATTCCAGCCACTTATCCCCCCAGCCCAGCTTCACTGCAGCACTTCACCATGTAACATCACACACTGTGACGTAGGGTGGCTTCTACCCAACATAGAAATGAGCCCGTTCAGGCAGATTTACAGACATGACAGTGCAGGTGTGGAAGGAAAGGCTGTTTTCTTACCTGCCCATTCTTACTACATAAAAACCTCTTTTTGTCAGAGCATAGTGCAGTAAGGCCACACTATTTCAGTAGGTCACTTGTAGTATGTTTTATGATGGATTTCTTCTATTAAAATGGCAAAAGTGACTGAACCTGCACAAAATTAATCTTAATCCACCATTCTTTGGAAAGGGACTTAGATAAGGAACATCAAAAACTAGAGAGAGAAAAAACACCATTGGGCAATTATACTCTTTGCAGAAAAGAACATTCATGCATAAGTCAGATCTCAGCTGTCTGGCTCCAGGAACTTGCACCACCACAAGTGAAGTCACTGTGACTTAAAGTAGTGGTTTTGTCTCTCAGTTTATGGCACTAAACCCCAAGTGCCACAGACGAACCTTATCTTTTATACTCTGCTAGTTCAGTGGAGAGCCATCTCCCCCTATACCAAAGTGACAGTTTTCTTGAGACAAAGTTGTTTTTGTGTGAAGAGGTCTCTACACAGGTACCATTTTTTCCCAACTTTTCTTGCAGCTTTAACTGTAAAGTTAGCATGCTAAGTACAAATGGTCATGTCTTCTAACTAAATCTAAAGAAAAGAGTGAAGTTCTGTAGAGGACTGCTTACTCAAGAGCATATTCTTATTTTGGAAGAACAATGAAGTTTAAAACCAGATAGTGGACTTTTTTTTTTTTTTTTCATTAAACGGTTACTGAAAAGAAAAGAGGGACCGAGTAGTTTATTTGGCATTGTTGCAGACCACAGTTTAATTGGACGAATTTGGATTATGTTGAGCAATGCGTAGTCTTCAACGCTGTTTTACATCACAATCAGTATCGGCCATGCACATTCAACAACAGCATCAGCTTAGTCATCGTCTTTAAGCTTCTTGATCTTATACTTATGACGCTCGATTTCTTTCTGCAGCCGCTCGATCTCTTTCTTGTGGTGATCGATCTCTTCCTCATGGTGTTTCCGTAGGGCAGAGAGCTGCTCCCTCTCCTTCTCCCTGCAAGGAAGCACGGCACAAGCTGCGGCGGCCGCAGCCGCTGAGCGCAGGGCTCGGCGACCGGGGTTTGGCTGCAGGAGGGGGCGGCTGCCGCCGGGGCTGGCGGAGGCCCAGCGCCAGCCCCAGGCCCGGCCCCGGCCCCGGCGGGAGCGGCGTGCGCAGGCCCCCGCGGCGGGGAGGGCCAGGAGGGGCGGCGGGCCCCGCCGCGCCCCGCTCACCTGAAGTACCGCTCCTCCTCGGCCGCCTGCTTCTTCCCGAAGGCTCCTCCGGCCTCGCGGATGGCGCCGCCGCCGCCGCCGCCCTTGCCGGCGCCTTTGCCCAGCTCACCCAGCTGCGGGGAGAGACGGCGGTGAGCGGGGGCAGAGCCGGCGGCGGGAAGGACGGACGGACCGACCCCCCCGACCCCCCGCGCCCACCTGGTCGGCGCCCGAGCCCGAGCTCCACCGCTGCTGCTGCACCACCAGGGCCCCACGCAGGCCGCCCCGCGCCGCCGCCACGGCCACGGCCGCCATCGCCCGCCTGCCCTTGGAGCGCGGACGGGACCCACCCGCGGGGAGGGGCCGCCCCAGCCCGGCGTCACGGCCCGCGCATGCGCAACCTTCGCTTTCCCCCCCCTCCCCTCCCCGGGCCGGGCGGCGGTTGAGGGCCCGCCCGGCCCAGCGCCCGCCCCCGCCGCGGGCCTGCGCTTCCCCGCCCCGCCGGAGCTTCCCCCGGTTCCCCCGGGCCGGGCCCTCCCGCGGGGCGCCGGGCAGCGGGGGGAGGGGTGGGGCCTGTTGCTATGGCGCGCGCGGCGGTCACGTGCCGAGGGCGCCGCCCGCCCCGCCGGCCTCAGCGCCGTGCTCACGTGGGCGCGCGCGCGGCGTCACGTGGTGCTGGCGATGGCGGCGGCGGGGGAGCCCGGGGCGGGGGGCGCCGCCGAGGAGGCGTTCCTCACCTTCTACAACGAGGTACCGGCGCCTCAGCGCCGCCGAGGCGGCGGGCGGCTCCGCCCCGCCCCTGGGCCCTGCCCGCCCGCGGCCGGCGGCCGGCGGCCCTCCCCTCCCAGCGCCGGGGCCTGGCGGGCCGCACGGCGCCTGGCCCGGCCGGGCCGCTCTGAGGCTGCCCCGAGCCGCTGACGGGCGGGAGGGCGGGACGGGCGAGGCGGCTGCGCGGGGGGCGAGCGAACGGCCGGGGTGGGCGAGCGGGAGGTGCCGACGAGTTCGTGATCAGTCTGGGGAGAGCGGGCGTTCCCCGGGCTCGCTGCCGCCGGCCCCGCGGCGTCTCCCGCCCTCCGAAAAGCCCCTGTTACAGCTGGGGGAAGGAGCCAGGCGCTCACCCCCCATCCCGCTCCCTCGGGTAAACCGAGTGGGAGTTGTGCGCTCCGCGGGCTCAGGACACATCCCTGCGCTGGGCTCCGCTTCTTGGCCTTTTTGTGGCCAAACTGTCATCTGGGAAGGCGCGTGGGGCCCCTTCCCTCAGCCTCTGCTAGTCTCCGTCACTTTGTGCACAGCTTGGATGTGTTTACCTGAGCCTGCCCCCAGAAACGTAGTGCCAGTTTGGTGAATGCTTATTTTTTAAAATAAAGCTGAACGTTAAATGTAAATGGATGGTTTGGTTTGGCTTAATATTGTAAAGAACAAAAAGTAAACGGAACTAAACGACCTGTGGTCAGAATGAAGTGGACTTGTATGCTTGCACCGGTATCACTTAATGTGTTTCGTGGGGGCTATCCCGCCAACAGAGGGTTAAAAGCAGTAGTGCGGTAGGTTTCCAAGGAATCACGATGACAGTGCTGATGTAGGAGCAAAGCGAGGGGAAGAGCCACAGCTGTTGAGCAAGCCATAGGAGAGACAGGCAGAAGTGCTTTCCAGGTTTTTTTATAGTTAAAATGTCAAAAATACTGTCATGCTGTAGAAAAGGCTAAAAAAATGTGCTCTGCTAGCGCTTGAGTAACATAGCTACAAGCTTGGGATGTGCACGAGTTATTGTTAATAGTATGGGACAATGATGACTGCTGTAGTAAACACACGGGAAAACAGGTAAGTGCATTGTGTTGGTCAGTTAATATAGGTCTCTCTTGTTCTTTAGGTAAAGCAAATTGAAAAACGAGACTCTGTTTTAACATCAAAAAACCAAATTGACAGGCTGACCCGACCTGGATCTTCCTATTTCAACCTGAACCCTTTTGAGGTTAGTTTGAAAGTTTTATCCTCCTTTCTGACTTGGTATGCCAACTTCCTGATTTACTGGGTATTTATTTCAGTAAAAAGACCAAACATAAAGAAAAAAAAATCTATACATGTGGATTGTTGTGTAGAAGACTTACAGAAGATGGGATGTGCCATTCTTCTACAGCAGGCACAAACAACATTGTTTTGACACATCCCTCTCGTGCAGCAGCACTGAAAGATTTGGCAGATTAATGCCAGGTGCTTTCTGAATGAGAACGTAACAGCTACAGGTAGCGTGATTGACAGGTTCTGGTCTGAGCCCTCTTGGCATTTCTAGTAGTGTCTTTTACTTTGGATGTTCATCCCACTGAACTTGTGTAGTGTATAGAATGAGAGAAGGGCTCTCAGTGCTCACACTAGTGAGCAATCTTTGAGGAGTCAGTGGAAAACAGATAATTCCCTTCCGCATTGATTCCAGTTGCAGTCAGTTATAAAGTCTTAACAAGTATGAAAGCCCGAGGAAGGCAGTAAATAAAACAATCTGGTGTTCATCTGGAGCTGGCTTTCCCTCTGTGTATTCCTTGCTGAAATCATCTTCATCTATGTTTTTAAAGCCTCAGGTGCTTTTTGCAGACTCAGTTTCAGGTTGGTCAGCCAGATCAGTGGGCAGATTCACCTTGACGACGTTCAGTTCTGTGTAGATCATAGCACTTGACTTGGAGAGGAAATTCAAGCCATGTAGAAGTAGGCTGTAGCTTTCCTGTGAGAGAGTGGCTTTTATTTGCAGATTCTTAGTGTCAGACCAGTGTGCACATGTATTGAGTAGGCTCACTTGTTGTTTAGGATTTCTGTTCAGTAAATTAATTCACAAAAGAGCTCCTAAACTCTGCCACATCCCTAAAGATCAGTAGACAAGTGGACTCATCCATGGAAACCAAACAGTAAAATTCTCCCGTCTTCTTTTGGAATGATAATGAATACATTCTTACCAAGTAATATGTTTCCTGCCCAAAGTTCTCCGTTATGAATGATGTGACAGTGTCTCAAGGCCACCAGATGCTTCTGTTTCTGCCAGACTGAGCATTGCTACAGGACTGGTTGAAGGTTTAGACCAATTGTGGTTATTTAGGGATGGCAGCTGTCTACATGAGACTTGAGTGTGGAAAGGACACTGACACAGGAAGAGGAATCTAGCATTGCTAAAAGTAGAATGTCCCAAACATGGTGTCTCTTAAAATGTTTCTGTTTTACTAGGTGAAAATACATGTCCTGAAGCAGCACCCTGGTGGGGGTAGCATTGTGTCTGTGTGCTGGGGAACCAACTATTTAGAGCTTGCTGCCAGGAACCTGAAACATGGTCATCATATCATCGAACTTGCTCAACTCTCATGGTCTCTTTTAGGTACTGCAGATGGATCCTGAAGCCACAGATGAAGAGATAAAGAAAAGATTTCGGCAGGTATTTGGATTTTGCACTTGAAGTCTCTGGAAGGAAACCAGAAGCTCTGTAGGGATTGGGCAGCTGTGTTTGGGAACAGGAAAAATGGTGGTAAAGCTGTATCTGGGTAGAGCAGTAGCCATTTTGGAAAGAAATCATAGAATCATGGAATGGTTTGGGTTGGAAGGGACCTTAAAGACCATCCAGTCCCACCCCCCTGCCCTGGGCAGGGACACCTTCCACTAGCCCAGGTTGCCCAAAGCCCCGTCCAACCTGGCCTTGAACCCTTCCAGGGAGGGGGCAGCCACAGCTTCTCTGGGCAACCTGTGCCAGTGTCTCTCCGCACAGAACTCTGTCATGCATAGACAATCTTTGCATCAGCAAGAGGAGAGCTGCAGAAGTGTCCCTGGTCCATGGTGTGCTGCTTTGCCTGTGGGGTGTGTGATGGGGCTATCGCAAACTGATCTGCCCGTGTATAATCAGCTTGCTGAGCTAAAGTCCAGCGAGAGGGTCAAAATTCATCAGAAACTAAGAACTGAGAGAAGGTATTTTTCTCAAATATATGGACTTGGATCCAGAGGTGTATTTTCTGTGAGGTTTCTTTAAGAATTTCAGTGGTCATTTTTGGTGGCTGGGTTAACTGGAACAGCAGCAGCCCTGCTCACTGACCTGTCTGCATTGCCCCATACAACCCAGGAAACATTACCCTAGACTTACTCTGCTGACAGATCTGCAGGAGAAATTTGAGTTTAATCAGTGTATGCAGAAAAGAAACACAGTATTTGGAGGACTGTAGCCTCCCACCTGAATTAGTGGTGTAAACGTCAGGAACTGTCTTTAGACAGGAAGCTGTGCTGGCTGACAGGGGAACATGCTGCCCGGTTGGTGATGGGATATGGGCTGCTCCTATAAGTGGGAAGTGGGAGGATAACCTTTTAGTCTGTTGCTGACTTCTCAGTTCTGCAAATCCATAAATGGGCTGTCTTAGCTTTAGGCTGTTAGAATACCACAGGGAAATGTTTTGAAGTCAATGTGATGAAATGAAAAAAGTGCATGGAATTGTGCATTGAAGAAATCAAACACCGAAATACAAAATGTGGCACAGCCAACAGAAAGAAAAAGACACTGGCTGTAACAAATCCCAGGGTAAATCAGCAGCATGCTGCTGCTCTTCAGGACCAGAGGCAAACCTTTTTCCTGTGAGCTAGAAAGTGCCATCTGTAGAGTTCAGGAAGTAATTACTTTGCATTCTTGGTCACTGATGCAATTTCGGTTGCCGCACTGTGACTGGTTTTGAACATTACACTGGGAAAGATGCAGATAAACTAGAGAGTCCATACAGCAACAGCAAAAATAAGAGGTCTGAAAAAAAAAAAAAGCCATATGGGGAAGATTTGAAAGAACTTTCTCTTTCTCTAGAAGTGGAAGGTGGAGGATGTGTGCTTTCCAGCCCATTTAAGGCTGCCCTAAAGATGGTAGTGGTCAACATCCTGTCTCTGCTGGGGAGAGAGTACAGGAAGGAGTTTTCTTAACTTTCAGTAAAGGAGCCTAAGGAAAATCTTACCCACTCTTTTAAATAGTTTGATATTTGAACAGCCTTAGGGATACTGGAGAACTTGGGAGATGTTGTTGGGTAAAAGGTAAACTTCAGTTGAGGATGATCTTTGTAGGTTTATTTCTTAAGGCCAAGGATACAAAACTTGGGTGACCACGGGGTTGATATCAGCCCCAGGCACTGCAGCTGAATGGTGTTTATATTGTTCTGCACATCCCACGCTGCAGCTTTTCCTGGACAGCCTATTACAGGGATGGTATTTAATTTATAAGCTTTTACTGATGCATATTTCTACATGTTATCAGCTGATTTGTCCGCATACAAATGTGATCCCCTGTGATTCCTTTTATCTGAGGCTATTTCCTTCCTCTTGCAAAAATCTCTGAAATATTCTTCATCTTTTACAATGATCTTCACAGCAAGATCCTTTCTCTTGTAGTTGTCAATATTGGTGCATCCAGACAAAAACCAAGATGATGCAGATAGAGCCCAGAAGGCATTTGAAGGTAATATCCTCCCCCTTTTTCTGGGCTGGTGTATGATAGTAGTTGGACTGCTATTCTTCTGTAGCTGGTTTAAATGTTTATTAGGGGTGGAGACCTCACTGACGACAGAAGAATGGCTGTAGAGGCACTGTAGATGAGGGGGAAGCAGTGTGTCGGGTGGTGTTTCAGCAGAGAATTTCACTAGGTGGCGATAATTACATTGTCAACAAACACGTCCCTCGGGTTTCCAGATTGTTCAAGCAAAACTGTTTAATCTGTGCATTAGATTTTATTCAAAGACCATACGACAGAAGTAATATGATGATTTTAGGTGTGTGCATTACGGTGAGGCTTTATGCACCTTCAACTTACCTCATGCCCTATAACTAAATCACTCGGTGGGACTGATACTTCCACCCTGCTAACTCCAAAAGCTATCTGACAGTTTCTGCTATTACTGTACCCTAAATCTCATTTGAATAATTGTGATATCACTTACCTAGATGTATTTAGAAAAACAAACTAAAACCAATCAAACAAAAACCCCCAAATTCTAGAAAGCAAAATTTGTGTGGTCAACGAGTAGCAATCTTGCGATGCCTTGTGAATGTGACTACTGGTGCTATTGATGCTGATGCTTTTTGTTAGCTGTAGATAAAGCGTACAAGCTGCTGCTAGACCAGGAGCAAAAGAAGAGGGCCTTGGATGTGATACAGGCAGGAAAAGAATATGTGGAACACACTGTAAGTATTCCATAGGGACGTCCAGAGGTGGGGGTGGGTGCTAATCAGTTGTCTGTAATTTTTGGTATACCCACTGCATGTTTAGGTCATTAAAAGGTGAGCTGAGCAAACCTCATCAGGAAGCTGTGCAGGTGGACTCTGGCTCTTCGCGGCATGAACAAACATGCTTTGTCCAAGACTGCTGTTGAGCTCAGTGCAAGATAATTCGGTGAAATTCAGTACTTGAAATAATTAGGTCAGACCACGTGATCTGACCTAAATATTTTTTTTCAAGTCTGTGAATGAATGATGCAGTTCAGATGTGTGTAGGTGGAAGAAAGTAGGTGGTGACAGCAGGAGACTGGGAAATTTGGGGGAAAATGACCTATAAGATAAGAAAAGGAGCTTGGATTGCATTGGCCAAGAGTTGAGTGACATGGGTGGACTAAAACACAACAAGCTTATGGGAGAACTCACATACTCTAAACCAAGGGACACTTAATGTTCTGCTTGTTAAGTCTTTTGACTATTACAAGCAAAATAACCTTCCTTGGATGGTATATATTGGATATGAATATATCTTAAAAACAAACAAAAAACCCCACAAAGGGATTGTGTTGAATGAATAGTATCTAACATAGTATTTTTAATTATTACAGTTCATGTGATAGTGATCCTGTATGTGTTCATCCTGACCTAGGACCAGGAGGTTTTAATCTAAAATAAAACATTGATCCAAATCAAGAACTTGCTGTCATCCAGAGTTCTTCCCACACGGTGGAATAGGAATGCAGAATGACTTGGATACAATTATGTAAACTCTATGAAACTTTTTAGGCTCTTATTTTTGTTCTTAATCTTTAGGTGAAAGAAAAAAAGAAGCAGTTGAAGAAGGATGGAAAACCTCCCACTGTAGAAGAGGATGATCCTGAAGTTGTAAGTCATATACTGGGGAGTACCGAAGGTGTTTCGAGGAATTAAGAGTCAAAACCAGTACAGAAGTATTTATTAGATTTGTTAGTGTTGTAAATCCTTGCGCTTACAGAAGAACGAGTTTTGATAAGCCAGTGTAGAGTACCATGTGTTGGGCAATACCTGTATACTTTAGAAAATAATTTAACTGTAGTATAAGGAATAAATACATCATGAGATTATATAGATCAAAATACCCAATTCTTTTCTTGGAGCAAGTCTTCATTGCTTGCAAATCATGCAGTCTCTTTTGAATTGAATTTCTTGTTGTATTCTGAATGCTGGAACTGTGCTGTTCTTGCTGCCAGCAGAGGCTTGAACAGAATAATAGATGATTATCAAACACTGACATCATTAGTCTTACTGTCATCACCTTTTTTTTTCCTACAAAGTGATTTTTTCCTCTTGATAGCACCACAGTAACCCCGTAACAATCTTATTTTCCATTGATTTTCAGAAGGCTCTTGCTGTTCTTTAATAATGAAGTTTGTTTTAACTATACTGATATTTTCTACTGGAAAGCCAACGCTAGACTTTTACAACACACCAAGAAGATCTGCTGGGAAATTACTAAACAGTGGCCATTTTGCCTCTTTTTGTAAAATAGAACATTGCAAGACTTAACAGAGCAATAAGAGAGCTTGAAATGAACAGTTCTGCTTGGCACAGCTCCGTGAATACAAAAGAAAATGAGACTAATATGAGGCTAACAAGTAGTTGTTTCCTGAGGGCCAGAATTTAATCAACAGTGGTTTATACTTTTTCATATGCAGCTGCTGCTGCTGACTGTAGTCAAGGCAGGATACAGGGTTCTGTGGGCACACACACATGCTTCACATTCTTTTTATGCTTCTTACTTTCTTATGTAAAACAGACTTCTCTAACTGTGTTAATGGGCATTATTTTAAGACTGGATTTGTGTTTTACAGTTCAAACAAGCTGTATACAAACAGACGATGAAGCTCTTTGCAGAACTGGAAATTAAGAGGAAAGAAAGAGAAGCAAAAGAGATGCATGAAAGGTATGAGCAGCATTCTGCTTGTGCAGTTCAGGCTCTTCTTCCCCCTTCGTGCTTCCTCAGAGAAGATAAGGAATCATAGAGTCTTAGAAAGGCCTAAGTTGGAACAGACCTCTGGAGATCATCTGGTCCAACCTCCTCCTAAAAGCAGGGCCTTGGACTAGATTAACAAGGGTCCTGTCAAGCTGACTTCCAGTGATGCAGATTCTGGGTAACCTGTGGGTTGTAGAGCTCTGTGCTTGAGAAGTGCAAACAGGAAACTTGCCCTCCTGTATTTAAGGCACTGATCTGTTTGGTATGCTTATATACTCTTATGTGCATACATGGAGGGCAGCTAAAACAGGGAAATGGTGACACATTTCTGCATGTTGTTAGCATGCACTGAAACTATTTTTAATTTTAATTAAGTACCAGAAATACTCTGTGGCATGTGTGATCCTGAACTGTTTTAAGTACTCACTGAGTGCTCCCTGTGGATGCACTTCATGGAACGGTGTTTCTGTGCTGGTCAGGGAAGGCAGTCTTGGGAGATGGTTGCAAGGCACTACTTTTGAACACAGATGAAAATTAGGAGGGGAAAATTTTTCTTACCTTGCATGCTCAAATGTTTATTAACTTCTGAAAGTGTGTAGTCTCAACAGTTTTAGAGACTTATCACTAGAGTTATGAAGGAGTCCAACTTGTTTTGCCAAGCAAGAGAAGCTGACTCACTAATTAAATACATGCATGTTGTCAGTGGTGCCAGACCATCTATTCTGCTTGCTGCTCTTCCAGATCTGAAATAAAATTCTATTTACTCTGCTATCTTAGATGTGTGTATTTATCTATTCTGATAAGCACTTTAATCTACCAAGAAATCAGAAGAGCTTTCCGAGATGTTTTGAAAATATTACTGTGTTTCTTTAAAGTAGATGCTTGTGGGTTCATAACTTCTTTGTGGCTTCCCTTCCAGGAAGCGGCAGAGGGAAGAGGAAATTGAGGCACAAGAGAAAGCTAAACGAGAGCGAGAATGGCAGAAGAACTTTGAGGTAATCAGCAGCTTTAACTTACAGGATGGGCCTCAGCAACTCTTGGCTGTGCTGCAGGGAATGCCCCTAGAGAGAAGAGACTGTCTGCAGGTGCTGTAGGACAGTTTAAACAGACACTTAGTAAAAGATCCTGCAGGAGCTGGGTTTTGTCCTTGTGTGGGGAGACGAGCCCACCAGTGGGGCTTTGGTATCACTTTCCAGAAACAGGTCTGGTAAATGAAGGTGTAGGATTTTTCAGATCTGTCAGCAGTTCATTCTTGTCCCTAGTCAGAAATCTCAATTGCTGCTTAGCCCAGGTCACTGGTGACCAGTAAAACTTAATCTGGCAGCTGTTCAGCCACTAGTGTGGACTGTTGTTGGTACTTTTCAGTCTGGTTGCTAACACTTACGAATCTGTATCTCTCGTGAATATCAGAGACCTGAATGACAGTCACTTCCCTTTGACCCTTCCACCCTGTGTCAGGGTTTAGGCAGATCAGAAGTAGCTTTGTGGTTGTTGTGCTGCTATTTTAGGGGTCAAACCTACAGCCTGCCAGAGTTATCGAGCCTGTAACTCTTCCCTCACTACACACCAGAGGTGAAGTCTTGTGATACGGGGTGGGGTGGTGGGCAGGAAGGAAGTCGGTAACAGTGTGCAGGACCTCATGAAAAGATGAGCTAGATTGCTCATTTAATCCAAAACCGGATCCCTGTCTCTGTTCAAGAGGACTTTAAAAAAGAGAGTGTCTGGGAGAGAAGTGTATGAGCTGGACTGGCATCCCATGGGAAGTGGACAATTAGGATGTTTCTGGAGACTCAGCTGGGAAGAGTTATCTAACATGGACAGAGGAAGCTGGATATTCTGGAAAACCTGTGTAATGCTGCTGTGTGGAGTGCGCTGTGGGTTTTGTCACGTAATGCCAGAGAGAGATAAATGTCACTGCCCTTGCTGCTGGCAGAAGTTCTGTGCTCTCACACCAGAATGGCCACAGAAGTTGGATGTCATTGATGTAGGGATGCAGTAAAGCGTAGCAGCTGAGGAAATGTGAGCCAGTATTCCAAGCAAATAATGATGGACCAAGCAAGGGGAGCTGCAGCACTCTTGATATTGCAGCTCTGAATACCTGCGTGTCCTCAACCACTCCTGGACAGCTGAACCTCTGCAGATGTCTTCTCCAGCCTTGCTGGTGACCATTTAATCCAAGTGAAAAGCTAGGTGTTAATGTCCAAAATGGATCACTGGAATACACAATAAGTGGCTTATTTCTGCTAGTGACCATCATTGAGAGAGAGTGGTTGGAGAGAAAATAACGTGAATTCTTGGCTGCTCCTGTATGTGTACTGCCTTTGAAATATATCCAAAAGGAGTATGTGTGTTGCTGCTTTGAATGATATTTCAACAATAAGGGCAAAAAATCTTAAGGTGATATTCTGCAATTGTGATTCTGTCTCAGTTTCAAAAAAAAAAAAAACCCAAATAAACCCAACACAGAAATCCCAACCTTTAAAGGTGCTCATGTTGTACCTCTGCATTGCTCTTCTGGGCTTTCCTGCTCCTGGTGATTCCAATCCTTGTCTGCATACTGCATCCTAGAAGCTGTGCATAGGCTGCTGTCACAGCTGAATTATATCTTGATGTATTTTAGAATGAGCAGGTTGGAACATCTACTTATTCCCACCCAACCCTCAAAATTCACGTTCTTACTAATTTCAAGAGTAGCTTCCACCAACAAACTGTAAGAAACCAGAAGGTTAGAACAGAAGTTGCCATACAGCCTTATGCCTGGCAAAAGTGTGATCACAGAATGGTTGTGGTGGGAAGGGACCTCTGGGGCCCATCTGGTCCAACCCCCCTGCTCCAGCAGGGCCATCTAGAGCCCGTTGCCCAGGACCACTCCCAGATGGCTTTTGAATACGCTCAGCGATGGAGACTCCACAACTTCTCTGGGCAGCCTGTTCCAGTGCTTGGTCACCCTCAATAAAAACATGTTTCCAGACATTCAGATGGAGCCTCCTGTGTTTCAGTTTGTGCCCACGGTCTCTGCTTCTGGCACTGAACATCACCAAGAGGAGCCTGGCTCAATCTTCTTTCTGCCATCCTTCAGATACTTGTACATATTGATGAGATCCCGCCTGAGCCTTCTCTTCTCCAGGGTGAACATTCCAGCTCTCTCAGCCTCTTCTCATATGAGACCTGCTCCAGTTCTTTGATCATCCTTGTGGCCCTTTGTTGGACTCTCTCCAGCGTGTCCATGTCCCTCTTGCACTGGGGAGCCCAGCGCTGGACACCACACTCCAGGGTGGCCCCAGCAGTGCTGAGCAGAGGGGAAGGATCACCTCCCCCGACCTGCTGGCCGTGCGTTGCCTAATGCAGCCCAGGACAGACCCCGTTCACCTTTGCAGCAAGGGCATGTTGCTGCTCACATTCAGCCTGGTGGCCACCAGGACCCCCAGGTTGTTTTCCACCAAGCTGCTTTCCAGCCAGGCGGCCCCCAGCACGTGCTGGTGCCTGGGATTGTTCCTCCCGGGGGCAGAACTTTGCACTTCTCCTTGTAGAACTGCATGAGGTTCCTGTCAGCCCATTCCTCCAGCCTGCCAGGGTCCCTCTGGATGGCAGCACCACCCTCCGGCCTACCAGCCTCTCCTCCCAGTTTTGTGTCATCTGCAAACTTGCAGAGGGTGCGTTCTGCCCCGCTGTCCAGATCACTGCTAGAGCTTGGCCTTGCCCCATCCTGCCATGGGGAAGGACGAGAGTGAAGCAGCTATTGTGTGTGCAGCACAGGTACTGCAGGTACAGCTGTGATCAGATGGGCCTTGAGTGTATGGATCCCACACTGGGAAATGGATCATCCCTGGGCTTGTTCTGTCCTACTGTGTGAAACCTTCAGCTTGTACAGTTCATAGATTGGCTTTGTGGAGAGTCTTTTTTTTTTCCTCCCCAGGAGGGGTTTCTGCTGCTCTGCAGGTAGGTTAGGTAGAGCAGAGTGCACCAGAGACCTTTTCTCACTGTGTCTTTGTGATGAAGCTTGGGGCAGGAAGCGTGAAAGAAGACACTACATTTCCTTTCTCTCTTCTCCGTGCCTCCAAGCTGCAGCACAAGGAGAGCTGTCTCAAGGATGTGAAACAGAGTAAGGAAATGGCACGTTCTGGGCTGACAGATTGAGGGAACTGGGGGGTTTAGTCTGGAGAAGAGGAGGCTGAGGGGAGACCTCATCGCCCTCTACAAGTCCCTGAAAGGAGGGTGCAGAGAGGGGGGATGAGTCTCTTGAGCCAAGGAACCAGCGCCAGGACAAGAGGGAATGGCCTCAAGCTGCGCCAGGGCAGGGTCAGACTGACTCTTAGGAAGGATTTCTTTGCAGAAGGGGTTGTTGGGCGTTGGAATGGGCTGCCCAGGGCAGGGGGGGAGTCCCCATCCCTGGAGGGGTTGAAGAGTCGGGTTGACCCAGCGCTGAGGGATCTGGTGGAGTTGGGAACGGTCAGGGTGAGGTTCATGGTTGGACTGGAGGAGCTTCAAGGGCTTTTCCAACCCAGATGATTCTGTGATTAGGAATATCCACTGGAGATGAGGTTTATTCTTTGCTTTGCCCATCAGAGGATTCAGTAGGCTCTAGTCAGGACTGCACATCCCAGGCTGGCTGCATCTGAAACAAAACAACAGCATAGTGCCTATACTGGTGTTTGTAAGCTCACTTGTAGTTCCACCGCTGCGCCTGTTGCTCTGGCTCTTCACAGTGTCTGTATGTCCTGACTGCCAGGGTGCTACCTGCTGGATAAGGGGAAAAATTGCTGTTGATCTCATGAAACTGGTGGGTACTGCCTGTTCTCTGGCTCTTGCACTTCTTAATTCTTCATTTTCTCTCTGTTGTTCCCAGGAAAGTCGGGATGGTCGTGTGGACAGCTGGAGAAATTTCCAGGCAAATACAAAGGGGAAGAAAGAAAAGAAAAACAGGACCTTCCTGAGACCTCCCAAAGTAAAAATGGAGCAGCGCGAATGATCTTGGCAGCACTGCCCAAGTGCAGCTCCTCAGTCCCCTCCCTGCTTTTAAGGACTCATTGGCACCTAGAGTAAGAATTGCTTTTTAGTAGACTGTTTGTTTCCAGTTCAATTAATTATTGGTCAAAGTATTTTTTGTACTCTGTCCATTTTAACTAGGGCCATAGTATGAACTCAGCCAGGAACCCACTATATGTAGAATACTTGGCTTAGGAGGGTCCCCACCATTATTGCTGTCCTGTTTGTCTGCTGCCCTGTAACTTGATGTTTTGTACTTCACAGAGATTGTGCTGTTTCACCACTTCCATTTCTAGTTTGAGAGCTGAACAAAATACTGGAAATACATCTGTACCTTTCCAGGTATCATCTTTCTCAGCAAGTTCAGCTTTGGAAAGGTCCAGGCTCACTGTGGGAATCTGCTTCCAGCACTGTGCAGTGCAGCTGACCTGCAGTTCAAGTCCTGCAGCTCCTCACTGAACTGGGTGGTGCTTGGAAGGACCCTTCCCCCGAGACCTGATTTCCAAACTAAAATCCCAGCTCTCAGGCTTAGACTTCTGTTAATCTCAGACCAGCTGGTCACTTTCTGTAAAGGAAAAATAACTTCTCTTGATTAATAGTTAAGTTGCAATGGTCTGTATGTAAAATAAATTTTTACCCAAGTTACTGGGTTTTTTTCTTGGAACTATTCAAAGATACAACTGCAAGGGTGTGAGTTGAGTGCTGGCCACTGCTGAGTTGCTGCTCTTCATGAACACTTTCCCTGTAAGGCTCTGCTGTCATCCCAGAGTCTGTTCTGACGTGAGTTTTGAGGTGACAGTCCTGCAGCGTGGCACCCAGGAGGGTGGGGAGAGGGTGTCTCTTGCCTGGGTGCTGCTGGGTGGATGCGGGTGAGCCGGAGCCTGTGCTGGAAGCTGAGCTTCTCGCTGGGCCTGGGGGAGCGTGGACGGGGCGGGAGGCCCTGGGCACCTCTTAGGGGTGTAACTCCTGAGCTCTGGGATGCGCTCAAACTCAGGAGTTTTGATTTTTAAAATCCTACTTTGTGTGTGTATTGTAAGTTTTTAAGAGATAGATTCTCAGCTGTTTAAAGCTGTTCAAAATGGGCTGTACTGCAGATCCAGATGTGCCTGGCAGACTCCTGGAGGCCTTTCCACAAACTCTTCCCATCTGTCCTGTTGGCCACCCCGTACTTGGGTGCTGTGGGTAGCTGCCTCCGTGAAGACACAGCTTTGCTTCCTCCTCCCTGTGTTAGCCAGCTCCTTTCACTTGGACTTGCTGTCTTATGTGCCCTCATCTCCAAATGAGCACAGTCCTCTGTGCCGCTCTTTGTGTCTGGGGCGTTGGTGAGGTCCTTCAGGGGGACTGGGCCTGCTGCCCCTGAAGAGTTGCCTCCACCTCCTGGTGTCTCAACTCCTTATGGCCGCCTGTTTCTGCCTGCTAGGGAGGAGCGACATCATCGAGTTGTTGTGTTACCAAAGAGATTTCTGCAGGAAAAGCAGCTCCCAGGGAAGGTAGAACTTTCTGACAGGGCCTAGGACTTAGATGAATCTGCTGAAAGGTGACTGGTGCTCTCCACTCGCCTTTGTTTCTTCTTTTCCTCTCATGCACTGGTCTGTGTGACATCCTTCCCTAATAAAGCTAAGGTATTTTGGTGTTTTACACATTAACTACCTCTTAGAACAGTAGAATACAATTCCCATTTTTTGTGTAAACACAGGAATACAGTTTCTTTGCCTTATTTGTCCTGCTAGGTATAATCTGCAAGATAGATAGCTTAAGCTGAACCTCAAGGGGCAAAACACAGCTTAAAAAATAACACATCAGTGAAGTCTGGGTGGCACAGAAGAGCCAAACAATAGCAGCAGCCTAAGGTGGGTGATGGGTCTGGGAGACACTGAACTGTGCAGCATTGCTCTGGTTCACAGCCTGATCCTCCATGAACTGGGGACCCGTTGGTAGGACGTAACTTCCTTCTCAAGGCAACGATAAGCCACGTTTGTTCTGGGGAAAATGTCAGTTAACTTTTGCGGTGCTGTCTCTCAGATGCAGCCTCTTCTGCTTCCTGGGCGTAAGGAACGAGCAGCGCTGGGCAGCAGCTCAGATGATTAGAGGATTTCTAAGTGCAGTCTCTTGCCCAGAGGACATGCTGTCCTTCTGACTCGTCTGCCTCTTGTTCCCCTGTCAAAGTATTTCTCAGAGATCTGTCCCAGAACTCCTGTCCCAAAGTCTTTTGGTATGAAACACTGGCCTCTCTAGCAGCATTTCCTTTCAGATGGTGTAATGTCTTTGCTGACCTTCCAGATCTTTTCTTTACATTTTTTTCAGGTAGCTGTGACAACTTGAAACATTTATACGACCCATGTTCTGATTCTGCTTCTCAGAAACGTGTATGTTTTCGGACCGCTCCCAGCGGGGTGGTTTACCACAGGGTCTCGGGAGTGCTGCCTGTGGCCAAAGTCTCTGAAGTATCAGTCCTACAGGCTGCTGTAGTTAGTTATTTTTGCTGCTGAGTATGACTTGGTTGGGGCAGCAAAACATGTAGCTTATAATACTGTTTCCTTCTCAAATTTAGCTATTCCTGTTTCCTTTTCTTCCTGTCCTGCCTATGATATGCTTCTATGTCTCAATATGCAGTATTTCTCCTGTCTTACCCTCTCAGCCAAGTCCTGTGAAGCTCCTCACCTGCCAGGCAGGCTTTAGCAGCTGCGAAATACCTGGCCCTTTGCTAGATAATTCTTTGCTCTACTGGAGGGAACCTGGGAGGTTTGTTTTGATCCTTGTATTCAGGCTTTGTAAAAGCAAACTGTTTGGAAACAACTGAATGCACAATGTGGACCCCCATGGATGCAGGCTGGGCTGTTGCCTGGCCTCTGCAATGTGTGCCAAGGCAGTGGGATGGGTTGAATGAAATGTTGTTTAATTTCAAGAGGTAGATATGCTGTAGAGGGAGAAATCTCTAGGCCTGCTTTCTCCTCAGAGCTCTTTTGGGGTCAGTGATCCTCACAGACTGAAATATTTGTCCTTGATATGCAGGACAAGAAAATACATCAGTCGGAATAAGGAGTAATTATTTTTTTCTTTCGGAAGGAGCAAAGGTAACTACAGCAGCACTTTTCAGTAGGGTCTTGGCTCTGGTTTTCTGTGGAAATAACTTGTCCTCTGTGTCCAGTTCCCACAGAATGTGCATGGGGGTCTACCAGAGTCTGGCCCAGCTCCTTGCTGCTTTCTGGGAACCCAGAGATCTCTCCTGATGCTCTTGGTTCTCTTCTGAGGCAGGGAGGTTGCCTTCCCTTCACATGCAGTTTGCAAGGGTGTATCTCCTGGTCAGCAATAGTGGGATGGGAAAGGACCTTTGCAAGTTACTTGGTTTCTTGTGTCTGAAGAAAACTGCAACAGAAGAAAACGAAAGGGAAAGTGCAGCAGAAACCTACTCACTCATGGATTAAAGGGGACAAGGGTGTAGGACCTTCCTGTCTGGTGCTGTTGTGTAGTCTAGGGATGAGAATGGAGGATCCCCTGAGCCTGTAGATTTCACCAGATGTTCACCAGATTAGCTCGATTTAAGGGTAGAAAAACCTATTCAGTAAAGGCCAGACCAAGTTACGACAGCTGAAGAAAGCCTGGGTGATCAGCCAGAGATGAAATCTATTCTTGGTAAGACATAAACCACTGTGTTACTTAACATTTATCTTAGTTTGTCACAGTGGTGTGCTCTAAATTAGCTCTCCACCCCCTCTCCTTGGGCAGTAACAACTCTTTTGCTGTATGCAATTTATATTTCAGGAGTGTAACTAGTCCTGGGGGATCAACTACAGCCAGTCAGTGTAGTGTTGGATAGAGGGACCCAGGTGGGAGAGATCAAGGGCTTGTGCTCTCCTCTTCTTCCAGATGAGAGTTTCTTTGGCTAGTCCTTCTCTGCCCTCTTAAAGCAACTGAAACTGGATAGAAACTGTGGGAGGTTGGCCTTAACGTAGGAAGGTTCCCTTAGGAGTGGGGTGACTGCAGTGTGTTATCTAGGGCGAATGGGCTGTCTTGACTTCCTTTTCCTCTTGCAAGCTGCAGTGTCAGCAAGACCCACCCTGCTCGGGCAGCTGAGCCCTACAGTTCACAAGCAGAAAAGGGGCATCGTCCCTTGTCTTGTGCACCAGCACAGCGTGCCCGGGCCTGGCAGTGTGCGAGGCTGCACCATCTGCCTTGGAAACCACCTCATTTTTATGTTCAGAACTCCTGCTGGCAGTGCACCTCCGGCTGCTGGGGGCTCTCCTGCCTTTCAGCTCTGTGGGTAACTCCTTTTGCTCCTTGCAGGGTGAAGCTCTCACAGGCCTGGCTTTGTGTTGTGCACAAAATGGGCAGCTGTCTGGCAGCGCTGCTCCCCTCGGCTGGGCTGTGAGCCCTGCGCACGCTTTAGGTAGATCTGGGACGTAGCTGAGCTGCCCGGCTCACTGCGGAGGCTCAGCAGCCTTCACTAAGAAACCTCCCTGTCACACCAGCTGGAGGGCTCCCAGGGCAAGAATCAACACGTACTTTGGGGCAATCAGGTCTTTCTTTTGTAGCAGGAGATCTCTGCCTCAGCCTATTCAGTGCCATTAAAATGGACTCTCCTGCATTACTGGCCTCTCTGGCTGCCTGCTTCATTCGTATTCCCTCTCTGGGATATTCAGTCGTCCTGCAGCAACAGGGAAGTCCACATGTACCATTAATATTAACATTAAGGTGCAAAGTCCCCTGCTTCACTGCCACTACCGGATTCTCACTGAAGCAAACAAGGATGTAACCTAAAAATAATCGATGGGATTTGTGTGTCACCATCTTCTCAGGTCTGGTCCAATTGTTTCCTTTTCATGCCGACAGGTCCCGTCTGGGAACTTCTGTAATAGTTTTTCTGGGTGGAACAGGGTTTGCAGGAGTGCATTTTGATGACGTGGAGAGCACCTATAAAGGCAAATAACACCGGCACACGTGCCAGTGCAATTGTTGCAGTCAAATAACAGACTGAAATGCTTTGGGGAAGGTAGGTCTTTAATTCGACCCTGTGTTTGAAATGGGGCTGTCACTGACGCTGGGTGAGGTCAGCTGTGGCTTTATCTAGCCAAGTGGTGAGGATGAGACCCCTGGCCTCTCTGGGTTCCTGTCCCAGGGATCCACAGCCCTTCTAGCCAAAGTACTTCACCGATGTCCATCCTGACTGTCCTGCACCCCAGTTTGTGGCTGTTGCCCCTTGTCACACCATTTGCCACTACTGAGTTTACTTCCATCCGTTTTGCAACTTCCAACAGCTGCAGGTGGTGATCAGTCTCCAGGCTATCCCAGCCTGGCTCCCTCCGTAGGATGTGTCCCAGGGCTCCGACCATGGTGGCAGTGCCTGTTCTCTGCCAGGTCTCTGCTCATTCTCTGCCAGTGCCTCTCCAGTTCTCCACGTCTGAGTTGCACACGCTGTTCCAGGTGCAGCATCCCCAGTACCAAGCAGAGGGGATATTAACTGTCCTCATTCTGCTGGCCGCGCTCCTCCTAGCGTAGTTTAGCTTTCCTTATTCACAAGAGCAGGCTGGCAACCTTCTCTGTTGAGAAAGGCCACAGTCAAACTGGTGCAGCTTTGCTGTTTGGTTGGGAAATCGGGGTGTTTGCTGCAGCTCTGCGTACTGCAGCTGGGTGTCTGGCAGGCTTAGATGGGGGGATTACAGGGTGTGCACGCAGCCAGTTTCTTCTGATAGCAGAGCAGGTTGTGTGCCTTCTCTGAGGTGCTTTCAACATGCAGATGACACCAAGTTGGGTGGGAGTGTTGATCTGCTTGAGGGTAGGGAGGCTCTGCAGAGAGACCTGGCCGGGCTGGAGCGATGGGCTGAGGCCAACTGGGGGAGTTTCAATGAGGCCAAATGCCGGGTGCTGCACTTGGGCCACAACAACCCCCAGCAGTGCTACAGGCTTGGGGAGGAGTGGCTGGAGAGCTGCCAGTCAGAGAGGGACCTGGGGGTGATTGATAATGAGCCAGCAGTGTGCCCAGGTGGCCAAGAAGGCCAATGGCATCCTGGCTTGTATCAGCACTAGCGTGGCCAGCAGGGACAGGGAAGGGATCTGACCCCTGTGCTCGGCACTGGTGAGGCCGCCCCTCGATGAGTGGGTTCAGTTTTGGGCCCCTCACTCCAAAAAGGCCATTGAATGACTCGAGCGTGTCCAGAGAAGGGCAACGGAGCTGGTGCAGGGTCTGGAGCACAGGTCTGATGGGGAGCGGCTGAGGGAACTGGGGGGGTTTAGTCTGGAGAAGAGGAGGCTGAGGGGAGACCTCATGGCCCTCTGCAACTCCCTGAAAGGAGGGTGCAGAGAGGGGGGAGGAGTCTCTTGAGCCAAGGAACAAGCGCCAGGACAAGAGGGAATGGCCTCAAGCTGCGCCAGGGCAGGGTCAGACTGGCTCTTAGGAAGGATTTCTTTCCAGGAGGGGTTGTTGGGCGTTGGAATGGGCTGCCCAGGGAGGTGGTGGAGTCCCCATCCCTGGAGGTGTTCAAGAGTTGACTTAGCGCTTAGGGATATGCTGTAGTTGGGAACTGTCAATGTTGGGTCAATGGTTGGACTGGATGATCTTCAAGGTCTTTTCCAGCCGAGATAATTCTGTGATTCTGTGCGTTTGTGCACTGAGCAGTTGTGATTGTCTGGCCCTTCAGGGCTGTCTCAGAAACCTCACACCTCTTTCCTTGCAGAAACCAGTGCCAGTTCTTAACTGCAGAGAAAACGCAACAACATTTACTTGTTAAACAACCCACGGTGAATAAAGGGAGCAGACAGAAACACATGTGATTTCTTTTCATAACACGAGTGACTCAGGCGGATGTTATGCCCATGACCTAAGTAATGGCAGTGCCACAGTGCACGTCTGGGGAAATCCCACGTGAAACCCGAGCGGAGCAATGCCAGAGCTGCTGCCCCGCGGCCACAGAGGGAGTGGGTCCCCTGTGTGTCCATCCACCCTTTCTTCCCAGGCTGGAGGAGCACAGGAACCGAGGGGGGTTTATAACGCTGCAGAGAGGGCAAGGAAACGAGCTACCACAGCCTGGAATATTTTTCTGGCTAATGTTTCCCTGTATGGGGACTCACACAGCACAGTGGTCTCATCCTGTTGCTTTGCCCCACTGCAGCAAGTCTCCACCTCCAATCACAGAATCCCAGAATCATTCAGGTTGGAAAAGCCCCTTGGGATCATCAAGTCCAACCCTCAGCCCAACTCTACAAAGTTCTCCCCTACCCCACATCCCCCCACAGCTCATCCAAACGACCCGTAAACACACCCAGGGATGGGGACTCCACCCCCTCCCTGGGCAGCCTATTCCACTCTCTGACCACTCTTTCTGGGAAACATTTTTCCCTCATGTCCAGTCTGAACCTCCCCTGTTGCAGTTTAAAGCCGTTCCCTCTTGTTCTGTCACTAATCCCCTGTGAGAAGAGACCAGCACCAACCTCTCCACAACGTCCTTTCAGGGAGCTGTAGAGAGTGATGAGGTCTCCCCTCAGCCTTCTCCTCCTCACACTGAACAGCCCCAGCTCCTTCAATCTCTCCTCACAGGATTTATTCACCAGGCCCTTCACCAGCCTCGTTGCCCTCCTCTGCACTCGCTCCAGCACCTCGAGATCTCTCTCGGATTGAGGTGCCCAAAACTGGACACAATACAACGGAAGCATTTGAACAAGCATTTGCTGCTGAGCTGGCTCCTGGGCCCAGCGTCTGGAAGGAGATGAGAAGCCCAGAGGACAGATCTGCCAAGAGTGCTGCCCCCCTTGCCAAGGCCAGACCACCTCTGTGACCCTGTGCCAGCAGCTCCCCTGCCCGGGGGCTCTGCAGGGCAGCGCTGCCTCAGCTCCGGCCTGCCAAGTGGCGGGGGACGGGGGAGCGTGGCGAGCCCTGGCCAGCACAGAGCCTCTGCCACTGTTTCCCTACCACCGCCTGCTCGAGGAAGGGCCACGGGAGACAGTGTCAGACTCCAGGGTGCAGCCGGGGCACGTCTGAGCCACGTCTGAGCCGTGTCGCAAGTGCCAAGAGGGGAAGTGAGTCACTCACCTGCCAGCGAGCGCTGCGTCCTCCTTCCTGTCCGAGCCTCTTCCCGGGCGGGAGCATTCGGACGGCTCGGCCCTGCTGGTGGCAGGGACCTGCTGGGCTGAGGTCTGCTGGGTCAGGTGCTCTGTGGCCCCAAGGTAAGAGGTCCCTTTCCCTCCCGCTTGCTCTCCCAGGTGCTGGCCTCCCTCCCTGAGCTCCACAGGCTCCTTCTGCCTCTGGGTGTCTCAGGACACGGGTGGCTGCGCGTCCTCCCTGGTTCCCTGAGCCGTGGCATCTCAGACAGCTCCAGGGGCATCAGAGCCGTCCTTGTCCTGCCCATCCGGGTGTGCTGGGAAGAGGTGTGCTCGCTCCCCGTGCCCAGCGAGCAGGGATGGGGTGCGTCCTGACAGCGGGAGTGAGGCTGCGCCGCTGGCACCTTCGGGGCGGTGGGGATGGGGGCTGCCCTCCTGCAGCAACACCTGCCCAGCTTTGCTTGGTCGCTGCGAAGTGAGGTGAGGAGCCCTGCCACGGCCCTTCCTCCTGCGAGGAAGAGGAGGCAAGGTCCCTCATCCCACTGGTGCATGGCCCCTGCCCTTGCCGCTGCCAGGCTGGGGCGGGGGGATGGGGCAGAGACTGCCCAGGGCAGAGGGCAGGCACCTGCTGCCGGCAGGTAACTCACTGCAGCCGGGGGCAGCGGGAGCAGCGTGACGGGGCCGTGGGCAGCTCAGCAAAGGCTTTTCCCCTCCAGCAGAGCTACGACAGCCTGGAGCTGCAACACGCAAATCCTGACAGAGTGGCCCTGGAGCTCACCCCTCCACCCAGTGAGGGCTGGACTTGGCCTCCACCTGCCAAAACCAGCCAGAGTCTGCCCTGCTCCCCACTTCACCCACTGCCGGCCAGGCAGCCCCGCTCCCAGCAGGGCCATCTCCTGCCAGGCTGCGTTAGCCAGCGGCCCCACAGCCAGCGGCAGAAGCCGTGCCCTGCCTTTGCAGCTGTCAAATGGCTGCCAGGAAGCGTCGCTGCTCGCTGCCCCAGAAGGGGTTGTCGGCCGCTGTGGTGGTTGTATTTCCCTGCCAAGCAACCCAGGCTCCGGGGCACATTCCTGCCGAGTTGGTAATGAGGTGGGGACATGTTGTGCTGGGCTCTGAAATGCTCGCAGGGGAAAGCTACCGAGTTTATTTAGTTTCTTTCCTGCAACAAGCAAAACAAAATTGTGCAGAGGTTGTGAGCTGAGTAGTGGAGACTCACAGACAGTAACGCTTAGCGTCAGATCATCAGCGCTCTGGCTTGGAAGGAACTTCATGTCCTTTCAAATCCCCATCCTGGCACTCAAGAACACATCCCGGTGGCTGGGACTGGAGGGATCACACTCACCTGTGTGCTGGCCCTGAACACTGCATGAACCACACAGCTCAGCCTGGTGGCAGCTCCATGCTGGTGTTTCATCTCATCCTTGTTCACTGCTCTTGTCACTGAACAGGGCACCTGACAGTGGATGCAGAGCCTGTGGGCTAAAATGCTGGTCCTCTGCACTCCACGGAGAGCTCTTCTCCACTAATACAGTGGGTTTTGCTCTTGGAAAGAGATCTCTGGATGTTTGCTTATAATACTACATTTTCAAAACCTAGAGTTTCTGATACCTGCAAAATTTATATGCGGTCATCAAAAGTGGGTATGTTGCTAACGGGCTTCATCTCAGGAGGAAACAACCCCAAGGAGACACGCCAGAGGCAGACAGTGGATACAAGGAGGCAGGGTGCATCTTTTACAGCTGCGTGCACTTGCCATGAGAGTGCTGATACGGTGCCAGAACCAAGGGGAACAGCCCACTGCCTACCACCAGAACCAAGGGGAACAGCCCACTGCCTACCACCAGAACCAAGGGGAACAGCCCGCTGCCTACCACCAGAACCAAGGGGAACAGCCCACTGCATACCACCAGAACCAAGGGGAACAGCCCACTGCCTACCACCAGAACCAAGGGGAACAGCCCACTGCCTACCACCAGAACCAAGGGGAACAGCCCACTGCCTACCACCAGAACCAAGGGGAACAGCCCACTGCATACCACCAGAACCAAGGGGAACAGCCCACTGCCTACCACCAGAACCAAGGGGAACAGCCCACTGCATACCACCAGAACCAAGGGGAACAGCCCACTGCCTACCAACCAGCCTGCATGGAGTTATCCCCAGAAAACATCATTTGGAAGAGCTGCTCCAAGATCCAGCGTCCTGATATAACAGCCTAAAGTACCATTAGTGCTACTTAACAGCATCGTATGGGAATCAGTTATAGTAAAAGAAAAATTAGATTGCAAGTTTGCTTGATAAAAAGTAAAGCCATATTCAAGATTTTTTTTTTTTTAAACTTGGCCTTGCATGGCATTCAGTGTTGCCAGACTTTGTGTGCATCCCCTGGCCTGGAAGAGGGGTAAACAACACTGAGAACAGGGCAGTCAAAAACTGCCAGGACCACTTAATAAGCCAGACCACTGCAAACAAAATGCATTTTAATACTGGATTTGAATTTATGCACTTGGAAACAGGCAGCAGTCCCAGGAGAGCAGGGGAGAAGAGTCCCCAGGCTGGAAGGGATGCGAGAAGCGGGGGGATAACGGGACCTGTCAGTGCAAAACAGACACGATGCAGTTTGGGCAGGGTGGGATGGACTATTGTCACCCTTCCTCTACTGCCCTGGTACTGGGAGTGATGAATCTGTGTCCTCTTCTACTTTTCATGCTTTAAAAGCAACAGTTGAAAATGGAGATGACGGGGAAGGGAACTCCCCAACTATTTAAGAGGTGAACAAGTGTGAGCCTGGCAAGAGGCTGTTCTGGGCATTTCTGTGAATCTCAACAGCTCGAGGCCTAACCTGTGCATTTGGGGCAAAGCTGAAAAATGAGCAAACCTGGAGAGCTGTGAGGAGGCCAGTGCGGTCAGGTCCCAGCTTGGGGCAGTTGGAGGTGTCCTGACTCCAGCGGGAGTGCTCGAATCAGACAGCAAAGCTTGTGTCACTGCTGGAGCTTCCACCCGTCAGGTCTCTTGGTGTCTTCCATTGAACTTGGTACAGTTTTGTTGTTTGGTTCTCTGGGTTTTATGATTGATCTTTTTCGCTGAACTTTGGTGACGTGTGTGTGCCCCACCAGTGTCAGAGCCAACGCAGGGCTGAGCAGAGGAAGGATGAAGAGTTCCTCCCCAGCCCAAAACCTCCTAGGCTTTCATTTCCTCTAAGAACTTGGCTGCGGCAGGACAACAAGTTTTGTTTGGCCGTTGCTACAGCCTTTGCAAGTGCTCCCCTTCCCTCTCTGACCAGATATCCTCACTGTCTGCTCTTCCCAAAGACACGGACTGGCTGCCAGCTAACCTCATTAGCATTCTTTTATTTTGTTTTCAATTTAAGCTCCCAGAAGTAGTCTCACAGGATAACTAGGGTCTGTCCAGTCCATGAAGGGTCAGGTTCCTCGATCCATCTTTACAGCAGCTGATGGGAAAAGGGGAAAGAGGGAGGACAGCGGGTGGCGGAGGGAAGGAGACTGCTGCAGCCTCCACCCCAGCACAGATCTGTAGCATCACTGCAGCAGCCTCATCTCACCCTTCAGGTCACCCTGACATGGCCTGACAGCAACAGAACCTGCTGTCCCCTGGTGCCCTGCTCCGCACAGCCACCCCCCGCTGCAGCGCGCCCTGCGGAGGCAGAGCAGAGCAGAGCAGGGCTCTCACCCCAGGCAGGGCTGTCGCTGCACAGCAAACTCGCGCTGGGGGAGTTTGGGCCCCGCTCAGCTCAAGTGGTTTCCAAGTCCCGTGGACACCCTGTGCTGTTGCTGTGGGGAACAAGGGTGATCCCACAGCAGCTCAGGGAGCGTCCCAGCTGTGGTGTCCATGCATCTCTGGGTGTTTTGGAGCTTCCCCCAAGCAGGGCCCAGAGCTGCAGGACGTCCTGGCTTGTGCAGCAGTTTGCTGGGCACTTGCACAACAGCCTGCCAGGCTGGGAGCTCGGCGGGGGCTCCTGGTGACTGCCAGGCACCTGGGTGCACAGTCAGACTCTGCTCCCCCCAGGCCACCACGGTGTGCGCACCAGGTGCTTCCCTCTGTCGCGGCCCTGGGAAAGGCCATCTGCATGCTCGGAGAAGAGCCAGGGAAGAGCTGACCCAGGCAAAGCAGCCCAGATCTGTGCTGGAGCTTTGCCTGCCCCTGGCTGGGGACATCCAGCCACTGGCATGGACAGAGGGTGGGTTCTAGCACCACGCCAGCTGCCCCAACTCTGCTCAGCCCATCACCTCGAGATGCCTGAGGCCAGGCAAGCCAAAAGTCCGTGTTCTGGCAGAGCAGCATTGCTTCCATTCACCTTGCCCCCTCTATCAGTGCCCCATCTCCCCAGCTGATGACGAGGTTGCTGTGTCCCAGCTCAGAGCCAGGGCTCACCAGCCCAGCAGCAAAAGCATGACCTGAAGGTGTCCCAGGGTCCGTGTCAGCTCCTGGCTCCTGGAGAAGTTCAGCTGGTGCCCTCAGCTGGTGTGGCCCAGGGGACACAACCTCAGCCTGTCCCTGGTGGCTCTCCCAAGAGATGACACCACACCATGGGGGTCTCTGGTGCTTCTCACAGCATGGACATGGCCAGGGCCTACCGTGGGCTGTTTGACGTGGATGGGATTTCATGAGAAGAGCCAGCAGGGCCCAGCCTTCCCAGGGGAGCACCAATGTGGACGGGCCTCTTCTGCTTCCCCTTGGGCCCATGTTGTTCCTCAGCAGCCTTGTTGCAGGCTCGGGCACCTCTTTGTGCTGGTGATGGACTTTGTGGCTCCGTTCCTACATATTTCACACTGAACCCAGGCACCAGACGTGGTGTTTCAGTTCCTGTAGGTGTCTGCAGGTGTGAGGTTTGTGCCAGACATGGTGCAGATGCTCCAAGCTCACATCTGCACTGTGTGCAGGTGTAAGAGCAGTGTCTGGATGGAGGGGAGGTTAACCATCAGCATGGCAGCTGCAACCTGGGATTCACAGCTTAGCTGGGACCATGTGTGCAGCTTTGCTTGTCACTGGTGTCTTCCTGAGCACCCCACCAATTTGCATCACTGGGGTCTTCAGGCTGCCACAAATAATGGTGGTCATCACAGAATTGTCTAGGTTGGAAAAGACCTTGAAGATCATCCAGTCCAACCATCAACCCAACATTAGCAGTTCCCAACTACACCAGATCCCTCAGCGCTATGTCGACCTGACTCTTAAACACCTCCAGGGATGGGGACTCCACCACCTCCCTGGGCAGCTCAAAAGTCATGATGGGAAGGTGGATGGGCCAGGTGAAGACCTGCCATGCTGTGGTATCTCAGTGTCCATTGAAGGTCCCTGAGATAAAAGGAGACTTGGTATGGCTAGAGTCCTGGGTCTGTTTAGCCCCATCACAAGTGTGAAGGAGACTCTGCTGGGGAATGATTCTGTCCATGGAATATATGAGTTTCCTGGCACTTCCTTTCCTCAGTTATTAAGTGAAAGCTCTTTTGGCTTCTGCCATTCATCTGTTTGGAAGAAGGATGCTCAGTTGCTGTCTAATCCCAGATCTAACCAGGGACATGGAGTGGATTCCTATTCTGCCTTTAGAGGAAAATCCCAATTTTGCCCTCTTTCAGGTTTATCAGAAGCAGAGATACTTTGAGGAAACAGCTTTAAGGGCTTTCCAGATCTTTGCTGTGGTTACTTGCCTTTCCTCTACAGCTTAATTTATTTCTCATTTCCTTTGAGCTGATGTCACACGTTTCCTCTTCTCTAGTGACTCTGCAGTCATGCTGGAGTTGCTCCCATTCTGGTGTCCTGTTCTTGAGAGCTGCCTGCGTGGAGACCTTCCAGACCCAGGTCAGAGAAAATAACACTTGGAAGAAGACCGAGCAGCCTCAGTAAAACACCCGTCACTGCTCTACTAAAGCTGAAGATGGACATATTGTGCTGAATTCTTTCCACTGTGGTAAGTAGAAATTATACTTTATTAGTACTGTTCCTCTTGGAATATACTTTTGCTGATGGCATAGCTTGTGTTATCATGGTCTTTGCACCTTGCAGCCACGAGCCAGTAAATTCTTATCAGGAGAGCATGGCCCATGGGAGAGAGAGTAGCCTGAGAACAGAGTCCGGTGTTGCCCTGGCCATGCTCTGCTGTGCAACTGGCTACTTCCACCGCTAGTTCTGCACACAACGGAGTTGATGATATAACCCACTTGGGATTCTTGGCTGGTGTACTAGTGTACAAGGCAGTGGCTTGGGCTAGAGTTGCCGGGGATTTTGTTAACACAGCGCAGCCTGCTGCAGCAGATAACAGGACTCACACCCACCAGCCCACAACCTGGCCATTGCGCCTGTTCTCTCTTCTGCTGGCACGAAGAATATTGATGTGTTTTATACAAAGGGGAACCACTTCAACAGGAGAGGCTGAGTGAGATCCTCCATATGGTACTCCAGGGTTTAGGGGCTTAGGACATCTCACAAGTACACGGGAGATGTGAGCTCAAGTTTCTCAGGCTGAAGGGGGAAGTGGGTATTGAGTAAATTTAGTAGGAAATGGTGCCATGCTTTCTTCTAGCTGTATTTTGTAGAATATCTGGCTTGACAAGCAAGAAGGGAAAAACAAGGTTTTCTTGTGATTCACTAAAGGACCTTGGCATTGGCACTGCACAGCCTACTATTGCAAAGACAGATGAGCTTCACCAAGGTGCTGTTGGGGCCAGGAGATGGCACTGCCATTTTCCACAGCCAACCTTTGCCGGAGATTTCTAGCAGACGTAACAACATAGAGCATGTCCTTGCATTCATCTTTCTGGATCAGAGTGCAGCCCCTTAGCTCAAACCCATCTTTTGTGCAGGGCTTTGCAGTGGAGAGGGATGTGCAGGTTCATTCTCCCTTTCACCTCATCTGCTAAATCTGGTGGCTGATGGGCAGGCCTGGGGATCCCACCAGTAAAGTCCACCAGAGCTCCTGGACAAAATTTGGAGGCTCCATGCCCATGTACAGCACCAGAAATGGAGGGGTAGATGGACAGTGCCCCATGGCACAGACTAAAGGGACTTCATGAGTAACAGTTGTGCCTGTGTATTGGATGTGGGCACTTCATTAATTCTGCTGGTGGGATGCACCACCTTCCCTTCTTCGCCCCCCAACTCTTGGTATGTTCAAGTCTGGTGCTACAGTGATAGAGCACCTGCCATTGCAAAGATTCCAGCCCCAAGCACCAGAACTATTTGCTGAAGTTGGCAGATAGAGCAGTGGATTTATGATGTAGACTTTAAAAAAACTTAAGTTCTCTAATGATCTTAGGTATTTAGCACTTTTTTTTTTTCCTTATTCTAACATTAGAATAATGTACCAAACACCAAGCTCCCCACTAGTTTCTCTTGCCCCTGTACAGCCTCACTCCTTCCCTGAATGTCTGCATCTGCTAGGTTCCCTCTTGAGCTGAGAGATGCAAACCCTTCCAACTGGCATCTCTCCTTTCCAGAGATGGTCCCTCAGTGGGTGGGAGAGCTGGGCTTAGACACAAACATTTATTTAAGACCATGTTGTGACAATTAACACTTTTCATACATAGATGAGGGTGTGGAAACAGATCCATGAGATGACCAGTAGGATTTGCCTTGGGTCCTGCATGAATCAGAAGTAGAACAGGGAACAGAGCATGGGCCCCTGCCTGCTCTGGGGCCTCTGGGACCTGCTACTCCTCAGGGATGTGCCAGACCTCTGTGGCCAGACCCCAAGGTGTCACAGCCCAGGCAACCCTCACCTCCTGGCTATCACCACCTGAATCAGCTACTACCACCTTTTAGAGATCAGTGGGTCCTCAGCAGGGTGACACAGATCAAGCTGAAAGAGGACAGATACATGTGTCACCTGGCCAACTGCTAGTACTGCTACAGCTCCTTGTTAATTCATATGGAACGTGGCTGAAAGATTGAGTTTAAAGTCACTCAGACCCCAGTGCTGCCCACCACGCAGCAGCCTGTGAAGGTCCAAGGACAAGCTGTGGATATCTGTAGTTGTCATGTCCTTAGGGGACCTGTGAGGGGTGAGGAAGGACAGGCTTGGGAAGATGACTATTGTTTTCCTCTCCTAACAACTGGAAAGAAGTGCTAACGGGTTTGCAGAGTTTTCTGAAGAAAGGGAGAGCTTTTCTGAGCTAGAGCTGACTTCCCCATTTGCAGAGGGAAATTGCAAATGTGCAGATGTGTAGATGAGGAACCAACAGCACATGGGCACAAAGAGAGACTCAACCCAGAGAGGGTGAGGTGGGGGTTCATGCCACTATCTGCTGCTGGGGAAGATCCAGAAAGTTTTGAGGCAGGAGGGTGCCTTCTCCAGAGGCATCATGTCTTTGGGGGAAAATGCTTGTTGTCTGTGGGGCTGGCAGAGCTGAGGCAAGCACATTACAGTGTGCAGCACCTGGCATTCCCTCATAACTCACACAAGAGGTTTAGGCTTCGTGACTGGTGGTATAGTCTACTCACTCTCGAGTAGATGTGCTGCAAATCAGGTTAAAAACCCAGCAAGTTTAGCATCAGTGAGCAGCCTAGTGTCCTTGCCGGTGGCTCTCAAGCTGATTTACCTGCATTAGTTAGTTATCCTCCCATGAAGGAAGGAGGAGAGAAAACCAAGCAGATCTGCAGGATCGTGTCATGGAGAGGTGAGTGCCTGCCCAGTGTCAGACCAGGAGTTGGTGCTAGAGCCAAGAACACGCGTGTGCATCGTCTGGATGGTAAAAGCAGCAGGTTAAAGTATTCAAGGGATTAGACTGAATCCACGTAAATCTGAGGCAAGAACACGTACAGTATTGATGATGCAGGAATTTGATATGTCCAAGCTGTAGGCAAGATTTGAATAAATACTAACTGAGGTGTGGACTGGTAATACTAAAAACCTGAAGGCATCTCTTTAGGGACAGTGTGTGTCAGCAGCCTCACCAGCCACACAGGGAAGTACAGAATTGCTGCTGCTGACACTTGCATTTGATGCAGAAATGGCGGAGGGGGGCTGGGGGGAAGGGAGCCAGATTGGTTTGATGACAACTTGAATTCAAAATGATGGCATGATAGACAACAGCCAGGACTTCAAGAGAAATTAACTGTAGTTAAAATCAACAATGTAGCACAAAACATCACCCTTTAGGATTAGTGACTCATCTTTGCACCGAGTAAAAATATTGAGAGGTCTGGTAGCCTATAACGAAGTGGATGTGAGATACTACGGTGCCTGCAACTAAGAAAACAAATAGAATCTTTATAAGTGTAAGCAGGAAAATGTCAGAAAACAGCATGTAGAGGGTGACTCTGGAAATGGCACCACTGAGACATTTTTACCAGATATGTTTTACTTCTGGTATTTCTAGGTTAAAATAAATGCAGGTAAGTTAGAAAGAAAGCATTGGGAACCACAAGGGGGAAAAAAAAGACTCTGAAAACCTGTTTGCTTACAGTAAAAGATTAAGCAGCTTGAGACAGAGCAGAGTAACAGATTATTTTATCTAAGCACCCTCAGGCAGAAAAATCTTTTGAGATTAGAGATTAGTGATCCGAGACCCACATGGCTTCAGACAATGCTGGATGAAGACACAAAGGTAGTATGGTGTGGAAATGGGATCAAAGAGAGGACCGAGGGGACAGGGCAGGTGTCTGTGGCTGGAGCCAAGGCATGGGCAGAGCCCCTGTGGTCACAGACAGCTCAGAAGGAAAGGCGGGGTCTGGCTTAGCAATGGCACGTACTGACCAGCTCATCTTATGCTTTGTATTTTTTAGGTAAGAAGAAAAGCTACGGCAGGAAATTCTGCTTCAGATGCGCCCACTCAGCACCACAATGTCTGGAAAGGATAAAGGTGGTACCGAAGGTAGTGCGGATGTCTACATTTTATGCCACATAGACTCTGAGTTTCGCTACAACCTCTTCACTGTTTTCTACAGCATCATTTTCATTCTGGGCTTTGCTGCCAACTGCTATGTGCTCTGGATTTTCAGCCATATTTACCCCACCAAGAAACTCAATGAAATCAAGATATTCATGGTGAACCTGACAGTAGCTGACCTGCTCTTCTTGATTGTGATGCCAATGTGGATTGTTTACTATCACCACCATGGAGATTGGGTCATGCCTGAGTTCCTCTGTAACGTAGCTGGCTGTTTATTTTTTGTTAACACCTACTCTTCTGTTGCTTTTCTGATGGTCATCACATACAACCGTTACCAAGCTGTGACTAATCCCATTAAAGCTGCTCAGTTTACCACTCAGAGAAGGGGTATCTACTTGTCAGCAGCTATCTGGATCATAATAGTGGGCAGCTCTTTGTATTACCTTTTTGACAATAATACTAATCAGGAGGAGATAGAGTCAAAGAATTTCACGCGGTGCTTTGAGCACTATGACTCTTCTAGTGGTGTTTCAGCTGTTCTCGCCATTCATGTCATCATCTGCGTCCTCTTCTATATCATTTTCCTTTTTATACTGGGCTGGAATATCATAATTATCAGGACCCTGTTCTCCAAATCAGTGCAGCCACGGAAGAGTGCTCATGTCAAGCAAAGGGCGCTCTGGATGGTTTGCACAGTGCTGGCTGTGTTCATCATATGCTTTGTACCTCATCACATAGTGCACCTGCCCTGGACCCTGACTGTTCTGGAGCAGTGGGAGAAGGATAACTGTGAGCTGCGCCAACAACTCAATGATGCTCACCAGGTGACTTTGTGCCTCTTGAGTATGAACTGTGTGTTGGACCCTATCATCTACTGCTTCCTCACCAAGAAGTTCCAGAAGCATCTTTCAGAAAACCTGAAAAGCATGAAAGGGAGTCGCAAGTGCTCCAGGCAAACCACGGACACAGTGATTGAGGGCACCATTCACCAAGAGGATGCCATTAGGATCTAGTTCAGCCCTGTTTGGATTGCAGATGGAGATGCGTGAATTAGTCACTCATCTTTTCTCAAGAAGAGGCACCCAGGGACACAACAGAGGACCAGGATTTTCTTTTTCCCATTAGACAGAAGAATGAACGCTCATTTCTTCTATCATATGCCAGTGGCAGAACCTGTAGTAATCTGGTAGAATAGCACCTTCTGCCCGGGCTGATGTTCTCGTGGGCACTGAGAACAGCTCAGACAATCTGCTTTTATGTGAAAGAAATGTACTATTGAGTCTCTGCAGTGAGCAGCTAGAAGCTAAGTGCACTGAAATCACCCATTGTGTCAGCCCGGATAGCACCGTCCCTGGTCCTTTGCCTGCCCAGCTCTCATGAAGAATCCAGTATCAGAGCTGTAAGGGACTTCTAAAAGGCCTGGAAGAACAGACTGAGCTGCTAGTATCAAGTGACTTTTCTAAGCAGTTTGCACGGTTCTGTGAAGAGAGTCTGAGTTGAAGAAGCTCTTGAGTGACTAGAAGGGATGTAGTCCAAGGAGTTCCTTAAATGCCATCAAAAAAGAGATCTGCACCTCTGATCCCTTCTTACCTACACGCATGGTCTGCTGGGGTCCATGCTCGACAGATGTCTGGGAGTAGCCATGATGAACTTTTGCCTTTGCTCCCAGCTCTTGAAACAGTCACGTAACTGGACTAGTAGGCAAGAAAAAGAAGAGAAATGGGTAATGCCTCAGCTCCCATCCCCAGAGAAGCATTATGTCCAAAGGGGATTATTGTCTGCCCTGGATTCTTGTATGATAGCAGAACTGGCAAACCAGCAGTCTCTTGCACTCCTGTTTAGTAATTTTGGGCTGGCTGCATGTGTCTGTGGGAATCCAATCTCACTTTGGAGACTCCAGATAACAGAAGATTATTGTCAGCATGGGCATTATGATAAGAAGAAAAAAACATTAAAATGCTTCAGTATCTTTGTTCTTATTATTTATTTAAATCAGTGTTGTAGCAAGCAGCTATACATTATTCCTTCCCTCAGCCTTTCTATTTCTGCTACGAAGAAATGAAGCTGACTAGTTCTTGCTATCCTACCCCAAGTGAAGTATTAGGTCAGGTCATGGCCACTTCCTGAGTAAATCCGTGCTGCACAGTGATGCAGTACACCTGACAGACCTTCAGTTCATGCTCTCCAACAAGACTGGAGACTCCTCGCTCGGGACTGGCTGCAGTCAGTTAGAGCACAGGGGAAAGTGGTTTTCCAGGGGTGCTGAGTTGTTACCAGTCATGGGACACTTGAGGTTCCTTTTCTGACCCAAATTTCTCAATCCAGCACAGGAAATTGGGCAGAGAAGGGAAGGGAACTTAACTTGTTTTCACAACAGTTTTTGGTTCCCTAAACTACATAGGAGAGCCTGCCTGATGACAGGAAAAGCGTATCATCTGACCTGTGACACTGATTATTCATATGCAAGGACAGCAGTCTTCCTACACCCACCAGAGAATGTGAAAGACAAGCTCAAATCCAAAGATAGAACCAACGTTTGTATCAGACTTTGCCTATATTCAGCGGAGATACGGGTCCTTCAGATATATCTCCTGAAGACAGTCAGGCAGCTTTTATGCTTACTTGTGTGAATGAGCAAAAGAACTAAGATGTTTCTTTTTCTAAAGCTACCTGCAAGGGCCAGCCACGCGCTCCAGGCCCAGTGCCAGGCAGAGGAAAGAATCTGATCACAACTTGATGCGTTTCCCTCCTGGTGGTGGACTCTGCTCCAGTAATGGCCACCCATAAAGAACAGCTGCTGGCACCTCTTAGCAGAGAGAGAATTCCCCCACCACGTCCCTCAGCCACGTTCAAAGCTTTGCCCTGAATCAGCAGTCATCCGAGCCACAGCACACAGCAAGAAGGGTGATTTTTGTAGTTTAAAAGCCTAAATCCTGCTTGCTGGAGGAATCAGCCTCTGTATTTCTGCCCTCCCCAGATGGCACGTTCTGGCTGGGGAGCTCCTGCGCTGGCAGAAGGGAGGAGCTTTCCCCTTTCCCCCTTGCCACCCGATGCCGTAGACGCGACAGCGGAGCTCTCTTGCTTCACAGCCACTAAAGCACTGAACAGATGGAGTCTGGCAACTCTTAGAGGAAACGAAAAGGGATTTTACATGGAGATCTGGTAGATGCGTGATCTTCTTCTATTGATTCCTGGAAAGCTTCCAAGATAGTTTACAATTAGGCTACTTACTGCGGGTAAACAACATACTTTACTCCACAGAAAACACTTGCAAGGCCAGTGTGGGCTCAGACAACAAATGTAAACTTGCATCTAAGAGGGCAAGTAAGTGGAGGAAACAGCCCTGAGGACACTTCAGGAGAATATGTTGCAGTAATTAAGTCAGTAACAGTATGTTTCTAAAAACCAGGCTGAGCTTCTACTTCTGTTCCTGGAATTACTTTCTGTTTTACCGCAATGTTGCATTACTCGACTTTGCAACAAAAAGGATCCTCAAAAGTTCTTTTGAATAAAACGTGTTTCCCAAGTGTTTTGCCCTTTAACTTCTCCCACCTTCCCATCTTTCTGTATTTATACTCAAGGGAAAACCCCTGTGCCCTGGTTTCAGCTGGGATAGAGTTAATTTTCTTCCTAATATAGCGCTGTGTTTTGGATTTAGGATGAGAATGTTGATAACGCACTGGTTTAGTTGTTGCTGAGCAGTGTTTACACTAAGTCAAGGACTTTTCAGCTTCTCATACTGAAGCGAGGAGCTTGTGGGGGGACACAGGCAGCCGGGAGGAGACCGCAGCCAGAAGAGCCGACCCCAGCTGGCCAAGGGCTATTCCATACCGGATCAGAGCCGACCCCAGTTGGCCAAGGGCTATTCCATACTGGATCAGAGCCGACCCCAGCTGGCCAAGGGCTATTCCATACCGGATCAGAGCCGACCCCAGTTGGCCAAGGGCTATTCCATACCGGATCACATCACGCCCAGTATAGAAACTGGGCGTAAAGCTGTCTGGAGGCTGGTGCTTGGGAACCGCCTGGGCATCGGTTGGTTGGTGGTGAGCAATTGCATTGTGCATCACTTGTTCTGTATATTCTAATTCTTTTACTGTTATTACTTTCCCTTCCTTTTCTTATTAAACTGTCTTTATCTCAACCCACGATATATTACTTTTCTTTATTATTATTTTTTACGATTCTCTCCCCCGTCCCACTGCGGGGCAGGGAATGAGTGAACGGCTGGGTGGTGTTTAGTTGCCTGCTGGGTGACACCTCGGTGCCACGCTGACACAGCCTGAATTTGCAGGGTGTTCTTTCTTTTTAAATCACCACATGAAGTCTTGAGAAGTGGTGAAATGAAAGGCTCAGCAAGTTTTGACCTGCTGAAAGGGGAAAGAAATGGTTTCAGGGAGGAAACGCCTTCTGACAACTCTGCTAAAGTTCTGAGAAACCCAACCCGAAAAAATACCCGAACTCTCCGTCCTGCACACGGGGGAACTTTTCCGCAGACACCCCATCAGGCGGCTCGGACGCTCCAGCTGGGAAGTGACCAAGTTCTCAATCACTGCGCTGCAACACCCGCCGCGCTCGGACCAGGGGGCGGCCCAGGCCCGCAGCGGGGCACGGACAGAATCACAGAATCATCGAGGTTGGAAAGGACCTTGAAGATCATCCAGTCCAACCATTAACCCAGCACTGATAGATCTCAACTCCACCAGATCCCTCAGCGCTGGGTCAACCCGACTCTTCAACCCCTCCAGGGTTCAACCCCTGGGCAGCCCATTCCAACGCCCAACAGCCCCTTCTGCAAAGAAATCCTTCCTAAGAGCCAGTCTGACCCTGCCCTGGCGCAGCTTGAGGCCATTCCCTCTTGTCCTGCCGCTGGTTCCTTGGCTCAAGAGACTCATCCCCCCTCTCTGCACCCTCCTTTCAGGGAGTTGCAGAGGGCCAGGAGGTCTCCCCTCAGCCTCCTCTTCTCCAGACTAAATCCCCCCAGTTCCCTCAGCCCGGCCGAGCCGCGGCCGCCGAGCCCCGCTCAGCCGCTCGCCCCCGGCGCCCCGCGGCCCCGGCCCGGCCGCTCCCGCCGCTCCCGCCGCCGCCTCCGCGCTCCCGCCCCGGGCCCAGGCGCCGCCGCGGCCGCCTTAGGGCCGGTGACGTCACTTCCGCCGCCGCGCGCGCTGCTTCCGGGCGGCTGCGGCGGGCGGGGGCGGGGAGTGGCGGGGCCGCCGCTGCCATGTCCGCTGCGGGACGCGCGCCCGGGCCCGGCTCCGGAGCCGCCTCTCGGTAAGAGCCCGCTGAGGGGAGCCCGGCCCGCGGCTTCGCGGCCCCCTCCCGCCCCCCCACCCCCGCCCGAAGCGCGCTTCGCCCCGCGGAGCCCCCCCCCACTCCCCCCCACCCCCCGGGGCCCAGCGGGCCCGAGCTCTCCTCGCCTGTGAAGCGTGTGCTCCCGGCGCGGGCCCGGGCAGCCGGCGGCGGGCGGCGCTGGGTTACAGACCCTCGGCCCCGCAGCGCGGCGGGGGGCGCCCGGCAGTGCTGGGGCGTCAGCCGCTGCCGGTGGTGCTGGGAAGAGCTGGGAAACGGCCAAAAGGTGCAGAAAGACACTCCCTGAGTCCCCCAGGTTAGCTCCGGTGAGGAGGAGGGGCTGCCGCGAGGTAACCGGGAAGAAGAACTCGCCCTGGGCCGCGCCCGGGGCTCGGGGGGCTGTGCACAGGGCCAGCAGCGGTAGGTGGCCCCGGCTCAGGGCAGCCCAGCTCGGACTGGGTTGGCTTTGCGAGGAGACAAACACATCAGCGCTCCTTGGATGGGCTGAGTCGCTCACGCTGGAGCTTGTGCAGACAGGTCCAGGAGGAGGTGTTTGGGCTTGGCAGGGCCACGATCAGACGGGCTTCACAAGCTGTGCTGGATGCGGATCAGCTCTGCTGGACGTTCCTGGTTCTGGGAATGCTGCACAGAGTTGCCGAAGCTTTATGTGGAGCCAGCTCAAGCACAGCACGCCTTACTAGTTTGGTTTCTGCGCTGCATGGTGTGGCTAAATTGTTTCCAGACTGGAGCTAGTCCTTGATGTGACATAGCTGCAGTAATTCAGATGGAGCATCGCACAGAAAAGTCTTGGTAGACTTTGCTTTCAGTATGGAGCTAGCTCTGCTTCTGTGATGCACTCCATCTGTAGTGTAGTAACTTCCAACAGGTAATTAAAAGTCAACCATACTGATTAAGATAAGATTTTACGATTATCTGCCTCTGTTGTTTGTTTTCCTTCAATTTTGTCTGTTGCAGATTATCTTAAATTCATGATAGTGAGTAAGGTTTTGTTGAGAAGCATAGCAATTCACCTGCCTCAAGTCACTGTTTTCATTATAAGCTACTTTTAAAAATGCGTGAAGATAGTGGCTTCCTCAACCCTCAAAACTACTGACCTATCAGACTGCACCTGTCATGTTCTGGGTTTTTTCTTATCCCTTCATGGTGCCAGACTTCTTACTTGCACAGTCCTGCAATCCAATTTTTGCCACACAAACAATGATACGCTCTGTGTCTTAAAGGGAGCTGAGGTTAAGGTCTCAGGGTTTACAAGCCATTAGAATTACTTCACAGTCTTTCTGCAGCTTTTGCCCCCCTCTCAGCTCTTCCCTGCAACCTCAGCAGCAATTTTGGCACCCTGGTCACTGTGTATTGTTGGGTTGTGTGACAGATTTGATTGAAAAACTGTGACTTGCCCATCACAGATGTGTGCCATAGCTGTAATAATTCCCGAGTAATCGGGGACTTCGGGAGGATTTATAGCTTCTCAAAACTTTGCTCTGTAAATATCCAGATGTTGAATGAGTTTTGGATTGAATATGTCAGAGCACACCTTATTAAATGGGTTTCCATGTTTTGTGTTAATGGGTTGGAGTACCTCTACGGCAGATTAATGTATGATTTCCTAACTTTCATGTACCAAAGGGTGGTTATATATGACTAAACATAAAAGCAGATAAAATATACTGGAATATTTTAACTGAATGAAAAGCCTAGCAAGTAGTGTGTTCCCGTGTGTAAGTCATGTTATGCGTAAAGATTCAAGGCTTAATGCAGGTAATACCTCATTGTGGACATGAGTAACTCAGTGCCTGTATTTTTAGTAACTCAGTGCCTGTATTTTTAGTTATCAGAAGTAGGTTTGGTTTTTTTTTTTTTCCTTCCCTGCAAGTCTGCGCTCTTTTTTTTCCCTGAAAGGTGCTCCTAGAAAATGGATGTTTGTTAAAACTTGTGCTGGCTCTGCAAAACCCTATGATCGAAAAAGGACCTGTCAGGCTGGAGACGTGCAGGAAAGTTCTGGGGCGTTAAATGGAATCACCTCAGAATTTAACAAATGGTATTTTATGTATGATCTTGTACCAAGCAGTGTCTACAGACAACCCACCTCCAGGCAGCATCGTCTCTTGCAGCGGTTCCTGAGTGTTTTTGTCACCTAAACCATGACCAGTGGCACACACTGGTTAGTCATAAGTTGAGGAAGGTCTTTTTCAGCTTTTTCTTGCTTTGTCTTATCCTTAATTTATTCTCTTCCTTTCATCCTAATTTGTCTGGAAGTTTTTCCTTTAATTGGTTAAAGGGCAGCAAAACAAGCCTCTCTCCAGCGGCCCCTCTCCAGCACTGACTCAAGGATAGTTCTTGCAGAGGAAGCACTCCAGTACCTGAGGGAGTGACTTCAAATCCTTTCTTCCTTCTGGCAGCCGCTTTCAGAGCTTCAGTGAAGGTGGTGCTGCAAGGGTTCAGGTCTCATCCTAACGTGTTACCCAAACCTGATGTTTAGGAGAGTGCTGTGAGCAGAAGACACAGCATGTCATAGCAGGCTGCTCAGTGGACGGTGTCATTTTGATCCACAGCACACCACGCTGCTGTCTTGTCTTTTCCAGGTTGTCACCGATCAGTCCTGTCACTGGGCAATATAACTAGAAAACAAGCTTTGTATTTACAAAAATAATTTAGCATTGTGATGAAGCTGATTGGGAACTTTTTCTGTCTCTTAAATAAACTTCCGGGGTTAAAGTTACGGCTAGTCTCATTTCAGAGGTGACTGAACAGTTCTTTGGCTCTGCAGAAGCTGGGTCTCTCCTGAGCTGAGACCCATCTACAGAGCTCTTCTCACATCCCAAGAGCTTCTTCCGAGTCTTGAAATTTGTGTTGTTAGGGTTTGAATACTAACAGTGCTGTTTCTCTGAGAGTCACCAACTGGAAGATAACATAAAGCGTACAGCAGCTTTAAACCTTAGGTGATAGTTCATATTTCTGTAAATATCGTACTATCATATGTAATTCCATTTTGAAGATTTTTTTCTCATGCAAATGTCTTTTCTGTGACAAATTTTTTTCCTTATTCTATTTGAGAGAGCTTAGGAAATTTTTCCTTAAATATGATTAAGATGATTGGGGTAAAAAAATGCATATTCAGGACCAGGATCATTTGAAAAAGTAGGTGATTATTCTTCAGAGCAGAAAACAAAGTGGCAGCTGTTTTCAAAACCACGTGGAAGTATTCTGTAGTAGGCTCAATTACTGGTTCCCTATCAAAATTTCCCCATGCTGCTTTTTTGGTAAAGGCATAGTTGTTCTCATACGCGTATTGGGGAAAATACTGTCACAGAAGACAACCCCATTGGTTCAAGGCTTTGAACTTTAACACAGAAGTCTGGTCCCATTTGCAATAGATCTGATGTTTTCTTCAATACCTTTATAAAAGCTCTTGAAATTTCAGAAGCTGTTGCCTTGATTATTCTGTGTACTTTAAATCCCCAGTTCCTGTCCATCTAGAACTTTTGGGTTATAGGGAGGGGCGCTGCCCTTTCTAAAAGATAAAGGGTCTCAATAGGGACTACTTTTTTTTCTTCATTAGCTTGGCTGGTATTCTGGAGAACTGTAAAGACACACATGGTTTAATTCTTCTTTTTCTACTGTATCATATTTTTTTTCTATCCAGTAGTTAGCTGTTATGCCAAGACTGCTGCTATTTGATCTTTCTGGAGATGAGGAAAAATTCATTCTTCTGGCTTAAAAAAAAAAAAGTTACAAAATAGTCACTCTTGCCTGACCTGAAGACAGCCAAAAAGTCCCCATGAGTCAGTGATACCACTGCTGTCAGCATTTTAAAGTAAGATAGCAAAAGCAGTTTGACAGTTCTCTGAATTATTAGTCTGTGTAGTAGTTTTCCAGGACCTAAAGAATTTAACTTTACACTGAAGAAAAAACAGCACCAAGTTGTTGAGTAAGTTTCTCTAATCTCTGAATGAAATTACCTTTTTTGTTGATGCTGTTATAAAAACCATATGTAATTGGTCTTTACTGAAAGTGTTAGTTCTTGCTGAACTACTACCAGAATCCAGTGTATATCGTGCAGGTTCTTTTTCCAATGATGGAAGTAAAAAGTGGACTAGTTCAAGAGAGTTTTTGGCAGACTCTGTTAGCTGGAACAGGCCGAAGTCAAAGATGACAGCTCTTTGGGGAGTTTCTTCATGTTGACAGATTTTGGAGCTAAAAGGAAGCAGAGAATACCGTGGACTGTGCTTTCTCAAACGTATGTTAAGCAAGAAGATACTAATTCCTTGGGCTGTCATTTAGCCTGAAGGCACGTGTCATCCTGCTGCTTCTGCCGAAACTTCCTCCGTGTTAGTCACTCACTCGCCCAGGGCCCCTGGCTTCCCTGGGGATGGGCTCGTGGTCACGGGTGACAGAGCTACCAGGGCTCCCAGAGCTGGGGAAATGAGCTGTGCCTGTGTTCCTTGGCCATCCCAGTTGTCAAATAAAACTGATTGTAACTTAATGGAGTGTAGGGTTAAACAGTCATTGATTACAACGGCAGTAGTTTGCATAATGTGATTCACTGTGCAACTGGTATCGGCTAAAATTAAAATACACAATATTATCACTTGCCACAACGCAACTAGTTACAGATATCTTAGTAAAACGATGACCTGGTCATTCATCAGTCCGCATTCATTTTGTGTTCTAGATTTTCTACAATCATCAGAAACTTCAGAACATACAGCACTATATTTGCTAGGATTTATTGGGTTGGTTAGGGATTAATTCTTAATGAGAAGGTCTGAAGAATATGTGTTAGAGCAATGAAGATATCTTCATGATCTTGTTTGTTTTCTCCTGGAAACTTGCACATACCAGAAGGTTGGAGAACTTGGTTTACATGATGCCTGAAGCAGTGTAATTAATTTTCTTTTTTCGTTTTGTTTTGTTTATTTTTTAAGTATTGACCAGAGAAAAACACACACACTGCGGAAAGGTGCAGACGTGAAGTTTGAGTCTCTTCTTGTGACCACGGTTGTGTGAACCCTGAAGTCTTATGCTTTTCTTTATCTTGCCTCCTCTTTTTTTTTCTCTCCTTAAAAGCTGTAACTCGGGAAATGCAGTAAGTTTAAAAAAACCCAAACCACAAACCAAAAAAAAAAAACTCAAAACCCCCTTGATGGCTCTCCATTAATCTCTCTTGTTGATCTTTGTAATATGTGTAGTTGCCATTTGCTTGAATCTGGTAAAATAGTCTGACAGACCCCTGTGGATCAAGAACAATCTCAAACAAAGCTTCTATCTTAATGAAATATCAGACCTTTCCCGCTGAGTTTCCTTTGTCCAAATCTTTGGTATGTGTTGTCCTACTCCTTTGGGGCCTTCAAATGATTTTTCTGTGTATGTAGCAGAAGTTGAACATGCATTTGGTGACCCTGTGATGTTGCTGCTTGTGAATGAACCCAGAGGCTCACTAATTGCAATAGTGAGTAGTAATTCATGGTGGGTTACTGAATGCATTGCTGTTCTATGTTTAGAAGAAGACTTGAAAGAATGCAGGGAGCAAAAGCTATCTTTCTCTGTAGTAAAGAAAAAGTTTCAAGTAGGACAGGTTGAAAGACTGAAAGCTTATATCACTGCAGTTTTGTTATCTAGAAATATATTTTTGTTTTCTGGAGAAGAGAGTTGTTGAGTGGAATGAGTCATTGTTTTTAGAAGTTAATATATTTGAGTATTCTTGAACTGAAAATATTTTGTATGGGCTAAATATAAAAAGTTATGTAATGACTAGACTGGCAGTTAGATAATTCAAATAAATAATGACATGAAAGAGAAAAAAGGAAATGGGAATAGATGGAAAGACAGCAGGGAAGAGAAAGGAAATCTGTTTTTACTGTGAAGGTTTTGTTGTCCTGGCTGCAGTATATTTTGAGGATTGTGTAGAAACTTTGTACTGTTTTTGTGCATTTGAATGTAGCTTTTTTACTTATTGTCCTAATCTGGAGCATAGGTGTTGTGGTTTAACCCCAGCCGGCAACTCAGCCCCACACAGCTGCTTGCTCACTCCCCCGCGGTGGGATGGGGAAGAGAATCGGAAGAGTAAAAGCGATAAAACTCGTGGGTTGAGATAAAGACAGTTTAATAGGAAAAGCAAAAGCTGCGTGCATAAGCAAAGTAAAACAAGGAATTCATTCCCCACTTCCCATCGCAGGCAGGTGCTCAGCCATCTCCGGGACAGCCGGGCTCCATCGCATGTAATGGTGACTTGGGAAGACAAACGCCATCACTCTGGAAGTCCCCCCTTTTCTCTTTCATCCCCCAGCTTTATGTGCTGAGCATGAGGCCATGTGGGCTGGGACATCCCTGGGGTCAGTTGGGGTCGGCTGTCCCGGCTGTGCCCCCTCCCAGCTCCTTGTGCCCCCCCAGCCACTCGCTGGTGGGGTGGGGTGAGAGGCAGGAAAGGCCTTGGCTCTGTGTAAGCCCTGCTCAGCCTAACGAAAACATCCCTGTGTTAGCAACACTGTCTTCAGCACAAATCCAAAACACAGCCCCGTACTAGCTACTATGAAGAAAATTAACTCTATCCCAGCTAAAACCAGCGCAATAGGTAAGCTAGAAGCACTCACAGAAAATAACAGCCCCTCTTCTTTTATAAAAAATAATGCATGACATACTCAGGATCAGCTCAGAGATTCTTAGGTTGCATGTGAGTTGGTCACTAGTAGCACATGTTAATTATGATTCTTACTGAAAAGGACCTGAACTAACATGAAAGAAAAAGAGAATTGGGAGAAAGAGATCTTTGGGGTAGATCTGGAAAAAAAGTCATCAGGCATTTCTTTAGCAAAATTGTACCTAGGAGAGGAGATGAGGCTTCCGTTTGTGAGATGTTTGTTCTTACTTGAAAGTTGACTGATCTGCCAGGAGCAGAGCAGGAAAAGGATTTTGCCAGTGAGCTGGAGCAAGAAGTAGTGACTCTTTTACCATGTAAGTCTGTGTGTGTTTGATACCTGTTGGTGATGCCAATTGTAAGTTCTGGGGTTGTTGAATTCCAAGTGGAATGTGTTCATTGTTGTTTGGGGTGATTTGTGACACAATAGTTGTAGATATTGTAATCATATAAATTATTTTAAAGTATGATTAGGGATTTTATTTGATGGTGATTATGGAGGGCTCACCTCACGGTTATGTGCTGTGACAAGCGTCTCTGAGATGCAGGGGAAGGAGGATTTCACTGGGCCTGCAGTAGTGCCAGGGTACCAGTGGCTCAGAAATGGTGGGGTAGGGTGTATAGTGGAGATGGGCACTGTGCGTGAAGGATTTTTGTAAAGGGTAACAGCATTACAAACACAGGAAAAGAGAAGCACTATTGGGTCTGTATGGGTGGAAATCCCAGAGCTTAAATGTATCACTAGGATTATACTGTCAGCCCCTGGATCAGGGCAGTGGTAGTGACCAGGAGCTATTGATCAGAGAAACTGCAAATCTGGGAGAGTTACAGTGGGAGATTTCAACTACCTGGACAGAGACCAGTTCTGTGCCTCATCAGGAGGTGAGGTAGAGAGAACATTCTTCTAACTCAGTAAAGGACTGCTTCCTACAGCAACCAAGTTTAAACTGACAAGAGAAGCTGCTTTTCAGAGTGTCGTGGTGCATAGGACCTGCTTTAAGCTTGTAGTGGGATGGCTTATAGCAACCACAGTACAATTAGGTATAACTGAGTAGAAGGGGACAGCAGACAAATCCAGCACATGCATATTCAATTTCAAGAAATATAAATACCTAAAAATGAAGCAAGTAGTTTAAAAATCCCCCAAACCATGAAAAGATCTGCCCCAAAAGTGAGCAGCCTGCAGGGAGCTTGGAGTCTGTTCAAAAATTACTGTGTCAGAAGCCAAGATATATTGTTTGAAAGTGAACAAATTGCACCCTGCCCTCCCCCCCCCCCATTCCTGCATGGCTCAATGGGAAAGCTCAAAAAACATAGTGGGGAAAAGATGAGCATGGCAGGTGAGAACAGGAAAATCTGTAGCATAGCAGATTCAGTGTAACAGGAGAATTAAAAAGGGCGAAAAGTAAGTTGGAGAGCACCTTGCACAGGGGGTTCAAACGAGTAGTAATGCAGTCTCTAAATCCATCAAGAGCAGGAATCCAGGTAGGGATTGTGTGGGACTGCTCGGTGACCAAGGGTGATGGAATGGGCACCTGGGGAGGGTAAAGTGTAACAGAGAAGCTCAGTGAATTCCTTGTTGTCACTGTTAACTACTAACAATGGGCTTTAGAGGACATGTGACTGACTTCCAGCAGTAAGATCTTAGAGTTATAAAGGACAAAATCACTGCTTATCGGAAAATACAGTCCGTTGGAAAAGAGTCAGCATGGCTTCTGTAAAGGGAAGTTCCACCTTGTTAATAGACCGGAATTCTGCAAGTGCATGGGTAGAGGGAAGCAACAGATATAATCAAATTTTCATAAGACATTTGACAAAGTTGTAGTTAAGAAGCTAAGTTTCCCCAGGCTTGGAGGAGAGGTTCTCTGTCAGTGGAAAGCTGGTGAAAGCATTTGGACTGCAGGGACCTCGTGAGGTGGCCTCCTTCAGTCTCCTGCTCACAGAAGGTGGGTTGCTCAGGGTCTTGTCCACTGGGGTTTTGAAAATGTGCAAGGGTGGACATTTCACCACCCCTGTGGATCACTCTTCCAGGGCGGGCCACTCACATGGTGAATAAATTTTTCCTCACATTGAACCAGGGTTTTCCTTGCTGCAATTTATGACCATTACCTCTTTCTCTAGGCACTTGAGATGAGTCTGGCTGTGTCTTTTCTATGATTTTTTTTAGCCTAGCTTGAGAAAAGCCTCCATTGCTGCCAGGACTCACAGCTGACTCACGATGAACTTCTTGTCCACCAGCATCTCCAGTTTCTTTCCTGCATAACTGTGACCTCTCAGTTTGCTCCCAGCCTGTCCTGTTGCATGGGGTTGCTCCATCCCCAGGGCAGCACATAGCACTTGCCCTTGTTGAGCTTCACAAGGTCCCTGCCAACCCACTGTTCTAGCATGTCACAGTCCATCTGAATTGCAGTTCTGCTTTTCAGGCTTTTGGACTGCACCCCCCAGTTTGATCTTATCCACAGGTTGTTTTTTTTTCTGACCCGATGTTGTGTACTGTTGCACTGGTCATGATGATGTTACTATTGTGTCCACTGTCAGCTCTTGTAGGTAGCTTTTTGTTACCAGTCACTAGCTAGATTGTAGACCTGTAATCACAGTCCTTTGTACCTGGCAGTCCAGACAGCTTTTCATCCACCATGTTGTCTGTCCACAGTTTATACCCGCCCACTGTGGCTGCAAGGATGCTGAAGGACTCTGCATTACTCAAATGAGATACAGAATATTTATAGCTCTTATTCCACAGAACAAATCATTTCACCAGAAAGGGCAGTCGGGTTGGCCAGGCACCATTTACCTTTGGTGGATCCATGCTTCTTGTTCCTAGTTGTTTTCTTGTCCTTCATGTGCATGTGAGTGGTCTCCATGTGGATTTGCTTCATAGTCCCCTGAGACACTGGGGGGAGACAGGCAAGTCTGACTGGCCTGTATCTCCCTTATTGCCTGTCTCGAAGGTGACATTTGCCCTTTTGCAGTCATCAGTCACCTGCTGGATTGATATGATATTTCAAAAATGATAGAAAACAGCTCCGTCTCCATTCTATTTAGTTTTATGTAGTTGTGTACATCCAGTTTTCTTAAGGCAGTCTCTAATTTCATCTTTCTGTACCATCGTTAGTGTCCGGGAGCAGCAGGGACACACTAGTCCCTAAGGGAAGGGGTGCGAAGTGTGGCAGCAAGGCAGGCAGCAGCAGTGGCCTCACAGCAAGGGTGCAGTCCCTCAGGGCCCATGGGACAAGCTGGACAAGCAGGTGATAGCTGGTGGCCATGTTAAGGCCAGAGCCTGGGTTGGCAGATGGACCCACAGTGAGGCAGCTTTGCAGTCAAGCTGGGAAGTCAAGTTTGTAGCTCAGGTGGGTACCAAAGGTGAGAGCTGCAGCTTAAAAACAGCTCCCAAGGCAGGGAATGGAGACCTTCGCTGAAGCCTCCAGTAGAGCTTTCTGGAAAAGCTGTCCCCAAGGTCACCAGCTGTATTATCTTGGCCCTGAGCCCAGGTAACCAAACCCCCCGGGAGCCCTGACAGGTGGCACTTTCTTCCTCCAAGCTCTGCCATGAGGCAGGAGGACTTGGGAGGCCTAAGAGCAGACCTTGACAATAAAGCCTGAAGCAAGGAAGTCATTGACTACCTCAGCCATTCCTGTGTCCTTGCTCAGTTGATCGCCTGCCCTGCTCTGCATCTGACCAACATATTTCTTGGTCTTTTGCTGCCACTGTGCTCACAGGAGCCCTAGAAGCCCTTCTTGTTGCCCTTTGCATCCCCTGCCAGATTTGAGCCAGCCAGGCTTCTAATCTCTGCATGCTTCATCAGTTCTGGTGAAGTCCTCACATGTATCTGATCTTTGCTTGACCTCCCATATGTTTCCTTTTTGAGCTTAGTCAGAAGTTCTCTGCCCAGCCAAAGTGTCTTCCTTCTGCATCTGCTCATTTTCCTGCGTGTTGGGGTGGACTGTTGTCTTGTGCTTGGGGGAAGCTGTCCCTGAGGATCAGCCATCTCTCCTGGGCTGCATTGCTCCTTCAGGCCCTCTCGTAGCACCGTACCTATCAGATCAGTCTCCTGAACAAACTGTAATCTGGCTATTCATTTTGTTTTCTTCTGGGATCTTGAACTCTTACCATGTCACATCACCACACAAAAAAATTTCTTTGATGCATTGAGAAACCTGGCTTTTGTTCGCCCCACTGTGTTGCTCTCACAGGGGGTATTGGAGTGGTTAAAGTCCCTCTTGCAAGCTGTGGTCTGCGATCACAAGGTTTCTTCAGCTGTTTAAAGATTCACTTCTTGACAGCGGATATCACGATACTCCACTTTTGGGTACCTGTGCAGGTCTGTCCATCATCCTGTAGCGGAGCTGGTTTGTCTGAGAGATTTTGTCACCCTGCCTTACATCTGCTGTTCCCTACGCGGGGATGGAGCAGGTGCCTTACAAAGGGAAACTGAGGACTGGGCCTCTGAATTGGAGAGAGAAGGTAATGAAGGTGTACGGAATCCTGTAGGCAGGGGCTGTGCTGAGAGCAGAGCTGCTCTCCCAGTCCTGCCGTACTGGGGCTGAAGGTGCTCGGCAGCTAATTACTGTAAAACAGCGAGAAATTCTTTATGCGGCAGGTCCGTGCGCTGCCCTGGGCGGCTGTGGGAGCTGCCGACAGCTCCCAGTTCAGAGAGGGATGGGACAAATCCGTGAGTGGATGCTGGAGGATGAGGCAGGGATGTCCCCTCTGTGGTGCCACGCTTGTGGCTGCTGGAGGGGCGTGTGGTGGGGGGTGGCCAGGCTCACGCGCTCCCCGCGGGTGTCATCTGCGGACGGCGCTGGGCTGGGTCGTGCGGCCCGTTTGTCTGACCCGGTCGGGTGTTCCTGTGCTCCCACCTGCTCCTGCCAGCAGGACTGATGCTGTGTGAAGCAAATGGTGTAGTAAATCCACTTAATTAAATCAGTGCCTCTTTCTGAGAACCTGAGCATTGAACACTTATCATTTAAACTGTTTTTTTCCCCAGTAAAAAATCTCAAATATCCAGTACTTTATTCTTTCTTTAATATTTTTGAGCAGGTTACTCTAGCAACTGTTGTTGCTAAGACACAAATAGCTACAGATGTTCTCAGAACTGATTGCACCTTGATAAATACCATGGCTGCCTCTAATGCAAAATAACAAAAGAAATAAGTAAATTTACTGCAGTCGCAACCTTTTTAATAAAATTATAGTGAAAGTGGAGTACTGAAACAGTTTCTCTAATAGAACTGTAGATTAATTTTGTGGTAGCCTCTGGTGGTAGCTGTGTGACTATTTTATATGTATTAGTGAAATCTTTTATTGAAAATAAAGTTTAGAGCTGCATAATGTAAACAGTTCCTTTTGTGTGGTTAATATGATGCAGATTTGCTGTCTGTTACAAGATTAAATATTTCAGGAAATTTTTTTGTTCAGGAAATCTATTTGAATATGTCTGAAGTGGCTTCTAGAAATTAAAGGCAGTATGCTTTGCTCTTTGAAAAATTGTTTTAAAAAGCTATGAAGAGAAACAACATTTTTTTTCCTCTGGAGCTGCAGCTCTAGACATTTGCCACCCATTTATCGGTTATCTAAACCACAAAAATGTATGCGAGCCGTAAGATACAGGGTATCTTATCATTTGTGGTCTTCGGAAAAAATCCGTTAAGTCTCAATGCAAGTTGAATCCTCGTGAGCAGAGGAGGTAATCGAATTTTCTACTTTTCTTAGGTTTACATAAATTACTGTGCTTTGTTTTGCAACTAAAAGGTTAATAGCAGTTTGTGTTCTTGTGCCATGTGAGCTATGCGTGTTAGACCTAACTAGAAGAAATTGCCGACTTGTTTCTGGACTCAGTGGGAGTTGTTTTTCTCAAGGGTGAAGATGTTATTTCCAAATTTCCCTTTTGTGAAAACAGTTATTTTCCCCATTAAAAATTTCCCTGCTGTGTTTCAAAATCAAATTATCTGAATTGCATAAGAACTGGGAAACCAAGCTGCGTGTGTGTCACTGTTCAAGCGAGTGAACTGCAGACAGCCTTAACGTTGATAACCCTTCAAGGATTTAAAAATAACGTGAAAATTCCTATTAATGAAACAGGCGTTGCTTAGGGTAAAACTATATTTGTATTACCACATTTAATTTCAGTAATTTTCTCACTTTATAAATACTGCACATTTTTTTTTTTCCATTTTAAGATTAGGACATTTTAACCAAACCATGATTTTTCAGTCCTAGAGGACTGTGTTTACAGGCTTGTCACGGCCACCCGTACGTTCAAAAATAGGGCATACAGTCTGCCTTCCCTGCAACTTTTACAGTGTTTTATTCTGAGTCTTCCTCAGTTGATAAAGAAGGGAAGAGAGCACACCGAGAGGGAGCAGTAAACAGTCCAGCAGATCTCATGGCAAAGGTTTATTCTTTGGTATTCTTCACGCTATTTTGCAAATATCCGTGCGTGGTGTGTGTGCGTGCCTCGGTGTGTGGGTGTGTGCATGAAGAGTGAGAAAAAACGAAGAATACCAGAGTAAAAGTCTTTGCAGTGAGATCGGCTGGATTTGTTAAAGATACGAAATCAGCAGACCGGTGTGTAGCACAGCTTTCATTTTGTGAACTCTGTTCTGTTTTTTTTAAACGGCTGCTCTCTGCTGCTGAAGAAGAAGAATAGTAGAGAACTGTACTTGTAAAAGAGGTGGATTTAACAAAATTAAGCTTGAGATATGGTGCCTTGAAGATGGTTTTTAGAGGATATTTTTAAGAATTGTTTTGGCTAGCAAGACTGTTGTCTGAGGAGTTGATTGTTAGTGTTAGAAGCAGGATTTGGGGGTATCACAATTTAAAGTTAAAAACCCGAGTTCCTTTTCCCTCTTACTTTTTTTGTATTTTCAAACGCCGGAGTAATGCACCTATTCTCATCTGCTTGGCAGTGATGGGATGACTGTCGGATACTGAATGTGCAACCTTAATAGGATAGTTATAAATTAATTTGGGAGCACCATGGGAAGGAAATCATTAATTGTGTTACTTGCAGGTCTACTTGTGGAAGCAAATTATTTGTATTTAGTATTTCATTCCTTAGTGGACGAGGAAAGCTAAATGGGCCCCCCCTCTTCTGCTCACCTCTGCCTTTATTTGCACGTTATTGGAGTTGCATTAGTGTATTAAATACTGCAACTCCCTTTTCTTTAAAGGTCGTTGAAGTATTTTGAGTTTGCATTCAGACTCACCAGATAGAACATTTTACACACACAGGCATCTATTTACTCATTCATTTTGTTTGCATCATCGTGATGGTACAACATCACGAAGAATTTTCATTATCTTGTTTCTGCATGAAGGAAATATAAATGAAGCTTAGTGCACAAAATCATTCAATTCCTCACAGCTCCTTAAGGGGCTGTTTTATTACGCAGACCAAACTAGGAATCAGGCTGATGCTGTTGTTTTCCATGATTTTTAATCAAGCTGTTTAAAAACAAAATGGGAGAATCTTCAAAACTTTAGAGAATGCCTGTTTTTGTGAAATCCTTACGAGATCCTGTAGGCAGTGGGCTGGATTTGCTTGCTTGATGTAGTCAGAACACAGTTTGGCTATGTTGAATACCAAGTTGGAAATATTTCAGCAGCTTGGCTGCTGAAATATTATCACAGTTGGATATAAGAATGCTGAGATATGGGAAAGGATAAAATTGTAAAGAAACCTTCCTGTGGAACAAGGAGGTGATACCCATACACCCTCTCCCACCTTGATGTGCAGGGTCATGGGTCACTGCAGTGTGGGAGATGGCTGATAGTGTATTCTGCCTGAAGATTAAAACTTAGGTCATAAACCTTCAGAATAGAAAGCACTTGGTAGCTGTGCAGCGCATAGAAATGTCAGTATGTGTCTCTTCTCTTTTCACTTTTTGTGTTTATTTCTTTGGGTGTTTTTAATTAAATTTTTGGAAAAAAAGGGGGTGAGGGGATCCACCACATCCCACTGTGCCGAGTTCTGCTCTGCTCTGAAAGAAGCCGTTTGTCACGTGGTGAGTGGCACAGAGTAAAAGCATATTGCAAGGCAAAACCCTGCTCAGGTCGGGTGATGGCTTACATCGCTTTGGCTGCGCTCTCCAATCCCATGTGTGTAGTGTAGCTGCGTGGGACAGATTACCACAAAATGCTCCACTGGAAGATATGGGAAGCTTAGACTCTTCTTCTGCTTAATTCATATATTCATTGCTATTCATGGGAAGGTGCTGGCCCTTGAGTAAGTAAGAAGTAGAAATAACTGCATGGATTACATTGTTATACATACAAAATATTATGGCTACTGCCATAAAAGACAATAAAAAAATGTTTCTATAAATACTTTAGCAACAAAAGGAGGGATAAGGAGAATCTTCATCCTTGACTGGATGCAGGGGGAAGCATAGTGACAAAGGATGAGGAATAGGCTGAGGTACTTAATGCCTTCTTTGCCTCAGTCTTTAATAGTAAGACCAGTTGTTCTCAGGGTACCCAACCTCCTGAGCTGGAAGACAGGCAGGGAGAGCAGAATGAAGCCCCCATAATCCAAGGAGAAATGGTTAGTGACCTGCTACACCACTTAGACACCCACAAGTCTGTGGAGCCAGATGGGATCCACCCAAGGACACTGAGGGAGCTGGCGGAGGTGCTCACCAAGCCACTTCCCATCATTTATCAGCCATCCCATAATGGGGGAGGTCCCAGTTGACTGGAGGTTAGCAGATGTGATGCCCACCTACAAGAAGGGCCAGAAGGAGGATCCGGGGAACTACAGGCCTGTAAGTCTGACCTCAGTGCTGGGGAAGGTTATGGAGCAGATCATGTTGAGTGCCACCACACAGCACGTACAGGATAAGCAGGTGATTGGGCCCAGTCAGCACGGGTTTATGAAAGGCAGGTCCTGTTTGACTGACCTGATCTCCTTCTGTGACAAGGTGACCCACTTAGTGGATGAAGGAAGGGCTGTGGATGGTGTCTACCTGGACTTTAGTAAAGCCTTTGACACCATTTCCCTCAGCATTCTCCTGGAGAAACTGGCTGCTCATGGCTTAGAGGGGCGCACCCTTTGCTGGGTGAAAAACGGGCTGATGGCCGGGCCCAAAGAGTTGTGGTGAACGGAGTTAAATCCAGTTGGTGGCCGGTCACACGTGGTGTTCCCAGGGCTCAGTACTGGGGCCAGTTCTGCTCAATATCTTTATCAGTGATCTGGACGAGGGCATCGAGTGCACCCTCGGTAAGTTTGCAGATGACACCAAACTGGGTGGGAGCGTTGATCTGCTCGAGGGCAGACAGGCTCTACAGAGGGATCTGGACAGGCTGGAGCAATGGGCCAAGGCCAATTGTATGAGGTTCACCAAGGCTCAGGGCCGGGTCCTGCACTTGGGTCACAACAACCCCCAGCGGTGCTACAGGCTTGGGGCAGAGTGGCTGGAAAACTGCCCAGAGGAAAAGGACCGACAGCCGGCTGAATATGAGCCAGCAGTGTGCCCAGGTGGCCAAGAAGGCCAACAGCACCCTGGCTTGTGTCAGGAATAGTGTGGCCAGCAGGACTAGGGCAGGGATCGTCCCCTGTACTCGGCACTGGTGGGGCCGCACCTTGAATTCTCTGCTCAGTTTTGGGCCCCTCACTGCAAGACAGACATTGAGGTGCTGGAGCACGTCCAGAGAAGAGCAGCTGGTGAAGTTGGTGCAGGGTCTGGAGCACAAGTCTTGTGCGGGGCGGCTGAGGGAACTGGGGGGGTTTAGTCTGGAGAAGAGGAGGCTGAGGGGAGACCTTATTGCTCTCTACAGCTAACTGAAAGGAGGTTGTAGTGAGGTGGGTGTTGGTCTCTTCTCCCAAGTAACAATCTATCCAACAACAGGAAATGGCCTCAAGTTGCACCAGGGGAGGTTTAGGTTGGGTATTAGGAAAAATTTCTTCCCCGAAAGGGTTATCAAGCACTGGAACAGGCTGCCCAGGGAAGTGGTTGAATCACCATCCCTGGGAGTATTTAGAATACTTAAGGACATGGTTTGGTGTTGGACTTAGCAGTGCTAGGTTAATGTTAGACTTGATGATCTTAAGGGTCTTTTCCAACCTAAATTGTTTCTATGATTCTATTATTTTAACTTTCTGTTTAATAGATATAATTTCATTGCCCTAGCTAAAGCTTTGTTCTTAAGGAAATAGTGTCTATTTTAAAGTAATATAAAACCATATTCAAACTGCTTTTTTTTCTAATCAGTATAATTACTGCTTGCTGGTTTTATCACAGTATCCTTGACTTTAATTATTTGCAGCTTGAGAGAATAATTGTTCCTCACCCGAAATTTTATATTCAAAGCCAAGGCAGATGGGCTTGAAAAGAACAGAGTGAAAGTAAATAGCAGTCTGGCCCGATGCTAATAGCGGGTAGCTTTCAGAAGCTATATCCATAGTATCTAGTTCGAGAGAGTCTGACCAAGCTAGACCTTGCATTTTAGGATTTTTAAAACGGGATTTATTGCAAGAAACTGTACGTAGCTTGCCAGGGCTTTTAATAGGGAATTATTGGCGTAGCGATCTCGTGCAGAACGGAAGGCAGGCAACGGGTCAGCGCGATTCTGCAGCCCGTTCCTCTGCTTTGATGCCTTCTGTTTTGAAGTTTAGATAATGTGTCTCCGTAAATGGAGCGAGCAAAATAAAATGACATGCAAAACACCTATCCTTGATATTTTACGTTGTTGGTGTTCTGTGCAAGTTGGAGTTAAACCAGGATGGCTATTCAAAACAAGTCTAGATTAAATAAAAAAATGTTTAATTCACATATTAGAAAATAATTTTCATCAGGTAAATAATGAAAACCACTCCATAAATGGAAAAAAATATGGTATTTTGCTGGTTTTCAGAAGCATAACACTGGACTAATTTTTCTGAACATTTCTTTCATTGCTGCAAATCATTTGATGGCTTGTTGCACACTCAGTTACATTTTGTAATGGTTTTTCTCATTCACAATCCCAGTGGCCCACAGAAGTATTCTCACGGCCAGAATCTACTTTTCAGCCCTCCCTCACACAAACACAGAAATATAAATAGATATATAGATGGAGAAAGTGAGCAAACCCCAGCTGCCCCTAAAGCTGTTAATCACTGATCTCTTCTGAGGTTAGCAAGCATCAGCCCCCCTCGGGAAGCTGTGGCTGTGCACGGGACAGGGAGCAGGATGGACGGCAGTTGTGTGGGAACCCCCTGTCATGGGTGCAAATGCAGCAATTTGGACTCTTTATGGAACTGAAGATATCGAAGATCTGCTTTGCTATCTCTTCTGTTGCTGTCACTTAAGTCTTTAAAATGTTCCGTAATAGAAACTGTGTGATAAGCTTCTCTGAAGCACAGTCGCCTTGGGTTTTATACAAGTTAAAAATCTAATTTTGAGATTTGAGGTGCCACCAAAAAAATAAAAATGTGTTGTTTATCTTTAGTTTTTAAAAATGAACTCTGTTCATGGCGAGCTGCTTGCCGAGTAAGCTGCTCTGAGGTCGCTGAAGCTGAGCAGGTGCAAGGCGCTGGGTTAGTTTTTTGGAAACCCAAGCCCTGGGCAGTGCCTCGCTGCGCACCTCTCCTCCCGGGCGAGGAGGTGGCTTACAGCCCCCGGAGGGGCTGGGGCTGGCCGGAGGGCAGGCTGTGCTGCCCTGGGGTGTACCCTGCCCAAGGGCTGGGGCCGGCTGGTGGGCAGCGGGGGGGATTAGCCATGTTGGAGGGTGCTGTTAGGGAAACGGCTGCTCCTTCGCGTGCTTTGGCGCTGAAGCTGTCGGCGGCTTCACTGAGCCTCTGGGTGCAGGAGGAGGCAGGCAGGCAGCTCTCCTCCCCGGCTCCACGCTCACAGGGGGAATGGCAAGGAGAGGGTCTGGCCCTGCTCGTGGTAAAAGTGCTTTTCGTGCCTGGCCACAAGAAAGCATGTGGCAGCTCTGCAGGAAAGCTTGGTGGTGGGGTGGGTGATACAGGCTGAAAGGCTGCGGAGCCGTTTGTGTAGCACTGTGACTTCTGTCCTCTGTTTTGCCAAAGTGAAACTTAAATAAGGTGGTAAAATTATGGTTTCATTTACTGTGGCTGTTGCTGAAAAGGGGCATCCTGCTGCCCCACTTGCGTACTCAGCCTGTTCCCCATCCTGCTGGCTCCCCCCAGCACGGGGCTGTGTCAGACCAGAATTGATCCCACTTAAAACAGCTTAGCAGAAAGGTTGTGCTTGGGTGCCTTTTTTTTTTTTTTTTTTCCTTTCTTTTTCATCGGAAGGTCAGATCCCAGATCCAGACTGCTGTTCAGCCACACAAATGCTTTGGTGGCCACAAAGGAAGGGGTGTCAGGTGAGCAAGAGTGGGTTGCTGGAGGCAAGGAGGGGCAGGAGCTCTTCCTTCAGCAGCAGCTTAAACTGTTTGTGGTGTAGGAGGCCTTTGCTGGAGAGAGACCCTGTCCCTCCTAGCTAGTCAGGTGTACCAGTTAAGTCCATCCCTTTCACCACAAATGCATGCTGCTGCTTGTTCTGCCTGCTTCTGTGTAACAGCAGCTATGAGCACTAGGTCTTTGTGAGCCGTCTTCTGTCCAAGCTGCAGTGTCTGGAGGCATGGGGTATTCTCTAGAAGAAAGCGTGAAGCCACCCCAGGTCAAGTTTTCACTTGCCATCTAGACAGGTGGTTACTGCTCATCTGCTTTGGTTCATTCATTTCCAGGTGCTACAAGATGCCCTACTCATCTGGGAAGAGAGTTTTGTTCGCAAGGGTAACTAACATATTCTGATGAGACTCTGGGAATCTTTTTGTCTTTCTAATTACTTAGATCCTTCTCAAAAACAAAATTAAAGAACTGCTCACAACTTTTAAACAAAGCATGGAACGGGAAGTTACCACTCTATAGATCAAAATGTAATGTGAAATCTTTTTCCGTACTGAAGAATTTAGTTTGGGATTTTTCTAAGAAATTACACAATGAAACAGTGTCAAATAACAAAAACGAAGGACAGGGCATAGAATAGGACCCGCTGGTATCAATTTCAAATATTCTTGCTGTTGGCCATTGTATTTCTATGCTCCTGTTCATAATCTTTGAATGCCACAATTTCCTTTCAGTCCTGATTTTTCTCTGTTACTCCTACAAAACGTAAAAAGGAAATAAACTTTTACATTTAAAATAAAACTGATTAAAACTGATGGAGGAAAAAACAGAATGGTGACAGTAATAATTTATTTTGTATACTTTCTTGTGTGTGGTGTGAATAGAGTAATTTCAAAAGAACCTGAGTTATTGAACAGACTTACTGTAAATTCAGTTGATTTACAGTTAGGGCAATAAAGGTAAGTAGGTTTGATTAGGGGAGGCAGCCTTGGTAAATACTCAAACCTCCATGAAATTCTACCGGGGCATATACAATACACCCTGGCATGTAAGACCTTCACCTGTCCTCAAATAAGAAATCCTTTGTGTTTTCATGGTTAATAATAAATTATTCCAGGCTGCAGAACATCCCTGTGCTCGGCACGTGGTGCTGCACCGCAGGCTGGCTGCACGTGCTAGGAGTTTTAAGTAGGTCTGGCAGGGGCCAGGAGGAGAAAATAGCATTTGTTTTCAGGACACTGGAAAGTTTTTTCTGTTAACTTGTTTAGTCACTTGTGTGGGGACAATTTCATGATGTGAAGGTGCCTGAATGCCCTAGACAGGATGGGAAAACAGAAAGATATAAAGAAGCACCAGGTAGACATCCTTTTGCATTTCCACTGAGATTTACAGCAAATCTTTCATGGCTGTGAAAGCAGGAATAGCTTGTACCTCAGGACAGAAAGTCACTGTATTTCATTTCTTCCAAACCACGAAGTGTTCTTCAGCATTTCTTCTAATCTCTGTAATCTGCTAAGGGTCTGCTCTGGGTGCAGTAATGCACACATGTGCGGGTGGAAGAAACAGCTCTGCTGGGGTGGAAGAGGAGGTGCCTGCTTGCTTTTGGTGCAGTTGAGATGGAGCTTGTCTGAAGAAGTTAGGGTTTGTTTTTAATAAACTGGCTCTGAAATGGGAGGGTGAAAGAAGAGCAACCGAACGCGTAGGTCATGCTGTTCATGAACACTGGTCAGACAGAGGGGGAGCCATGGAGGACACATACCTTTATCTTTTGCTCAGCAAACTGCAAAAATTAATCAGGTTGTGAAAGTAATCTGCAAAATTCCCTTTTCATGGTTTTAAAATCCTGGGGAATAGCAGCTCTTTGGTACAGTACATAAAATCTCTCTGCTAAATGCTACTGGGTTACTTAGCTTCCAAAATAAAACTTATTTTATAAATTCTCATCAAACTTCTCTTTTTGAAAAGTGAAGTTGAAATAATAAACTCCTTTTGTGAATTTGGCAATAAACTACTGCACGTAAATACATTTGGGTGTACAGTCTTGTCCTGATTTTTTTTTTTGTTCGTTATATAAATGTTCTAAATTAAAACAGGTTAGATTGAATCACGCTGTTTACTGACCTAGTAGACCAGACTTGATCATTTAAAGTGTCTTTAAAATCATGGTGCACATGTCTGATTGATACATTAGCTTCTGTAAGTCAGTATGGTACAAGTAAATGATGTAGAAATGTGCCACGTGCGTGAAAAAGTCTGGATCTTGAAGCTTAAAACTAAATCCCTTGTTTATGAAAACTTTCCGTATATGAGTTTCGTCTTTTACTTGGGAGATGGCAGCACGAGTTTAGAAAGCTTGTGGGTGGAATATATAACAATTAATGTTCTCTGATAGCCTAAATGATAAGCCCCCCAAAAAGTACATAAAGCTATGAACACCTTTTTTTGACAGACTTTGAAGACTGCCGAGGAACACACGGTTTGAGTCATTTAAGCATTGAAATAGTAATACCCATGGAAGAGCCACAAGACTTACCCGAACAACCAGTAAGTACATTTTAAAAGGCTAAAAATGAACATATAAAATGAATTGGTGATCCCACAAATTCAATATATAGTTATTTTAATGAATAATGGAAAATAAGGCTTATGCTTAGTATATTTATCTAGAGGTGAAAAATCATTTTGCTCTTAGTAAAACGTGTTGTACATTTAATTTACTATAATCATACAGGCAATAGTAATAAAAGGAATAATTATGTATGCTTAAACTCTGTAATGTTTCTATGTAAGATAATTACTTGTTATGATCAGAAAACAAGACTATTTCAAGCCTGTTCTAGAGAAACTAAAATTCACTATTTTAATGGCAGAATCAGCACGCTGATTATTACAGTGTATATAGTCTTTAATTCTTCTTGTGCTTGAGATCTTGAAAAGGTCTCATAATCCATCATCTCCATAGGTGGAAAGCACTTTTTAAATTCTTAATTTAACAGTGTGTTTGAGTAAGGAAGCATGTCTTAGGTTAAAAATTGCTGTCCAGACATCTAACATATTTGCAATATTGTCTGTATTATCAGTAACTGATAATATCATGTCACAGAAGTTTTGGGTAGAGGGATTATTAATACAGTGTGGTATGAGGTTAGATTTGTGTATCTAAAGCCTAATAGCATAGGAATTAAACAAAAAAGTATTAATGTTATATTCTCAAATTAATCCTGATGAAAAATTAATAAGAATTGCCAAGTTACCTTCAGAGTGAAGCTTATTTTAATTTTGGAGACCTCTTAAATGCACACAAAACCAGAGTAATATGCTGAGGGCAATTTGGTAATGTTCTCATTGAAAAGATTTTGATGCTTTTTTAATGTGAGAATTTTATGTTCTTCAGTTAACTAGTTAGAAAATACATTGTAATGTCATTTATACAATTTTTGACTTAGGAACAAAGTTGAATGAAATGGAAATGTAAATTTACAGTTGTTCAAAATATTGCTTGACACAGCATGCAGATTATGTGCCCGAGTCGGTATGCACAAAACGCGAAACTAATCAGTAAAGTACATAATTTGAACTCCAGATATTTGTAGGATTTAAAAATTAATTAAATGTGTGTGTTAAAAAGGAAGTATCTGCAATGATATCCTTATATAATGAAAACTGTCTTTATAAAATTTTATTCTTTAGGGCATGAGAGACAGAGTACAGCTAATTTTCAGTACATGAAAGCATCCTCTGTAAGCAAGTTCTGCTGTAATTTTTAGCTGAAGATTTTCTTGGTAATTTCTTTTAAGTATTTTGTGCCAGTCAGTTATCCTGAGACAGAATATGAGATTATATTGATAACAACTAGTGAGGTGGTATTATGCATATAGTGGCACATTCTTGCCGGGGGAAATGAAAAGAGCTATCATTCTGGTTTTTTGTAGTAAGACCATTTCTGAAACAAGTGAATTTTCCTAATTAAAAAAAAAAAAAAAAGAAAACTGCAGTCAGCTTTGCAAAATCCTGTCAGCCTAATAGCCCAATGTTGATATTGTACAAACTGTTTTTCTTACCCAAATGATTTTCCTTTTCTTAATCATGGGAACACGATTAGTATGTTACTTCAAAAAATAATGTTTATGGCAAACTGTTGATAACTGAATCCAGAAAGGAGCCTGCAGAGAAGTCATCAGGCTTTGAGTTCAATGTATTTTACTTCAAAAATAATAAAAAAAAAAGAAATCCGGTCATTTTCTTGTGTTGGTGTGGACAGATGGTAATAATTGGTCCAAATGTATACAGTGTGTCTTTCCTAAATGACCGTTAGACTTCTCGCCCCACGTACTATGCCTGGCGTGTTGAACAGGCATGTCTTTTGTCCCTTTTTTGGAATGTTTCTTCCCTTTTCAAGTCTGAATTAGAATGGAAGATCTCTGTGCACACTGCAGTGCTAGAAAACAGAAACAGACATGGAAAATAAGAGAGCAAAGGGAAGTTTGGGGGAAAATGGTCAAAAGTGACCTGACCTTCTCTTGGCAAAAAAGTTATTAATTTATAACAAGTTATTAATCTGGATTAGTTTTTAGAAGTAATTATGTATAGTAATCTCTCACTTGTTGAATGCATTGTGGATGCATGTAGTTGATTTCTATAATACTTTATTTAATCCTTAATGCTAGAAAATTACAAAAATCTCCTTTTAATAAGGGGTGGTGAGCTTGTGTTACACTTATTGAAAGACATGCTTGGAATGACTTCTCACATCAGACAGCAACGGCAAGCCAGAGTCAGTGCTAGGAGGGCATGGTTCCAGAAAGACCCAACGCTGCTGAAAGCGTAGAGAAAAAATTGATGGTCATGTGTTTGGGCTGAAGATTTTTCTTAATTGAAATTGGCAAAGGGTTTGAAATGAAATTCCGCATTCCTGACTTGTGTGCAGTCCTCCGTTCGCAGTGGCACTGCCGCAGTGTTAAATGGCTTTGGCAGCATTTGCTCCAACAAGTCGTCGCCTTCCTTGTTGGCTAGCTGTGAGTGTGGGGGTTCCCCTGGGTCTGCTTCGGCTTGGAAATTAGGCTCTGAATATCAGTTTTAGCGTTGGATTCAGTCGTAGAGCAACTGTTATCTTGACATTAGGAGGAAAACTTTGTTTCTGCTTTGATTCTGACTGTAAATACAACTGAACGCCAACTGGTAAATCTGGGGCAGAAACAGAGTTTTCCAGCACAAAAAATAATTTGGATTTTCAGTTAGAGAAATTTGTGATTTGGGAGCAGGGATCAGCTAGAATGTGTCACTTGACTTTTTTATTTTTACTTTTTTTTTTTTACTTTTTTTTTTTTTTAAAACAACATAAGCCCAAAACTGATGATGAAATAAGAAGATGGAGGTAGAAGCAAAGATAAGACATGTCATTCATTGTAGTGCAGCAGAACAGCTTAGTCAGTGTCTGAAACTGCTAAAGCTGAAACTTGAATCACTAAGGTAGACCATATCTTTTTCCTTGTTTTCATTTAATTTCTTTTCTTTCTTTTTTCTTTTTTTCTTATTTTTAAAAACAGTGAATTCACTTCTCCTGCATGAAAAGTATTCAAACTGTGATCCTGTCACTCAAGAGGGGACAAAAAACCTCTCAGCACCTCTCCAGAGGTTCTCAGAGGGGAGTGTGTGTTGAAAGGAGGCGTTTGAAGAGGTTTCAGCAGCCTTTTCTAAGGCTCACGCAGGAGAGGATGCATAGGTGCCCTGTGCAGGGTTTGGGACTGGAGTGTGATCGTGCAGGGCTGGGATTACAGCGCGTCATGGCAGCACTCTCTCCTTGTGCCCCCAACATCATCCTTAAGTTATTGTTACTAGCTGCTGTTCCTGCATTAAATATGTTTTATGACATGTGGCAGGAGGGAGAGAAAATACTTTCCAAGCCCATGAAAGACTACGTTTAAAATTCCTTCCTCCCACTTAAATTTCTAGTGTAAATTGTGATTAGTGATGGATAGAAAACAGGGTTTGCATCCTGCTGAAGTTTCAAGACTTTGTAAATGTTATTGCTTAGCATTAAGACATTAGGGAGAATTTCTTTTAAAAACCTGCAGAGATAGGGACTAGCCAAGGCTAGCCAGTTGAGGCAGGGATGTGATAGATTGAAATTCAAAATTGCTGTTTTACTTGACTTACACTGCATACTCACACTGACTATCCCATCTTCCAGAGTAATGTAAAGAGAGTATGAAAGCCTCTCCTGACTATTACTGATTTTTTAAATAAAATTAACTATTGACTTAAAGGAAAACTCATTTAAAATATTGTTCTCTCTACAACACCAAGGGCATGTTTCTGGCAGGGGGGAAGGTCTCCCATCAGAGGAGGACAAGGCACTTGCGCTGTAGATGCTCATCAAGATGGAAGCTCCAGTCCAGGGACCAAAGTCGTCAGAGCAGCAGAGCAGTGCCTTGAGCTCAAGTCCTGACTGTCATGAGGCATTTTAGGAACAGCTGTTCCATCTGGTAGTGATAAAAATGTCAATAAAGTTGATATGTTCTTGCAAAACCTTGCTTCTTGGGGGGGGGATTTGTGGCTTTTCGTTTTGTTTTGGGTTTTTTTGGTAAGTGAGCTGATTTCTCTGTCCACTTCCAATATTAAAAAAACCCCAAAATACTACTGAATTGAAGAAGCCAGAACTTATTGAGTACCTGACTGGAAACAGCAGCATTCCTCCTGTGAAATCTAAAACTCAACCTGCCAACTCTTAAGTTAATTTTTATTTTTATCCTCAATGTAACTTTGGTCTGAAGCCATTTGCTGCTACTTTTTCTGATGTGATTCATTTTTTTCTATCTCCTTTCCTTAAGAACGCTGTGGGCAGTTTGGCACGCTGGGCTATCTGGTGCAGTGTTGGTGGCTGACATCCCTGCTCAGGAGTGGGTGGCAGGGTCCCAGGGAAGAGCTGAAGCACCTGCTGCAGGACAGAAGGATGCCAAAAAGTGTTGAGGGGCGTCATGGATGGGCAGCAGCCATGCTCTGATAACTCGGTACCCAAGGGAGCTGGAGGAACACTAGACTGCTTTCCCTTAGTGTTGTAGTTAACATCATCTTCAGGTGGGGAAGACTGATGCAGCTCCTTTAGGCCTTGGACCTCATGGCAGTGGGGACCAGAAGTGTGTATTCCTGGCCAGGCAGGAGAAGGGCTCTGGAGCAGTCTGTGAAGCTGTGGGGCTGAAGAATCACGACAGGAGTTAACATCAATGCCAGTGTTACCAACTCTTTGCTCAGGTTGAAGTGATGAATGCCAGAAGATTTGAGTCTGTGTGATATCTAAGCCATTGTACTGCCTTTGCCTTTTTTTATGTGTGTGATGAGGGCTAGTGAAGTTTGTAGTGTTCTGCTGTGAAATGCCAGAAGGAATAGCTGCTGGCAGGACTAGTACAGAGATGAAAGCAGACTGAACTCTAAAATACTGGTAACTTCATCAGGGAGAGAAGATTGTCCTTTCAGCTTTCTCCTTTCCTTCCTTACTGTTGCTTACTCCTTTCCCCTTGCTGCTGCCTTGAGCCATTATCCTTTTCTGTATCTCTGCCTCCCACCTCTCTCTACCCCACAGGAATTCACCTGTGTTTTATCAATTTATTTTTAAAGAAAATTTTGAGCACATTTTGACCTCTCATGCTCAAATTGCATTTTCCTGGCATCTTATTTATACTCACCTGAGAGAGACAAACTTGAATAACATGATGAGGCGTTTATGCTAGCGGCTTTCATCTTCATGGCAGCAGTCTGTCTTGGATTACTGTACCCGAGTCGGGGGACTCTAATCCCTGCAGCCTGATACCCAACATGTACCTTCCCAGACCCTGTTCACAGAAAACGTGCTAAACAGTGCGAAGTGCCCTGCGGGGACCAGGGTGAACAGTGAGTGCAGCTGGGGACCGAAGCAGCAAGTTTGGCATCTAAACGTGCTTCAGAAACAGGGGAGGCTGTAAAACTTTCTGCTAGAGGGAGAAGGTGGGGGAAAGAAAAGTCTCTGTATCACAGGAACATCTGGCTCGAAAGACTACAGGCTGCAGAAACTAAGCCTCTCATCCTACCAAGGATTTCAAAGTAGTATTTGTAGCCTGCATGCAGGAAACTGAATTTGTGTTCAAGCCAGTGCTTTCTGTTGTGTAATACCTTATACAGAAACTGGATCCAGCTGGCCACCTATAAAAACAGTAAATGCTGTTTTGTTTTTACTCAGAAACGAAAATCATAACTCCTAATTTATTACAGAAAACATATTCAAGTTCCTATCTTTATATAATATTTAAGTAAAGGGGGAAAAAAGCAAAGGACCCAAGTTTATGGCAGTTGTGCTGAATCTATGCAGAATTTCTTAAAATTTATGGCTGTTTTATTCAATTCCCATAAAAATATCCTTTATCAGATGTTTGTAGCTGTATATCCCATCATCTGTTACTTAACTTAAATAACATGGCGGTTTTGCTAACGTGTTCAGTATTAGCACTTGTTTTCTAATTAGGAAAAAGCTTGTTTTGAGATGAAGAACGCATGGTTACGCTGGATAGCTGTGGAGTTCAGCGCAAGGCTTTCTGTATTCAAACACTAATGTGAGCTCTAGTAACCAGTGGTGATCTGCTAACGGAGGTCTGTGTGCGCAGATTGTGTCAAGGACAGCTCGTGTTAGTTGTGGGTCTGAACGTTTTTGTCTTTGCAGGTGAAAAAAGCCAAGATGCAGGAATCCAGAGAACAAAGCTTGAGGTACGTAATTTTGACTTTGATTTTATTAATGTTCTTTTATCATTATAAGCTTCCATTTTAGAAGCTTGCATATGGTTTTCTGTTTCACACAGATAGGGCAAATATGGTACTTTTGTATTTGATACAATTCTTAGATTAATTTCCCAATAAAAAAAAATAACTGGCCCTTTGGTATTAAGCGTTTATAAAAGTAGCTACAAAGAGTCTTAATTGCACCATCAAGCATCCTGTTTTTCATGGAATCTGATGAGACTGTCATGTACTGCACATAACATGCATTTATTCTGGTGAGACTCAGAATGTTTTAATAATATACATGCTGTGATTCTCAGAAAAACTATGTGGATAACTGTTCCGAGAAATTAAACCCTCTCAAATTGATAGCTGCTTCTATTTAAAGCTGATGGGTTGTACTATTTTTAGCCTCATTAGATGCTTTCTGATGCACATCATATTTAGGGATTAATCACTATTATTATATAGTGAGAACAGCTATATTAGGGTTTACTCTGTTCCTGTGAGTAGTAGCAAATACTGTGAAGAAAGATTTCTTTTTGAAGCCTCTGACAGTCCAGTGTGAATGAGGAGGAAACACTGCGTGCCATTCGTGCAGGAGTGGGTGTGGTATATTGAATCCCTGAATGGGGACATCAGTACATACTTCTTTTAAAAATCAAAGGGAATACTTTAACAGGAACCACTGAGCAAACAGTGTGTGAAATTCATTATATGTCTAAAAGTTAGAAATTTGAGCTAATCACTGCAAGCTCCCTTTCTAGCTGGTACGAGGTGAGATGGACCATGTCCTAGGAGGATTTTTTTCTGTCAGTTGGCTACAAAGGAGCTGAGGGCAGCACGGGCAGGTCTGAACATGCCGCAGGGAATGGTGTTGGTTCTCCTTCAGCACGTTACCCTGCTTCAGTGCAATCACAGCTTTCCCACAGGCACCAGCAGCCTCAAGATTTGAGTGTAAACATCCTTGTATAGTATTTAAAAATAGAATGGGGGGAGGGATAAAATTGCATTTCTAACCTGCTTAAATATTCTGTTTAAATATTCTGGCTCTATTTTGGTAAAACTATATATGATTTTAAGTTTGACCTATGGAATAGTTTAAAATAATTTATTAGACCTGTTTCTTCTCAGCAACGTTATTTTCAGCTAGTGTCAATACTCCGGCTGTATTTGTTTTAGCTGGATTGTGGAAGTGGGGAAGAGAAGAGCTGTACCCAGTGCGGGTCGTATCTCTTGGGAGCTTTAAGCACCTGTAAGAGTCTTAACACTTCTGTGAATACAGTGTGCTCTGCTGGTCAGGCCAGCCTGTGCTCTGCTGGTCAGGCCAGCCTGTGGGATGCTCTTGGTGGTGCAAGGCAGCCACGGTGCAAGTGAGAATTTTTCTCTGAGTCCATGAGAATTGAAAAGTTGTAACTGATGGAGAATAAGGGCACTTGGGGTAGACATGTCCCGAGAGCTCCACAGCTGCGTGTGTTGAGGAGCAGCAGTGAGAAGGACAGCAAAAACATGGGCTGGTATAGTACAGTCAGAAAAGTTATTTTATCATTACATTTTCCACAGGAAGTGACACAACAAACAGCTCTCAACCTCCTTGCAAACCATATGCCACTTAATAGCTGTAGACTGACTATCTGTGCCACAGAATCACAGCATTTCTTTCCACCAAGAACAACAGTACACACATACCCTGAGTCTGCGTAGAAATATGTTATTTTCTTGCACAACTCATGCTTTATTATGCAAGGCTGTTGAGAATCTATTGAGAAAGATTTCCAAGGATTTTTTTTTAAAGGTTTTCAGGGGGAAAAAGCCAGATTATGCATTTTGGTTAAGCTTCACTCCCGCTCACCAGCCCAAGGAAGGAAACGCACTTACCTTATAACCAAACCCATGGCACTCACTAGCCGACTTCCCCCTTACCCTGTCCCAGGAAAGCTTTACCTCCTGTCCCAGGGGATTATCTCCAACCTATCCTGGAGCAAGGAGCTGCACAAAAGGGGCCTGTCACAGCCTGAAGGAGCAGTCCAAGGCAGAAGGCAGCTACCAGGGCACTGCTGGTTGATATCACACACTCCTTGGCTTCTCCTTTCCCCCAGCCTGCAGGAGCCAAGTAAATGCTACCGTGAGGGGTATGTTGTGGCCCTGCTGTCACAGGCTCCCATGTCCACGGGAGGTTGCCTCACTGCTGAGTTTGTCCCCGAAGACCAGTGTTGAAGCATCCTTGAACTGGGTGTCACTTCTGAATTTAAGAAATGTTTGGACATTACTAGATTATTTTGGATTTGTCACGCACTGTTTCAGTTACACGTCAATGTTTGCTTTGTTCATATGTAGAGTAGGAAGTACAGATAATTTCTTCATGAAACTGCTTTTTCCTTTTATGATTCCCTGGTTGGCTTTAGTTTTATTATTGCTAGTTCTGCAACACAGCTTTTCATGAAGTTTTGAGGCATCTGTGTGTTATTCTGGTATTTTCAGGCTGCAGTTTTATAAGGTGAAGAAGCCAATATAACTGCTTATTGCTGCTGAGAGGGGGAGTTCTGCCTGTAGCTCCAGTGTGCACCAAGCATGGTGCTTGCTGGATCCCTCCATGAGCAGAGTCTGTTCAGTGCCCCAGCAAAAATAACTGCACGATTGTTGTGCTGGATGAGCAAATTAAAATCTCATGGAGAGCCTGAAGGGTGCCCGAGCTGACACAGGGGAGCAGGAAGCTGTGCCCATGTGACAGGAAAGAAATTCATACTTTGTGCTGCTAAGTTTGCTGAGCTGACAGTGAAGCTTCAGCCTTATCTCGAGAGACCAGTTGGTGAGTAAATGTGCTGGAGATGAAGTGGTGGGTTGACCCTGGCTGGACACCAGGTGCCCACCAAAGCCTCTCTATCACTCCCCCTTCTCGATTGGACATAGAAGAGAAAATGTAATGAAAGACTCGTGGGTTGAGATAAGGACAGGGAGAGATCATTCACCAGTTACCATCATGGGCAAAGCAGACTCAACTTGAGGAAATTAGTTTAATTTATTACCAAAATCAAAGGCAAATAATGAGAAATAAAACCAAATCTTAAAACACCTTCCCCCCACCCCTCCCTTCTTACTGAGCTTAACTTTATTCCTGATTTTCTCTCCCTCCTCCCCCTCAGCAGCGCAGGGGGCAGGGGATGGGGGTTGCGGTCAGTTCATCACCCCTTGTTTCTGCCGCTCCTTCCTCCTCAGGGAGGACTCCTCTCACTCTTCCCCTGCTCCAGCGTGGGCTCCCTCCCACAGCAGACAGTCCTCCACGAACTACTCCAGCGTGAGTCCTTCCCACAGGCTGCAGCTCTTCCCAAACTGCTCCAGCGTGGTCCCCCACAAGGTCACAAGTCCTGCCAGCAAACCTGCTCCAGCGTGGGCTCCTCTTTCCACAGGGCCACAGGTCCTGCCAGGACCCTGCTCCAGCGTGGGCTTCTCCCTGCTCTGACATGGGGTCCCCCACGGGCTGCAGGAGGGCATCCACTCCACCGGTGACCTCCATGGGCACGGGGCACAGCCTGCCCCCTTCCCACGGGCTGAGGGGGGGTCTCTGCTCTGGCGCCTGGAGCACCTCCTTCCCCTCCTTCCTCACTGACCTTGGTCTCTGCAGAGTTGTTTCTCTCACAGATTCTCACTCCTCTCTCCAGATGCAGTTTTCTCTTGCACAGTTTTTTTCCCCCTGGTAAAACCACCGTCACTGATGGGCTCAGCCTTGGCCAGCAGCGGGTCCATCTTGGAGCCAGCTGGCACTGACTCTGTCAGACACAGAAGAAGCTTCTAGCAGCTCCTCACAGAAGCCTCCTCTGTAGCCGCCCCCACTACTAAAGCTTTGCCATGCAAACCCAATACAGTTTGATGTCTAATTAGAGCTGCAGACCTGTCTCTTGGGATCTCTCTGGGAATACCAAAGGATGCAGAGCTAGTTTCTGTTAAGAGCCAGTTTGCCTCAGTTAGGAAGGTTAACGCAGGGGTTATGATGCCCAAGGATGTGAATTTAAGAGTTCATAATGCTAATAATTAGCCTTTGTTTGTCCTGGCAGTCATGTGAGCAACGCAGAAGTCAGCGATCAGAAACCTGAATCTTCAAGCCTTGGTTCAAACCTTCCCATGTCCAGTGAGAGTAAGTATCTTCTGGAGTTCTTCTGCTCCCACTGTCGTTACTCTTTTTTTCCGCTGGTCTTGTTACTTTGCTTCATCAAGCACAAGCTTCATCTCCTGCTTGTAATCCTGAGCCTGCCCTCACTATCAGTTGTGCTTACCTGTTGATGCCTGATGGTAAGCAAATATCTCTTTCTAACAAATATTTTTGTGTCACTGCCCCCCCAACTTACTGCTGGATACTGCTATGTCTTAGCCACCTTATACATGATTTTTCTTAAGGGTTGAGTTGTTCAGTAATGATTGTGAAAGATGTTATTTTTAGAAACTGTTATCTTTACACAGCTGGTTGGGTCTTCTGTAACAATATGCCATACACTTAATCTTAGACTCTGAACTGTATTGAATGTCTGCAGAAATTCCTTATGAAATAAATGGAGGGGAAACTGAGACAGAAAATAAAACGATTGCATAGTGAGAGGTGGAATGTGTCCTTTCTTCTGGAAAAAGAGGGCTGGAGGTTATCACAACAGTAGGATTCCTGTGTAGAATACCTTTGACTGCCCATACTTACTTAAAAGTGTAAATCAGCTCAACTTGATTGAAAATATGTAATGTGTAACTTTCCATTGCTAACTGATTGTATCTTTACTATTTTAATCAATGTGCTGTGATGTTGCAGTTGTCGGAGTTACCAGAAGTTTTAACCTGCAAAATCTGCTGCCTAACTGGATAAGCCATTTATAAATTCCAGAAGTTGCATGCAGTAATATTATATTGGTTTTTTTTTCCTTTTTTACCCCATTACCTAATTGTTTATATGCTATTTTAAAACTAAGGATTCTAGAAATACCATTCTACATTCCTATTCAGATGAATATTGACATTCTTTTTTTAAAAAAAGACATTTTTGCAGGAGGGATGTGAGACTATCTAAGTATTGAATGAAAGCTCTTAGGTCCAACAGTTCCCAGTTTGTGTTTTCTGTTGTATCCTTGTGCTACATGGGCTTCAAACCATGTGCAGAGGTAAATACTGAGGACCAGAGGGTGGTGATTCATGGAGCATTCAGAGCATGTGGCTGATGCTTTGTATTTCTCAGCTGCTTACACTCAGGTTACACTAAGAGGAGGTTATTTAGGTAGCAGAATGCAAATGTTAGTGTTGGGGTTGCTGTGCAAACTAACTTTCTCCCCTGAGTGAATGTAACTGGTAAGAGAGTTACCTACATGATGATACAAGAGCAGTTATGTTGTTAGGACTGTTCCAGATAGGGAAAGCTGGACTTGTTGGAGCCCATTACTGGCATCTGGAGCAAATCCCAAGGCAACGTATGCTGTTGTCCGTGACCATATTTCTTTTTGAAGGCCGTTAGTTGAGTCACTCCAGAAGGGAGAGGGGAAGTGCAGTCTCTTGTAATGTTAGTGACGGAGGAGCCAGGCCCCTGGACCTGTACAAGAGACACACTGTGAGCCTGGAGCCCTCCTAGGCCGGGCTGGAAGCTGGGCGCTTTGCCTGCTTCGAAACCAGCTTCAGATGAATAAGCTGGATCCACAGCAGCACGGCTGTCTTTGCTAAGAATCTGCGTATGGTGCTTGTAGACCCGAACTGGTAAACCCATGTACTGGGCAGATGTACAGTCACAAAAGTCATGTCACTTGGAGATCAGTGCAGAGATCGTACTGCACTACAGTGGTGACGTGCCAGAGGAGCTGTGCAGTGCCACATTCTGTGCCAGGGCGCCTGCGCGTCCTTGCTTTCCTAGTTCGATGCACAGCTGAGTATCAGGTCAGCTCATCTGAATACGTGGGGGTTTTTTAATGGCTCTTGGGTTAAAACATAGCAACTCAAGCCTCCTTCTCCACCCCAACCCAGAATGCTGTAATTGAGAACTGTCTCATGGGGTATACTAGAGCTAAGTGAGATTTTGAGCATTTCCTCCTTGGATTTCAGACTGAGTAACTGTCTTACCAGTTTTAGAGTGCCATTGCTGTGGATTTATTCAAACAGGAAAATGGAGACATCCCGTTAAATGTAACTGCCACATTTCTTCAGAGGTTGTCTGAATCTGGACTCTGAGCATAGTGCACTGCAGCTCCACTTGTTGTCCCTTGATGTGTGGGATTAAGTTTGTTGAGCTGGGAGCTGCTCCTGTTTAAAGGAAAGACAGATGCTGGAGCCATGCTCAGGGTAGAGTATGTGGAAAAGGGAAGGGGAAGAGGAAAGCTTGGCAAAACCAGCATCTGCCTTGGTCTCTGCTCTGGGACACAGAAAAGAAGTGTTAAGCTTGGCACAGATGAAGATCATTTGGCATATGCAAGGTTTTAGGCAAGATTAAAAGTTTTATCATGACAGTTGCAAAAGATGACAGTACCAGCTGGTAAAGAGCATTGTTACAAAGGGAGAAATAGTATTGACTGAATCATCTACCTGCTGTGAACTGGCAAGAAAAACATTTTTGTGCCAGTTTAATAGTGCATTTTTTGAGAATTTGCTTTGAAGCAGATATTCAAGGCACTAAAAAACCTTTGTGAATCCTCTGTCTTGGTTAAAATGTACTGTGCATGCTGATATTTAATTGTCATTATTTGTTGGGTTTTGAAATCGCCTATGTAATTATACAAACTGGTTTTTTTCAGTTATGACATGCACTGATTATATCCCAAGGTCATCGAATGATTATACCTCACAAATGTATTCTGCAAAGTAAGTCAAACAATTGTTACTGAATTCTGTACCTCTTCTTTCTGAAGTAATCTTTTTGCATCTTTATGCATTTCTTAATGCTGCAAATCACACTTTCATATCTGCTGGCAACAGATACTCGTTGCTGTGGACACTGAAGCTGATAGAATTCACCCTTTGGCTTCAGTGGGTGTTGTTTTATGGTCACAAGGATAAATGAGTCCCTTCAAGTAATTAACAACTCAATAGCCTTGTTTAATAATGCCCATAACATTTGAGGAATAAACAAACTGGGCATAAATGATTATGAAGGGAATACAGGATTTTCTCATCATTCACCATGTTTGGGGATCTTAATAGTTCTTCCCACTGCAGCATAGTAGGCTTTAATCCCCCACGCTTGCTTTTGTACAGTCTCTTTGTGTGTGCCAGTGATTTTGACACATACTATTATATTGTATTAGCTTTAGAATTTGGTGTTGTGAGGCATGATAAGTGAAACTAATTGCTCATGCCTGTTGGAACGGGGATTTTGTTCTTCCCTTCTCACCCTGCCCTCCCAGTCCTGGAATAAGCACTGGTGCTCTGGTGTCATCGAGCAGAGAGTTTCCCTTGGTGTCACCACAAGAAACAGGCAGCATAATAGAAAACCAAGAGCCTTTTATATTGGGAAACACAAGTGAGTTACTACACTAAGAGCACCTGTCAGTGTGTATTGTTTCTCCTTTCTAAAGCAATTTTTTTGTGTGTCTCCTGGTTTGGAGGCTGAAGGATGCATGTATAAATAGTTCTTTTTTACTTTTGTTCTCTCTTTTTCATAAGGCCATATGCACATATCCTTTCCGTACCTGTATCGGAAACGATGAGCCCTTACCCTGGTCAGACTCAGTACCAAGCACTACAGCAGTCTCAGCCCTACACCATCTACCCCCAGACCACCCAAACCTACGGACTACCTCCTTTCGGTAAGAAGTAACTTTTCAGACTTCTCAGTGCCTGAAATTATTGTCTTATGCCTCATTAAAAAGCCAATGTTAAGCTTAACCACATGTGTTGGAGAGAAGAGTTTTGTAGGAAAGCACATGCCTAACAAATTGTAGATCTGTACTGATCTTTAGATGGGACTTCATATTATAAAGTATTATTTCTCACAAAGCTTTTTTCGTGGACATTAATTTGGATGTCTCCCCATGAAGTTTGCCAAATGGTTCTTAGTTTGAGATCATAATTTTCTCTCGTTGTGTTTGTGCACTTTCCTTGTCGGTGAAATCACACAAGACCCCGTACTACAGCATCTCTGCTGAAGGCGTTTTTCCTTTCCTTTTTGCTGGCCAGGATTACAACTTCTTTGTTATTTCATCTTTCACCAAATGTAGATTTCATACTGAAATGTCTCCAAGTTTACTAGGCAAATAAGTTTGCTTAAGTTGCTCTAATACTTGAGCCCTCTATTAGCCATTCCAGTTTTTGCAAATGCTTGAAGGGTAAGAGTCCTGTTACAACTGAGCAGCTAAAGCTTAACAACGGAATTATTCACCCTGTGCTTCCTTTATAGCAGTGGAGGGAGAGACACACCTCTGGGGTGTTAGTCTGTTCTAGAAGATAATGGCCATCTTCTTCCATGATGTATAAAGGGAGTTGAGAATGAGTAGTACAGATAGAAAAAAATCTAAATTCTGAGTGGGTTAGCTAATGAAAGGAGCTGCCTGGTCTTTCCTTGTACTCTGTATTTTAAAGTGTCAGGCACTGGGGAAAAAAACCCACAGGGGGATAGATTGGCTATCCCCCTGCATGTATGAAATTTTATAACTGATTACTAAAAATCAATATTTTAACTTCTCTCTTCATTTTTAACCCTGCTTGGTTTCATATGTAAACATTGCATAATGTTGCCAGCTCTCAAACATGTGTGGTGGCAGAGGCTGTTTTTCCCCTTAGCACCTAGCTCTGCTGAGAGGGGAGAGCATCACCTGTCCATGCACCGTGTGTGCTGTCAGGGGGCTGCGCAGCTGCGACACAGCCGTGACGTGTCTGTCTCAGGGGCTTGTGGTCATGCTGCATAACTGAATGAACAGAGCCTCTTGCAGATTTATCTGTGGTGCTAAAATCTTAGTATCTTGAAGTGTAAAAGGATGAATTTTTCCTTATCTGAAGAACTAGATGTCTTTGAATAAAACCAGCAGCATGAGGAAAGGCTGAGAGAATTGGGTTTGTTCAGCCTTTGGAAAAGAAGGCTTAGGGGAGACCTTATCATTGTGTTCCAGTATTTAAAGGGTGGCTGTAAAGAGAACGGAGACTCCCTTTTTACAAGGAGTCACATGGAAAAGACGAGGGGTAATGGGTACAAGATACTCCTGGGGAGATTCCAATTGGACACAAGAGGAAAGTTTTTCACAATGAGAACAATCAGCCACTGGAGTAAACTGCCCGGGGAAGTGGTGGATTCCCCAACATTCTTCCAAGATTCAGCTGGACAGGGTGCTGGGCCATCGTGTCTAGACCGTGCTTTTGCCAAGAAAGGTTGGACCAGATGATCCTTGAGGTCCTTTCCAACCTGGGATTTTATGATTCTATGATTTTGTGATTTATGGCTTTTGTTAGCTGTTGACAGAGCAAGAACTTATATATAAATTACGAAACAATTGATTTGTCATGGTATGTTTGAAAGATGGCATAGAAAAGATAATACAACTGGGCTCCGTTTTATTAGGCATAAGTTACATTACTAATACTGTTTAAAGTAATATGGCACAAATTGTTATGAGAAAGGTCAATATGTAAAATGAATCTACATGCCTTTCTTTCTTTTTTTTTCATATATATACACCTGGGATTCATGAAAAGTAATTTTCTTGTGGTTGAGGGGTCCTGAGGAAGAAAGTAATGGTTTCATAGTATCTGGGATGCAAGGGTTTGATCTCCCAAATCTCATTTGCCCTGTATTGATGCTGAGATACGTTGTTCTGACTGATCCCTTGAATACCATAAAGTAACCATACCATAAGCTTTGCAGGGTGTAAGTGTTGGGCTGTTTTATTAGTGACTCAGGGCTCTTCAGGAGAGTAGGGTCATTTGGGTGGCTGTTGGTATTTGCTGCTTCTGCATTTCTAGTTCAGCCCCTGGCAGTAAGGTTCGATTATGACTGCTATTGCAGAGAGTTTTAGAAACAATGGACCCTCCCCACCACCTGTCATGTCTCAGGATTTCTAGTTGGACGAGGAATTAGTTGACTCTGTGTTACATGTCCTGGGGAGCTGAAGGTTTCTGCCCATCGTGTTTTCTGAGCTCCCGTCATTCCTCCAGGAGAGCTTTTCCCTGGAAAGCTGAAGCAGTGCGGAGAAGTCTGATGCTGTGTCCATACTCAAGTCTTCAGTTGCCAGTGCAGTTTGTCTACTATCTCTCTAAACACTGTTCCTTGTCTTTTTGTCTGGTTGTAGTAGGTGTTGTCACAACGGTCTGTTACCTACAAACCATGCGTGACCCCATGTTACGGTTGCTGGGACGTACTTCTCGTCCCTGGGTGCCTGCACTTTGGTTTCAGTGCCTTGTTGCACTGGTTTTTGCTATATCTGAACAGTGGCTGGTGGTTTCCTTTACTTCATTTATTTGATGTTTATTGTGGATGGTGCTCTGAGGCTGCTTTGTATGTTCTTAGGTGTTTTACTGTGTCACGTGTTGGGTTTTTTTTAAGGCAAATATGTGTAAATATGTGGAATGCTCCCTTGAAGTGTTAGGCCAAGATGTTTAAAAAGGTGTTTTCAACTTCTAACATTTTTGAGGGGAGGGAGGATGTAGTGGTTTTTGTTAGTTTTTGTGTGTGTGTGAGGTATTGGGGGGGGGAGGGATGTTTGGGTTTTTTTAATACAAAGGTTCTGGAATTTGGGGGTGCTTAACTGCTTCAGTGTTATATTCTGAATGTAACAGTAGAAATTCTCTGAAGACCTAGTCAAGAGATCAGCATTTTCTGTTGACTTCATAGGAACTTTTGTCAGTTAAACATCTTCTGATATGTGATCAGTTATTGAAATGCCTTGGTATGGATTTTGAGGTCTATTATTAAATACCTAAATTTTTAGTCTGAATTTAAGTGTTAAGAAGATGTTAAAAGCTGTATTTCCAGTAATGGAAATCATACTGGAGTGGTACCTGCTTGATCATACTGAGAAGATGGACCTTGCATGGTGTGGTGGACAGGTGGAGGGTAGAGGACTGAACATGCACAGTGCAGAGGAAATTCTACAAATTGCTTCCACTCACAAAATCTCCACTGAGCAGGTGAGGACTTGGCCAGATTGGTCAGATGTTTTACCAGCATCGAAGGGCCTGTTCCAGAGGTTTGCATGACTTTCTACTGTGTATTTGTTTCTGTGCCAAAAAGAAGGCATCATGGATGTTTTCATGTAACTGGAACAAAGCAGATGTATTTTAAGTCTGAAATTCAAACAAGCTCACAAACACAAGCATAGTCTAGAGATCACTCAGGTCAGGATGCTGCTTTCAGAGAAGAGGTGACCTCTGGTCTTGCCAATTTGTCACCCCTCCTTGTGCTGTAATACTTTTTTGATGGTGTTTGGTGCATTGTTCTGCATGGAACATACTTGTGGTCTGGAGAGATTTTCTTAAAGAAGCATTAAAATAAGAGTAGCAACATACAAGCGGCATATGTGTGTCTGTAAGTTGGTGTTAGAAACACTGTGGATGTGATGGTTTACATTAACTCAGGAAAAACCTGCAATTGATGGGCTATCCTGGTGGGGCCTTTCCATGTACACAGATGTGTCCTGTGACATTCTCCTGCCCCAGCTGCAGTGCTGCTGTTGGACATGGAGGGGTCTCGTTTCCCCTTGCCCAGCTTCGTCTCTGTCATCCTTGAGGCTGTGCTAGTTTATAAATGCTGTCTTGCAGAACGAGAGGGAAGGACACATGCCGTCAGGCCAAGAGTGCGCCTTGCTGTGTGGAAAACAGAACATGTCCACACTGAGAGACATACAAAGATATGGGATATACTGAGAGATACCCAAAGAGTCATGGAAAGCAGGGGCTGAAAGGTGCCTTAACACGTGACCCGAGTCAGCTCCTGCACTTGCATCCAGCCAACCCTGCCAACACCTCTGATGTGTGTGTCTGACCTGGTGTTACACTCCTCATGTGATAATTATCCTACAGCGTCCAGAGTTGGTTTGTGTTTCATTGTCACAGTTACTAGGCACTTCTGTGTGTCCTGTGACTGTCTCATTATGTTGCTGTCTGCTCCTTGTCCATCTTGCACTGTATGGAACCGTTGGTTACTGTCCCCTCTAAAAACTACTCAACTATTTGAAGATTGTGGCACTCCCTTTGCAGACTAAACAAATACAGCAACTCCCACTCTCCTTAGAGGATCTGTTTCCCATACGTTTTACTCTGGAGTTTCTGCAATGTAGCTACAATCTTCCTTAAATCAGTCTTTCCCTTTTGTTTGCTAATTATCATGGTTCTAATGGTTTGAGACAGTAATGAAGATGCAACTTGAGAGTTGAAGAATCAAAATCCTGATGTGGCTGTACAGATAGGTGAATGACTTAATCTGACTCATAGGTAACACTTTAAGATCAGGTATGTAAATAAATCGAAGAGCTGTTGCAGAATTTAATTCTGACAGAGCTGCAGCATGGAGCGAGCTTTTGAAGTTGCTGCTCTTGTCCAGCTCTGGAGAGTCTCCCGTGTCTTCTGGGTAAGAGACTTCGAGCTCGTAGCCCGTGGCTTGTCCTGCTAGAGGGGTGAAAGGCTGCAGGTGGCTTTTGCAGCCTTGGAACTGTTTTTGTGGGGTTTAAGAAGGAGGGTGGTCTTTCTGCTGGCCCTGAACTTTGTGTCTAGCTCCCAACATCCTTTGTCCCTTTGCTTTGCACACTCCTGCTTGTTTTTAAGTAGATCTGCTCAACTGATTCCTGCTTTCTAACCGAGGCCAGGGAGAAATGCCTTTGACTTTGGCTGTAGGTCTGGAAACACTTAGACAAAAGCCTGAAGAGCCCTGAAGAGCCAGGCCTGACCTGAGCTACTTCAGTCCGATGCTGTTTGCACCCTGTCAGTGCAGCAGCCTAGAGCTTAACATGGCACCTGAGCTGAAACCACACTGCTTATGTGTGCCTTGTACAGATGAATTACAGTCGTTTGCTGTCTCTCTGCTTTGCCCAATGTTGTTACAAATGCTTTCCTGAATGGCAGGAAATCTAGAAGAAATGTTTAGATTTTTTTTTCCCTTTTTTTGAGCTCTGTATTCACTGTTGTCAGTCTCTGAAAATCGCTGACTTGTGGCTTTTTTTAAAACACTCAAGCCAAAGCCCAGTGAAGTAGTGGAAGTGTTGACCTTGACCTTAATGGATACAACTTCAGCGCCCTCTGTAATAGCTGAGGTCATTTGCAGTGCTGTGGACTCAGCCCAAACATCAGAGGGATTAGCAGTTCCTTTATACCTACCTGACAGTGAATCTTACTGTGACACTAACAGATTTTTAGTTGAAAGCTTTGGAAATTGGTCTTGTTGGTGTTCTTAATTTTCTCTTTTTCAGCCAGTTTTGTCAGCAGCTCTAATCCATGCCTGACAGTCAGCACTTACCATTGCAGAAATTAAACATTTTCCATGTGTGATTTGTTACTTGCTTTTGTGACAAGCAAAAATCTTAATCTGAGGTAGCAGCATGCTGTTTGGTCCCAGCATATTTGTTTGTAACTGGTCCAATTTATCTGATTCAGGTGCACTGTGGCCAGGTATGAAACCTGAAAGTGGTTTAATTCAGACTCCATCTACAAGTCAGCACAGTGTTCTTACCTGCACTACAGGGTTAACCACAAGCCAGCCCAGCCCAGCACATTATTCTTATTCCATTGAAGGTAACTTGGCATGGTTTTTATCTGCATCTCTCTCCACCTAATTGAGTCCAGATACCACAAATAGAGAGGCTTGCACGTTTGTTCTTGGTTTGTGCATGCTTCTTTATACTTTGCCTCTTCTCTCTTTGTGTGTGTGTATGTGTTTGGTTTTGTATTTGCTACCTAGCTCTGTATGCACCAGGCTGGCTTGTTGGTGCCATGCTGATGGACTTAACAGGGTGAAGAGCAAAGGGGAAGGGGAGAGGAGACTAAATGTTGTGTTCTTGCATGCCTTTACTGGGAATGCTCTTGCAGCTCAAGCTCTTTGTTGGTGGTCTTTAGCTTGATGTCAGGAAATAAGCTGACTGACATTGGATTTTAAAAAAAAAAAAAAAATTTAAAATTACTTCTGGAGGTAGATGGCTCATCAGTTGTACGCACACACCCCCAGGTTGGTAGATGTGCTAGAAAGTGAATTTCTCAGTATAGAACTAGCCTACAAATACTCCAACTGCTGGAAGTGCCACATCTAAGAAGCCAGATGTTGAATTTCACCAGCTTCCAAAGCGATTTTTAGGAGTAAATGTGCCAGTTAGATGAATAATGGAATATTGTTGCTTGTGGCAAATATATGCAAATTGATTATTTTTTTTTTTAGGCTGGATTTTTGTCATTGATGTTTGGGTCATGAATTGTGAAAATTTGTCTCTTTCTCTGTAGTTTTTTAAAAAGCATTTCAGGATTTCTTAATCTATTTCTTGTGTGATATTTCCATAGAATAATTCAGGGACTTCAGGAGATCTTTAGTTCAGCCTCCTGCTCAAAGAAGAGTTAACACTGAATTCAGAACCAGGTTGCTCAGGGCTTTATCCAGTTGGGTCTCAAAAACCTCCGAGGATGGAGATTTCACCCATTCCAGTACCTGACTGTCATCATGGTGAAACTTTTTTTTCTTTTGTCAACTTAGAGCATCTCCTCTTTCACGTTGTGACCATTTCTCTCCTCCTGCTGTGCACCTGCAAAAAGAGCCTGGCTCTGTCTTCTTGATAACCTCCATGCAGGTACCAGCAGGGTGCTGTCAGGTCCCCCAAAGCCATCTCTTCTCCAGGCTGGATGGTCCCACTCCCCCCAGCTGTCTCTTGCAGGGCCCATGCTCCAGCTGCCTGACTGTTTTGGTGGCTCTTTGCCAGACCCACTGAATTTTATCAACATATTTCTTGTGTTTGAGGCCCCCGACTGAATGCCATATCCAGATGTGGTCTAATGAGTGCCAAGTAAAGGAGTAGAAGTCTTAAAATTAGCCATAAGTGGGTTTTAGCATATCTTTCATTGATAGGAAGGCCATGTGGTATGTCATGGTACTTGCTCAGCTTGCATCGTTGTGACAATAAAAGGCCCAGTGTAATGTTTATCCTTAATTTACTTCTCACATTCATACCATGAGCAATACAACACTGGAAATACTACCTTCCTTCAAACATAACTCTTCTCTGGGTACTCCCACCAGCAGAATGAATTATAGTGTTTTACAGCACCAGCTTTAATTGCCAGGTGTCAGAAATGGTTCTGCACAACAAGACCGCTGTACCATGGGGAGCATGTGAGTCCCTGGGGATCGGTGAGGTGACAGAGCCACCGTCAGGCCTTGCTCTGCAGGAGGACTTTAAACTGTTTGATCCGTGCTGCTGTGAGAATGTGTGATTGGAGGAGAGTTTCCCTGCAGGCTGCTCTTTGAAAGTGTGAAAAAGTCACCCGAATTATGTAAATGCTATCACTTCTTTGAAAAACTTCTTGCAAGCTGGCAGGAAACTCTTCCCTTTTCAGATTTGCTACATTTCCTTTTCATCAAAATATCAAGCAGCCTGCTGAGGGGTCAGGTCAGTACTTGGCTGGTGCAAGGGAGGTGGTGGAGAGCAGGAGCTGGAAGGATGGATAAAGTTGCTTTATTACTAATCTCTTGAAAATCTCTCTTTTCTCTCCAGCCACCGTAGTAGGGTGATACACAGTTGTACCGTGCTGCTGTCCCACCAGAGGTGTATCTCAGTGCCATGGGTATGGTTTAGTCTGCAGATGCTGGACTGAAGTAATGTGATAGTTGAACCCTGCTAAATGGTCAGATGCACTTAGTGACTGAATTTTGCTTTTTGCACTCACCTGAGCTACAGCCATGGGGGTACGTCGCAGAGGTGCTTGGAAGCACTGGGAGCGACGTGGGAGGAACAGCTGCCTCTTGCCTCACCTCTTCCTTCCCTGTGAGAGCAAAGCAGCCAAGTGAAACATAAAATCCATTAATTGCAATTTCCCTTCGCCAGCACATGAAGCAGGTTGAAACATCTTTGAAAGCGACTGAAGCAAAACCAAATGGGATGAATAAAGCAGGGGAGATAGGGATATGAGGTCTGGAAGTGGAGGAGAAAGGAGAAGAGAAAAAAGAGCCACGGCAGCTTCAAGGAGTACTTGTGTTTGCTGGTCTTTTAAACCTGAGGCCGTGAAGTGGTCCCTTTTGACACATCTGTGCAAAACATTTTTGCATGTTTTTGGCCCATGCACAGTTAAAAACAACTGACCCACAGCGCAGAAAGAATTTGTTAATCTGTGTAGTGGGAGCTGTTTGTAAAGATCTGATTTGTAGCACTGTGTAGATAAAGGGTAATTTAAAAAATGTTGGAAGGAGACCAGAGTTAAGATAAGCAATGAAGTTCATGTGAGGGTATCTGTGTTTTTACCAGAATCCCAGCACTTGGAATCTTTTTTCTATGATTTCTTAACTTCTGTTATCTATCTCAGTGGAGGAGCAGCCTCTTCAGAGCACTACAGACGAGAGTTGCTTTCTGTTTGCTCTCCGTGCTAATCTTGAGAGAGGTGGTAAAATGATCTGTCTTCTGGATAGTTCATCTCCTCTGGCTTCACGGCAGGTTTGTTCTGCATTAGCAAGGATCTTTTCCAGCGAGCTGCTCTTCTCAGTGCCCTAGGAAGTGACATTTTCTTAAAGGAATAGCAGCCTTGATCGTTTCTGTAACTTGTTGCAAGGAGTTTTATTTGGAAACTAACCCCTGTTCTCTAGCAGCTGCTTATGAGGAGTATCTGTGATGGGTACCTTACTCTCACAGCTGTGCTTCCAGCAGCTGCATAGCTACTGTAGGTAGTACTGTAGGTACTTGACTATCTTCATTACCATTACTGCTGTTTCAGTGCAGCCCTTTTTCCTTCTTCTAAATGTTCTCCCCCCAAAGTTCTCTCCCATCTGTTTTTGAACACTGCTGCTCCTATCTGTGTGGCGATTCCCAGGGGCTAATTACTAAACCTTTGTTTCTGCTTCCACAGAGATGCCACCCTTCACATTTCTCACCTCTTGTAAATACTATGTATTTCTACACCTCTTTTAAGATATATTTCTTTTGTTTTTCATCTTTTTTGAGGCATATTTTGGATCCAATCCTCTTTCCAGGAGCTGTTCACCAGGTAGTATCTGTGCTTGCCATAACACAACGTACATTGATTAAGAGTTCATGGTGGGGTCTGATTCCCTGGGGTAGAAGGACTGGAACCTTCAGAAGCTTGAGTTCTTCAGTCTTGGGGTGAATTCCACATGGGTACTATTTGCAGAAAGTGAGGGCTTTTCTCAGACTGGTGGTAAAGTAGATGCTGGGGATATCTGCAATTCTTTTTATAAGCATCTAAAAGTGATTTTTGGTTTTAGTTGTGTGCAGAGAAAGAAGGTTTAGCAAAAGAAAATACTTCTTTGTGGCACCTGGTTTAGTACATCCTGATCTTGTTCATGCTGATTTCATTATTTGTTTTCACTAATCCTTGAGGGTCCCAAAACCCCATGGGAAGTAATGTTTAATGGAGTGGCCCTGTGGCTGTAAAACCACAAAATCTGCTAAATGACTGGTGTTCCCAGGCTGCTCTAGCAGCCTCTTCTGTGTTTTGGAAGAACCGAGTGCAGTGACATGAAGGCTATTAAACATCTTAAAATTCATACTAACAACTACACGTCTCTAATAATTTGGCCTGCAAGCTGTTGACAAACTATTTCAGAAAGTCTCATCCAAAACCCAGTTGTAGTCTCACAGGCATATGGGGAAATATGTTGGCTTTCTCCAGTAGGAAGCACCCTTTTTATACTATTTGAAATGTTTTTACCGTTTCCTTAAATTTTTTGATCTAATTAGACTAAATATGCTAAGTCCAATGCAAAAATAATATTTTTTATCAGAGCTGATTTAAACACATATCCATTTTACTGATTTATTCTGATTAATTTTCAGCTGCTACCAATTGAACATCAGACTGTGATTGTTGCCTTCTCAAAACTTTTAGTAAAGACCTGAAACCATTTCACTTATACTCCAGTTGCTTAGCAGGCATGGAAGGAAAGGTTTCTGAAACATTTGAAAGTACTGTTTTTAAAGATATGGTACCTCTCCTTCCCTGTAAGCCCAGCTGAAATGTGACTGGTTTCAAAATACACCCCAACTCTTTTTTGGCTTTACAAACAGAGTGCTGCTGGAAGCACAAATGCTTACACATAAGCTAGTAAGTACTTATTTCACAATTTGGATTGGTCTCGTCTCTTGTGCTTTTCTAGAAGCATTTAATGCAGTAATTCTTAATTTTACAGCATCAACTACCAATGCCAGTCCTGTCTCTACATCCTCAACTGTTGTTAATATTTCCACGTCAGCAGTAGCCAGCATCTCACAGGTAAAACTTCCTTGTTATATTTATGTGCAGCATCTCCTTCACCGTTGTTTAACACGTTACTCAAAGCTAACAAAGGAAAGCTAAATATTTGTATCACTTAAAATGGAGCACAGTGGGTGTTAGAGTTATAGGGCTCAGTATGTAACTCTTAAGTCAGCAAAATTACTCTTGCTATCTCTTTGACCGTGATGCTTTTCCCTTTGGCCTTTGCAACAAACTCACTTCATCTGTTCAAAGCTGTTTCATTGTCTGCAGGCCGTGTGGTGAATCTTAAACGGGCTATTGAGATCTCTGCAAGAGAGACAGTGGAGGAGAAATTACAGAACTATTTTGAGAACCAAACCTACAGGGAGGACTATAATTATTGTTTTTTCTGAATTGAATGCCTTTGTTCTCCCTCAGCAAGGAGGAAAAGAGGTTGTACACAAACAAAACAAACGAAAAAAAGCCCCAGTAAAGTAGGAGATGCATTCTGATGGTGCTAGAACAAAACAAAGTCAGAGAGCCTTGCAGCTAGCACAGGGCCCTTCCCCCTGCCTGTGACCTGCTGTGGGTAGTACACAGCACTGTCAGTGCCATTCTGAATATTTAGATATACAGAGGAACCCTTCAATGTCACCGTTTTGCAGAAGGAGAATATAGGAAGCGTGGAAAATGCAATGCATGCATAAAAATCCTTGTATGCTTATGCTATTGCCTTTTAAACTTCTTTCATTACCATAAACTTCCTTGGAGCTGTAAGGGAAAAAAAAGATTTTCTTTCAGTAGTGCAAACCACGGTACCTGGTTCGCAAATCCAGGTTGCTCTTTGAGGGAATCAGGAGTGCAGAGTGTGCCAGAAGAGTGTGACGTGCCATTTGGGGTGGCTGCTTTCTTTACTATCAGTAGCAGAAATTAAAATCCTCAAGCACAGCTTCAGGTGCTCAGTAATCTCCTCCTAAATGAGTACATAGTCTTCATAAATGGATACCTGTCATCACAGCATGCAAAATAATTGCTTGCTGAAGTCAGGCCATGAGTAAAGGCAGTTTATCCTGTAGCTCTCATGGCTGGGATGGCATCCTCAGCCAGTGCCAAGACCACTTTCTGTCACTGTCAGTACATCTGGTATCAGAAAGTGAAATGCAAGACAAAACCACAAATTCCAGAGTACTTGTAGACAAAGGATGCCTTGGCATCCACTCAGTACTCCCTGTTACTGTCACATCATTCATAATTAATTTTTGAAGAAACTGGAGGCAGAAGAATGGCCCTGTGATTGCTGGTCTCCTGTCTGCAGAACCTGCCTGTGCAGCGGGCTGTTGGGAAGTCAGAGCTCTCAACCCTTGCATGTGCAGAAAGAAATAGTGTAAAGCCAGACTGTGCTTTTGCTGGGCTTCCTCTTTGACGGGCGTATTCTAGCATAAAAGTCTTAATATCTAGTGTTTTCTGAAAGAAGCATCCTATCATAACTAATCCTTTCCTCTAACAGGAGTATCCTACGTACACGATCCTTGGCCAAAGTCAGTACCAGACGTGTTACCCGAGTTCTGGCTTTGGAGTTGTAACACCAGCAGACAGCAACACGGAGAGCACTGCGTTAGCAACAGCCACGTACCCAGCCGAGAAACCAAATGCCATGGTGCCTACGCGGACAGTGCAGAGACATTCCTCCGGTAAGGGTTGGATCTTTAACAAACAGAAATACCTGTGATAAACAGTACAGTGTGCACACATGGGGAAAACCTTTTTCCAAAATGTAATTGCAGCACCTTTGTGTACTGGCCTGGACAGGACATCTGCTTTCCCTTGTCAGACTGGTCTCACTGGTGTGCGGAGTGTTATGGTGAGCCAGCCAAGCTTATGTATTGGAAGTCGTACCCTGCTGCGATTCAGGAGACACCTACCACGTGCTCCGAAAGCCCTAGGGAGAGGAATTCCAGGGGTGACTTGAAGAGTTGCCAACAGCAGCTCCCTGGGGACTGTTGATTCTGTCATGTGTCGGGCTGGGTGTTCACTTAGGGCAGTTGATGGTATCCATCTCAGTAGCTCCTGCTAGCTCTTTCCTTCCTGCAGCCAGGTATTCAGTTACCTGGTACTTGTCAGGGGGAGGAGATTTTAGCTGGTAAGAGAAGTGATGTGGAAAGTGGATTGAAAAGATTTAATTGACTATTCTGTAGAAGTCACAACATTGGCTGGCCTTTTCCACTAATGCCATGTCACACACCAACCGCAGTGGTGTTGACTAAAATTTCCTCACCAAAAATACAGCTTTCTAAACTTGACAAGGACAAGAGCAAAGCCTTAATGCTTCTGGAGTCTTACGCAAGGAGTTACAAGATTCTTCCTGTGCTGTTGAACAGTTTTAAATTGAAATCTGCTGCTTGTTGCAGATTGGTAGCTGGAAAAGAAAAATACAGATTCCGTTCATTTTTGTTGGTGCCCTGGGTGTGGCCAGGATGGAGTTAACTTTCTTCATAGCAGCATAGTTTTATGTGGTTTGGATTCATGGCTAAAGCAGTGTTGATAACACACCAGGGTTTTGGTTACTGCTGAACAATGCTTGTACAGCATCAAGGCTTTTTCCCCTCCATACCCCACCAGCAAGCAGGCTGGGGGTGGACAAGAAGGTGACACAGCTGGGACAGCTGACCTGAGCCGACTAAAGGGATTTCCCATACTTTATAATGGCATGTTCAGTGATAGAAACTGAAGTAGAGGAAGAAGGGTTGGGTGGGGTTTAGCTTCCAAGGTGGCTCTTGCTCGGAGATCGGCCGGGCATCAGCCTGCTTGTGGGAGGTGGTGAGTGATTGCCTTAGCAGTATTTTGCCTTCTCCATCTTCCCCGAGTCCATCAGTAGTACCTGAGCTCTGCCAAGGCCTCAAACTCATTCAAGCAACCTGAAAGCAGGGATGGGTAGCTGCCAGGGAGCAAAGCATACAAATTGATAGTCTTGAACTCAGTGGAGTTCCAGACCTCTCTCACCTTTACCTTACAGGATGCTACAGACAGGGGATGGCAAACACCATGCCGTGATGTAAATCAAGCAGCATGGTGCTTCAGGCACTCTCCCTCTTGCAGGAAGCAGTTGCCCTCTATTTGGGGTGAGCAACAGCAGATTTACCCATGAGAATTTGTTCTTATTTGGTGTTGAGAACCTAAGGAATTGAGTTGTTATTTCAAGGCACTGAACAGGGAATGGCCCAGTTGTTAGTGTTTTCAGTGCCATTTTCTTAACTCAGGAATTCTTCAGGTTCACCAGTTTGCATGAATTTTTGTAGGAATTACAATGTCTCGTCTTCAAGACCCGGACTGAATTCAAGCTCTTTCAAGTCCCCTGTGCCCTCTGCATTCCCACTACAGTTCTGGTCCTATTTCTGAACTAGTTAGGCAGACGTCTGGGATGTTAACTCTTCGGCCTGAACTGTTACTAAAGGATTCAGAGAGTATCTTCCATCACGGTCGTAATGTTCTGCACATCAAAGCATTGATTCTTTCTTTAAATTTTTTTTTTTATGGTGGTTCTTTACTTTTTCCGTGGGAGGGGTGTTCTTACAGTAGCAGAATAGGCTCCATAATGTATCTCTGTCAGCCATGGCCATGGTGCGTGGCCAAGTCTGTGTCTCCAGGGCCAAGATCATCCCTGTTATTCTTTACTAATTCTTGGATAGGCCAATGGAGCTGTAGTCTAAGTATGTCTGGTTCGCATTAGCACGTTGTGGATTTGTGTGTGATTAACACACTCCAGATAACTCTGTGCGCTGGCTGTTGTGTAGCTGTTGGTCAAAGGCTCACAGTGGCACAGAAGTGAGTAGTGTACGGGGAGGTGGAAGCAGCGTGCATTGTATAGTGATACTTGGCTCAAAAGGCCTTTGACTAGTCCAAGAAATCTGGGAGGGAGAAGCATCGTTAAATGCTTGTCTTTGTGCACTCATTCCAGCCCGGGGGTTTCTGGTGCTCTCTCAAGAAGTATTAAAAGAAACTATTGAGTTAAAAACAGTTCCAGAGTAGTGAGAGAGCTGAGGGGTTACAGGCCTTAAGGAGGTTGGCTTTCTGCTGCAGGCAGGATGCAGCAAGTAGCTCAGTCCTGGTGGACCGAGTTGAGGAGACAGAGCTGTTTTGAAACAATGGGACAAAGAAATCATGTTTTATGTTTTAATAAGGGTTCAACTACTACTGCATCAATAAAGATAGCGTCTTACCTTTTGCAGAGGAGGTTTGTGGCCAAATTCTACAAGCTTTATGATGGCATTTGTTCTGAGACATGAGGGGGTGAGAGCTATGTGATTTCTTTCTTCTAGGAGATGCATCCACAAGTCCTTCATTATCAAGAGCAACAGCAAGTAAAGAGTTAGATGAGCAGGCAAGAAAAAACATCCCTGGGAAGAACAGGGGGAAGAGGAAAGCAGATACCTCCTCCTCACAGGACAGTGAACTGGAGGTAAATAGTAATCTTGTTTTCTACAGGTAGTATTGCAGAATAGTGTGTTGGTAAAAGTGCTCCTCTCTTTCTTTCGTCCTATCTCCATGGAAATGGAAGGGAATCACAGAATGGTTTGGGTTGGAAGGGACCTTTAAAGGCCATCTAGTCCAACCCCCTGCAATGAGCAGGGCCCTGTCCAACCTGACCTTGAGTGTTTCCAGGGATGGGGCATCTACCACCTCTTTCCTTGTCCTGTCCAACAGCCCCTGTCCACCCCTTGTCCTATCTCAACAGGCCCTACTAAAAAGTCTGTCTCCATCTTTCTTATAGGCCCCCTTTAAGTATTGAAAGGCCGGAGTAAGGTCTCCCTGGAGCCTTCTCTTCTCCAGACTGAACAACCCCAACTCTCTCAGCCTTTCCTCACAGGAGAGGTGTTCCACCCTTCGAATCATTTTGTGGCCCTCCTCTGGACCTGCTCCAACAGGTCCATGTCTTTCATGTACTAAGAGATTATCTGGGAAATTCCCGTACTAAGAGATTATCTGGGAAATTCCCATGGCCCATGTTATCTGAGAACTGGCCCGAATGAGTTCTTCCATGGTCCTTGACAAGCATCACTTACATGTCCCTTGGAATCATAGTGGTGTCAACAGAGGAGACACCTGGATGTCTCTAGTACAGCCTCCTGCTCAGAGCAGGGCTGTCCTCAGCACTAGAACCATGGCTTTGTCTAGCTGAGTCTTGAGAACCTCCACGGTTGGAGATCCTGTGCCTGTCTAGTGATCTGTCCCAGGACCACCATATCCACCTGGCGAAGGAGGTTTTGTCTCCAACTGGAATCTCCCAAGCTGCAAATTTCCCCTTATTTTTCCACGGCAATCTTCCATCTGCCACTAGTGAAAAGAACTTGTCTTCATCATCTTTGCTGTTCCCTTTCTGTGGTCTGCTGTTAGATCACCCTTAGTCTCTTCTTTGCTGAGATGAACCATCACAGCCTCTCCTCTAGGCTGCTGACCATCCCAGCCTTTTGCTGGCTGCTCTCTAGTTACCTCACACACCTCTGGAACATGGGGATGCAATCTGGGGTGACCTTCCCAGTGCCAAGTAGGGTGAGTCAGCACCTTCCTTCTATCAGCTAGGCACTCTGGGTGTTCCCCAGTACACAGTTCATCTTACCCACAGGAAGAGTGTGCTGCTGGCTCATGCTGTGTCTGGTGTCCACTGTCCCCTCCAGCTCCTTCCAGCCCAGACCAATATGAGGGGTTATTCTACCCCACATGCAGAATCTGCAGTTATTGAAATTCTTCTAGTTTCTGTTGGCCCACTTGTCAAGTATATCAAAGTCCTTCTGTACTGAAACTCTGCTATTCCTCATGGCAGCCAGTCCTCCTTATTTATCGTTACAGAGGTGTCTGTGATAAACCCCAAGGTCATTTACCTGATGCTCTCCAGATCACAGACTGTAAACTTCTACCCTAAGCAGGGCTCTAAAGTTCATTAGCACTCTTTAAGTTTTTGGTTTTATAACTATAAAAGTAAGAGAAACTTTTGAAATAGTTTGTCCAAGAGAGCCTTACTCTGAGTGTGTAGTTGCACTGTAGCAGTATATAAACTCCACTGCAGTAACTGAAAGAGTTTAATAATGTGTTCAGCCTGTAAGATGGATACTGTTGTTCATATCTGTTAAGAGCATACTGCAACTAACCACAAAATGAACCCTAAAATTTGCTCCTTTCTCCTTTTCCAAACACTTAGCTCAGTGTTTGGAATATCTCAACTCTAACCTGCTTTTATTCTCTGTGCAGCGAGTGTTTCTCTGGGACCTGGATGAAACCATCATAATCTTCCATTCACTTCTCACAGGGTCTTATGCTCAAAAATATGGCAAGGTAATAGTGTCTTTTCTTTAGAAGAAAAACTGTTATCTGTCCTGCAGAATTAAATGTTAATCTTTGGAAAAGGAATAGAAAGTGATACTTTGTTTTAAATATATAAGGTGATGTTTTTAAGTTGTTGGCAGTTTGGGATGGGGAAAGAACACTAAATTTGGCTTTATACAGAGCTGGGATATGGACATCACAAACACTTCCCTTTTAACAATAAAAGTCTTGTCTGTGTTGCCCCTGAGAATGCATCAGTCTCTGCTATGCTGTACTGAAGTGTTTGGTTACATTTTGGGTCAGTGTATTACCAGAATGTGGTTGAGATTTTTTTTCAGTTGAGTTATTTAAAATCTTAGGAAAGTTGTAGTTCACACCGTTGAATGCAGATAGAATTGCATCAGGCTTGATATACAGTGGAAACTGTGCAATGTAACTGATTTATCACTATTTACTTCTGCCTGTAACCACTGTGAATTTGCATTTTCTCTTTTTGTTTTGCCAGGATCCAACTCTAGTGATTGGCTCAGGTCTGTCCATGGAGGAGATGATTTTTGAAGTAGCTGACACTCACTTGTTTTTCAATGACTTGGAGGTACATGGCAAACGTTTTTGAAAGGCAAAACTCCACATTTCCTAGTTAGAATTACACTGCACTGTTGGTGAGGGCTGTTGTGCTTCAGAGCCAGTTAATGCTGAAACATGACAGCCTGCAAATCTGAAGTGGTTCTAAGCACAAGCAAATCGAAGAGGTGTACTCTTTTATCTGAGACAGGCATTCTGCAGACTTCTAGTGCCGTGAGCTCTCTTAGCTCTCTGATGGGTTTCTACTTGAACCTGTATAAATAAAAAGAGTGATGTCTGCTTTGTCTTATGTTTGCATTCTGGACTGGTAAACACTTCGCTTTCACTGATCCGCTTTTGAAATGGAGACCAGAGATGTGGGGAAAAAGGTGACCTTGAGAATGAAAGGGGCTTTAACTAAGCCAAGGGCAGAATACAACTTGTGCAGCTCAGCCAGTGCCTCCGTAGGTTACACTGGCCGTGTAACAACTGTGAAGGACACCCTTCCACAGACAGGCATGCTGTAACCCTGGAGGTCCCACAGCACCCTCTGGTTTTTGTTCTTGCAAGCTGTCTCTGCTGCTCCCCCATTCCCATGCTGCCTCATGGACTTCTGATCAGCTCCTGTCCTCTTTCACGTGCAGTATTAAATACATCTCACTGTTCGGCACCAATTCCACAGAAGTTGAATATAAATCTTTGCTTTCATCATGGCAATGCTCTATGCTGTGCTGTGAAATCCTGTCAGATAGTAATGGATACAGTAATGCAACCTATTCAGAAAGGTGTGAGGAATGCCAGAATCTGGAATTAAATGGTTGGAAATAGCAAATTACCTGACTCATGTCTTATCACAGAATCATAGAATGGTTTGGGTTGAAAGGGACCTTAAAGATCACCTAGTGCCAACCCCCTGCCATGGGCAGAGACACCTTCCACTAGCCCAGGTTGCCCAAAGCCCCGTCCAACCTGGCCTTGAACCCTTCCAGGGAGGGGGCAGCCACAGCTTCTCTGGGCAACCTGTGCCAGGGTCTCACCACCCTCACAGGGAAGAATTTCTTCCTTACATCTAATCTAAATCTGCCCTCTTTCAGTTTAAAACTCTTACCCCTTGCCCTATCCCTACACCCCCTGATCAAGAGTCCCTCCCCCCTTTCCTGTAGCCCCTTTAAGTCCTGGGAGGCCGCTCTAAGGTCTCCCCGGAGCCTTCTCTTCTCCAGCTGAACCCCCCCAACTCTCTCAGCCTGTCCTCACAGGGGGGTGCTCCAGCCCCCCAAGCATCACTCTTCTTTGATATGAGTCCACAAATACGGACTCCCGGACTTAATTTGCAGAATTTACAGGACTAGGTTAAAGCTTAGGAAGGCTGAATATGAGTAGTGTACAGTTAATTGTAGGTGCACCACTGATGCACATCATGGGAAAATGAGATGGTTTTGTTGATGCAAATAGAAACTTAGATGAAGTTTTCATTTGTGGCTGTGACAACTTGCAGCTGTGAACTTTGCAAAGGTGGTAATGACAGTTACCTCCCTGCCCCAGAAGAAGAAACAAAACAAACAAACAAACAAAACCCAGAACACATCAAATACAGTCTCTTGTGCCGGAAAGGTAATCACTGGTATGTTAACTTTATGATCAACAACAACACTTACTGCTGTAGTGTTGGTTAGTAGCAGCAGTGGGAAGTTCTTGAAATGGGGAAAACTCGTTTCCTGTCCTAAGGTATTTGCAGTTTATCTCTGGGTTAGCTGGGCTGTGCTAAGCACCAGAATCTTGGCAGTGCCACCATGCTGATGTTTCTTTCACTCGGGGTTTGTGCTGTGGCTCTCCTGTAACGGAATCGACCATCGTGTTTGAGAAATGTAATACCAATACTTGAGCAGATAATGTGGTTTTGGGGTTTTGTTTGTTTGCTTTTGTGAACTGACAAAAAGTGAGCTTTGAGTCCAACCTGTTTAGTGAGTGTCAGAGTTCCTTTTTTGCAGACAACTCAAAATGTCACAGAAACATGATTTTTTCAGACTTTTCTGGTACTTCAAATCCCAGTCTTGGCAAGGATCTGTAGGTGCTGAGAAGTAAAACCTAGTACTGGCAGGCAAAGCTAAAGGAAGCTGTGTGTAGCTTTGTGGAGGCAGTGTGGCATGGCTTGTTGCTGTTGGGAAACCTGAGGGCATTGTTTTATATCACACTTTTTTTAGTCTGCAAATTTCAGTATATTCCTGGAGCACAACAGTGTGACTTTATTTTTTTCTTAAACAGGAGTGTGACCAGGTCCACATAGAAGACATGGCATCTGATGACAATGGCCAAGATTTAAGGTGGTGTATTGATGAATGCATGACATGTATAGCTGATGTAATCTGGTTTTTGTCAACACTTCAAACCCAAATGGGGTTATGGGATGGAGGTTAGCATTGAGCAGGGGAGGAAATTTGGCAAATAGTGTTTGTTTGCTGGGTGGTATTTCTTTGAAGACCTACAAAACATTGAGATTTTTGGAATTATAGTGTGAATTATATTGTCCGCTGTTGAATGTTGCCTGTGTGCTCAATGTCATGTGATGAATGGAGAACAAACACTCCAGACTTCATGATCTGGACCTGTGAAGGTCTCCCTATGGTTTGCATCCCTGTGTGAGTTGGTTGTGCACAGTCAGGTGGGGCGAGGGTAAGTTTTCTGCTGCATTAGTGAGCTGACCTGGCTCATGGGAAGGTCTGAGAAGTGCCTGTCTGTCAGGGAGAAAGAAATACGGGGAAAGTGGTGAAGCAAGACCTGCTTGCAGTCATGAGCTGGTAGAGCAGCTCTTCTCTTTGTGGAGCTCCAGCTGTGATACAAAGACGCAGATGTCATGTTTGGAAGATACTATGCTGGGGTTTATCACTGCAGGCTGAGAAAGGGGTTAGTGGGGAGGATACTCTGTATCGGCGAGGAGTGAGTGGTCAAAGAGCAAAAGAAGGTTTTGTAGCAGAGGGTTTGAAAGAATTGTTGAATCAATACATTTGAGTACAACAGTTCAGAACCAGCAGCAAATGTAGTTGGGTATCAGAGTATGTTGCCCACAGGAGTCGGTCTCTGCTGTTGGGGTGCAGTGGTGGCTGTGCAGAGTTCCCCTCTGGTGTTTTCTAGCTGCTGTCAGAGCTGAAGGCTGCAACCCTGCCAGAAAAGCTACAGAGATTTTGCTGCTGTGGCACGTGTAACAGATCTGCTTTTCTGAAATAGCAACTACAATTTCTTCACGGATGGCTTCAGTGGCTCAGGAAGTAACGCAAGTCGCAGCCCCTCAGTTGAGGTCCAGGGTAAACTGGACTGGATGAGAAAACTGGCCTTCCGCTACCGCAGGGTACGAGAGATCTACGACAAATACAAAACCAATGTTGAAGGTGAGTGTTCACCTAAACAGGGTTTATGGTGCCAGTCTCCATCCTTCCTCAGAACTTTTCCTTTCCTGAATGTTTGGACATGAAAAGTAACATTCTCCTAGTGCTAAATGGGATCAAATCTCCATGGAATCTAAGAGGGTACATCTTCCAAAACGGAATGGCGTGCCATGCAGCCTCTGAGTTATATAGATGGGGATGGCTGGTCAGTCCTGGATCCAAGAGATAATTTTGGTGCAAACAGTGTCCCTTTGCTAATTTTGTATGAAAGGATGCCTGTCACTGCTTAGAAAGGGCCTAAATGACTTACATATCATGCTGTGTCTTCACAAGTGTCTTCACTTGTGTTTTCACTTGTGTCTTCACAAAATGTGTCTTTTATCATGCCATTGTCAAGAAATGCAGCGTTCACCCTTTTGGCTGTTGTGCTCATAGTCTGACTTGACATCTCTACCATCTGTCCACAAAGTCACTTAAAATCTTCAAGTTTTGTTTCCCTTCCAAAGTAGTAATAATGATGCAAACCAGATACCAAACGTAGATAAATTTTCCGTTTAGTCTGAATCTTGGCATTGACATCCCTGGGAAGGGGGTGCTGCTGGAGCAGCTCACCTGGCAGGGTGACTTGGCCTGCTGGGTTGTGGGTTTGGGTACCCTTTGTCTATGCAAAAAAAACATGATAGAAAGTTTTCTCAGATGCATTTGCTAAAAAACAGGTGTTCAAAACTATAACTTTGAGCCTTAAAAATCTATCAGTGTAAGTCTGCATTTCAGCATGCTGCAATTACCTTATTTCTGGTAGGGGTCAGATCATTATTCCATATTTTGCATGTGGGAAACTTGGATGCAAAGTTTTTTGGGACTTGTCTAAAGCCACATGGTAAAACAGTTGCCAGCACAGCCCACAGTGGGCGGCCTCACTGTCAGAGGACTGGTGTAGTTCAGGGCTGGAGTGAGGTGGGGGGTTTGTACGTCACGGCTGGAAGCTGGGGGGAGAGAGGTTCAGACTCAAGGTGCTCCTTGTTGTATTTACTGATGGGAGCAGGTTTGAGTGTATGGGCTCCATTTCTGGCTGCTTTTAATTCAAAACTGGATGTTTTGAGAAAATTATATCTAAAAGGGATAAAAAATATGGGGATTTAAAAAAAAAAAAGGCAGTTAAAAAAGATATCTAGAAAGGATTAAAGTGGAAAGGGTCCTTGGGAAGTAGGAAGTCCAAAAGGGTGACTGCAGGAGTTCCTTCCCCTGCTCTCTGTGGTCTCAGACAACACCTAACTGCTGTGAGTGCTTTGTGCAAGAGAAATGCATTTTGTTGCATTTATCCTGAGAAATGATTTGAAATAATCAGAGAACAGTATCTACCCAGTTGCCCACAGTCAGTCACGTGTCTGGGCTCATCTCTGTCACTGGCAGCTGGTTTCTCCCATTGCCTCGAGACAGTCTCAGCTTTCAGATGCCTTCATACCGTGTTATTTACTGCAGAACAGGCAGCTGTTGAATTGAGTGATGGCTCTCTCTGTGTTAGACTTGCCAACTCGGCTGAGAAAACTCGTGTTGCTTGCCTTCCAGGCCTTCTTAGTCCGCAGAGGAGGGAAGCTCTGCAGCGACTAAGGACTGATATAGAAGTGCTAACGGATTCCTGGCTGGAAACTGCATTAAAGTCCCTGCTGCTCATACAGTCCAGGTATGGAAACTGGAAATGTGTGTATTGCTTTCTCAGCCCTTTCTCTCACTGAGATGTGCTTGCGGTGCTGTGTTGCAGCAGTGTCCATATATAATACCAGTGCTGTTAGTCACAGGTACTGGGAAGCAAAGTGAATGAGTGCAGGAACTCCACCTCTGAGCACCCGTTAGGATTTTTCTGCTGGAACATCTGTTGTTAGGAAGGTCCCCATAATAGGACTGTGCTTGCAAAACTGCATTTCTGCCAGAGAATTTCTGTTTGAAATGAAAAGCAAACAGACAAAAACCACAAATCAAAATCTTGGCCTAAAAAGCCTCTTGAAAGCAGGACAACAAAGCACATGGGACTTTGGAAAGCTGAGCAAGCTGCCCAGAGTAGCCCTCGGCGCCACTGGCTGTCGATGTGCTTTTACAAGTGTTTTTCTTCTTTCAGAAAAAACTGTGTGAACATCCTGATCACAACCACCCAACTGGTGCCAGCTCTTGCCAAAGTTCTCCTGTATGGATTGGGCGAGGTGTTTCCCATCGAAAATATTTATAGTGCTACAAAAATAGGTAAGGGGTTGTGCTGAGTACCTGGCACTGAGGCGTCTGCTGTGGATTAGCTGGAATTTTGGAAATAAAATTTCTGCAGCTGAACAGCCCCTGTGGCTGCTGACATCCAGGTGGCCATGTAATAGTGGTGGCTTCTGGCCTATGAGCTGAGCTGGGTGTTAGCCCCTTCTCAGTAAAACGAGAATGTGTTTCTGTACTGGGAAGAAGGGACCTGTTCGGGCTTCTGTCACTCTCTGCCTAAGGCTCGTTACAGTGGGATTGTCTTTTTGACAGGTAAAGAGAGCTGTTTTGAGAGGATCGTGTCACGGTTTGGGAAGAAAGTCACCTATGTGGTAATTGGAGATGGGCGTGACGAAGAGGTTGCAGCGAAGCAGGTGGGTTTCTGACTCTGCAGGGGTGGGTGTGGGTTGATGCAAAGGGCAGTTACTGCAGCAGTCTTTATCTGCAGGGACTCTTTTTCCAGGGCTGAACTCTTCAGGCCGGGGCAGCCAGGGGGAAACTTTGCCTTTGATGCAAGAGATCTTTCACTGCTTTCAGACAGGGAGTTTTCTGGCTCTTGGGGTTTAAAGTTTCTGTTCTACTGTTGTTTAGGATTGCGTATAACATTGTCCTTGTAAACAGTATCTTGATGTAGCATGTCTTGATCATAGCATGCAGCTATCAGTTAGGGTAATGCAATTTTTCAGAAGCCCGGAGGGAGTGAAGACTCGGTTGCCAGCAGTCAGATCAATACACAGCATCTACCATCAGTCTGACAAGGGGCAAACAGTTTGATTGGTTTGGACAGGCCTGAATAGGTTGTTCAGTCATGCGAATTAAGGGCAGTGAAGTGCACAGATTACTGTCAGGACATCACCTCTGCAGGCTTCACACTGTCTGCCAGGTGCCCGAGTTGTCATCTGTGCAGGTTCCTGGGAGCCCTGGAAAGGCTCTTCTGGAGAAGCAGCAGCTCAGTCGAGCGCTGAGGTTTCCATCGGGAGCAGGCAAAGCAGCTGATAGTCCGTGTCAGTGCCCGTCATAAACAGGCGTGCAGATAAGCTGGGCTTACCCGTGTGCCACGCCTGAGGTCCCTCCTGAGCACGGTGTGCTCGGACAGCGCTGTCGGAAGCACCGTATTGCACAACCCTACAGGTGCCCCTGGGTGTAAAACCCCTGCATAAACCTGCCTTTGTCGTGTCTCTGCCACAGCACAACATGCCTTTCTGGAGGATCACAAATCACGCAGACCTCGTGTCCCTTCACCAAGCCCTCGAGTTAGACTTCCTGTAAGAAGTCGGAGCAAAGGCGTCACTGCAGCTCCTGCAAGCCCTCTCCATCACTGCGGAGGCAGAAATTTCGTACATTCGGGGACTCACTTTTCAGCTTGATGAAGAAAACATACCTAATGCAAACTGTACAGTAGAACATGACAGCAGGTCGTTTCCTCAGGAGCACAGGCCCTGCCACCTACAAAGGTGTCCTATAAGGAAGCACTAGACTCGGCAGAGCTAGAGCTTGTCTGAAGAAGAGACTTACAGAAGCCAGCTGAATTCCTCTAGCAGGTAGTCTCCAGAGGGAGCGGGTGATACAACAGCAGAAGTATTTGTAAGAGCCTTCTCCTTTCTATTCAGCTTAGTTGTAGAACCCAAGTAAACACAAAACCTTATTTTTATAGAAGAATACTGATGGCAGAGCTGAACCTCCCTTGTTTCGTAAAGCCGAAAAGAGCTATGTTTTTTCCATAGGAGATATTAATGAAAATGTCAAAAATACCTCTATTGCTGTGAAATGTGTCCTCTTTCCTTCCCTGGGTGTTCAAAGCAGTTAATTTATTACAATGTCCTTATGTTATTTCCTCAACATGGGATTACTGGAAAATAGAAAGACAAGGGAATGTTTCTGGGATACGTGGTTCCTTGCAGAGGAAAGTGTTGGTGTTCCGAGTTGATCCCGGTGGCTTCTAGTCAATGTGTGCACAAGCCCTGTTACCAAGCAGGAGATCATTGGATTCCAGCTATCCATGACCCAGACCGTAGATCCCACAGATTTTCCCTGTAAAGGAATACAAACCTGCCTGTGAACCTTAGGTACAGCACAACGCTATGGCAGACTGCTCCGATGTGAACAGAGTCCTCACCTGGACTAGGAATAATTGGAGAGAACTAAATCCTCATGAGTGTTACAAAGAAAGGTATGGTTATTAACCTTCACCTCTGCTTTCCTGATGCCATTTGTGAGAGTTAGTTCCTTTTAGTAGAATCAGATTCAATTTTCCTGTATTTTTCTTTACATTAGCCTAACTACATAGTTAGAAACAAAACTTAAGGGGGACTTAAGAGGGACTTAATTTTCTAAGACACTGTGACTTGGCAGCCTGGAGCACACTGGCCCTGGGAGTGATGGTTACGCTGATTTTTCTGCTGCCATCTCAGAAAAAAAAGGCTGGAGTCAGTGACCTGCAGTACCACTGGCCTGAAATAGCCAGCTGAGGACTGGGGGCTGGCGTGGGGTGCTGGTTTTGTGCCAGGTCAGGCTGCGTTTGGTGGAATCTGCCTCCTCCCTGTACCCCGATGGCACCAAATCAGCAGTTGCCTGGGGTTTGTGCACAGAGGACACGACTGCTGAGCCCCACGGCTGCTGTTCCTGCCGAGCGGAACGTCACAGCTGCCCCCACACCCCTCCAGATCGCTGGGTTCCTCCGGGGGTCACGCGTCCGGGGCGCGCGGGGGAGTGCTCTGTAAGCATGGCACTTGAGGGGGGACGCCGATCCGCTCAGCCTGTGCCCACAGAAGCAGGTGATGGGATTGCTGCATTCTTTTCATGGCATTAATTACCGAGGAATAATTTCCATCAGTGCTGGAGGGTTGCTGGGCCAGCTCAGCACAGGCTCTGCTGTGCCCTGGGGGCAGCTCTGGTCCCCACCGTGGAGAAGGTGGCTAGAGCAGGGGGTTTGGATGCCCAGAGCAAAGGGACTGGACACGCAAGTCTCTGTTTCACATGTTCCTGGTTCCAATTTTGCTTCTTTTAAGAAAACAAAAAATTAAAATCAGAGATTCTTTTTCTCCAAGGTGGTCACAGGAGTCAGGAGTGGTCTGCCTGCCTGCCAGCTCCACGCTGGGTGTTGGCCTTGTGCCCCGACCTCAGGCCGATGCTCTGGGTCTGTGTGGTTCCCCAGGAACACTCTGTTTCAGGAACGTGCCATCTGTGTAGAGCTGCTGCCTGCGAGCAACGTGACCTCTTGTCCCATTAGAAAAATCCGAGGAGTCACTTTCTGCTGTGGCTGTTACTGCCCAGCTCACTTTGGGCTGCTGAGAGCTGCCGCTCCGCTCGCAGCAGAGCCCAGGGGGCGAGGGGGACGCGCTGTGCAGTGCTCAGCAGCCGGGTTTGGAGGGAAGCAGGAGCCCACGGGGGATGTTCTCCTGCTGGCTGCCTCCACAGGATGGAGAGCTCGGGTGTGTTACCGGGTGTTCCCACCCAGCTGGGGTGGCTCGTGTAGCGCGTGCTGGCGTTTTACAGCAGCCTGGGCCCAGGGCAGAGCGGGGAGAGATGCTGCAGGGCCACGTGAGAGTCCAGTTCATCTGGGGTCCCCGTGAAGTGTCAGTACTGCGTCAGCCGGAGCAGATCTGGTAGGAAGTCAGCCATGCTGAGAAACAGCCCCATTGCTCCCAGGGTCTGAAACGTTCCCAGATCAGGACTTAGTGCAGTCACAGTCTGTGCTGGATCCTGAACATCTCTGCGGGTCCCCAGCCCATCCAAAGGTCTCCTGCAAGCGGGCTTGGGAGGTGTCCCAGCCTCTGAAACAGCCTGTTAGGAGCACGTCTCGTACTCCAGCTGGCTGAACTTTGGGATTAAAACCTGTGCCTTAACCTCCCACCACCCGGCGTGGCTGAGCGGCCCCTTTGCTTCACTGACGTCCAAAGCAGCTTGCGGGAGAGCTGTGCTGGCCCGCGCTGGGAGGTGGGATGTGTTTTGCCCAGGCACTCACAGCGAGTGCTGGACCCAAGGAACCAAGCAGCCCGGCAGCTGGCTGGCTTTGCTTTGTGTTTGTTTAAAATGTTTTAAGGAAATTTTAAGATGTTGGCAAAATTTTAGCTGAGTGTGGAACTCTTGCAGCCAGTGACATTTCATACTGATATTTATACGATGTTTCCTTGAATGTATGTAAAGTACTTTTATAATAGGAGGTTGATGGTACATTTCTGTGTTTATGTTTAATAAAGGTTGACCTGGCTATTTTATTTTTTCCTCTGCTGGCTGAATTTAAGACTTTTCCTGTCTCTTGCATGGCAGGAACACCACTTCTGTCCAAGCGTTGCTCTTTTTTCTGTTTCTGTGCTCTCCCGTTACCCCTGTCCTGGCTGTAGCTGAACTGATGACAACCCCAAAGGCCTGAACAACAGCCGGCCCGCTGGCCCGGGGCACGGCCGCTGAGCCCCGCTGGGTGCTGCCGGCCTCCCCTCCAGCTTCACCCCCGCTGTGGAGGCTTTAAAAAACCGCCTGATCCACTAATATTTGGGGGAGATGTCCACGCTGGTGCCCACGGGAAGCAGCAGGACACACACACACACCCCCCCAGAGCCCACAGCAGCGTTTTTGCTGCGCTGCCAACCCCCCGGCAGCGCGAGAGGGGTGAGCCCCGGAGCCTTTGCCCGTTCATGGTCTGTGTAATGGGAACTGTCCTGTGAGCTGGAAAAAAAATAAAAGTCTTTATTTTCTATAGTCACTGCTTCAGCCTGTTCTCTGACCCCCCTGCGGCCAGTCCCCATCAGTATTTGGGGCCACAGCTCGGGCGTGGGCACAAGGAGCCGCCAGAGGCCTCGCTCCCTGGGGTCCCCTGTGGGAGCCAGCAGTGGAGGCACCGGCTGCCCCGCTCTGCTGCGGTGCCCGGGGGGGGCACAGGGCGCGGGGAGGGCCCCGCACCAACCCCCCTCCCACCCCTTGCTGTGGTCCTTGGCCACAGGCTGATCCTGTTACAGCAGCGGCTGTGAAAGGAGCATTTCAGCTGCTCCTGCAGCTGCATCCTGCGGCCTCCCCCCGCCCTGGTACAGGGGGGTCCCCTCCTGGGACAGGGTCCTGCTGGGGGGGGGTGGGCGACAGGCAAAGGGAGGGGGCCAAGGGCCAACGCTGTGGGCAGCCAGGATGTGCCTGAAAAGGACGTCTGGAAGGAGGGTGCAGAGAGGGGGGGAATGAGTCTCTTGAGCCAAGGAACCAGCGGCAGGCCAAGAGGGAATGGCCTCAAGCTGCGCCAGGGCAGGGTCAGACTGGCTCTTAGGAAGTATTTCTTTGCAGAAGGGGTTGTTGGGCGTTGGAATGGGCTGCCCAGGGCAGGGGGGGAGTCCCCATCCCTGGAGGGGTTGAAGAGTCGGGGTGACCCAGCGCTGAGGGATCTGGTGGAGTTGGGAACGGTCAGTGTGAGGTTCATGGTTGGACTGGAGGAGCTTCAAGGGCTTTTCCAGCCGAGATGATTCTGGGATTCTGTGCCACGGTTGCTGGCTGGGCAACAGCAAAAACAACCCGGGGCCATTTTGGGACCTGCTGGGATTTTGGCACTGAGCCAGGGGCGCGCGGGTGTTGGTGCCCAGGAGCTGGCACAGCCCCACATCAACAGCCACCTACAGCTGGGGAACTGGTTGTGGCCACCTCCAGCCTGGCCACAGTGTCAGCAGCACCACCCAGGGTGTGGTGGTAGAAATGCCAGCAAAGGGGCTGTGGCCACAATAAGCCAGGAGGGCTGAGCCACACACGGGGACACAGCTGCTGCCCCCCAGGACGGGGTCCCATGGCTGCACCCTGCACCCCACAAACAGCATTTGCTGCTGCTCGAAGGAGAAAAGTGACAGCGTGGGGCAGCAGCAAAGGGGTGACCTGCCCAGCCCAGGCCCCAGTGCCCAGCTTCAGGCATGAAGCATCAGCTCTGCCCCTCTCTCAGCCCCCAGCAGAAAGGGAAAGGCAGGAAAGGACCCAGCAAACATGGCAAAGGGCAGAATCAATGTTTCTGTCCGTGGAGAATCCACACTGGAATGTGCTTCCCCCTTTGTGAAGGGGCAAAGCGCTGCCACAACACAGGGGCACAGCCCCCACCTGCCTGGACCCTGCACTGTCCCACAACACCCTCCCCAGGGTGCGGACACCCCACGGCTCTGCGCGCGGGACAGCTGCTCTCCCTGCACATGGGAGACTCTGCCTCCTTCCCTGTCCCTCCCTGAACACGGCGATAACAGGCGATCTTTGACCTTGACAGCAAAACAGAAGGAAAATCCTGGCTGGAAACAGAAAGATCCTTGGCTGGTGCCAAGGAGGGAACAAGGTCTCCCCCCCACCACCCACCTCACTGAGCAGCAGCAGCAGGCACAGAGAGAACAAACCATTGCACTTTTTTTTTTTTTTTTGGAAAAAGATAGTAATAAATAAAGAAGCAGCTGACAGCAGTGCAGCCCCAATGTGTTGGACCCCCCCCACAAGCACCGTGGCTGTCGGTAAGGGCACAGCCATGGGAGCCATGCTGTGTGCCGTGGGACTGGGGTGCTTGCACATCTCCCCCTGGTCTCTGCCAAGTCCCTCCAGCTGCCCAAAACAAGGAGTGGGCAGAACCAGGAGCAGGACTAACAAATCTGTCTCCCCGGCAAGTCACTTTGGAGGGGCCAGGCTCAGACAGCAGACTCAGCAGCAGCAGCCCCGTTCAGGAAAGGCTGCTCCGATGGCTGGGAGACGGGAAACTGGGTCTGGGCCAGCCACCGCATCCGCCTGTTCACGAGGTCTGGCACCGAGAGCGAGCGGAACCCCAGCCCGTCGCTCCTCCAGTTGGCATCCACCTCATCACTGACACCTTCCTGCTGTGCCCGCACGTTGGGGTGCAGCCACTTGTAGTAGGTGACCCTCAGTGCCAGCCCCAGCAGGTAGCAGGGCAGGGCGGCGGAGACCACCGGGACGAGGTACGAGTCCTGGTCGGAGGGGAAGCGGCACCAGAGCCAGGACAGGGCCAGCAGCGTGCTGTCCGCCAGGATGAAGCCGTGATAGATGATGCTGCGGTGCAGCGTCCTCCCCGGCGCCACGTTGAACCAGCTGAAGTAGAGGATCACGGCCACCATGGCTCGGTAGAGCTGCTCGGGGCCGGGCGCCTCCATGAAGTCCGTGCCCTGCAGGCTGACCCAGAGGAACATCGCCAGCCACACGAGCGGGAAGTGGACAGCCACGGCGTAGGGCCAGAGCAGGGCAAAGAGGGCGACCGTCAGGATGCGGGGGCAGATGAGGAAGAGGTTCCACAGGAAGTAGATGATGGAGGAGCCCCGGCTCAGCTCGTACTTGTCTTGCAAGAAGGAGCGCAGGGACTGGTGGTAGTCCAGTAGAGACCAGGTCACACACAGGAACGCAGTGCAGATCCCCAGCCCTGCAAACACGGTGGGGGAGATGCTGAGGGCAGATTGAGGCAGAGAGAACTGCTCGAACTTCCCCCTGCCCAGCATTCCTAAAATGAGCTTCCCACCAGTTCACAAAGCAGCTGCTGTGGCTGGTCAGAGCCTCAGCACCTGCGTCCCTCCCCTGGCCTTCCACCCTTCCCAAGGAGGAGGCTGGTGACTGGCCTTGCCCGGAGGATGGGGAAGAAGTGAGGGCCCGCGTGGTTCTGCAGAGCGAATCTCCCAGCCAGGGAAGCGCCCAGCCCACGGGGGCAGGAGATGAGTGCTGGCTCCACCCAACCAGCGCATGGTTGGGTCCCCATTTCACTGCAGTGACACTTGCTCCCCACTCCAGGATGGGCACCAAAGCACCTCCTCGGTGGCTTGTCCTCCACCTTCTGTCCATATCCACAACAGCACCTCCCCAGCAGGCTCCTGATTTCTCTTCTGACCCCCAGCCTCTCCTGGGGCAGGGAGGAGAACGGCCACAGAGGTCCCCCAGCTTCTACCCTCCCACCCCAAGCCCTGCACAGTCCATTGGGCACGTGAGCTCAGGACAGGGGCCCACCCTCCTGTGTGTCACGTCAAGGGGAGGAGTGATGTGGGAGAAGAACGACACCTCAGACCAGGACAGACAGACAAGTGTCCTGCCAGGTCTGGCCTGTCCTGTCCAAGCCCACTCTGACCTCAAGCCTGCACCCCCCTCCCCTGGTCCCACCCCCTCACCCTGGGAGGGCTCTGCCTTGTTTGTCCACAGGATAACGTAGAGGAGCAGGGTGAGCTGCGGGGTGTTCTCCAGGAAGGTCTCGAAGAGACGCAGCATGCTGATGTCGTGGGAGAGGAAGGCCATGCGGCTCTGCTCCTCCTCCTCCTCCTCCTCCGCCCAGCACACCTTCCAGCCCACCTTCAGCGCGTGGAGGCACCTGTGTGGGGACGCGGCCAGTGGCGAGGGGCTGCTGGGTGGCAACGCCCCGTGCCCCTTGGTCCTCACGCTGCCCTGGCAGGACAACTTAAAACGCTCCGATTTACGCTCAAACCTCTCCCTCCCCCTTCCCAAGCCAAGCCCCGCGGCCTCCACGCGATGCCACTGTGGGAAGTTCAAGCGTGAAATCGAGCATCGCCCTCGGTGACCGCAGCCAGGGTATTCCCTTCCCCCGGCCGGGACGCACAGCGGAGCCGCGCCGCCTCCCCGGGCAGCCGGGAGAGCCAAGGCCCGGGCGAGGTTTTGGGGCGTTCACCGCTGCTGCGGGCTCCAACACCCGCCCTGCTCGGTGTGGCACCGGGAGACGTGTCCCGGGGCACGGCCGGGAAACCTCCGCTGCAGGGACACCGGGGGCTCCCCCGGACGTGTTTCCACCTGGCTCCGACGGGGCTGAGCCAAACGGCTCTGCCTGGGGACCCCCTTGGAAATCCCGACACTTCCCCGGCTCCCACGTCCCCGCGGGTGTCGCGATGCCCAAGGGGGTCCCCGGGCAGAGCGGTGGATGCAGGGGGTCGGGTCCCTGCCCCCCCCCCCCCCCCCCGCAGGAGGGAGCGGACTGGGAGGGGAAGGGGAGAGGCTGGGGCAGAGCGGCGGGTGATGCCGGAGGAGGATCCGGATGCCCGGAGGATGCCGGGGGGAACCCCAGGGCGGGGCAGGGCGGGGCGGGGAGGCCTTGGGGGGGCGGAGGGGGGTGCAGCTGCGGGGGGGGACACCGTACCTGAAGAGGAAGCCGAGCTGGAGGAGGTGGAGGGCGGCGAGCAGCCACGGGGGCACGTCGGGGCGCAGGGCGGGCGGGTCGGAGCGGAGCCAGAGCCAGCTGCAGGCCTGGGTGGCGACCGAGGCGGCGGCCAGCAGCGCCAGCACCAGCGCGGCCCAGCCGAGCTGCCCCCGCCGCGCGTACTCCGCCGCCACCCACCCGTCGGCGAACACGTCCAGCGCCGCCGCCGCCGCCCCCCCCGCCGCCAGCGCCAGCTGCCACGGCCCGAACCGCGGCGGGGCCGCGCCTGGCGCCATCAGCGGGGCCGGCAGCGACCGCCCGCCCGTGGGACCCGCCCCGGTGGGACCCGCCCCCCGCGGGCCACGCCCCTGGTGGGCCACGCCCCTTCCTCAGGACACGCCCCCGGTGGCACACGTCCGTCCCGGTAGGACCCGCCCCCGATAGGCCACGCCCCCTCAGTGCACGTGTGTCACCGTGGCCACGCCCCCCCCGTCACGCCCCCGCCGCCCGCCCCGGGCCCGCCCCGGCCCCTCCCCGCGCGCAGCCCCTCGGCCCGGGGGCGGTGTCGCTCCTGCCCCTCCCGGGAGGCAGCGCCCGCCGCCCGCCCGCAGCCCTGAGGGGCTCCCGGGTCCCAGCACGGCTCACGCCGCGGGGGACAGACCCCGGCCGCGGGGTGGGGGGGCGGGTGTGTCGCCGCTCACCGGCACCGTTTTTCCCAAACCCTCGATCCTGTCCCCACGCCGCGGCGGAGTGACGGGGCGCAGCCACAGGTACCCGCGGGCTGAGCCGTCCCCACCGCACCGAGCTCCCCGCCCCGCGCCCACGGCAGGAGGCTGCTCCAGAACGGACCCGGGACCGGCGGGAGCCGAGGAGGCCGGTGCGGGAACCGTCAGCGCTGTCACCCCGCGGCGAACGGCGACATGGCAGGACACGGCCGGCCCGGGGGAGCTGGAGGGGCCGGCGCGGGCGGAGGGCCGGGCCGGAGGGAGCCGGGAGTGGGCAGGGGGGCCCCGGCACTTACCGGATTCCCGCACGGAACCGGCTGGAGCCCCCAAAGCGCCCCGAAACAGCCCCCGGCAGCAGCTCTGGGCGCCCATAAGGACGGGGGGAATGACTCCCCCGTTATGGTCACCGGCAAAAGACAGACCCGTTAGGGGAAGAAAAACAGAACATCAATTCAATACAGACACCACCCCTGAACAGAGCAGGGCCGTGAGGAGCGCTGCCACAGCTTCAAAACACCTTCCCCCACCCCTCCCTTCTTCCCGGGCTCAGCTTTGCAGCCGATACCTCCACCCCCTCCCCACAGCAGCGCAGGGAACGGGGTGGGGGGGTGCACTCTCCCCCCACTCCAGCGTGTTCAGCCCCCCCCAAACCTCCTCCGACATCCCGGGCTGCTCCGGCGCAGCCCCTCGCTCCAATGTGGGGTCTCCCCAGGCCAGGCCGGCCTCTGCTCCCCTGGTGGCCCCCACGGGTGCAGGGGGTGGCCCTGCCATCTCACCAGAGGGTGCAGGGCTCTGCTCCGTGCAGCCCCCCCCCCCCCGTTTTTTCCTCTGTTCTTCCACTGACCTTGGTGTTCACATAGATGGTGTAAGAGCCACAAGCTTTAGAAAACTCTTTTTCTCTTAGGATATTATTAATAGCAGGAATAATTACTAAATAGATATTGTTTCATAGGTTTAATTAATAGAGCACAGGTGCTCTAGGAACAATACTGACAGTTTTAAGCAACTTAGAAAAGCTGGGTAATGAAAAGCTCGACGCAGATTAAGTAGATGTTAAATAGAACATTTTGAGTCTTTTCTCAGAAGTCTCAAAGGGAATTATGGAGATTGTTCAGAAGATAAGGAACCACGATGACTGAAGACTGCATCAGTGAGCAGTGGTGTCCGAAGAGGAATTAGGACGGAAGGGTAAGAACTAGTCAAAACTGTGGAATACAATGGACTTTTGAAATGGATGATGAATTGAGAGCTGAAAGTTCCTGGAAAATCACCCAAGACTCTTTGTATTGTCTGTTAGATCACATACATTGAGGGCGCTTTTTGTGAGCTGCCGCCGCTCCCTGCGGCGATGGCCCGACTCGGAGTTGGTAATAAAGCCAGCCCAGAGGTACCCCCAGTCTGCTGCAATCCTTTAACAGACGTTCTCCTTGCAACTCCTCCTCCCAGGTTCCCCTTCTCAAATACATTATCACAGAGGTGTCACTAACGGGCCCGGCCTTGGTGCGGAGGCGGGTCCAGCATGGAGCCAGGGGGGCTTTGAGAAGCTTCTCAGAGGGTCCAACGCTGTAGCCCCCTTCCCCACTACCAAAAACCCCTCCACTCACTCAACCAGGACACTCCAGCTGCACGTTCAGCTCCTGCTCTGCCACGTCAGACCCCTGGGAGAGCCCAGAGCTGCCTTTTGCAGACAACACCGATATTCCTTCTGCATCTCATTCACCCGTACGTAAAGGGTCCAACACCGTCACTTTGTACTGGCTGCCTGGAGGCTCTCGGAGAAGCTGGCAATGCCCAGAAATCACCAAATCCATCAGTGTTTAACAGTGAAGTGGTCAAGGTCAGCTTGCGATGCCCGGCTGAAGGAAGAAACTAAGTGGATGTGAGTTAAGAGAGCACAAAAGGGAAGAGCTGTCTGTGCTCAGCCATTGGGGGAAAAAATAAATTAAAATTTAAAAACTAATAATAATCAAGCTTCTTACCCTGGAGCCTCACCTTGGCTATGTGAAAGCCATAGCCCAAACCTGCGGAAGTTCATACACTGCCAAAGGAAGAACCACTCCCACCTGGCTTTGCTCATAAGCCAAAGGCAAGGCTGGTGCTGTACAAGGTCACCAGAACAAGACCTTCTGGGTCGCCAGTTGTGTGCCCTTTCCAGAAGAGAGGCGTGCACCAGCACCAGGAAGCCTCCTGGCAGCAGACTCCTCAATAACATGTGGCAGCTCACAGCTCCCGTCCACGGTAAAAGTCCACGGGGAGGCTGGTCTTCATCCAATTGGCAGACTACCTCAAATCACAGCAGGGGGGAGAGAAACTCCCTGACACAAGCCAGTCTGGCACAAAAAGACTGCAGCGATTACTGTCCTTCCCTGATACGTCAAGCTTCTTTAGAAGATTTCAAACCAACATCGCAGAGCTTTTAGTAAAAGCCACTGATTTTGTCTTGGTTTTCGAGTAGGTTCTCAATGCCAAAAGCATTCACAATTGCACGTGCATCATGAACTTGTGCTCCCTTCATTTTCCCTTGCTCTCAGTCGTCACAGTGCTCGCCGGGGACTGAGAAGTCCTACGAGCAAGCAGAAGAACAGAAGCCAAACACTGATGATGGCAGAGGCAGAGCTGCTGGTTTTAACACACGCATCGTATTTTGTAAAATCAACTTCCCTGATGGCACAAACGTGATCAACGTGGCAGGCCTTGTCACAGGGGGTGAGGTCATATCTGACAGAGTTAAACTCGTGGTACTGCTGCAGATAGCGTGGGTCCTCCAACAGCCTCTCCAGCACCGTTTGCATGGAGCGTGCAGAGCCATCAGGGACTTGGAAGGCTTCTCTCAGACTATACTCTTCCTCCCACATTGGGAACTCTTCCTCCCATGCTGAGGCCATCATGTTGGCATGAGTTAGGTTCAGGTAGTAAGTCACCATATCCTGCAGGGAGAGAAAAAACAGAACGAGGACAAGTCAGGAAAGGATGGGCCCTCCAGGGAGACGTTTGGATCGGCCCCTTCTTCCCGGTGCTGGTGTCAGCACCGCAGGCACACGCTGTGGGGGTGCAATTCTCACCCCTCCCCGCCCCTCCTGGTTGGGTGCTTGGTGCTGGGTGTGATTCCCCCCACCTCCCCCAGCTGTGCCCATCTGTGGAGATAAGGACTGAGAACGTTACCAAGCCTGGCTCCTGCCCTCCCGCCTGCTGGGGATCAGCTCTAACGGCCCCTCATCTCCTCAGGGCCGGGCACACCTGGGCCTGGGATGGGGCCAGATGGGAACAAGAACAGAGTTGCACATTCATCAAGTTCTTGTGCAGCTGCTGGACGGCACCAGAAGGGACCTGACAAAAGTCAATGATCTTGGACCCTTGTCCTGGTTTAACCAGGATAGGGTTAAGTTTCCCCAGCAGTGGGGGGAGCTCTAGCCGGGTTATTCAGGTACCATGAGGACATCACATCCTGACATCCTGGCACGGGAGTGCAGGGTGCGTGGTTTTATACATCTGGTCCTCTCACTGCTATATTGGTAGATATACTTTGCTCTGTTCATTGTTATCACTGTTATTGTTGCTGTTTGTTGAGTTGCTGTTGCTCTGTTGTATTAAACCTTTCCTTATCTCAGTCTCAGGGCTTTGTATTTCACTCCCTTTGTGGGGGAGGGGCAGCGGCCACGTGGTCTCAGACCCCGGCAGGGGCTAAACCACTACAACCCTCTAAACTGCGACCCCCAGGGAGACCCTTGGAGCTCTCCTGGATCCCAGCGGCCTGTGACCAGCATCTCCTCTGAGCTGGAGCCTTGCAGGGACCAAACCCTGGAGGTGTCGTCTGCTGCCAGAGCTGAGGGCAGGCCGGGGCGAGGTCCCCCCGCTCGAGGCTCAGGGATGGCCCGCGGGGGAATGCCGAGGCCTCGGGAGGATTGGCTCTAAACTCGAGAAGAGGGAAAGTTTTCTTTGAGCTCGCTTCTCTGTCACCCGCTCTGTCTCTGTTCATTGGTGTGTGCGTACGTACATCATTCTACTGGATCCAAATACTCTTGTTTCTGTGTGTGTGTTTGTACGTTTTGTGTATGTGCATGTGTATATGTATAAATTAAGGTACCCTTAAGTAAGTTAGTGTGAATCTTGTCATTTTAGAATCTGCACATAAGTCGCTTTTCTTTCTTTCAACATTTCTGAATTATTTTGTAACGATAAATTGCTGTTAGTTATTAATAAATCCAGATTTCCTACTAAATCATTACCATGTCAATACTTTCATCCGCGACACGCGTGCTCACCGCAGGCAGCGCATCTCCCCGCCCGGCGAGGGGTCAGCTGCCTCCTGACAGCAGCCGCCTGCCGTGACGCGAACCTGGGGACAGACTCCTCAGGCGAGAGCCTCCAGAACTCACCACAACAGCATCCCGTTTCATAAGGGATAAAGGGATGGCTTTTCTCTGCTTGACTTTTATCTGCAAACATCAGGAAATTCGAGCCTGGTCTGTTCCAAAATGACTCTGTTATTCACTATCAGCACCGCCCACTGGCAGAAGCAAGTGTTGCAGTGGTGTTAATTACTGAGTGGAGTTATTTTCTCAACTGTGAGCAAACTAAAGTTTTTCACAACTTCTGTTCTCAGTCTCTTGCCCTTTTTCTCTCTGCTTCACCAGCTCCCCAGCCTTCCACAGTGTATTTTAGCATTCATTTCTCATGCTATAAACACATAAACAGAGCATCTACAGAGCTGCTTTACCCCTTGCAAAGAAAGGCACAAACATGCCATCCCCTACCTCTTTGCTAATAAGAGACAGAGGAAACAGAAGCTGCCCCTACAGTTCACCTAAATTCAGATCCATTACAGATGAATCAATTTAGCAAGCAGGGGGACTCAAATAATTTTCTAGATGTCTAAGTTTTTGGAGGGAGCTTGACAAGTCTGTTAGTCCTCAAAGAGGAGTTCTGCAATCCACATTACCTGGGTAGCAAAGCAAGTGTCAAAGGAAACTAGCTAAAGACATGAAAAATATGACAAAACCTGTCCTGCACTGCCCTGGGGAACTCATCCCAGCACCACACCACGGCCAGCTGACTGCAGTCACCTGGCCTTTACTCACTGATGCTCTTACTAAATCTTTGTGCTAGACATGAGGCTGAAATGTCTTGAGGTCCTCTCCTACATAGTCACTTGGCTCCTGTAGTCCTGCCTGTTAAAGCTGTATGGAGGAGCTGAAGTACTCTCCTAGAACTGCAGTGTGCAGCACATGGGGATCCCCTACCAGCACTTGAAGGGTGTCTGGATCATAGTTGATCACCCGAATCCCAGGGTTGTTGGCTCCATTGTTCACTCCAGGTAACGTTGTTTTCCAGGGAGTCACTCCAGGGGCCAGGAACATGACATTGATTGGAGAACCTTAACAGAAAGGCAAAACAACCCATGAATGGGAGACTTTGGTGTGTACCACACCCTGTTCACGTTGCAGTGAGCACCCTGGGAACTGATCACTCTGCAACCAGCAGCTTTGTCATCAGCCCTAGTCACAACAGCACACACATAAAGATCAGGACATTGAATGGCATCAGGGATTGAACAGGGGACTGCTGCAGCTGAGAACAGGCTTTCCGCTGCTGTTGAAGACTCTTGCAGTGCGAGTGTGCAAGAGAACCATGCTCAGCAAAGGAGACCGAGAGCACTACATGTAACCCCAGTGCAAAGATTCACAACTGCTCCCTTATGTCTCAGCTGATGTCCAAAACCCACTAACAGAGAACAGGCAAGAAGCTGCAAGGCACTGAGCAGAAATGACAAAACTTGAGGGTAGACAGGAGGGAGGGTTGGAGCTACAGGCTGGGGATGGAGATCAGAACCACTGTTGTCTCTTGCTGACCAAAGCATTTCATAAGCCTTTTCTGGCTTCTCAGCTGCACTCAGCTAACAGCCACTGAAAACTCTCATCAACAGTGATTACCTGGAAGTTGGCAGAGCTATCATGCAAATGCCTGGGTGGCCAGAACTGGTACCTGTATCACTGTAAAACATCCGAAAGCTGTCCGTGTGATGGTGCCCAAAGAACTGGGCAGCAATCACTCTGTGGTGCTTCTGCACAATTTTCAAGTATCGTTCATTAAAGCTGCTCCGGAACCAGGACTTGCCTCGTTTCTTCTCAAAGAAGCCAGGAGGGACGTGCCCCGCGATGAAGACCTACAAAAGCAAGAGTGGCACTGAGCACAAAGCCTACACTCCTCACAGAGCACTGTCCTGCTGTGAGTGCACAGAGGGGAGAGCAGGAGCAAAAAGAGCTTCCAGGCTGGGGGAAGCCCTCTACAAAGTTTTATTCACTTCTTTTAATACCATTTCATCTGCTCTAGAGGCATTGGTCAGTGTTTCTTCCAGCCACTGGAACTGCCCTCCAGGATCTTCCTCGCCGGCCGTCTCATCATTCTGGTCATAGTACAGATTGGTATTGAGGACAACCATTCGCCCCCGTGTCACTGGGCTGGGCAGCTTCTCGCTGTAGAAAGCTCCTGAAAAATGCAACCAACAGGGAAAGAGCTGGAGGTCTGGCCATGCTGGTTGCTGTGACCCCTTTGCTTCCATCCCTCTCGGCTCTCCTCGGCCACAGGCATAGCAGTCACCGTCCGGACAAGGGGCCAGCAGAGCTCTGACCGCTCCAGGGTGGGGATCTGGAGTGACTCTTCTCCTCGTGCGCCTCCTGCCGTGCTTAGGTCTCTCAAGGTGAAGGGAGACCCTGCATGGGGACAGTGAGCAGCACCAGGAGCCGGGCAGCTCTAGAGTCACGGTGCTGCCTGCACCAGCAGCCTTCTTAAAAGATCTTTTTTCCTCCACTGAAGCTCACTACTCTGCATCCTCTGTAGCGACACTTTCCAGTAACTTGACAAAAGCAGGAGGGACTAAAGCATAAAGAAATTTCTTTTCTCGCAAGCAGGAGAACTCAGTGCTAGGAATCAGCATTAAATTGGACCCTTTCTCTGGAAATACTCCAAATACTGTTCCTCTGAGCATAGAAGCAGGGAGAACCATTCGTGGTATTCTCCTAACCACCCCCATCTCCCCAGAGCGCAGCCATACCGGCTCTGAAAAGAGGAATGGAAGCATCATTCAGCCACGGACGCCACAGTTCAGCTGTTCGGTTGTAGATCCTGTGCTCCTTCCCTGGAAACTGATTCTTGGGGTGGAAGTCATGATTGCCCATCGCCGCATAGACTTTAGTATCTAGAGACAGAGAAAAGGAGGCACAGAGGAATCCATGCTGGCTTCGGAGTTCCACAGCACCAAAGCTCCCTGAAGCACTCAGAGACTTGGAAAACCAGCATGGCTTGAGAACTCTGCAAAAGCCAGTCACCCACACCACAGCCACGTGGCTGCGTTGACTGGGGGTACAACACCGCGAAGTCCATCCCTCCCTGGGACAAGCCACCCCAGAGCCACGGCCCTACAGATGAATCAGTGAGCTTTCACCATCAATAACGATCCTTCCCCCACTGCTGACATGGATTGTGTGAGGAAATCTTGCAGCCTTTTCTGTCTTAATGACTAATTACAGAAATGGTTTTTCTCCTCTCTTCTGAGTGAGTTAACCTGAAACAATGAGTGCGCATCAGACGCCTCAGTTCAGACACGCCTCATGCCATGCAGCAGCTAGGAAGAGGACAAACAAGTCCCAACGACTACAGCCTGCCCATGCCTTTCCCCTTCTCCACTCTGGTAAGCTCTTCCCACGAGACTCTGAGCCTCTCTCCCCTTCTTATCCCCTCAAATTCTACCTGGAAATGCCTCTTTTATCAGAGAAGTCAGGTTTTCTATTATGTGCAGAACCTTTTCTTCTCCAAGCTTCTCATTGGGGACGTGAGGAGTATCATCTCTAGAAAAAAAGCAGCACAGTCACTTCGGCATATGCTTAAAGTGATAAGCAAGGCAGAGAAACCCGCATACATGCTGCTCTTTGTGCCTCCGAGAAGATAAAGTTGAAGCTGGGGCAGGCACCAGCGCTATGTTGACTGGCCAAGGCACTGAAGGAGTTTCAAGGAATTGCCCAAAGTGAAAATGGGCTCCACTTTATTCTACCTTGATAAACCCGTACACAAGCATATGAAGTGGAGGCTCACGCTGCCTCACGGCATTTAACAGACGCTAAAGCTGAGTGAAAATATTGCAAGGAACAGCACTTTGCAATCTCAGGTCAACCTCTGATCAGCAATAGTGAAGCAAAGTTGTTTGCACAGCTGTTTGAGCTGCTCATTAAAATAAAACACAGGAATGCCTCCAGCAAGGCAGTGATCACTGAGGTGTGTCCAAAACCGGCAGACACACACTTCTGTGCTTTCACTAACACACTTACAGCATTCATAGATGATGCTGGGCTGTCAACGAGCCCATCGAAGAGGAAGATCAGAATTCAAAATGATGTCAAAGAATGGGGGGAAATAGTTTGAAGGAAAAAAAAAAATCAACATAAAGTCATAAGGACCGATAACTACTTCTAAGTAGGAACAATCATCCACAGAGACAGAAAACAAAAACGTGGGGTCAGGCAACAGCACTGCAAACTAGGACCACAGGTTACAGCAGATTACAGGTTGATGTTGCACCATCAGATGAAAAGCAAACGTTACAAGAGGACACACACACAATAATCATGCAAAATGAAACTTTTGCTGTAAGTGCTATTGAGGCCTCCTATGGAATCGGGTACCCGCTTCTGGAAACCAAACTAGGAGAAAACATCCTCCATTTAGGGAGGTTCTTCATACTTCTAAAGGAAAACAGCCCCTTTTTGAGAGAAGTCTTCCAAGGTGCCTCTTTACAGTCTGAAGAAGTCTGTAGCAGCCACAAGTCTGTTTTGCAAAGCTCTCCACCCCACGGCCTCTTCCAGGCAAGCCTTGGTGCACCAACAGGAAGAGCATGTCAGGTACTCGGAGTTTGTGTGAAGTCAGACAGGGTTGGCAACAATTAAAAGAAAAGGAAGGATGATGAACTGTGATCTTTTCCTTACCTGTTTCTCACTGCTGGAGCTTGCTGGCGGGCTCTTGCTGGCCTTGTTGTGGTTCCGCTCTCCCCCGAGCCTCCATTTTACATTCTAAGGCAGACCCTCACCTCACCTCTCCCAGAGGGTTCCCATGTGAAGAGCCCTGGATCCCCACCAGCTCCTCACGCCCTCGGGCTGCCCCTTCTCCCATCCAAACCCCGGCACCCCCAGAGCAGGCAGGAGCCGCCAAGCCCCAGAGCCCCGCCCGCTGCCATGTTCGGTGTCTCCCCTCAGCAGCAGCTCTCAGGAGGCAGACACCGGCCCTCAGCGCCAGGGCGGGGAGGCTCAGCTGAGGAGAGCCCCGGAGGCGGGCAGAGCCCCGCGGCCGCCGCTGCTGGGGGGCGGCCGGGCAGCGGATCCCCCTCTGGGCGGGACCCCGGCCCATCCTCACCCGGTCCAGAGGACGAAGTCCGGCCGCTGCAGGCGGTTCCTCATGGCGCGGACGGCGGAGGTGAGCAGGGCCCAGGGCGCATCGCAGAGGTAACTGCCCCAGGGCCCGGCGGCGGGCACGGCCCGGGAGCCGCCCGAGGGACACACCTGCCCGGCACCGGCCGCCGCGTCGTAGTCAGGGTCCCAGTGGAGGTCGGTGACGTGCCAGAAGCGCCCTGCCGCCGCCGGGAGAGCCGGGGCTCAGCGGGGCGGGGGGCGCGGAGCTGCCGCCGGGCACCGCCCGGGGCCCCCCGCCCGCCCGGGGAGCGGGGCACGCTGCCCCCCCTTACCTGACAGGGCCGCGGCCAGCGGGCACAGCAGGAGGAGCGCGACGGGCTGCATGACGGGCTGCATGTCGGCCAGCGGCTGGGCTCGGCTGGGCTCGGCTGGGCTCGGCTGGGCTGGGCTGGGCTGGGCTGGGCTGGGCTGGGTCGGGCTTCCCGGCCCCGCCCCGCCCCGCCCCCCCGCCCCGCCCACTCCATCCCCCTCGGCTCCGCGCGGCCGGGCAGCGCCCGCACTCAAAACGGCGCTGGCAGCTTCGCGGCGGCTTCCCCCTATTGGAAGGAGGCGGAAGGCGGAGGGCTGCGATTGGCTGCCGCTCGGCGGAACGGCGCCCACGGATTGGGCAGGAGCCGGCGGCGCGAGGAGGGGCGGTGCGCGTGGGCCGGCTGGCGCCCGACGTTCGGCCGCCGCCATGTGGAGCGGGCACGGTGCGGGCGGGGGGCGGCCGAGCCGGGGGCCGGGCCGGGCCGGGCCGGGCTGGGTCGGGTTGGGTCGGCGCCCGGGACCCGTGTGCGGCGCCCGAGGCCGCTGGGGGCGGGGGGGGGCCGAGGCCGCCGCCGCGCTCCATGATGGCGGTGGTGGCAGGGCCGGAGGGCGCATCACTGCCGCCGCCTCACGGGCTCTCCCTCTTCCCCCTCAGGGACCTTCGACGGCGGGTACGGCACCGTGGGCAGCTCGGGGCCCGCGGGCGGCTACACGCAGTCCCCGGGCGGCTTCGCCTCCCTCGCCGGCACGCAGGCGGAGAAGAAGCAGGTAGGCCGGGAGCGGGGCCTCGGCCGGTCTCGGGGCGCTGGGCCGCGGCGGGGGGCAGAGGGGCGGCGGCTCCCCGGCCCCGCTGACCGCCCCGCCGGCCCTTGCAGAGAATCCGCTCCCAGAACATCGTGCCCTGCACCGTGTCGCAGCTGCTGGCGGCCGAGCAGGTCGACGAGACCTTCCGGATCCACGATGTGGAGATCTCCCAGGTGGGCGCCGGGGGAAAGCTGCGGGTAAAACAGGCGGGTTTCCCGGGGCCTTCCCGGATAAACTCTTCCCTCTTCCACCGCAGGTCACCGTTATGGGGATCATTCGACACGCCGAGAAAGCACCGACAAACATTCTCTACAAAGTGGACGACATGACGGCAGCCCCGATGGATGTCAGGCAGTGGGTTGATACTGATGTAAGCATCAGACTTGTTATCAACACGTTCCCTTAAAAGCTTTTGGGAGCGGTGGAGAGAGAAAAGTTACAGAATCATAGAATATCTCAAGTTGGAAGGGACCCATAAGGATCAGCAAATCCAACTCCCTGCTCCTCGCAGGACTTTTTTATCAAAAAGATGTGGCTTTTCTGAAAAATGTTTTAGGGATAACATGTCTCTGAAATCCAAGGGAGATGCTGCTGTAGCAGAGATCACTGGTGCTGGATGTGACTCTTCTGCTGTTTTGTAATTCATACATGAGACTGCATTGAATCACTTTGCATAATTTTTTAGAGTTTAGGTGCTGAAACTCAGCCGTTACTTCATAGCTGAACCGAGATGCATGCTCAGCCCTTCAGTGTAGAAATCCAAGGAGAGTGAACAGAGATTTTGTATGTGGCTCAGTGATTGAGGTGAAGATACATACGAATGAACGTTGTCTTGTTTTCTGATTCCTGACTCCTGAAGTGCTGCTGACCTTCATTCATGCTGGTATAGCAGGCCTTTAAAGCTAGCCCGTGTTATTGTAACATGTATCTGAAGGCAAACGGCTGAGTTCAGTTGAACAATTTAGCGAGAGTAATTAGGCAGACATTCAGTTGGCTTAATTGCAAGTTTGTCATCACTTCAGAAAGGTTCTGGCCTGCTTCCATTCCCCTAGCTAAGTTACATGGTTGAACGCCAACTTTTTTACAATTTGAGGGTTCTTTGCTCTTGTTGCTCAGTGAAAATCTCTCCGAAGTGGACAGCAGAGCAGACAGCTGGCTTTGCTGTCAAGTGTACAGTGTGTTCAAATGAGCAAATACTTCCTTTCTCTATTTTTCATTTCTGGTTATGTTTACCTGACTGCTCTTACTGGACGTAGGAAGGCATGCTGTTTGTGTTTGCTTGAGAGAAGCCTCCTTCCTAAGTCATTTATTGTGAGAATTGAGAAATGGAAATGTGAATCAGCAAAACCTTCCTTTCTCCTTTTCCTCTCTGGTAGGAGGCAGGTGGCGAGAATGTTGTGGTACCTCCAGGAACTTATGTAAAAGTAGCTGGTCATCTTCGGTCTTTCCAGGTGAGTTGCCCGTGTCTGGCCAAGCCCCCAGGCTGGAGCGGTGGTGTGAGGGGTTGGTGATCGGGCACAGTGTTAGTGGGCTCCCTTCAGAATATCCACTTGATTGTGGCCATCCTTGAATAACACTTTAATTGTTCCTAAAGGCAAAGGACGGAGGACCCATTTAAAATGCCACTCCTCGTCAGTACGTTGTTTTCAGTGGAACAGAATTACCGGCCACCAGGTTCTTGGGTGTTTGTACTGTAGAGCTTAGACCAGGTTCTGGTTAATGGGGATGTTTCTTGTAGTGTATTCTGTGATGTGGTTGTCTCATAACTAAATATTATAACTAAATATGTGAATAAATATTCAAATAATAGTGCATGCATCAAAGCAAAGTGTAGTTAATTACCAGCTGATTAGAAAGAGAAGTTCTGCTCTCTGCATTGTCTTGCAAAATCACATATGAAAGTGTAAGTCAGAAAGTTTTGGACTAGTTAGATGCAGACAAGCTCCCTACCCACCACTATCCCTGTTCCTGGAGAGAATGGTTGGATTGGCTGTTAAGCATGTTCCTGCTCCTGTGATATTAACTTTTTTCCTTTGCTTTTTTTTTTTTTTCTCTGAAAGAATAAGAAAAGCTTGGTGGCATTTAAGATCATGCCTCTGGAAAATATGAATGAGTTCACCACACACATACTAGAGATTGTCAATGCACATATGATCCTCAGAAAAAATCTTATGGTACGTACTTGGTAAGATCCTGATTCCACCCTGGCCCTTACTGGGTTACTGGTTATATCCCAAAGAGAGGAACCTCTTGGTTCATTGGGGAAATTGTGTATGTGCTGTGGGGCTGGAAGGCTTGAAGCTGCTGGAGGGCTACAGTGGAGGTGTAATGAGTCCTGGCTTCCTTGGAGAGAGATGGTGTTGCCATCCATTTCCAGTGGTTTCTTCTGGGAATCTATTTTTAATTACTGTTTCTCTGAAACAACACCAAGTCTTTAATGCTGTGGGCTTGCAGCAGCCTGTGTAACCGCAGCAGTTTTACTCTTGTAATTTCAGTCAGCATCAAGAGTGCCCCAGTCGTTTTCCTCCGGTGGGATAGGTGAGCTGGGGGGCTATGGAGGAGGTGGCAGCCTGCCGGTGAACGGGCTCACGGCGCATCAGAGTCAGGTGGGTGCAGGCAGCTTCTCCAGGAGCACAGTGGTTGCAGCAGGGGCTGCTGCGGTGTGAGGTAGGACACAGAAACACCAGCTCGGTTACTCTGAGGACAGATAGTTCTTCCTCAACCGTGCTGTCTGTCCATGGTAGAGAAGCTCAGCTGGGTGCTAATGGTGGCTCTTGGTTTTCCAGGTGCTGAACTTGATTAAAAACTGCCCTGTCCCAGAAGGTATGAGTCTTCAAGAGCTGAAACTTCAGCTCCAGAATATGAGCATGTCAACAATCAAGTAAGTGTGTAGAAGCGAAGGATATTCTGGAAGTCCAGGGAGTCCTTCCTGGAGTCTGATAAAAGGAGGCAGAGAGGAAAATAGTGGGCAAGCCCAGATCCTCTCTTGTGGAACCACGCTAGTAATTTCAGCTGTTCCCAGTAGGATGCAGTAGTGAGCTAGAGCTGCTGAAGCTTTCAGTGAGGTGTCGTCAGTGAAGGGGTGACAAAATGCTTCTCTCCCTGTTTTAACGAGAAGCTGTTTAACAGTTCAGTAGCAAAGTAACAGGTCCCTGGGAGTACTGCAGTGCCTCAGCAGTATTTTATCCCAGTCAAGGACCACCTTACTCACTGCGCACTCGTCAAAACTCAGGAATAGACTCTTTCTGTTCTCCTCTTTGTTGTCTCTTATAGCTTCTCCTCCGTGAGACTTAGAAAAACAGTAATTAAGGTCCATTATCTTCCTCTTGCCTTTGAAGCAGAGTGGCAGGTACTCCTTTGACCTGGGCAGTACCGAGTGGTGGCCTTCCCCTCGGCGGGGGGCAGTGCATTGCCATAGCTTTGGAGGAACTCTGTACTGCTGGAGCAGCACTGAAACTGCTCCCAGGGTAGAGCCAGCGGCAGCTTCCCTTGGCAGATGCCTGAAGGGGACAGTAAGGATGGGGTCTGCACGTGGGAAATCCCCGAGAGAAAGGTGTTGGTAAGAACTAGGGAGCCACTGCTTTTTCTTTTTTCTTCCAAGGCAAGCCGTTGAGTTCCTTAGCAGCGAGGGACACATCTACTCCACTGTGGATGATGATCACTATAAGTCAACGGATGCTGAGTGAAGTTACTTCCAGCTGGATTTAGTTCTAAGCAAATGCTTGTCGGTGTTTCAAGTTCTCCTGCCGAGCTTTGTGACGTGGAAGGTGATCTTTGCTCTTTCTAGCCTCTGAAAGTCCCAGTTACTCTGTGAGTGCCTCCACCTTGGAATTCAAGGACAAGCAGAACGTACAGGATTCTGTTAACTGGACTCGATTGTGTGCTGTGACCATGTAACGGAAAGCATAAACATGTGGGAAAGCTGAATTCCCACAAAGCTTCAGCACCTTCAGTTTGTTTTTGTCTCCTGCGAGGATGCCTGTGTTAGACAGAAGAACCTCTTTCTAATCTGGGCAGATTGTCTTTTGTTTCCAGAGCTGCTTCTCCTAACTCAGCTTCCATTCCATTTCATTCACAAAGTGGGTAGCCATCAGTATATTCCACTAATGTACAGTAATCATGAATAGATTTTTAATTGGTTTCATTTATGCGTTTAAATCTATATTTGTACTATGACTGATCTTGTTACTAGAGCTTTTGAATGTTTCCAATAAAATTTTAACTTGGGTAATCTTGCATGTGTGTGTGGCTCTAGAAAGAAGAAAACTATCTACATAAAAACACAGCTCATGCTGTAAGATTTTCTTTAACTATACTTATTTTTTCCTTAGCTTTTGAAGTAAATGGCTTTCAAAGGTCAAACTGAAGCGAATGTCTGGATGCTAAGAAATAATTGTGCTCCTGAAGAAAGCTACGTGTTGTATCAGTGTTCCAAATACAGCCGGGGTCATTTCTGCCACCAGAAGTAGTTTAGCTGAAGCTCAGATGAATTACATCATGTAGAACAAGTTTTTCTTTAAACTGTTTTCAAAGCACAGCTGAGAAGACGAAGGAAAGAGCGCGGTGGGTACTGGTGAGGTACCAGGGTGGAGATAACCGATGTGTGTTTCCTGTTTCCCGGCACAGACCCACCTTGTTCGGGGAGGCAGTGTGCTGGGGGCAGCTGTTGCGGTGTATTTCTGTCCCCTTAGTCATGATACACAAATGCAAAGCTGAAAACTACCTTCTGGGAATTGTTTTGCATTTGTTAATAGAAGCACTTCAAGAGTTTTTAATATTAATTGAGGAACATTTTTCACCCTGCCTGTCGGGCGTGTGGCTTCTCCCAGGAGGAAGCACGGCGTTTGTGGTGAACGTGTTGCTGAAGGACCCGCGATATTTCAAGCTTGAACTGCGCTCGCTGCCCGTCAGAGGGGAGCCCGGTTTGCTGCGCTGGCCTGGCCTGGCCTTTGGATGCTGCTGCTGAGTTCCCGGGGACGCGGGGCCGGCTGGGAGAGCTGCACGTGCAGCCGGGGCTGACACCGGTGAGCTCGCGGGCTGGTTGACTCCGGGTGCCACAGGAGCTGCGAGTCGTGGCATTTTTGTTACCTGGGAGTGGTGAAGTGACCTGGCTTTGGAAAAGCAGTTCATCCCTGGGCGTGCATCGTGGGGCTGCTGCTGGACCCAGGGCATCTGCTTCTGGCGTTAGTGCTGGGGCAAAACCCGCTGTCCTGCTCAGCTCAGGGGCACGGTGTAGCCCGCGGTGCACTTCTGGGGCTGGTCGTGCTACAGGCGTGTGACAGGTGAACTGCCAGAGTCCAGCAGAGCTAGAAGCCAAAAGTACTGTCGTTTCCCTTTTGCAGGAGGTGTGGAGGTTAGGAAGAAAATCCCTGATGATTTTTGGAAATGAATGAAATGTGTTCAGTTACTGTGTTCAGTTTTGGGCCCCTCACTCCAAAAAGGCCATTGAATGACTCGAGCGTGTCCAGAGAAGGGCAACGGAGCTGGTGCAGGGTCTGGAGCACAGGTCTGATGGGGAGCGGCTGAGGGAACTGGGGGGGTTTAGTCTGGAGAAGAGGAGGCTGAGGGGAGACCTCATGGCCCTCTGCAACTGCCTGAAAGGAGGGTGCAGAGAGGGGGGATGAGCCTCTTGAGCCAAGTAATGAGTGATAAGACAAGAGGTAATGGCCTCAAGTTGCACCAGGGAAGGTTTAGACTAGATATTAGGAAGTATTTCTTTCCAGAACGGGTAGTCGGGTGTTGGAATGGGCTGCCCAGGGAGGTGGTGGAGTCCCCATCCCTGGAGGTGTTTAAGAGTCGGGTTGACCCAGCGCTGAGGGATCTGGTGGAGTTGGGAACTGTCAGTGTTGGGTCAATGGTTGGACTGGATGATCTTCAAGGTCTTTTCCAACCTCGATGATTCTGTGATTCTGTGAAATCACTTGCAGCAGAGAGTAGTTGTGCAACTGGACAAAACGCTTCTGACTGGAGAAGAAAAACTCATCGGCTGGGGAGGGAGTTTAAGTCTTTGCCCAGTGTCCCTGTGCTGTTTGATCCAGGAGCATCTGCTCTCACCTGGCTAGAGGGAAGATCTGGAATAGGTCTTATAGGACAGAAGCATTGGCTGCTTCAGAGAAAATTTGTATTTAAAACTATCTGTGAACTAACTGTGAAATCCAAACTCAGAATGCCTTTGGCTCAAATGAAGGAGACAAGGCAAAACACTTGGGCATTTTCAGTTGTTCTGGTTTCCTCTATGTTCTGCTCCCCTCCTCCTCCATGGAGCCCAGCTTTTCCCCAGCCATAGTCCAGCAACTAGTTTTATCCCTGGGAAAAGGAAAAAAATGGATTCTGGGGTGACTTAAACACCTGTCGGCCCCTGCCACTGCGGTGGGTCTCTTGGCTGGAGTTGTGTATGTTGTGTGAAGCCATGAAGATGTCTGAGAGAGTTGGGGCTGTTCAGCCTGGAGAAGGGGAAGGCTCTGGGGAGACCTTAGAGCGGCCTTTCAGTATGTAAAGGGGGCCTATATGGAACATGGAGAGAGACATTTTACGAGGGCCTGTAGTGACAGGACAAGAGACAACAGTTTTAAGCTGGAAGAGGGTAGGTTTAGACTGGACATAAGGAAGAAATTTTTTACCATGAGGGTGGTGAGGCCCTGGCACAGGTTGCCCAGAGAAGCTGTGGCTGCCCCCTCCCTGGAAGGGTTCAAGGCCAGGTTGGATGGGGCTTTGGGCAACCTGGGCTAGTGGAAGGAATTGGATCAGGTCCCTTCCAACCCAAACCATCCTGGGATTCTCTGATCCTATGATTTACGTGCTGTTAACGAATGGCTCGTGCCTGTTTGCAGATGGGAGCTGGGTTCTCCCTCCTTGGGTGAGTATTTGGTGAACGAACCTCAACAGCAATAGCCAGTGTCTCTCTCACAACGTTGATTTGAGAGAGTGCTGGTACCAAGTGTCAATCCCAGGGCAGAACCAAAGCCAGCGAAGGAAACCAGCCCAAACCCAAGCCAGGACTTGCGCCAAGTTCAAATGAACGAGATCCTCTCTGCAGCTCTGGGACTCTGCCCTAGGCGCTGAGTGAGGAATGACAGGAACTGAAAAACTGAACCCAAAGCTACTCTTCACTGGAATAGGGTAAAAAACCCAAAACAGTCTGATCTTAAATGAAATTTGAAGATTAAAGTTTATTTTCCAGCTCTGATTTGAAAGGAGCGCAATGCATGGTGCAGGAGTGAAACGCCTACTTGCTTTGGGTGTAAAGTTCTCCCCTCGTCAGCCCTTTTCCCTTAATGCACATCAGGACTATGAGGTCTTTGTCTCTGGCACTTTCCTGGGGTTTTGCCAAACTTCCAGGAAAAAAAGCATTGGTCCTTATTTGTTTTTCAGGTTATTTTTTGCATCCCATGCCATGAGTGCAGCAGAGGCCTTTGTAGGTGCCAAGAATCTGCAAGAGTGAGACAAGTACACTCACAAGCAGGAGGGGACCGTGGAGGTCTGGGACAGATGTTGCTTCTAGTTGAAAGTGCAGTTAAAAATGGATGAGAAAACCAGCAAAACCTAAAGCCACGATGTTTTTCCAATGTTTCTAAAACCCTGGTGAGAAATTGGACCAGAGTGAGAAGCAAGTTTGGATGTGCTTGAAAAAAAAAAAATAGAAATGCAGCTCTGTCATCCTGGCAGGCAATTGTAAAACCGTGTTACTCAGTGGTTTGAGCCCCAGCTCTGTGTGAAGTACCTTGAAATGTCTCCTAACCCCATCGCACCCCACATGCCAAACAGCGTCTGGACATGCTGGCCCCAAAGCTCTGTCATCCCGGCCCAGACGCTGCGGTACCGCAGCGGAGCAGAGCGAGATCTGTCCCAGGGCCTGGGCTGGCATCTTGGTGGCCGCCCAGGTGTGTGCTGGTCTGGTGCTGTCGGAGAGTCCCGTGGGTGACAGCTGAGGACACAACAAGATTTATTCTGTGCCTGGGTCTGTCCCGACAGCGTATGAGCTGCTTGCCTTCGAGGAAAGCGGGTGCCTTTCCGCAGGATCAAGGCAGTTGGAGGTTGCACTGGGGATCCCTGAGGCTGAGTTCAGCCTCTGCCAGTAACCAGCGTCATGTGAGGTCTCAGAGTATTTGGAGGCTGGGAGCGTCCAGAAACTAGAGGGCTAGAAAGGAAAAATTGTCTGCATCTTGTGAATCGTTTTCTGAACGTTGTTATCAACAGTTTCGTAGTCATGTTCAGCGCTGTCGCTCTCTGTGCCTGGAAGGGAAGAGAGAGCTCAGCCTGTGGACCTGCACTGCCAGAAACCCCCCACCCCGACCTGCCCTCCCCCTCCCTGCTCTGAGCTGCGCTCGGGCACGGTGGGGACCGAGGGGCCTCCCGTGGTGTGGGGGCAGCTGCTCTGCCACCGCAGTCACCAGCCTCTGGGTGTGGGAGGCGTTCAGTGGCAGACCGAGTGGTGTCCACTGCGCCGCTGCCCTCGAGCTCAGGCCTTGCTTCCCCTCATGCCATGTGTGGGACGAGGCACTGGGGTGGCCTCCCCATGGGTCCCCCTGTTCGTGGGACAAGGACATGGGGCAGACCCTGTGGGTGCCCCCAGCCTGTGGGACGCAGGGGTCAGGCAATCCCCCGTGGATTCCCCCTGCATCTGGGGCAAGGGGATGGGGAGGTGCAGGCCCCCGCAGGGCCCAGGTGAGCATCCCTGCCCCAGGTCCCCGGGAGGACAGCGCTGGGGAGGCGGTGGCTGGTTAAGCACAACCTGCTGATGCTGCTGGGGGGTCCCGTCCTCCTGCCAGGGCACCGCATCTCTGGGCCGAGCCCCGCGGAGGGGTCAGGAGCTCACCTGCATCCCTGGGGGGTCCCCGCCGGCCGTGGGTGCTGGGTCGAGCCTGGGCGGGGAGTGGCGGCAGCGGAGAAGCCGGGCGGGTGCTCGCTGGCGGGGGGCTGGGGGCCGAGGGGTGCCTTCCCCCAGGGCCTGTCCCTGCCTGTGCCGGCTTGGGGGGCCGCGGGGGTGGTGGGGCCGTGCTGCCGGGCAGCTGGGCCAGCAGCCGGTAGTAGAAGGCCTCGGTCAGCTCCTCCACCCGGGAGCGGCGGGTGCAGGGGGCCGGGGGGTGGACGGGCTCCTCGCTCAGCAGGAGGGAGAGGTCCAGCCACCGCGGCGGGATCTCGAAGCCTTCCTCCGGCTCCTCACAGAAGCTGCCCACCAGGAAGGGCTGGTCCAGGCGGGCCTCCAGCCGCAGGGCGGGCAGGGTGCCCAGCGCGTCCCGCTCCAGCCCCGGGTCGGGGGCCACCACCCGCACCTCGCAGGGCAGCGCCTGCCGCTCCAGCAGCTCCGCCAGCCCGTACTTCTTGCTGTCACACGTCTCCTCCACGAAGCCGCCCCCCAGGTCCAGCGGCAGCAGGAGCTCCTCGCCTTCCTCCTCCTCCTCCTCCTCCCCGCCGTGGCGGTGGCAGAGCAGCCGAGTGCCAGGCCCGTTGCCCCGCAGCCCCCGGGCCTCCAGCCGGTCGCCCAGGCCGAGCGGGGGCACGTCGCGCCCGCGGCCCTCGCAGTCCTGTGTCACCACCACGCGCAGCCGCCGGCCGGGCTGCAGGCCGCCCGCCAGCTCCTGCACGCCCGTGAACCGCCGGGGCCGCTGGCGGAACCGGCCCTGGTAGGCGCTGGACAGGAGGAAATGGCGGCCGCTGCCGGGGGCCGAGGCCAGCACCCGCCAGGCGCAGGAGCGGCCGTGGAGCTGCAGCCGCTGCCCCCGCTGCAGCCGCGGCACCCAGGAGCTCTCGAAGATGGCGGGGCCGGCCGGGCCCTCCAGGATCCTGGCCTGGGCCGGCAGCGCCTCCTCCATCGCCAGCACCTCGCTCAGCAGCAGCGGCCGGGCGAAGTGGATGTGCTGCGCCTCCTCCGTGACATCTTCCACGTCCACCTCCAGCGTCGAGGGGATCTTCACCACGTCGCGACGCACTGCGGGGGCAGAGCTGCCCTGACCCCACGCTCGGCCTCTCACCGGCCCCACGTGCCACCTCATCGCCCCCAGCACCTGCAGCCACCTGCACCACGTGTGTCGGGGTCCCGGCACCAAACTAGTGCGTGCTCCCAGCTGCGCAGCACCCCCATCCCAACCCCACAGCACCCCTGCCCTGACCGCACAGCCCCGACCACCGGTGCCCCAACCCCAAGCCCACGGCATCCCAGCCCTGACCTGGCGGCACCCCACCCTGACCCCGCAGCACCCTGTCCTGACCCTGCAGCACCCTGTCCTGACCCTGCAGCACCCCACCCTGACCCCGCAGCACCCCACCCTGACCCCACAGCACCCTGTCCTGACCCTGCAGCACCCCACCCTGACCCCGCAGCACCCCACCTGCCCCGCGCGGACTCACAGTGCATGACTGCGTGCACCTCATAGACGGGGTGCAGGAGCAGGGCCCGGGGGCCGATGGCACGGCACAGCAGGGGCTGGGGCTGCCTGTCCCACTGCCCCAGCACCTGGTGCAGCGTCAGGCCCCGCTGCCTGCCACCCTCCAGCAAGGGTCCCCGCGGCGTCAAGCGTGGCCCTGGGGCTGGGGCAGGCTGGAAAAGACCTGTGGGACAATGAGGATGAGCCCATGGGGTCTGCAAAGGTCTCCCTGGGGAGGAGGGCACCCGTGGGGTGTGGGATGGGGCAGGGCAGCCCCACTCACCCTTAAATGTTGGTGGCAGCTCTGTTGTCTGCCCTGTCTCTGTGTCCTCACAAACGACCTTCTGCAGTGCCACGGCCATGACTTTCAGCAGGTCACCCGTCGACAAGCAGCATTCATTGCCTGAGATCTCGTACACGGACCCTGCAGGGTGAGGAGGGAATTTCCTCAAAGAAAATGCCTCTACCAGCATCTCACTGAATCACAGAATGCTTTGGGTTGGAAATGACCTTTAAAGATCATCTAGTCCAACCCCTCTGCCATGGACAGGGACATCTTTCACTAGATCAGGTTGCTCCAAGTCCCGTTGGACCTGACCTTGAACACTTCCAGTGATGGGGCATCCACAACCTCCCTGGGCAACCTGTTCCAGCGCCTCACTACCCTCCGTAAGCTGTCCTTCACTGCTTCCTCAGCATCCCTGCGGGTGGTTGGTGCTCTTGTCCAGCACTTGGGAGCTCCTGAGTGAACTCAGACATATGAAGGAGGTGCACAAGCAGTGGCAGCAGGGGCAGGTGGCACAGAAGGAGCAGAGAGACATGGTCTCTGAGCACGCAGGGATGGAGTTAGGAAAGCCAAAGCCTACCTGGATCTGAATCTGTTGAAGTATGTGAAGGGCAACAAGAAAGGCCTCTACAAGTCCATCAATAGCAAAAGGACTGGGGAAAATGCGGGTCTGCTGCTGAATGGGGCTGGGGACCTGATGACAAAGGATGTGGTGAAAGCTGATGTGCTCAATGTCTTTCTGGCCTCAGTCTTTACAGCCCTCAGAGCTCGGGGTTGGGACCATTTCTGTTCAACATCTTTACTGATGATCTTGATAAGGACACAGAGTGTATCATCAGTGAGTTTGCAGATGACACCAAGTTAAGCGGGAGCGTCAATCTGCACAAGGATAGGGAGGCTCTACAGAGAGACTTGGATAGATTGGATCGGTGACCAACATCAACGGGATGGGCTTCAACAAGGGCAAGTGCCAGGTCCTGCACTTGGGCCACAACAACACCCTGCATGGCTACAGGCTCGGGGAGGTGTGGCTGGAGCTGTCTGGAAGAGAAGGATCTGGGGGTTCTAATTGACAAGTGTAGGGAATGGCACTCGGAAGATCTTGCAATGTACGGAAAGAGTAGTTACAACCTCCCCTCCTTTCCTTTGTTACTAAATAAGGTAATGGGTAGGCCTGTAATGCCGAGGGCACACCCATGGAGGAGGTGCTTGGCGAGCATATATATGCAAGTTGGGCAGTTCAATAAACGGACATTTTGTATCCACCACGTTGGTGTCTGTACTGATGTCCCCGAGAAGGTCTTAACCCCCTGCGGTATCTGGCCCTGCGACCTGAGCGCCACCAACAGGTGGATAGGCAGGCTTAAAGATGCAGAGCCGGCTACAATAGACAAGCAACTGACCATGAGCCAGCAGTGTGCCCAGGGGGCCAAGAAAGCCAACGGCATCCTGGCTTGTTAGAAATAGTGTGACCAGCAGAAGCAGGGAGGTGATAGTCCCCCTGTGCTCTGCACTGGTGAGGCCACACCTGGAGCGTTGTGTCCAGTTTTGGGCACCTCAATACGAGAGAGATCTCGAGGTGCTGGAGCGAGGGCAGAGGAGGGCAACGAGGCTGGGGAAGGGCCTGGAGAATAAATCCTGTGAGGAGAGATTGAAGGAGCTGGGACTGTTCAGTGTGAGGAGGAGAAGGTGAGGGGAGACCTCATCACTCTCTACAGCTCCCTGAAAGGACGTTGTGGAGAGGTTGGTGCTGGTCTCTTCTCACAGGGGATTAGTGACAGAACAAGAGGGAACGGCTTTAAACTGCAACAGGGAAGGTTCAGACTGGACATGAGGGAAAAATGTTTCCCAGAAAGAGTGGTCAGAGAGTGGAACAGGCTGCCCAGGGAGGGGGTGCAGTCCCCATCCCTGGGTGTGTTTACGGGTCGTTTGGATGAGCTGTGGGGGGATGTGGGGTAGGGGAGAACTTTTTAGAGTCGGGCTGAGGGTTGGACTTGATGATCCTGAGGGGCTTTTCCAACCTGAATGATTCTGTGATTCTATGACTTCCCCTGAGCCCAGGGGAAAAATCAGGAGTAAGGAAGAACTACCCTCGGTGCAGGAGGACCAGGTAAGGGAGCACTAAACACAGTGGACACACTTAAGTCCATGGGGTCTCTCAGGTTGCACCCATGAGGGCTGCCTTTGTGAAGCCACTCTCTATTATCTTTGAGAGGTCATGGGCAACTGAGAGAGGTTCCTGAAGATGGGAGAAAAAGCAAATGTCACTCCTATCTTCAAGACAGGAATGAGAGGGACTTACAAACCAATCACGCTCCCCTCAAACCCTGGGAAGGTGAAGGAGCACCTAATTCTGGGAACCATTATGAGACACAAGAAGTACGAAAAAGTGATTTGGATTATTCAGTGTGGATTTACAAAGGGGAAATCATGCTTATCCAACCTGATCACCTTCCACAATGAGGTGAGTGGCTTGGCAGACAAGGGGAGAGCAGTGGGTGTGGTTTACCTTCAGTAAGGTTTCTGGTACTACCTCCCATCCCATCCTCATAGAGAAGCTAAAGAAGAATGGACGGGATGAGCAGACACTGAGGTGGACTGAAACCTGGCCGAACAGCTGGGCCCAGAGGGTGGTGATCGAGGGCACAAAGTCTAGTTGGAGGCCAGTTACTAGCAGTGTGCTCCAGGGACCAATACTGGGTCCAGTCCTGTTTAACTTCTTTGTTAATGATGTGGACAGCGGGGCAGAACGCACCCTCCGCAAGTTTGCAGATGACACAAAACTGGGAGGAGAGGCTGGTAGGCCGGAGGGTGGTGCTGCCATCCAGAGGGACCCTGGCAGGCTGGAGGAATGGGCTGACAGGAACCTCATGCAGTTCTACAAGGAGAAGTGCAAAGTTCTGCCCCCGGGAGGAACAATCCCAGGCACCAGCACGTGCTGGGGGCCGCCTGGCTGGAAAGCAGCTTGGTGGAAAACAACCTGGGGGTCCTGGTGGCCACCAGGCTGAATGTGAGCAGCAACATGCCCTTGCTGCAAAGGTGAACGGGGTCTGTCCTGGGCTGCATTAGGCAACGCACGGCCAGCAGGTCGGGGGAGGTGATCCTTCCCCTCTGCTCAGCACTGCTGGGGCCACCCTGGAGTGTGGTGTCCAGCGCTGGGCTCCCCAGTGCAAGAGGGACATGGACACGCTGGAGAGAGTCCAACAAAGGGCCACAAGGATGATCAAAGAACTGGAGCAGGTCTCATATGAGAAGAGGCTGAGAGCTGGAATGTTCACCCTGAAGAAGAGAAGGCTCAGGGGGACCTCATTAATGTCTATAAATACCTCAAGGTACAAAGAGGACAGAGCCAGGCTCTTCTCAGTGGTGCCCAGTGACAAGACAAGAGGCCATGGGCACAAGCTGAAACACACCAAACTTCCTCTGAACCTAAGAAAACATTTTTTTACTGTGATGGTGGTCAAGCACTGGGACAGGTTGCCCAGAGAGGTTGTGGAGTCTCCATCACTGGAGATACTCAAACCCTAGTTGGACAAAGTCCCGAGCAACCAATTCCTGCTGACCCTGCTTGAGTTGGGGGTTGGTGTGGATGATCTCTGGAGGCCCCTGCCAACCTCAGTGATTTAGGGATTCCCATCACAGGCAGTCATGGTATGTGCCATTAGCAAATACCAGCTACATAGTGGGGGTCCCTCTGCTTGGTCAGCTGTGATGAGGTCCCCAGGGCAGTGGGGAGGGGGCTGAGCTGTGGCCTGGCCCTGGCCACAGGCTTGTCCTTTCTGGGATGTAAGCCAAGCCCAGGTGTCCTGGCACTCACAGGTGCAGGGATGTCCCTGAGGGAGCCCCAGTCCCTGTGGCTGTGGGGGTCCATGGGGAGCACCAACCCCTGGGACTGCAGAAGGGGGCCGTGAGATGGGGGTGGAGGGTGCAGGGGAAGGAGGGCAGCTCTTCAGGGAGGGGTAGAGCTGATCCGTGGGCTCAGCAGCGGGCAGAGGTGGGGCTGGCACAGATTCACCCAGTGCGTGGGGCGAGCTGGTGCCATTGGCCATGGTGGGAAGATGTTGGTTTAGGGCCCTGGCACACACAGCTGCCCTGGCAGGTCTGGGCAGGACAGACGGCGCCAAGGCTGGACGTGCTGTGGGAGATGGGCTGGATATTGCCACCCGAGCTGTGGAGGGACAGACACGCTGCAGGCACTGCCACACCACTGACCATCGCTTGCCTGTGGACCACAGGTGGGAACAGTGGGGTGGGACTAGCTGGGAGAGTTCCTGTCCCCCAGGAGTGAGGGGAACTAAATAGTGGAAACAAATGTGAAAAAATAAACCAAGAGTGTTGGACAGGAGGAGGCGGATGAAAGCCAGGAAGTTTCATAAAGTATTGCATGTTGTGTAAGCCCCAGTTCCCCTCCTCCAGTGCCCCCATGCCCTGTCACACTGTGCCCTGGGAACAGCATTGAGGGCATGGTCTGAAGAGGGAGGAAACACAGATCCAGGCTGCGCTGCCCAGGGTACAGCGATGCTTCACACGCTGGGTGCAGAGACTTGGTTAACTCCACGCACACGTGGCACGGCTGGCCCCCTCGGCTGGCAGCAAGACACACAGACACGCGAGGCTGTGGATGTCCTGTGCAGGACCTCCAAGTGCCCCTCAGCTCCACCGCAGCACCAAGCCAGAGGAGTTTTGCAACACAAAGCAGGATCAAAAACGTAGAGGAGGTGAGGAGTGTGAGGCTGGGAGAGGAGCCCGAGAAGGGGCCAAGACCAGCAGCAGTTTTGTTTAACATCTTGGGGACCCACCCAAATTTTTCACAGAATCACAGAATCGTCTAGGTTGGAAAAGACCTTGAAGCTCCTCCAGTCCAACCATTGACCTAACAATGACAGTTCCCAACTCCACCAGATCCCTCAGCGCTGGGTCAACCCGACTCTTCAACCCCTCCAGGGATGGGGACTCCCCCCCTGCCCTGGGCAGCCCATTCCAACGCCCAACAGCCCCTTCTGCAAAGAAATCCTTCCTAAGAGCCAGTCTGACCCTGCCCTGGCGCAGCTTGAGGCCATTCCCTCTTGGCCTATCACTTATTACTTGGTTAAAGAGACTCATCCCCAGTTCTCTGCAACCTTTTGCTAACAAAAAGACAGAAGCAGTAAGATCTTTCCAGTAATGGCAGGAAATCCAGAAGTGTTCAAGAAGTATCATCAGTGCAGGATGGCACATCTGCAGGGTGCAACACTGATTCATCCCCAGGGCCCTCTGATCTGTCTCCAATGTCCAGCACCGTTCACCAGCAGCCAAGGGAACACACAACCAGGACGTTGGCTGAGGGGCATTTGTTGGGCTGATGCTTATTTCTAAGGAATCAGGAATACCTGGAAGCTTGTACAGCCCATGTTCTGGAAAGCTTCCAGTGCTGGTAACTGTGGAGGGGTCATAACAGGGGAGAAAAGCAGCGCCGAAGAGCGCAACAGGAACAGCTGGAGGCTGAACCGATGTAACTCAGATGAGAAATGCAGCAGGAACGATTCGGTGCTTGATCACTCTGCAAAGGGCCTGGGGTACATGTGCCTTTCCTGGAGCCGGAGCCTTTCCTGGAGCAGGAGCTCCTCAAGCTATGCTACCACACCACGATACCCTTCAACACAAGCAGTGCCCCCTTCTGCTCTTAAATCTCTGCATTCATTGAGCTGCTACTAAACCTTTTGTGCAGCCCCAAACTTCTCCCCTCACTGGGATGAACTCATGACAACCCCCTTGCTATGTGAAGAAGCTCCCTCAGACTACCAGCAACTGCTAAACAAATTAACTGCTGCTGTTGGAACAGCGGCATCTTTACTTGTTCAGCAACATTAAGATGTGATTAAGGCCACCAGAAGTCTTTGGGAAAGCTAAACATCCACCCCAACTGAGCTGCAGAGAAGCAGCCCAATCACTTTTCCTGCTCTTCAAAAGTCAGTGTAACCTAAACAAATGCTACAAATCCTGCAAGTCTTGATGGTCATTGCCACAGTGGTGTTGCCAGGATCCTGCTGTGCATTCCCAGTACTTGTGTGAGCCCTGGAAATCAAGCAAAAGCACTGCTAATTTCACTACCAACATTGCCACCAGCTGAGGAAGCCGTGCTGGTCAAGGCTTCCCCTTGACCTAAGATGTCTCCAGGGACAGAGCCCAGGAGGAGGCAGAGAGCTCAGACCAGGCTGCTCTGCGTGCCCTCGCTGGACTCCTCACGCCGGGGCCAGGGGCGATGCCATCCCACCTTCCCCCAGCCACCGAGTGTGTGGCTCCATCCCTGCCAGACCCACCCGGTAATTCACTGCCCAGGACGAGAGCTGTGCATGAAGTGGAGGACCAGCTTGGATGTTTTTTTGGTGCCCCACCACTTTCTTAGCAGCATGACTGAGTGCACTTGAGCACTCAGCTGGGTGGGCACTGGGTGTTTTCTGCAGGAAGCTGTGCCTTAGGCACCAGTGTCTCTCGCTGGGTGCAGGCACTCGGTGGCAGGGGACCAGCTGTCTTCAGGGCGGGAAGGTGAGCCCAGGCTGCAGTGGCAGGGGGAGGTGGCACAGCCCTGGGCACCTTTTGGAGGCGGCAGAACCAAGCACTCACCTTGGAAGTAGATACCGGAGCAAATCCTGAGGATGCGGGGCAGGGTGGCAGGGTCCAGGGAGCAGATGTAGTCCTGGAAGGAGAGGGGCTCCATGGCCGTGCTGCTGGGTACTGCGGGACACTCTGCAGAGAGGGGAACTGCGTGGGAAGCAGCTCTGAGCTCTGCTTTCACTTCTGCCTGCCTTTCGCTTCTGCTTCTAGCAGTGGCAAGTTCCCTCTCTGGACATAGACCCACGCTGCTGGCAGCTCTCCAGCCTGCACAGACTGATCGAATCACTGCTGGGACAAGCCTCTTCCTGGCCCCCATCACCCATCATGGCTTGGTGTGCCCCAGTCCTGGTCCTGGTGGTGCTGCTGATGCTGAGGGTGGATGAAGGCATGGACGCCCCAGCTCTGCCATGGTGCTGTCCTGGCTGGACCAATGCTCCAGCCTGTCCTACCGAGACCGATGCTCCAGCCTGTCCCACCCAGGCTGTCCCGTCACGCATCTCCTGTGTACCAGCCTGCCCTGTGCCTCTGCATCTGGGGCCAGACAGAGCGATGGTGTCCTGGAGCTGAGGGCAGGGCTGGGTGGCCCACACCAGAGAAAGTGAGGGGCTGTGTCCAGAGAGCCCTCACCCCTCACAAACACACTGCTCAGCTCTGGGCATTCAGACCCCACCTGCCCCCGGCACAAACACTCCGTGCATCATGCCCTGGCGTGTTCAGTGTGCGGAGGAGAGGGGGGTCAACGGGTCTGGACTGTCTGTCACCGCGGCAGCATCAGCCCTGGGAAATGCAGCGCAAATGCCCACACCTCCAGGCCAGGCAGCAGCACCCGCCTCACTCTCCCGCAGACGGGCCCATCCTTCGCCAAAGCAGCTGAGCACAGTCCCCATGGCTGCCAACCCCACAGGCTGTCAAGCTGGAAATGGCAGTTCTGAGAGCTGCTGCTGAGCTTCATCTTTGTAAGGATTTTCCCTTAATTTGCCCTATGAATCAAACCGAAGCTGCAGGCTAGAAGCAGGATGGGACTTAAAGTAGAAATGAAACTTGGAGAATGGTATTTTTAAGTAGATGATGCAGAAAAAGAGGTCTTTCTGCTTTGACTCCAGCTGTGGAAGTCAGCTGCATTAATGGGAATTTGTGTTTCCCGTTAATCAAGCACAGGATGAAGCAATCTGAGGGACAGAGAGTGCCCCTGCCCCAGGCAATTCCAGCACGCCACTGACTCCCCTCTCCACCACACACTGAGCACAGCCGGGGTGTCACAGCAGCAGGGACATCTAGAGGACTTCAGGCCAAACTGGCACTTGGAGCTGGACTATCCTTGGCACCTGAGCAAGTCAGATGTGTCAAGGTCTTGACAACCAACAAGAGAGGGACCTTCCACCTCTGGTGATCTGTCAAAGGGCTGCACCACTCTCCCAGAGAAGATGTTTTCCTAATGCCCAGCCTTACATCTCTGACACAGTGTGTGGCCAGTGGCCCTATCTTGTCTGCCATTGCTGGGAAGAGTTTGACTCTACTGTCAGCAAAACTGTTCTTCAAGTAGTTGCGGGCTGCTATGAGATCACCCTTCTCCTCCTCTTCACCAGACAAAACCAGCCCAGCTCCCATAAACACTCCTCGTAGGTTGTGTGCCCAGCCCCCTGACCATCTTGGTCGCCCTTTGGTGGTTCCTCTCCCACATCTCTCTTCTTGAAGTCGGCGTTCAACACTGGGCCCGCTATTCCCAGCACAGGCAGGCAACAGGGACAGCTTCCCTTGATCCGAGAGCCATGATCTGGTCTCAGTCCAGCACATGGTTTGCCCCATTCGCAGCAAGAGAATGGGTGTGGGGTTGCACATAAGGGAAAAGATGAGGGAACTGCCACGTACCAGCCTCCTTTGGGGGCTGTTCCCAGCAGGGCAGGCCGGCCCCCCAGCAGCGCTGCAGAAGGTTGGCAGAGGCTGTGTCTGTGCTCACAGGACGTTGCACGATTTACAGCTGGGCAGCAGCACACAAGCCCCTGCGGAACTAGAGGAACGAAGCTGAAGTGGGTGGAAGAGCCCAAGCAGCAGAAGTTTAGATGCCATCAGCTTTATCATCATGAAATGGGAAAGGGACATAGTGCCTGGGAGAAATATCCTTTGTACCAATAGCTGGGTGGAAGAAAGTGTATTTTATTGTATCAAACACTGTCAAGAATCCCTGAAGGGCAGGACCAGGCTAACCATGGGTGGTCAGGAAACTCTCAGTATAGTATAACAGAACCTGCAGAGCTTGTCCCTCCGGGGGTGTTTTGCTGCTCTAAGGCAGAACCCAGTGAGGAGCTGAACAGATGTACTGCTCTGGAAATCACAGGGTAAGTGGAAGAGCCAACAGCAAAGGTCTCTGCACACCAAGTATCTATTCCTCCATTCCTAAAGAGGCACTAAAGAACCAGCCACGTGCCTACAGTCTGAAACCCCAGTGGCAAGGCTGAGTCCAGGGCTCTCTGCTGGGAGAGGTGACTGGTTGTGGTGGGCATCCCTGCAAACCAGGGCATGGATTTTGGTACAGCTGGAATCTATGTTCACAGCTGCAGAAAGAGCAGCTGCTGATGTGCTGGTCTGTGATTCTGTAATTAAAACAGAAGAGCCTGGCCACAGCCACTCCTGCATACCTGTGCTCTGCTCCCCACCTGGAGAAAATGGGATAAAGATGGGACAGAAGGAATTAGTTTGAATATCAGTCATAGAAAAATATGTCTAAAAATAAAAGGTCACTTCAGGAACCAGAAATGCACAGTGGCCTTAACTGAAGAGCTCAGCAGCCCATGGCTCAGCATGTAACAAGCTGGTTGTAGCTGTACCAAAGACTCTTTGCTGAGGTTTCCTCCCAGGGACATGTGATAATCTAACACCGAGCAGAGCTGATGCAGAGCAGAGACCCGGCACTAGTGCAGCTTCCTGGAGCTCTGCTCATTGACACGTTTCGGGGATGCTGCTGCGTGCTGCTGGTCCAGCAGCCCCCGACGCCCAGGGCAGGCGAGGGATAGAGAGAAATGTGCTCAGGGGGGATGCTGATCCCCCCCTGCAGAGTGGGGCTGTGAAAGGGCAGCTGAGGACCCAGTGAGCAAACCTCCGCGGGAACTCTGGAAAAATAAAAGGGGTCATGGAGGTGTCCAAGCCCTGGACACAGATCCAGTGAGTGTGGCCACGGAGAGCAATTGTGGTCAGCTCAAAGGCCCCCTGGCTCTTGCCTGAAGGTTTCTCCAGGCTCCAGGGCTCGGCCACAGTGAGTCACAGCCAAGGACGAAGCAGCATCTCTTCAGGGATGGGGAAGCGCTGCAAGGACAAGGAAGTGAGGAGAAGCAGAGATGTTGAAGACAGCTCATACAGGCCATGGGCCTGAGCAGCTCTGCTCTGGGGCCAGCGATGCCTGTTATCCCCTCCTGGTAGCTTGGCCTTGAGCCTGGTTTCATCAGGGGATGGGTGGAGGAGGCTGCTGTCACGTGTAGCAGACCTGTGAGGTTTGGGATGCCTCTGGGAACAACAGGGCAGCTGTAGGAGGAAAAGGCAGCAAACCTGTGAGGGCTCCATCGTCCCAAACAGAGCTAAAGGCTGAGGCTGAATAAATGGGTGGAACGTTTTCACTTCCTCCTGCTCACCACCAGGCTGGTGCCCACCTGTCTGCTCTGCCTGCGAGGGGAGGGACAGGCCAGACACTGCGGGGCCCTTGCCACCGCTGCTTTATTTCACACGCTAATTGAAACCAGCCCATCCGCTTCCACAAACAGCCCTCACTTCCCCACAGCGAGCCAGCACCGCACAGGGGCTGAGGAAAGACCATTCTTCTCCCATAGCAGCATTTCCACATCAGCCACCCAGAGCCTGGTATAGGCATGGCTGAGGCTCAGGCTAGAAACACGGTCCCTGGACTGAGGGTCCTTCTTCGTGAGCACCATCTCTACCTCTCCAAGTTCAAATTCAGAGGTGATCCTGCCCAACAAGTGTCCCCTTCAGAGGGTCCCCTGTGACAGCAGGGCAGCATATAGAGATGCTCCAACTCAGCAGCACATGTAGCGTAAGAAATCAGAGCACCCGGTGATAACACTGCTCCCTCCAGGAAGCGGGACCCAGCTCATTGCCAAGGCCAGAGGAACTGTGCAGCAGAAAGGCCAAGAAAGAGGGAATGTCAGCAGCAAGTGCAGGGTCACGTACAGCACATGATACTGTCCGTGCTCGCCTGCTGGAGCCCACGGGTGCTTCCCTGCCATTCACTGCCCAGCCCTGGGGTGCCAACCCAGCATCACCCCTGCTACACCAGATGTGCCGTCACACTCTCCAAGGTCAGTGTCTGATACAGGACCCATCTGAGACGCAAAGGGATCCTCTCCTCCTACTTCAAGCAATCATGTGGAGCACAAACAGTGGTGGGTGAGCCCAGACCCACGAGTGGTTTTTTTTTCTTACCCTGCTGAGGCTCTGACAGGGGTGAGGATGGTTGGCAACAGGAACTTGCAGCAGAGGAAGTTGCCACCTTCTGCCTCATGCAGTGAGCCAGGAAACAATGCAATTGCTTTCCTCTCTCTCCAGCATTTCCCTGAGCAGAACACACTCACTGTTAACACCATGGACAATTATAGGTGAAAAATATGCTGGAAATGATTTGCAAAACTTCAAATGCTGCACTAGGTATCAGTGAGGGTCTTGACCAGGATTCTGTTCAGGAGCGAGCAACTGTAAAGCCTACATCTTAGTACAACTGGTTGTGTTCTGCACACTGAGTAACTGAGATAAAGTTGTTAAGAGATAACAAGGAAAACAGAAACCCCCTCTAACAGATGGGCCCAGTGATACCAAATGAGGAAAAACTGCTGGCTACGAACTGCTACTAGTCAGGGGGCTATTATCAGTTCCACACAGTTGCCTTTTGTAAAAGACAGGCTGGGCACAAATATCCCTTTTACCAGAGACTGGTTATCAATGAAATTGGTTATTCCCCCACTCCAGTGCCCCACATAACCCAAGAGGAAGCAAGGAGCACACAGCAAACAGTTCACGTAAGTCACATGAAGTTTCTGTGCTTCTAGGCTGATGACTAAGCATAACAAGGGAAGAGAAACAAGTACTGCATGTAAAGCAAAGCTCTCTATAGCATAAGAGCTCGTCAGTGCTGTCTCCTGGCAGAGAGGAGGCTGCTGAAGAGATGTTCTTCTGCATCATTTCAGCTTTCACTGAGCTCGCTGGCAGATCTTGTGTGCAGCATCTCACAGGGGCATTTACAGCTGGTCAGTGCAGTGCAAAGAGCTTTTTGGCTGCTGGTGCTGGCAGGAGACAGATAAGCTTTACAGCACAGTAACAGTCACTGAAGCAGTGGTTCTGTCTTCACCAGGTAGGACTGGTTGATTGTCTCCAGAGCCCTGCATTTCTCTTGCAAAGATTCAAAGCACCCTACAAGCTACCTCCCTGCTGCTCACCATGGGTTGTATCAGGTGGAGATGACACCTCTTGGTGCCACTGAAACCCTGCATGAGCCCTGGGCAAATCCCTCTGCTGTGCTGGGCCCTAAACAGCGCTTCAAGATCTGCACTGAAGCAGCCAGACAAGCTCTCTGCCCTCAGGGACAGCCCCTGTGAGCACAGGACCCCCCTCCACCCCTGGGCGTAGGGCTGTCAGCTGCCCCGCTGCTCCTCGAGTCCCCACCGCAGATGCTCAGGGAGACACAAAGGGATGCTCTGTCGTGGCCCCTGCTGCTCAGATGACAGCTGGTGGATAGAGCTACTGGGAAAACACTCCACTGGTTTCCTATCTCACCCACAGGGTACCATTCCATCCCACACAACATCACAGATTTTATTACCATTTCTACTTTTCAAACTTCTCATGTGACACTCATTTTCTTACTCTGCCCATTTTAGCCACTACCTTGGCCTCTGGACAGCATTCCCAGGCTCAGGGAGGCAAGATGTTTAGCTTTCAGAACCCTTTACTGTACCAGTCCTCCTATCCACAGGATTTAATCTCCATTTTCTTCATGTGGCATGGCTGGAAGAAAGGTTAAGTGAAGCAGAGACACAGAGGCAGAAGCACTCAGGGACAGGCAGATGATCTCTGTGCTGCAGGACAGAGAAAAGCTCCCATAGAGAAGTCAGGAATAAGCCTTGAACAGGCCAACTTCAGGTCACGGGGATGAAAATCACACCAATAACGAGCAGCTACAGGGAGCAAAGTTGTCTACCCGCTCTTCTGGTGTCCAAACTCAACTGGGAAAACATAAAAATTGACTAAAGAAACTGCCTTGCAGGGCATCGGACAGACACCAGAGATTTTAGGCAGCCCCCAAGTCACGGTGCACTGCTTGTCAAAGTCCTAAACTTTGCTGCTGTTTGGCTGTAGCTGGGGGCCTGAGGTTACAACATGCTGGAGGTCAGAGCTCCTCAAACAGAAGCAGGAATTGTGATCCTACAAGCAGGGCCCCAGACAGACGAGCGCAGAAGACATGTGAAGTCAAGGGAGCACACCAGCTGCTAGGATCCAAGGAAAACCAGCCTGAAGCATCCTCACCTTAAAGGTCTGTAACACTCCCTGCAGTGGAGCACAAACCTTCTCTGACCTGTCAACAAGCAAGAATTATCAGAGCTACTTGAGGCATCCAAGTTGAAGCAGGCAGTAGAACTGCTGCTTAAACAGCCCATTTCCTGGCTTTTCCTCATCTTCACCAAACCCTGAAATTGTTATCAAAGTAACAGCACTCTGGTAAGCCTATATGGGAGAGGTTAATAGAGAACGAGCTCCTGGTAGCTCTTCAAGTTATAAAAAATACTTTTAAAGACACGGGAGAAAATTGGTTGCGCCTCCTTTCAGAAAGGTCTTGCCCTGGGTGATATGGGCATAAACACACCATTGTTAACCCACCAGAAGAAACGCTGCTTCCATTTGTTCGAGGCTCAAGCAAGACAAGGCCTCTTTGATGTATCTAGAAATAGCTGGAGAAGCCCAGATCGGAAACGACCCATCACATCCAAGATATGAGTCAGAAGAGCCATGACTGGAGTTGCTAGGTTAGCCCAGTATTACTGGCCAGTTCCTGAAAGGCCAGCACACACGCAGGCAGCTGCCCATCTGGGGGCCTTTGCAAGATGACAGTAAAACTTGGGCCATGGCAACACACGTCAGAATGACCAGAGCAGCATTTAAGACTTCCTCCTCCTCCACCATTCTGCAAATGTGACTGAAACCTTTCACAGATGCATGCCAGAATACATGACAAGGCAGCTCTGTACAAGAGGGTACACAGCAAAGATTCAGGCTCTACAGCTGCTTCTCCCTTAAAGCTTCTCTGAAGACGACATCTGTTCTGAGAAATTCGTAAGAAGTAGAAGACAACACTGAATCAACCACCAATGCTGCTGGAAAGCCAGGCAGGGCCTCTGAGGGAGGCAGGGGAAGCACCATGGGCAGTCTCAGGCACTAATGTGATGCTGGTATGTGAGGTACCTCTTCCTGCTTTAGTGGTTATGGGACCTTCAGGGAAAGCTGATTTAGAAAACTGATCCAAAACACACGATTGTCTGTCCTGAACTCGTTACAATCTTACTTCACGCCCCCCATCCTGCACTAGCATTCCTGTCTCCTCACCAAGCAGGCAGGTCCCACTGACACCACACAGCTCATCTGAGGAGCTGTTCCTGGTGGTGAGCAGAAGTGAAAGTAGAAACAATTCTCCCCCTTTACCTACCACTGCCAGATTAAGACAGAGTTTTGAGATCAAAGAACCTACAAGGTATCTGACTGTATTAGACTGCTTTTGAAAGAAACTCCTGAACAGCATCTGACCTCTGAGCCCAGTAACAGCCATTACACACCAGTTCTTTGGCTTGCCCTAGGCCATGTCTTCCAGTCCAACCCTCCACCGTGGTCTTTCCCCACGCCATTGAGTGTTTCAGAGCACTTGGTATAATTGCATGAGCGCACACTCCAGCTGGCACACTCACCTGTTCTGTGCTGGAAGCTATTCCTGCTCTCCTAAAAGGCCCCAGGGAAAAGACACCTCCTCTCCAAGAAGTCATTCTTTCAGGCATGTTGTCACAGGATCTATCTTAGTGCACAAAACACTAGGAATAGAACAACTTAGGTCAGCTCATTACTAGCTCCTGGGATGCCTGCTGGGTGCTGCATTCTTGTATTTCAAAAACAAAAGAGAGAAGAGGGGTTACAATGACACTCCAGTGAACGCTGCAAGGACAGATGTTCCTGGAAAACACTGCCTTTATGCTCTGGCTCAATCATTTATTTAGCTGCAAACTCTTCCCCACTGCTTCGTTCCCATCTCTGCATTCCACACTGCAGAGTGTTTTAGACTATCATGCAAGTTGACTCTTTTTCAATACTTCCTTTAATATAGGAAATGAACTGCTAACACACCAACGCTTAAAACATCGTGACACGAAGTTAACTACTTAACCTGTACCAACTATTTCTACCTACGGCAGCCTGCACATGAATTGTGAAGATTCAGCCTTCTGCTGACACACAGAAAATGTAACTGCCCCAGCTGCTTAATTGCTGGATTGAGAAGAAATACTAAACCTTAATATTAATAAATTGATCAAAGCTTGGGAATCCCTTTCAACCCTACACTGCAGGGCCCACGGTCATCTTTAACGAGGCCCCAGTTCACTGTTTTTCACTACAGCTCCCCCAGTGAACCCAGGACAAGCTGCAGACACAGCGTGTCTGTGTGTCAGGCAGCAAGCTGGGCAATGAGAAGGGCAAAGTTGGGCTCTAAAGTGTAACTTTTGCAGAGAGAGGATTATGCCAGAACCAGATAAAACTTCACTCAGAAAACAAAGGCAACTGCTGTTTAAAATCCACTGTTAAGTGTCACTCTTGTGGGCAAAAGCGCAACGCGCTGCAGCACGGGCAGCAAAGCAGGTCACGAGCAAAGAAGCTGCAGCAGCTTTAAGAGCCACGGCCTGAGCCAGCCACTAAGAACAAGACCTGCAGGGACAGCTGCACTTTGCCACGGCAGAAATCCTTCAGTAAGCCACAAAACAATGCACAGTCTCAACTGCAGAAGTGTAGGCTGGGAACGAACACACTACACTCTCCAAACTGGCAAAATCTGCATTTAATTTACAACATAGTAAAGGTTACAGGTAAAAAGCTCAACAGAAAGTGTGAAAAGGCCTATTACATATTACACAAGTGTACAAACGTCTGTACAAAGCCCCTAGATGTTACACTGTCCCCTCCTGTACTGGCCAGCTATGGCCCCTAAGCTCTAAAATAATGAGAGCTTGTTCAAACCCAGGGAGGAGAAGAGCTTTAAAAAACAATAAGCAGGAAAGCTTCCCTTTTCAAGAAAAATCTTGCAAAGAGCCACTTGCAAAAAAACAAAACAAAAAAACCACCATCCCACCCCACCTCCCCAAAAACCCAACCCAAAACAGAAAAAAGGAGGAAGAAAACCTGTTCAACTTTTACTTGCCCTAACTAGTCTTACCCTAAAGAGTTGCCTTCATAAAGCAGACTGGCTGCAAAAATAAAATTCTACATACCAGAAGGAACCAAAACTAAAAATAAAGGGAGAAAGATTTTAAGAGTCAGCATGGAGTGTTTGGAAGCAGAACGTTGGAGGACTGAATCATATTCAATAGCAACTAAACACAGCAGCATAACTATATCATGGAGAAGGTGCTGTACTCACCCATATAATAGTCTGAGCTAGATAGGAGGGTGTGGGGAGGGGAACAAACCAGTCTCTAAAGCCATCGCTCCTGTGAATGGGGTAGCTACTAGCTCATTTTTACCTCAGTAACATGATAGAAGCAATCACTCTGCAGGTGCAGAGGTCACCCTGATTTTGGAGGGTCTGTCCGAAGCAGGTCCAGTGCACGCTGCACAGGCACCGCCCCTCAGCACCGCTCCAGCAGCCCTCGGAGCTGTGCACTGTAAGAGCACAGATCCAGCAGCACTCAGCCAGGCAGCTACAGTATTGTACACAACGAACAGCTGGGTATACTACAGTCACTTAGTGCACATTTCCTGGAGAAATCCCCCAAACAAAGGAATGTGACTAGGTAGCTAAATTGCGTTATAGAATGCAAAAAAATCCAGAATAAAGCTAAGAAAAACAGAGCTCTGGCCTTACCTTGTATAAAGTAAAGACATAGTGCCTGAATACTTGTGAACCAGATTTTGAAATCTAAAACAGATGATCTGAAGGGCTAGAGCAACAATCCAAATCAAGCTTGTTTTATTCAATGGAGAAAGCGATGGAAGTAGTAAAAAAATGTAATATTATGAAACCAACGTGTACACTGCTTTATTCTAGTGAGAATTGATATTCTAGCTTTAAGTAGCACTCAATTCTCACCCAGTGTTACTAGCAGCCAAAACAGTGTGCAGACTGTGGGGTTTTTATGTGTGTCTTGTTGCACCTCACATATACTCTAAGCTCACGTTACATTTGCAAATAAAACCAAAACTATTTAAGTTAGAAGGGCCACCAAGTTCAAAAGAAACTGTTCTCCTTTGTGTTAACTCCACCTTAAGTTATCCCAGGAGAAAGAGTCAACACGACTTTGTTGTTTATTGTTTGTAGAGTGCAGATAGTGCCTATCCACAGCCAGACTCTCCTAGGCTTGCCACACTTGCACGCTGCCTCTAGCACCAGCACAAGCTCAGCTCCATCCCCATGAGCACCCTTTACCCATCCACTCAGCACTCCACCATACGATACTGGAACACAGCTAAGGAAGCCCACCTACTCCTTGTCCAGCTCAACTCCATGCTCTCATGAACTAATGGGATGCTGTAGTGTTTTAGGTGGAAATAAAACCAAGCTGTAGCCAAACTAAAAAGAAAAAAAAAATAAGGCCCCACACTGGTGGGGTTTTGAAAATGTAAAAAAATAAAAGCTGACCTATATTTTGCAAGTTTTAGAACTCATACCAATGGGATTTCTGAAAGGCTTGGCCCCACAAACATTTACTTCTGATACAGCTGACCTGCTATGAGCAAGTCCAGCAGGAACAACATTAGTCATAGTAAGCACGACACCTAAATATACGAATTTGCAGGGACATGCCATAAATGATGATTGAATTGTATGACTCTGCCCCTTCAACTTATGGATCAAAATCCAGAGTAAAAACCTCTGGGGACAGAAATGGCTAAGAAAAGGCTGCCAGATATTTTGGTTCAAAAGGAGATGGGAGCTGTATTTTTTTTTAAACAGACATATAAAAACGTTTGAAGACAGATCTTTAAAGGATATTTCACTTCTCCAATCTTGGTATTACATCTGGTTAGGCCATTGAAATTTTAAAAAGACGATACTGCACATGAACAGTTTCTGGAGTTCGTAACTCCCACCCTCCCTCAACAAAACCCAACTCAGATCAGTAGGGAAGGGGTTGGCTTCTTTCCTGGCCATGCCTCCTTTGCATATTTCTTCTTCTTGGGTTCATTCACAGCTTCAGGATTAAAGACAGCAGGGTTTGGAGCTGGGTTCATGTTAACTGTTGAGGGCACAACAGGAGTCAAGTCCACATCTGGGGCAAGATTGGGGTAGGGCATTGGCAGACCACCAATGAGTGCTGTCCCATGGACGCCGTGTGACTGGGAACCTGCCTCATTGTGAGTGGGAGGTAAACCACCATATAATCCTCCACTGTAGGGAAAGTTTTGCATACGTCGTGATGCAGAATCATCTGTGGTCAATGAGCCTGGATTCTCCAACCGTTTTTTCTGTAGATGGAAGTATTTAAAGAATTATTCAAAATACACGAAACAAGCAAACTATTTAAACTGGATGCCAATGCCATTTTCCCCAAAAAGACACCGAGACCAGCCACATATAAAGTGGTTACAGACCACATCCCAGTCTCTGTCCCAGAAGATTTCTTCTGAGTTTCCTTGAAAACTGCTTAATAATGAACTCTTAAAGGTCCACAATGCAGGAAGGGGTGACAGAAGTTGAAGCTCAGGTTTAACTTAGGTCAGGTCTGAGCACCTCTTTACCTCCTGCACATGCCTGCCAGTCTTGAGCTTGTTCTGCACGCAAGACTGAGCAGGTCTTTAGTCAGTAACACAGACCCTCCTTCCCCCGCAGTAAGAAACTGCAACTTCTAGATCATTTGCATCTTCTTCTGCAGTCTGGGGTTTATGTAGAATTATCCTTTTCCACATCCACTATTTCCTGTATACCAGCAACAAGTGAAATTGCTATTACACTGTTGCTTAGCTACCCTGAAGTTTTGCAAGTGTTCCCTACTCCTAGCATATTCAAATTAAATATAGCACTGGCAACACATGCATCTTGGAGCCTAACCCTGCTAGTTCTAGTAGACAACCTTATGAAATCTTTAGCACTTACAGTATTTAAACAAACAACCTCTCATTTTTACTTTCTGTTTTCCACACTTCCCACAATTTTAACTGATGCCTGGAACTACCATACTGAATCACTGGAAAGTGTTTCTTTTTGGGAGGAAAAAAAATTGCCATTGATCCTATGTGTTATTAAAGCAAAGAGTTAAAGCTGGACTTGAAGGGAAATGGTCAAATCTGCTAAAAAAAGACAGTTGTGAAACATGAACATCACTTTTGCTTAACAATGAAACACTTTCCACCATAGAACATTATGTTTCTAAGGTGTAATTCATAAAGTCAGTTCATCAATGTAATGTATTAATTAGAAAGTTGGGAGTTACTCTGTACCTTAACAGGGACTACTGCTGTCTGTACCATGTTCCTGAAACGGCCAACAGAAGGGTCCACATCCTCTGTAAAGGCAAGAACAGTGAAGCCTTCAGTAAACACACAGGAAAAGAGAAAACACCTGTCAGGTAAAGGGACCTATATGAAGAACTGGTACATGGACCTTCCTTCTCAAAGCCAGCACTTTAACAGCTCTCAGTAAGCACAAGCCCGAACAGAGAGGAGCTCAGGGGACACCCAGTGGCTTTGTCTCAGCGTGGGCTCATCAGATATTCTGGTAAAGGCTCCCACCCTGCCAGAGAACGGGGAGGGGGAACAGACGGATGGGCAGTCTGCACTGAGCAGACAGGCTGCAGCTCTGGGCTGAGAGCTGCTGCTGACAAGGCACTGCACGTGCTCAACGGCACACTGCTAGCCCCAGAAGTCCTTGGGGGACCTTGAAGGCAGAGTCACAAGAATTCAATGTAGTCTCTGAAAGTCTGACAAAAATATCTTTTTTGTAATGTGAATGACTGCTGTTTACATTAGAAAGTTCTGAGCACCTTATAAATCAAAATGGTTATTCTGGGTGGTAAACACTGCCAAATGAAACTAGCTCCAGACTGTATTTTAAGATGCATGCTCATTAATAAGCTACTCTTATTGACAGGAGTATCGTCCATATAAAATATCATTAGTAAGAATGCCATTAATAGAAGTTAAGGGAGAAAAAATACTAATTAGGAATTGGATACATCTTGAGAAGCATCATTTTGCATGAGGATGACTTGTTTCAGATATGCAGACAAGTAGCAAAGAACCTCTGAGCTCGAGATAGATATCCATTAGGCAACGGGTAAGGAAAGCATTAGGGGACAGATGAAAAACAAACAAGTTTAATTCCCATTTAGATTCTAAAGAAGGCAAAAAATTGAAACCACTTTCCTCATTCTGGACCCATGAGATTTTTCCAACATCTTACAGAATTCTGAACAATGAAGCTGAGTGTGATATCCCTGTCCTGGACAAATCATGCAGTTATTTTACAGGTGGAAAAGAAACTGAGAGAGCTCAAAGACTTAAGTGAGACACGTGGCAGCATCTCTGAAATAGCAGAGCCCAAATATTGACTGCCAAATTTCTGTTCTCCTGATCCATATGCAGCCATGAGGAATCGCCATGGGAATAATGGAAAGAGAACCTTAAGGGCATCAACTAAAGATAAAAGCAAACCACTTACCCGGATTGATGATTTCATCATCATCACTGAATGTCACTCTGGAGTTCTTCCGTTTTCTCTTTGGTCTCTGAATATCCAAGTTCCCTTCCTCGATGGTTAGCGTGGAAATTCTTTTGTTGTGGGCTGTATTAAACTCCGTCAGGTTCTAATGACAAATTTGGAGATGAAATAGTTTAAGCAACTAGTGTGTGAAGTCTGATTTAATCGTGTGATTGTGCATTTCAAAAGACCACAGCAGACTGTTTAGCTTTGACTTTAGACCCCTGGGAAGACAGTGCTCCAGTGCTGCAACAGGTTGCCTAGAGAGGTTGTGGAGTCTCTGTCTGCAGAGATATTCAGAACTTGACTGAGCACCATCCTGGGCAACCTGCTCTAGCTGAGCCTGCTTGAGCAGTGGGGCTGGACTAGATGATCCCAAGAGGTCCCTTCCAACCTCAACAATCCCCTCAATGCCACATGCCACACACTCCCTCTTCACCAGCTCACTGTAGGAAATAGGGCAGCATTCACTGTTACCTGGCAGTGGGGAGCGGTGTGGGAAATCACCCCTGACCTGGGGTAATGTTAGTTGGAGAACACGTACTCCCTGGCAAGCCTTTGTGAGAAGACCACTGGACTAGCAGGATTACCAGGTGTCGGGGTTTAAACCCAGCCGGCAGCCAAATACCACACAGCTACTTACTCACCCTCCCCCGCCCAGAGGACGGGTGTGGGCATTGATGGGGTAAAGGGAGACTCATAGGTTGAGATAAAAACAGTTTAATCACAGAAAGAAAATAAAACAATAACAATAATAGAAAGTACAAATGGGTAATGCACAATGTGATCGCTCACCACCCGCTGTCTGACACCCAGCCTGTTCCTGGCTAGCGATCCCAAAAAAACGGGATCCTGAAACCACAACCCCAGAAGCAAGGGAGAACCCCCTCCTTCCCAGCTGACCCACCTCTATATACTGAGCATGACGTTACATGATATGGAATATTCCATTGGCCAATTTGGGTCCAGTGCTCTGGCTATGCTCAATTCCAACTTCTTGTACACCTGCGCGCAGGCAGGACATGGGGAGTTGGAAAGTCCTTGATCTCTTAGTAACAGCTGAAAACCTCAGTGTATTATCAACATTCTTCTCATACCAAATCCCATGCTGAATCTGAAGCACAGCACTATTCTAGCTACTAAGAAGAAAAATTAACTCTATCCCAGCTGAAACCATGACAGTATGTCACTCATTCTGGGAAGCAGCATGATCATAGGCTTATCATGGCAGAACAAGATGGTTTGCGGGTATCTGCCAGCAGAAGACACCTCAGACTATCTTCAAGGCCAAGAAATTAAGAACCTGAACGTAAGCAAGCCAGTGGGGAATGTGATCTGTTTAGCTGGAAATGCCATTTAGGTACAACGTGCCATCATACTCACATCAAGTTCTGTCTCCTCCTCTGGCAGGCCCAGCAAGCCCTTGAGCTCTTCATCTTCACTGCCCATTTTCTCATCTCCTTTAACAGCTGATGGCAGTGTCTGAGGCTTCTCTCGCAGAGTATACGCCCGTGTAGAAGCACCAAATGAAACCGTGGAATCAATGGGTATCTGTTGGGGTTTGTGAGGTTCCAAACGGATATGACCCAAGAATGTGCCATGTGCTGAGAACATCAAAACGCAAAATAGTCTGTTAGTCATCAGCTTGGGCTCACAGTGTTCAAGTCTTGAGAAGTTCAGAAACTGTACATGGTTGCTCTGAGATACAAGTCACTGAGGTACTGCTTGAAACGTTAGCGATGTACATTTAACCTGCCATCTCATGAACTAAGATAACACACACCAGGAGTCCTCAAAATGTCACAGACATAAATGACAAACACCATTAACTTTCTGAATTCTTGTAGGTCCCAATGCACCACGTCTGCAATCATTCCCTCAGCAGAAAAAACAGTATGTCAGGTTTTAGATCTTGGGAAGCCACCCTCAGAAGAGAAAGCTTCATGAGAACTGTGAAGGGAAGGCCGAGTCACTCTCCTCCACTCCCTTAGCCTCTCTTAAGAGTCTAGAAAGTTGTTTTAAACACCAAGTGAAGCAGATGTAAGATGACTGGAGCAAATACTCCTTTGCTCCTAACCCTTGTCAATCTTTCACTAGGATGCTAATTCAAATTATAGTCATCTATCCACACAGTGCAAACAACAACAAAAGAACGGGAAAAGTGATCAGATTCAGAAATGTTTAAGCACTGAAATATCATACTTCTATCTGGTTAAATGTCACACTACTTACTGCTGTTTAGATCTATGAGGAAAACCCTCTTGAGATGTTTGTGATAGACCAAGGCAGCATGGACCCGGGAGCAAGACTGGTGGTCAATGGTAAAATCGCACAGATCAGGATTTCTCCCAAAGAGATAGTATTTCTTCTCATCAATGATGAGCTTCTGAGGTAGAATATCAAACAGAGAAGCATATTAGACTCCTACAATCTTTCGGATCTTCCTGACAAAAATCAAGAACATGAATAAACAGAGCAAATTCAAAACAAAGCATCAACAGCTAATCGATATTTCAGTTGTCTGACACAAATACAGAAACTCAAATCTTTTCTTTGTAAAATCAGAACAGCTGAATATGGAAGAATCCCAGTTATTCCATTCTTTATCAGCCAATACTAGACAAACTGGGAAGGACAATAATCCTTCAAAGCATGAGACTGTCTCATACAAGAGAGACACCTCTCACATCTGCTCCCAATGATTTTTACACATTCCTCAATTCAGATGACCTTGGGCCTTGTCTAAGCCAGGAATCTATGTTAAATGATCTCCAGTCCGATACAGAACAGCAAAATTGTATTTCTTTATAGAAACGGACATACAGGAGATTTCAGACCTTTATAACAAAGATGGAAAACTTCACTGAATATGTACTGTGATATGAATCTGTATTAGTCTATTCAATTAAACCATTAATTTTAGGCATTTCTTCTTAATTCATCCTAGTTCTAACCTCTTCTTCAAACAAGACCTTACATATTGTATTATCAGTTACATAAACCACCTCTGAAAAGCAAAGGAACATGTTCACACAGTCCCACAATGTACACAGCATATTTCTATCAACAATGTTGCTGAAAGGAACTCCTTGTGCCTAACTGTCCCCAGGCAGTGCAGCCTGCTTTCTCACCGTATTCCAAGATCTTAATCTAACCTGTGTTTTCTTGCTTCCAGCTGCACAAGTCAAAGGCTGTCAGTGCATTACAGATTTGTTAACAGATGGCTTCTCCTGCTTTCTGAAACATTTACCAAAGCCCACACATAACGTTTCAATAGCATGATCAAGGGAATGCTGATGATACATTTTCCATCAGAAAAAACCAAATCTTAGTTCAGGGAAGCGTTGCTTTCCTAAGATGGTCTGAGCTGAATTAACATTTTGCCTGCTAGAGCACGAGGATTTCTCCCCTCTCTTCCACTCCCAGCTATACAATCCTCTCCTCAATCGCACTGCCACACGTCTGAGCAAAGTTTGCAGCTTGCAAAGCACTTTTTCGTTGTGTTAGTCTTCTACTCTTAGTGGACTGAATCAGTTTGCCTTCAGTCAGATGCACATCCCAGCTGGCTCTAGTGAAGCAATGGATTATGTGCACTGGGCTGTGTGATGAGGCAGGACCTCCCTTTCCGGCAGCAGCATTCACGTCCATCAGTTGATTGCTCCTCGGTTTTGCCAGCTGTATAAAGCACATGCTCAGCTAGAAAGAGCCAATGGTATCAGACGAGTTACAGCGACTTGGTTTGGGGTTTTTTTGACCTATCAGAAAACTGATGCAATGAGCACCTAGACAGTTACTTACTCCGTGGCACTACCAAGTCATCCAAAAAATGAGACAGCTTGGAATAAGACATAGTATTTATATTTCTCTGCCTTATTTGCAAGCATAAAAATCACATGGACCTTACTTTCTACTACAAATCACCTTGCAAAGTTACCTCTATTTACCTGCCCACCAATTATGAATTTCAAGGCTTTTAGCACTGCTGCATTCAGATGTCACTTCCTCACTGATTTTTTTCAGATTTCTTCCCCAAGATGTGTTTGACATTTTCTAGGTTTGATTTCTCATTGCTCAGCGAGTTCTCATAATCTGTTATTCAGTAATTTATTTATTTATGTTTATGCTCTCTTTTAGGTCACTAGAAGAATTAATTGAACAACTCAACTCCATACTAGTATACATCATGATGACTTTACAATTAATTGGTCCCTTACGCAATAATCTGTCAATGTCTTATTCCCAACTAACTCAAGGTATACATTTTAAGCATGATTTCATGAGAGTAAGTGCTTTGTGAAATCTACTGACTTACATATTTTGGCCTGCTTTCTTAAAATAAGATTTTGGCGATCAAGCTGTGTGTGTATCTATTAGCTCCCAATGCCCACTACTAAACCAAATAACTTCTCAACCAACTGGCTGATTTCAACCAGCACTACAAGATACTAAATTTCAAGAAGTTCTGTGAAAACAAACGGCTAGATAGAATGAGAACTTCATCAGTACCCTTGGTGATACACAGGCTGGCAGAAAATCTGCAAGAGCACCAAAACTACAAAAAAAAAAAAAAATCTTCTCAGTGAGTCCACGCCTCATTTGATAAGATGGGAATCACAGCTTAATTAGCAATTCACTTTCAAGTACATTATCTGGTGATAAATAGGGTGCAAATGCAAAATGCAAGTGATTTTCCTCCAACTGGGACATTTAAAACATGCAGGTGTCTCCTCTGAATCTATTTGTGACTGGTGGGGAATAACTTACCTCAAAGCCTCAGTGTAACTTCGATAAAAACCCTGAGAAAGCAATATACTGAAACAGTCCACTGGATTCTGCTCTCACCTGGCTAGTTAATCACCACTTTCTGTCTTCTTTATAAATGCTGCTTTTCACAAGACCCTCCCCTCAGAATTAACCAGAAAGTATAAGCCACTGATAAAGAGCTTAAACTAGTACATGGTTTCCCGAGTCCTTTCTGGTTGAATATTATTTCAACTTTTTATTTTTTAACTCCACCTGTAAAGAGATCAATCTCCTCTGAACATTCTTCATGCTAGTATACTTTTGTTACACTTTTCCCTGCAAGCCTTAATCAACAGCTATCATTCCATTAGTCTCTCTGATATTGTCCCTTAAGATTACAGTTGTTTCATCCAGCTATTCATCTGTGAATACCTTGGTGTTTGTTACAATACATCTTTTGAGAAATGCTGGTTAGGTTTTCTGGGGACTCAATTTCATAGCAATGGATGTATGTCCAATATTACGCAGGACCTTACTCATTCAATTCAGCGCTCTGAGTCTTCCTAAATTCAGTACCTTTGTACTCGTGAATTCTCTGATTTCATTCTGTAAGAAAGACAAGCACTAATTTTCCCTTTTATTCTTGCATATTTGAAAAAAATCCCATGTAAACACAGCTCTGGTACAAACAAGTGGATCTTCAGAAGCTGATTCATTCCTCCACATTTCAGCGCTCAGCTCCACAAGCAGTTATCTCACAATTCCAAGTACCATAAAAACTGGTCAAGCTATTTCTCATTCTTGTCCACAACTGAAACCAGAAGAGGTGTCCTGTAATTTTTCATCTGCACCGGTTACGCCCAAAACAATACCATCCTTACTTGTCAGCATTTCAAGAGATTTTGCAAAGACACAAATGAACTCATAAATAGGAAATATTGCAACAAATCATCAACAGAGAAACTAATTTTATGGCTTTACTTCAAGATAACATTCCCAAAGTTTTCTGTGCCTCTGAGTTATAACCCAGTGTCATCCTTTATACACTGAGCTTAAACACTTCATGGCCTGTTTTAGTGTTGCACTTTTCAGACCCAGCAATCACAAGGTGTACCTCAGACCTCTGTGCAAGACCTGGGATACAGATGGCTCGGTTAGTATCAAGTGCTCAGTAATTCACAAGATTTAACAACATTCTTTCCTGGTGACTGCTGTCTAGCATAGAAGACAAAACCGAAAAACTATTTGCCACATGTACCGAACAGAGAAACAGATGGCTCACTCTCAGATGCTGTTTATTTGCTCCACAGTTGCCATACATACACACAGTACATTGTTTCACGTAACCTCCACAGTCTAGAGGACTGAACTCATCACCTATATACAGTGTGCAAAGCCACAACACAACCATACAAGCAGGAATGCACGCTACGTGACACTGTCTGCCAGAACTTCCCACCAAGCCAGCTCTTTGATTCTTACTTCACCAGACCGAAGTACGACAGCAAGTCAGACCTCTGTGCTACACACGTGGGTGCCTGCGCCTGGTCACCGCTTGCCACAGCGTCAGCACACACATTACACACTGAATGGCAGGTGAGCTGGATCTCACTGATCTCAGGTAACAGTGATAGCCAACATCAGATATTCAGGAGGTAAAACACAAACTCTGCAGTCACTCTGTAACCTCTGTGTGATCACAACCTCTGCTGAACCTCGGAGTCCTTGGACAGCAGACTAGCAAAGGCTGTTAGCAGCGCTCTGCAAGGCAGCAAAAAGAACCTCTTTTAGGTTATCAAGAGTTGATGGCAGGAAGAGGGAACAGGACGTTTGTACCACCCACTTTCCCTATACAGACAGAGACCCCAGGCCTACAAAGCCAACTTGGGTCTCCTGTAGGTCCAAAAGCTTCGGGCAGCACAGCCTCAGAGCCTGATGCCACCAGGATGATACTGCTGACTGTCAACACTAGGTTTGACCATCCATTGCCAAAACCAACGGTGCATCCTCAGCTTGCATGTGGCATTTTGCTGCTTTTTTTCCAGTCCTGGCCAGGACTCCCATGACAGATATTTGCCTAACACCTGAGGATTAATGCAGCAGAGAGCTGCATATAAACTCTCATTCCAAAGCTGAAGCCCTCTCTCCATGCTCAAAAATCCAGAAGAAACATGACAAGAAAAAACTCATCTCATAGAGTAGGTCTCTCAGGTGGGAAGGCTGCATTATGTTTGGCCACCTGCCACATACCACAAAACCCAGTCACTGCCATTTGGCTTTGCTCACTGAATCCCATCACATGGCCTGAAATAAATACAGGAAAACCCAGTGCCAAGTACAATCCTCACCCCAGATGCTACTGCTAGGAAGGCAGCGAGAGGCTGAGCGGCAGTCCTACTACAGCTCTCTGACCCCTCAAAATTATTCTGAACATGTAACAGTACCATGAAAATCTGAATACATGGTCCACAGTTTGAAGACAAACACAACGCAAAGGGCTGGAAAGGTGCAGTGCCTAGAGCCAGTGAAGGACAGCTCCAGCGTAGCCTGAGCAGCTGGTACGAACCAAGACATGACCAAGCCGTGTCTTGTGTCAACTAATGAGCTACTGTGAAGATGGAGTAAATGTGTGTTAGCATCTAATTCCTTTCAAATTAAGGCTGAGCAAAGATCTCAAGTCAAGACTGGCTTTGCCCATTTTCTGTGTCTTTAAATCCAGAGTAAGAGCACTCTTTCAAAACAGTCTGTAAAACCAACAGTAATGGACTATAAAGAAAAGCCTCATTTTACTGGTTTCTGGCCTGGGAAAACACAAGTTTATTTGTGAGATACCTATTTATGACATCTCTATCTGCTTTCCTATGCAAAGCATATTCTGGCAACTTAACCAAATTCTAAACAGCACATCTCTCCTGCTAGACACCAGAAGGAACACTTAATAGTGTCTGATGCTCCTGTGGTAGCATACATTAAAAAACAGCCAAGATTTTAAGCTACCTAAATCTTTCTTGATCTAACACTGAGTTCTTAATTTTCCATGTTTCTGTTCATAAAAGTTGGCTCAACTCTGCAAACTTTTGCTGCCCAGAAACATTTCTCTGTTTCAGTCAATTGCAAGTTAGGAGTCTCTCCACAGCTAAAATACATTCACTGGCTTGGGGCCTCTCTGTCAACCATCTTAAAGAGCCTTTTTTTTTTTTTCTTTAATTTACTACGTTTAGTGTGATATAAGACAAAATATGAAATAGGGAATGAGGTGGTGTATATCAGACACATTCCTTTGCTGTAATAAAAATAGCTCATTGTATCTGAGCTAATGACAACACTGTTCACAGATCCAGAATATCATACTGTATTTCATACTGTGGGACAGGGCAACAATCCTGTAAAATTCAGGATGCCTAGTTAACCTTACTGTAACACAAAATAAAAAATAAGTTTCTCAAACAAGCAGTACAAAGTGAAGAGTTTTTAGTCTTTTGTATTTGCGATTTCTTTTCCCATGTTATTCGAGTTTCTGCTCCCAAAGTTCCTAAGACAAGGTGCCATCAGGCTGCAGCCTCATATTTCCTATGGAAGTATTTTGTAGGAAACAAAATGTCAACTTTGGTCCAAAATTAAGTTGGGAAGATATGAGGCACTGCAAGGTATTGAGTTTCTGTTACAAACATTTTATTTATGCTCTCTCTTACCAGGACAGGTTTAATGTTCAGGAATCAAAGTGTCCCTGCTTGCTGGCTGAGCACTGCAGTTTTGTATCCTTCAAACAGTGCATCTAATCGCAGATAACTGATGGAAGCACTGCACAGTGTGAGACAGCCTTACAGGCAAGGGAAAATTCACTTCATTCTGAAGTTTCAGAGTAAAACTGATTTGAAAATAATGAATGAGAGAAAGGAAATATTTGTAAGTAAGTGTGGAAGATGCTGGTGCCTATGTGTATGATACACCAAATACATACAAAACCTATTTTCATACCTCAATGAGTTTGTCTCCTTTGACTACATCCAGATGTAAGCCAGGTGGCGGTTTCCCTGCCCTGGAAAATAAAGAAAGGAAAATGTAGTATCAAAATAGTTAATAAAAGTTTATTAGTGTTAGAGCTAATACTCTATTAGAGCTACAGACCTAACCTACACAAATGTAAGCAGAATTATTTGGGGAAAAATATGAAAATACCATAATTTTCTTGTCCTCCCTGCAGATTCCTTCTGACAACACATAAAACATGATTTTTTTACAGTAAGAGTTAAGCTAACGGGACATGGGGCATTTCAAGCTTTACCTCTCCAAATGAAAAACAGCTCATTTACAAGATGAACAGAGCAGCTCCTAAGAGAACGTGATATGAGGCCAGGAAGAGGCTAACAACTAGAGAAGGGGATAGGCTGGGACTGTTTGCTTAAGGGCTTGCTCAAGGGCTGTTTTCTTACGTTACCTTCAAAACAGTAGCCCTCTACCCTTAGCTGCTGTGAGGAACAGAAACTTCTACCATCCTTCCCCTCTAGGACTGGTAATGGCAAAAAACGTGAAAGGGGCTCCACACACACCTGCAATATTATAAAAGTGTTGGCCAACAGCCAGCGCTCCTCCACACTCACCCTATAATCAAACTTGCTTACCAACACAGGCAACGTGGAAGAGACTACAGTATTATATGGCAGAGGGACCCCTACCCTATGACAGTACAACTCTCCTCCACCAAATTCTCAAACAGCAGCTCAGCTCCTCCATCCCTGCTCACCTCCTGTGAGGCAGATTCACCAGTCAGCATTATTCCCACTTGGGCAAAGGGAGCACAGAGGCAACGCACAGCAAAACAATGCTAATATGCAGGAGAACCCATGAGGATTCACAGCATCAAAAACATATTTGATACTTAAAACCAGGTCCAAACCTAAGCTACATACTTAACTTTTAAGTTTTAAAACTTAAAACCCTGCCCAAACCCAGCACACTACTGTGGTATCAATACACTGCCCTTCACTACATAGAATCTTTGGCTCTTGACAGCAAATGATCTTTTTCTGCTCAGATGCTCTATAAATCTGCACCTCTAGTACTTCTCCACTGGTAATAACACTGCTGCTTGTCTCTATGGCTGGACCAACTTTCCAGGCAATAGCAGTGACCCAGTTCTCAGCTGCACTGCTGCCCTTCTGAAGAACAACCGCAGAGGAGATCACATTGCTGAGTGCTGCTTGCTCACTGCACGGAGCAAGCCAAGAGAACAGAGACAATGGGTAGTGACATTCTCAGCATGGCTGGAGAAGAAAGGTCACTTGTAATTGAAGTTGTTTGAGGGGGCTAAATACAGATGTTCATGTTGCTGGGACATGCCTTACAATCTGAAGGTTTCTTCTGTGTCCCCAGGTCCCCTGGTTACTATACATATGCTCTCCTAGGTAACTCCATACAGTCCTCTTATTTCTACTGCGCTGCTTTCTCAAGTATTGCACAAGCATTTTCCACTCTTGCTCCAAATCTATTACACTAGCCTGCTCACATCTCTCTCCGGCCCTTCTTGAATATGTCAGTTGGGACTTTCACAAGTTTTTTACCAAACCCTTCTCTAAGACCGTGGATAAGAACGGATATGGCCAATATTGATTCTTATTCTTTTGGATGAACAAACAGCAACAGCAAAAGCAGAGGATGCAAAGCTCCAGGGTAATCTGCTAAAATGGTGGCTGCTTCCTCGAAATAGACAAAATTTAGACTAGATATTAGGAAGCATTTCTTTGCAGAAGGGGTTGTTGGGCGTTGGAATGGGCTGCCCAGGAAGGTGGTGGAGTCCCCATCCCTGAAGAGGTTTAAGAGTCGGGTTGACCCAGCGCTGAGGGATCTGGTGGAGTTGGGAACTGTCAGTGTTGGGTTGATGGTTGGACTGGAGGATCTTTCCAACCGAGACAATCTGTGATTCTGTGAAATGGGATTACAGTGGTGTGAGGGAGCGACCAGCAAGTAAAAACGTTTCCAGTGAAGATACAGAGTGTCTGATGAGTTCTACAAGGATTGACTCTTCCAATCCAGCTCCAGCAGAGCTCAGGGACTGCCTTCTCTTACCTACTGCTCTAGGATCACACAGACAGGCTACACCTAAGTATTGCTGTCTCGTCCTGTGCTCCCCTCAGGTCTCAGTGCTCATTTTTCATTGAAAGACAGGTTTCATGCACGGATTCACGTCCACTTCTCAGCGTTTCCTCCTTCTGCCCCTGAGCACTGGCATACTTGTTTTTCTCCACTGCGCTGAAATTGCCATGTTCCAGTTACTCTGCGACACAACTTTTGATAATTTTCACAAAGCCTGCCTTCCTTACTTTGACCTAACAAAACCTGCTTCCCCCACCTTATTTTTTTTCCTTCCAAATAGTGAACCTTTCAACAAATCAACTCTACAAGCAAGTCTATTTACTTACTCAGTCTGGCCTCTGCTTTTCTTTTCAGTGGTCTCTTCCTGGATACTCAACAGTCAGCCTGTCCTAAAAACATTTGAGCAACATCCTCAACATACCTGTTAGGTCACGGGAAAGCTCCCAAGTGCTCTAAGCACAACCGCTTTCCTATTCTGTAAATTGAATCCTGTCTGATGGTCATCTTTTGACATATACAACCTCTGAGTTTTCATTACCCCCTCTACTTTTAGTTCACCCTTGCTGTTACTTTTTACTCTGCTTTTACCTTCAACTTTATTTTGAACACAGAAAAAAAGCTCAGCAGTAGCACAAGACAGTGCCTTCAGCTATGAATTAAGGTGCTTACAAGATTTATCTATTCTCTGGCTTCTTTTGGACCAAGAATCCTTTGTAGACAGTATTTCCCCTATCTACCTACACCTGCAAAACACTGAACAACGTAAGGCTGTAAATACTGATTATGACACCATCAAAACAAACTCACAGAAATAATTTCTGTTAGAAAACCGCTTTGGAACAGATTAAATCAATGTCACAGTTTAGGCTGCTGAAGTTAGATTCTTGAAAAGCCTGTTAATGAAAAAAGTAGAAAGATTTTCCAGTTTTAATTCAAAAAGGATTTGTTTGAGAGTCACCAAAGTTCAGAAGTAATGTCTGTATTTGGAAGTATCAACCACCTTTCACATACTCTGCCCCATCAGATCCCTCCACTTATTCAATTAAATATTGAAAGGAATTATCTTGCAAAAATGTACTAGAAGAAAGTCTGTTAGAAAGTTGGTACTGTGCTGTTAGAGGATAGCAGTTTTCTTCCCCCCTTATCTCCAATATTTAAAAAAAAAATGTCCTCTCCCACTAATGTGCTAAATATCCACTAAATTAATTTTCCTACACTGTTCTGAAGGATGGAGAATTACTTGAGGTCAACAGATTCTCCTCTCCATAGAGCACATACGGACAGCCAGGCTTAGCACTGCTCCAGGACAAATGATCTCACACCAGAACTTGGCTCCAGCACAAGTGCTTGTGTTTGAAAAAGAGAAACAAGAAGCTGTTCTGTGCCTTCCAGATTGTGTACCACAGCGCCCACTGCCTGAACATCTTCTGCTCTCTACAGGTCAGCATTCTGCAAGTGACCCTAAAATAAGACCTGCAAGTGGACTAATTGTTAATGATCACTAGTTTGGTTTAAGTGAGACAAAGTATGCTTAGACTGCCTACCGAATTGCCAAAGGCTTACTTGGGAGAAAAGAATCCTTTCGGTGAATTAACAAGGCTGACTGGCAAGGAGAACATAACAGTATCATTAAATTAATTCTCAGGATCAGAGAAGAGGTGAGAAGACATCCCACAGTAGAGCTGTTCTTCACTAAGAATGAGTCCAAGGAACTCAAAGAAATGTCAGAAGGAGAAAGTTTATGAGAATTGATAAAAAAGAAGTAACAAACTGAAAAAACCCAGATGGTATTTAGCCAAGCATTAAGAGGTATCAAATACCAGTTTTCTACACTTAAGAGTTTATCAATCTATTGCTTAAACTACCCTCACCATCAGAGGAAGGAAGGTATCCACTGATGATGCTAATTTTAAAACATATTTCAGGAGTAATGTGGAAACTGCATACAGTAAAGTCAAGTTCTGACTGGGAAACTGGTAGAATAGAACAGACTATTTGAGTTGGAAGAGATCTACAGTGATCATCTAGTGCAACTGTCTGACCAAAAGCTAAAGCATGTTATTAAGGGCACTGTCCAAATGCCTCAAACACTGACAGGCTTGGGGCATCCACCATCTCTCTAGGAAGCCTGTTCCAGCATTTGACCATCCTCTCGATAAAGAAATACTCCCTAATGTCCAGGCTAAACCTCCCCTGGTGCAGCTTTGAACCATTCCCACACGTCCTGTCACTGGATACCAGGGAGAAGAGATCAGCACCTCCCTCTCCACGTCCCCTCCTCAGGAAGCTGCAGAGAGCAGAGTTGTAGAAACTGTATTACTGAGCAGAACTAGCAGATAAATAGGAATTGAGTAACAGCCAAACCAGAACAGAATCATCTAATCTGCTTCAATAGCCAACAGTATTCATCCTTTGGAAACATGACGGTATGTGGGGATGACAGTTCTTCCAATGCCAGGGAAACATTTTTCTTGGATTAAAGAAGGGTAAACCTTGCTTTGAATTACACATAATCTGCTCCTTTCAGCCTTTGTAAGAATCGCAAAACGACAGTGACCATCCTGAAAGAATGTCTTGTTTGACAGAATACAGTCAAGCACTGAAATAGTTTTTATTCTACTTAAGATGAGCTGAATGTCCTGGGAAAGGAGTTAATGTGGTTTCTGGATAAAACTGATGTTTATTAGCTCTATCAGTTGACTTCTTGCAAAAGAAAGTGGGCATATTCACAGATGATGAGACATGAGCAGGGAACTGAGACTGGCACTCTACTCCAGAACTTGTTCACCACCTGTACAATGGATGGGGAGTTACGAAATGGACTGTTTTCATACTCAAAATATTCCTAATGGGATGTTGAATTTTTGGGTTCAGGGGTTTTTTTGTGGGTTGTTTTTTTTTTTAATTGCAAGGTGATCCTTCCTTAAAACGATACTCTTCAAAACTTGTACACAAGATGTGTACTGTTTACACAGTGGTCCAAAAATACTGTATTCATGTTTCTTCAGACCATTTCTCTTGTAAAATCAGAGCACTATGTAATCAAGAGAGCAGTGCTGCACCTGTATGACTGCAGGAACTTTACTTATCTTTTACGTTCCTGTGGAATGGTATCAGGCAGATCAAACTGACAAACCCAGAATAAGGAACCTTTTGCAAATCAAAAAGTACCTCCAGTAACCAGAGTGCCTCACACAGGAATACTCTCCCAGTTTCCAAGTGTTACCAACTCAAGGACTTCCTGAGCCATAGCTGCTATCGATTTAAACAGCTCTCTACATAAACTGCTCGAAGAGCCCATGTAAACTTAATGCATTCACAGAATTTTACACAAACAATTTCACAGATCACCTACATATAGCTGAAGCACCCTCTCCACTATTTGGCCACAAATCCGCTCGCTATTAATTTCATTTTGCAAGCTCTAGGTCTTCTCCTCAAAAGGAGAGCAAACACTTCTCTCCACAGACTTTCTGTTCACTACGCAAGACACCCAACAGTCACTCTCGGTCACTCCTTTTCCAGACTGTCCTGGTTTTGGCTGGGATAGAGCTAACTGGGTTTTTTCTTCCCTTCCTTCTTAGTAGCTAGAACAGTGCTGTGTTTTGGATTCAGTATGGGATTGGATGTATGTATTTGATAACGTACTGATGTTTTTACTTGCTGCTGAGAAATCAAGGACTTTTCAACTTCTCATGTCCTGCCAGTGCGCAGGTACGCAAGAGGCTGGGGTGGGGAGCACAGCCAAAACAATGGACCGAAAATGGCCAATGGAATATTCCATATCATCTAATGTCATGCTCAGTGGATAGGTGAGGGTTGATTGGGAAGCTCCACTCGGGTTTTCGGGATGGTGGTTTCAGGATTCTCTCGTCTCTGGGATCACTAGCTGGGAACAGGCTGGGCATCGGTCACTGAGTGGTGAGCAATCACACTGTGCATTACTTGTTTATATTTTCTATTTTTACTATTATTATCATTATTTTAATTTTATTTAAATTATTAAATTGTTTTTATTTCAGCCTACAAGTCTCCTTGGCCTTACCCCTCCAACACTCTCCCCCATTCCCTGGGGGCGGGGGAGCGAGCGGCTGAGTGGTGTGTGGCTGCCGGCCGGGCTTAAACCACACCACAGACTGAAGAGGAGCCTAGGCTAACCATCTGTAGTACAGCTTGCTATGTCTTTGATTGAGATAATGGTTAAAAATAGTACTTGAGAGAAAGAATTCCCATGGTTTTTGAGGCAACAAGTAGTATCACACAATCTACCAGAATTACTGGGACAACCAAGAAGATGTAAACAAGGCTATCAATACAGCAGACTGGCATTTTTTTAAAAAGCTTTTGACAAAATTATCAAATGGTCTTGTGGAAATTAAAGTGTGACAGGGAAAAGAACCATTAATCCATGAGGGAATGTAAATGATTAAGAGTCAGGAAAGAGCAGGGTTCTGCAAGGGCTCTGTGATGTTTATATGCAGTCTGGAAAAAAAAGAGCCAACAAAGAAATGAGAAAAATCACTTAGACAACAGTTAGAGAGGAAACCTGAATCAGACTCAAATGCTGCAAATGAATCTCATGATACTGAACTACTGCTTGAGAAAACAGCCAGGGGGTGTGGGGGGAATAAAAAGCACTCCTGAGTGCTAGTACATGCTAGAGACAGACCACCTCAACCACGCAAACACAACAAGGAGCTCCAGGCTCCTTACTGCCACTCAGGAAAGATCTAGAGCCATCATGACTGTCTTCAGAAAGAATCAGAGGAACAGTCATCGACAGTTGACAAAGCAAAGACATCATAAGGAAGAAACTATAAAAATACAGTATTTTCACATCTTCAGTGTTGTATTAGTTCTGGTGCTCTTGTTGAGAGGGGCATAAGATGATAACCAGTACGGATGGCTTCATGCAAGGGGGGAAAAAAAAAAGTACATCGCTTCAGAAGCTTGGAAAAAAACAGGCAAGTATCCATTCCCTTTGTCCTCTTAATGAATGCTACAAAACTAGTGTATTCATTATTTCTTGAAACACAAGAAGCAAGGAACCCTGGATCTGAAAACAAGGAGAGTGCCTTTTCCAACATTTGCATAATTTGTGGAAAGAACTGTTACTCAGTGTTGTGGAATTAAACTGTAAGGTAACAAAGAAAAATTAGAAAATTTGTGGAGATTAGGTCCAGTGTTAGTTGTTAAATATGACCACCCAGACAGAGCCTTCAGCTCATGAAATCCCTTTTCTTCTGATGGCCAGAGGCCTAGAGCGTGTACAAGAAGACAGAATACTTAAAGCTTATGCGTAAATTATTGGTCACTACCACAGTATGATAGGAAACTATCTGGGCTGGGGTTTTCAATTAGTATGGCTTTTTTTGCTTTTTTCTATAGAAAGAAATCAGAATAAAGAAAAATCCTTCTCTTACCAAGATGCTGGTTGAACACAAAGTTATTGCTGCTCTTGTGCATCAGTGATAGAAATGAGTCATACGCCTTTCTCAAAGCACAGCATATACACCACAGAAACTGAGACCAAGATAGCACTGAAATTTGTTTAGGTGACTTAATTTTGATGATACAAGGGGTATTATGACAAAGCTATGGCCAAAATCTTTTGGGTAATTATTTTAGCTCATGCAGAATGGTTTCTTCCCACGAGGAAGAAGAGGGCTGAATAAAGAGCTGACCAATAACCATGATCCAACCTTGTCATGTCTGGAGGAAATATGATGGTTAGGGCATTTGAGCTTTAAAAAAAAATGCAGATTGATGGGAGGCATTTATGATTTCCTCTCCTCTTAGAAGCATTACAATAATTCTTGCCAAACTTCCAGTTGTAAGAAATACAGTTAAAAAAGCTTGTGGTTCAAAATTGATGATTACAGACCTTTCCTGAACACAAACAAAATTGCAGTGTTTTAGGAGTACTTTATGGAAGATTTCTGATGAGAAATGTGGCTGCTTCAACTGAACAGAGCATTCAATTTGTAATAAAGCATTTGCCCAACTTCACCTTGGCACTATGTATGCTTTCTTGTTACAGTGCAGTTCCACACAAAACTAGATTTTACTGGTTCACTTTGGTTCCCTTGGTTACTTACTCAGGAACAAAGTCTCCATGGAATATAGCGAAATCTGGAAATTGTACACAAAATTTAATTCCCATGAGCAGGGCCATAAATATTCTATTAGAGAGAACGACAGGTTTTCTGACACCAAAAAATGAATTCAAATGGCACTGAAATAAATAGGAAAATTAATATTAAGTAGTGAGCAACAATGCAATGATTATTTGGTAAGATTATTCCTACATTTTCAGAGTGAGAACAGGCATGTTGGAAGTGTAATTTACCTGCAGAAATCAGGGGAAGACAAGACAGGACTGTAACCTTTATGCGTACCAGGAGGCCTTGTTACTCTGGCAGTTTGACTTCCATCATAAATTTTTTGATCAAATCCTTTTATTTCCATCCTAATTTTTTTGTTCTTTCCCTTCAGCTATAAAAAACCCCCAAACAATACTATCCCTCTTTAAAAATACTTTAGCTAGTGAAAACCAATGTTGTTTTTATTTTAACAGACAACTAAAGCTCTGTTGTGTCTCAAAGTTAAGATTGCTGTTTCCCCATCAATGAATTTTCCCACTGCATGTTTCAGTTTGCTTTGAGCTTTATTAACTAGAGGTAGCAGACTATGCATTTACATCAGCGCCGTCTACAACAGCACTGACACTTCCCTACCTTACAAATAGATATATATTATTACACATCAGGCAGAGTATTAGTCTATGTATATTTTTGAACAGTTATGTGTGATGACCAGTGATTGCTGGTCATTCTGTGATTAGCCTATGTACTTGTGCATATGCCCATTTATTTGTGAATATGAACTTGCATCCTTTTACTTCTGAATAGTGAGCTTCTGGCTTTAAGAAGTTCTTGTTCTTTGTCCCTATTTTCCATCTTATACTGCATTTTATCTTGGTTTTACTGCTCTGGTCTTCAAATTATACCAAAAGGACTGGATAATACTCTGGCCTCTATGCTGACCATGCTTGAGTCACTAATCAGTATTGTGGTCACTTTTGTCAAGGTAATTAATGAAAAAAATACCCCAACACTAAAAGAGTCAGGCCACAGACTCTATTCAACTCCTCAAAGTCAAGTCCTTACACACTCGCAGTTCTTGTATGAACCCCTCTGTTGCTTCCCAAAATTATCATTTGCTGTGTGTTCTGAAAGAAACAGTCTTGAAAGCTGGTTCACCTGACAAAGTCAGCCTTTGGCAGACATGGTACATCTACTTCACTGCCTTGAATAATGATCTCCTTCAAAATATAGTCTAGCAGCTGGACACAGTAAAGTTCAGAGTTCAGGTTTTCCCACAGCAGCTACATGTGTGGATACAGAAGTCACCAACTGCTTAAAATTATTAACAATGAAATATTTAAGAGGGACATCACTGAACAAAACTAAGCTCCAGAGTAGGTTTTTAAAATATTAAACCACCTACAAGAAAAAATTATTTCTTCTGTATTAGAAAAATGTGTTTCTTCAGTTTCTTCACCTTGTGCTCTACAGGCCAGTCCACTGCTCTGTGCGTTGCGTCAGGATGACGACGTGAGGAATTTATATAGATTATTTCTGTCACTGATGGCAAACCCTCTACTGCAGAACGACAGACTAATGGAAAAAAATCAGGGACAAACAGTCAAGAAAAGGAAGAAAAGCCCAAGCTCCTGGAAGGAGCATAGTGAATAACAAAAATAAAGCATTTCAGAAAAAGCTATCAATGCTTTGGGACGTGATGCCAGCTAGAAGTACCAAGTAACAGAACCCAAGTTTTAGAAATGAGCTGACAGAATCTCTTCGACACGGCTACGATCCAGTGTTGACATGCCAACTGGGTTACAACACCTATATCCAGCTGAAGCTCAGCAGCCTCACTGAAGTATGTCCTGCCCTGTCCAAAGAGAAATTCTGAGTTATTGCTATTAAGGTCATAGACAGGACAACTTTAATTCCATTGTGTTAGTTTAAAATTAGGTCAATTATTTAGGTTTCTAAGTGTGGACTCAGAAGCCTAAATTTAGCTGCTTCCTAAAAATCTTGGCTTACGTGACTACCGCACACACCTTCATGCCCAGCTTCAAGGACAAGGTGGAACTTCCAGAACCCAAGAGCTCATCTTCTCCAGAAATTTGTGTACAATCATTGCCAGGAATAGCTTGTTCTTGCCTCAGAGAAACTGAAGAGGAATGATTGTTGCCTTTAAAACATACTATTTCAAATTTATGTACAGTCCGGAACAAGCCTGCCATCCCAACTAATGGTGTGTCAAGATAGAGAGTAAAAAAAGATTCATGATCCAAAATGCAGGTTAAACCAGGACAAAAAGGAGAGACAGGCAATATCCATTAAACATCTGATGGTCACCTCAGAACTACACCCCAGAACATTTGTACTTCACAGAAATTACTTTTACTCACTAAAACCACCTCATAAGGTATGGAGAAGTCTTAATAAAACTAGGAAATGTAACTGTTATCTAAAGATATTTTCTAAGTTTACGGCATGGGTAAATTTTAATCCATAGAAAGTACTGGCAACATCTTTATTCCAACTTTATTCCAATCTTAAATGCATAGACTGTGCCTTTGCTAACATGTATGGAAGAATTACAGTACTGCATAAACAAGTATTGGCATAAGCAAGTGCATTTATTCAAAGACAGCATTCATTATTTTTTGTGTGTCTTAAGCTAGTTTAACTGTTGGAAACACAAGACAAGAAAGAATAAGTATTTTATGGACTATGAAGAAGTAACAGCATAAAAACTACATCAAAGCCAGAACATAAAACTGATGAAAACCTTGAATTTCAATAGAGAAGTCTTTTCTGGAAACTGGATACTAAAACACTATCCACATTAGGAAAGAACAGATACAATGATGGAGGCAAACCTCAAAAGCATGAGCAACAATTTAAAGACAAGAAAAAAAAAATTTCTGTTGATTATATTTAAGATCTATTTCTCATATGATCTGTGTTTGCAGTCCCCAAGGCAGCTCTACTTAGAGACAGAAAAATAAATAGGTAGATAAAGACTGATTTTGATTTTAATATAGGTGGATGAGATTGAAGATAATTCACTACAGAAGCAGCTGCTACTGACCATGAAGACTCTCTGCAACTCCATGTTTTTTGGTCACCCAAAACTCTTGCCTACACAGACCTACACTGCTACCAGAAGAATTTTCAGTGCTTCTGTAAGATATCAAGGACCCTGCAGGATACATTTATACTGAGACTTTCTGGTAGACAGAACTTCAAATAACAATACTGTTGGCCCAAGCTTGCTACTTTTCACTCTGAAGATTCCTACCTGTGAAAGACCCACTCAATATCGTAACTGTGTGCTCTTTGGTGTGCTCTGAAAGAAATAAATACTTTAAAACTGTGAGCTAGAGTCTGTAATTCAGTAGATGCCAGTGGAAGTCATGTAAAGCTTTAACATGAAATATAGTCTACTTTTTTTGCAAACTAGAAAATAAACCATAAATAAATAAATCCACCTGGTAGATGAGCTCCTCCCTCCTACTGGATGTGGCAGTGGAATACCACCAGTCACACCTACCTAATGCTTCCCGTTTTCAGTTGGCTATTCAGCAGAATATAAACACTGTAACTGGAAGCTATCCATACTGGCTTCCTGATACAGTTGGTTTTTGGTTGTTTTTTGTGTTGTGGGTTTTTTTACACTTATGAAATAACAGCTTACCTGTTTCAAAAGAAGTGTTAAGGAAAAATGTTAAAATTTTCCACACAAAAATGCATCTTTCACCGATATTAATTGCCACACATACACATGACAATCTGACTAAGATCAAACTGTATCGGGTATGCCTGCCACTACATTGGTATAAACATCCAGCTTGCCCAAACTCACTCTCTAAAATATTACAATGTGCATAGGTACAATAGAGCTACAAGGGAAAATAAAGAGCCTCCTTAGAATGCATAAGGAGAGAGAGAGTCGGTATACAAGCCTTGTTTTACCTGAGAAGGATTTTAGAACAAGGGCATTCAGGTTGCAAAAAGCAAATTATCAAAAATCTCAGAAATGTCAGAATGAAGCAGGCGCTGGCACCCGAACATGATCCCCTTACTCCTGGGTGTGAAACCCCGGCTTGGATCATCTCCCTGACGCCCCTTACACCTCAGTTCTCTATCATTCAGCACAGCGGATTGTGCTTTAAAACCAAAGCAGGTCAGCACCAGCCCAGTGAAGAAAGCTGCCTGTCTGCAAGATCCGGCCCTGTTTGTAGTGAGAGCCAGGAAGTATGTACCTAAAGGCCCTCACAACTGTAGTTGCTACAGCCCTCCCCTTCCCATGGTATTTAGGAATTCTTCTGCAATAGCATGCAAGTTACTGAAACTAAACATTTCACAGGTTACACTTCTCCAGCTGTTCAATCTACAGCTTTCAAAGGCAGAAGCATTCAAATTCACCACTGAATAAAATGCTAGGTGTGAACACTGCTGTATAAAAACACTAAGAAAAAAAATTAAATATATTTCAAATTTCAAGTTGAACACCCAGAAAGCACTAACACTGAGTAATTTTTGGCTTTATCTACTCTATTGTGTCATCATTTTACGGAGCACCATCTTGTCTCACATAGATGTTTGTATATGTTGAGCACAAATAAAATATGAACATACATGAGCAATTATTTTCCATGAGAGGGTTAAATGTTTTTACTAACTAAAGCAGGCACTTATATACCAGGTCAAAATTAAAAAGCATATTCACTGAGCACTGAAAGCGCTGAAAGGTAGGGGACCTGTAGTAAAAACCAGATGACTATGCAATTAAAGACTGCAATCATGCACACACATACATAGCTACCTCATGCAGATATACAAGTGCTGGACTTTTCAGCTGTAACGTTGTGTCATTTTCTGTGTGATTTAACATAAAACTGCCCAGCATCCTCTCAGTAATCAATGCTCTGGCACCCGAAGAAGAGGGCACAGCAAGGATCTATGTAGCAACGTATCAGAAAATTCAAACCAAATGAAACAGGGCCCCAGGTAACCTAATCTACGGCCCTGCTTTCAACAGAAGGTCGGACCAGATGATTTCCAGAGACCCCTTCCAACGCAGACTTTTCTACGATTCTAAAACCAGCCAAATTCACGGTCTTGATACTGCTTCTCCGACACATCACTGTGCCCTGACTTACTAACTCAAACCAATTAAAAAACCCAGGCTAGTTTCAAGCTGATGGATTTCTCATGCTGAATACTTAACTCGAGCAGAAAATTTAATTTGTCCTACATCACACATTGTGTTTAAGCCCTTGGGAAGAGACACACACCTCCGGGAAGCATTCTAAGCTTCGCCCAGCGCTGCACTGTGGCGTTAAGCCGAGGCAGCCCGCAGGCAGTCGCTGCCGATGGATGCACCCGCGGGGCTGCACCGCCGAGCCCGCACCCCCTGCCAGGCCCCGCGCCGCTGCAGCCGGTCACCCCCTCGGCGGGCGCAGGGAGCGCAGGCCCGGGCGGGAGGCCTCAGCCCCCGCGCCCCTTTCCCGCCCCACGCCCGCCCGGCCACCCCCGGGCCCAGCCCCGCCGCCCGGCCCCGCCGCCACTCCCCCGGCCCGGCGGGCACCCGCGCTCGGCCGCAGCCCGCAGGAGGCCCGCGGCACGCCCGGAGAGGAGCGGCCGCAGCCCCCCCGCCCCCCCGCTCACCAGCTGGGGCACTCGAAGAGCGAGAGGCCGCCGCCGCCGGCGGAGTTCGCGTTCGCCGCCATCTTGCATCTGCCCCATTCAGGCGGGCCGAGGGCAGGCTGGGAAGCTGGAGGACCGGCGCGGGAGGCGGCGATCCCAGCGTGCCCCGCGCGGCGGGGCGGGGCGCGCCGGGCCGGGCCCAGCGGCGGGGCTGCGGCGGCCGGGACACGGGGCCCAGCCCTCGCAGAGCAGCGCCGGCTCCTGCCGCTGCCTCCCTGTGTGCCCGCCGGCCCCGTCCACCGCCGCGCCTGCTCGGTCCCAGCGGGCGGCCGCCCCCCTCCTGCCGCGGGACGAGGACGGTGCTGACAGGGAGGGTCGGTGAAAAGTTCAAGTGTAACAATAGGGGAATAATCCGGATCAAACCCTTCTGTAACAGCTTCTCAGACCCCTGTGTAGCCACTGTTCTAGCGTTTCCACTTTTTACTGAACAGCAGACAGAAACCCCGGTAATACGGGTCATGTACTTTGTTACAAGTACAGATAATTGAGTTCATATGAGGGAAAAATCACATTTCTCCAGTGTCATCCCAGCGAGCTGCAGCTCCCCCCAGAGCTGTTCCTCAGAGGACCCCGCACGCTGAGCAGAGCAGGGACAGCTCCCGCGACAAGCAGCATGAGCAAGCTCATCCCTTCGCCGGCTGTCGCGGCGAGCGCCAGACTTCCCAGAATAAGTTTCCAGCAACTCTGAGTGGTAGAAAACACATCTGAGTGCCAGGAACGCTCAGTGCCAGAATGCTGCAGCAACAGCGATGAGTTTCTGATGGTGATTTTTCACACTCAGGTACATTAGTCAAGACTGCTGTCAAAAACATGCTCTGCAGCAGTTCCACTGGAAGTTCAACGTAAAGAAAAGGGAGAAAGGAGTCAAGCAATTACAGCAATCCCGAGTCCAGCAAGCTGGACTAGTGTTCTCAATTCCAGTTCCCAGAAGGCTAAAACAGGCTAGAGTGAAGATGGATCCTACAAAAAATGCACCCAGGTTCCCTTTTAAGTGAGGAGGCAAGTGTGTTCATTTTCATACAGAGATGTGACATCCAAAGGACTCTGCCCCTGCAGCAGGCAGCATACAAAGCAGCAGGCTCTACCATTTAGGAGGAATATTTTAAATAAGGAGCAGAACATACACAGTTCCCTTACTTTCAACTCAGATTTTACCATACAGGCTCAGCAAAGGCTTCAAGTTCTAGTCAAACTTCAAGTCAAAGTTGACCCAACACTGTTCTGGGGCATCAGATTGATTTTTCTGTGATCAGTTACAGTACAGGCCTCTGCAGAGGAGTGTTCTATATATCCACGTGCAAGTAATTTAGTGTTTCCACCTAGTTTCATTCTTAAGAATCAGGGACCACGGAACTAAAGCTGGAGGAAACACTGCTGCTGCTGATACAGTCTTCTACCCTGCTTACAGAGGGAACTGCAAACATACCCATGCCAACGTCTGTACTGCAAGAGAAAGAAGCTCTGACATAGGGTTTTAAGTGTTTATTGATGGTTATTAGATGGAATGATGGCGCAATAGTGCAAACCACTGTGCAATTGGGATAACACACTCCCTTCCCAGCTTTCACATTTACTTTATTATACAGGAGACATGGAATAAGGATTAATTACAAAATGGGTCAGTATGCTGCATTTACCACACTCCGTTGGGCTTTGGACAGATTACTGTTCCCTCAGTGCATGTCAGTTCAGAGCTACAGCGAAGCGGGGAGTGGCTGCTACGTTCTGTCCAGCTCTACTAGCAAGACAGTTGGAACCAGCGATCTTTTTCATTTGCACACACATTCTCAGTCTGAAAAACCTAGCATTTCACTTGGCCAGTTTCTGCACTTTCTGTTTCATAAAGAATGGAAAATACCAGATGTTCACAAGCCACACATAATATTTACTAGTACACTACAAGTGAGCTTCAAGAGTACTTCTTCAGAAGCAAGATTTCAGCTAATACTCATCTATCTTGCTAGCTTGTAAACTTAAGTGCCCACTTCCTCATCTTTGTGTGATTTTCTCCCTGGAAGCTTCTAAAACCAATTAGGAGCGAGCAGCCAAACTTTGTGTTTCTAGTGCTTGAGAGTCAGCGTGAGAAGAGATTTGTCCAATAATAAACCACCACCTAGTTTCTCTAAGGAAGCTGCATTGTTAGACTACTATAAGTCAAAGAACATTCTGTCCTCAAATGATGCATTTTGGAAAAAGACAACCACAACCACGCTCAAAAAATTAAACACCACAGTTACGAGTCTGAAGGCTAAACTGACCAGCACGCAGTGGTTCCAACTATCATCCATGCATATTTCTCCTTGCCTTTCAAATCTGTAATAACATCTTTCTCTTCAAGAGAATCGAGAACCACAGCCACTTGGAGACTAATAAAACCATGGGGCAGATACTGGAGACTTTAGAAACTGCTGAATTAAGGTAATGAGAATTGGTGTTGTGCCCTCTTTGAATGTCATTCTTATTCCAGTCCAACAAAGTTACCCATACATACAAAATGTTAAAGTTGTGCCACTTGTCAAAAACAAGACATCTCCAATTACTGATCACACTTCAGCATACAGTTGGGACAGGGAATAATACATTACAGAAAGCAAAACCACAAGATTTTAGTTACATAAAACAATGTAATTTGTATATAAACTGATAAATACTGTCTCCATGGTTCACTAATTCCAAATACTAGTTATCTGCACATTAGTTGCTAATATCTATTACTAGAAGTAGTTCCAGCTTGTGCTCTCTCAGGGTGGTCAATTCATTTCTGAGACTAGTCAGCCTGTTCGCTCTGAGGGAAAAAAATCTCAGCAATGAGACTAGGTTCCATGTGAAGATTTCATTTTGTTGTCTGCCAGATAATGAATCCTATGATTATAGAAGCCACAGCAAGACCAAGAATCAGGATACAGATCTTCTTACGGGATTTCTTCTAATAAAAGAAGAAGAAAAAAAAAAAGCCACTGACACCAGGAACAGATGACAAGAAGAAAAAGCAAGTCTACAAGTTAATGTTACTAACTTCGATGAACTAGAGCACTTGATACCCATACTTATTCAAGAGAAGTAACCAGTATAGTCTGAACACTTGCAGTTTAAACTGCATGATCCTACAGATAAATGTTGTTAGTTTTAGGAGCACAGTGGTCTAAGAGATGCAGTTAAGTCAAAATGTGACAAGTTTTGCTTCTCTTAGGGAAAATGCAAGCTTTACTTCACGTTGGCTACAACAGAGAACTTGACAACACCTACCACATGCTTTTCATTCTATCGGACACCACCATGGCCTCAAAGGAAAGGCAAACATCTCTAGCTATTTAGATTTTCCAGGTAAGACTAATAAAACTGCTAAGCAGTTCTCTGATACTATCTCCCCTTGGCCACTTTGGGTGGCTTTGGAAATACTATTGCATTTCTACAGTTTAAATGATTTAATATACAGTTACTGTACCTGGATTTTACAGCTTTGATCACCTTATTCATCATAGGAAACTACAGTCTGTCCGTATACACCAAGTGTTTTTAATTTGGTATCTAAGGATAATTTTATACAACCACTTTCTTCTCCATCCAGAAAAACACATCCATGTCCAATACCTCCCAAAGTTATATTTATAACGTAGCTCTAAACTTTGGAAAGGAAGCCACAGAGAGAGAGAATACTACTAAATGCTGTCAGATGGTAAAAGCTACTTTCCCTCCCTTGTGCTAAACAGCACCAGAGTTTTGTTGCCTTCTAGCACCTCCCCAACAAACAGCCTGAAAGAGTCCAATTTTTTATCTTGTGTGGAAGCCTGAAGTCCCAGCAGTGAAACTCTGTATGGGACTGACTGAAGCAGAACCCTTATTCCTTCACAGAACCTGGACCTACAGGGACAATAATGGTGAAAGAAACCTACAGAAAACATTAAATATCATACACAAAGGAGATTTAAGCAGCAGTGAGAAGCGTTGCAAGAGATTTGATGGGACAGGGAGGACAGACTACAGGACAGAAACTCAGCAGTCAGGAAGATGGGTGCTGCAAATCCCAGTCACCAGAAGTTTCCCGAGTCCAGGCAAGGATTTTCACACATCAGTGTCTTGGCTGCTATGCTTACAAGATGGATACAACACGAGAACTCGTTCTTGTTTAACTGTTCTGCTAACTCCTGAGAACAGCAAAGACAGCTGAACACTTAAACTCACTGAGCAGACCTACATGAAAGAACAGATTGACTATATATCCTGTGAAGTAAAAGGCTAATTTCAATACCGTGTTTTTGACTCAAGTGTTTTATCTATTCCATGCAGCACAATTTTGAGTGAGTGCCAACTTGCACAAGCTGTTTTTAATAACTTGTTTGTTGTGCTGCAGTCCTCAGTACACGTCGTTATGCCTGTTCCATTATTGCTCAACTGGACAATAATACAAGCATACAGAATTCACCTGATAATAGGCAGCTCTCTGTAACTGCTCACTGGCTCTTTCCACATGGACTTCTGCACTTTCCACATTTGCCTCTATGCTATCTATGGAAAAATAAGAGAATTCATTGTAAAATATTTCAGAGCTTCAGTGTTTAAAAAAAAAATAAATTCAGAAATATAATACTTTTTATTTACTGGAAAATTTAATCTATGTAGGCAAAACATGTAATTGAACTAAGTAGAAACTTCCTATTATCCAAACACACTTACCAATCATATCTCCTTGGTCATGAATCATCATGGCTAAATCCTTAAATATCTGATTGACATCCAAAATGTCTGCCTGAAGACAACAGTTTAACAAGTTATAACAAACACTGGTTACACTTTTTCTAATCCTTATTCTTAGTACCTCTTCTGACCATTGCTCAAAGTGTCAGAGTAGATACCATCATTCACTGACTTGATGCTACTCTCTATGGACTTTGGGATTAACACAGGAGCCCACAATATTCCTGCTACTGAGTATTTGTTCCATCCCACTAGCAATTAGCACACTGAGATGAACATTGTAACATGAGTGGCTCCTACCACCTCTGAAGGACCACCAGTCAACACCGAAGGAAAATATACCTAGTCTCCTTCAACAGGAGCAGGGAGATTGATCTTGGCATCAATCCTCTCTACAAGGAACTCTGTTCCTCCACCTTCAGATCTCCTCAGCCCATCCCATTAGTTAGCACTGCATGACTTCTTTGGTTTATCTCCCAATACTGTTAACTGTGCAGGATCTACTGGTCACCTCTAATTGCCTGATTGCTGTTTCTCTTTCTTTAATGAGTTCAAGGTCCTGTTCAGTTATTGCCACATCTTCTTCCTGAGACTGCATTTGATTCCAATCTTCACCACTGGAAAGAGATGGAAAGAAAGTACGACTCTTTCTCTGAGTATAGGTACGTCCACACTCTTTATAGCAAAGTGCCAGTGAGTTAAAGTAAAAATTTCCTACAGAACAACCCCCAGGTTCCTGGCCCTGCAACTGTATACAGAGACAGGACTGATTTGTGACAACAGTTACAAACTGGAACAACTGGAAAAAAGGGACAGATCAAGAAAAGCAAAGAAACTGGAAAGCAGTTACATGCATAGAATACTCTGTTCTAGAACATTCTAGTTATCTATAGCATTCTAGAAGAAACCTCCTTATTTCAGGTTGGGTTTTTTTTTTTAAATACCTGTACTTTCCTTCCTTCTCACAATCCCCCCAAAAGGGATAAATCAGGGTGAAAGTTTTGATAGAGTAGCCCGCAAGCACGTTATCAGAACAAAAGAACACCTGACAAGCATCTGGATTCAAAGATTCTCACTTGCTCTCTGGCATTTGGAGATAAGAATAAAGTGTTTTAGTATTTTAAGTCATTAGTCTAGTAAGAACTTCAAATTAAATCACACACCAAAAGAAATGTTAAAAACCAAATAATTCTGCATTCCAGTCTACCTCTCTCCTGATAAGCTGGTACTTCATAACTGCTGCACAAGTTACACCAATTACAGTGAAGGCAGTACCTATAATACAAGGCCATCTATATGTTCAGCACAGAAGTTCTTCAAGGGCAACATCTCCCTCTTCTCAACAAACAGAAGTGTGCTGGAAAGCACCGTAATGTTCAGTGTTAGGTGTACAAGACTAAATAATAAGTTTTAAAGTCTCAAAGTGCCAAAAGAAATGAAGATAAACTACGTGACTAGGTCAGAGAGACAGCTGACCATTCCAGCTCTCAGATGACAGTAGGGTTTTCAGATATTTAAGGCAGAAGTTTCTGACATGTAGCACACAAAAACAACTTTGAATGTGGAATAGCTGCTGTGTGCCACTATCTCTGAGCTGAGAGCCTCTGCATGAGCAGGTACCTGTCTGGTTCCCCTTGCTTTAGGCTGCAAGGTCTTCAGACTCATCACAGCATCTGTATAACTGAACAACCTGGGTTTTTCCCTTCTGACTTGGAATGTGAAAGCACAGGGCGACGCAGGGAATGCACACCAGGCAGCTGATCAGGTGAAGGGCAGTTTGCAGAGGGAGGATGTCTAAATGAGACATGTAAGCTAGGTCTCTTGATTTAGAAAGTTAAAGGATTTGTACAGATACAGCCAACAGATTTCATTCCAGTTTTCTCAAACATACAGTAGAAACAGACACAGTAATCACAGATACTTCTGAAGTGCCTTGAGTTCTCTTTACCACATTCTACCATTGATATAACATTTTACAAACCTATTGACTATGCAGGCACATACAACTATCCGACAGGTGACAGTAATGCTGTTTTGTGCACGTTGTAGGATTAGTTTGCCAGTGCACAGTGTCCAGGACTTCTGCATTTAAGGCAGCCTCATCCACTACTCTGTAATAGCTCCAACTGGGTTGCTAGAGCTCCCAAACCCATGAAATAAATATAGAGCTCTTTGTGGAAAGAGTCACAGTGAGGGATAATCCCATGCTCACAGTCCAGAAAACCAGGAGCTCCAACTGCCACATACTAGGGACTCTACTACTCCCCTCAGGGCAGTAATCACACAGTCTACATTTAAGGAGGATAAAATACTGTTGTATGCAGTTAAATTTTTACATTGTGTATTACAAGATATAATTGTATTTCAAATCTTTTTGCTTTGCATTCAGCTAGCAGAGCCTGGCCCAAGTTTCGATAACGTATCTTACCACAAGAACTCTAATTGTATTTAGTTAAAAGTGTAACATCATTAGTTAAAAGTAGAACATCAAGAGAACAAGAAGCTGTTACCTATCAAATGAAACAAGCTGTTCTTCTCTGAACCGCTCATCAGCCTGGAAGAGATAAATGAGTTAACCTTGCAGGCTACCAGGATCACTCACAAAATCAACAGGAGTATCTTGAAGACACAGGCATACACTGTCCGGAGAGTTCTTTGAGAATGCCACTGTTGCTTCAACTTTCAGATTTAACTTAGGTTAATTAAGATTAGGACTCATCTTCAGATTTAATTTTTAGATTCAGATTGTCTCTGCAAATCAGAGGCAACTGAGCAATCAAAAGCAGCTAGTCCATTTACTCAGATCAGCTGCTGTTGTCACTTCCTTTCTCAACACGTAGCAAAAAATTTAGAGCATAATACAACAGACAGATGTGTTCCCTTGTAGAAATTAAGAATGCATGCTTAACACAAAGCCCCAAGACAAGGGGAGGAAAATGCTTTCACTGCCCTTTTTATAACGTAGCCACAGGGGTTTGTCAAAACATAATAGGGAGAAGGCTTGAACGTACATTTGAGATATTGGCTATAAGAAAATAAAGAAACATACTGTGAGATTTTAAGATGTAATTTAAGGTGTGGTAAACTTCCAACTAACATCTTAAATTTTATAGTCTAGGGCTGATGTCAAGCAAAGAGCAACCTGCAATACTTTGCTATTAACTATACTTGGACTCCCCATCTCATCCTCCGCAACATTTGCAACTACCAGGATTTCTTCCCTTCTCTGCTAACACTGACAAAGAGCACACTGAACTCAGTGTCTGCTTACAGCATTTGGAATGACAAAACTAATGCACCAAGGTCTCAGCTGCACTCACTAATGTGTCAGTAGACAACTATGAAGTTGGTAGGCAAGTATAAGATCTCTCAAAGACTTGTAGTTCACCATATCAGCACAAAATTCCTATAAATACTTACAGAGATACGGGAGCCAGCTCTCGCCCTTGCTACAGTCTCTTTTTCCTTCTCTGACACTCGCCTCTGTATTGCCTGGAAGTTATTTAAGGCCGTGGAGAAGTCATTCATTAAACGCTCTTTCTGAAGCCTCTGCTGGCGCTAAAGAATTGAAACAAAAACAAGTGTTCAGATATTCCCATTCATGATAATGTAACTGCCAGACTCTCAAAAAAAACATCATCATAATAACAACAACAGTGAATGCTGGCATTCAAGGGATCTTTTGGTTCCAGCATTCTGGGGCACTGGAGAGAACAAAAAGCCTACCCTATTTTAATTCGTTACACCAAATGCTCTACGCCTTGCCTATTGCAGAACAGTTTTGTGCAATAAGGTTCTCTAATTTCAATCTAGTTTTAAGTCTGAAGTAGAGAGGTCTTCTACACCATTACTTCTATTCAAATCACATTCCAGCAATCTACCACCTTTAATTATGTACCTTTTGTATACCTATAATGCCTTTACCCTCTACTTAGCCAACTCAGTAGTACTTAACTTTCTCTTGTCCTGATAAGACAACTCCGTTGACTTTCTTACAAATCTAGGATGCCCCACACTTTCAGAACTAATGGCTGCACCCCTTACCCCAGTTTCATAAGCTGTCTCTCCCTGCCATGCCACACTACAAGCCTGCTGTTAATTGATCAGAGAATATCCTTAGTCCTGATAACCACTTCAGTTTACTTTTTCTCCAAAAACATTAGTTGTAGTATTCCTTTTCATCCTCCTTTTACAGTATCAACTTATTCAGCCTCCACAGAATGTCTCCTTTGAGTGTTGCGACATCCCTGTTATGGGAAACAAGAAGTTGTGAAAAAGTTTGTCCCAAGGACACTCAATACTTTGGTCAGTTCTTATGTCTTCCATTACAGAGATTCCCAGCAGCTGTCTCAAATTGCAGGCTTTCCAGTATCATAATCCTTCAATGAGTTTCTATCAATTCAACAGCCATTTCAAGGAAATAAATGTTTTCAATTAATTTTTTTCTATAATAATCTACTACAGCAGCCTCATAATACACTGCAGATTCCATCTGAACTGTCTGGAAGCAGCAACCCTTCTGCCAGAGGAGATCCTCAGCATGTTCATGCCAGCTCCTGCAGATTTTGACTGGACTGCTCCAACAGGCTTCACTAGGCTTCAAAAGTCACTGCTGCATTCAGTGAGATGCACATGACAGGATTTTGCTCACCAGAGGGAGATTAACTGAAAAATATTTGCTGAAGAGGCAAAACGTGGCCATGCTTACAACTGGCATAGAAACCTTTAAATACAGAATTAGACTAAGACAACATCGGCTGACCCATATCCACAGATCATCCCACAACAGTATCACAACAGCAGATATATCAATACTGTGGTAGTGATTTAAAGGAGAGCAAGAAAACACAAACAGCAGAGGACTGTCCCTTCTCTTTCCCATAGGGAGGGGGTACTCGAGGGAGCAAGAGGTAAAGTCATAACCATTGCCTCACTATATCCTGCTTTATTCACATACGAGCAAGGTGAGTCAGCTTCCCCCCCACTGCTCATAAATCACATGCAAGGCAAAGCTTTTTGGCGTGATCCCATTTCATACTGACATGCAGTTTGCTATGAGTTTGCATCTTAAAACACTGCCTCACATCACCAGGCACTTTGTAAACAGGATTATTTTTCAGAAATTGACTCAGAAAAACAGAATTGCATATTCAGCTCTCCCCAAACATTCAGTGCTTCTTATTCTCAGGTGACTAAGTTTTACACCTATTTGCCACTGGGAAACATTGTTTTCCCAGTGTCATATAAGCAGCCAGGGTGTAGCCAGTTTAATGTACTTCCCTACTTCAACAACATTCTTCATTGCAATAGGCTGCTGCCTCTTCAGCTGTGCCAATTCAAGCTTTGTGAGGCTGTGGTCTAAGCTAGTTTCATGAAATGAGCAATTTAAAAATACGTCCAGACAAATTCTGTGTGCCTACCTGTTCAGAAGCAGACAGAGGAAGTGGTAGAGACCCCAGCTCCTTTAGATATTCATTGGTCTCTTTGGCAAGGCGGTTTGCAGAATGCTGTAGCTGTTGTCTGAAATAAAAGTTCAAAAGGAGTTACACAAGCTCCTACCCAGAAAGCAGTCTCTGAGCATTTCAGTTTCCAAAATAATGACCAAGTAGGGGTTCTGAGATCACACATCTTTATGGTGCTTTGTTTTTTTGTGTTTTTTTTGGTTTTTTTTTTTTTTTTTTTTTCACCCAATGGAACAGAGATGTACTTTTAGCTTTTACCATCAACTTGACTCTGGACTACATTTTAAAAAAAGATTCAAAGAAGTTCTGTGCTCCCTGCTAACTAGTATAATCCAGTAGTTTTAAAAAGATATTTTTCTCCAATGGCATAAGAGAGAGTAATTCAAGGGAAAGACAACTTTATTCAGTGAACATAATCACTTTTTTGGGTGAATTCCTAGAGGTACCAATTGGTAACTAACTGTTTGCTTGAGAACCACCAACTCCATTGGTTAAATGTACATTTGATAAAAGTACAGAGACTCAGAGATATTAAATCCCTACATTTTTGTGAAAATTAACGGTCAAATAGAGGAATGATCCAGCTTCTACTTTGGGAAGTGCAAGGCTTTCCCTTGAGTATGTTTTCCAACAGTGTTGCAATACAAAGCTATTGTTGCAAAGGATCCGGTGCAGCAGCACCTTCATCAGTACCACAATACATAAAAACATGTTACATTGAACTTGATGTAAAGACACCATCTTGTACATGAGAGATGCAGTTTAACAGAAAGAATACTAGTGCTTCACAGAGAACAGAACCACAAGTTTTATTTTGCAGCCATATGCACAAAAACTAATACTATAAACCAGAAAGACACAAAATACTACAACGAGAAGCAATTTTTTTTGGTATTCAATGATTACAAGACACTTAAGTGAAAATCACCTATTTAGCCCAACAGATACACAAAGTATTCAGGCCGTGGTATTGTGTAAGTTGACCTGCGATATGCGAGCTGGACAAATCACTCATGCATTTTGGTATTAAATTTGTATGGCAACTGACAATTTGTGGAGTGCAACCACTCCCACCTTAAAGAGGCGGGCCATTTCGACAATGAAATTAAATGGAAGGACATTTGTTTGGTCGCCGGTGATTAGTTCTTTAATCTACTGATTAAACACAGATCAAGTCAACTGAGCAGCTCAGGCAAACAAATTCCCTTCTGTCTCAACTGGGCTCTGATCTCATCCTTCAAATGCAGTGTATGTAGCTATCACCACAACTTATGAACCTATCAAAAAAATCAGCTATTATAAAAAATAGGGAAGCTGCATATTCAGAGATTCAAGGCACAGTCACAGGAAGAGATAATGGAAGAACTTACTTTCAAGTTTTCTTTTATGACTCCAGAAATTATTCTCCTCATAACTTGTTATTTACGCTTTACAAGTTTGTAAAAGATGCAGAGACATACAGACTCCCTGTTCAGTCTCTCTAGGGGTCAGTTTGGACTATGCCTGTTTAAATGTCTTCTATATTGTCCCCCACTGGCATTTTATTCTTCCAAAATTATATATGGTGTTTTGGCTGTCATACAAGATTGCTAATCTTTCTAGTGCCTAAATCCATTGTATTAGCAGCTACTTTTTCATCAGTTATGGGTCTTCCTTATTGCTCTTATGTGAGCAGCAAGTACCTAGTATGGCATTCATTTCTTCTAAACCACAAGTGAAGCTACTATGGCTAGTCCTCAGAGTACAGCTAATGCATGGCTGATGTACTACTACCCTTTCTAAATAAACTATACTGTTTCTAACCATTCCTATCCAGCAGTTTTGAATGGCTTCTCCAGAGTGCTGCAGAAACACCTTAATTCACCCAGTAAACAATGCAGCTAGTCATTTTTGGTTTGTAGGACTTATCAAATTTATCTAATAAAGCATCTTCCCAAAGCAAGTAGCCCTGTTCCTCTAAGAATACAGGCAGAAATGAAAGAGAACCTATACAAATGTTTGCTCATTTAATACTTACAAGTTCTCCTGAAGCTTGCTGGAATCCTGCTTGGTTCCCAGCTGGCTCATCAAATTCTTTATTTGAGCAGCTGAAGATAGAGAGATCACAAAATGAAGTTAGTAAGAGAAGTTCTAGTGTATTTTATTCCTTCTTGAGTGTATTCTTCTAGCTTTCCCCAAAGGATTCCTCTCAATGGTTGACTTAACTCAAGCTGGTAAAACAACACTTACATTTTTTTGCTTTAAATGCAAAGTGTATTTTAAACATTCCCACTTAGACATAATCCAGCCTAACAGACTAACTTTCAGATAAGGAAGTGAGAACATATATACCCTGAAGACAAGTCTGTGGAGCTAGAAGTTTGTGCACTCCTCTTTCTCAACCTTTTTAGACCAACTAACATAGCTGTTTGGTTCTACCAGCCTTGTTATTTCTGTATTTTAGGCTATAACTACTGCAGAACAGCTTTACTACACTTGAACATATTCTAAAGTTATTTACGTTATTAGTGCTCTGTTAAAAAAAAAGCCAAGGGTTGACATCAGTTAAAAAAAAAAAAATCTGAAGTCTTCTACTCATGATAGCCCAAAACTTCTGCAATACTGGCACAAACAATCTTTCCAGAACAGCTTCATAGTTAGCGTGCATCAATTTAAAATCATGTTGTAGCGAGAAGACAAATTCTAGCCCTCTTTCTCCCCTATCTCCTATGTTTTTCCACTATTTTTCTTATGTAGGCACTAGTGATCATGCAACCACACAATGAATCACACCAAACCATTAACCTACCTGAAAAGCAAGTACCATCTCTCCCCACTCCCTCTACCTTAGAATATTTTTTTTTTTGACAGATCAACAAGCTGATCCACTTTATTCTGCAGCCACACAATTTTTAGCATTGCTAAAGATGCTGGGTGCACCACTTACGACAGTGGTACAAAGTCTGATTGGCTCAAATTGATCATGAAATCATGTGCTATCCCGTCAAGCATCGAGAGAGGCAAGACCAAGGAGGATCAACTCATTATAGTTCTACAGGCAGGTGAATTGAGTTGAAATACCCCATGAATTTAACAAGAGCTACTTCCAATTCAGTGACATCCTACTGGTGTAATATCTGCTTTCAGCCTGGAGCAAGCCACTTCAGTGGATTAAATGTGATCCTGAAGAAACATCAGATTCCTACAATGGCCACTTCTTTTAAAGTGATGTCCAATGGCTTATAACAATGGCAGCTCAGCTAAGGCCGCGATATGATTTAATCAGTAATTATGCAAGTATTCTACCTTTTGCATCCAGCGAGAGTATTGTCAGTGAGAATTCTAGACTTCTATTTGCTCATACAGTTGTTTAGCAACTTCTTACAGACACAGCTGAACATGGCTACTAGCAAGCCAGACTGCACGTATTTCACAGCTCTGTCAGCCACAGGAAGGTCAGAAAAGTTCATAGTCAAGTTGAACTGACAAATGACACAAGGGCTATACTCTGCAGGCAGATAGCAGGGACTTTGCAAATGGCATTTGCGCTGTAATGTCTAGATACTCTGTATACACAGAGTCTACACAAAATGAGCGTAAAGTGTCTGGGAGGCCAAAGGAAGGGGCTGGAGCCCTTTATTCTTTGAAGAGTGGGTATACATATCGACATAGCCCCCTCAGCCAACAGCTTTCTGTATCCAAACCCTTTCAATTTTAGGCTGTAAAGCCTTCCACGTACTGACTATTTTACACTTAAGATTACTTAAAACATTTAAATCTCTGATCTACATGCTTTGGTAATGTAACAGTCTTGCAAGCAACAGTTTTGCCAGCTTAGGTCACCAGTTTTCTGTACATTGTGTGGGAAATGTTAACTCTACAGAGTTTCCCAGAAGGAGTGAATAAGAGTCATCTGTGTCCTCTGTTTGCTTCCTGATTTCCCTACAGGGAATGGAGAAATGAGAGCAGGCTTAAGGCTTCAGTATCTCTTCTCCTCATAGGTTTGAATGGAAAGCTTTTATAAAATGTGTAATAAAGCTAATTACCATAACATTAAGTCAGATGTTCTGTGTGTTCCCACCCACCTTGATAAAAACTGTAAGGTTATTTGTTTCATTTGAGATAGGCAGCACACTGAGATAGGATGGCTGCTGGTCATGAGACAGTGGAAGCTTGTCCTATGAGAAAGAGAAGCTGAACTACTTAGAAGGGGAGGCTCACAGAAGTCCCACACAAGCGAGGTGGGGTGTAAAGAAAAAAAAAAAAAAGGAAAAAAACCCAGACAACCCGTGGTATTTGCTGAACTTAGAAGCAATTCAACTAGCAGTCATGCCTATACCAAGAGGAAATGAACATGACTGAGCAAAAGCAAAGAAGTTTCAGCAATATTAATAGCTTTGTAAAATCATATTGGAGAAGTCACCAACTTTCAGAGGAACCAACATGTTCAACTGACCTCACCCGTAAAAAATTGCATGGATACTTGGACGATTAATGCATTTTTTAGCAGAGGCAGTATCCTTAGGAAGGGGTTATATATTTAGACTAGGTATTAGGAAGCATTTCTTTGCAGAAGGGGTTGTTGGGCGTTGGAATGGGCTGCCCAGGGCAGGGGGGGAGTCCCCATCCCTGGAGGGGTTGAAGAGTCGGGTTGACCCAGCGCTGAGGGATCTGGTGGAGTTGGGAACTGTTAACGTTGGGTTAATGGTTGGACTGGATGATCTTCAAGGTCTTTTCCAACCTAGATGATTCTGTGAAAGACTGTTTTGGAAGTGACTCATTTAGTAGGGAGTACTTCAGAGATCAATACTAGGATTAGCTTACAATACCAATAACTTTCTCTAACAACAACCATATGACCAAGAACCCGCAACACCGTTTCCTTCATACCAATCTGCTCAGCAGCTGAGGGTCTCCCTGCGGAACTCTGCCCGCACCGTCAAGAGGAAAGGGGCGAGTTCAGATCAGCCTTCAGCAACCCCTGCAAGAGCAGCACCTCCCGGGTGCCCCGTGCAAGGCGGGGTGACAGCCCTTGGCTCCCTGCCCCCACAGAAGCTCCTCACTGAAGGCACCCAAAGGCAAACCAGACGCCGGGCTCTCGCCAGGGGTTGCAGAGGGTTCCCGTCCTGCTGGGGGAGGGCGCAGCTCGGTAAGGGTGACACAGACGCCGCACCGAGAAACGACAGGAGCGCGTACTTGGCCCAGGGGAGCGGCAGACGCAAGCTGTTCATGACAGCGTACGGAGGAGAAAACTCAGCTACCGGCTGACGTGTGTCCGCGGCCACGGGGAAGGGAGGCCCGCACCCCCCGGGCGGTCCCCGGGGCCGGGCCACCCCCGGTCCGCCCGCGCCGGGCACCCCCGCCCGGCACCGCCCTGGCGGAGCTCCGCCAGCCCCGGGAAGGCGTGGGGGGGGTGCGCGGCGGCTCCCGCGGGACCCCGAGGAGAGCTGCCCGTCGCACCACCGGCGAGGCGGCCGCCGCGCTCGGCGCTCCTCACGGGGCGCTGCCGGGCCGGGCCGGGCCGGGCCGCCCCTTCCCCCCGAGCGCGGGCGCACTCACTGTACTGCGCGATGCGCTGCACGTTGGCGCTGCATGTCTGGATGATGCCGCCGAAGTCCCGCGGCGGGGGCGTCGCCCCGGGGCGGCCGGGCTCCAGCGGGCCGTACGACATGGCCGGACCGGGAGCGAGCGCGGCTCCGCCGGGCCCCGCTGACAGAGCCCCCGCGCCGCCCTCTGCGCATGCGCGGCCGCGGCCGGGCGCGGCTCTGGGGCTTCCGCATGCGCGCGGGGCGGGGGGGCGGGAGCCCGCGGGCTGCCATGGCGACGGGGCGCGCGCCGCTGGGGGCGGGGCCACGGGGATGGCGGGGGCGGGGCCTCGGCCGCCTGAGGGCCGCGGGGGCGGAGGGGAGCGGAGGGGGGCGGAGGGGAGCGGAGGGGGGCGGAGCGGAGCCCCCGTCTCTGTCCCGGGCGGGGCCCGCGCTCCTGCTTCGGGTGCGCGGAGCCGAGGAACCGATCGGTTCTGTCCGCACCCGCCGCTTCCTGCCCCGCCTCAGCCCGCGGCCAAGTGCCGGGACCCGCGATCGCGCTGGTCATAACCCGTGCTGGCGGGAGAGGGCAGAGAACGCCTTAGGCCTGCTTAGCTAAACGCTGCTGCAGCGCCTGAAGGGGAACGAAAGGGCTCAAACGAAGGAATTTCTGACGATTATTAAGACCAAACTGTGATTTTTCAGACAAACTTTGCTTGTGCGTTGCTCCGTTTGTTTCTCAAGGACTCCTGGGTCTCAGCTGTCCCCTTGGGGCCCTTTGTTCAGGTGAGGTTGAAACACTCGTCAGGCTCCCGAGGGAAATCCCTGGGAGCAGACTCGAGGCCTTCAGTGGGCACTTGGGCAACTCCTAGAGTGGGAAAACTAAGATGGGGGGGCTGGAACAAAGAGACACAGAGACCCTGTACAGGGAGGATGATTCTGCTGGTTTAGGAGGGAGGCTCAGCACCCCAGCGGGGACTGGCACCCCAGCCAGCCGGGAGATCGGGTAGAAAGGCTTGGTCAGAGTGACCCTGGGGAGGGGAAGGCACTGGAGGGTGACTCCAGAGAGCTGATCTTACGCCGTTCGCAGTATCAGAGGCAGTCGGGGTCCCTGCTCAGGAAGCAGAGTGAGTACAACGCAAGCAAAAATAGTGCTTCACGTGAACACGCCACCGCTCCCAGCGTGCATGGGCTGGGAGCAGAAATGACCTGGGGGTTCCCAGTCACCCCAGGCCCAATCCTTACCCCAAGGCACGTAAGTGGTGTCTGAGGGAACTGGGGGGGTTTAGTCTGGAGAAGAGGAGGCTGAGGGGAGACCTCCTGGCCCTCTCCAACTCCCTGAAAGGAGGGTGCAGAGAGGGGGGAGGAGTCTCTTGAGCCAAGGAACCAGAGCCAGGACAAGAGGGAATGGCCTCAAGCTGCGCCAGGGAAGGTTTAGACTGGATATTAGGAAGTATTTCTTTCCAGAACAGGTAGTCAGGCGTTGGAATGGGCTGCCCAGGGAGGTGGTGGAGTCCCCATCCCTGGAGGCGTTTAAGAGTCGGGTTGACATAGCACTGAGGGATCTGGTGTAGTTGAGAACTGTCAGTGTTAGGCTAATGGTTGGAGTAGATGATCTTCAAGGTCTTTTCCAACCTAGACGATTCTGTGGGATTCTGTGTGATTCCTGGACTCCACTGCACAGCGCCCGCTCTGGAAAGGTCAATGCGCGACCACTGTGAAGGAGACTGCTTACTTCTGCCCTCAACCACCGAAGACCCCCACCCTATTTTCACTACGCGTGCCCAGACTATGTAAATGAATTCTGGGAACTCATTATCATAAGACACCCCTTTCCAGGAAATCTAATGAGTATGTATGGTTTGTGTGTGTGTAAACTGATGTCCCTTGCTAATTCTTGGGAGCCATATGGTGGAGAATCCCCAGGGCGACCCCAGGGCTGCTAATCAAGAATACCTGCTGAACTGTAAAAAAAACTTTACTGTTGAGTCAATTGCTTTGTTTTACGCCTCTGAAAGGCAGTGAATGCTCCAGGCTTTCTAAAATCCTGGCTTGTATCAGAAATGGCATCCTGGCTGGTATCAGCACTAGCGTGGCCAGCAGGGACAGGGAAGGGATCTGACCCCTGTGCTCGGCACTGGTGAGGCCGCCCCTCGATGAGTGGGTTCAGTTTTGGGCCCCTCACTCCAAAAAGGCCATTGAATGACTCGAGCGTGTCCAGAGAAGGGCAACGGAGCTGGTGCAGGGTCTGGAGCACAGGTCTGATGGGGAGCGGCTGAGGGAACTGGGGGGGTTTAGTCTGGAGAAGAGGAGGCTGAGGGGAGACCTCATGGCCCTCTACAACTCCCTGAAAGGAGGGTGCAGAGAGGGGGGAGGAGTCTCTTGAGCCAAGGAACCAGCAGCAGGACAAGAGGGAATGGCCTCAAGCTGCGCCAGGGCAGGGTCAGACTGGCTCTTAGGAAGGATTTCTTTGCAGAAGGGGTTGTTGGGCGTTGGAATGGGCTGCCCAGGGCAGGGGGGGAGTCCCCATCCCTGGAGGGGTTGAAGAGTCGGGTTGACCCAGCACTGAGGGATCTGGTGGAGTTGAGATCTGTCAGTGCTGGGTTAACGGTTGGACTAGATGATCTTCAAGGTCCTTTCCAACCTCGATGATTCTGTGATTCTGTAAAAGGCCTGGAATTTATCATTAGTCAATAAACCGGTGGGAGAATATTGAATAGGTGTTTAGAAGAAGAGCGTGCATAACAATTTGCGATTAAACTTTATCCCTTATCTTCCCATTATTACAGAGCTGTCAAAGGCAGTGATGAGATTCTTTCCATATAACACTAAATTGCATCTCAAAACATGACACACATACATCAGCTCCTGGGGAAACGCTGTTTTCAAGACAGCAGAGCAATTTAATTTAAATAATCAGTTGTATAATTTGTTTGGTCATATAATTAATTTTAAACAAACCAAGGCTGTCAAATTAGTTTCTTTTTTTCCCTGTTTTAATTTCAGCTTAAAATGTATAATGAACTAAATTATGAGTGCTTTTTTAATGCCACTACTGGAAGGAATCATATCTGAACTTTAAAAAATGACTGTAGTCAACAAAAACATTTGCACCAGTCCTGAAGATATAAGGGCATATAAGATGTATGAACTGAAGATATATAAGTCCAGAGTATTCACTCTGCTGGTATAAAGAGCCCCATTATGTGAGAATGCAGCCTCTAAAGAAGAAAATTGCTTCAGGGCTAACTGCCTTCCAATAAATTAACAAAGTTACTAAGAACATCTATTACACAGGCAAGTCCATACTCAAGGCTTCAGTTACAGGTGAAATCTGCTCCGTGGGTGAAGAGCGGGTGTTCTCGCTGGTGCTGGTGGTGCTGATGGGGGAGGTGAACGTGTCACCTCGCTGAAGCAATTCAGTTTTGATTTGGTCCGGTTCAGTCTTTGATTCTGCATTTCAGTGTTTACTTGTTAGTGAAGCTGTTGGTGTGTCCATTTCTGTGTGACAAGCACGATAAAAATGAGATATTTTGATATAAAAAGCGTGAATATTTCAATGTGTATTCACAGGGATTACAAAATAATAATTTTAGCAATATCAGAATATAAACTAGGAGGCAAACAATTATAAATGTAAAAAATAGAGAACCTTTGTAAATGTTGAAAACCGTTTCCATTTTTAAATGATTTAAAAATTCATAATATTTTTACGGTTTCTCAACTTACCTCTTTTGGTTCAGCTAGTAATGCAATGCTGGCTTTCAAATCCAGAGTGAGGACATTTAAGTTAACATCCATTGCTGCTACCTACCGCAGAAGCTATAGTATTTTAAGGAAAGTACATCCAATCTTTGAATAAAAAATCTGAGGTCATGCCCTGTAAGAAGTAAAGAAGTCAGTGTATGTATGATTAAAGTAAGAGTGTAAATATTTCTTTGAGAAATACCTGATACAGTAACAAATTTCTAATTGCAGACGTGTCCACAACAGGACAAAATTATGGTGAATACAGAGCGGGGCTACGGATGAAACCTCTATGTGCAATAGGTATTTATTCAGTGTTAAGCACGAGCAGTTTGTTGGAGTCAGTTTGACGGCTGATTGGCTTGAAACAGCACGTAGGAAATACTTGCAGGTCCTGAACTGTTAAAACACTTATTTATGATCCATAAATCTTTGATGAGCACAAATAGGGCTTATGACAAAGAAGGCAGGAATTGGAGAGGGCACTGAGGGTGACACAGACAGTTCCCAGATTGACCCCATTTGTGATAGAAAATAATTTGAAATAGAATGTAGTAAATTCCAATAAACAGTACTACAAATTATAGTGAAGCACCGCTTTTACTCTATTAACAAACTGGAACTTGCTTCTCAGTATTCTATGGGAAATAACCCTCATTCCTCCAAAATTATATTCCTGAGACAGGCTTTGTAAAATAAATGGAAGTGATGGAAGTTATGGGAACTGGCAGTGTTAGGTTAATGGCTGGACTAGATGATCTTCAGGGTCCTTTCCAACCTAGTTGATTCTGTGATTCTGTGATTCTGTAAACCAAACATATGGTGGTGTTGGACTGCGGTAGCAAATAATTTGAACTGCAAGCGGTGTCCTGTACATATGCTAAACAAGCAAAGCATCGTCAGGAGGTGAAAATACACTTTAAAGAAGCACTTTAAAGGGTTTTCTATGTCTCTTGATGGAAGGTTTCTGTGAAAATCCAGATCGCTGTCTTGGCTGCGGTGGATCCACGGTTCCTGAAGATCTGCAGTGACGGTGGAATTGTTTGGCTGCAGCCGAGATGTGCAGCGTGTTCTGCTGGCTGGGCTGCTCCTCTGAAAGAGTGTCCATTTTAGCGTGGGGCATTTGCTGGGATAAAATCTCACACTCCATCCCTTCCTTTGAAGAATAATGACAATCTCATCTGAGAGAACAAGAGATCTTTTTCTTTCTCTTTGTTCTGTTTTGTCAGTGCCAGCTCTGAAGAGGTGACAGACAAACAGCCAGTCTCTTGAAGATGGACGTGCTTTATTGTGTAAATTTCTGGCCTGATAATTTGCACCGATGTTGTCTGGCTGAAAAGCACCAGCTTCTTCTCTAGGTGCTTTTGTGCCCCTTCTCTAGGTGCTTTTGTGCCCCAGGAGTTGGTTGGGGTTTTTTTTGAAAACCAATAAAAACGTTAATTCCAAAAGAAGGGAAAGTCTGGGTCATGAGATTTCACTGCACACATTGACTGACCCATGGGGAGGGAAGGGAGCGCAGCTCAAGCTTCATGACGCAGCTATTTCCCACTCTATATACATTCATCATCATCAGGCGTAACTGTCTGACTGCAAAATCAGTCTCTGTTGAGTACCTGGATCTCCCAGCTCCAATTCTGGCCATTCCCGTGGAAAAAGTAAAGCTTGGTTATAAGACAAAAGTTTATAGCAGGTTTAAGTTGGGGAATTTATTCAGTGTTTGAAGAATTCTTCAGTTCTTCAAATGCAGAAGAATTGCCAGTATCTTCTTTTGCACACTTCTTCAGTGAAATAGGACCATCTATAGAGAAATGAATCCTGCAGACCAAGTGAGCAGTAGGAAGAGGAATGACTCTCAGATCACAGGGGTAATCTCTCGGTCCAAGGAAGCTCGTGGCATACACAGTGGAGAGCGATGCCCGTGTCCTCCACCAGTGCTCACAGCTGCCCTTCGGGGATCGCACCTGCACTGGTATCTGCCTACAGACTCAGCGGTGAGAATTCATCCTAGTTTCTAGATGTATCTTAAAAAATCTCCAGCCCTCCAGGGAAGATTAGTCCTTTCTCAATGGTACCTTTCTCCTGGGGCTGAAGGAACAATCCTCCCCCAAGAAACTGCTGTGGGGAGCAATAGCGGGCGGCAGAGAGAGCACACATATGCAGGGAGGGATAGGCTGGATTCACACACAGCTATCTACGCTGCATTACCGTAACGAAAGTCACCAGCTTGCACACTGCTAGCATGAATTTAGGATCTTTCTTCTTCATAGTCTAAATCCAATCATGGAAGAAAACAGCTAGCATGTCCACAGTGCTTGTAATGCCTGTTCATGACAGTCTTCAAAGATCTTTCAAAGAACTTCACAAAGATAAATCTAATTTGGAGTGATCCCTGGAGAGGGAAACAGGATGTGGAAAACATTATGTCTGCGTGGCTGGATGCACTACAGACCTGGCAGTCGAAAGGAAGATTTGGAGGCACAGAATGGATACAGAGAAGGAAAACTACAGAGAGCAGCACCGTGGGTCATCACAGGCGAGGTGATGCCTGGAAGCCCAGCAAGCTGAGGTTCTGCCTGCTGGTTTTGGTTCTGAGACCACAGCTGTGCATAGGTGCAAACTGGCATTCTTAGTGAACCCGGCAGGGTTTGGCAGTCAGGGAGGTGATGGCCGAGTAGCCTGTCAGGATCAGTTCTGCTCGGGAGGTACTTCCCACATCATTGCTACTTTCTGCTCTCAGTCAGCAGTGGGAAGCAGCTCAGTGCCAGGTGGAAGTGCCCTCTGGCTGGCGATGAGCAAGTCAGGGAACCTTGATGTTTGGAGAGCCTGGAACCTGAGCGGTAAGGAAAAGTGGAGTTGGGAGGCCCTGGAAACCTCTTTAGGCATCATGCACTCATCCCTGCTTGGGTATGTTACCCAAGCATGACCTGTGTTTCTGCTGTGTTTTCAAATGACATGCCGTATCTGTACCACTCTGAGTTGGAGGATCCTCCTGACCGTGCTGGAGGAAGAGTGGTGCTGGAGCTCTGCAGGAGAGTCCCTCTCCAGGATCCTGCACTTTGATGACTGTCACTGATGGGATGCAGAAGACAGGACACTGGTGATAACATGTCTGACCATTGGCACAGAGGAATGTCTGTGTCAAGCCATGGCAGAGACCTGACACCCTGCCTTCAATTTCTATAGTGCCTCAAAATCCTTGGAAAGTCTCTAGAAATAGAGCCTGGGAGGGAACTGACCTCTAGGCCGTGTGGACAACACAGGGGATTGGAGTCATCTGCAGAGCTGTCTGGCTGCCTGTGTACCAGAGAGTGTCCCATGCGCTCAGCCAGGCCTTGCTTCGCCTCCACCAAACTCACGGTGTGGCTTGGCGAGATCTGTGTTCCTGCTGTGCTGACAGCAATAACCAGTCTCCACAAGAGGCAGAAATGAAGATTGTTGGCTCTGATTTACCTCAGGAGAGGCTACAGCAGTGTTGATCAGGAAGGCAGAGGCTCCAAGGACCTGAGTATCCAAGAGGGTGAGAACGTTTCGACATGCACCCACTCCTCAGGAGAAACTTCTTGCTCACTGGTCATTCATTTGCTATTTTATTTTCCAGTGGCCAGGCAATATAATCAGAAACAGCCTGTGTGCTGGTGGGCTGGAGGATGCTAAATGTCCTAAATGGTTTTAAAATAAGGCTAAAGATGTTATCTGGCAATGGTAAACCAAGGACAAGACCCGGATATCCATAGCCAGCAAACCAAGAGCATCTATATGACAATTACATGATATAGCTGAGCCAGCACAAGGCAAAACCTTTTCTTACAAATCACAGTTCACTGTTAAAGTCAGTAAAGTTCCTGTTACTGGAAAACCTTGCACAAACTGGGCAGCACCACTCACTTCAGACAGGGAGGTTGCCTGAAGGCCCAGGGGAGCGTGTGGTCCTGCAGCAGTACAGCTGTATCCGTGTACCACCGGTCCTGGGGCTGGGAAGCAGGTGGGACAGTGAGCTGGAAAAACTTGGTTAATCACAAGTTTTTCAACAGTATTTATATTTTGTTTCATACCAAGAACAAGGTGATATTTGATGGAATTTCAAAACAATTCACATAATTGGCCGTGGTACTCACTGTTGTAGGAAGTCACTGGGGGATGCTTAGCAAGAGAATGGGATGGCAATGAGAGCAAAAGATAATCCAGAGAGGCCTTCAGCAGTTTTCAAACGGCCACTGTGCTGCACACATCAAAGCAAAGGCTCTCTAAAGATGTCTCATGGCAAATTGCTTCTGCTTCTGGCTGGAGCAGCTGCTTGTGGCTGCTCATGCAGGCAGCACAGTGGATTTGGCAGACCTCAGACTTGCTGCAGTCGGACAGTTTCTGTGTATGTGCTCTGATGCGGTCAGTAGGTATCAGTATTGCCAGGTGATGCAGGATTTTGGGAATCTGTAGGGTTCAGTGCTACAGCCCACTTCTAGTGCGTGGCCACAGAAGAGATTTTTGGAGAAGGATGCTCCTGGGAACAGCAGCGTAGGTTATTGTGCACTTCAGTTACCTGAGCACAGGGACAATGATCACAAGGCTTTTATGAAACATGGACTCAGCATTGTTGAGCAGACAGGAAACTTGTATGGGGGGTAGGTTAAATGATTTCACAGAATCACAGCATCACAGACTTGTCTAGGTTGGAAAAGACCTTGAAGCTCATCCAGTCCAACCATCAACCCAACACTGACCGTTCCCAACTCCACCAGATCCCTCAGCGCTGGGTCAACCCGACTCTTCAACCCCTCCAGGGATGGGGACTCCCCCCCTGCCCTGGGCAGCCCATTCCAACGCCCAACAACCCCTTCTGCAAAGAAATCCTTCCTAAGAGCCAGTCTGGCCCTGCCCTGGCGAGTCTGCACAGGAAGAGCTAGAAGGGACACCTGTGCCACTTAATTTCTGATTCAGCCTTGATAAGAGACCATCATTCTCTGACGATACATGCATGAACCTAGTGCTGTGCTGCTGTAGCAGCTGGGCCATGCTGCCACTCCCTGGCACGTCCAGCTTCCCTGGATCCAGGGCACAGGAGGCATCTAAAGCAGCTCTATCTTCCTGGCCTGCTGAGCAGTTTGGTTGGGGTGTCCCCAATGTGTGAAGCGCTGGTGCTGGAGCAGGGTCAATGTGTGGACCAGGATCAGCTCAGCTCCGAACAAGGGTGGGAGATGGGACACGGGGAGCTCATGGGGCAGAAAAGGAGTTTTGCAGAAGGACTTAAAGCAACCGAAATAGCTTGTGGGGAGATCCCCATAGCGCTGGTGTGCTTACAGTATGTTCTGATTCCACGAGGAGGAGGATTTCCAGGGCCCTGGCTCCTTTCTCTCCTTTCTGAGGGTGCAAAAGGTGAAGATGTCGCCGCCGTTACACACAGCTCCCGCATCCCTCCGTCTCTGGAGCACACAGCAGGGCTGCGGAAGGAAGGGGCCAGCGCCAGCTTCGGAAAAATGACCCCACTGGCGTGAACCCCAGGACTCGCCCCCAGCTCCCAGTTCCTGCCGCGCTGAGGGGGAACTGGGCTGTGGTTGCCCCCCGGTGCCGCCGGGGGGCAGCAGCGCCCCGTGGGAGTTCCTGGGTGGCCCCGGGTGGTCCTGGGTGGCCCTGGGTGCCAGGGGGCTGGGCACCCTTCCTGCCTTCGCTGGCTCTGTCAGAGCACCACGGCTGCTTAGCGCAGCCCGTACCAGGGCGATGCTGCCATCGCTGATGGCCCCCGAGCAATCAGCCCCCAGCACCCCAGTGTCCCTCTTCACCCGGGACAGCCGGGCAGCGTGTCCCTGCTCTCCTCTGCTTTACTGCTGCAAGGAGCTGAGTCCAAGGCCCTGGCGTGGAAGTGGCCCCAGCCAGCTGTAGGGCTTTGCCTCCCCTCCACCCAAGGATGTAAAAAACCTCCTGTCTCACTTCCAACCCCTTTCCACTGGGCATCAGAACAGTCCTGGGCTCTCAGGGATGAAGACAAAAGGGAAAGTCAGGGTGTGCTTTTCAGGAAGTGCCAGGATTCCAGAAACTGTGTCTTTGCTAGAGAGGTCTGAGAGCTACTTTGACTTAAACTGAGTCCTTAAAGAAGTTCCCATGTGGTGCTGCTGGGATGAGCTGCCCTGTGCTCAGAGCAGAAGCTGCAGGCTCCCACCCTTTGCTCCTACCTCTGTTGTTGCCAGTCTCACATTGACAAAGAATTCACCTCTCTCTTTTTCACCTGCTATACTGTGTATTTCAGCCTATGGTCCAGCCCGAAAGTGTGCTAAAGTCATTTAATGAGGGGCCGTGCCCTCACACTGTGGGCACTATTCCAGCAATCTCAAGTCCTCGTTGTTCTTCTGAGATCCCACGTAACCCAGGTCAGCAGCGCGGAAATGAGGGAACTGCATTAACGAGCCTGCCTTCCGCCCGGTGCCCACCTAAAACCTGCAGCAAACATTTCTGTGCAGGAGGTGCAGCAGGGTCCCTGCCTGCCTCCCTGCCGGCCGGGGGGACTCCTGCCAGCTGCCGTGCCCTGAATGCCTGAGCTGGCTGAGCACACGGAGGCAGATGCAGGGTTTTGCATACTGAGAAGATAAGGAGGGCTTTTTTCGGCTCTGAAAGCTGTTTATTCTTTACAGCGCGCTGACACCAGAACGGAAAATGCCTTTTCCTGAAACTGGCTATTTATAAACAGCCTGCTGTGCCGAGCCTTCTCTTGCAAGGGGGCAGGGACTCTTGCAGCTTTTCTTTTGCTGCCTTGAATTCGCTCAGAGATCCTTCAGACAGGAGCGAATAGAGCAGATCTTGCTGACCATCTGCTGGGGGAACGCTACAGCACAGACAGCTTTTAGTAACCCTTTGGAGTTACCAAACTCCAGTCAGTGCTTCTGCCCTGGACACTTTGGCAGTGCCCTCGGTGCTGATCGTAGCCCTGGATTCTGGCGAAGGCTTTGCAAGAGAAATTAGTCATTTGTGGCAGTCATGCCTTTAATGCATGAAACGCTGTGCTTGTCCGAAGGAGATGATCCTCTTGGTGTACAGGCAGAGATCAGCTGCAGTTCTAGCCCCACCTTTCCAAGCTGCTACACAGTGCGGTGTTCACTGCATGCACACACTTGAGGTGGGATTTGTCTGCTCCAAGATGTCTAAAACATAGCCAAGCCTTAGCTAGCTTTCCTTCCCTATCAGAGGAGGGAAACAGACACCTTCAAATCTCATCTCCACCAGATATCTTTCTTAGGATTTTACCTAGTTTAATTGTGTAGGTATGGTGGGCAACACTCTGCCTACTTCCCTTTGTCTTGCTTCAGCAGACCAGCAGCTCTGTGGGCAGTGCTGAGCTCCTCTTCCTCCAGGGACACTAGGATCCTCTTTTGAATCCCACCAGAAACTCCAAGGAAGCTATGACTAGGTTTAATTATTAAAACTGCTGCTCCTTCCCTGACCTAGCTGACCCCCTCTGCAAACAAGATTTGCTCTTGGCACTGCTCACAGTACCACACCACAGTATTACCCAGACTTTCCCACCTGCAGTGATGTGGTGGCTTTTGGTTGTGGCTCTTAATAATCAGTCACAGAAGACCAGTGTGCCTAGCAAAACAACACAGAGGGGTTTGGCTGAGAATGAAAGAATGAAATAAAACCCACTGGCACCTTCTGATGTTTGTCTTGGTGCTGTCAGAGAGAGGAAGAGGTGTGCACAGGGATCGGGAGAGGATGGGGCAGACTGCGCAGCTCTCAGCCATGCCAGCAGAGCCAGATGTCAGTGTGGCTCTGCACAACAAACACAGCTGAAGTAGTGAGGATGGACACGTGGCTCAGAGCCAACAGAGGGGAAGAAGATCAAAAAACTGTTGAATTGAGGTCTTTTTACCCCCTTGGTATTTCAGTGGTCATGAGCAGGTCATGGACTTTTGTAGGAGGCTGAACTTGCAGAATTCCCTGGAAATGTGAACTCAGGGTTATTTCTGGCAAATCTGGAAAGGAAATCTTCCATCTGGAGGCTGCAGGATGCAGCACAGCCCTCTGCACACCGAGAGGTCCAAGTGCTTCTGAGCTGCGCATACACAACCGGCAACAGGACTTGGCTGACTTGTCAAAACTTTTCTCAACTCACTACAATGCCCTGCAATCAACTGTCTTTTGTATTTACAGTTAAAACAGGAAAAGCAGGACTTGGTCCATACCTTAGTGTAGCAATTATGAAGCAACCTAACGGCAGGCTGTAACCAGCATCTGAAAATCATGTGTTGTAATGTGCCATAAACAACGACATGCCCCAGAATAGACCCTCAGTGTTCAAATACTGGTGAGAGACGGGCCATAGAGTAACCTACTGTGCTGCCTAATCGACAGTGCTTTACTGAAGACCTGAGGTGCAGATCCCCCTCTCTTTCCTCCTTCTTCAGGGCAAAGGCTGAACTGGGATTCAGGCTGGGATCAGGTGCTTGCAAAAGCAGCCACTTGCAAGGCTTTTACTGTGGGCTTAGTCCTTTGTTTTTGGAATATCACTCGGCTTTGGCAAAGAGCTGCTTTCCCTAATCCCCATTCATGCAGGCACACGTGGAAGCTCCTGGGAATCCCTGCTGCACTAGGGGCTCGAGTTCAGCAAAGTGGGGCTGCTCCCTGTGAGTATTCCGCAGTGGTATCCTCACGAGACCCCAGCCTGCCCGCCTGGCACAGCCCCTCTCCATTGCTCTTCCTGACTGTGGTGTCCTTCCCCATGACCCAGAGACCTGAGAGTACACAGAGCTGCTGAACCAAAAGAGAGATGAAACACCGAGTCAGCAAGCCAGCAGCCGGTGCTTTCAGAGCCTCATCCGTGTATCCGTACGCTGAGCCCTGGGTGGCTCCTCTGGAGCCACAGGGACATGCAGATGAGCTGTGGCAGGCTCTGGCTGAGCTTCCCCCTGCCCCCCCAGCATTGCTTCTCTGTGCAAAGCCTGATGGAGATGGTGCAGGAAGAGGACACCCCACTTTGCCCCCAGTCCTGGGTGACATGGTGGTCCTTCCTGTGATGCGTCAGAGATGTGTGTCAGCTCTTCCCCGTGCCACGCATGGACACTGCTCTTTGCTGAGTATTGGTTCCTATCTGGGGAGCCCCTGTTTTGCAAAGGCCCAAATCCACCCTTTTGTGACTCCAAATTTCATTTGGTGCACCATTAATAACAAGGAGGTTAATTTTTACCTATTTCTCACACTGTTTTCCCAGGACAGACCTGTTGCCTGGTTCTTTGCCCTGCTGCTGGTGTCGCAGGTTAAACCCAGCCATGGTGGCTCGCAGAGGCAGCCGTGAAGAGGAGAGGAAAGGAGCAGGTTGCTTTTGAATGTGGTGTGTCTAAGCACTGAGCTGTGTCTGAGTACAGGGAATTCCTCACACGTGGCACCTTCGCTGATGGCAGAGGTCAGGAAAATGAGGAGAAAAGGACGTTGTCAGCCCAGGCTGCTGCTGGGTGTGTGTATCTGCGGCTGCAGGAGGCTGCTCCTGGGTATGCCTGATGTAAGATCTGAGACCTTTGTCCACCTCCGGCTTTCTCATCCCTACCCAGTGCCACGGCAGTGCTGTGTAGGTCACACAGACCCTCACAGTCCAGTGCACCAGGCAGATACAGTTTTTTATTCTAAATAAGCAAGAAGAGGGTCTAGAAACACCCTGGCCTGATACTACCATTTCCTGAAAAGCCCCAAGCCATCCCTTCTAAAGATTTGGCTCTTACGGAGGAAGCCAAGAAAGCCTCTAGCATCCTTTGCTACAACCACACATCCCACTGGTCTGCTGACGCTTGGCACATGTAGGGTAGGGCTGGGACTGCAGCTCTTCCTCCCACAGCTGTCAACAAAGGACATGGAAGCCGCACTCTCAGAAATCTCCCGAAGTGGTGAAAGAAGAGTCATTTTACCAAAGCTGTCAATCCAGTGCCAGCAAGTATATGATGTTTTTCACATGCATTTGGTGCTGGTGCCTGTTCACAAAGCTGTTTTCTCCCAGGATCACAGCAGCCCGTACCCCAGTGAAGGACTCTTGCTTCTTTAGCCATCTTCTGAAGTTGTCTGCCAGCAGTTTCAGACTCAGGCCTGGGATCAGCCTTTCTCTCAAAGTTGGATCATTTGTTGTATCATATTGTTGAAGTCCACAGAAGGACCTGGCTTGTCTCCTCAAACGCAGAACAGCCTTTGCATGAAGGCAGGTGGCTTCTTTCTCAAAGCTGTGTGCACTTGCCAGGGCTCCATCCCTCCTCTGCCTTAATCAAAATGCCTGAATTACCAATTCCACCCCTTGAACCCAGGGTGCTGTATCTACTGTGCAGGCCAGCGGAGAGCATGATATACAGCAAGTGTTTTTTAGGGGATTTCAAGTGCCTTGGCTGTAGAGTGTCTACAAAACTCCTGTATTCTGGGGAGGTGACAGTCTCACATGCTGGCGGAGGAATCTGGATTATTTTCAAACACAGATGTGCAAAACCAGCCAGTTTCTTTCTCTCCAAAGAAACAAAGTGATATTTGATGATTTTATTGAAAAAAATTTTCCAGTTTCCTTAGCAGAGAATCTGTTCATTCATTAATACTTTGCTCATTTGTTCATGTCGGTATGTTGCCCTTGTGGTTTCATTTCTGCTATCTTATTGGGAAAGCCACGTAATTAAGAAATGAACTAGGAAATTTAGGATGGAAAATACTGCTTGAAGTTGCTAACGTTTGGAAATTTGGTGTTGCAGTGGATTTGCTGTATGTCTCATAAAGACTGTCGGTTCCTTGTGCAAGGCAAAGGTTACTTGAGATCAGTATATAAGCACCTCTCAAAGAGGTTTATGTACTAGAAGAGACCTTTAAGTGCACAGAACAAGAAATACTTTTCTTGGTCTGGGACTCTAATGTCCACTTGGTGTTTTCAACAGACTTCCTTGGACTAAAACATCTTCCATGATGTTTCTGAGGTCAAACCAGTAGATAAGATGATAATCTGTAATACATTTACTCCAGGTTCCCTCTTGAACGTTTTTATCCATGTAAGAATTATACACTCAGATGTGACAGACTCCAAATGTACCTTAAATCACATCTGAAAAGCAGCACTGCTCATGTCTGAACATTACTGGAGACTTCTAGTCTCTGACAACCCTGTTGAGAAACTACAAACAACAGACTTTATTTTAAGGTTTACCCAATTCTCGTTTAGACCGCCCTCCTTTGAAGAAATCCAAGTAAGACTTGATCTGATGTCTGCTGCATCCTGTATCTCTGGGAATGCTGTTATTTCTTACAGGCTATCCATCTCCATATGGATGAATCTGCAGTCATGTGGCATTAGCTTTGTGGAGAGCAGCTGTGTGCATTGCAACTATTTTTGTCCCATGCATTGTTTTGAATATTCAGTAGAATTTACCTTCAAACCAACAGATTTTTTCCCTACAAGACTGCTTTTTGACTGCTCATCTGAACCCTGAGCACACACTCTGGGGCTCTGGAAGCAGAGGAGATGGTGAGACTGGGAACATCCCAGCAACAACACTGCCCTAGACTCTAACCCTGCTCCCCCTCCTCACTTGCAGGGAGGTTCTATGGTAAAGCTCAGGTTCAAGCACACACTGGAGAACATGCATGATGGGTCAGAAAACAAGCTCTGCCAACAGAGGGAAATATCTTACCTGGTCAAGTTTATTCTGGAAAGAGAGTGACATTACCAAGTAAGATGAAAAAGGAGTTACTGCAGCAAATAACTTCTTAGTAGCAATGTCCATGGCTGGAGATGGGAATGTGCTGCAGGCCATCGAGCTGGGCCAGATTAGCCCCCTTGGTTCCTCTTCCTGGTTTGCAAAGCTCGGCGTGAACTGGGCTGGAACCTCACTGTGACACAAAACTGCTGCTCAGCAAGTTTGGTTACAGATAAAGATATGGGACTTGTGAGCTGATTCTTTCCTTGCAAAGGAAAAGTCAGGCTGGATTCAATGTGTTTCAACTGCCGTGGCTCTCTGACAAGTGGCCCAAAGTTGGTATGGCTTCACTTTTTGTACTGACTTAGCAGCATCAGGAGTAAGACAGAGAGCACCTCTTGGCTCCTCACTGGGCTTCTGCAGCAGGGATGGAGCATGTGGGGATGCGGGAATAGGAACTTCCTATCCTCCTTAACAACAAGCAGGAGATAGCTGACAGCATGGACCACATGGCTAAAGCAGGACATGTCAAAAGAGGACTTCTGGAGCTGCTAAGGGACTCAGGGACTGGTTTGGATCTATGTCTTGGAAGAGGTCATTGACTCTTCTCTGAGGGGAGTAACACCATGCATCTCATATCCTCATCAGCAGGTGCTAGTGACCTGAGGATCTGGAAGAGGGAACAACACAGATATTTCTGGCATTCACAGAACCAGGCTTAACTCTAGTTTCTGCTGTGAGCAATAAAAGCACTTGGTACATGGGATGCCCTGCTTGGTCCCCTCAGGGCGAGGCTGCAATCCCGCACCAAGCCAAAGTGATTCTGCCCCGCTGTGGGAGCTGTGAAGCTCTTTTTGTCATCTGTTTGCCATTGGCTTCTTTTACCCAAATTGGTCTTTTTCCTTGACAGTGCAGCGAGGCAATGCTATTATCAGGGATCCTGTGCTAATAAGCAATAATCAAGGGTCTCAGGGTTGTCCAGCTGCAGTGAGTGATGGAGTTGGGGGTGGGGGGGTAATGCTTTCCTTGGGAGGCACCAGCCCCACAGCTGACACCTGCCTCTGCCTGTTGCCGTGTACCCTAGGAGGAGAGCTGGGACATGAGGAGGGTCTTACCTGTAAGGCAGGGCTAGAGCTAACGTGCAAAGCGTTCCACGAAATCCTACCCGAGGCACGGTGCCATTGTTTGTGTGAGGGGTGTCCTTAGCAGTCAGCTTGTCTTTTGAGGCAAGTGCTGTGATTTGTTTTGGGAACTGCACAGGATGACATCAGACACGGCCATAGTTCTATTTTTACAAGACGTCAGCATTTGACTAGGAGCTAGAGGAGAAAACCACATCTGAGACAGCTCTCTTGTAGCCAAGAATATGAAAGCTATCTGACTGAATATTTCTTGCTAGTAGTGTTTTGGAGTTTGAGGATGAGGTAAATTGTGAAATCCCCTTTCTTCCTCACCCTTCTGGTAGTCCAGAGAACTCGCAAGCAAAGTCAAGATGTCTCAAAAAAGCAAATTGTGTTCTCATCCTGGCTGTCTTCCGTAGGAACAAACTGCCCCCAGAAATGTGCTGCAGAGAAGCAGAGCAAAGCTTACTCCTGCTATTTTATGATCAAGAAAACTCAAAGAGTTTTTTCTAAAGGCTTGAGGGGAGAGGGATGCAGAAACTGTGAGCTCCCAAGATGAGGAGACCTGGCAGCATGCCTCCAAACTTTTGAGGCAAATGCAAACCTGGTGATACAGGGTTTAAAGGAATGATGAAGAAACAGAGCCCTAAAACTAAAATGAAATCCAGCCTTGAGCTCGGGAGGGTGTCACAGGTATGATAGCTTGTCGCTTGAATACATGTCATACATGGAAGCCATCGAGGATCTCGCAGGGAGAGCACTGCCTCCTGAAGCTGATGGGGCCAGGGTGGAGGGATGCAGGGAAGAAGGTTCACTGATGGGAGGCTCAGAGAGGGAACAGTATTGTACCACCTCATGGGCTGCAGAGGGAGGAATGTCTCCTGGTGTCGGTCTGTGCATGTTGGCAGCTGTAGTGTGAATGGGAGTAAGACTCTACTGAGGATGCCCCTGGGAGGTGTCTGAGCTGGTGAGAGAGCCAAGGGATGGTGCTGGGGTGCAGTTTTTAGGAGCATTGGTATTTGGGCAACAATTGCACTTGTATTTTAGATGCGGAGGTGGCCATCCATGATTTCCTAGGCCAAGAGGGCTCATGGAAAAGACAACCCTGCCAGCACAGGCAAACATGGCTACATTATCCCTTGAGAGATATCTTGGGAGAGATATCTGGAGTCCCTGCATACAGGTCTCTGAAAATATTAGGTCAGTGCCTGTGCCAACCAGCAACCAACTGGAAAGGGAGATATTAGGACAGAAATGAGAGCAGTGCAGTACTGAAACAAGGGTCCAGAGAAATCCCATCCTCTGAAGTTTTCAAAATTTGACTGGACAAGGCCCTGAGCAGCCTGTCCTAAATTTGAATGCAGTCCTGCTTGGAGCAGAAGATTGAGCTGAGTGACCTCCAAAGGTCCCTTCCAGTCTAAATCTTTCTGTGCTTCTGTGATGAATGTTTGAAATAGAAAACAACCAGACCTAATTATAGCATCGAAGAAATCCATGACACATCTACGGCTTAAACCAGTGCTGCTCCCTCCCCCATCCCATAAAACTAGAGACAGGACAGAAAAAGGTGATCACAACAATCTACAACACAAAATGATTCTTGAATGGGGAGAGACTCGGGAGGGAACATCACAGGAGCTATAAAATCGTTACTGGTGTGGAGAAGGTGACCAAGAAATGATTGGGAGTTGGGGGACACCCAACAAAGTGAGTGGGTGGCAGGTTTAAAATGACGAGGAGCTTACAGAGCTTAAGCTTCTTATGAAGAGCTTGATTACATCTTCATAACTCCCTCGTGGATTTCACTGGTACAAGATATTGCTGAAGTAAAATGTACTGATGAATTACAAAGTGATTGCAGGTATAGGGTGGGTAGGTCCAGAGCAGGGTATTTAACATGGTAAAAACATAACCTATGGCTTAGAACTCCTTGGACCACTACTTTCTGAAAGTTGTGAAGCAGCATCGTGACCACATGCAGGACCATGTACAGTCACTTGATTTCTCAAATTTCCTCCCTGGCTACCCAATCCCAGAGAGCAGGTAGGGCTAGACAGGCTTTTGGCTTGACTTTCCCTGGCAGTTCTCACCTGGTGTTCTCAATCCCTTTGGCTGCAAATGGGACTGTCTCTTTTTGGCAGTGTTATTCTGGCTCATGCCCACATTTCCAGTTATGGCCAGTGAGAGTGGGTTGCCCCAGGCTTGGTCAGCTCAGAGGTTCCTGGAGTGCACAGCAGTGCCCCAGCCTGTGGCTGACAGCAGTGCCTAAGGCAGAGGGGATGCTGGCACACTTGCCGTGGTCCGTCCCAGGTTCACTCTCCAGCACTGATCTGTGGCTCAAAAACTTCCTGACTCGGAACCAGGATCTTTTTAATAGGGTGGATTGTTTTTCCCCAGGTCTTTTGTCTATCTGCTCTTTGAAGCCATGTGTCTCAGCACCTATCACACCCTGTGGCATAAGAGGTGTCCTGGGTGAGGCCAAAAGAGCTGACAGATAGTTTCATATCCTGCCTCCAATATTGTCCTCAGTAGATGCCTTCAGCAGACCACAAGCACAAGGCAGGCGTGTACAATACTGCACACCTGGCCAGTTTTCCAGCCCTTAGCTCTCTGTTGCTCTTGCAACCTCCTAAGCCAGACATAATTTTTATGTGCTTACAGATCCTTCATGGATTTCTCTTTCCACCCCATCCTCTCTGAGCCAGGAAGATGGTAGGACAAGGACAGCACACAGTGTACAGGCTGGAAGTGAACCACGCAGACACAGTGGCACACAGCGACGGCCTCTGCTGTGTTCTCTGGTCTGCTCTCAGCAGTTCCTAACAGTCAGCTGGGTTTTTGGTCATACGGAAGAGTTCATGTACCCCTACCAGTGTTCATGTACCTCCCATGCTGTCACAAAGAGCATTATGTTGCATGCAGAGATACCTCTGTTCACTCGGGTTTGAACCTGGCCCCCGCCACCTAAATTTGCAGAGATCAACAGATATCTCCCGTTACACCTGGGGAAAATAATTCCCCAGTCACCTTCCCCTTTCACTTGTTTTATAAACCTCTGTTACCCAGCCTTCTTCCTGACTGAGGAGTCCCAGTCTATTTTGTGGCTTCTTTTGAAAAACATTACTCTGCCTCAGTTATTTCCTCTTTCTCTTCAGTTTCTCTAGTTTTACGTTATCATTTTTCTGATGAACACACCAGAATTTTTGACAATTTGCTAGCACGGGCAGTGCATCCTGTGTATTGGTACCGTAGGGCATTCACTGTTTGATTCTGCTTTCTATTCCTCTCCTTTTCCAACCTTTCCTTTGCTGTCTGGCTCCTCCTGAACAACAAGCTGAGATTTTTCATAGCCACACTCATTGTGATGCTCAGATCTTTTCTGAGTGGCTGTAGCTAGTTTAGAGCCCAGGACTGTGTGTGAAGTCAAGAAAGATCAACCCTTCACATATAATTTCATATTTACCAGTCACTGATCATCTTATTGCCCAGTCACTCACTATTAGCAGATCCTTCACCTTCAGATCCTCTGCACTGGACTTTCATCTTTGCTACTCTGAATCACCAAGCACTATCAGCAAACTTCACCACCTTGAGAGCACATGTGCTCAAGGACAGGGATGCAGAGAAATGCCTTGTCTTTCCATACTTTCACACCCACACGCTCCCAGAGGCTGCCTTAAGACCTGGTCTTCACAAGAATAGCTACAAAATCTATTTGGAGTATAACAGAGGACCCAGCCTAGGTGAGGACAGGGTGGTTGTGTCCCAGCCACCCTGTCTGGACTAGGCAGTGGAGTTGGAGAACCTTGCTTCTTCCCCAACACAGAAAACACTCCCAGTATCTCAGAGGTGCTTCCCAGCAGTTGTCTACAAACACAGACTCTCCACGTGAGAAGTTCACTTGTGTCCTCAAAGCTCCCAGGCTGACTGGCGCCGTCACTCAGCAACCATTTGCAGTGACAGATACCAGTGCTTTGGAGCGTCACCCTGCTGCCCTCCTGCCTGTTGCTGGATGAAGGGGTCAGTGTCAGCGAGACGGGGAAAGCAGAGCTCAGCCCTGATGTATTTTTTGTGATCTTGGATAACTTTGAGAAGCTCATCTGCAGACCCAGGTAGCTGGGTTGCCCCATTGTGCCACCGGGCACCTCTGCTCACTGCGTGGTGCCAGCCACCCCGCCAGGGTACGCGGACGTGCTGCACTGCAGAGCCAAGAGGAGAGGGTGAACTAGAGCTGCAGTTCATACTGCTGCAGGGGTCCTGGTGCCTAATGCAGGGCATACAAAGCAGGCAGCATGAAGAGGGACTGTCCAAACTGCACCTAAATCAAGAAGGCATTAGAAAGGAGGTGATCACTGGACTCACCCAGTCTAACCCAGCCAGAAGCAATAGGCCTGTAGCAGAAATCGTAAGTGTTTTTGGCCTGGGTTATCTAGGAAATCATAGAGGCTGACCACAGTAAACAGTATCTTTTGGTGAAATGAAGAGGTAGCACACCTGAGGAATTCATTCCTGCTCTGAAGTTCGCATTTATATGAAAGCTGACATTGAAATAATCTCAGCTGAGCCCGCTAGGACAGGCTTCCAAGAAAATCCTGATTGGGACCCCCCAGTCACTCCCCATCTCTGGTAATGTCAGTTCCCTGTCTCTGACTTAAATCAACAGCCCCTTCCCCAGTGCACTGCAGAGCCCTCCAAGAGGATGTACAGGCATGTTCCTCTGTCTAGTTTGCATCAAATACCAAGTGCTTCTTATAGAGAAATGCATTCCTGTTCCTGGGAGACCTCTGCAGAAATTGCTTAAGTTGACAGTCCTGCATCTGTGGGCTGGACGTAGTTCTCCACTTATAGCTGGGACACTGTAGGCCACAGTGGTGTGTGACACAGCCTGCACCTCCCACAACCACAACTGACAGCCTGGAACATGCCTGTTTATTTTGGGGTTCAGCTACTTTTGCTCTGAGGAATAAATCCAGTCGCCAACTCCTCACCGCTTACCTAAACCTGCTGACCAAGCCATCTGCTGTTCTGCAGATGCACAGAGAAAGCAAAGCTCTTTCAGGTCTCAAACAGCCCATGGTGATCTACATCTATGGTGACAGAGCTGACAGCCCAAGCAGGGCTCTACCTGCAACACAAGCCCTGCCATTTGTGTTTTGACCAGCTCTCCAGATTGCACAGGCATAGCCACCAAAACAACAGGACAGGACTTTTAACAATTGCTCAAGTTGTGCAAGGAACAAGGCCAGGGGACACTGACAGGCGATCCAAACTGTGGTCAGAGTGATCCAGCCACCGCAACACCAGCATCCACAGCCCCACTGCTGCAGGGCAGGGAAGGGACACAGGGGAATAGTCCTGAATGCTGCAAAAGGACTGGCTGGGGACCCTTCAGCAAGAAAAACCTGAGCTCTGGAGAAGTAGGAGATGAAAGGCTGTCTTGATTTTCAGAGTCTTTGTGGTATAGAAAACTGCAGCAGAGAGCTCCTAGCAGAGCTGCAACCCAGCTGTCAGAGCTGCATTTGGTCTGAAAGAAGCGTAAGGAGTCAGCACCCCCTTGTCTGAGCCCCTCGGGTCAGCCAGCAGCAGGGCTCCAGCCACAGCAGCCACTCTGCAACGGGGCAGCACCGTCCACACCGGGAATTTACCCTCAGGACAGAGAAGGAGCGTCTCATCCTCCCAGCCACACTTTGAGGCTTGACTTAGTCCGAGCATTAAACTAGAAACACAATCCTTACAACTTAGGTGTCGGGGGGGGACACTAGTGACTGGACCCGCCGCCCGCCGGTGGGAGCAAAGAAAACGCTTCTCCCCAGCGCTCGACACCGCACTGCACCTGGGCCAGAGACGAGCACTGAACAAATGGACACTGGAGATATTTCAGCTTTTATTTGCAAATTCATCTGTACATTCTCACTCGGTTGCCGAGTGACAGCTGCCAGGAGCTGTCAGCAGCAGGGGGCAGCAGCAACTAGGAGTTAACAGGAGCTTTCCACAGTGCCTGGAAACAAGAGACAGCAGAGGAAACAAAACTCCACTAGCTTTTACATTTAACCTTTTCTGAGTAAGGGAGTTAGAAATCGAGTCATCTTTATCACATTCAGAAAGGTGTTGGATTTACAGTCCTATGCGTTCAGCATAAAGATCTGGGGTTGAAGTGACTATCTGCAGAGCAGCTTGAAAACTATCCCAGGCTTTCTTTTTTCTGAAGCCAGCATCTTAAAGCTGCAGTACTCTCCATGCATCCTTCCCAGCAGTCCCAAAGCCAAATAACAAAAGAAGCCCTTGCAAATAAATAATCATAGGAAAATAAATAAGATTAGATCTGGAATATACAGTTACATGGCCTTTATTTGGTTTCAGAGGTGGAAAAAAGTGGAGCTAGACTGCAGCTTTAAGCCTTATGCCCGAATCAACCTCAAACACTTTGTAAATTTTACAGTTAATTAGCTGTACAGGTGAGAGATCCGAAGTTGCACAGAGATGAACATTTAGGCACATATGCACACCCTTCCCCAAGGCATACTTTATTTTGCTCAGCCAGTTAGAAAAAAGCCTGCTGGAGGGGAAGTGCCCCTTTTCCGAGCTGAACAGACAAGATTGAAGACCTATTTACTGTCACAGTAAAAAGTCCCAACAAATATCTAACCCCACCCACGTTTGCAAGGGGAAACTGGTTCAAACCATGCACCAGGGAGACAATCCTCTCTCAGGGGATCCTTTAACTTCGCTGGCACCACAGAATCCTTGAGCAAATCCAGCTCCCGGCAGGGCTGCCAGCTGCCCATCGCTTCCTGCGCTTAAAGCCTAGTTGTGGAAAGTCATAAGTCCATTATTTCTACTTAAGCCAGAAATCCTGTTAATGCCGTTTAGAGGCAGCTCTACAGCAGGAGCTCTTGATCTGCTCTCTGTTTGGGGTACACACCCCTTCCCCAGGAACTCCCACACAGAAAAACCACACAGAAGAGAAAAGCAATCCATTGCAAGCCAATGTCCGATGATTGTCTCTTTGGGGAGGTCAGGAATCCAGGACAGGGCAAGGCAGGGGAAGGGAGGAGGATGGCAGGTGGAGAAGGAACTTAGAAACAAACTCAAAACCACCAAGACACAAGGAGGAGCTCAAAGCCCCTCAACAGCTGATGGCACTGGGTTGCTGTTTGCTAACAAAGTCTGAAATGAAGTCAAACTCGTTCTGTCCCAAGAATAGCTCTGGCAGCTCTTGAATCCGGTCCAACCCCAGTTCCAGGACAAGGGATGTCAAGACCTCCTCATCTATGAGATCAGTGTCCATAACGTTCAAGGTCAGCGCTGGCGAGGGCATGTGCTGCATGCCCGGGTGCTGGCTTGGCCCCACTCGGTACTGCTGGGCACCAGCTGCCATGGGCCCGTTGCTCATCCCCAGCGGGTGGCCCTGGTACTGGGTGTTGAGTTTCTGTAGGTGCATGCTCGCCATCAGCTGCTGGGTGCCCACCGGCCCCATGTACTGCTGCTGCTGACTCGGGCCATTGAACATCATCGCGTTCTGCATCTGGTGGTGGCCCATCTGTCCGCTGAGGTTGGGTCTGGGCCTCATGGCACCGTCCATGCCAGCCCCGCCGTAGGGCATCATCGGGCCGGCGGCGGGCAGCGTCCTCAGCACATGCTGCCCGTGCTGCGGGGGGCCCTGCAGCCCGCTCACCCCCATGCGGTAGCTCTGCAGCCCGGTGCCACCGTGGCTCATGGACATCATCATGTGCTCGGCCATAGCTCCGGGCCCCTGCAAGGCGACACACGGCTCAGGGGAAGGCTCCCGGCGACGGCACCGCTCCCCGCTCCCGTCCGAGCCAGGAGCCCGGAGAACCCCCCACTCCGCTGCACCCTCCCTGCGAGTCGCGCTGCCGCCCGCCCGCCGCCGCCGGACAAAGCTCAGCTCAGCTCAGCTCAGCCCAGCTCAGCTCAGCCCAGCGCGCCGCCCCGCGCAGCCGGGCTCTGCCCGCGCGGGTACGCACCGATCCGGGGCTCCGCCGGGCAGCAGCTCCACGCACCAGCACCGCCGCTGTGGCTCGGCTCGGCTTAGCTCGGCTCGGCTCGGCTTGGCTCGGCTCGCCGGGTGCGGGGCTCCGCGCTGCCGGCTCTTATCGGGACGCGGGCAGGGGCGGGCAGCCCGGCCCGGCCCCCCGCCGCCCATTGGAGCGCGGCCCCGCGCTGCCCGGCCCCCGACGGGGCGGGCTCCCGGCACGGCCCGGCCGCCGGGGGGGCTCTGCGGGCCCTGCTGGCCACTCGCCCCGTGGTCGCAACACGCCTCGTTATCACGACATAGCCCAGCCTGGGGGGGACTGGCTGCTTCCAGCACGTAGGGCGCTGATGTTGGCAGCTCCCCGCTGGCAGGGCTCTGGGCTGGGGCACTGGCCCCTCGGATCCGCCGGGGAGGGAAGGAACGGGGCGGCATCCAGGGCCCCCAGCCCAGCGCCTCCGGTGTCCCGCGAGGAGCCCCCGGTGCACCCTCAGCTCCTGCACACGGTGCTGGTCCAGCCGCGCTGCCGGGCGCTGCCATCCCGGCGGATGGTGCACGCACCCTCCTGTTCTCCTGTGTCAGCATCCACAGGACGTGGAGGGGGCTGGGGGCAAGGGACAGTGACCCAGCATGTGGGGCTGGGGTCCCTCAGTGTGCTGTGGGCACCGCAGGTCCTCCAGGGATACTTGGCTGCAGAAAACTTGGGTCATCCCAAGTTCAGAATCACAGAGTCATTTCAGTTGGAAAAGCCCTTGAAGCTCCTCCAGTCCAACCATGAACCTCACCCTGACTGTTCCCAACTCCACCAGATCCCTCAGCGCTGGGTCAACCCGACTCTTCAACCCCTCCAGGGATGGGGACTCCCCCCCTGCCCTGGGCAGCCCATTCCAACGCCCAACAACCCCTTCTGCAAAGAAATCCTTCCTAAGAGCCAGTCTGACCCTGCCCTGGCGCAGCTTGAGGCCATTCCCTCTTGTCCTGGCGCTGGTTCCTTGGCTCAAGAGACTCATCCCCCCTCTCTGCACCCTCCTTTCAGGGAGTTGGAGAGGGCCATGAGGTCTCCCCTCAGCCTCCTCTTCTCCACACTAAACCCCCCCAGTTCCCTCAGACACCACTTACGTGCCTTGGGGTAAGGATTGGGCCTGGGGTGACTGGGAACCCCCAGGTCATTTCTGCTCCCAGCCCATGCACGCTGGGAGCGGTGGTGTGTTCACGTGAAGCACTATTTTTGCTTGCGTTGTACTCACTCTGCTTCCTGAGCAGGGACCCCGACTGCCTCTGATACTGCGAACGGCGTAAGATCAGCTCTCTGGAGTCACCCTCCAGTGCCTTCCCCTCCCCAGGGTCACTCTGACCAAGCCTTTCTACCCGATCTCCCGGCTGGCTGGGGTGTCAGTCCCCGCTGGGGTGCTGAGCTCCCTGCTCGCACTGAGGATGGCAGCACTCGGGGTCCTGCCGTCACCAGAAGGGTCCTTGCTGGATGGCAGTTCGCGTCGCAGGGTCAGCAGTGGGGTGCTGGCACGTCATGAGACCTTACCAGCCAAGGTGACTGGGGTTAGTTAGTGGCAACAACTAGCTGGTTGGTTCCTCTGCCAGTGGCGCCCTCCCAGCAAGGATGCACCGATGTTCTAAACAGCGCTGGTAGGAAGGTGAATGTTAGAAGCAGAGATCTGCTGCTATAACTCTGTCTGCAGCAGTGTCTTTCACTTCTGAGTTGAGTTTTGGCTCCCAGGCTCCCAGTGCAACTCACATGCTCACCCCCTGAGCCGTGCTAGCCAAATTATTTCACCATGGGCCTAGACAGCAGCACTGGTGCTCTCTATAGGACATGGCGCTTTCCAGTAGCATATAAAGCACAGTGGCGATTTTTTCCCCTTTGTTTTTTGTTTTGAAGGAACGCAGAGACTTCTTTTTTAAAGATATTAGTGTTGCATGGTTACCCACTTGGAAGGCAGGTGATGGCCAAGTTCAATTTGCTTCCCCAACATCGTTCTGTCTTTGTGTGCTCTCCTGTGCAGCCTTTAACTACAGCATCACAGACCACAGCTCCAGTAACGACAGACAGAGCTTTTCTGGAGACTTGGAGCAGGTTGTTTCATGGAGTTTTATGTGTTTGGCATATTCACGGTGCTCACAGACCCTGTTGAGCTTAAGGAAGTGCCAACAAAGTGTTTCAAATGTTGCTGAAGAAGTTTCTTGCTGCTATCTGTATTGAGAAGTGAGGTCTAGGTACATACCACCGTGAAGGGACTGAAGTTAGGCAGCACAGGCATCTTGAGTGAGTGCCTAACCACACAGTACTGACCTGAAGGGTTATTTGTATGGAATATCTCTATATCAAAACACCTTAAACCAGCAGCTCAGAGCAGATAACGCCCAGAAACCATCAGATGCCAGAAGCCAGGAATGGAAAGTGTCTTCTCTTACCTGGACAGAGCACAGGGCCATTAACCTCCAGGACATTCTGGGAGTCGCTTTTGTTTGTGCCACCTTCTGCCTGGTTAAGTGGCTGGGATGGGTTTCAGGTGTTGTTGGTGAGCCTCTAACTGATGAATCAGTTGGTTAATTGTTTAATGTAATTATGTAATGATTGTTTTTTAACTCTAGAGATTTTGACAAACGCATTTTTTAGTGCTAATAAACACATGCTCACACACATATACCTCTCTGCCTGAGAGTTCACATGCAGATGCACACCCAGGTGAGGAACAAATACAAGGGGAGTGTCTGTCCTCCTCTTTGCAGATGCATCCAGCCATAAAAGCCTCTCTCACTTTGAGGAGAGGTGTGGTGTGTAGCACAAGTCCTGGTGAGGGGCAGGAATTCTTGGACAGGAGTAACAGGTGGGAAGGGGCTCTCTGCAGCCCTTTGCATGACAGAAGATGCCAGGGGTGGTAAATGGCCCATCATTCTGGAAACAAATTGGCAGGTGAGAGAGCACACTTGCTGAAGACAAGCATGGAAGTTCCCTCCATGTCTACACTGACTTATGTCCCTTCTCTTTTGGAAAGGGTAAGCCAGATCAGGAACTCATCCAGTCTGAAATTAATTTGACAAGAAGTGGAACAATGTTTGGCTGGGGTCAGCTCTCTCATTGTTACGTTGTCCCCTAGACGTTTCACCAGCATAACCTGGGGTGTTTTGAGAGGAACCAGTGCCTGCAGAAAAGGAAGGGTCTGGGGAGATGGGAAGCACTGTGGTGGCGAGAGGTGTCCACAGATCCACAGCCTCCTTGTTTACCACACTGTGTGCCATCTTCCTTGCTCTGTGTCTTGAGGACTTCCTGTTCTTGAACCAGTAATATTTTATTTTACAGGGACCAGCGTAGCCTTGTCTGCTGCATTTCACGCTGCCCAGCCAGTGGCTGGAGGAGCAGAGCTGGGGAAGGGCTGACTAGTCCTGGCAGCATCTCTCTCACCGATCCTTTTGGCCCAGAACAAGCAGTGGTTCCTTGTCGTGCCGAGGTCTCAAATATGAAGGACCCAAGCCACTGCAGCTGTATTTACAAGGCACCGTGTATGACGCGATCTAACCCCGGGTCTGCGGTCTCTCCTCCATCTCCCCATGCGCTGCCATCTGTCATCAGCCCATGGACAGGCTGGCCTTTCTGGGAAAGCAGATAAACTGCCTGTGCATCAGATCCAGCCCTGGGGCTGTCAGTTGGTCAGCCCTGACTTAAGTCACCACATGAGCCACCTCCAGGAGTGTGTCATTCATGGCTTCCTGACATGGGACTTCCCCAGTCTGGCTGTACTGGTGTCATTGGTGCTGTGTTATCGAGGGTGGATTACCCAGGCTGGGAATTAATCAGATTGTTGTCCAGTGGCACCAGTTTGGCTCTGCATGACTGGGGCTCTGGAAGCACCGCCCGTGTGTCTGTGTCCCAGGTCAAGGCATCCATGTGGGTGGGCGTCAGTTTAGGGGTCTGGTCACCAGCACATTGCAGACCTTTTCTTCTCTCTCTTAGGAGGGTGCTTGCAGCCTGACGTACAGCTGCCCTGTGTTACCTATGATTTTGTTTATGTAAGATGTTCCCTCCTCATATTTGATCTCTGATCCTCATTCATCGACTGCACAGTCCCAGTGGCAGTACTGTGGTAAAATCATGTCCCCAAAGCCCCCCAGGGATGAGAGGCGGGCACGGACGAGCGCTTTTTGTAAGCAGAGATGTGAACACTTCTATCTCGCAATGTTTTGCATGTGTCAGAACTGGTTCTTGCTAATTCCAGTTGCTGGTATACAGTCAAAGATCTCTCTTTTGCAAGAGTCTGAGAGCCTCAGTTTTGGGGGGGAGAAAAAAAAAAAAGAATATTTTATAAAGAGATTTGTAGGATGTAAGATGTACTGATGAATGGAGAGCGGGTAGAGGATTTTTTTGGGAATTTCCTCAGACCAAGTGATTCTTACTACGCATTTCAGTTTATAAGCCACCCACTGCTGTGGGGTGTGATCTACCATTGCATGGGGATTGCAGAACAATTTGAGTAGCAATGTGAGCTATGTGTTTGGGTGTAGATGGAAGGATCTGAGGAACCCCATAATTCAAAGACTCCTGGATGCCCAGCTAAGCCAGTGCTTGGCCTTACAGAGCTCCTGCAAGTTTCAGAGCAACTGAGGTGTGCAGATAGAAGCAAAAGCAATTTGAAATATCATCTGTTAAGGGAGAAGCTTGCCTCTGAGGGAGAAATGTCCATAAGAAGCCTCTTTCAGTCCTCCACTCACTGGACAAATACAGAGAGTAGGAAGGTTACCATGGTCTGATGCCCTCGAGGCCTGTCTGGGGGTGCACATCCACTGCCTCTCCCAGCACCACCGAGGAGCTGAAAGCTTTTCTACCTAATGTTTGACTATGTCGAGACATCCAATTTAATCAAATGTTTACTATCAGCAGCTGGAGTTCTCTATACCATATCTTGAAAGGTTTCTAGTGAGTATCTGCTGCACATGTAATGCTTTCCTAGCAGATTCATTTATTGGCAGTCAGGAGATGAGAAAAGGATGCACAGTGGCTTGCAAACCTCGACCTTGAAGCTGAGAAGTCTGGCAGAGGCCATGGTGCTGTAAACACTGAACCAGAAGCAAATTCTGATGGAGTTTCTCCAGTTTGGCTTTAAAGAAGTATGTCAACAAGCCAAGATTTAGAAGTTAAATATTAAGCTTCTTGATTCTGTGTCTTACAGGAGTCTCTGACAAAGAGGACTGAAGGGTTACTGGCCAACAGTAAATTATTTCAGACACCTGTTACCAAACCTGTTTCTTGTCTCCAGATGGGTCTGATGTGGACAAGTGAGGGGACAAGCACCACTCCCTGGGCAGGACATGGGGAATCTGTGGTGCCATCAGGGCCGTGGGTCCCAGCATGGCACAGCCAGGAGGCGTGGTGGGTCTGAGTTCCCCTGGGGCTTTGCAGCAGGACACATCAGCTTCTCCTGGGAAGGTGCCCCACGCACCGCCTGCTTGGTCATCCCACATGTGGTCTACAGGGGAGGACTTTGCCTGGTGCAGTCATGGCATTGTGGCTTCCCTCTGTGGTGTAGATACATGAGAACATGTGGAGCAGGAACGTGCTTGTGCCAGTGCGGAGCTCGCTTGAGCAAAAGCCTCCTAGACACATGCACAGGAGAGAGATGAGGTGGGTGAGGGTTTCACTGGGAGCAGCCATGGGTGTCCAGCAGAAAAAATTTTTTGTTAAGATTAAAAAAAAACAGACAAAGAATATGAGGGAAAAAGCGAAGAGCCCAAGATGGTCACTATGTGGCTCCTCTCCAGGGCACGGGGCACTAACAGTGCCCCCCTGTCTGGTGGCTGGGCAGTAACTCAAAATTCCCTCTCCCAGTTTCTGCATGGTAGAAGGGTCCTCCAGGAGAGCTGAATCCAGGTGCTACATTATCCTGTGATTCCTCATCTGCATTTAGATGGAAACCCTTCATAAAAGGCAGGAGATGTTAGGCAGAGACTAGCAGTGCAAACGGCCCAGGGGAGGGGGCAAAGGGCAGGTTTCTCCCTGATGGCCCGGCTGGATGCAGGGACTGTTAATGCTGAGCGCAAGTGTGACTGGTCTGCAGCTGGCGGCCGGCTCCAGGGACACTGGGTTCTCCATTAACCCTGCTGGGATTCTGGAACAAATATGCCAAGGAAGGGGAGGTTGTGCCGCCACTCAGCTCTGCGGGGCCTTGCCAAGTGTGCAAGTGGCTCCCTGCACACGTGCTCCGGGACGCATGGCTTCCTGCGTGCGCCGATAGCGATGTGGGACTGCGTGCCCTCCGGCAGCATCTCACCTGCCAGGGCCACTAAATGGTGCAAAGAAGACTGAGACCAGGCATGGAGGGGTTTGGTGCTTCTTCTGAAGTGGCAGATGTAGCCAGGCGAGCAGCTGACCCCAGCACCAGTGTCCTCCAACCACTGAGCTGGCTTGCCCAGCTTGTAAACAACTACTTTTTTTTTTTTTCCTCTGGGCTAATCTTGCTCTGTGGGGGTAGATAACATCATTGGAATTTTTCCAGTGTCCTTTGCAAGCGCCTTCTGCTTTGGACTTTGGCTGAGACGCACACGAATGAGACACGAGCTTCCTCAATTGCTTTCTCTTGTTTGCTTTCCTCTGGGCCTGCGTGCACCTCTTGTGCTGGCTGCTTCCTGCTCCGCTCCCTGCTCCGCACCAGCGCCTTGTTCTCAGTCTCGGGGAAGGTGGCTGGGAGGCAAACCTGGCACAGCCACATGCCTCCCTGGATGTCCTTGTGGGGTTGAGACCAGGCTGCTGGCAGGGAGCAGGAGGGGGCAGTGGGGTCTGGCCTCTCCTCTCCGATGCCTGCAGAGCCGGTGTGGCACTTGGTAAGGTCCTGCTCAGCATCCTGGCTCTTTGCCCTGCAACTTTGCCTTGCTCTGCTGCACTTGTGCCAACGCAGCCGCTTTGGGTTTAGACCTTACCATGGCAGGCGTTGGCTGCACTTTAGCCTCAAAGTCCTGAGACAGGGGCAACCCCAGTACACCTGACCCCCAGCCCACCCAGCTGCCTGTTCCCACACTGCCCAGAGATCCTGCTTATCACCCCAGGAGCCCTCAGGGACCTCCCTTGTGGAGTCTGACAACAGAAAATCAGTGCTGCTTTGGAAACCTGAGCACTACCCAGCCATGGATGTGCAGCCTGAACCTGGCCCGAAGGGCTCCAGGTGCTGCTCGGAGCATGGCAGGAGCAGGCAGCCTGCCAGACTGGTTTGCCAGCAGGGCCTCTGACGTGGTACAGGGCCATGCACGTCACCAGCTCGTGCCACCGCTCACCTCCTCCCCGCGCTGTCACCCCTCCTCAGCACAGCCCAGTGGCTCGCCATGGCCAAGGAAACCCAGGCACTGACCCTGTCCTTCTGCTGGTCACAGGCTGGGCCGCCAGCCTGCACAGGCCTCACTAGTGCTCTGTTGGTGTTTCCCATTTCTATTCTTCCTTTCCACCTTGGAGTTTTCCAGGTTTCCATATGGTGTCTGTGGTCCACAGACTGTGAGCCAGCACACCGAGCTGGCTCCAGTGTCAAAGGGATGGTCCATGTGCAATGTCACGGGGGTCTGTTCTTGCATGGTCCCTTCAGTCCCGTGACTGTCCTGCCTAGGTACCCCAGCATGTTCTTTTCTCTGCTAAAGACAAGTCAAGGAGTAATCCCCTCTTATGTGAGCAAACCATAGGTCTGCTTCAGGTAAGAAGCTGCTTTGCCCGAGGCCTGGCTCACATTGCTGCCTGGGCATACAGTTCTTCTCACGTGGCCATTCTGAATTCTTGGTCACTGCGATTTCCCTCAGGCTGGATTTGAAGCACAGATGGACAGAGCAGTGCTGTGGTTTCTCTAGCAAGGAGCCTGTTGAGTCAGGAGCCTCCATCGTGGGTCAAGGCTACTTCTTCTTGGGTCCCTGTGCGATGCCCTGTCCCTCTGCCAGTTCCTCCCTGGATCTGGTGCATGGCGGTGGGATCAGTGGAGATGGACAACAGTGGAGCTTTCCCACCTGAAGGACTGCTCCTGCAAGGCACAGCGTCCTCTGGGGCATGGAGTCAGAGGTTTTATGTTATTTCCTCTTATCTCTTGGCGCCTGCGTTGCTGCTGTCTTGAGGCAGATTAGCTGGTGGCGGTTTCTCTGGTCTGCTGAAGTTGCCTCATGAAACTGTCTTGCATTTGGAGATGTGGGGTAGTCACGGCTGTGGTGGTGAGTCTTCGTGGGGGGGGGGGGGCCTCTAAGTGTGGTGTTTCTTGCATTATCATCAGAAATAGCTGTTGCTCTTTATCTGCCCTCTCTTTCCTTCACATTATGCAACCTCCTTTTCAAATGGCAGTGGTTGTTTTCCTTGGGTTGATGTAGAAACGATGCTCTTCCTGGTATTTCCAGACCCTCATGGCTATGATGGTGCTTCTCCAACCTCACTCCTGCCCCTCTCACTCCCCTGACTGTGTTAGGATGCCCAAGTGCTTTTCCACTTTCTAACCACTCTGAGTGTTGAGCAGGGAATACGGCAAAGCCCTGGGAAGACGTGAGCTTGTGGGTGGGCTGGGTGCCCAGCGGCTCTGGTTCTCGTGGCCAGGGAAGGAACAGGGCGGGTGACTCAGGGCAACTGAAAGTTTTGTCCTGGGAGAGCTGCCTGGGATCCAGGTCGCTGGGACCTGTTTGTCAGGTTCCTATTTTTGTTATTCATCGGCTCAGTATTCCTGAAAACAAATCGCGTTATTGTCACCTGATTGGCACCACACAGCGTCGGGCGTGGAGGATGTCCTGAGGAGAGTGCCTGTTTGGGTGGCTGGATTTTTGGCTCTGCCATGACCATGGGCAGTTGTGCTGGTCCCGCGGCTGCCTCCTGCCCCTGGTACCGCCTGGGGACCTGCCTTCCCACCAGCCTCCTCCAAAGCCAGGGCAGAGCATCACAGCCTTTCAGCATCACAGAGGAGACTTTCAGGCTCTGTAACGTGTGGCTGCAGCCTTGTGCACGGAGGGTTGTGCATGGCGGCTGTGGGCTGAGCTTGCAGCAGGCAGGGGGTTTCACTGGGTGTTGGAGAAAAGCCCCTGGGCTTCGTCCTCCCGCTGGCCCCCTCCTGCATCAGGAGTGAGCTCTGCTGGACCCCAGCTTGGGCTGTGGGCTGAGGACAGCCTCTGAGTCATCACTGGTTGGGGTAGGACAGGACAGAGCTGTGCCAGTGAGTCACTGCTGTGTGAGGGGTGAAAAACTGCTGGTTATATAAAGGGAAAGACCTCAAAACAGGCTGCTGTAAGGGCCCTTGACATAGCCTGAACCACCTTGGGAGGCTGTAGACACTTCTGGGGAGAAGACACTTGGATGGATGTTGCTGTTTCTTTGGTCTCCAACAACTTTTTTTCCGGAGTTGGACAGGACATTTCTACTCAGGCCAAGTTTCAGCAGAAAATCCTGCTGGCTAAACCAGGGGTTTCACTGATATGTATTTTTTGCTTAATGGAAAAACTTCTAAATGAAAATGTTTGTTTTATTTTGAGGAAATAAAAAAGTATTTTTCTTGCATCATCCATTATCCTTTTTATCATGGTAAAAGCTTACAGGGAGCAGTATTTCCTTCTGATCTCAGAAATAAAGAAGAAAACATCTGTTGGTATTTGTGCTGAAAGAAACATTGCTGTGCATATCTCACCGAGCAGCCGTCCTGCTGCTACCTGCCTGGATTTTAGTCATCTTGTCGTGTCACCAGGGTGTCAGTGTCAGTAGACTCAAGCGGCACTGCTGGCTTGGTGCAGTGGACATGTGCCAGATGCCTGGAGGTTGGCCAGAGCAGCGGGGCTTGTGGCCAGAGGAAGCCCAGTTCTCATGTGGACGTGTTTTCTTTTTACATGAAGAAAATGGTCTGAATGCTTAAATGAGTTACCAAATTATTGGGAGTAACCTGAAAACATGTGCTACCCAAAAACGCACGTTCCTGGCCAATATCCACTGAAATCCATGGGAGCTATTGGCATATGTGATGTTAGGAAAACAGCTCGTGTTGCTGCTGCCATTGTCAGGATTAAAACGCAATTGCCCTTTTTGGGAACACTGATTGCTGAAGGCATCTGTTGTGTAAGGGACAAGCTGGTGAAAGCAGTGGAGTGCCAGGCAGGGAGAGAAAACGTCCTCCTGTTTGCCACAGGGCACGCTGTGTGCTTTTGGAAGGCGTTTTTAGTTCTTTGCTCTGCATTGTGTTCCTCCTGCTCCAGGAAAGGCGGTGTTAGGATAGTCAATGCTAGTGGTACGGGGTACAGGAGATGTGGCAGCAGCTGGTGGTCAGCCCAAAGCTGGGCAAGAAGGTTCCTGGTTCCTGGCAGGATGCAGAACTTGGAAACACAGGATGGAGTTAAGAAGAGGAAAATGAGAGCCAGACTTTGTGGCAAATCTCCTGCCCAGGAGACCAATTTTGCACAGGCCAGCATCCCACTGGGGAGCCATGGGTATCTCTTCACCCAGGAGCTGAAGCAATGCTCAAGGATGTGTTTAGTGGGGGGTGAGTCTGCAGCGGGGCCTGCAGGACTGAATACATCGCTCCTTCCCCTCCCTTCTCCACTTGCCCTGGCCTGTCTCTCTCCGGTGCTGAGTTTATGGACAGGGTTGTTCATGGCTGGGGTGGGGTTGTCTCGAGGGATGCTCCTTGGAGAAGTGGCTGAGGCCAGACTCTGAGGTTCTCCTGTCACTGGGATCTCTCTGATGCTACCTGGTGGAGACATGAGAAGGCATCAGTCACATGCTGGCACCCCTCAAAGATCTCATTTCCAGACACCACCACCCAAGTTCTGCCAGTTCTGGCCTTGGCAAGGTTCAGACCTTGGGCTCTGCAGTTGGGAGCCTGAAATGGGTTTAGGGAAAAGTTGAGGGTCTGAAATGAGAAAATCCATCTGAGAAAACGACATCTCCTGGGAGACACCAGTGCAAGGCTGCATGACAGCTCTGAGTGGAGTTACAGACCTCTCACCTGGAACAGAGGTGGAGGTCTTGGGTGAGACTTGGGCCACCACAACTCTACCTATGTCCCCGTATGGGCGACCGTGGCTTGATTGTGCTGCGCTTTCCAGCAGCACTGTGAAGGCATTCCCATCTCTTGGGGTTGTGCTTCATGGCTGCATTTTTGCAGACAGCTGAGTTGCCTTCTCACTGGGATAGTTATCTGCTGTTTTAGGGACTTCCAGCAGCACACACAGGGGTCCATCAAGTGCTGGAGCTGGCACTAGGGAAGCAGGGAGGAAGGGCGTTGGGATGGGATGCAAGATCTCTGTCTTGCTATGGATATGTGGCATTAATTTGGCCCTCTGTATCTCATGAAATGCATCCTCAGCCATGGAGAGAAATTTGGACCCTCTGTCAAGCCTCCACCCTGGTTGTACTGCAGTCAACTGCCAGCTGTGCTTTGGCCACAGGAGTCCCAGTACAAAGGTCCAAAGGGCCCTGCCCTGGGACCTCAGGAGCTGAGCTCCCCCAATGCTGAGCAAAGAGGAGCACCAGGCTGGTGGGACCAGGACAAGAAGAAACAAGCAGGAGCCATATTGCATCTAGGACAGTGCAGCCCTGGTGGTCTCTGGGACCTCCTCTGGGCATTTTCAGCTGGAGGTTGTCAGAAGGATGCTGGGTTTGGACTCGAGAGGTCTGGCAAAGTCCAGCATGGATGTGGGGCCTCCACAGTAGCCCATGGGGGGCAGAGAGCTGCTGTTCGTCTCCCCACATGAAGAGCTGATCCAAGTTGCACTGATTTCCTCAGCATTCCCAGTTAAGATCTCCTTTCCTAAAGTAGTATGAGGAATGCAGTTTCCTTCTCAAGGTGTAGGGAGCAGGTGACACTCAGCACACAGACTTTGCAGGCACTCCTGGAATGATCACCATTCGCTGTGGACAGCATGAGAGAAGCACGTGTTTCACGGTTTCATTTAGATCTCAGTGTGCGTTTCATAGTCTCCATTTTATGGCCACTGGGGAATGCTTTTAAGCTTTTGACTGGGTGACCCAGTGTCACTGCTCAGGAATGTGGCAGGTGCTGCCTGTGTTTTGGACTGGTTTGTGCAGCATTTGAGACCCTGAGATTGGGGGCCAGGTGATGGGAGGGGGACAGGTGGGACAGCCGGGCCAGGTGATGCTGGGGGAAGGGGAAGGCAATGCAGGTGAGGCTCTCCAGTAGCTGAATGCACTTGCTGCTCTCTCAGGGCTGGGCTGGCAACAAGCAACCACGCAGCTGCTCTCCACAGCTCTTGAGGTGCTGTACCTGGAACGTGGTAAAGACTGTGGCTGCACCCTGCAGGGCTCTGACCAGAGCACTGTGTTAGGACAGAGTTACTCCAAACCCATGAGATCAAGGCCTGATCCACTGCAAAAGTCTACACTGCTCACAGGGGCTGCCCACGCTCGCTGTCACAGCAGGACTGGAAGCAGAGGTCTCACAGGTGGCCTCTGCAGTGGCAGACTGTTGCAAGCCCTTAAGTCACTCAGCCCAACAAACCTTGGTGTGGCATCACTGCCTTGTCCTTCCCCTCCGTGGGCTCCTCTCCCTGGGCCAGAAGGTCCTCTGTCCTCATCAGATCTGTGCTGCAGCACATGAACATCTCTGGGACTTGAAGGGTCCCAGCTCTCTCATCCTATCCTCATATAAAAGGTGCTCCAGTCACTTCATTTTTGTGGCCCTGCGCTGAACTTGCTCCAGTAAGTCCATATCTTTCTTGTATTGCAGTTTGCACAACAGTTTCTGGGCGCTGCTTCTCTGAGATCTTGAGATCTCCTTGGGCTTCTGAGCACTTTCTCTCCTTGTGGGGGATGCCTTGGTGTGTTCTGCTGCTGCTGTCTCACTGCTATATCTGCAATCTGCATTATGCAACTGGACCCACCACAGGTGCTCATGCCTTATGCTGTGACCACCGTGACACCCAGGGTCTGCCCACGCTGGGGCAGACAGATGCCCCATGTGCTGTCCATCCATCCGCCCCTCCTCGCTCCTTTGGCTGGGGTCTGCGCTGCCCAGGAGGTGTGGGGCACATCACTGTTTGGTGTGGACGGGGGCTGCGCCTGGGAAAGGGAATGTGAGGTGTGTCTGAGACGATGGGGTGCCCCCAAAGCCAGACCAAAGCATGCCAGTAGGTGGGAGGGTCCTCTGGAGATGACTTGAACTGCTGCAACCATGGTGTTTGGTCTGTGCAATGTGTGGGCAACAAATTACACGTAGAAATGGGGGAAGGGAAGAGATGTGGCCCTCCCCCACAGGCTACTTTTGTGGGGTTAAAAGTATGAGCAAGTTTTGAAGCTGGTGACAGAAAGGAGCAGGAAGAGGAGATGTGAGGCGTTATAAATATCTGACTCTCAAGGGACAAAGCAATGAGATACTAGTTTCCATGAACAGGCTCCTGGAGTGTGACACCCTCTTCCCTCTCTCGCGTGGTTGTGCTCCAGATAACAGAAACCACTGCTGATTTCCTGAACTCACTATCTTTGTCATAAAAAAACCAAACAGCAGCAGTTTATAAATAAGAGCTGCTATTCTGAGAAGCAATGAAACCGGCAGCTTTCCCAGCTCAACACTTCAATTCTAGTTCACAACAAACTGAAGCCACCCCAGAAAGAAACCTGAAACCTTTCACAAAGAAGAAAAGGAAGTGGGACTGGGCTGCAAAGGTGGCAGTGGAAGTGCTCTGCAGAGACACAGGGTCCTGGGTGCTGGGGGCTGCCTGCCTTTCCCGCTTCTGCTGGCTCCATGCTGTGCTTACTTCTTCCTGTCAAGCTTCACCAGAGAACCTACCTGCATCCTGGCAGAAGCCCACAGACACAGCTGCCCACTAGACCTGCTGCTCCAGAAAACACATCGCTTCTTATTTGCTCTGCTTTTGCAACCTGTGACATTTCAGGGCTCTAGACTATACACTAATATCAATGGATAATACTCTACCTGGAACCATGTTGTGGCCAGATGATGAAGAAACCATCAGCAAGACAGCAGGAGCTGAAATGAATGCAGGAATGTCTGCTAAATGTTTTCTTAGAGTTCACCATGCCTCAGGGTCAAGCCTGTACTGAGACTTCTGGGTACTGCTGCACCTTCCCTGAAATGGGGTATGGACCTGTGTCAGCACTGAGCCAGCTGAAAACACACAAATGTGCCTGGTGAAGTTTGGCTAAATGTGGTCCTGGCAGAGTGGAGCAGATCTAACGGGGTGGCTGTGAATGGGGAAGTCCTAGGGGGAAGGTTTCCTGAAACTCCAACACTTCAGGAAAGATGTGGAGCAACTAGAGAGTGTTTTGGGATGAGCAATCACCAACAGAGACCTGGTAGCTGGAGGTGCTGGACAGTTTATTGGAGAAAGGACAGCAGAGGCAGGCAGGAGAAGAGTCTTCAAATACACAGAGGACTGCTGTGAAGGTGAACAACAGATCTTTCTGCCATGTTCATGGTGCTCAGCAGCGGGAAGGAGGATTCACATTAGACCCAAGGAAGATCCTCCTGCTGGAGACAGCTCTTTAACTTGTAAGAACTTTAAAATGCAAGGATAGCTGAGCTACCTGGGGTTGGAGGGTGGACCTGTCTTCACCCAAGGTCCCTTCTAGTCCCAAGGTGATGCCAAGTCCAGTCTCCTGTGAGTTTCGGTAGTCCAAGAAGATTATAGGGTCTCTTGGGTCAGGATCTGCTGAGTTTCCAGAGTGGAGCATCTGCCCTTTGCTACTCGTTGTGTGGAAGTTTTACAGTTCAGGCCAAGAAAGGACCAAACACCAAGCTGCCTGCTGCCATATGGAGTGCTAGGCATCCTGAAGGAGCTTCCTCCAGGGCAGAAAAAATGACTGTGCAGATAGTTGTGTGGCCCAACACTTGTCATTATTTGCATTTTGAGAAGGCCATATATCTTGGTGGTTCTTGCTGCCAGGACTTCACACTGATGCACCTTGATAGGAGTTGTCTGGCTTATGGGCCTTCCCACAGCCAGAGCTTTGGGTTTCCACAGGGCAAGACCTTGGGTGCAGAGGGTTTTGCTGAAAGCACGGTCAGACCCAGGTGGGCCAGGACACAGTTTTATGCTGGAGACTTCCAAGGTCAGAGGGTATCAGAGAAGCAGAGCCATCTCTTCTGGAAAGCAGGTGCTCCCCCATCCCACCCTTCCAGTCTCCAGAGAGGAGTGAAGCCTGGCAGAGTCCCACCTCACAGCAAAACAGCACCTACTCTTTGTGCAAGAACAGATGATTTCCAAAATGTCGCCAGCGCTGGCTGTGTAATCTTTGGGCTTTTGCAAGATACAGTATTGACAGAACAAGCAGTTAAACAAATACTATCTTCTGCTGTAACGTTTGTTATTGTAGGCCACAAACCACAGGCAGCTTGGCCTGACTCCAGGAGAGAGACCTGCATAAATATTCCCATGTTAGCAGTTATCTTCAAGATGCAGCCTCAGCTTGGGTCTTTCCCAGAGAGAATGGAGAGATAATGGTTTACAGGCAAAGGCACATCATCTCAGCACTGCCAGCAGAAGCTGAGGCCGTGGAAACCTGCTCCCTGGGCTCCAGGGCTTCATTTTCTACAGCTCCCAAACCCAGGCAGGAATTTTCAGACAACACATATGCATGCACATAGGCACATATGCATGGAGAGAGGGGCAGCAGGCTAAAGGAGGGTGTGTGGTTTATTTATTGGCAGCCCCTGGGCTCAGCTCTGAGGAATGACACTAGCAAAATGACAAAATCCATGCCTGTTTTGAATTCTGTCACATCAAAAATGTTTCCCATGTTTCCTGATGGGATATTGGAACCGTCAGCTCATTGTAGCCAAGATGATGGGTTCTGCTAATCCAAAAAAGGTCCTAAATATGGAGCTGTAGCACACATTTCATATATATTTAATATATTGTGCCTATAAAGTAGAATGCTATTTGGTGTAGTCTTTCTTGGTTACCTTGTTGATGCCCCTGACACTACAGATGGGATGGGATGGGATGGGATGGGATGGGATGGGATGGGATGGGATGAGTGGAGAGAGTGCAGATGGACTTAGTCACCTGCTGCCTCCTTTCTCAGAAGCAGGACAAGAGGCTGAACCCTCAGGGCTTCCTGCAGTTGTGCGTTCAGAGGCATGTGTGCTGGGTGCTCCCCTGCAGATGAATGGCCACTTTGTGAATGACCATTCATAATGACTGAGGAGGAAGTCCTCAGCCAGAGCAGATAACTGAGGGTGGCTCCGATTCAGGCATGCTTGGTCCTTGCAGAAGGTTGTCCAGTTCTCTGGCTGCTGAAGGTGTGCAATGATTGAGCATGTGACTGTATCACAGGTAAGTGGCCCTGTGGACTAAGCCACCAATGTCAGGAGTTGCGCAGCTGCGTATTTTAAGAGGAGATGCCCCAGTACTGAGCATTTGCTTAGATTCTCCCAAGGATCATTGTATTTTGCAATATGGGAATAGAAACCCTGTCTTGCCTTGCAGAGATGCAGCAGCAATAGATGCATTGGTGGTTGTGTGAAGATCCAGCAGCGGCTGGTGCAGAGGAGGGTGCAGGTTTCTGTGCACGGTGCTGCATTGCCCTTGCGGGGCTGAGGGCTGTTATTGTGTCACACTTCCCTACTGCCCTCCGCGGGAAGCGTGTTATGAAAGACTCCAGCCGTTATAGTCGCCTTCACTTGGCTGGCACTCAGGTTGCATCGGCTTTTTGTTCCTGATTCTTTTCCTGCTTAAGAAAACGTCTGAGTTTTGTTTTTTTCTCTCTCATCTCTGGTGATCCTGTGAATGTGTTTCCTTTTCAGCCACGTGGCCTGTCACCAGCTCCAATGCAATCAAAACCTGCACGTTAACAAGGTTGAAGGCTGTAGCCCTCCAGAAATGAAACTCCTTGGACCAGCCCCGATGGGCTTTGAGAGTGGTCTGATTTCACATGAGCACGGGGGGCTGTTGGGGTTCACTCCTGAACCAGTAGCACCACTATTGGTCTGACATCCTGTGCTGTAATGACCTGACACCCCAAACCATCTCTGTGGCCCCTCCAAAATGTCTGGGGAGAGTAGCGAGCGCGGCGCCATGCCCCTCGTGTGCAGGCAGGCTGTGCTCGCTGCCTGCCCGCAGTGCCAGGAGCCAGCTGCCCTGCCCGGCTGCCAGTGCCTGGACATGCTGATGGAGGAACATGGGATGAATGTTAATCCCTCAAGGCAAAGCTTGGCTGGCCTCTGCAGAGTGTGTATGTGCCACCTTGGTATTTGGGAAGGAGGGAGCAAGTGGTGTCAGTGGAGCTGTGAGAGCTGGGACAAGTGAGCAAGTGGTCTTAAACCAGCACAATCGTGATAGCTGCATGCAGAGACTATTACTAAATGCCAGGTCTCAGTCAATCCTGCTGATTTCTTGGGAATTATTCCTGCCTTGGGAGAGGAAGATTGAGTTTTCTTCTGTTATCCTTTCGGCTCCACAGCTAGCGCTGTTAGAAAGCCCTGCAGAACAGACTTCTTTACTTACCTTAAAGTAAACATTTCCCCACTGCGCTGTCATCACAGGCTCAAACCATGGTCCCTGCCTAGCTGCACAGTGATGCTGGTGCTGTCTCTCCTCCTCAGGGCGATGCTGGTGGAGCTCCCTCTGCATGCTTGCCTTAAGCTGTGCCACTGCAGCACCAGGACACAGGAGGAATGAGCAAAGAGCATTTTTCTGGTGGACTGAGTTTTCAGACACAGCGTCTTTGCTAAACATGAGGGCCTACCTGCCTCCCAGAAATGGGTCTGATTTAGATGGAACAGCTCAGTGAGACAGGAAGGCCCATGGCTACAGCGGACCCAGCCCATGCTGGCTGTTTCCAGCTTGACTGGAAGAGCCAATTCCATGTTCATGGTGGAGGAACAAGAAATAAGCGGTTTGTCTCCTCTGCTGGATGATGCAGCAAATGTAGTACTTTCCTGTGCCTGAGGCAGCACTGCCTACCTGACATGTTTTTTAGGTAGCAGCAGCACTTCTTGACACAGATTCAGCACAGCAAGCCACAACTGGGTCACCTCAGGGCCAGTCTGGGAAGGATGCAGCAGTTTAGCTCCTCCAAGGGACTAACTGCTCTGAGCACATCCAGGCTGGTCTCCATGTGGCCCCTGCATCCCTCTGGGATGAAAGGTGGAAAATCTTGACTGTGTCCCCCTCCCATCCACAGGAGAGCTTTGCTGGGCAAGCTTGGCCAGCTCTAGGACTGAGAGAAATGGGGAAAAAATGGTGGAGTCGCTTGTGGTGAAGTGCCAGGAAGATCATCACCTGTTGTGTCTTGCAGGCTGCTCAGAGGGCTGATTGCAGGACACAGCTAAGGGTGAGGACACCTCCAGGTCAGATGGAAACGAACTGGAAATGAACACCACTGGGCTTGGAAGTGGACTCATGTTAGGGCCAGAACTGGCTGGGAAAAACTTCCTGGAACTGGTATTGCCTCAGCCTATACAAATCTACCAAGGAATCATGGATCTGGGCCAAATGAAGCAGAATTCATTCAGGAAAGAAAGGTTCAGAGTTGTAATTGAACCTGTTTCAGAGCACTTTCAGTGTGAAACATTTCCATGTTTCCTTTTGAAGTGGATGTTTTGAAATATCAATATTTTCCTGCTCTATGTGATAGCAGAAAATCACTTAAAGTTCAGAATAGAAATGGAAACTTGGAATTACCTAAAATAATAAATGCAAAATTTTGTTTCCATGTCTTTTATCTCAGTTGAGATCAAAGTCAGATTCTGACATCTTGAAATCCCTGGTGGAAGAGATCTTTGCACTCTGCGCAGCTTCCCTGTGGCCCAGAGAGATGAATGCATGTCACCACTTGTCAACGACTTGCTCTGACTCTTCTGCTCTTCTTTACACCATGCAGGGCAGCAGGTTTTGTCCTTTCCTCCTGTGCAGCAGTGTCCTCTGTATCTTGGTGATTGTTTTCCTTGCTAAGTGCATCTGACTAAGCAGCTTGCTTTGATCACACAGAGCATGAGGAGAAGAGAGGAGAGAGATGGAGGAGGGAGGAAGAGGGGTCAAGTGGTGGGAGAGACAGAGATGGAAGGAGGCAAGTGAGGAGGGGGCAGCAGAGAAGAGCAGAAATAGGCCCAGGAAAGGCTCCTCATCCCGTCTGTATGGCAGAGATGATCCTACAACCTCCTCCCCAGGACCTGTGGGTCCAGGAGTGTGCTAAGAACCTCTCCCGTGGTGCGAGCTCCCAGTGCAGCCCTGGGCGCATGGAGGTTGTTTTTGACTGAGTGTAGGTTTTTCCCCGAGTTTGTGCAAGACGCTCTGAGCTATAAATACCACAGTGCTTCCTGTGTGGCTCTGCAAGGAGGAAGCTACTTCCTCAGCAGGGGAAGAGGCAGAGAGAGTCCTCAGGGGTGCAGGCAGCTGTGTGTGTCGGGGGGCAGGGAGAGGAGGGGCCGTGTTGTGCAAGAGCCCCCTTCTTCCCGAGGCAGGGACTGGCTGCTTTCATCCAGCCTACAAAGCAGAGCCAAGCCCTTGCTCCATGTCATACTGGCTGTATTTCAGTGTTTCTAGAAAGCAGCACATGGGGAAGCCATTGGTGGGCTTTCTGGGGGCCAAGGCAGCAGGAGGGTGAGGTGCATTCAGACACTTGTGCCAGGAACGGACAGCGAGGTTCTGCTGGGGACAGTCCCAGTCCCTTTCTGACCGAGATCCATTGGGTGAGAGGATGCTGCTTTGAATGATGCAGGACGTGGCACTCCTGGAGAGGGGGTTTTGGAGTGGCTCCGATGGGTTTGCACCCACTGAGATCTGTTCAGAAGTGAGGAGAAAGGGCCACCTCTCACTCCACTGTCACTGCCCTGGCTCCACTGCCAGGCTGCGGCTGACAGCCCTTGAGGCAGCAGAGCTCCCAGAGAGGAGGGGAAGATGTGTCAGTGGTGACAGTACCTGACACACAAGCAGGTGATGGCAAGTACCTGGCGAGACACCCACAGGCCAGCAGTGCTCTCCTCACCAGGCTCCAAGGTTGCTGGAGGTTCTCTGGGGCTACACTAATGGTATGAAGGCTCTGCCAAGCTCTGAACCTTCTCTGAGGTCTGCTCTGGCTGCTTCCAGTGCTGCCATCTCTTTGGCTTTCCACAGCTGTTTCAGCAGTGATGTCCAGGCTGGCAGGGCAGCAGATGTGGGTGCCTTAGGGGGAAGCTGGTGCTGTTATTTCCAGGCTGTGTAGAAGAGCCCTAATGCTGCTGGGCAGGTTGGGAAAGGTGGACACGCTCCAGGGCTGGTTCCTGAGCACTGGGCCCCACTGTGCAACCCATGCTTGGGAACGTGTCCAAATGGGAGCTCTCCCCTGGGGGCTGGGGTAGGTATAAGGCCTGGCCCAGAGCCCCATCCTATGGTGGTGCTGCAGCAGGTGGTTCAGGCTGCTCTCCCAGGGCAACACTTAGTCTCTCAGTTCTCTGGTGAGAGATGTAGGGACATAATGTCCTTTGGGGAGCCAGGGTGGGACTAGACCATGCCCCTCCAGCTGATGAGCCTCACTTTCCTGGTGATTCAGCTGGGAGAGGGGAGGGAGGTGGTTTATTCACTAGAAAATGCAACTGGATCACATCAGAAGGATTTGTGGTGTTGGGCTGGAATTGCCAGGAGTTTCAGTTGAATATGAAGCATCGGGGAACTGGAGTGAGGAGAGGCATGCTCTGCCCCGGTTCCCTTGCCAAGGACATTTCTGGGGACTGAACCCTCATCTCCATGGCTCGGGCAGCAGAAAGCAGGACACGGGAAGGCTGAGCTCTCTCAAGGCCTGCTGGTGATCTATTTCACTTTGTGTAACATGCATAATATTCAGTGGAGGAGAGAGGGAACGACTGTCTCTGGGTGTCTAGAGGGGTGGGGGGGTGAATGCTGTGGTGGTCCTTAGGAGAAACACAGGACAGGGGCACAGAGGGGGAAGGGACTTGCACCTTTGATTTCATTTCTGTTTAGTGCTCACCTTGCAAAGGGATTTGGCTGCCCTTGCCATGGAGACAAACCATCAGTCACAGCTGTTGGCAGGAGTGGAAACCATTCCTGGAGCCTCCTCAGACTTTGCAAGCAGCCCTGTAAAGCAGCTGCTGCTGCACCCACACCTCTGCGGCTGTTGTCCTTCTCCTTCCCTCACCTTTCTGCCTGCTTTTCCCCTCCCCTTCATCTCCCACAGACTGTGTAGATCTGCCTGGTCCATTTCTGGCCACCGCAAGAAAAAAGTTTTTGCACTCTTCATGCTCTCCAATACTTCTCCACCATATTTTGCTCCCATTGGGCAGTGTTGCAGCCTGGGAGACTGATGAAATATCTAATCCTGACAGCAACTATGAAGGATATGGTTATTTGGGTTCCTGTCTCACATTTTTGGCAGCTCTGGAAACTTTGAGTGGCACTGACTAATGGGTGATTCATTGCAGGGGCAAGGAGGCTTGCAGAATCACTGCAAGTGCTGGTGGACAGATGTCTGGACGTCTCCAGTCCAGCCACGCAATTGGAGCAGGATTACCCCCAGCACTAGATCAAGCTGACTGTGTCTAGCTTAGTCTTGAAAAATTCCAAGATGGAGATGAAGATCTCCATTTCCATGTGAGCTGCTGTTAGGTTGCCCTTAGCATTCTCTTTGCCGTGCTAGCTCAGCCCTGCTCACTCAGCCTCTCCCTCTGGCCCAAATGCTCTGGCTCCCTGGACCTGGCTCTCTAATTTCTCCACCTCCCTCCTGGACAGGGGTCCAACACTGGTCTCTGTATTCCAGGAGCAGCCTCAAGTAGGGCAGATAATATCCTCCCTCAGCCTGCCAGGCACAGTTCACCTACTGCGCTCCAGTTTATGGTTTCCTGTATCTGCAAGAGCACACTGTTGGTTTCTGCTGTATCAGGCAGAGCCTGAATCAGAAGGAAGCACCAAGATGACATTGCATGCCATTTTGTGAGGAACTTGCCTGAGGTTTTGCATTTGGGAAGCCCAAGGGCTCAAATTGAAAACAAAATTGGTACTCATGCAAGTTCTGGTCCCCGAGGAAGCTCCATCCACAGAAGATGCCAAGCTGAATCTCAGCTGTCACTTAGGAAAAAGGGTCTTGGGTGGAGACATTTGGACAGAAACGTGACCTTCTCAGACTCAAGCATAGATGGCAAAGCACACCAACCTAGTTTTCCCATGATTTTTAATAATTATGCTTTAAATGATCTTTAAGCCAATTTGATGATATGGGGGACTTCAGATTTTTGTTTGGCTGGAAGTGGCAGCACTGTGTTTACCATTACAAACCAGACTGATGTGGGACTAGAGATCAGGAGAGGCAGGGGGAAAGGAAATTGACAGGTTTTTTAAGTGGAAAAATCTGCCAAAATTGATGTGTGTTGACAGAATGTTTGTAAATTATAAATACTGCATTTCCTAAGTCAAGTGAAATTGGGGAACCAGCACAGACAGAGAAAAAGATGATCCATGGTGTGGGCCTCATGACAAGAAGGTCCCTGTGCTGGGGTTTTGGGCATGGCTATGCCCCAACCTGATTGCATTTCCCCATGAATTGTCCACCTGGGACCAACGTGTAGGATGGGGACAGGAGCAGAGGAGATGTAAGGAAACCCTCCAGAAGTCTTCCACTGACCAGGTTCCCCGTCAGGGAAAGTTGATGAGACATGAGGGAAATTTGAGTTTCTGTTCATTTTTTGTCAAGATGGAAGGTTTTCTGAGCCCATCATTGAGGGAAGTCACTTTGTCATGGAGAGCTTTCCTGCCAGCTGAATGTGTGTGCTAAGTAAAACAAGTTGAAAGCAAAGAACAAGTCCTGCAGCTCGACCTCCCTCCTGGGATGTGGTGGTGGCACTTGCTCTGCTCTGCACATCACCATGCAGCCAAGTTTCTTGGTCAGCTGTAGTCTCTTCTTTGCAGAGCACCATGAGAGATCACTCTGGGATTCCCACTCGCCTATGCAAGAAACAGGAGGATCTGAGAGATAGCTTTGTTGTTCAGTCTTGAAGTTTTCCTGGGAAGAATGTTCCCGATACTAAGTGGTTCCTCAGTTTTGTAGGGAGAGGCATGACACAGTCCAACGGTTGGCAGCTGAAACCTTCACATGGGAAGGCAGGCTCTGATTTTAAGTAGCGTGAGTCACCAAACCCTGCCGGGGTCAGTCAGGAGAGAGGTGTCTTTTCTGCATCTATGCTAAGTGATACCTCCAAGGGCCAATGCTCTGGCCAGACCCATGTCCCTGGGCTCATCATGTCCTACAGGAGAATGTCAGACCGGCTGAGCTCAGCCTCTTATGGCCTTATTTTCTTGCTGAGGCATAGGAAGGCTCCCCAGCTGTGTCTGCTGCAGGATGCTTCATGTCAGGGAAGGGCAGGAGAGCTCAGAGACACCTCAGGAGTGCGGTGCCCTAGGACTGTGTTACAAGGTGTGTGGTCAGGTCTGATGAGAGGGGCTGTCCCACTGCAAGACAAATCCAAAGAGGGAACATGGATGTATGCCATGTGGGGAATGCTAAAGTGACAAGGTAGTTGCACAAGCTGCAAGTTTCTAGCTCATGCTGCTTGAAAGAAGAACATGATTCTACCCATAGTCAAGAAATAACACAAAAAACATTAATCATATGAGAGTCCTGCTAGCAATCCCAGGAAAATCCAGCAGTCTGGGGCTGCCTGGGCAAGAGCCTGTGTGAGCTGCCTGGGGACAGCAAAAGGGCTGTGTGATTCCTGGGTGAGCAGACACCATCCCATGCGTGGGGGCAAGGAGGCAGGGCTATGGCAGGGACTGGGTGTTGGTGGGGACCACAGGTCTGGCTGATGCTCTGGTGAAGACCAGGGCATGCTGGAGTGGAAGGAGGAAAGATGGGCTGTGGACAAGGACTGGGAAATGGAGACCAATTGTTCCTCATTCACCTCCTCCATGTCACTCGTGGTTCCAGCCCAGCTAGTGTCTCCCTGTATGGTCGCTGAGACAAATGTCATGAACAAGAGCCCACAGTGTGACACAAAGGCTGACCTGCTCATACAGGAGCTTAATCACTGTTTCCCTGATGGTTTGGACCCAGACGGCCTCCACTGCATTGTCCAAGGTGCGTCTCATAGCCAGCAAAGGGTGTGCTTTCAGAGACCCAGCCAACTGCAGTGGCTCTTGCAGGAAAGCTCAGTGCCTACGTCTGGTCTGTTTTTCACTCTGAAGGAGCTCACTGAGTGGGAATCAGCCAGGGCAGACGGCTGGCTCATACCTATGGGGGTGAAGAACTCCCTAGAGACAGAGAAATCATTCTGCCCATGGACAAATGCAAATATTTTTACATCATTGAAAAGCAAAATGAGAAAACATCTACTTCCAAAAGTAGCAGTTCAGAAGGTGTTGAGTTGATGGCAATCCTCACAAGCTTAGGACCCATGACAGTCCCAGGATCTGTTTAAAAGCTTTGGCTGTGGTTGCTCAGCATATCATAGCTCTTCAGCTGTAGCTGCAAGCTCTTGTTCAGCTGCTGTTTCATGTCACACTATTGCTTCTCCAAAAACGTGTGCTCTGAGCTTGGGTCCCCCATTGAACCCCACCTCAGAGCAGCACCTTCTACAGCCTCTTGGCACCAGTGGTCTAAGGGGTCTTTTCCTTTCTTTTGCTGGCTGCTCCTCCTACTCCTGTAAAGGGTCTTTAGATCCCTGCCTCAGAAAGGGGAGCTACAAGAGAGGGGGAAATAAAGACAGAAATGTGGTAAGAAGGCCTGGAAAAAACTGAGCTCAAGATTTTTGTGGAATCTGGGAACACAGGTCTTGGATTTGTGATGGGCCAGGGGAGACTGTGGAGGAAGGGGAACCTTGGAGAGTGTTTAAATCACAGAGATGGAGGTGATGGAGAGCAGAAACACATCCCAGTCTCTTGCTGGACACACAGCCCCCTCTTTGTCTTGCAGATGGTGTGAGGGGGAGAGAGAAGGCTCAGCATCAGCTCTGCTCTGACCAGCATTTGGGGTTGTCTACCTTTTGTATCCACACTTGAAAATTCATGGTCTCCCTCTGCTGAGATGTGCACTTGCCCAGGAAGGGTGTTCCTCCACCTCAGTCCTGCCAGCCCTCTAGACTCACTGCTTGCCTCTTGCTGTTTGTTCTCCCATCACATTGCTCCTGGGGTGGGAACAGCATGGACACCCAGGCTACTCCTGCAGGACCGTAACACTCAGACTTTGCTATGTCCAGTCTCAGCTTTTCACTTTGTGGCCTTTCTTCAAACTTCAGCACTGCACAGTGCAGAAACCTCTATTATTGGGTGCTTGCACCACGGTGGGTGAGAGGAACTTGCTTTAATAACCCAGCACCTGAGCAACAGGGCAGACCTTTAAGTTCCTCCCACCACCCTCTCCAGCCCAAGTGGTCCAGGAAGCCCTTGCAAAGAGAAGCTCTGTTTCTTCACCCTCTGAGTCTGATATGCAAAGGGTAAACTGTGGATCGTACTGTTCTGCAGGATGTTTGCTCATCTGTCTCCTGGGGGTGGACACTCTGGGAGATAAGGACTTTGGTACAGATTTTGCCTCTTGCCTAGTGTCACGGGGCTGCCTGGAACTTTGCAAGAAGAAAAAAAATATGTGTTCTGCCATCAAAAGGTACAGCTTGTGTTATGCCAAGGACACAGTGAAGAGAAGGAACACAGAGTGCAGGCAGGGAGGGGGTGAACCATCCCGTACGGTGATCCTCTCTGTCATGCATCCATTTCACATGGCAGAAGCTGATCTAAGTGGAGGCTTCTGTGACCCTGCCAGGGCTCCTGCCCTTGGCGTGTTCCTGCTTGCCTCTGTGCTAACTGAGCTAGTTTGGGGAAAAATAACCTTGCAAAAAGCGCCTTGTGTTTGGCCAGATCAGCCCCATGCAATGCCTGTTTGCACTGTCAGAGTCAGTGCCCTGGTGCATGGGAAGGGACTGTGTCACACAGGCTGGGGAAAGGTGGGTCCTGCCTTGTGGAAATTAGAGGAGTTTAAATTGCCAGAGGGCTGAGTGCATGGGGCTGAGGGGAAAGGGGAAGCAATTAGTCCAGAAATCCCCCAGGATCTGTTAGCAGCGACCCACCTGGTTCCTGACCTGAGTCCAGCTTCCACTGCCTGTGAGCTGGCAGTGCTTCACCTGCCAAATGACATGCACCTGGCTTGAAGGTAAATCTCTTGCTATCTGTTGCTTGAGTTATTGGTAAAGGTCAGGGTCCCCGGGAGGCTCGGTGCTGGTGTCTGCCCAGGTAGGCTGCACCAGGCTGGAGGCACTGACCGGGCTGCATCAGGAACTGATTGTCCTGACAATGCGAGTGGGCAGCTCTGGGATCAGGCTCTGCTGATTCTGCTCCAATGAACAGGAGGGAAGGAAGCAATTTCTGTAAATTTAGTAAGAAAGTCCTTAAATCTAATTGCTGGAAGTTGTTAGGGAAGCTGACAGACTATAATCAGCATCGTGACTTTTTTCCGGCTCATCAACAATGCCAGAGCTCCTCGGCTGCGCTCACCACAGCTCTGGTGCAGCCTGATGAACAATGACAGAGAACCTCACCTGTTGGCAGATCGATCCCACCTGCAAGGAGCAGCACAGCACAGACCAAATGCAAATGTGGAATGTGTAAAGACCTCTGGCTGGAGAGCAGCCAGAAACAGCAGTCTGTTTAGATGGGGTGTCCAGATTAGAAAATTGATGATAAAACATTTTGAGAGGCTAATTATGCACAAATGACTGTAGCAAATGGGAAAGTTGGGGCTAAAGTTAGGTTTAAATTGCAATGGCCCTTCCGAGAGATGAGCTTTCTACTGACAGTGCTGTGGCTTCACGTTAATTGGGAATAAGAAGGGGTGACACAGCTCTGAATGGCAGGAGGAGTGATAGCTGTTGCGGAAGGAAACCTCTCAGAGAGAGCAATAGGCAGCAAGGTTCATTATTCCTGAGAAAATATTCTTGAAATGTAGTGTCCCTGAGATTTCAGGGCATTTAATCTGTATCAGAGGCTGGGAGCGTGTGCTGTTTCATTGATGTGATCAGTGCTGGGAAACGCTGCCTGACACTGGACAGCCGCTTTCATAAAGGGTCTTCTCTGTATTAGTGCTAACTCATGGACAATAAACAATTTTCTTATAGATTCTCAGAAATCTCTTTTTTGTACCTAGAAAAAATTACTCAGAGAATTACAGAATATTTGATGTTCTTCATATGTCACCCAGACTCGAATGCCTTGGGAGGGGGGCACTATATTTCAGCCTCAGTGACTGAATCACCAGGACACAGCCGCTTTGTGACATGACATAATGTAGGGTGACATCACATGACTTAATGTGACATAATGCAGCATAGCATGACATCTAAACTTTTTTATCATGTGGGTTTTTAATACACTTAGCAGAAGTCGGGGCGCATGTTGAACCTCATTTGCACAGCAAGGGTGTAGCTGTCAGCGGGACTGATCACCATTTGGAAAGCAAAGGGCTGGGTCGCGTTGCTGGGGAGCAAAGTCATACGCTGTGCTGGTACTGCCCAAAGGAGTTTTCCTCCAGAAAGCAACAGGTTGAACTTCAGCGGATTGTGGACTCCTAATTCCCTCTGGCTCACTTAAAAATCCTGACCTTAATTCCTTCATCACAAATCATCTGAAGTCCTTTCATTTAACACTGCTGAGAAGCAGACTAGAAAGGGGCAGCTGTTCATCACGTTAAGTCAGGAAAAGGCAGGAGCATCTCAGGCAAGCGGAGACACCAGTGGGGTGCAGGGAAACAGGCGTTTTCCACAGTCCAGCCAGTGACTCCTTGAACTTTCAAAAATGCACAGCGCTGATCAGGGCAGGGACAGGCACCTCCTCAACCAGCCATAATTGTGAATCCCTCTTTCCTGAGCAGTCTGACCTGTCCTGGATGGGAGGTGTCTGACACCCTCCAGCCTTCTGTTCCTGCTCTTTGGCAGATGATTGCATCCTTGTTTCCAGGGGAAACCCTGGACAGGCAAGAGTCCCTGAGCCCCTGTGAGGGCTTCTCTGATAACGCTGTGGGGTGACATCTCTGGCCATTGCTGCACATGAATGAGAGGTCCCCACCATTCCAAGCTCATGATGCTCTGGGCCCATGCCTCAGTGATCCTGTAAGTTCAATCAACAATTATCCTGTCCTGGCTGTCAGTGGTGAAAGTCAGGTGCTATTTCATTTCCCAAAGTTCAGATCAACTGGGATTATACCAATGCCCGTAGTTTTCCCTTTTCTCACCCTGGAAAGTCACCTGCAGTAGTTTGAATCATGTAATGCAACCATTTGGAGTTTGGTTCAAGCCAAAGCAATGCCGCAGTCCCAGATCTATAGGGCCAAGGGTCCAACCCCTTTTCAGGGACTGTCTGGCCAGTGGGGAGCAGGATGCAGAGCAAAGGTCTGCCTCCTTCCTGCGCTGCAGGCTGGGCACGTTGGGTGGGTGTGGGGGCATGTGGGGGGCACAGCCCACCCAGAGAGGATCAGTCTCCATGGTCTGCTCTGGTGAAATCTCTAATAAGGGCTTTAACTTCACGCAGTTCAACTGAATGACAGCTATTCGCAGCTCCAGGTAAACACTGGGACGATCTCCAAGTACTCATGCATGGCTCAGACAGAGACTGCTGTGAAGAAAGTTTTAGTCCCTTAGGGGCAGGATCCCATTAAGATGGAATTCAAAGAGTTTCATTCTGATGCTTGTAACAAACTCAGGCAAACTTGGTAATTCCCCTAAATGGAAATGAAAACCCTTGGGACTGGCTGAGCTAAAGAATGAGCTTGTATATAGACAGTGAGTCAGGTGAGGATTCATCCAGATCTTCCCAAGGCCAGAGGGGTCCTTGTCTTGGCTCTAATGAGAGCTGGACAGCACCGTGCTTAGCTAACATCTTGCGATTCTGAGTACAAAGCAACACCCTGTGTGGTGCTAGTTAACAAGCTGCATGAAGTCTGTGGCCATGGTGAATGTGAATAGGCTGAGCCACAAGGAAGTAGTTAAAAAGCCTGTGTATGAGGGCTCATGGCTGGGAGGAGGTGTTGTGATAGAGGAGACCTGGCTGTTTCCAGTGACCACAGGCTGCAGGGCACAGCATTGGGGTTACTGGGAGCATGGCAGGGCAGAAGAAAGAAGAAGTCCTTGGGAGCTGGACAGGAATCTGGGCAAGAACCTCTATCCCATGGATGGTTGCACTGAAAAGTGGCCCCTGGCTGGCATCCTGCAGTGGTCCAGGATGTCCTGGGATCAGTTGGGATCAGTGGCTAAGATGGGGCAGTCAGGCAGGAGCTGGCATGGCACAGCTGGTGTGGTTCCTCTGGTTCCTCCCCAGCCCTGTGGAAATCCCATCACAGTTGCTGTCCTGTGAGATGTGTTTTGCTGGAACATGCAGCATGTGGAGCTGCCCTGGGGTTGTTCTCCATGGAGGGAGGCGTGTGTGCCTGTGCACTTTGTTATCAGCTCTGGTGAGAAATTTTCAGGCTGACCCTTCTGCAGTGATCCCAGGTGCAGGTCTCAAGTGAGGCAGGAGGACCTGCTGTACCCAGCAGAGTCCCTGCTCAGGTCACACACAGCGGGGGGCTCCCATCTGTGCTGCTGGCCCTCTGCAGCCTCCGAGTCTGCCCCAGGAATGTGGCTCTGTGAGGTGGCTGTGAGCTGCATCCCAGCTGGGAGACACTTGGCTGGTGGGTCAGTGGAGAGAGGATGCAAAACAGCACCAGGGCGCTTGGAGCCTGTGCTGTTATCAGGGCACAGAGGAAGGAGGCTGGGAGGGTTTCCAGTGGGGGGCATGTCCTGGGCCCCCTCTCCCTGCCCTTGCACATGCAGGGCCATCTACCCAAGGCAGTGAAAGCAGAGAAGCAGACCCTGATGTCCCTGCACCTATATAACCCAAACAAAAAATAACAGGGGGTATGCGTGGAGGCCAAGCAGGAGAGAAGACCCCGGTTTGCAGGATGGAACTGATACTTTCTTCCTTATTTTTTCTTCACCTCATTGTCAGGGCTGAGATGCCTTTTCACAGTCATTGTCATACGGGACATTTCTCCCTAAGCTGCAGAGGAACCAACGGATGCCACTGCTAGGGGCAGATCCACCTGTCCCCGGGGCCAACTGGTTGCTTGATGTTTGAGGACAGTCTATGTGTGGTGCCCCAGGCATGTCTACTCTGTCTTATAGTGCACGGCTGTGTGTTGCCCTAAGGACTGGACACCAGCTGTGTGCTTGGACAGATGTGACCCAGGGCTGAATGACTCCCTGGATGACTCTGCTGTGACATTAAGCCAAATTGCAAAGGATCTGTCCTTGGGAAATGGCAGATGGGTTAAGAAATGACCTGCTGCGACCACCTGACTTGGGACCTGCCATGGACTGGCTTGGGCAAGAAAGCGCCAGAGGAGAGGCAGATTCCCAAGTGTTGCGGTTGTGCATCAGCTTGTTTCTTCAGTGAGACAGTGAGGAGGCTTCTTTTGAAGAGCTCATAAAACCAGTGGTGGCATCAGACAACCCCCCCTTCCTCGGTGCCACCGGATGACCGACACAGACAGGAAAGGCCAGGGTTTCCATGCAAGCTCTCCTCATTCAGCGTGCCACGCTCCAGATGGCAGCCACCCTCCCCTTCAAGTGTCTTAGGAGATAGTCCCCAGCAGATGTTTCAAGAAGACCCACAAGACTCGTGCACAGAACCTCATACTCAGGTTAGTGCTTGCCCAAACCAGTGAATTATCATTGTTCCCATTTTTAAGAGAGAGAAACTAAGGCATGCAGAGGGCCTGGGGTTTGTCCTGTTACATGGCCCCCGTGCAGCTGACCCCAGTGCTCAGCCTGGACCATGCTGCTTTGCAGAGCTTCTGGGCCCCCATCCACCACCTTTGCTGCACAGTGTGATGGGACAGAGGCTGTTGCATTCCCACCTACCCACACACACTGCTTAGCCCAGTGGTGGGAATTCATCCCCCTGCCATTTCAGAGGGGCTGAATCCCTTGTGTGATTTGGAAGGTGGTTTTAGATCACAGATTTCAGTCTGCAGAGGGATCTCTTAGCTCTTCTGGGGCCAACCCTATGCAGCTGCAGCTGATGCTGAGCAGGCGATGAAGATGCCTCTGCGTGTTGGTATCGGTGTGCTAGCCTGAGCAAAAGCAGAGCAGGAGGAAAACGAGCTGGGAGTCAGTAGGATTTATCTTGGCTGTCTCCAAGTAGGGCAGAGTGCAGTAGGGAGCGGTCACATTTCTACTGTGCTGGGCGTATTCTCCTTCTTCCCTTACAGAATGAAGACATATTTGTCACTACAGCCCTGGTGCTGTGATGTGCAGGCTTCAGAAGTGCTGCGGGGCTCAGAACCACAGAGGACTAAGCTCTGTGAGATGAATGCCACTAGTCCTTTCTCTCTTTCAATGCTGTCTTAAGAGATGCGGCAGCTCCGGTGCTGCCTGCATAGCAAGGAGTTGCAGGGCTGCTGCAGGGTCCTCGGGGGGCAGCCTGTGGAGGGGTCGCTGTGACACGGTCTTGCTGATGGGAACATATTGCCAAGCTGTGAGCGTGTGTGCTCCAAGCAGCACGGGCGGTCTCAGGCGCGTTGTTGTGTGTTTGCATGTTGGGTTAGTTTACTGCTGTTCCCCTCGAGCCAGTTGGTGCTTGTGCATTAGATGTGATAAGACAGAGGGAGATTTCCAAACTCTCTGCAGTCAGGGCTGGCATAATCCATGGGAAAAGACTGCAGGAAGTGTCTCCAGGGTGGAGCGTCTCCAGCATCTTCAACACCAGGGTGGAAAGGGCATACAGAGGCTAGAGCCTGGCAAGGCTGTCCTGGGAAGCCAGGTAAGGCAACTGCTGCTCCCTGATTCCAAGATTGGGTTCAGCTCATTCCTCCTCACCATCGTAGAGTGGATTTCCTGCACACACAGTCCATGGGCATGTCCCTGCCATGGCAGCTCAGCTTCTAGGGAAGGAAGGGAGTGGCTCTGTGAGAGGCAGTTTTCCCATCTGTGTTTGGGGAGGGCAGGACAGGGCACATTTGCACAGGTCACACCTGGTTCTGGGAACAACCAGCTACCTCCTGTCCAGTTGGACCTGTCCCTTTGGCAAGCACCGGGGGAGGATCTTCAGGGGGAAATGGGCGATCTTACAAAATGGCTCTTGTTCCTGGGTCACATAACCCCTAATTTGGCTGGAGGAAGCAGCTGCCTCCTGCGCAGGAGAGATAGACATACAGTGCTCAGAGGGATGTTTGAGGGATTTGAGGGATTTGTCCTAATTCAGGTCCAGCTCTGCAGGTCTGGCTTCCTGAAAGAGTGCTGGGATTAGTGCAGGAACAAGGATGCTCCCTTCTTGGTGTTCCCTGCCATTGCTCCCCTCCAGGCCTGGAGCCCCGCGGCTCCAAGGGGAGCACAAACCCATCATGGCAACTCATACCCTCCACCCAAGCATGGGCAGCATCACACCACAGAGAGCAGAGGGAGCTGGGAACTGCAGCGAAGGGACATGGTTGGGACATTTCACGATATGACTCAGTTTTACAATTAAGTCCCCATGCTGTCCCTGCTGCACTGTGCCCGTACACATCCCTGTGAAATTGTGGGCATTTGGTGAAACACACAGGGTGTGACTCTGAGAGAAATCAGCTCCCATCTGCATATTTTTGTAGGAGATCAGACCTTTTTTGCAGTCCATTTAGAAGGAGTTCCATTAGAGCAGTGTCTTGTGTCCCTGAAGGTCCCAGCTTCCCTGTGGATTGCTGGCCCCAAAAGGCTCAACTCTGCAACTCTGCTGATCTCAAGGAGATTCTTGTTCTCCTAAACATCTTGAGGCCATTTTTGGGACATGCTGTTGTAAGAAGGGTGTGAGGTTGGTGGTGAACACCCGGCTCCTCCTCTCGGCTCTCTCTAGGTGCCTGTAAATGGGTGGCAGATCATTAACGTCATGAGCTGGTCTGGAACGGGCAGAGTTGTTCTGCCATCACTAGAGTGTGAGTTCACGTCTGAGCTATGGAAACACAAAGGCAATTAGCAAGGTTTTTCAGCTGTAAATATACAGTGGAAACCAAGGGAACCTATAATTAAATCTTAAGAGTTGTAATTAATGCTGCATATATGAGTATCTCAGCTTCTTATGGAATCCAGACATTCCCTGCCGCTCCCTGTTTCCACGGGGTGGGCAGAGAGGGCAGTGACGGCTGCGGGCAGGCAGGTAGGCAGGCTGTGAACGGACAGTACCAGTGCTCACACCCGCCGGGGTCTGGCAGGGAGCTATTCAGGCACGTGCAGCAAAGACGTAAACAATAAACAACCTGTTTGTATATTTGCTCTCATGACATTTCCGGATTTCATCTGCTTCTACTAAGCCATGGGTAGGTGGGGAATGGGTGTGTGTGTGCTGGGCTCTGCCTGGACGCAGGTGTCAAGGGCAGGTCAGCCACCCATCTCTGAAGAGCAGATCTAGAATATGCGCCAGGAGGTACAGCTGTGATGGGCAAAAGGCATCTAGAGGAGTCAAGTGATCTCCTCCTCTCGGGTGCTGTGTGAGGGGTCTGTCCCAGGGGAACACACTGAAGAGGAGCTACGGGAAGGAGCCGTGCTTGGATACCACCTGTATCAGCTTCTGATGCATCTGTGTGGCTTTGCAGTTGACCTGTGAAGTGCTGGGAAAGAGGGAAGCTAAGGACTGGATGAGACTTCAGCGCAGTCACTTGGAAGTCAACATTAACTCAGGTTGTAAAACTGTATTTATGAATGTGGGTAAATAGAACCACCTCCATCTGGGGAAATGAGGTCTGCAAGAGGAAGGTGATTGGCTCATTCTCACCCAGCAAGTTGAGGACGGCACCTTCTCCACCCTCCACAGCACCCAAGCATCCTGGTTACCAGTTCTGCACCGCAGTCACGGGGTGCACTTAGCTCTCATAATGTGCAGGGGGCTGAAACGGAGGAACAGAGACAGAGTGAAGACACAGAAACTGAGACAGAAGCCTGATCTTAAAGAGGAAAAAAAGCTCTAAGTTTTTCTCGGAAGTACCTGAAGTTACCCCGAGTCCAACAGAGGTACCTTGTAATTTCTGCAGGTTGATTTTTGAAGGCATGTTAACCTCTGCATGAAACTCCATGTTGCTTGTCCCCATTGTTAGTGCCCACCAGCAGCGTGCTCTGTGTGAACCCAGCATGCTCGCACCTCTCTCCTCTCCTGTTAAGGTGGAAAGGGGCCACGGAGTGCAGATTTCAATCTCAAGGTAGCGAATGGGACTTTTTTGACATAGAGGCCCTTTGCATAGAGGACTGTGACTCCTGGAGCAAGATAAGATCTGTCTCAAGTGACACATGGATTTCCCTCTGCTAAGTGACTCATCTTGTCAGACTGTGGTCCCTACCTGAGCACTCTCCCAGCTAAAGACATGTGGATGCCTTCCAGATGGTTTTCATTTGAACTTATAGATCTCCTTCTACCTATTTCCAAAACAAGAACACAAACTTGCTTCTTCAACAGTAACCAAAACCTCCTTGCCACACCGCCAAGAATTTCTTCAGCATCCAGGCTTGAAATGGGCTCCTTTCCTTGCCTGTTGTCTGTCTTCTTGGTTATGTTTCCCAGAAGCTGCTGTTTCAGGGCTGCTGTCTGTACAAAATTAGCTCTTGAAAACCTGTGTTCAGATGTGCTTTAAGCAGACCCTCTGGTGTCAGTACAGCTGCTCCTGGGTTGCAAAGTTATGCCCGTGTGCGTCTGCTACAGCAGGATTTTGGTTAATATGTCCCTTGGTGTACAACTGGGATTTTTGTCAAGTTCCTGCTGTTCTGATTAAATGAAGCTTCTCCTGGGATCATTCATCTGTTTGATCAGAACAGGGATGTTAGCTACTCTATTTTAAGAATGTTTTCTCTCCCTTAAGCAACTGAATGCTTTTCCAAAGATTCACAGGACCCTGGTTTACAAACAACCAGTTTGGCTGTTTCAACTCCTTGGTTATGAGGAGCAGCTTATCGGTGTTGTCCTACCCTTTCCTCCCAGTGCCTTTCTGTCTCTGCTTTCCATTTTTACTACCCTTCCTGCATCATTGACCCAGATCCCCCAGTCGCTGTCCAGTCTGCAGACAGAGCAGAAGTATTCAGTTCTTCAGCAAAGCCCAGCTGGTGGAGGGACCACAGACCTGAGCCATGCAGGGAGGAGCAGCGGAGGTTGTGATCACAGAGGTGTCACAAGCTGGGAGAAGAGACGGCTGTTGGGTGCACATGGAGGTGGGTCATTGAGAAGACATCCAGAACAGCCTGATAGTACCTGCCATTTCCTCAGTGCCTTGGTCTCTGGAGGTCACTCTGAGTGCAATTACCTTCTCCAAGTGCTATGTGAGGAGCTCTGGCAGAGCCATGAGTGACTCACAGCAGTGCGTTATAACCAGTGTAGTCCTGCCAGCTCTGAGGTGAACTTGCTGTGACACGATGTGCTGGCACCTCTGCAGTGCCAGCAAGAAGCAGATCCATCCCCTCATTCAAAGATGGGTCAGCACACCACTGCCTCGAGCTAAATGTGTGGGATGGGGGTAGTCAACAGCCACCCTGCATCCCACCATACGCTTTGTGCAGAGTGTACCTTCCCCGCCCAGGTCCTTCTGCCTTAGCTGTGGCTGTCACCACTGGGTCATCCCTGAACAAGTCCTGGCTGAAAACTGCAGACCATCAGAGCACCGATAGGGGCTGGGATTTGGTTCAAGTCCTCACCACCAACTTGGTGATTACTGCTGAGTGACACCCCAAGAAGCTGCAGCCAAGTAGATGAATAGATAGAGACCAGCCAGCCAGCAATGCAGACAGACAGGGAAAGGAACAAAGGGAGATCTTGTCTCAGGACTCTGCTTTGTCATAAAAAAACATTTACAGACTCATGTTCCTCCTGTGGCTAGTGTTTTTTTTTTTTTTTATCATGAAAGAGTAAGAAGGCAAATTAAAAACCAGCAACCTAGTGCCTTACTAAGCAAACAGAAAAAAAAAAAAAGCTGACCAGACAAATAAAATGAACCATCTGATGTTCGTTCAGTGAGGAAACCTGCATGGCACGTGGGGCAGATAACCCATGGCTTTGTCAGCAGAGGCTTGGAGAGAGACATGGCTACAGAGGCACAGTTGTGCCCTGTGCAGGACTTCTCTGACTGAGGCCATGTATGCTGAACCCAGAGGCTGCCAGGGACGTGGCCCAGAGCCAGCCCTGACAGGAAGGTTCTTCTTGAATGGCAGCACTGAAAATATCCTTGGGCTTCGTGTGCAGCTGCCCTGCTTTTGGTCATATTGTTGGAGGAGATGAAGTGAAATCTCCATCACGGCAGTGAACCCAGGCTCCCTGTGAATACTGCTACAGCCATTAGAGGCTGAGCAGGGAGCTCCTGGACACTGGCTTTGCAGATGTGAGCACTGTCCTGAGCTTGGAGTGTCCCCAGACAGGTGAAGATGAGAGCTCTTGAGGGACTTGCAGCTTGAAGCTTCTTGGTAAAGACTGACACAGCTGCAGCTCTTGCCAGCTGAAGCAGCATTGCTAATACCCTGCAAGCACAAGCAAAGTGTGTTCCCTGGGATTCTGCCTGGCATTTATGGACCTGCCTCTGGGCTGGAGGCCCATAGCTCACCTCAGGAAGGAGCTGTCTCTGCTGGGGTTCATACTAAGGACTCCAACTGGGGAGCATGGAGACGCTCTTCATCTTCCCTTCAGATCTCCAACCACCAGCAGGTATGATTTGCCAGGGACTGAGGACCTGGAGGTACCTACAAGAAGATGCACAGATGTTTCTAAATCCTCTTTGTTTACAATGAGTTGAAGGTCACTGCTCCATGGCTCCATTTCTAACATTCACTCTAGTCCCTTTTCATGTCATGGGGTTGTCAAAGCCTCCTCCAAAAATGGCTTTTTTGAGAATGAGGAGATGTTTGTAGAAGCTTTTGTGATGCTGTGGCTGTCATTAAGGCCACTGCTCCTCCAGATCTCAGCCTGAGATTTAGACAGACCTCAAAGGCTGGAGAGTAATTATAAGGAGTGCTTGGGGAAGGAGGAGTTTATCAGGAAAAGAGACTCAGGATCTTCACAGTAGTGCATGACAGGAGGACAAGAAACAATGAACATAAATTAAAAAAATAGAGTTTCATAGTGGGTATGGGGAAAATCCTCACCATGAGGACAGTCAAGTGGTGGAATACGTTGCTCAGAGGTTTTGCATTCTTCACCCTTGGAAGTTTTCCAGACAAGACTGGATAAAGCTGTGAGCAACCTGGTCTGATCTCATAGCTGACCCTGCTCTGAGCAGGAGGTTGGACTAGAAACCTCCAGAGGTCCCTTCTGACCTGAATTGCACTGTAATTCTGTGAGCCTAAGAGCAGAATGGGACCAGCTCCTCAGGGATCTGTACAAGAAGGATGTAGGGTCTGGAAATGGGTCTCTAAACACAACTCTACAGAAGAGCTTCAGAATGAGACAAGATGCAACAGGCCAGTATAGGAATCAAGGGGTGCGCATGCTCAGGGGCATGTGTGTGGGTGCTTAATGCCCTGCTTCCCTTCGTGGTGGTGGCTGAGCAGTCCTGAAGGCTGAAAGAACACATTGGTGCATGTTCCCTCTTGAACCTGTACATGCTTTTATCTTCAGTGATTTCCTTGCTGGATAAGCCCAGACTGGATCCAGCGGTACTGGGGGCTTTGCATGCCTTTGCAAGATGTCCATTCCTTGCCCCAGTGATCTTCTTTGTGGCTCATGTGGGAATACCTAAAGACACCAAGAAGTCAGTGTGAAATGGATGCTGCAACAATAAGCCATTAGCACTCTGGGAAAGAGCTGCAAGTCAAGATTGTGCAAATGATTAATTGCAATGTTGGAAACACTCCCTTTTGCTGCACTCAGGAATTCCAGGTGCATTGGGTGATGCTATGGTTTTGCCTGCTGTCTCTTCCTAGGAAAACACCATGTGATTTGTTAAATGGGAGTTTGGGCCAAAATGTACAAAACCAGAATAACCAGGGTTTTCTTTTTTTCCAGGCTGTGAAAAATGTACCCTTTTAAGAATCAATAAATTTGTATGCAGATTCCTAGCACATGAATAATTCATGGCTATAAGAAAGGCGAAACACTATAGTGGTTTGATTATGCAGTTGTTTTAAATAAGCAAAATTAGTTGTTAATGAGACCCCTATGCATATTTAGGAAAGCTGAATAATTTATTAAGAGCCAAGAAGTGACGGCTGGAGAAGGGAGGAGAAAGCCAAGCAGCTCTTTTGAGATTGATTGTGTTACTGTGCTTGGGGGAGAAGAGGGCACAAATTAACCCCTTTTTGAATAAAACACAACTAATGCACATGCTTTCATGAAACAGCTCTGCAGAGAGACCAGGTGATGTCCTTGCACTGCGTGCAGAGGCAGACGTTTTTACAATTAGGCTATGAATTAAGGACAATTGTTAGGTGGCATCCCAAATGTCAGGCAGTTCAGGACCCTGAAGCCCAGGAACATCCATTTCTTTCCAATGAAAATCTGTAATTTCAATAATCAATTAATGTCTGTAATGATTCACCAGTCTGACAAAGAAAAATACAGTTTCCAAGGCCCCAAATCCTAAATGCTGGACAGGAGAGGAACTTTTCCAGGCAGGGAGAGAGAAAAACCTGGAAAGGATTCTACCCTCTTTTTTGTCAAAAATTTCCCTAGGATTTCCTCCTAACAAGGGCTAACTATTTCCAGTGAAGCACTTCCGTGTTAGTAGCATCTGTGCACATCCTGATCCCTTTGTCTCCCATGCCCAGGCGTGCTGGGGCAGACGTGCCCCTGTGGTGGGAGCTGCCAGCAAACTGCAGCATGCTGCTCTTGGGTGTGCAGGCAGAGCATGACGGCTGCTGCAGCTTTCCTGGGGCAGGTGTAATAGCTCTGGTTAGCTCCACTGTCCCTTTCTCATTTCCTCATTGAAGCTGCCTGCGCCTTGGGAACACTAACAGGGATCACAGCTTAATTAGCCCAGAGACAAGAGGGTGGGTTGTGATTTTGGGAGAGTCACGTGAAGTAAGGGTTTTGCACGTGCAAACCCTTGCAAGCGTCCCCTGTGTGGATCACTGGTCCTCTTGTATGTGGAAACAACAGCGAGTTCTCATCTAGTGGCATCTACAGATGTGCAGACATGGGATGTGCATGGGCCTCGAGGGTGCCTCAGCACTGTTGTCACGTATGGGTGAAAAAGGAGAGTCTGAAAAGCAAAAGGGAGTTAGGAGTCCTGTGCTGAGAGACATGACCCTAGGAGAAGCCCTTGGAAAGCAGATGTGAAGCTCTGTGTACCTAGCTTGTGACACTGTTTTATTTGATTTTTTTTTCTGTTCTGGGGTTTCCTTTTATGTACAGAAGACATGGTAGAGATACCATTTTATCCCAACTTGGTGGTCATTTCTCTAGACTTTGTTTTCTTAAGCTTGACAATTTGAGCTATGAATCTTGACCCCATCATATCAAACAATGCAGTTAAGTGGCACCAGCTTTGCAAGGGCTTCCATCTCCCCCATGCTTACTGGGGTGAAGGCCACAGGTGTAGGCCTTCCCATGGACTAGTCACCCTGCCTGGCTCTGTCCTTCAGGATGGTGCTGTAGGGAGCTCCCATTTTGCTGCATGGAACATGCCAAAAGCTACCAGTTCTGTGGGGTCTCAGTTGTGGACCATCTCTGCAAGTTGAGTTTTGCTGTCCTCTACCAAGCCGTGACAGTGCTCACACCTGCTTGGAGGACCCGTGACTCTTCAGCTGGAGTGTCTCCTTCTCCTGCAGCATTCTGCTCAGCACAAGCCAAGAGCCTCTGCTTCTGCTGCTGCTTGTTCTATGATTTGGGTTTGTGGGTCAGTGCTAGGAGCTGATTTTGGCTGTTCAAATCCTAGTGAACTGGATAATTGCAGAAACCTCCGAAGTTTTTAAAGACCAGAGCTGTGGAATCTGACATAGCCAGGTCATTTCACATGACGCACGAGTGCTTGGGCCTGATGTCTTGTCCTGTTTCCTCTGTGCTGGCTGATTGCCAGCAAGGACAGAGGGGTGATATGTGCTACAGAAGAGAGCTTGAGTTTCTGGTGCCTGGGCTATCACTGGATCTTACACCCAGCTGGGTCCACTGCCTTTACCACAGCCATGGGGCTTCTGGAGGGATGTGTCCTACCAGAGCCAGCCAGAGCACCTTGTTCAGAGTGTGCAGCGATGGGATCCCGGGACTTCTGCTCATTGTGGACCTGTGCCTTTTCTCTAGCTATAAATGAGAGGCCACAGAAAAACAGAGGGGCTTTGGAAGAAGATTTCTGAGGCATCTCTGAGCAGTGTGTATCTACTTTGGTGCTCACTGGAGAAGCATGTTTGAAGCTCAAGAAAAAACTACCGGTGCAAAACATTTCTCTAGGACAGCTCTAGTCCTAGATGAGATAAGAAATGTGGGTCCATGAGATGATGAATGCTCCGGATCGGACACATCAGCCCTCATCTAATCTGGAAACTCAGAGGAAACTCAAGATGCAGCATGCTTGCTGGAGGCCTGGGAAGAAGAAAGACCGTGACCTTTCTTATCCAGTTTTAGGGCTGGAGAAGCTCACAAACCCTCTTCAAACACCCTTTGCTGTTCTTTCAGCCTGGAGGGTGCAGAGCCTGGCCATCAATGATATCGGCTCCTACAGCCCCTCAGACTGCCAGTCACACCTCTCTACCTCATCCTGCAGCGCAGTGAGTTTCTTACCCTGAAGAATTGGGGGATCTGAAACACTTTGGATGGCTGGAGGGAACATCCGTGTTTCACCTCTATGGCTGTCAATGACCATGACCATACTCTGGAAAGTACACCCTGAGCTCTCCCCACCAGGCTTGGCTTTGCACAGCTTTGCACAGCAAAGTTGTTGTTTCAGGCAAAGTGCACCAGGGGAGAGAGATGAGCCCAACAACTTGGGGAGGCGCCAGATAAGTGACCTACAAAGAGGTAATGCTTAGAGTGAACACAGAACCTGGAGGAGATGTGGCCTCTCCACACAGGCATGGGCTGCGTATGGCTGCCCCCCAGCTTCTGTGCTGGTGGCTGAGCTGGTAGGTGGTTTGATCCTGATCCATGTGGTGGTCTAGTCATTCTCTGAGCATATTACACCCCTGGATGACGTGTAGAAGGGGACAGCTTTCTGATGCTGGGAATTTGTCCTGTTTCTCTGTGTGCAGTGAAGGTGCTGGAAATGATTCACAGCTCCCTTTAAGTGGGTTTTTCATCAAGAGACAGAAATAGCCCATGGACATGCTGAGCTCCCAGAAGGATCAGTAAGGTGCCCAGGGCCAGGAGCCTGGTGGATTCATCATGTAGGTGGAAACCTTCCTGGGTGCTGGTCATGATGGGCAGTCCATGTAGCTACTCTGCTTCTGGGAAGAGAGGTCTTGGTGATCCTTGCCATGTGTCAGCCAGAAAGGAGGCAAGGAAGTGAGCTGCAAGTGCTGGGTCACGGCTCAGGTCATACAGCAGCTGCTCCTCAGTGCCATGGACCTTGCCCAGGGAGCGGATGTGGGGAGCTCCCCAGGGCTGCTCACTCCTGTAGGTGTTTTGTTTGTGACCTTCGATCGCATCGAGGAGCCTCTCTCTTGTGCAGGGTTCGTTGACCGGAGCATCGATTGTCACCTGCACAGGAGTTGCTCTCCATGTGCTGGCAGCTTTGCTTAGGCTGTCCTCAGCTCTGAGCTGACAACCGCCCCAGGCCAGAGCAGATGCCCTGTTGTGAAGCTTAAGGTGGTCACAGAAAAAGGGGGACAGGTGCTGGACCTGCTCCTCTCCTGGAGAAGCACGTGCACTTCATCTTCCTGGTGGTCCCTGTGGCCACAGACCTGTCTGGGGACCTGCTTGGCTGGGCTGGTGCCTGGTCGTGTTTCTGGGAGGCTACAGGTGGCCTCGACTCTGGGGAGGCTGGTGGGATGGATAGCAGTCAGTTTGCACTTGAGATACGAAAGGAAACTGTTTTCTCAGGGAGGTGACGTTGGACTGAGGGCTAAATTGATTTCCATAAATATTTGAGCAAGGCTGAATTATTTATGACCCTCTGGTGACACAATAGAAGGAACCGACGGAATCGTCTGTGAATTTTCCAGATGATTTAGTTTAAAAATGCTGCTCGTTATTATTTATGTGGGTCAGATCCCCCTTTGCTCCTGGACAGGCCTTGCACATGAGTTACATAAACATAGAGTCAATATACAAATCTCCCCCTTTATCTATCTTAATCTGCCAGTCAGTAAGTGAGCAGCAGCCTTGCAGTTTGATTCCCCAGGAGGAGTGTAATCAGAAACCTTTGTCATTTAAATGAATGCAGAGAAAAAGGAAGAAAGAAAGAAGGAAAGAAGAAGAAAGAAAAAGTAGAAAAGAAGAAAGAAAGAAAGAAAGAAAGAAAGAAAGAAAGAAAGAAAGAAAGAAAGAAAGAAAGAAAGAAAGAAAGGAAAAGAAAGAATAAATGAAAAAACTTGAAGGAAGAAGGAAGAAAGAATTCATAGGAAGGAAAGAAAGAAAAAGAAAAGGAGACAGAAGGACAGACAGAGTCAGCCATTTGTTTGCATGAAGACCAAGCATTGCACAGTGGGAAGTAGGAACCTGTAGGGATCTGAGATGCAGCCAGACTCCTGCACATCCAAGCCAGACCTGTGCATTTTCACGCCCAAAGAAAGCACATCTTGCTAGTGCTCTGCTATTGCTACTTGCAGAGACGGTGCTGGATAATTTCTGGGAGAGATCACCATGAACTGGCAGAAGAAACAGGGTAAAGAAGCACTTCCCACCTCTGGGAAGGGAGGGACTGCCATGAAACAGGACTTGTTGGCCTACAAATGTTGGCTGGAAGGGACCTTGGAAGTCTTGCTTGAAACGGGACTAACATCATCCTTTGAGGGGGCAGGTGTATGATCAAGAATGTATGAAGATTTATAAGACCTTTAGAACTGGGGTGTGCTGCTGCTTCTAAGCCATTTCAGCAGATGTTGGCTGCTGGGTGTGGAGTGAAGGGCTAATGAAATGCTGGAAATTGTTCTGGGTCTGATGAATCGGAAGAGGATTTTAGCTCTGGGCTTAGGTGAGATTCACCAAGGTCTTAAAATATCATGTGGATTGAGTAGGGTTGTTCAATGGCTGAGCAGTGAAAGTGGGTGGAAGGTGTCTCTTTGGATCTGTGTACAGGGAGATGAAGTTCAAGTGTATTGATTAAGTGGTTTTGAAGCCTTAATTGACAGTTGAAGTGGACTTCATTTAACTAAGATCAGCTCATACTCACTTTTCTCTTCATTCAAGCTGATGAGAAACAATTGTGAGAGCCATTTTAAGTGGTTTCCTCTTCACGAGAAGAGTAATACTAACTTGAGTGGGAGGGGTATACAACAGACATGTAAAGTCTTGGCTTTCCCAGAGCTGTGCAAAGCAAAACCCACGCTATAAACCCAACTGTACTTACAGCCAGTCAAATCCAGTCCTTGGGTTCCCCCAAACTTTCCTTAGATGGGTCCATTTCTTTTCACCGGCCAGCAAAGAGTGAAGTTCAGGGGGGCTGAAAGAAACACAGAATTCGTTTGGGGGGGACCTCTGGAGGTCTCTGGTCCAACCTCCTGCTCCGTACCAAGCTGGCTTAAAATCTGCAACATGTTTCTCAGGGCCAGTGCATTCAAGTTTTGAAATTCTCCAAAGATGCAGATTCCACCCCATCCCTGGGCACCAGTCCAAGTGTTAAAACATTCACGTTAAGAGAGATGAGTACCTCTCAGAGGACATGTCCTATGTTTAGTCTCCAAAACTGGGAGACATCCCCTCCTCCAGTGCCACAGACAAGTCATGCACTGCTTCTTCTCACTGGCTCTTGAGGTGGGTCCCACAGACACGTCTGTGTGAAGCAGAGCAGGTTCACCGTGCTGGACCCTGTGGTGGGCTGAGCCAAGAGCCACTCTTCAGGAGCAGCCGAGCCTGGGGCTGCGGCCCAGGGAGCGGTGGGAGGGAGCAGTGGGGCAGGCAGGGTCTCAGGGCTGGTGGTCTTTTGTGCTTGCCTGTGCAGGGTTCACACCAGTGTCTGGCACTTTGATCCCGTGATGCGCAGCACGTGTGCATTCAGGCAAAGCAGTCTCTCCATTCCTTCAGGCTCTTGGTCCTGACATGTTGCTGTCAGGTTTGGGGGAAGCACAGAACCTGATGCCTTCAGCATTTGGTCAGAGGGTGGCTTTGGATGAGATTTTAGGAGGGGTGTTTCTCAGGTAGGCAGAGATCCCTTCAGCCATGGCCACGCTCTGTTTTCTCAGAGTTTTGACACTCTCATTGCAAGAGATGGGATCATACCCTGATTAAAGACCTGTTGCTCTTCATCACGGCAGCCATGTGCAGACTTCAGGCAGGATCCTGGGGATGTGAGAGGCTGAACTGGGTAGAGAAAGGTAGGATTTTGCTGTAAAAATGCTGCAGCTGGCCCTGGAAGAGAAAGCACCTGCTCTCTGGGCAGGTAAGAGGGTGTTGTAGCAAATCTTGTGGGGTCTCCAAGTATGAGACACACAAGGAGGCCTTTTTCGTGACCCTAGATCTTCACATTAACTCCTGACTCAACTTCTGATGGATGTCACAAGGACAAACAGTGAGATCCCAGTTGTCTGGATTTGCCTTTGGATGCAAAAACATCTCTGCAGGGATGCAACTGGGGTCAGCTGTACATTGGGGTCAGCTCTTGCTTGGGGGAAGTTTCAAGCAGAGCTGGGTTGGGCAGCATCTACTGGGCTGCTCTCAGCCCAAGCCCTTGGATGCTGCTCCCGAGCTGGCGTTTCCCCTGTTGCTGTCGCTCCTTCTGGGTGCTGGCTGTGGGAATGGCCCAGCTGTGTGTGCTGTGTAAGCAAAGGCAGAAGGGCTGTTTTCACCCTGTGCCCTTGAATGGCCGTGTCCTATCTAGCTAATCATTAGCCAGGTTAAACACAGCAGGGCCAGGCTGTTTCAGAGTGTTTCTCTATGCTCAGAACCAGATGGTATCTCCTGCGGGGCTGGACTGGAGGCAGCCCCACACCTCCCAGCCCCACCTGCACTCATGCTTGTCTCCAACCCTCCTGTGGCCCATGGGCTGAGGTCGAGCAAGCCCACACCATCATTTCACAACATAATCAGAGCTTTTTCCTCTGCTGTGATAGGTTCAGGGTATCTCTAGGGCCTTTTGCACCCTGTGACTATTTTTGTCTTAGCTCAAAGCCCTTCATGTACTGACACTGTCCCTGAACCCCAGACATCCTTAAGCCCTGGCCCCCATTGTGTGACACATGCACCATCCTCCTGAAAAATCCCTGGAAGCACAGGCATCGAGAGGAGCAGGACATGGTTAGGAGTCACTAAAAGTGTCACCTGAGATAACTGTGGGGTCAGGGATAACTGCAGAGGTCAGACAGACCACTTTTGAAGTCAAATGGGGTAGGAACAGGTGGAAAGATACTGGTGGGCAGCAAACCTGTGACCAGGAGCTGGGGGAGGTGCTGCTGGAGGTCTGCTTGGCAAATCTTGTGCCAGGGTCCTCCAGGATTCACAGCCTAAGTTCATGGTGTGCTCTGGGGGGTCTCATTGCAGCAGCTCAGTATGGTGGCCTCTCACAACAGCAGAACCAACCTGCTACAGCCAGCAAGGGAGAGAGGTGCTGCCCTGGCAGTGTGCCCCATGGCCTGGCATTGTCCTGGGTTGCTCTGGGCCAGTCTTGATGTTTCTTTGTCCATCCTGAAGAGACAGTCACATGTCCAGCCCTTCTCTCATCCCTCTGGCAATGCCAAGGACCACGGCTGTCCCTGAAAGCAGCAGGGAGGACACAGTGTGAAATGTGGTGTCGTTCCTCTGGTGGCTTCATCTGGCAGGACCAGGGTGTCAGCAGCTGCTGACAGGTTGCTTCAGTCTTGCCGGTGGAGGTGGGACAGGGGCCAGGATGGCTTTGCACTGCATTTGTAGTGAGGCAGGACCCAACCTGTGCTGGGTATCCAGTGACCAGCCCTGGCTCAGCAAAGCTGCTGAATGCTGGACTCGTTCTCTGCCTTCCTTTGTCTGGGGATGCCCTTGGGAAATTGCATCTGCAAACATTGTAACTCCATGTCTCCTAATAAAAAATGTAAAATGAATACTTGCAGGTCAAAGCCTGTGCCTGCCTTTGGGCTCAGAGGCTTAGAAAGACACCATACATTGTCAGACCCAAAGATGGAGCAGGGGTTAGGTGGTGCTCAGTGTTGGCAGCAGCATCTCCACCCCTGGACCATGCTGAGCCATGAGTGACTCTCAGGCTGTTCCAGAAGGTGCCAGCACCAAAAGGGACTTGACGCTTTGCAACTGGGCTGGTGGCAGCTGCCCACCTCCTGCTGCCCTGGACTTCCAGCTCCCTTCAGGGAAGGTGCCCAGGACCTGACAGGGCACCCAACCATGGATGAGTACTGATGGGTGGTGTGGTTGTGGGGAAGGGTCCAAGGGCGTTGTGGAACCTTATAGCATCATCCTGCTGGTGCCTTGGCAGGCAGGGGAAGCCAGTCTCCTGCACCCCCTCACATCATCCCCCCCAGCTCTGTGTGTGGCTGGTGACTCCTTCTGCAACTCTGTTCCCAGAAGACAGGTTTAGGAGATGAGCAACTCAGCTTCACGTTGGCCAAGCCGGTGGGGTCCTGCCATGCATTAGTGGTGAGCAGTGGCCTGGATGGTGAGGCTGGGAATGAGAAGAGGTTCATGGGGAAGGAGGTGTGTGCTGGCCTGCACTGTTGGCTCCCCATGGTGGGCTTGGTGCTCCAGAGAAGGGCTGTGTGGACACCTCACTGCTGTGCCAGGCCCGCAGTCCCAGCTGGCATGACATGAGGGTGGTCGTGCCTCTGTGCAGGTGTGTGGCCTCGTGCCCAGCCTCCCAGGCCCGCTCAGCGGGTGCCATGAGTGGAGCTCCTTCGCCCTTGCAGGGCAGCCACGCCGCGGGGTGCTGAGCATCCCAGGGTCTACACTGCTTTGCTAAGCCACAGACACCTGGGATGTAGGGAAAGAAGGTTGCATCTTCCAAGACCCAACTAAGTCCTGCTCTCCTGAAACCACCACTGCTGAGAATCCAGGGAAATCAGGAACATTTGGGGCTTTTTCTCTTCCACCCACTGCACAGGTACTTCCCTGCCATCTCCTCTGGGACTGAGTCAGGGCATATCTCTTTCTGGTAAGTGGCTATGTCATCTAGAGACATCTGTGCTCCCAGGAAACGTGAGTTGCAGCTTCCCTCTTTGTGTCAGTGTCTGCAGGGCCAGCCCACGGCCGGTCACTGGCAGCCATGGCAGCACGTCTGTCTTGTACAACTCCCTGTTCGACTCTGCTCTTCCAGCCTAGGAGGGTCCCAGGGTCAGCGAAGCTCTTTCCCTAGAGGCAGTTAAGCAGTTGGGTTGCGTGGGGGTGGTGGGCTGCCTGCTGTTCATCTCCTTTGTTTTCCAGGAGCTGCTTTTGAGAGGGAAACAGGTGGATCTGAGGGGATCCCTGCCTGGTGAAAAGTCATGTGGCACAGACAGCCCGGCTCCAAAGTCCGATACTGTCACCTCCACCACTGCCCTGGGCATGTTTCCTGCGGGAGGGGCAGTAAGGATCATCCTGATTTATTTTTTTCTCTCAGCTCAAAAACTTCTGATGGGTTCAGGAGAGAGCGCAGGCTGGGGAAGGGGTGCTCCCTCGCCCACTGTGACAGGGATCACAGGCTGCTGTGCCTTTGGCTCTGGCTTGCAGTGGACGTCTGTCAGTGTCACATGAGCCATCAGGAGACAGATGGCATTTTACTGCCTGGCTGGAAGTCGCCCCTTTCTTTTCTTTCCTTCCCCCTCCCTTTCTTCTTTTTTTTTTTTTTTTTTTGTTGTGCCATTTTTTTGCTTAAAAGAAACTGTGAGGGAGACTGTGAGCAAGGAGAAAGGATGCTTGCCTTTTGAACTGTTATCTGATGCTAACAGAAATGATCTCCATGTGGCTTGGGCTTTTGCATTTCTATCTGCCTGCCTCGCCAGCCCTGCAGCCCTTGCAGGGCTCCAGTGGCGCTGTGGGCTGGACTGCGCCGGGCTTGAGCAGGGGGATGCAAGGGGGTTGCTCTGGGTCGGAGAGGGTCTCTGACTTGCCCAGGCAAACACACTTGGTGGCTGGAGCCCTGTTGGCTTCCAATTCTCTGGGGGAGCCAACTCGGAGGGGTGGGGTGAGGATCCGCTGCGAAGCACCAGAGGTGTGCGAGGGATGGGGAAATCCAAGCTGGCAGGGGCAGAGAGCAAAACTCCAGCAGTGCCTCCTGCAGTCAGCTGGCCCTGCTTTATTAGCCCTTCAGAAGCTGCAGAGTTGAACCCTGTCCTGTCTTTTCCCCACAGCCAAGGTGCAGCTGGTGAACATCAGGTCCTGGCTGTGCAGTCTGTTCTGTGTGGGGACAGTGTGTGGGAACAGATGTGAGCTGGGCTGCAGGGTGACGACATCTTCAGGCTGGGTTCCTGGACTTTTAGGGACTTGACCAGACTAAGCTGTGGTGTTGGTGATAACAGGTTGGATTAAAGACCTCCAGCACCCGTTCTACCAACTCTGGGATTCTCTGAAGTCCTTTATATACCCCGGGTTAAAAGCCCCGAACTGATGAACTGTCTGACTCTTGGGCTTTTCAGACCCCAAGTAGCCATCAGTAGAGCTCGAAGATGACTATCAGCCTGCCTAAAATATTCCTGACCTCATGTCTGCTCAGGCCGAGGATGTCCCCTACTCTTTGGCTTGCCATGAAGATGCACGAGTGCGTGTGAGTGTGCATAGCGGTGCAAGTGCAAGTGCCTTCCCACGCGTGTGTGAATTGCGTGGTGGGTGAGTGTCTGCAGGAGCTGACAGCTGTGGACAAAGACAAAAATAGTTGGGATGAAATCCTATTTCATTACAAAAAGAAGTGATATAGGCTCAGTCTCTGTCTATGACAGCAAATCACTAAACTAGAGAAACATAAAGATCTTAAAAGCAATTGAGACTTTTCATTTGGCACTTCTCCCCAAAATGTATTTACTGAAGTACTGAATATTAAATGTGTTATTGAAACAAATAGTTCAGTAAATTACATTTACTGCATTGTGCTTCCCTTTGAAATGAATATCCCTTTTATTTCTAAGCTTTTTGGTAGTGCTCAAAATAAACCTTTCTTTTCAGTTTGAACCCAGTATTTCCTGGTTCCTCTTAGGACTTAATTTAACTGAGGTTTCTTTAAACATTCTTGCTTCTAGGGTATCTGAAATTACAGGTTTTCTCCTCCAAACTGCAAACAACCTAGTAAGTCAGATACCTGCACAGATGTATTCAGATGCATTTGAAACACTGCAGAAAATATTTCCCTTTAAATCTTTCCTTTACATCAGTGACTTGTATATGAGGGTTGCCTCGGCGCCTGAGAGCAGGTCCCCTCTGCCAGGGTGCAAGGGGACTCGATTAATTCATTCATTTGGAGCTGATGGCAATCACATAAAATTTCCAAAATACTCATGGGCTCGCCTGCTGCCATGCCTGCACAGCAAGTGCATCACTTGCTATACCCTCATCTCTGACTTCAGCTATGCATGCGCAGCTATTAATATAATTTCAAATATGGCCATTATCACTCATTTGGAATTTATTATGTGGAGTAACCTCAATAAATGGGTTATAGGAGCTGGATGGTACTTTACTGGACACACAGTACATTAACTGCCTTATTAAATATAAATTATATGTCTATTTGCATTTGCAGTTCAAGGCTTTTACTCATTATGTGGTTGTAGGTACTAAAAGTTACTCTGTAAGAGTCAATACAGCCCTGCAGCTGGGAAGTGATTCACAGCTATGCTTTGCTGGTGTTTCAGCTGGAAGATTCATGGCATGTGTTTGTACTGGCTTGGTAGAAAGCGCTGTGTGTGGCCATGTGTGCATGCGTGTGTGTGATACTGTCTGCACAGACACTCTGGGTTAGAGACCTGCTCACAGGAGCAAACAACCAGCTCGTTGCTAAGAAAGACCATGAAACTGCAGCTGACTCTAGAGCTGTGCCCCAAGAGCAAAGCTCTCAGGGAGGGCCCAGAAAAGAAAAAGAGGCATTTCCAGAAGGTGCTGGAGACATCGGGGTGGGAAAGAGTCTGCTCATGCTGACCCCAGTTTGCATGCACTGCTGGGCTGCTGTGGCTGGGGGTTGAGCAGTGGTCTGTTCCTGGAGGTCTGGGGAGGATGGAGGTGATCTGTGGGGTGGTGCATGTTTGGGGCAAAGTGAAAGGCTGACGCCTCAGTTCCCCACAGCTGCTCGCAGCAAGAACTGTGCCTTGTAGACTCCAGTTGTGCTGCTGATGTCAGGTGTTTGTGTCTGCTCATGCTCAAGGCAGAACGAGCAGAAGAACCAAGCCTGGATCCTTGTGGCTGTGTTTTTTGCATCGCCCCAGCACTTTTGGGTACAGCGTGGTCACATGCAATCCCCGGAGGTGTCACAGGCAAAGGTGCTGGCACGCATCTCGCTGCTCCTGTGTGAGCTGCTGAAGGTCCTCACTGGAGCATGGTCCTCACTGCTCAAGTACCATAGCAAGGATGGCTTGGGGTCAGACACTGCCTTGGATAATCCGTTAGCCAAGTGCCGTTTCTGCAGAGCCTTTGGGCGATCTATACACATGCATGTGCTGAGCATATAATTATAAGTATATATAAACATATTCTGTAATGAGAAGTGACTTAAATGGACTGTTTAGTCCTGTGTAACACCTTCCAGTAAACAAACCTCCTGTCCTCCTTCCTATGGGAACTGGGGAGTGGGTGAAAGCCACTCCAGGTGCTACAGAGACTGAAAGCTGGGTGCTGCCTCTAAGGGATGCTGCAGGAGGTGGGGTTGTGGAGCTGCCCCTTCCCCCAGCAAGGTAAGGTGAATGCAGGGACATGTGTCAGTGCAGAGTCAGGGCTACAGCTGTAACTCCAAGGGTCAAAATCACATGCTGTGAGCAACACGTGGTTGCTAAAGCCTGTTGAAAATCCCATTGAGAGTAACATCTCTTTCCCTTTGTCAGTGCAAGAAGACACTCCGATTACCATCCACAAGGCACAGGGTGTAATAGGAGAAATTCTACTTGCCTGGTCTATCCTCTCCTACCTTTGCTGTCTGGAAAACCCAGAAAAAGTGTCTGCTGCACTTTCTAGATTACGAAAGGATGTGGCACACAGAGAGATCTGGAAGTGAAACACCATTCAGTGTCTGGGCTGCCAGCCTTTGCGACACCGTTTCTGCCCTGGGAATCACTTCTAACTCCTGGCAAGGGAAAACCCCAAAGGTGTTTGGGATTCTCTGGGGTTTTAGCAATTTTTCGTGCTCAGTTGATGTTGTGGGGAAAAAATTTTGGGGTGAAGCAAGGGTTTCTTCAGCTCCTCCCAGGTGCCTTCTCTTCTGGTGTTGTCTCCTGTTTTTTGGGACAGGGACATGCTGGGTCATGCTGTGAAATTAGCCCGTATCTCACAACATCCCTTCTGCCGCTGTCAGAAAGGGAGCATCACCCTCCGGCTCCACAGGTGTGTGTGCACAAAGGCCCTCTCCCTGCACAGCCCAGACTTCAGCAGCACCTCTGCTACCACAGCCTGGCCCCACAGGCTGTGTCTGAGCCCTGCACAGATCGGTGGGAGCAGGCACCTTCCTCAGCGCAGGAGCACAGTCCCGCAGTCTGCTTCACAAGTGGCTTGTGCAGGTAGCTGCACCAGAGCAGAGTCTGGACCAGGAAGGGGGGAATGTGGTGCGGATGCAGGAGGACACAGTCCTTGCTGCCTTGCTGTGGCTGGCACATGCACGCTGCAAGGACAGGCACCAGGGGACTGCCCTAGGGTGGTGAAGCTGGACTCAAGATGCACTCCCTGGAACAGTGCTTTTCTTGCACCAGTTCCTGCTGGCTGGGCAAGGGGCTGATGGATACTAACTGGCCTCAGCCTCCTTTTGCTCCTCTTCTCTTCCCTCCTGCTCCCTCGGTGCTCCAGATCTGGGTGGGAAAGGGACCTCTGAGTAGCTGGATCTTGTGCTCTCACCCCGTAAGTCTCATTAGCTGTGAACAATTAATGGGGATGCAATGTGCTGATTTTTTTCTCTCACTGTGAGGAAACTGGATCTGCCCCAATGGTCCTAACCAGGGATTTAGGATCATGAGCTGCCAGCTCAAGCCAAACAACTCTTGCGCAGAGCTCCTAATCTCCACCATCTTCGGTAGTCTCAGTCACCGGGGCCAGCTCTATCCTGCCTGTTTTACCCTGGAAGACAGGATTGTTCCAGCTCTCCTCCTGAGCCCCTGTGTCCAGGCAGTACTTTATTGGTAGGTTCTTTGCGTCTGATATCTCAGAGGTTCAGCCTTTCTGCTCCTGTCCACATCCCGACAGCACACTTGTCTGTGCCTGGATTACTACAGCTGCTGTATCTCTTCATCTGACCAGCATCACGCTACCACCTGCCCAGATCACTGCTTGAAGGACCATGCTGTCTTGCTGCTTTCCTGTGTAATTCCTCTTTCACATCCCTCCCCACACCTCCATTTCTGTTCTGTCAGGTACAAGGTACTGGCCTTCACCTTCAAGTCCTTCCATGGACTGTCTCCCTTGCACCTGCCCACCAGACCCCACTCCCACCACTAATCATTCATGCACCGGTTTCCTTCAGTTGCCTCTCATGCTTTGGGCTTTCTACTGTGCTGTTCTTCATGCTGGGAGGTAAACACCAGAACAGCAATCCTGTTACCCCTGCCAAACCTTCCTTTCATGCTCTGCTTCGTCCTGCTGCCAGTGAAAACCTTGAGCATGCCTAAGACTGAGCTCACCACCTATCAGTAGATCAGCACTGTCCTGTGGTTTCCATGGACTCCTCATCTGTCCAGATACATGTGTACATCATCAAGGAGCCAGACCATGGGCTCTCCAGAGTGCCCACAGTGTCTGCACAGCTCCTAACACAGCAAAACTCTGCCTTACTGCCCAGAGACATCTCCAGCATCATGAGGCACCGTGCCCATCTCCAGTGCAGTCTGTGACAGGGTGCTACAGCCCAGGAGTGAAGGGGCAGCTGCTCCAGAAACTGTTCCCTTAATCATCATGTCTTCAGGAAAGTTGGCTGATGCTTTCTCTCTTGCCATTTACTGCTTTATCTCTGGACTCTTGCTGTGCCAGATTTTCAAAGGCTTCCAAATATTTTTCTAGACAAAGCCATGGTCCATCCTCTGTCGTTGGCAATACCTCTGTTCAAATGGGGGGCTGGAGTAGTGACTTCCAGAGGTTCTTCACAGCTACACTTCTGTGTCTTGGTGACCTGCACACTGTGCCATGTACCTTCACCATGGCACACGGCCGGTCTCTTCCATGTAGCCTCAGAGGCCTTTCATCCAGAATGTTTCAGGCACAGCTGTGGTGAGGAGACTGGGCCAGGCAGTGGTAGAGGTGTGGGGTCAGCTACACTGGAGGGACCATGGAGTCAACCCTACTGCTGTCTGTGGGGCAGACAGGCTGAGGGACGGGAGTTGGAGACCTGTGCCTGGAGGATAAACCACCTTCCGGGCTGAGCCTGTCTTCTCAGCACCCATGCAGGGGTCCCCTGCCATCAGCCCCTGCATGGGCCAAAACTGGACCTTGAGGCATCTGGGCTGGTGGTGGCTGCTGGATGCGCTGAATGCATGCAGAGGGACACCAGGCTGTGTGCCACATCTCTGCTGCTCCACGTTCCTCTTGCTGTTGGTTTGTCCTGAAAGCATTCAACCAGCACGTGCTGCTGCCTGACTTGTGTCTGTCAGTTACTTATTGACCTATCTGCAAATATTCTACAGTGTCTTCACTACTGGAGAGACCCCAGGACAAAGAGAAAAAGCATTATACGCAGGATCTAGCCAGCCATGCTCCCCATTCACGGCTCAGAGGTCTTCTCTCAGTCACCACAACAAGAATCTGTCTTGTGCCCCGATAAAAGCGTCACTGCTCTGTACCTCCTGCTAGCCCAGAGAGTGGCTTTTCTCCCTGCATGCCCACAGATGTGACTGCCACTGAGGAACCCAGTGCGGGGCTCTTTGTCCTGGCCTCTGGAGAGACTGGACATCAAGACTGCATGCAAAGCCCCACACTTCTCCTGGAAAGCACTCCAGATTTGATTTTTTTCCAGGAAACAAATGTGAAAAACTGAGACCTGGCCAGGAAAACAGCAAAGTAGTTACTCCTGGTTTTGAGATTATCCATTCACTGTGTGCAAAGTGGCTTGTGCACTTGATCCCTGAGAGTCATTCTGTGGCACCAACTCAGACACCTCTGTCAGAAATTCACCTAGAAGCATTTTTCCATTATCACCCAATCTCTTAATCTCCTCAAGAAGCACCATGCTAGTCTGACAAAATCCGTTTCCATAAAACCATGTAATTGGCCTTAATTATATTGTTCTATTTTAATTCCTTGCTAACAGAGTGATGTATCAGTTGCTCCTTCATCTGGCATCAAAGCCAGACAGATGAGCCTGCAAGTGCATCTGAGTCATTATTCCTCCCCTTCCTAAACATTTGGCCCAGTGTTAACTTCACTTGCTCTTTGGAAACTCCCCAGGGCTGCAGGAGTTAGTGTCAGTTAACAGCAGCAGGCTGCAGAGCTATTTGTCCAACTTTTTACAAATTAATTGGAAAAAGAAAATATTTGGTGTCTGTGACTCTGGACCTCAAACAAGATAGGGGACACCATCTTTTCTACCTGTCAGCCTGGGATCTTAGAGCCAACCTGTGATGTCTGCTTCTCTTGCATTGCTGTGGCAGTAAAGATGCTGTAGGTCACATCACGCCATCCGTTTGCTCTTACACAACATTCTTGTCTTCAGAGCATGCCCTCGGTGACAAGAATCCAGCTCGCTCATCTTCAACTGACTGCACAGCTCAAATTGCACCTGGAGCATGGCAAAGGTGCTGCTGATAGACAAGGAGGAGGGAGCCAGCCCATTGCCCCATGGATGTGTGAGTCCTGCAGAGCTGTGTCATGGAGCACAGCAGGCAGTTGAGGACAGGAGGGTACTGCTCTTTGGGGCAGGAACGGACCAGGTTTGCCCTCTCCCTGGCTTATAATTTGGCAGTGTGAGGTTTGGTGTTCATGAGCAGATACCAGCACCCAAACTGTATGAGTAAGTGCAGCTTCAATGATAACCTTGGTTATACACTGCTGAATCACTGTCCTGTGGAGACGAAGTTTTATTTCCCTGGCCTCAGTCCAGATATGATCTTTTTTTTCTTTTCTTTTAATGGGGAATTGGAGGAAGTCTCATCAGCCATGACCGAGCTATGCAAAAGGATGGGTATGAGTGAGGAGAAAGGGGAGCAGAGCAGGTTGGAACCGCAGGCGCACAGGGAGTGACATGCCTGCGTGCTGGTGTCCAGCAGTGCCGGGTCTTCTACCCCCCCACTGTAAGAGACCTGGCTGCAGAATAACAGGGAATGGACTTTGCTGTGGACATCATGACCTTTGCAAAGCCTGAGCTGGATGAGACACACTCCACCTCCATCGTGCAGGCTGGGAGATATGCCAAGGGCTGGAGGGATGCCTGTGTGCATTGGTCAGTGAATAACCCTCCAGTGGACTTTGAAAAGTAGCTCTTCCCTGTGAAGTTGCCTAGTGCATCCCCATTTTGGAGGGATAGAGAGGATTAGCTCTGACTGGGGTACTTCTGTGGGGCTGAGCACTGCAGTGATCCCTATCCGAGCAAAAACCACCCCATGTGTAACCATAACTGCTGTCTCCAGATCAGGGCAGCTTTGGGATCATGTAACACACGCTGCTTTGGCTTCTGTGCTGGTGGGTGCACAGCAGAGTACAGAATCTGGCCCAGCTGTTAGAAAAGTCGGGGCATCAACCAGCATGAGCATGAGTTGTGCTGGCAGGGGTGGCTGACGGACATAAGCTCTGCTCGGAGTTTGTTTCCTGTGTTGCCATGACACAAACATTTTATGCCTGTTATTGTCACTGGCAATTATCATAATTGTTTGTTGCAAAGCCCACATTCCAGGGCAGAGCTGCTGAGCTGACCCAAACCTCAGCTGCACTTTGCTTGGGTTTACAGTCCCCAGCCTGGTGGGTGGGATGAGGCCCTGGACTTGGGGAACGTCAGAAAGCCGCATGTTTGGAGGGAGTGAGGGAGAGGTTAATTTGCAGTCAGAAAGCTTGTTTTAGCCCTTGAGCTGGCCTGGCACTGGCGGACCCAGAGACCCAGGCTGCCGCAGCCTCCTGCCATATGCACGATCCTCCCCATCAAACCCACTCCAGATTCATCCCCGGGATCTCCTTCCCACACCCAGGGCTGTCCTGTCTCTCCCGCTCTGTCCCACTGGTGGGACAGGTGGATGGTGCAAAGTCTGCTGGAATAAATAGTGCTGGAGGGCCTGGAGAGGGGAGGAGGCTGGTCCAGTTCACCCAGCACTGGAGGAAGCGGGGTGGGAGAGTGGTGTGAGTGGTCCCCATGGGCACTGCAACCCGGAGGTGCTGGGACCCTGGCTGCCCCCCTTGGCCATGTCTCCATGCTCATGGCAAGGGGGAGGGCAGGCACCAGCCCTTCCCGTCACATGGGGAACAAATCCAGTGCTGTCCCATGACTGTGCCTGTAGTTATTGCCTCTCACTTCAAACTTACTTGCAGTTTAATGGTGAATTATTAAAATAGAGTGAAAGAATCGATGGAAAGGATGCCTGTGTGCCCTTGGCCTGATTTTGCAGAGGGAGACTAATATGCTGAGTGCATGGCTTGGCTGGCAGCAAGAGTAAGGCCATGTGCTGCCTGGATTTCTGTACGTGAGAAGCAGCTGGAAACACTGCCCAGGGCTTTCCACATGGGTCCTGTCCTTCTTGTCAAGCTTACTCGGTGCTCTGGCTTGTAGCGATGCTGGGAAAGCCATGCTGTGCTGGCCCCCTCAGCCCCATCAAAACCTGCCCATTTTTTCACAGCAGCCTCATGGGACAGATGGTGTGAGCAACCAGAATGTATGACAGCAGAGGACAGGAGAGGGAGAAGATTTTGCCAGGTGGAGTCTGGTGTTGCTGCTCTTCATGAGCAGAACACAGCTGATGTAACATTGACCCTGTGAAAGTCAGATGACATTGGTGTGGGACACCTGGACAGCCCCAAACTGTCCCGTTTGTGCTCAGACATTTGTCTCATGTTCCCATCTTCAGGGCTCTGCTGCAGCCAGTGTGTGAGGTGGTGAGTGGCAAATCCATACATCACTTCATTGCTTTGTCTTCAGCTCCCTGCACACCCTCCTGATACAGACCTCACTCATAGACAGACACGTTCAGTTCCCCGGGGGGTTTTCTCTGCTGTGTCTCACAATTGCAGCAATCCTGCGCGAGCATAAACTGAGCTTCACCTTCCTTCCCTCTGGGCTCCTCCAACAGAGACAGGGTCCCATGCGCATCAGGAATGCCTGCTGATCCTGGCTTGTCCCCATAGAGGCTTTACTGAGCACAAGGATGGAGCTCAAGGGAAGGCCAAGTCAAGCCACATCTCTGGTAAACCCATCAGGACTCTTATGAAGTTGTTCCTAATCTATGGTTGTGAAGATGCAACCATAGATCGGGAACCAAGTTATAACACTTGGTTTGTCATGCAAAACTGCTGCAGAGAAAAGCTAGAAAGTCCCTCTGGCTGGTTGGGTGGTGTTGGGGAGCCACCTCTTTGGCACACCAGCCTTGAACACTGGGGTGAGAGGTGTCTTTGGATGCTCTGAAACACTTCTCAATGAACATGTTGCTTGTTGACCTATTCCTAGAGGCAGAAATTTTTCTGTCCTGATGAGGACCCTTGCATGCCTGGTGCAGGCAGAGCTGCTGGGTGTGCCACCAGGCACCAAGGACCAGCCCACAAGGGGAAGTCTCATGGAGTCCCACCATAGGAAAAGATGAAGGAATAAGGTCCCAGTTGTGGTGGACTGAGGGTGGAGTGTGGGACATAGCCTCTCCTGTGGCATGTGCGGAGGCTGCAGGCATCATGTGAGAGTCTTCAACATTTCCTGGTTTTCCTCAAACTCCTTCCCTGCTCCATAGGCTGTTTCAGCTTTCCTGTGTTATTCTCCATGGAGAGATCCCAGGTTGCAAGCCCAGCCCCTGCCTTTGCAGCAATGCTCCAGGGCCCCGCAGTGGACCTCAGAGCCCACCATGCCAACCAGAGATGATGCATTGTTGTGAAGCTGAGCCGTCTGCCTCATGCAACTCCATTTATCCATCTGTGGAGCCTGTCCCTTCCTTGACTCATCGAGATACCAGGACCCGGCTTTTCTTCTGTCATTGAAATAGCTTTGGCCCCTGCTTGCCCCCTCCCCTCGACTCTCCTCCAGCTCAGCATTACCATAGCCCTTTGTGGAGAGCCACACTTCTGTTTGTCTGGGCGAGCAGCTGAGGCACGAGAAAAGTGCCGATGCCATTCAGGGGCTTAGTCTGGGAGGCATTGTACCTCTGAAAGGGATGGTTACAGCATTTACATAAAAATGTGCTTGATACAGATAATATGAGTGCTTGTGGGGGGTGTGCATGAGGGGCAGGGCTGAGAGCAGCCTCCGAGTCCTTCCTTGTCAGACTCATTAATCAGCAACAGAAGAGAAGGTGTGTGGTGCGATAGCGGTGTCTGACTTCCCAGCTCTGCTGGTGCCTGTCTACAGACTTGTGGCTGTTCATTTGGGGCCATACAAGTCATTCCTTCACCTGGGACAAAGAATGAGCTGATCTGGGTGGTGGGGGGTTGTCTTCAGAGAAGATGCTTGGCTCTGTCCCTGTCCCCACACGTTCTGCTCTGATCTTGTCTCTGCATCTCCAAGCGGCTGCTGGATTGGGACACGGCTCCTGCTAGGATGTCTGTGTCTTCTCCAGGGTGCTGGGTCTGGCAGAGTACAGCTCTGGGACTTGGGAAGTGCCCCACAGCCCTTCCTCCATGTCCCACCACCCCATGGCATGCTCAGCTCACCCTGTCCCTTGCCTGACCATGTGGCACCTGAACCAGCTGGGTTTGTCCTCTTGCTGCTCAACCTTTCCTGAGGGACCTGCCATGGACCCTATTTCATCTCCAAGACCTCTGTCAACTGGGTTGGATTTAAGAAGCAAATTGAATTTTGGCCATGCTCCATTCCAGCCATGGTACTAAATTGACCCTGAGGTTGGAACTGACCTCACTGGGACTCCTGGTCACAGGAGGGAGACTGTGGGAACCAGACAGGAGAAAACACAGCTTGGTTTTGGCTCTGTGCTGCTGATTTTATTGCAGTGGTGGTGGGGTGACAGTGTGGGACCTGCCCTGGCCTTTACACGGTCATGAGGTGTCCTGAGTCCAAGAGCCTTAACACCCAAAAACTGTCCTCGAAGTTTATGACTCAAAGCTTACAATCAAAAGTAAAGTTCAGGGATGACAACATATGCACACCTTCATTTTGCAGTTGAAATCACTGAACTGAATTGAAATCCTTAGGCATTTGAACAGGTTATTTTTTTTTTTCCATGTGTAAAATATGACCTAATGGAAAACTGAGGCTCTGTACAGAAACTCTCTCCCTAAGGACAGTTTTTCATGAAGATTATGATGGGTCTTGAGTTACTCTTAGACTGCAGCATTATTAAGTGTTGTGGTGGTGCCCAGAGGCTATGATGTTAATAAGCACCTAATTTTAGCAGTAATTTAGCTTCTGTTATAATTACTAGGTCGTTGTGCTAGGTGCTGTACAGACACATGTGAAAAGACAGCATTAGTCTCAAAGAGCGTGTGCTCAGGACAGGACAGTCACAGCAATTCCTGCAGCAGGTCCACGTGTGGATTGGAGGAGACAAGTCGGGTGGTTTCTGAGACAGTGGAGGTCTGGGCATGGCAACAGGACCCAAACGTGGGGTGGTCTCGTCCGTACTCCCTGTAGGGCACAGTCCTGAGAGGAGCTAGCCCAGAAATGCTCTATGAAGTGTGGATGGGTGAGGAACCAGGATCAAGGAACAAAGTTGGTTGGTACACAGAGCTTGCAGCCTGCACCATGACAACCCACGGTGGTGCTGAGCTCCTGTGACCTCCCTTGCCTATCCTCCCACATGTGTTTGCTGGGCTGTATGAGTACCAGTGAGTTTGCAGACATCCGCTGTGGAAAATGAAGTCTCACAAATGGGGAAACCAAGGTGCAGAACACATAATTCACTCCAAGTCACCTGTAAAAGATCTGGAACAGCATCCAGGGAACCCTCCTGCAAGACAGCAATAACACTTTACTTCCCAGAGCTTGAAAAGGCTTTCTTCCCAGGTCAATTAAAGAAGTCAGATCCCAGTTATGGATTTAAATAGACTCTTTTTCAATACCACGGAAGTTCAGAGGATATTAACCATGATTTGTGTACCTGTTTGGTTCAGTCTGGGCTGGAACAGATGGCTTCATCAGGGTAAGTCTTTTTATGTGCTGGGTCTTTGCCTTGTTACCCCTGGGGAAGGACTGAGCCCCAGGTAAATCTCACAAATGCCACTCAAACTGGATGCTCATTGAGTAATCCAACCCCAAGAACACTTTGGTGGGGTTTAAGGATAGATCCTATCAATCAAGGTGCTGCTTCAACCATAAGAAAATGCACGTGAGTTCACATCAGTACACAAACTGGAAGGTGTCACCTAGGAAAAATGTAGTTGTAAAATGGAGTGGAATTCAGAATGCCGTAATTTGGTCATGGTAGCTCATTTCAGCAAGATTTACATGGTAAATATCTAACGCAGATGCACTTATATTATTCTGGTGCAAAAAGTTATTTAGCTGTGAAGGTTTAAATGGAATGAATCATGGTCAAATGAAACTTTTTACCTCACTGAAATGAGAAGGGAAAAATGAAATGATTCATTTTGACTTTTTTCCATAGAAAATATGATCTAAATTGACACATTCCAACAACGAATTTCTGTTTGACCCAACTGTATTTACATTGAAACTTATTGAGATGAACAGGTCTCAATCTGTGGACAGGAACTTACTGCTGACCACCTTCTGGCATGGCCTAAATTTGCTTTGAAAGTCACTTCAGTTCAGCTGGAACTTAGTGAAACCCATCACCGACGCCCTCACACCCTTTCCTCATTTTCCTTTAAGTTCTCTGGAATGTCTTGGTTTTCTCCTCATTCTGTATTTTCCCAAATCCTTTCTCTTCGTGGGTGTGCTCGAAGATTTTGCCTAAGAGGTGGACAAAAAGATGGAGTGATTCCCTTCACAGTTTCAAATGTCTGGAGCTACAACTCTGTAGCTGTAGCCCTGACCCCTTATCCAGAGCAGGATAATGGTGAAGGATGATGGGTCTCATTAGCCAGTCCTGCCCTTGCTGGTTAGAGGAGATGTTCTCCTAGACTGTGGTCATGTTACAGCAGTTTTTAGATTCTCCAGTGTTTTGTCTGGCTGGCCAGGCAAAAGAATCCATGGTCCCACCTGGACCTGAGAAAAAGACTGAACATTGGATAAGAAAGGGAAACAGAACCAGGCAAGATGTGGAGCTGCTGCTTTGTTCCCTTTGGGGAGTTGATGCTTCTCTTCATGCACTGCATGTTCATCTCCCCTCGCCAGGGCTCTCTGTCTCAGTTCCAGACCCCGCCTGTGACCCTCATCTGGTCCCAGAGGTGAGTTGTCTTTGGCTGCTGCTCTTTCCAGGCTGCTGAGGGACTGAGTGACAGTGCAGTAGGAAATGAGGAGCACCAGCTTGTGTGGCATGAGACATGACTTGGATATGCTCCAGGGCTCACTGGGGTGGGTCTGATGCTGCACTGGCACTGAAATCACATCCTTCTCTGGTCCTGGCTCCTTCCAAAGGGCCTCTAGAGCTTTGGCTTGCCTGGGACAACAGAAGCAACATCTGGAAGTGTATAAGATACAACTGCTGCCCTTTATCCAGTTCTGAGACAGAGCAGAAATACCTCCTAGGGCAGGAGGTGGGGTAGGTCCTGCTCTGTGTTTGAAGATCTCTAATGCAGTAACTATTGTCTTTGCTTGTGTGGAATGAATAAGCCCTGCCGTGTGGGTTTTGTAGTTGAAGAATGAAGAAAAGTGCCAGTGAAATGGGGCTCAAATCCCCTGACCTTGGTTCTCTGGTTCCTAGATGTGTGGGTGAAAGAGGAATGTACCTTGCCTTTCGTCAGTGCTAGTCCAGATAATAAAATCTTTTTCAACCAACTTTATGCTGCAAGTTAAACTTCGATATTGAACTTTAAAGGAATGAAAATCACATTTTTTAGCAAATAAACTATTTGCCAAATCACTGTTTAATTGCCCAATCCCATTCCTGCAGAGCGTGGCAAGGGAGCGCATCTGTGCAGCTTGCACTGAGTCAAACCCTGCAGAGCAGAGCTGAGGGAAGACACCCCCGTGGGCTTACAGACTCCAGACATGGAACAATCACCCCACTACCAAAGCTACTCTTACAGCTGGGAATTACTCTTCCAGTCAACAAGCATGAGAATCCATGTAGGAAGGTCTATATAAACCCCAGTCCCAACAGTCCTCCCACGGGAGCTCCCGGATAGCATGTTGGCTCCTGGAGCCCCACATTGATGGGTTTTACAAGTTTGCCTTCAGGAGAGCATCTCAAGATCCTTGTCTGGCCTGTGTGGGTTCAGCAGATCCAAAGATTTGTCAGATCAGGCTGTCCAAGGTCCTAAAGCTGGGTGTCTGTGCATTGACCCAAGATTTGCCCCCTGACTAAAACCTTTGGGACCAAGAAATTAGGCTCAGTGTGCCTATGCACCCCAAGGAAGATCAGCTTCCTTGTGAGCTTTGAGCACACATGGTCCTGGACATTACAAGCATTTTTTGATGGGATTTTCTCACATTCTTCCATTTCAGCAGGAGATAATTTTTTGCTAATGGAAAAGGAAATAAGCACCTCTGTGCCTGTGTATGACACCTGTAGACCTCCTACATGGGGTACCCTGGCCCATCAGAGACCAGACCACCTAACTTCTGCATCAGTAGTAGCCTGGGAGGTGCTACTAATAAAAGCAGAAAGGCTGTCCTATCTATCCTTGACCACATCTTGCTGCATGATGGTTGCACCATTTTGATGAGACCTCAGCTAAAGGAGAGCTTGCCTAGCGGAGGACTGCCATGCTGCAGGACACCACGGCCCAGCGCAGCACTGAGAAGGGACTTCAGGCCAGATTTCACGGTGAAGGTCTCTGTGCACATCCTCCCATAACCTGGCTGCCGTGTTTGTAGGATCCTGGCTTGTCCTCTGCAGTACAGCGCTGGGCAGAGTTGGGCAACAGCTGGCAGCAGCACTGGGATTTCACAATCTTCACTTGCACAAGTCCATGATGCTTCTGGGGAATGTTTGTCTGTGAACACCACTGGACAAATTGAAGTTGCATAACCCCATCCTATGCTACTTTGGACTCTTTCATTAGATTCGGGTTTTTTTTTTCCCCCTTTTTCTTATCAGTTTTCCCTTTTCCTTTTCTCTGTGTTGTTTCTGCTTAAGCAATCCTGGCACAGCCTGGTTGTGTTGGCTCCATCATACCCCAGCCTCACACCCGAGTGCGCACCCCTCCAAACCTGCTCCCCTCCCAAGGCTGTTTCTTTCCGTGCCTGTTGGTCATTGCTTTCAGTTGAGGAGTTTTCTGGGGTGTCTCTGTTTTGCCATGACTTTGGCACACAGGTCTGCAAGGGTCAATCTGCCACGGTTGGCTCCATGCCATGAAAGCTGAACCTGCAAAGGGGCCTAAAACCCATCTGTGCTGTGGTCACTGCAAGCTGAAAGGCAACTTATGAAGATTTCCTGGGAAAACCGTGATTGCAAACACAGCATCGCACTTGGAGGTTTTTGTTTTGTTTTGTTTTGGTTTTATTATTTTCATCGCCTAACGTGGATCACACTGGAAGGCTGGGGTGGAACTGGGAAAAACATTGTCTCACCAAACCTCTTCCATAACCTAAACCACAGCAAGGGAAACAGCAAGTGCCTTTGTTGCTAAAACGGCAGCTGATTTTGGTGCATTAGTAGCCCAGCTGAGGAAGGAGGGGTTGGGGCAGGGGACAAATGAACAGGAAAAGGGATTTTTAGAAAATGTAGTTTATCACAGAGTTCTAGGTTTTCTGTTGGTGCAGAGGACAAGGTATTTACCACACAACTATTGTTCCCAGAGATTCCTGCAGGACGGGAGCGCATCCATATTCATACATGGGGACAGTCACATACACCACCTATATCTGAAGTGGGTCCTCGTCACAATATTTAAATACCCGTTGCACTATCACTGTTAGATCTGGGTGAATAATCCACAATGAATAATGTATCCAATGAATCCGTCTCTGCTAATTGTGGAATATTCACGAGCAGATGGCAATTCGAGGCAGGTTTTTTCACATTTCTTTTTTCTCCGCTCCGGGACGGAGGTTTGCTGTAAGTAGGTGATATTTGAAATTCAAGCTGTGTTTCTAAGTTGCGATTGGCCAGTTGTGACATGATGGTGTCCCTCTTCCCGCATTGGCCGAGCCTACAAAGTACTTTGGATACAAATACTCGCATGTGCAAATTTAAAATTCAGTTTCCATGGTTACTCATGCATGCAGCTTTGAACTTCACTTTCCCTCAACATTTGTGCTAGTAAAACTCATTCAGTCGCAGGTTTGTGGAAAGTGAATACAAAAGATGCATGAGGCTATATTTGCATGCTCCAGTATAGATGATTCCTCTTCAGAAGCTCAGCCTGGATATTTACTGGGCTTTTCTGCCACCTTTTCTGGTGCCTGCTTTCATGCATTTGAGCCTACAGGAATTTTCTTTCCCAATATTATCAGCGTTTGTGACTCCAGTTTTAGCATCACAAATACACTTACAGCTGGGTGATACCTCTATCTGCAGGTAGATGCAAACATCTCGTAATCAGTTCTGCACTGGGCAAAGCAAGGTGTTTATTTTTTTTGCAATTCAAACCTCAATTGGTTTTGCAAAATCAGGTTTCTCTCCTCCTCGTTAATCCTGTGTCATTCAGAAATAACAAGGCGTTAGGACATGTTCATCTTTGTTTTGCAGCAGTGGTAGAGGGAGAGGAGAGAAAGGGAATTAGCAGGACTTTTAAAGTCAGGGTAGTTGGAAAGAGCTGAGCTGATGGGAAAGCAAGTTGTTTTGGTTTTGAGAAGAGCAAACAAGACGTCAGTCGGAGTCAGAGCGCAAAGCCCTACTGTATGTGAGTCATGAGGGTGTGTATCTGTCCCTTTTGAGATCCTAACACATACCTTTAACTGCTGATAAAAGAATACCTGGTTTGCATTATTTTCCCAAATGTATTCCCTTACTGTGAAAAGTATTGACTTTCCAAAAATTCCCCCTCCCCTCCCACTCTGGGACAGTTTAATAAAGGTTATTTTTGTTTCTCTGGCTATCACGTGTCTTGTGCAATATTTCTGTAGCCTCTGGACAAACATATGAGAGAGAGCAAAGGTTAACCATGATTTATGTCTGGATTTGTAATTGCACTGTGGGAGCAGTGTGGTGGGGAGCACGCCTGGCTGGCTGTGGGCGCCTCTTGAGTACAGGGCTTCCAGCACACATCCCAGCACACAAAAAGCAGGAGAAAGCAGCGCCCTTTCACTGGCAACCAATAACCGGCATTTCATTAGCATGTTCTGGCTGTATTTCAGATTAGCAGTAAATTAAAGGCATTGGTCGCAGGGTCAGGCTGTGGCTGAGCCTTGTCTCTGAGCTCTCGGGTACCCCCAGAGCTCATCCACGGCAGCTCTGTTATTTGGCTTCGCGGCGTTGCTGCCTTTAGCCCCGCGCACAGCAACAAGTTGCAGAGTCAGAGGGTTAGTGGGGACAGCGAAAGCGCAACGTGCACCAGGTCTCAGCTGTGGAAGAGATCAAAGCTCTCCCCTCCCGTGCTGTGGGACTGGGAAGGCAGCGGATGTTCAGACAAATATTCGCACCTGGGAATATTCACATCACGCTCCAGCGCTGGGAAAACACCCCACTGCCCATGCTCAGTGCCTGACCTTTTTAACTATTCAGAGTGCAAAACCAAATGGCTTTAAAGTGCTATCTGCTCTGAAACGGGTGACAAAGCATAACAATGACCCCTTCTTATTCAGCAGATGTGATCTCTAGTCACTTTGTGCCCAGCTGTGTGTATTCAGGCTCAGAGCTGTTGACTTTAGCAAGAAAATGACGTGCTGTTGCCCTGCAGAGCTTGCCAAGCTGCCCCTTGGCCTGGATGATGTCCCTTCGTGTGCTGCAGCACCATAACTGCTCTCCAATCTGTCCTAAGGCAGGGAGATGGAGTGTGCCCCTGGCAGGGGGGATTTGTTCCGAATGCTTGGAGGGGTGGAGGAGGGCATTGCAAACTAAGGATCTGGTGATTTGATACCTGTGAGCCAAGCACGTATGTTGTGGAGTGGTGTGTGATGTCCTACAAACGTGGTGCACTCCTGCTCGGGAAGGGGTTGCTGTAACAGTGGAGCCGGAGGGTTTTGGTAATAGCTGCTGACAAAAGTGTCAGTTGCCTTGTGGGTTGAAAATCGCTTTAAACTCCCAGTTGCACAACCTAGGTTTCTCAAGACTTTCCCCAAATTGCCTCTCCGGCACTAGGAACGAGTCTGAGAATTTTAGTGTGAGAGGAAATTCTCTCTGAGAGCCCAGAGATGTTCAGAGGGAAGAGAGAGCTCAGCCCTGCCACTTGCACTGCTGCTGTGTTTATCACTGGCAGATGGTGGAGCAGCTCTGCCCTTTGGCCAGGATGACAGGAGAAGCAGGTCCCTGCCCTGGGATGTACCAGCAGCAGAGCAGGAGGAGAAGGGAGAAGAGTTTGGAATGAGTCCTCAGTGATGTCCCCTCCTTCCTTTCTCCTCTTACCCTGTGGTGGCATCACCTGGTGCAGGGGGACAATGTGCTCTCCCCACTTTGCTGCCCCGTCTCCTCCTGGACCATTCCTGCCAAGACCGCCTGCCCAAAGGACTGGAGCACAGGGGACTCCCCAGGAGCCTCTGGGGCTGTCGCCCCCTCTTCTTCCTCTGTCCCAGGGGGCTCAAAGCACCAGCCTTGAAGCGCTGCCTTTGTTTGCAGAAGGCACTGGCAGCCCTTGCTCTTTCTTCGCTGGGGGCTGCGGGAGGAGGGGCTGCTGCAGAGCAGATGGTCCCTGTTGGAGGGTTTGGGGGCCTCCTTGCCGGCAGGTTGGGGAGGGGGGATCCCCTTTCACTGCTCTGCTGGGGGAGGGCTCGCTTGCCTCTCACATGGTCAGTTCCCAGCTGAGCACTTCTATGGGATTATGCCGCTATTCATCTAATTGAAATTGTATTTGGAGCAAAGACAGAGTATCTCTTTCCTCGGAGGATCTATTATGCATAAACTGCGCACAAAGGCATCCTCCTGCCAGAGGAGAGGGGGTGTCCAGGCGGCCATGGCCCTGCTCTAACTTCAACTCTGCTGAAAACAGCCCCGGCTCCCTCCTGCAGCTCAGCACAGCCCATCCTTTAACCCCTCTCTCACCAAAAGGGCTGTTTAGCGGCTTCTTTCCCTCCCCTTGCATTGTCCTGCTCTGCTTGCTGACAGCACCGTGAAATGCACAGCTTGCTCTGCACCTCCAGCCCGGATCTCCCACATCACTGAGACGGTGGGTTCCCAGCCCTCGTCCTCCCAGCAGGCCAGAGGATCAAGCACAACGCCCAGGGAGTGTGAGAAAAATTGCAGTATCATCCTGGGCTGCCTGTCTGGGGTTAGAGCAAGTCACTGGTTCCACCCTGCAGAGAACACCCCTCCTGCACAGGCAGCTGGGCAGTCACATTTTTAGCCGTATCTCCCTCAGGAGGTGTAAACCCATGGGGGCACAGGGACTCTGGAAATCAGTGCAACTATCTAAGTGGAGAATGAGGAGGGTAAAAAAAATCACACCCCACCCACGATGGCTTTATGGCTGAAATCACCTTGCACACACCCTCCTGGAAGAGCTGCCAGAGTTCATCTGCTATCAGCTCATGCCTGCAGATAAGAATGAGAATCATTTCTCTGAGCTCTGTGAGAGCAGGAGAACTTCTAAGTGGAAGAGGAAAATCTTTTGGAAAAAAAAAAGAAAAAAAGAAAGATTGAGATGATTGCTCTTGCAAAGAGCTGCGTAAGCATCTGGCATGAGGCAAAGAGCTCTTCGGTAGCGAAGGAGAGCTGTGAGACCCTTCATAGGGTTGTAGCTGGGGGAGCTGGGGCCAGGGTGGGATCTTCCTGACTCTGATACCCCCTTCAGAGACTGCGAGTGGTGGGAGTGGAGCAGGGGATGGTTCCTTGACAGCACCATGGCTGTTTCAGGAGTCCCTGACGGCTGAGTTCATTTGCAAGCATAATCCCTCTGAGAACAGCTCATGACTGGTGCCAGAGTCTCTTGGTACAGCCCGGGAATGCTGCCCCGTCTGCTCAGGGCTCCTCCTCTCAGCTGTGGATTTGCAACCTGGGCTGGCTTGCTGGGCCAGCTCTGGCAGCTTGGTCTCAGCCTGTAGGTGTGGGAGCTACTCGGGCACTCGGTGGCTTCGTGAGCAGCAGCTGTCAATGGGAGGGACATCCTGAGGTCACAGACATGGTCCTTGTGGTGGCCCAGATGGGGACAATGCTGGCCAGGCCAGCAGAGCTGACTTGGCTGTGCTACAAGAGCACTGTTCCAGGTCAGGTTCAAAGAGGCACTTGGCTTTAAATATCTCCTTTGCTAGTTTGGGGACACCAGCCCTGGCCACCCTCCAGCTTCCCCTGGAGTTAGGGGTCCCGTGTTTCCACTCTCAAGGAGAAAGGAAGATCAAAGCCCCTCTGACCTATGTGCCAGCCCCGTGGTGCCTGCTCTGCAGCTCTCAGCTGCTCTCTGCTCTTCTGCATGAGGCATCCCGAGTTGTGCCACTGACAGTTGTTGCTCTTCTGCTCTTAAAAAAACTGGAGAGGGAGGAACGTGCTGCCCCTCCCTGAGCCTCATTCTCACAGTGAGACAGCTCCTTCCTCATGGCCCCTTCCCATCTCTCCTCCAGTGAACACCCTTCCTCTGCTAATATTCCTACCCATCCTCTTCTAGCACCTTGTCACAGGAGAGCTGATAAAACTGCTTGGCCTCATTGGGCACTGCATTCCTTCTCATGCTGGTCTGGGATATTTGGGACAGGCTGTGGGCTCCTGTGTGTGCAGTTCCCAATGTGTCCCCATTTCACCTCCCAGCCTGGAACAGCCTGGCTTCTTCTGGGATCTGGGGATCCTTGAGGGGTTCAGGCCGAGAGGGAGGACTAAAGTGCACAGGGCACTGTCCAGGCGGGGTGTCTGGGTGATGCTGAGTGATTGTGATCTTGCGCTGATGGATCTTGCTGGATTTCCTGTAGGACCCTTGGGACTGTCTTCAGATTCCTCTGGCACACTGGAAATCTTGATTTCCCCCAATCTGTTCTGGTCTCTCTCTCCTTTCTTCACAGCTTCACCTTTTGTTGGTCATTTTTGGAAGTGCTTCCCCATGAGGCTGGGTGGTTACCTGACACTATACAACTGCACCGTGACAAATGGCTTGATGCTCATTGATCCACCTGGGTCTTCTGCTTTTGGCCTTGTGTGTAGAAGCCCTTAGGAGCTTGGCTGGGAGAGGCTGGAATGATCCCAAACATGGATGGGAGAGGAGATGTCACACAGAAAGAGACCTCAGCTAATCAATAGACTGTATCTGAGCTTGCAGAGCCTTTCCTGGTCGTAGGATTTGTGCCAAATCTCTTTAGACAAACCAGATCTTCTCTGTCCATACATGAATCCAACTAAAACATGACGGAGATCCAGTTTAAAAGCTGCAGGGTCCCAACACAATATAACAAAGAGAATGTGGAGCTTTTTCAGGAATCTACTGAACTGGTGCAAGGAGTGATTTCGAAGGGAATGTCATGGCAAACAAGACAGTTGTATGCTATACCATCTTGATGACCCCCATCATTCTGCAGAGAGAATGAATGGCTAAATTCAGCTTTTAATGCTGATGCTGAAGCTTTCCAAGGGACTGGTAAGAGTGTTGCGGTTGTTTGTGTGCTAAGCAATGCAATGAGAAACCCAGGCCTGCTGTGCTTTTAGGGGTTTTTGTAACCTTGTGTCAGCAATTTGGAGTTCAGCTCAGACTGTGGAGACTTGTAACAGAAACTTAAAACTGACCTGAATGGGGATGTCTGCATGTGAAAGCAGCAGGAGAAACAGAGAGAAGAAGGGTTAAAAGAATGGCATGTGCTGATCTAGCAGATCAGCAGGTCACCAAAAGCAGAGCAATCCATGCAACTTCTCAAGACACCTGGAGCAGTAAAACAAAGGACAGCCTAAAACAAAGGAGATTACACCCAGAAGGGAGCCCAACCAGCCTGAGTATATCAGCAGCCCTCCTAATGAGTCAGGAGGCAGGACAGGGTGAAGAGACAAAAGATCACATTCACTGCCTCTTCCTAAAGGGTACGAGAGGCATGCCTGAGATCCAGTGGGTAGGCACCTTCCAAGAAGAATCCAAGAGCTGTGATGAGGCATTTGGAGCTGCTGACCCTTATTTCCCATGTCACCACAAGTGGTCCTGACCATTGGATTAGGCACAAGTGGTCCTGACCAAGCTGCTTAGGCACCCACATCTTGGTGCTTGTATGTGAGCACGGAAGAATGAAAACTGGGAGAGACTGAGTGTGAGTTGAATCACCTTTGTCAAAAATAAAACCCACCTCCTCTCCTAAAATGATCTTGCTTTGAGCTTTGTGCTGCAACTGGAATTTTTGCATTCCCCAGTGACCTCCACAGTCATTTCCAATTGTTTGTATTTTTGTTTCTATAGATGAAAACACCAGCAGGTGACAGCTCCTGCCCTGTGAGTGCTGCTGAAGTCTGACTTCTGGTAGACAGACAGAGTTTGGACACTTACCTCAGATGCAAGCAGGTTGCACCAGGGATTAGTACAGATAGAGCTAAAGCCAAATGGCTTTGCAAACTGGTTAAACCTATGCACACAGGCACAGAGCAGTCTGGCCTTTACCAAGCCTTCCAGTGTCAGCTTTGTCTGTCTAGTGCTGGACTGGATCTGTGCAGCCACAAATCACAGCCACATCTTCTAGCAGCTCAAGGAAGCATGATAAATTACAAAGGATTTTGCAGTGGAGGCATTTTCCCCTGAGTGCCCAGGTTAGAGGCATTAACCAAAACCCCGTGGGCATATAAATTAAATGGTTTGTGGCCAGTTTCAGCTGACCATGGCTTCCTGTAATAAAACTATGTGCATGCGTAGGTAAGCCAGAGCACACTGACTCTCTTCTAGCACTTGGCTGGTGTTAGGTACTAGTCTGCCAGCTGTGGTGTGCTGTGGGGATGCTTCACCAGGCCAATCCACCTGTAGCATCAGTCTGCTCTCACTGTCGGGGTGCTGCAGGCTGGGGGCTTGCAGGGAACTCCCCTGCTTCACCCTTTTGATTTCTCCCCACTGCCAGGCTCTCAGGGTCCAGGGGTGACCGGCTGCATCTCCCCACGGACCAAGGCACCTCCATGCCCTCTTTAGTCTGAGAAAGCTCTCATCCATGTGCGACCTCTCTGCACCTTTTGCTGCCTTGACATTAGCAAATGTTGTAGTCATGATATGGATATTGCAGTTTGGGTTGTTTAACCCAGACCTGCCTGGAGTCCCTGGCCAGGCTCTGATGTTATTAACTAGATAAAATGTGAATTACATTAGTAGCCTCCACATCACAAAAAGGAGTTTCAATTTCCTGCTGGGTCCTGAACACAGCTCAATAACAGTCTTAAGAGTGCACAAACATGGGCTCTGTTTTTCTGAGTGCACCTGCCCCAACTTGCAGTGACGCACCAGGCACGGAAAAATACTTGGTACCAGCTGTGCCCCCACAGTCCTCTCCTTGTGACCAAAACCTTCCCTTTATTATGCATTTATTTAATCTTTCAAGCTATATGCAATGCTTGAAGTAGAGGAAAGGGCAAGGCCAGCAGGAGATATAGCATCACCAGCAGGACTGCTGGTGCACTGAGCCAGGCTGTCCCTTTCTGCCAGCAGTGGGGAGATGAATCCTGATGTGTTCTTGGAGTTGTTTGAAATCCAGCTTTTTTATCCCAAGTGTGGTACGGACGATTGCTTTATTGCCCTTCCATAACTGCTGGAATCTTCTCCACCCCATGGACAACATCCTGAAGTGCTGGTCCCTAGCTTCTGACTGAGGGGCGCCTTGCCATGGGTTTTCTTGGTACCAGTACAAGCCGTATCTTTTCTAATCAGCTGCGTCATACAGCCAGAAGCTTAGTTCACGCCCTTCTCTTACAGAGGCAGCTCACCCCTCTTACCCTGAGTCTGACCTCATGGCCTTCTTCTGCCCCAGCTCCTCTTCCAGTGCTGCTGTCACTGGTTCTGGAGCCACTTGGCTCCAGCATCCAAATCCACCTCAAACATGAGAGGGTCTCTGCTCTCCACCCAACAGCGCATTCCCCTCCCACAGCGCCCAGGCCAGCTGCTCCCAGGGGTGTCTGTGCACTGAGGGTGCTGCTGGCATTTCCTTTGTGCCATGCATGCTCCATTGACAGTTGCAAACTCTTGCGAAGCCATGTCATCTGCTGTGGTGCCTGCAGCTGTTTCCAAGTGCAGGGCTTGATCTTGTCTTGTTTGTCTTACGCTCAGTGTGTTCTGCTCTGAGCTGCCTGATCTGACTCCTGCCTCCCTGTAACACAGTGGATACTCTTCAGCTAAGCAGTTTCACCTATGCTGGCCACTTGCTGGTGATGTTCCTCTCTGTCTATTAGTGACTTGCAGAGACACAGAAAAATGATGTGGAGTCACTGCCTGGCTTGATCTTCTCCTTTCCTTCTCACTGTGCAGTCCTGAAGTTTACCTGCATAGAAGAGCTGAGCACTCCCTTTGCTGAGCTTGGCAGATGTTCCCTACCCAGTGCAGAAAAAGGAAGGGACCATATCAAACCCATCCCATCAGCCAGTGCAGTGTGGGAGACTATGATCAGCTGGGACAGTCTATCTCAGCAAGGATGATGAAAAATGCAGATATTTTACACCTACGGCCCTGGGCTGTCAGTGATAGAAAGCACTACATCTTCATCCAGAAGTGGTCCAAAGAATCACTGGTGCTCCCAGGCAGTAGCAGATCACCAGACCAGGCTATGTGAGGTGACTGTGGTGGGTAAGGCATGGCCTACTGCCTCTCCTTGCAAGACTGGAGGACTTGGTGAGCACCAACCATCTGGGAATGATCTGGGATCACTTCATGCTGGATGCTGTGTTGGGACCTCAAGGTCCCTTCCAACCTAGATGATTCTGTGATTCTGTGGTGTTCAAGAGGCGGGTTGACATAGCGCTGAGGGATCTGGTGTAGTTGCGATCTGTCAGTGCTAGGTTAACGGTTGGACTAGATGATCTTCAAGGTCCCTTCCAACCTAGATGATTCTGTGATTCTGTGATTCTGTGACCTGAAGAGCTTGTCATTCAGGTCTGCATGCCCCAAAATGGGGGTTGCTGGATGCCAGCCAGCATCTCTGGTCTCCTTGGGTGTCAGTGTTGCAAGATTGGCTCCTCAGCCTCAAGGGAGCTATTTTGTTTTCACCTGCTGTTATTACCCTCTTTTTAAAAACATATGGTTTATTAGTTTCATTTTTACGTGGAATGCAGTGCTCAGATGTCTCTACAGTTTCATACCCTCTGTTGCCAGAGCTAACTGAAAAATACTGAAACCGGGAGGTGCACAGGAACAAACTTCTCTGGGCTCTGCACATCTTCATCGCTCTCAGCCACAATCCCAGCTCTGGTCTAGCTTTCTTACCTGGAGATGCGTCTTTTAAGCACTTGCTGTAGTTTATTTTACTTAGAATGAAAGGATTTGAGAGATGCAGGTCTCGGTCAGTGTCAGAGCTGTAACTGCTCAGCATCATGGCATAAAGCTACGCTGTCCACCTCCCGCTGGCTAACACCTCCTTTCTGCTGGGTCAATACCTGGGACTGTATAAAATCTGACTGTGGAGCTCCAGCGCAGAGGTGGGGAATGAAACCTTCTGTGCATGAACTGACAGGCTGTAGTTGAAGACCCCAGCACCCACTGCTTTGTTTTGAATTAAGTTAGACAAGGGCACCTCGTGAGCTGCTTCGCCTGCCTGGCACAGACACTGCCTCCGGGGACAACTGTCCTGCTGGAATATCTGGGTTGCAAACACAGTCAACACAGAGTTGGAGGGGTCTCAGCAGTCAGGACAGAGTTACCCTGCAAGGGATATTGAAAACAGGGCAATAGTCACGGTATTTCAGAGTATCGGGTAATGTTGCCAGGGGAATTTCTGAAGCATTTCTTCATTGAGTGCAGGGAAGTTAACTGGGTTTCTGGGATATCTTGGAAACGTTGCTCCCAATGTGTTGCACTGGCCTGTTTTTCCTAAGAAGCAATTCACCTCTGACCTATGAAATGAGTGTGGAAACGATTGCAGACTGCTGGTGGCTTTGGCAAATGGAAAACACAATGGGAGGGGTCAGTGAGGGGGATCCAAGGAAAATGATGTGGAGCCGGCAGGATGGGCAGGACGCTGGGGCAGCAGGGGATGCCAGCAACGCGGACCTTCAGCGAGGGGTCTCCTGGCTCCAACCAGACCATCGGTGCTTCCCTCTGCCCCACCAGCACGGCCCAACGAGACATGGGAGGAAAAGCAGCAGCACGAATTTTCCCTGCCCCCATTGCTTCCTGTTTGCGTGCTTCAGCTCTCTAAACTTTACCTGTCCTTGTTGCCACCACCTCATCTAAGAGCTCCTTCTGGTCTGCAGCATGCCAGACATCTAAGCGAGAGGAGAAGGAACTGGCACCATGGAGCTGCAGCTGTTTGCACAGCCAGGACTTCCAGAAAACAAACTCTAGGCAGGGGAAAGACGCACAAACTGTATTTGCATGAGCCAAAAATGGGAGACGAGGAAGAAAACACCCTCTTGCAAAGACCTGTGACTCACTAAAGCCTCTGGCCTCTGCAGACCAGAGCTAGCTGAATTAATTGGTCTGCTTTTCCCATCTTGATTCTCTTTGGGTGACTTGTTTTTTCACGAGTGCTTGCCAAGTGATTTAGACGAGCAATTATCAGCTGATTTTCACTAGATCTCACTTCCCATCCCATGAGTTTATGAGTATCTGAAACCATTTCCTGCTTGAATTAGAACAAATTGTTGAAAATTTCATGGAAGAGGCCATTAAAAAAATATTTACTTTGAATTAATCTAAATATTTAAGTTGAATAATTTGCAAATACTTTATCCTCTTCCAACTTTTTTAAAAAAACCTTTTGAAGTATAAATTGCCAGAAATGTCTAAATGAAAAGTGATTTTTTAACTATAGAACAGTTTAGTTTTTTAGGACAATGGATCCCCCTTTTATTTTGAATGGGGCTCGTGTTGTTTCCCTCCAGCAGTTGCAATTTCTGTTCACGCCCATTTACAACAACACATTTCAGCTGGGCAGCTTCTGGCCAGGTTTGGTACAGACAGACTCCTGCCGCTTCTTGGGCCTGCTCCCGGATTATTGTCATTTGTGATGGGATTGATTGCTAAACTACAGAGCGTGACTGCTGGTCTGGAGCAGAGCAGAAGTTTGTTGGGGAGAGACTGATGCGCTGCAAACAGAGGATGTTCGCTGGGTATAAACACCCCTGCTTGCATGGGGACCCACATACGTAGGCAGGGCTGCTCTGTGTTACACTATGAGCACATGGGCCACGGCCTGGCTGGATGATGCCAGTGGCCACTTGCAGTTGAGTGAGACATTTCCCAGGAGACAGCACCCTCCTGGCTGCACAGGGGAAAGGACCCTCTCCTGTGACCAGATGTTTCCCCTCCCCGTGAGCTCCCAGCCAGCCCAGCTTCCTGTGCATACTGGGAACGGCTCAACCATTCTTCTCCTTCATTATACATGATCTCAGCAGTTCTGGTTTTGTCAAAGGGAATAAATGGAGAACTGAATGGTGCCCGCGCAAAGCTCAAGTGTGAATGAGAGCAGATGGTGGTGACTGGGAGCTGCCTCTGCTCTTACTGAGGGAGAGAATTTAACTCTTCACTCTGCACTGTGGCATGAGTGAAAATGATGCTGGGCTTCTGCAGGCGGCTCCCAATGACTCCTGTGGCCACATGGGAGCTATGACTATACCAGCCTCCAGTCTTGGCTTGGCTTATGATGGGTTGGCTACTGCTGAAAAATATGGCCATGTTTCCAGAAGGAGGACATGCAGCTTCCCTGTGGGTCTGAGAACAAGCCTTGGTACTAGCTGCTGGATCTCAGAGCCCCATTGTTTATGCCTTGTCTTGTGTATCGCAGCTTTTCCTTCTATTTGGTCATTTATTTATTGTATCTGATCATCCTGGGCAGCAAGCAGGACACTGTTGCCTGTTTCCCATTGGGCATCCAAACCCTTCTGTGGTGAAATGGCCCATGATGCCCCTGTTACAGCTTTCTGGTCCCCTTGGGCTGAGTTCACCATGGTGATGTGAGTTTTACCACTGCTTGTCCATCACAACAGCCTCACCAGCTGGAGGAGTCTCATGTTCGGTCCTCACAGATGTTTTTACTAAGTAGCAAAAACTGGAGAAAATGAGACCAACACTTGTAGAAATCAGGAAGGCAAATGAAGGCAACTGTGGCAATGCAGGCAGAGGCAGAGCATGGCCACCCTGCATGCTGGCAGTGAAAGCTGAGTGCAGGTCACACAAGGGTGTGAGGTTCATTTGGCAAAGTGAGGGTCTCTCTGAGTTTCTGTGGGCCTACCCACACTGACCTTTATGGACAGGGTGTCCAGCACATAGGCCATCTCTTCCAAGCCTGATACTTCTTTTCGTTCTGGCCAACAGTGCATAAACCCCATACTCTCTTGTGACTGTAGGACTTCAAGCAACTCCTGAGATGCAGACATCAACTTTGGAGACTCTTGCACTAGACGACCTCCGTGCTTATCCTCTCTTGGTTGTGTTTTGTGGTTCGTTTGGGTGACTCAGCCCCTCCTGGCTTTTTCTTCTGGGATGGGACTCCCACAGCTTGGATTAGCAGATAGGAAAACCTTTAAACCATAAACCACCTCAACATGTTGGAGGGGCTTTAAAAAGGAATATAAGCAAGAGGGAAGACAATGTGAACAGTTACCAAGACACATATTTTTTTCACCCCTCTGTGCTTGTTGGTTGGAAACTGGATCCTTGTAAAGGAGAGCAGTAAAAACCCTCTGGCTCCTTTGAGCGCAAAGTTGGGCTTTTTTTCTGGGTCCAGCCCCCAGGGTTTTCCAGGGACACTCTGTCTTTTGGGTCTGGATGGGGCTAGGACCAGGAGGCTGTGATTAAATGCTCAAATACCCACGACAGCTGACCACAGCCAACCACAGGTTCATCACTCTTTCTCCAAGGCTCTGTTTCTCCTCTGGATGAATTTAGACCCACACAAGACTAATGCTGCAGAGCACCAGTACTAAACTCTGTTATCAGTCAAACTGAGATGTAGTTTATAATAGTACAACGACCTCAGAGAGGATCTGCTGAGGAAAAATTAAAGGGCTGTGCCCTTTTTTTTGCTTCCTTAAAAGAGCCTGCCTAGTGTAGCTTCCTTGTTTTTCACATTTGGTTTGCCAGGAAGGTCATGTCTGACATTTCTTGGTTTTCCTGTAGGACTTGTTAGAGGTCCCACATGCCGAAAATGAGCTTCATCTGACCCTCACTGATGAGCACTGAAACTTAAAGGACTATCCTTTTCTCCCTGCTGTTTATTTAATCATTGAATGAAAAAAACCAAGAATGACTGACATGTTTAACCATTTTGACACAACTCAGGCAATGGGACTATGTTTTCCTGGTACATCTGATGCTACAAAACCACCTGCTCTTTTCCATCCAAAAATTCGAGTGAGATATATAAGGTCTGACTTTCTGATGTTGAAAGAAAACAAACAAGCTTCTTAGTTTCCCCCTCAGGAAAACAAATGGTCTTTTGTTATTTCAGTGTGGCCCTCTGGCCAGCTCAAGGTTGGAAATCCAAAATTAACATTTTAAAATAATCCCAGGCATGGATTTTGCAATCTTGCAATTGCACTGCAATCCCTACCAAGAAGGAAAAGTAATGAGTGGAAAGTCTTTTATCATCACTTATGCCAATTCCTCCCCTTCTTCCCTGGTCAGTCTTTGCTTGGCTGCTTGGCACTCCCCCAGGAAGAGATTTTGGGAAAGATGGGAGAGCTATCTATACCCACACTACGAGGCAGCTCTGTTTTGCTTCCTCTCCTTGTCCAGAGAAATGGGGTCAGGCTCCCATGGCTTCTTTCTCCATCTCTGCAGGCTCCTGCAGGTGCTGCCCCAGGCTGGGTGAAGAGGACAAAACATCTCTCCAGGACTGGACTGTGCCCGTGGTGGCTGGATGAGGTCGAGGTGGAGAACAGGGCAAGTAGAAGGGATACTTCATGATTAAGATGTAGAAGGAAGGGGCAGGAGAGGTGGCTTTATGGTCAGTCATAAGGTCCCCATCCCTGTCAGGGGCAGGGAGCAGAGCATGGAAAACCCTTCCCCTGGGCCAGGTGTCCCTGCCCTCTCCTCGGTGCTGGTATAAATAGCACAGCAGTGAGTCACCCAGAGAACGGGGCTCTGAGCTGCAGCCCGGCTGGCTCACCTCGCCCCGTCCTGTGTCTCCTGACCCTGTGTTCCCACGAGTGATGCATATTTTCCCTTCAAAAGTCCCACACAGTGGCTGTGAGCACCCCAGGAGGGATTTCTGAATGGACGTTGCCAAAAGACTGTCAAAGCAACCCAGGAGTGAGAGAAAAACTCCATTGCTAAAACACCATGGGCTGACCAGAGGGCTTAGACCACAGCAAGCCCTGGGATCTTCCCCATGGTGTGAGAGTGGGGCTGGGACTGATGGCCTCTGAATAGCCACAGGTATAGGACATCTATATGTCTTTGAAGAGTGTGAGGAGAAATGTGGTCTCTCCTGGGCCTCTGCAGCAATTTAGAAATGCTGCAGATCCCTGAAGGCACCTACACCAAAGGACAAGGTATCCAAACAGAGAAACAGGGAAGAGGTTTGCATTCCCCTGGCAGGTGAAGATCTGCCTGCTGCGACCTGGAACCAGGCTGGGCTCCTTGGGGCAGAAAGTTCCTGCATCCACCCCTCTCTGCCCTCTAGCCTGTTAGTTCAGGATTGTGCACAACATGTGGGGCTAGGGCAGCTATGAGCAGCATCACGCTGAGTCCTGAGCCTCCTGCTCTGACCACCCAGGTCCCTTTTGGTGTGAGCTGTGGGACTTGCAGAAAGCTCCCGGAGGGAAGGCCAACTTTCAACACAACACTGTTCCCTGCTTGTCGGCTCAACGAAGGACTCTGCAAGTGCCTAGAGTAGTGTTGATTCCTCTACTCTGTGCCCGTCTGCTCGGGGGACATCCCTGGAGCCTGCTGGCTGGATCCTGCCTGCATCCACAGCCCAAAGGAAAGTACAAGGTGATGCCACCCATTTTCTGGGTAGATGCTCTCGTGTCCTCCCCTTGGGCTGCCTGGCAAATCCCAGAGAGGGAAATTACTGAAGAAGGACAGTTCCTAGCAGACTCTGGACCATGCCTGCACTCAATCAATGCATTCATCTGTGTCCCATCTGTTTCCCTGACACCTGAGTCCTGCCACTACTCAATCCCCACATCCTGTGCGCTTTGAGTCACGTAAATAGCCGATCAGGAATGTGCCCAAGCTGTGTATATCTGTGTGTTTGTGCAAAGGTTATTTAATTTCTGGCAGGTCACGATTCTCTTCCCATGGTGCTTTTGCACTGCTGCAGTCCTTCCATGAGAAGCTGCCCAGGTACTTTCCACAGGTGTCATAGTGCCATTTCCAAATTGTCTTTGGGACAGATTTGCAAAGCACAACACTAGGGCTGGGTCACAGCCACCTCCCAGGGAATAGATGAACTGAAAGGTGTCCTCAATCCATCAGATCCCCTGAATTAAGCCCTGCAAAACGAGACCAGTAACAAGGCCAATGAAGGGACACAGTGTTGTGCAAATATTACAGGCTTATCTACTTACTGGATTATGCAACAGGCCTAGAAGTGGTGCTTCCATCCTGTGAACTTCTTTAATGCGTCTTCTGAGATTGTAGGAGGTGTTGCAACACTGTGGCTCCCTTCACTCCAAGGCGTAAGGCATGTACAGGGGAAATTCTTGACTTACCTGCTGGCTCCCAGACAGACGCCGCCAGCACCTCTTGCTTAACCGTCACGAAGAACTTGCTCATGGGTCAGTGTGTGACTTTCCTGCTTCCTGAGAAGCAAGGGAGGAAGTGGAGTCAGTGCTTTCAAGAGAGGGTTGGGGCACACACTCGCCCTGCTCAACCCTGGTCATGGAGAGAAGACAGGACCGTACTTTGCTCTCCGAGCTCCCAAGCTGAATTTCTAACTTAATTTTGCCGGCAGGAAGCTGAGCAGGATGGCTGTCCTGGGACTGCCTGGATCATGAACTATAAGCTCCAAAACATTAGGCTCAGCAAAGCCATTTATGTCACATGGCACAAGCAGCAGAGGTGGTGACCTACGTCCAGCTCTGCCTGGTTACATCAGTGGAGGCAGCTGGTGGTGGGGGACTGTTTGAAAGGCAGGGAAAAGGGGCACACTATAAGAAATCACCATCCCTCCCCTTTCTCCAGCCACCATTGAGGGAAGGGGATGACTGTGGGGAGGACACAGTGACATGGTCTGGTACTGAGGGGTACTGGTGCAGCAACTGGACACAGATTTCCTTTCCTGGCTGTCCTGTCCCTTTCTCTGAGGGGGCAGAGCCACTTTCAGAGCACTTGATATGAAAGGACTTGCATCCCCCCTATGTTGCACATAGTGGTGCATTTACACCGATGCTGAAAGCCCTGTTCTGATTTTCCCTTGTGCTGGCTGTGAAGGCAGGCACCAGATGGTCTGGCGATGTCCCCTCCCAGAATCTGGCTGTGATAGAAACCCCACTGCCCATCCCCTGGCACCACGTAGCTCATTGATCCATCCTGCACCCACTGCTGCCACAGTGCCTCATTGCATTGGTGGTGACCATTGCCTCCTGCTGCAGGGAGCAAGAAATTAATGGCATGCACGTGCACTTCGCTTCCCATTACAGACAAAAGCAGACATAGGGCCCAGCCGGAGGCCAGTGGTGTGTTCTGAGCTCAGGGGTGCACTCCACCCTCGGTTCAGGGTCATGCACTCCCCCTGTCCAGATCAGGGACAGCCTGGTTTAGCCTCTGGCCCAGGGATCTCCTGTAGCACCACCCTGGGCAGCAGAGTGCTCATTGCTGGAGACAAGTCCTCCAGTTTATCTGAGCTGGAGAGTTTGGCTTACTCATTTGTCCTACAGTTTCTATAAGGTATCTGAGTTATGGTGAAACACCACGGACCCATATTCATCTCCACTGCATCTTAATGGTGATTTGAGGTGTCTCTCTATAAGATCATCAGTAGCTTATCAAAAATCTACAGCCATGACCAGGAATTACCAGGTCAAATGCTCTACTTTGGGATGGGATGGCCAGGACAAGTCTTCATCTCTCGAACTAGGTGATGATCCAGACCTCTTTGCCTAGTCTGTGACACTGGTGGAGAGCATTTGAAGATGCTCAGCACCTGCTGTGCGGGTTTGGGAGCCCTCAGACTCGGGGCAGAGCCTGTACACATTGCTTTGCAGGGAGCAGGCTTCTCTGCCAGGCTTTCCTGAGAGCAGACTCACCAGCAAAGTACACCCAACACTGCTGGGGCAGTGAGCAGCCAACACTGCCACTGGTTTCCTTGTTATTTCTAATAAATCTCTGGGCTTGGTACTTGCTGTGGACTTGCAAGGCTCAGCTGCTGGTGCAGAAGTCCTGGTTATTCTTGTCCTCCTGGTTTTCTCCCATCCCCTGTTCTCGTTTCTCCTCCCTGGAGTAGACTTGCCTCTCCTGACCCCTCCTGCCAGAGCTCTTCATGTTCCTTACAGCCTTCTTTGCCCCAGAGGAGTTTGGGACATGCGAACTCCCACAGGAGCAGGGTCTGTGTGTCCCATGCACACACTAGTTTGTCTCATAGCAGATGCACGAGGGCAGGAGTCGGGAGCTCCAGCTGTTTCACTGTTTGTCTGGTTCTAATTGACATATTTCTGGTGGCTCAAATTGAACTCCTATCTGTGTCAAACTGCACAAATCCCCCTGAAATAAGCCCATGGCATTAGAAGCTCTGATTGTCCCTGAACGTAAGCTAAATAGGATTTTGTTCAAGTTTACCTTAATACAAAGGCCAACTGCATCCCATCAGGCTGGATGGTCTTGGCATTTCAAGCTGAGAAGAAAAAAGTGATAAAGAATAAAAGTAAAATATTCCTGAGGGTGGAGAGGAGTGTGAATTCCTCATGTGAAATGGCTTTTAATTAAATCACTGCAACAAGCACAGTCTTTACAAACCATTTGTAAACCTGTATTGTTTCCTCTTGGCAAATATTTTATTTAACCAAAGACAAAAATGTAGATTTGAGTGGACAGGAATTTTTTGCAAGAGTATTTGCAAGGTTATTTTCTTTTGAATTTGATACCCATAAATTCTGTTATTGTTTGAGGAGAGATGCCTGCTCACAACAGAAAGTTAATCCAGGAAATAATTCTTGTAGAGAAAGCTCCAACATTTTGTTTTCCAGAGAATCCAAATGCCAATGTTTTTGTTGTTTTTTAAGTTTTGGGGCGTTTTCTGTGTTTTGAGTGATTACCCCTGTTCTGAGGGTAGCTTCTTGCAGCTGTGAGAATGGGCACAGCCAACTCACCTGGTGCTCTCTGGATTTTGGAAATTCATTTAAATCAGTGGCACAAACTCTGCAAGAATTCTGGTGCAAAACCCCCAGGATTTGGTGGGGCTGGTCCTGCTGCCACCGGGGTCTGTTGCAGGGCTGTGACAAGGGATCTTGTCTTTCCCATTGGTCTGCAGCAAGAGGAGGTTTGCAGGATGTGATGGACCCCCACAGGACAGAGTGCTCCCGGGCTGTGCAGTGCGGAGCTGATCTGCCTTTGGTTTCCCTGACAAATTCAGGGGAAGAGACACTCTAGTGTTTTTTTAAGCAAATCGAGATGTAAGACTGGAGCATATTGTCTCAGCTCCACCAGAGGAGCAAGCTGAAAAATGGCAAGCCTAAGTGAGTACAGAGCACATGCAAGGGAGCAGGATCAATATTTAAATAGACACATCCGTGAAGATGAAATAGAATTTCCTAAAATACCATCCTGACAACATGGAGAACTGGGATTTCTCCTCTTTCTCCTCCAACAGAAAGCACCCTGTGAGTGGTGGCTTTTCTCCAGCCGTTTCTCAGCAGGCTCAGCAGCCCCACAGGGTCATGTCCCCGCAGTGGCAGTGCATGACATGATGTCTCTGGTGAGTAGAATCACGTGGGGTTTTCAGCGGGTTGCAGGGATGCAAACTGGTCTGCATCGGACACGAGGTCATAGGCTGCTGCGCCAGCCTGGAGGCACGTCCCTGCCAGTGGCTCCTCCATCCCACCTTCTGTGCTGGTCTGCCCAGTGCAGCCCCTCCATCCTGCCCAGCAGTTCCATGATGGGACAGGTGCCACCACTTCCCTCTGCCGTGTCTTCACCTCCTCTATTTCTATCCGGAACTGTCACTCCCAGCTTGTTCATAGAAAGGCAAATCCCTTCTTTGTATTGATTTCTTACTCCTACACGTAAAAGTGACCCAGCCCTCATTCCCGTGTTCTCTGCATCTCTCATTTCACCTCCAGCCTGGTCCAAGACTGTCCCAAATGTTGAGTCCAGCTTGGCCATGGTTGCATGCAAGACCACCCAGCCCTGCTCAAAACAGCCTGGTGCCTGGGTGCAGAGGAGACCGTGATCCCTCCTTGTGTGATGGGACATGTGGGGCTGCTTCCTGCCCCCCAGCATGTCCACACACCCTAAGGATGCCAGGCCTGGCCCTGAGCCGCCATTGAGGAGCCCACTGCATGTCTCCCCTGCCCTCACACCCCTTGGTGTGTGCTCCCCCCCACCGGTGGTTGAGGGTGTCCAGGTTATATATAGACAGGCAGGATAAAGAAACTGAGCACAGATTAACGAGAGGCCTGGAACCAGGTAATCTGCCTGTGCTCTGCAGCTTGCATGGCTCTGGCCAAGCGGAGGATAATGCTCCAATGCTTCTTACAGCCAAGACATGCCAAGACTTCGAGATGCCTTTGCCACTCAGTATATTCCCATGGTGGGTTGGCTTTTCCTTTTATCTTCATATGCCATTTGGTCCCTGTGAGTGGACAGTGCTTTGTGACCCTTGGATAGAAAGTCCTTCTGGCAGAGGGGGTGATGGGGGGCAGATAGCCTGAGGCACGTGGGGTTCTAGCTGAGCATCCCTGCTCCTGTCGGGAGAGACTGGCCAAATGAGGGGTGTCAAATGTCCAAAAGGCTTGGGAGAAGGCAACAGTTGGCTTGTGCCTCTGTTCTGAGCTTGTGCCCTGTGGCGTGAACAGGAGATTTGCTGTCAACAATATATCTTAGGGTCTGTGCAAGACAAAAGGGTAGGAGCGGCACAGGTTGGGAAGTAGGGCAGGTGCTTTCCTCTCCCGTAATGTCTGGGATCAGATTCAGTTTGTGATCAAGACACCTGCCTCCAGGGGTCAGGGTGGGTGTCTCCCATCAACTGGTGTCCAGGCTTCAGAGATTGCTGTGGGAAAGCTGTTTAATTCAGAGCCAGCAGAGACACAAGAGCAGGTCAGTTCACCCTGAAGTTGGCACCTCCAGACTGCCCCAAAACTCAGTGACTGGTGAAGACACCTCATGAGTGTCTTAACCCCAGTCTTAGCAGGTCCAGCAGATGAGTTGGACTCCGCTATGAATTGTAAAAGAACCCCCAGCTGACAAAGTCCTTCCACAGTGAGATGACTCCCACAAAGGGTGTCTCCAGAGGATGTCTGCACAAAATCAGAGGCCAAATCAGTTTAATCCGGGGTGCAGCAAACACAGTTGGCAATCAGGTGTGGTCTGATTATCACAGCATGCACTGCATGCTCCTGCACATGGCACTTGGTCCTGGAGGCAGGATCGAAGGAGTCCCAGAGCTTCTTGGCCCCAGAGAGGAGTGGACTTGCTGGATACCACCGCAGCCATTTGTGCAGCCTTTCTTCTTCCCCACAGCATCTGCCCTGATGCTTTGAGAGGGATTTTGCTGGACCTGTCTGGTGGATTAATAACCCCTTTCTCTGTAATTAACAGATTGCATAATCACCCCATTTCTTAATCAATTACAGTTTGCAAATTCTTTCAACAAACAACTCCACAAGAGCCTGTGACATCCACAGGCACACCCCCACCCCGTTCAACCCTGTCCAACCCCAGGTCCTTCCTCCAACTTTTCTCAGCCTGAGCTACTGGGCTGCCCAGTGTCAGCGGGTCCTGTGTGTTAAAGCAGAACTGAAAACATGTCTCATGCCTTTTGAAGAGTTTGCTATTTGTGAGCTGTTGCTTCCAGGCTTGATTTGTCTTGGCCCTGGTTCTTGGATTTCCTTTCACTCTCATACAAACAGACAAGTCTTGGCACTGGATGGCAACAACAGCAAACCATGGGGAGCTGTGGCCCCTGTTGGCTTCTCTCTGCTGTTGGTGCTGGGCTGCCTTGAGCCTAGGAGTCCTGCAAAGCCGATGCATGGCCTAATTGCTCAAAAGCCCCAGGAATATCCCCAGCTCCTCAATTTTGAACCTGCTAGGTTCAAAAGAAGGAGGCAGGGAAGTTGTTTCAAAAAAGGCTCTTAGCTGGTGTAGCTGCACTTCATATTGTTGCTTGAGTGCGGATAAGACCTGTGAAGAAAACTGCAGGTGTGTTGAGAGCAATGCAGGCTCCTTGAGAGTTACTAAATAGTGTGACCATCCTAATTAATTCAGAGCCAGCAGAGACACAAGAGCAGGCCAGTTCACCCCGAAGCTGGCACCTCCAGACAGCAAGCAACAAGAAGGTGCTTTAAGCTTGAAAAAGTGAACTCAACAGAGAAGTCGTGAGGTCTGTGAGGGCAGGGACACCTGAGTGAGGAAGAAAAAGTCCCTTGCACACTTGCATCAAATGCCAACACGAGCCACACAAAGAAAGAAAATGGATGAAAGAGCAGTGATGGGGAAAAGTGAGGAGATCTTCAAGGATCCTGCTCCTGCAGGCGGTGTCCAGGAGGTGTGTGGTTGCTAGAGCTACAGCCTGGGCTATCTCACAGAAAGCAGTCTGGGCAGTAATTTGCTTTGTGTCATCGTATTTGCATTTTTCCATGTTTTTAACTTTGTCTTCAACTCTGTAATCAAAGGCTTAGCCTTGTACAACACTGTGATCAGCCTGCATGCTCTCAGATTCGGTGTGTGGTGGGAGAATGGAAAGTAGATGAAGCTGAAAATACAAAGTCTCATCTTTCTTCAAAAGGAGTGGATCACTGCAGAGGCAAATGTATGTACAGGCATCACCCAGGGTGTGCAGGTTAGGGTGGATCTGTGAATCTGAGTTTGGACAGTGCGTCTTGCCAGGCTGTAAAGGCCAGATATTCTGAGCGCTGGGATATGGGGAAAATCTGCTCCTGACTGGCCCTTGTGGCAAGAGCAGGCAGTGCTCATCTTATCTCAGGGAGCTGGCAGCATGGGCATCTCTGCAGGCAAGAGGCCCTGGATGCTTCCTTCTCCCATCACCCATGATTTGTGTCAGACTTGCTTAGGATTGCTAAATAACATTTCTGGTTGCTGCCAGCTGAAGGTGCACGGGGAAGCACGAGGACTGTGCACCCTGCTCCACGTCTCCAAGCTGGCTCTGAGCATTCACTGCATGCTCCATTAATTAGAGTGCTGGAGGGAGATCCTTGTCTTCCCAGACCAGTGGTTTCTGCTATGATCACTGCTTACCTGACAAATTACTATCAGATGATAAAATCAAAAAGTGTATTCAAACGTGAAGAACTCTGGGATGCCATCAGCTGGGAACTTTTGACTTGAGGTTTAAAACACATTGCAACAATCAAATTGCAACTTTATTCTGAGAAATCCTAGTCTGACTTTGCAGGTTTGCTTTGCCGTGACAGATACTCAGAAACAGTTGCTAAATGCAGTGACAAAAATAAGATTTTAACTATTTTTGACTCTTGCCTGCCTTGCTGACTCAACACAGCTACCACTGTGGGTGCCAGATTATATTCCTGCACATACAACAGCAATGCAGTTATGACCTAAATTCTGATTGCAGAGCCTCTGTCTGAGGGTGACTCAGAACCCACTTTTGTGATTTGTTATTTGTAATTTGCCTTTTACTCCTTAGCTTAAACAGTGCACTCACCTAATTTGGGCTTGGAAAATGCATGTTGGCAAAGACTTTTCAGAGGGACAGTGAAACGTGGTTGTCTTCATTTTTAGGTGCCCAGCTGTTTGTTTTCAAGGTGGGTGTGAAAAGACAAGGCACTAAGATATCCAGTGACTTTCGAAGCTCCTGGTCCACATGACTAATTGAATTTCAGCTAAAAATAAAGCAGGATAGGTAAATCCATCTGCAGTTAAGTCATAAACAGCCCTTGCCAAGAGATTGCTTGTCCAGACTCTGTGGAGAAAAACCTATTGAGTCATCAGCCTTCCTAGACATCGGGAATAGATTAGTAAGGCTTAGAAAAAACAGAAGAAAGGCCAAATTGATCATATTTTGGAGGTGGGATGTGAAGCATCCAGGACAACTCCCTTCTTGCATATTTGAAGTAAAGGTCTGGGGGTTTTTGTGTACCTGGGGGCTAGGGAAGAGCTGAGCATAGAGCAGTTGGGTATTATCAGACAGCCAGGTCCTGCAGACAGTGGGGAAGGGATCACTTGCAAGGATTCCCAAAAAAATATTTTACAAATTTTTTTTGGCCTCTCTTCTGGAAGTGGAGAAGCCACAGAGGCATTGGCTGCATGCGCAGCCCAGGACAGCTGAGTGGGCAGGTGATGTCTCTGTGTATCTACAGCCCCTGGTCAAGGTGTCCCGACTGACTGCCCCTCTGGGTGTGAGCCACAGCAGATGGCCCTGGGGCACAATCAGGCTTTGTGACTGCAGACTGGCAAACTCAGACACTGGCAGTGCTGGGCAGGGGTCCTCTCCACCACCACTCCCTCCAGAAGCAGTCAGCCCAAACTGAGTCACATCTGCTCTCTCACTCAGCAGCTGCACCGGCGTTTGCAGATTAAAGGTAAGTCATTAGGTACAGGGGTGTTGAGACAAGAGCTGAGTCCAGCTTATAGACACAGCCAACACCCACAAAGCCTTCAGAGTAGAGATCCCCTGGACCTCTAGTCACCAGAAATTCATGAACATCTCAGGGGCCACATTTATGCCCTCAGTGGGGTTGCAAAGACTGTGAGACAGTGGAAAGCTGCATTTTGCTATGAAAAACTTGTCACCAGCACAACTGCTTGGGTGGCAGAGCAGGGGCATATGCTAGAGCCTGTATTTCTTCCTATTGCCTGTTCCGGCCAGCAGACCACGTCTCCTGGGTATGTCTCTGCTCCTGATCTGTGGCTAGAGATGATACTGGGTCACCCTGGGCTGGCAGAGCAGCCCTGGGAGGAGGCTTAGCAGGGGATCACAGTGCTCTACTGCACTGTTGTGGCAATACAAGTGTCACTGTGCGGGAGGAGTGGTGAAAGTGGCTCCTGGGGACATGATGTATGTGCGTGCTGCTGTTGGGAGATAGAGACAATTTGTTCTGCTTTTTTTTCCATTGTGCATGAGTACGTAACCCGGCTCTCAGCCTCCTCTAACAGTAACGCTTTGTTTCCCTTAACCAACATCACTTTTTAAATGATGCAAATAATTTTAGTGCATCCAAACAGGAAGTGGCTGAGTGTCTGGTTGTCTGAATCAACATCCTGGAGGCTGGGCCTTTGCCACCAGCACAATTACTAAATATAGGAGTCGCCTATGGATGGAAGTGCAGGTCTCAGAAATGGCAGAGCCGGTGAGACTCTGTGCCAGAATGTGACCACTGCCAAATACTACTGTTGGTTGGCCAGTTCAGTCCTGCTTGTGCAGCCACAAGCAGCATCATCTCAGCTTCTCTGTGCTGATGCAATCACATTTCCTCTCTGGTTGTGGCATTGGAATGGAAAGAGTAGAACACAGAGACCAGCACTACTGCTTTGGCGCTGGATGAGCAGCACTCAAAAGCTTCCCAAACTAATCCTTTCCCAGAATTGTAAGCTCAGTGGGCTAGCAGGGCAGCCACGCACAGAAGGGACTTCAGAGCTAACAGTCCTTCCTGGCACGTGTGGGACAACTGGAGTCACTTGCAGATCTGGAGAAAAGACACAGGAAGGAGTCAGGTCATCTGCCACTCAGCAGGAGTCAGATGTTACCACTCCAAATTAAGTTTTCTTCAGGATGAAGAATGTAGTTTTTTTTTTTTTCAGACTTCTGCTGCAAGTTTTCCAAGAAATCTTACAATCCCAGACAAGTTCTAATATGTCCGCATTTATTGTGAAGCATGGGCACAGTAACTGGCGGGTACACAGTTCAGGAATGCTGCCTACAAAACTAAAATACCTCCCAAACCCACTTGATTGCTGTTGATAAAAACATCTGTGGCTCCTAAACTAACCCTAGAATATCTGTTATAGGTGTTACTCATTGTTCTCCTCTTTTATCTCCCGTGAGGCAGCTGAGGAGTGGCTTGAGGTAATGAATGCCCAGAAATACTCCCTTGGCTTTTCTTGTGCTGGAGCTATAGTCACGTTTGACTGTGAATCCAAGGTCTGGCCTGATGTCTGGTGCTGGGGATCTGCAAGGGCTGAGCTGTGCTTGGGTTTGACAGGCAGGCCAGGTAGCTAGTGGCTACACATGCTGGAGTCAGGAAGGTGTCCCATGAGAATGCAAGAGAAGGAGCCCCAAATCCAGTCCCCAGGGCACTCCTGTAGATCACTAACATGGGTGGGCAGCTAATCTGATCTTGAGCCCACCTTTCAGGCCATTGCAGATGGAGCTAAACCTACCAAAGATATTCTTGGCTGTGATATGGCAACATGTACCACCATTGGGAAGATCTGAGCTGTGAGAGACAGGGCACCCAGCTTGCCAAAACACTGGAGCAGCTCTTCAGAGATGAGTAAACCCAAGTTCTGGATGTCCCAACTCGACCTCTCAACCATGTAGTTTAGATGGAGGACAGTTCTCCTCATGCCATGGTAGAAAGGTGGGAGGCTTACTTAAACCCTTCAAAAGGACATCACTGGCCCCAAGAAGGTCTGGTCCTGCCCTCAGCCAGCAGAGAAGGTGGGAGAAGCAGAACAGTCACCCTGGCCCTGCCAGTGGGAGAGAAGGACTTCTTGCCTTGATGCTGCTCTTCAGCAGCATCTTTGATTCCTTTTCCTGCAGTCAGGAAATTTAGAACAGTTCCTACTAAAAATAAGCAGATTTTTCAATTCTTTGAGCTTTCACACTGTGCACTCTCAGAGCTGGGAATCACCATTTCTTTATGGGAATTTAGATAAACAGTGGTGACAGTGGGTACTACTAAAGGGCAGAGCACTAGCCATCATATATCAGAGCTCTGCTGGGGTCTTAAAGGACTGAGTTAGAAGGGTTATTTTAAGGTCCAGGAAGAATACATTTCTGAGCCCAGAAACTCCTTTGAGTTAGTTATGATTTAAAAAAAAAAAAAAAAAAAGTGAACTAAAGAGCATATAATCTAATTTTAACAGTGTTATCATTAATAGAACACAGGGAGATGTAGCAGGAACATTGTACTGTGCTAGTATTGTGTTCTCACCTTTCACAAGCATGTTTTAGACAGAGATGCTAATCTCACAGGAACACTTCTGCTTCCTGCACGAATCTGACACTTTAAGGCAGATGTGGATAGAGTTTTTTATGCTGTGCTGAAAGCATCAGCTAGTTTTTTTTTGTTATTTCACTAAAGAAAGTGGAAGTATTTAATGATGGGCTGGTGTGTAGGAGCAGTGACATTTCTGTGCTACTATTCATCATGAGCATTTTGGGCGCCCTACGCTTCTCTCTTTGTCCCAGTGCCCTATTTCAGAGCAGACTCTCACACATCTATTCTGGTTATTTGTAACATAGCAAGATTGCTGCATTTAAAGTGCAGATGGCAATTTCATGGGGATCCGAATCCTGCCTTCTATCAACAAATTTCAGAAGTCTAATCAAGGCACCCTGGGGGTTGGCAGCTTCAGAGGAAAAAACAGACAAGAAGTTGGGAGGGGAAAGGAAAAAACCATCAATTCCAAAATTTTGCAGACTAAAATTAAAATAAAATCTTGATTCAGATCAAAACAAAATACTGTTTCATCTCATGGGGGAAAAACTCCCAGTGTTTTCCACCAACTCAAGTATCATTATTAACAGAGACTGACTTTTCTCACAGTGAGTATGGCATTCGTGGAAATGCCAGTGATGGTCATAGGAAACTGGACATGACTTTTTGGTCTGAATAAGATGTCTGGGGCTGGACTCCCACAGCTGCTGAGCTGTGGAGAGTCTTTGTCCTGCTGTGGGTGTGCAGAGAGCCAGGGGGTGGAAGACTCTCAGTCCTCTCTGCTTTGTGAACAATAATGAAATATTTATTGGTCCATGGAGAGTGAGAACATCTTGCCAGCCTGGGGGTTATGGTCCTTCCTGTAAGGGTGCGGGTCTTGCTCCTGTGTGTAACACTCAGTCCATAGGTGTTCTCCAGGAGAGAGGTATGAGGGGCCCCAGAGAGACCTTCTAACCTGCTGGTGTGGGCGACATCCATGGGTGAAGGCAGGACTCAGACCAAACACCCAATGTCCTAGATGAGCCTGGGGTCTCAGTTAGAAGTGAACCGACCCTCCCAAGGGCCAAGAACCGGACGTTGTTACAAAGACCTAAAATGAAAGCAGAAATTTTGTTACAGCTGTACAAAATGTTCCTGGCTAATCCCAAACATAACACTTTGCTGTGAGAAAGAGGGAAAATAAAAGTGGCTTGATCTGAATTGATTATAAAATAGTTTTCTGGTTCAATGATTTAATTGAAAATGCAGTTGTTCTTGCAGCAGAAATCGTTATCTGGGTTTTTCAGTCAGAAACTGATAAGGGCATGGGATGGACCCTGTCCTGATCAGAGAGTGGCTGCAAGGCAGTGGCACAAGTAAGCTGAAAGGTGGTCATGGGTCCTGCACCTGCTCCTCAGCCAGCAGCCGCCCCTGTGAGCAGGGACCACCACACGCCATTTCTTTACATGCCCCATTTGGCAGATGCTTGTGGCAGCGTCGGCTCTCGGGTGAGCTCCGGACAAGCCACCTCATTCCTGACGGACTTGCCGAAGCTCCAGGTGGTGTTCATCAGGACATGGCAAAGCCCACGCCAAGGTTGTGGGAGCAGTGACTGCTGCCATGCAGGGGACACTTGTAACCCGCATGTGGTGACAAGGGGCAACACGCTCTCTTCATGACCTTCCCTTGGACGTGAGCAAACTGTGGGTAAAGTGATGGTGGGTTTCTGGAAAGGGAACAGCCCAGCTGGGAGCGCACAGTGGGGGGAGGATGTCAGCTCTTAGTCTGAGCAGGGGACCTCTGGATGGAGCTGGAGGAGCTACCTCCACCTGCAGTCTTTGCTGCCAGGCGGCTCTGCCCTGCCGGGGTCACAGGCCAGGGCAGCAGGCAGATGGTCTATTAGCTCGGGTAGATACTGACAGGGAAGGCAGGGTGGCAGCTTCCCGAGGGCTTTCTCATCCTGACTGTCTGTGGGAATTACTGGCATCCTGTCACTATCTGCTGATCTCATTTTCACTGTCTCCCCTTGCCCTGTGTTGCAGGGAGCCGAGGAACAGAGATGTGCTGGTGTTCCCATGGGAGCAGGGAACGTGCTCCAGCGGTGGGTCCAGCTGTGCCTCCCATGGGGGCAGCCCCACGCTGCGGGACCAGGGCTGTGCTGGTCCTCTCCAGCCGCAGGGTCAGACCAGCTCTGGTGCAGCCTCTCCACAGAGGGCTCAGATGGGGTGAGCTGGGATCCCATAGTGGTTGCTCTTAGGCCTCAACCCTTTCCTAAGGCCTTTGACACTACAGGGTTTTAATGCAGCATTTGAAGACCTCTCATAAGTGTGTCTGCTCGTGTCCTCCTGCTGTGGGGCTGGGTTTGCTGTCTGTGCTGGAGCTTGGGCATGAAGCTACAACAGAGCAGAAGGAAGGCAGCGAGGATGCTCTCAGGATATGTTAAGTGCGGGATGAGACACCCATGACACAGCTCTTACACCAGTGCATGCTTGATTGCTAACACAGAAGTTTTGTTTTCTCTCAGCTGAAGCCTGTCTTTCTCACCATTCAGCATCCCAACCGTCACCAGTCAGTCGGGTTGTACCTCCACAGCTCTGTGCATGCAATGGGGAAGCACTTGTAGAGCCACAGTCCAACACAAGCACCACCACAGATCTAGCCCGGTCTGTCCCTTCTCTGGGGACCTTGTAGGGAAATGAAGGGCCTGGCTGGGTGCCCAGGTCCTCTGCGGAGGTGGAGCTAGCAGCACCAACACGGGCTCGCCTGGCGAACAAGGTGCTTTTGTCCTGGAGTCTGACTCCTGGGCAGTGTGTCCCAGCGCTGTCGCTCCTCCCCTCCAAATGGGGAAGGGTAAAACGAGTCCAGCTGGAGCTTGAGAGGAGAGGGGGCTTGGAGAGCCGGCTGGGCTAGTGCCTGGCTGCCATGGCCCGCTCTGCTCCTCTGCTGATGGGCTCGTTGCCACTCTCAAGAGTTCAGGTTGTACCTGCCCAATTCCACTAGGCATAAGAGCCTGAGAGGAGTTGCACTAGAGACCTGGAAAAATTAAGGCTGGAAGGGATCCCTGGAGGTCTCTAGTCCAACCTCCTAATGCCAAAGCTGGGGCAGGTTGCTCCTGGCCTTGTCCAGTCATCTCCAGGGTGGAGACTCCACCACCTATGGGCACCTGCCCCAGTGCCCAACTGCTCTTAAAATGGCCTGTAACCATGGGGCAGATAAACTGAGGGCCGGGGAGGAAGGACCTGCTCTCCTCATGGGCAAGAAAGTGCTGAAGCTCCCCACAGGATTCCAGTTCTCGTCTGCTTCCCCACCAGGACCCTCAGCCTCCAGACCACCATCACCCATGGCATAGCCCAAACCTGAGTGGTGCTGGCTGGTGCCCCCAATGCGGAGCCCGAACAGAGGGAGTTAAAGGACTAAAGGATCACGTCCCTGTGGGGGTTTAATGAGACCAGCTGGTGGATATATTTTCCTCCTGAGCTGGAATTAGAGCTGTCTGGAAAGTGTACTGTATTTCCCATGAAAGTTTCAGAGGACATGCACACCTTTCACTTGCATTACCATTTCATGTGCTCTCACAGCTCTCCAAGAAAGAGTTTAGCAGGTAAGTACAACTAGAATTTAAAAAATCCAAAATATCATACTTCTCTGGCCAAGACATCTTCCAAACTTAGACAAAATGAGAAGTCTCCCCAGAAGCTTTGGTAGTAAGAGATGAGTTTTGGTTTGGTTGGGTTTTTTTTGGTTAGTTTGTTTTTCTAAAAGCCATTTTATGTCAAAACAAAGAAATAAAACTTTTCAATCAGCTCAGGGGACAGCAAAGCACAGAGCCTGCGGGTTTCCCTTCTGCATCTCTGAGTCATTGTGAGAGTGGAGGGTCTCTATTTTTAGCCTCTGCACACACTAACTGATACCAGCTACAGAGCCAAGTTGATCTTCAGCACTGGGTTACTGTTGCGAAACCTTGGCACTAGCACAGAGCCAGTCCTTGGGTCTGGGCTTGGGTGCACAGAGTGACACCTTTGAGGAGAGGAGCAGCACAAGGAGGGCATGAAGATGTGACCATCCCATCCAACCTGGGAGTGTGGCAGCGGAGCTGCTGTGTCAGATGAAAGCCATTACGGCTGTGCAAGGGAGTTGACCCTCCCTGCGATACCCTCTGTGCTGGAGCAGGAGGGCGGATGGGCGAGGAGGGCCAGTTCTGCACAGGGACTAGTTGCCATGTTCAGCTCATAATTTTTCCCTGGAAACGTAGGAGTTTGATTTTACCATGTTTTTTATGGTAACTGTAGCAGAAAGTTTTGAGTTTTATTTAGTAAGTCCAACCACCCAAACCTGACAACCTGAGAACTATTTGGACTTGAGCTTGGCACAGCTATGCCTTTTGGGAGAAAAATGCCTCGTGGCCCTCTCCTGCCTGGACTGGTTTCCCTGGTGGGACTGCAGATGGGATCAGAATTTTTGCTTGCTTTATTTGTGAAGAATCAGCTTTGAAATATAGCTGAAACATCTTTTCCTCTACCTTTGTTTCAGGAGCTGAGTGGAAGGAGCCCATGTTTTTTAAGTAGCTCTATTAGGTGCAGAAGAGCACAGGAATAGGCGATGGAGAGTGTCCTGCCTCGGGCCTGACATGGCCTTGCAGATCAAAGGAGTGGCCATTTTTGAGCATGTGAGTTAATTCTGGGTGGAAAAAAACAGCTTTCTCAGTAAAGCTGTTGAGCATGCCCACAGATGTCAAACAAGGAAGAGAGAGACTTCCATGGCCCACCAGGGTGGTTCTGTATGGGGAAACAGGATGCTGTGTAGTTGTATGTCTGTGGGCTGTGTGATGTGTGGGTTAGCATGGGGAGGAAGGTGACAGGTACATGGTCAACCCAAATGGTTAAAGAAGAGATGTTGTAAAAGTAGCTCACCACTAAAAAGACTGGCGGTGTAGGTAACCTGCCTGAGACATACAGCTTTTGCTGTAAGATGAATAGAGTTGCAGTCTGCCTGAGAGATGCGCATCTCAATCATTATATGAAAGACACAGCACACCCATCAGCTCCACAGCAGTGTGCTCATTAACCATGGCTGAAACTGCCACAAGACCAAGTCCAGCCTTGGAAGGATATGTGTGGGATGGAAAAAAAAAAACCTCTAAACAAGCCCTTCAAGCCCCTTTCTGACCCAAGAGATGCTGTTCCTGTAGACTTGACAAAAAGTCCTGAAGCAGAAAGAGAAAGCGGGGACTAGACAAACTCAGTTCCTCTCTAACTCATATACATTCACTTTCTTCCCTGAACCATTTTAAGAAGTGTAGAAACAGCGGGCTGTTCTTCATCATACGTGACTCTGGCATTACTCCATGCAAGGACTTCACTCCTGATGTGCTCCAGCACAACTGGGATAAGGACTCTAAAATCACAGCATAATTCAGAAAGGACTCACTGCAATGTTGGCACAGGTTGCTCAGGGTCTTGTTCAGGCAAATTTTGCAGACCTTAAAGGACAGAGACTCCATGGTCCCTCTGGGTCCCTGTCCCAGTACTTCACCACTGGAAGAAGCTCATGAGGAGTCGTCTGGTGATCCAGCTCTTTACAGGTAATCCGTGTGAACCACATCATTCCAGCTGGACTTTAATGGTTTTTAAACCTTTCTCAGTTTTTCTTAGCCAAAGGGTTCAAGCAGTCACAGATGCCCACCTGGAGTGGTCTAGCCAAGCTTTGCATTCGGTTGGAGATGGCCTGTGTTATCCAAGGGTCACATCTCCCTTCCCCATCTCCCTGGGGCTGCTCTGCTCATCCCCATTCCCCTCTTCAGGACGGCTGTGGTGGACAACACTGCCAGGGTCTGCCTTACCCCTTTAAGGGTGAGGCCACCTGGAGACCTTCCTTCTGCTTCCTCCAGGACCTCAGCACACGGGGACTTCCACAGCAGTTTCCAGAGAGGGCCCTGCCCTCACTAGTTGTTGGTTGGTGCCGTCATTTAAGCCCATGTGCAGAGCTTTATCTCTGTATCCCTTGGTACAGCTTTGTCTCACCTACAGCATAAGAAGAATTGAATAGTAAGGGCAGCATACTTTCTTTCCAAACAAATGCTAATGAGCAGGCATAATATTCAGCCTCCAGGAGCCCACATTGTCAGACCAGTGCAGAGGGATTCCTGGCAGAGCCCATGGTGGATCCCGGGTGGGTGACCTTGCACGGGCTTTAGAGCTGCTCTGCCTTATGAGGAGGACATAGCTTAACCCCAGGCAGTGCCGGCTGGGATATGCACCAATGCAAACAACTTCCCACTGGACTAGGTGTCCATTTTCAGCCTCCTGGGGAAATCTAAATATGAATAATATTTCCCCATGAGTGCAGAAACCTGCCTTGTTCTTGCTCCTCTGCTGTCTCCTGTTGCCCATTAAAAATCAGAAAAAATGTGAAACTTAGAGGGCAGTTGGAAAAAATTGAAAAAAATATTTACAAAACATCTAGAATAAAACCTGGATTTTTTTTTTTCCCCAGGTGCAGAAACAATATTTTTATTCAGACACTTTTATTTCAAACAGAACAAAATGCGATTTTTGCAAGCAAGTCGAAATTCCCATTGGCTACTGTTGCTCTAATAAACATGAAAAGGAAGTTTGTGTCTGATTCTGATGGCAGGTAAATCATGTGAGCTCACACCTAGGCAAATGTGTTTTCCTACTCCTGGTGACATACTGCAGTATGACAAGGGCCAGCTTCTGGTCTGTGTTTGGCTTAGGCAATGCTGCACCAGTGCACAGAGTAGCTGAAAACCAAACGAAGTACCTGGATGACCTTCTCAAACAGAGGGTCCCTCCAGCCTGCAGCTCATTTTGAGTAAGTCGTAGCATTCTTTCATGGTGCTGAAAATGGTTGTGATTAAGCAGAAACTACCTCAAATAGGCTGCCTCTCAGGTTCCAGCAAGTGCGTACCCAGCAGCCGTGCCACAGTGACAAACCTCATGAGGAAGTTTGCAAACAGACGATCCCTCAGACGGTCTGCTTGGAAACCGTGGGTGTCTCGTCTTCTCTGGGGACGCACTTGCATTTCCTATGTAGTCTTCATTGTCACCTGTGACTCTCTCTTGTGAGGATCTTGTACAAAGTCCATTTCCAGTGGTCAAAACCTCTTTTCTGGCAGCTCCGCTCCATGTTCTTTCCTATTACAAAGGTGGTGCCAGCACCTGGGCAGTAAGCAAGTCCCGCAGGGATGCAAAGACCTTCATTGAAAGAATGTGGAAACATCCTTTTTGCATGTGCTGCTCAGACTGCCGGTCTGTCCATGCAGCTCCTACAGAAAAGCCATCGAGACAGCTAACGGTGTGCAGACCATATCCAGAGTCTTTGGGAGCAACAGCAGGACCCGAAGCATTTATTGTGCTCTTGATGTGCCTGCTGCCTCAACTGAGATGGTTTGATGGTGCAGAAGGGAGAGGTCCATGTCTCCACACACGTGTTTCTCAATGGGTCCATTTGTTCTGTCCCATTCCAAGGCTCAGCTGGCTCTTTGCTGGCCCTGGCAGTGTCAGACTGAGTAGCCATCCCACCAAAACAAAAGCAAACTTCTCTTGGCTTCCCTGATGGCCTCTTACACTGGCCCCCTTCTCAGAGGAGCTGCACCAAGCATGTCCCTGAGATCTCCCACTTCCATTCACGTGGCTTGAAATGATGTAAAGCCTGGGTGTGAGGGTTGAGAAGACCTTTCTCTGAAGGAAAGCAGAGCACTTCACACAGCTCTATGAATGCCTGAGAGCTGTGAAACGCTTGATACCAGAAGCAGCTTCCCGGCTCCAAAACCCTTCAGCCACAGAGACTAGCACAAGAAATGAAAGTCCACTGAGGACACAGCTAAGTTATTTTTTTGCTTCTAGGGAATTTTTTTTTGTTTCTTCTGTTTCCCAGGTCCCAGCTTTCCTGCTGCTGTGAGAGCCTCAAAGCTCTGACACTTTCACATAGTCCCACCACCATGTTTGTGAACACACAAAAGACAAAATCAGGAAACCTAAGTTTAGTTTTCAGTGGGTGATGCAGCTGGGACAAGGGTAGTCCCCAGACCTGCCTGTCACTAACCTTTGCTGCTGTCTAGTTAAAACACAAACCAGCCCCAGGAGATGGGAGGCTGCCCAGCATCCAGGCTCGAATCGCAGAAGACATTCCCCAGCTGTGGCACTCCAATAATTAACAACCGGGAATGTGCTGCTGTTTGAGGAGGCTGCACTAATTCCATCTTTATCAGATATTTGGGAGCTGAAATTAATTACCTCTTGCCATATGTGTGTGCAGTGCTATCTTTTGGGGTATTTCCATAGATCAATGTTAATTATTTATATCTTTCTCAGAGGGTGCTTTGTCCAGTGATGACTCAGACCTGCTCAGGCTGCTGACCTGCAGCAGGGAATGGTTTTTGTGAGTGTGCCAGGCGTGTTTCTCACATCACTTTCTGGAGGAGTCCTATGGGCTCAGGCCTCTGGCTTGCAGCAAAAAAAATGTTTCTTGTTCTTCAGTGATCTATTTTTGCTGGTTGCATTTTCACTTTGGATTAAGCCATTCCTCTCCCCCTTGCTACTCCCGTGTTGGAGCTGTTAGTGCTTCCTCTAGATTAGTCCAACAAGTTTGTTTTATTTTTAATCTTATCCCTTAAACTCAACATGGATTTTTAACTTCCCTTTCCAGCTTGTTTGTGTCAGCCATTGGCCCTTCTGCTTTATTAATGCTAGAAATTCCTTAACTACTGACACGTTTCTTAAGGCTGTTATAACCCTGGAGCCCCACAGGCAATATAAACTTCTCCTGCCCTTTACAAAAGCTGATTGCTGGGCACTGCATGACCACGAGCTAGTGGGCAGTCCCCACATTACTTTCTTTGTTACACGGAGTCATGGAGCTCCACTGGCATGAGATGAGATCTAGCTTTGAGAAACACAATGGTGTGGGTCCCTGGAGGAAAGTCTTCACCAAAGCTGCAGCAGCCACGTGTAGGGACATCTTTTGCTCTAGAAGACTTCCCTTCCCCTGGCTGTGCTCAGGAAACGTGATTCCTTGTTCTTTCATGATGCAAGGAAGGTTTCCACTCTGGATAGCTATAGATTATGGAAAGGCTCAGTACAGCTCCTGCCAAAACCCACGGGACCTTCCTGTTGGCAATAGAGAGGACCTGTGCTCATGTGTGGTTACTTTCTCCTGTGCCAGGTCTGTGGTGTCTCACACCGGGACTGTTGGCAACTGCCTTCTTCTTGTGGTCAGAAAGCACTGACTGCAGACCTACGACCTTCAGAAGGTTGGGGGATAAGTGGGCCAATGAACTCCTGTTTGTAAGCTCTGTGTATACAGGGGTGTCCTTTGTTCACTCCATCCTTGTTGGAAGAGCATGTCTGCCCTTCACCAGCACTCAGCAGTGGTTACACCACTTGGATCATGCTTCATTTGTGAATATATTAACAAAACTCTTTAACAACAATAAGCTTTAAATAACGAGTGGCAACTGGTGAATGGAGCCTCCATCTGTTCTCACCCACAATGTGCAAAGTCTACCAAAGTCAATGGACTTCTCTCTGCTGAATTCAATGGGCCTTTTGCCAAAATCTCTGTGAATAAAATGATGCTTGTGCATATATTTATGAATGGTGAGGAGGGGGATATGTGCAAAACCAGCATCCACTAAGCACTCATGAAACTGCTCCTAATACAGTTTTTGGTGAATCCCAGCAATTGCCTGTCTGAAAACTTCTTGTCGCAGGAAGAAGAACTCCATAGACCTGGGACACCACCTGTGCTGCATCAGAAGAGGGTCACATCAGAAAGCAACGGCATTGCAAAGGACACAGCTTCCCTGGTGCAGAGGTGGATTTTGAAGACTTCAGCACTGTACCTGTGACTAGTCTAATTTGCCCTGGGATTTCTTTACTGCAGACGATTGCTGCTGTCACAGTGTTTATCTAGTTATAAAAAATCCAGTGTTGTTGTGATTCCTACAAAGGAAAATGAAGCTTGGGGAAGAATTCTGTGTAACTGTGTGTACATTGCTCTGAAGTCATCAGTTTCTCATAAGGGGCCCCTAAGCTGTTGAAATGACACATACGGAGTCAGCACATAATGAGCTCAATTAGGGATGACTTTAACATCCCTCTGGAAGGGCATGTATTCTTCATCATCCTTCCAGATACCCACATGGACATGCTGAGTTGCCCGAGCCAGGTGGAGAGAAAAAGCAAAGAGTTAATCTGTATTTGTGATTTGATATAACCATTCAGTATTAGTCCTCAAATGATGTTCTGGCAGTTTGGGTAAAACATAAGCCCCAGTGCATTATCTCCCACCTGAGCACTAGCAACCCTCCTTTTTTTTTTTTTTTTTTTTTTTTTCTCCAGGAACTGAAGTCTAGGGTGAAAAAGCAAAATAGTAGGAGACAGAGGAGGAAGGTCAGTTGTTCTGGAGCAAGTGGACAGAAGTCCTGATGGCATCACAGGATCTCTCACAGTGGAGCTGAGAGTTTGGTAGGGACAAGGGCCCTTGTAACATATTGCCTGAAGGTGTCTGTCTCCTGGTCTCTTCACAGAAGCTATCAATGCAAAACAGCTTTTTTTATTTGCTTGCACCAGCCCTGATCTCTTCTGCCTTCCCTTTGCATTTGTCCCTCAGTCTGAACGACAAAGATAAAATTCTCCTTTACATCTGCTGCTCCTAAGGTATTCGTGGTTGTCTCAGCTTCCCTTTCCAAGGTGTGTGTGGTAAGAAGGGACATAACTGAAAGGAGCCCAAGGGGGCCTATGTCTGCATGCTGCTGCCTCCTCCCTGACCCCTCAGACTTCACAGCAGTCAGCACTTAGTCCTCCTGCAATGGTCCTCCCCATTCTCCAGGCAGTTGGTTACCCAGTTACTCCTGGGAAGAAGGGTGCATTTCACTCAGCAATAAAGGGGAAAAAAAAGTTTCCTTAAAGTTGTAAAATATGATTGAAAGCTACAAGAATGGAGATGGATAGGAAGAGGTTTTTAACTCCACCTGAGAATTTGAGGTTGATGATGTTTCCCGAAGTACGCACCAGTGAGGTACACCTGCTGTCTCAACCCTTCTCCCCACAGCTTTTTGGAGTGATGCAGATGTGGTTACTATAGGATTTAATTTGTTATTTATTTGCTTGTGTGTAGAAGTGCCGAATTGTGCCTTATAGCTTGTCAAGATCTTGGGTAGAAAACAATGAAGTTGGTGCACTGGGAAAAGACTTGAGCCTAACAACTCCCTCCTGCCGGTGGGTGCTGGGGAGGTCAGTGATGGATGGAGACATGTCTCACAGCACCTTGCATGAGCAGCACCAGCTCATTTCTGTTTCTCTGGCCCTTGGTAGTGGTTGTCTCATCAAATGCAAACATCTTAATGACTTAAGCTATTCAGTGGATTTCCTCTCTATTATCCTGGCTAAGCTATTTGCTCTATTCACAAGCTGGCAAGTATTCCAGGTCATCTGAAAATGCTTTGTAAACTTTTGCACATCATTAGATCTAAGTAGAACAGTTGGTTATAAAGCAATGGAGAGGAGTTAAAAAGCAATTTACCTTTTATGAGAAATGCAGGTACCCTGGCGATAAGCTCCTGTCTCCAGTAGAGGATCTGTGAAGCAGTGAGCCAAGAAGTTTAACATCAGGAGAAATCACAGGCTTTTTTTCCCAGGTGAAATTTTGCTATTTTCCTGCTTGCGGGTGATATCATATACCATAATAACACCCACACCCCTCCCCACAGTGTCATTCGAGCTGACACTCTGCAAACTATCACCTAAAGGTCAATTGCTCTTGTTTCACCCTTGCAAGCAGAGCTTTGCTGCTGACACCGGAGTCACTGTTTCAAGGCGGAGTGGCTCAGGGTCAGCTCCCTGGCAGATGGCATCTGTTTGCTGCTGCCCTCTCTCCCTTTCAATCAGGTTACCACTTTGTGTGCAGCACTAATGCGGCAGTAATGGTGCTGAGCATGGACTGGAAAAGACTAGCTGACACGCTGTCCTGGGGCTCCGCGCAGACTCGGTGCCACGTTTTTGTTTGTATAAATCAGATCTCTGTTCATACGGAGAAATGAAGTTTTCCGTGGTATTTGAACTAGGAGTCCATCCATTGCAGTTCATTCATCACAGAGACGAGCAACACAGCTCTTCTGTTCACTTTCCGTGTTTGGACGTGCTGAATCTGTGCTCTCACCAGAGAAGCTTATTGTGCATTAAGCCTGTCCACAGGGCAAGTGATTTTTCTATTGCTGACAACAATTTTGTACCTAGCTGACATGTTCAATGCCATGCTAATCCCAACCAGACAAAGCTAACCACCGAATAGGGGGAAGAAGACAGCCACGGCTTTTATGTTCAGCCACCTTTTGCAGTGCCTCCAGGAATATGGTCTGAGGATTTTCTGTCTACATTTGCATAGAGGCAGCCTTCTTCCTTGTGCTACAGGCTTAAAATTGTTTTGTTTTGTTTTGCTTTGTTTTTTCTTATATTGAGTTGTATGAGATCACTAATGATATATAAGTACTGGAGAACACTGTGCCTCCAGCAAGCACTCCAGAAGGTTTCTGAAGGCAGCAGGCTCTAGTATTCCTGGCTGCTGCAGCAGAGTTTTGTAGAGTAAAATCAGAGCGAATAATAATCAAAAACCTCTTCTGCACCATTACGGTGGTTGAGTAAACAATGCCAAGAAACAGCCCAAATCACTGTGGGCATGGCTCGCCTGGGCCAACTAATGCTCTTCCAAATTACTTCTGGGCATGGTTCAGGACTCCTTGTAGAGCAGAGACCAGTCCCGTTAGACAGGCTGGATCTACCATGTTGTTCTGGAGGCTCAGAGAGTTTAATCACAAGGTTGTGGGGAGGGTCTGGGCTGCTTGATCTCATGCCAGTCGTTTGGGAAATGTTTAATTCACTCATACAGACCTGAAAAGATTGTGGATGTGGGTATCTTTTGCACTGACAGATTTCAAGGATAGTATTGTTGTCATTATAAAGCTAAAGATAAGCTGCTTGAAAAGAACTAGCAGAGCTGAAAAACTCCACAAGCAAAGGTAAGAATGTGGCTCATTAATAAATTGGAGCAAGACAGATGGTTCAACTGGCAGGACAGTGTTTTACTAAAGCTTGGCTTTTGGGGCAGGTTTTCTCAGTAATGCTGGACAGCCAAGCCAGGTTCCTGTTCACAACATGAGTCCTGGTTAGTTTTTTCTGTCCTTGTGGCAGAGCAGGAGGATGTGTTGGGCATAGACTTGGCAAAGGGCCTGTGCCTCCAGTTTTGGCAGCACAGCTGAGTCCTGATAGCATCAATAAATGATGCAGATGTCCAGAAGGCAGCAGTGTCCATCTGGCTGTGTGTGTTGATCCATAATTTGGACTCTTGGGCTATTCATGAAATCTGCTCTTTAAATGCTCATTCTGGGGTGCTGCTCTGCAAGGCTCAGAAACAATCCTGGGTGTCCAATGATCCCATCACCTCCTTGGCAGATCCTATGCACTCTCTTCTCATGGCCTGCAGATTACTCCCCAGGTCTGATTCCCATCTATCTCTCAGCCCAAACACCAGCCGCACATCTGGACCCAATTATCTACCATCCAGAGCCTCCCGAGTCCTTACAGAGGATCACTCCTACATGACCAGGAGCTTGGCTGGCCACAGCCTTACACACTGCTCCTCCACCTGCACCTACAGCCTTGCTCTGGAGCACACAGGGCAAACACACTCTTCACCTCAAGAATTGCCACGAGTCCCTTGTGTGAGGGGAAGGGACCACCGGGACATCACTGGCCAGTGCATCCTGCTGGATTTCAGGCAGCGAGAGTACCTCCTGAAAGAGGTCTTGCTGAAATTGGCCTGGAGGGTCTCCCTTTCTCAAAGGCACAGCCCTGCCACACTGGAGTTCAGGACATGCTTCCTAAAACACTTCACTTAAGCCACATTTCTAAGCTTTTCTTGCCAATCAGGATGACATTAAGCCAGCTCTTTGGTAAATGAAATGGGGGGCAGATCTCTAGCTCAGGGCATGGCTTTGCCACTCTTGTTGGAACCTGGCTTGAGAGCAGCTCTGGTGTTTGCTGGCCACTGTGTAGTCCTGCCCCACACTCTTGGTTTAATCATCCGTTCTGATGAAGACACCCAGCCCCATGGGCTGTTGATTAAACACTAGACTATGGGTGGCCAAGGAGTTGGGGCACAGAGCCCAAGGGATTTTTCCAGCTGGATCATCCAGCTTGGACCTGGAGATGACTCCTCACGAGGCAGATTCCTGGAGAGTCGTCTTGCTGCTGTGGGAGCTGCACTTTGGTCATCTCCTGCCTAATGTAGTCATAAGGAGATAAGGATATTACTGCAGCCTGCTCGCTTTTACACCTAAGGGCTTAACTCCTGGTTCCTGTGTCTTGACTGGGATGATGGGGAAATTCTAACTGTAACTCTAATTGATAATTTGTGACAGAGGAATGATCTGGCATGGAGGGCAAAAAGGCCCAACTACAAGAAGCGGTTAAACTGGCTGGAAGCAGGAATGCCAGAGACAGAATGACTCCTTGCAAGGGATTGGTGCTGGTGCAAAGGTATATAAGGAATCTGCTTGTAATGCATCTTTGCAGACTCCATGTAGAACCACATATTGTGGTAGGACTCTCCCCAGTGATCATTAAGTTTTTCTTTTATATTTAAGCACAAACACGTGTTTAACTCACCTTAAGGGGTCTCATAAAAATTCCCCATCAGGGACATTTTCCTTCTTAACAAGTAGTCAGTCTGGATTTGTGCTGACACCAGTTACAGTGCCCAAGAGCTTGGCTGGCACATCAGCAAGGGCAAGAGCTTGCCAGCTAAGGAGACATCCCACTTCCACAATGCAGCATACCTTACAAATGCACCTCTCACATATGCACCTCTCACCGACTTTCCTCCCTTGAGGCATGTCTGGAAACACCAGCTATCCTCCTTGGTTTCTTAGAAGTGAGGCTTTCCTCTGCCTACGCCTCATCACAGCAGAGCTGGATGAGAGTGAGTCTCGCTCAGGGTATCAGTATAGATGTGGTTTCAGGGTGCGTGGGAGGTTCAGGCTTGACATTAGGGAGCATTCCTTTACCAGGAAGGTGTTCAAACACTGGAACAGGCTTCCTAGAGAGGTGGTCCAGGTCCCACGCCTGTCAGTGTTTAAGAGGTATTTGGACAATGCCCTTAAATAACATGCTCTAGCTTTGGTCAGCCCTGAAGTGGTTGGGCAGTTGCATGAGCTGATTGTTGTAGGTTCCTTCCAACTAAAATATTCTATTCTATTCTATTCTATTCTATTCTATTCTATTCTATTCTATTCTATTCTATTCTATTCTATTCTATTCTATTCTATTCTATTCTATTCTATTCTATTCTATTTCTACTCTACTCTACTCTAGCACACTTTTCTGATGTTTAAGGATATCTGAAAACTGCAGAGACCCAGTGGTTGGACTCCATATAAAGAGGTCACTCTGAAAGAGAATACAAGGAGAAAAAGTTAGGGACAGAGGAATGTTTTCCAAGTTGCAAGATGAAAAGATCCTGATCCTTTTATTGCCCAGACTGAGGTTCTGGTGCTGGAGCTTCTCAGCTTGGCTTCACACTCCTTTCTGCCTGTACCCAGAGATGTGGGAGACACTGTCATTGCTTCCCTCCGAGTGAGCTGTCTAGACTGGCTTCAGGGTCAATACAGGGAATGAAGCACCTTTGGGGCATGATTCACCTGCCTGATGGGTAAGCCAGAACCAGATGAATCACTTGTACTTTTTTCTCTCCAGTGCTTATAAAGCGACCTGGGGATGACGAGCTCGCACCGGATCCCTGCCTTTTAGCCATTTTACAGTGGAAGTGAGATGCATCCCACTTCAATTTTGGACTCTGGCATATTATTTCCACTTCATATCCCACTTCACTTTGGAGAGAGCTGGTCCTGTTGCCTGGGGCAGACAGATCTCTCGTTCTCTTTCTATGGTGGAACAAGAGGGCTTCCCAAAATATTAAGAGGAGTATGTTATCATACGGATGTGTGTGTGCTCGTGAAAGGCAGAGCCTTAGGAAAATCATTTACATGCCTCCTACAAAATTAATGTTTTTTACGATGGTAGGCATAGTTTCTACAGCTGCTGAGCCATTTCAAGTGAAAAATCTGCACAAAGCTGAAGGCAGCAAACTGTTTATGGGCAAAGAGAAGAGAAATAGTGAAAATAAACTATAACGAAGATTGTTTTGGTTCAACGCAAGTGGAAACTTTTGACCACTAGGAAGGGCAAATTCTGGGTAAATTGTCTGGGGAAAATCTTGCGACTCCAGCATGAGAGGATTTTAAAACCAGATCAGACACGTTCCTGTCATAAGTGACAGAAGCACCACTGTGCTGGGAAAGGAATTAGCTGACATTTTGTGGTGTCTCCCAGGCCTGTTTTTTATCATCCGTTCACCTTTTTATGGGCAGACTGTGTAAGTAGCTTGTAATAATTTTGTAACTAATACAGCCGCACCTTCTTCCTCTTCCATCACTCACAGCTGGTGAGCTCCTATAACACAGCCTGCTGAGGAACTCCTCTGTGAGTTACTGTGGGGCGTATGTCCTAGAACAAAGATGTCACCAATGCAACTCAAAGTGTGTTGAAGTAAGAACGAGCATCTGTCGTTTGGCTGTGGCATTCATGAGGTTGGGGCTAGCAATTTAGGGAGCTTTGAAATCTTATCAGCTATTTCTACAACAACAGGAATATCCACAATCCCAGTAGTTCATACCAAGGAAAATTTTGGAGACCTGTTAAATTTTGTGTTCCTTGCTCAACAGTACAAGTTGAGCACTTCGGTTAGGGACCAAGAAGAGGCTGATGGCAGCTGCTCAGCATCAGCATATGCATCAGCATATGTGCATAAGCATATATCAGCATATATGAAGACAGAGCTGGACCTGCAGTGTCTTGTGCTCCAAAACAGACAAGAGAGTGGTGAAAACCAGGCATGCCGACACAACAGGTCATTTAGGAAACAGTTTATTTATATGCAATGTGCATCCTGGTACACAGGTTCAAGCTGTCTGTGAAGTTGCGTGCACTGGATGTAGCATGTGAATATTTCTCATTCTTGACTGCAGCGCACTAAGCCCTGTGTCATGTAGATGTTCTTGGACAGCAGTTCCTGGCTGGATTACTGAGATGCTCTGCATAGGCAAGGTTAGGGGAGTCTTTCTCAGTAGCAGGTCTTGAATTTTTCCATTTCCTGCCTTTCATGCATTCACATCATCAAATTTCCTTGGAAAAAAAACAAGGTCTAGAAGAGGGCAGGTGTGGCCAAACAGCCTATGTCTGCTGACCTGAAGGGAGCAAGTGATACCATTAAAGACTTTGAGGGGGGAGACAGGTGCTTCCTTCCCACCTTGTGCTGCTCCCAGGCAGCAGATAGATCTGGGGGGTGTTGATGGGAGCTTTATAGTCTAGATAATCTGGAGTTAATATTTGCAAGACATGAGATGTTGTGGGAACGTCAGGACAAGACTCATGTCAGGAGGGTGGTTTTCAGGACACATGGATGCTGTTGGTAGAGGGACCTAACTGGCTTACAGATATAATCTTTGCTACACAGATAAATGCAGCTGTCTCTGAGTGCTATAACACATCTTGACCTCAGAGCCTTCCTGCTCATTGCAGGGACAGAGTACCTGATTTAGGGCTTGGCCAAGTGGCCCACCCACAGCACTAACCTTGGGAGCTTCCAAATCCTCCCACAGTGCTCTACTGGGTGAGCCCGACTCCTCCCTGGCACACCACAGCGGCCATACACTGACCTGGGGGCCACCCGGCAGCGTGCCTTCATCTGAGATCTGGCTGGAGCAACCAGGCACCAAGTAATTTTCAGTGGAAAGGCCACTCATTTCTAGGGTTATTCTGGGTTCACTGGCTGCCTCATGTCCCCTCTGTCTGCTTCCATTAGTACTGGTTGGAGCACTCACACACATGCTCATGCAGAGAGTTTCTAACTCTCAGGACGCAACATGAGGATGACCACTTGCAACCACTTGCGTGTGCTTCTCACCAGAGGGGCTGTACTTCTGACCAGGCAAGAGAGAGAAGCACCTGCAGCTGCAAGCAGTCTCCAGCTCTGAAGAGGTGTGTTCCCAATGATGTTGCTGAAATTCCCAAAAGAAATGGGAATTCAGCTTCTGCTACACCTGCCTCAATCTCTATATTTTGTTCTTTGCCATCATGGTTATACCAGGCGCAGCACTGGCCCGTAACAGAGCATTTCTGTAACCCCTGATAGCAACAACACTAGCTGAACATGGGTGGGAAATGCCTGGAGACGCACTATGTTTTCTTTGGGACATTTATGGAAGGAGCAAACAGGTCAAGCTCTGCTGATCCACAGAGTTAGAGGAGCAAAGACATCCTGCTTGTCTGTAATACATTGCTGGTGTCCCAGTTTTGTAAACATCCTCTCACCAGGGCCTAAATCAGTCTGTCACATGTCACCGCTCCATCTCCCGTTATAGCCCCATGGAAAATAAGAGTGCTACAGACTATAGAAAATAGCTCCAGTCACGCTGCCAAGGGGAAACTTGGACAAGGCTGTTGCTGACACCCATGTGAATGGGGAAGAAGCACTATGGCACAGGGTGGGTGAAAAAGGATGTATCATCTCCTTGAGTCTGTGTCCTCCTTTGTGTCTATGAGAAGACAGATCGATCCTGGCTATATCTGAAGACAGATCAATCCCCCCATATCTGTGTTTAAATGTCTTTTAAGTGAGAAAAACAGAGCAAAAAACATCCTTCCTGCTAGGTTTTGCTTCCAAATGAAGAAACTGCAGGCTCAGCCTAGACTGGACCCTGGGTGATGGGCAGAGAGCTGCTGTTTGACAAAGCCCAGCTTTCCAACACAGCCCAAATAAGTGGAGCCAAGCACACAGACAGTGAGCACGTTACTCTTCTCCCTGCAGGTACCAGCATGGCAGAGCTGGACGATTAAGGCTATCTGGGGCCTGTGGGAGAGCCAGGGCTACGGCTTTCCGGTGGCCAGGGGGATGTCTGAGGACAGAGGGCTGCACGGTGAACAGAGAGCACAGTGCACTAGGAAAGCATCATAGGATCTACAAACGCACGCACAGGTTTCCCAACACAAACCCACTTGTGGAGGCTAATCTGAGCCTCTTCTTTATTTTCAGGTTAGTTGAAGTAGACAAAAGCTTGAAAACACAGTCAAAGTCAGAACGCAGTAGGCAAAATAGGATCCAGCATGTGTTTTTAATGCTTAAATATCTTTATTTTAATCTGATTTCATACTTTAGAGGCTTGACAGTGGCTGGCGACACTGAAACTCATAGCTAAAGAAACCAGCCATCCTGTGCTCCTAGGAAAGCAGTTTTGAAGGTGCACACTTGCCTGAAATCCAAGGAACAGCAACAAAATTATTATAAAAGCAGATTTTGGCCCTACCACTGTTCAGGAAAAAAAACCATCCATTTCTGAGGTTTCACACTTACATGCCAGTGGTACGACTTTTTTCCCACACTCCTTTGTTGTTTAAAAAGCCCACAAATGTAGCACCAGTTACAGGACTGGTTATCTGAGAAACCCTCAACTCAGTGCATGCTAATCTGTGGAAATTTACTGTGTAGTCACTGCAACACAAGGAAAATGCTCTTCCTTCCTAATCCCTTACAGCTCTTGTACTGTAGGATTACTGCTGCTAACAATAGCATATAAAACATTCAGGAAGAAGCGTGATTTTTCTGATGCTGGGCGTTGTGATGTCCCACACTGCAAACACAGCTGCTGATCCTGCTGGTTGAGCTAAACATCTCTTTGCTGGCTCTTTAAGGTGGAGTGCGATGGCCACTTTGGAGTGTGTTGTTCCACCTGGTATTTGATGAAGTCTTGCTGAAAAACTGAAAGAGAAACATGAAGATTTTCTCAGGAGGATCAAACCTGTGCTCCCTGCTTATGGGAAATGAGAGCTTGGTTTTGTGAAAAGGAAAGAAAATACAGAGCTCCACCAAATATTTGATTAAGAGGCAGCATGAAACCTGGGATATCTGAAATCATGCTTGAGAAGATGCAGTTTGGGTCCTCATCACCTAAGACAGTCCTGTGGTTAGTAAGTTACCCTAGGAAAAGAAACAGCTCAGGTACCTGAACGGGTGTCTTCTGTACCATGCACACCAGCCTTCTCCTGGCCCAATGAACATTTAATTACATACTCCGGATGAAGACGGTTGTTTCTGCAGCCTGTGCCTGGGGCATGCACTGGGAGTGAGGAGGAGCGGAGCCAAGCTTCTGACTCTGCTCAAACAAAGACGGTGCTTGAATCTCTGCTCTCCATGCCTACCCCTGAAAAGGCTCTGTCAAACCAGGCACTTTCTCTGCCAGAAGTTTTGATAAAATTGTTTCTTGGGAACACGCCTGGCCAATCTGCAGTTTGCGCTTGATTTCCCTGGATATTCAAACAATCCAGCTACTGACAGGATGTTTGCTGGAAAAGAGTCCAGCAGTTCTGCAGAAAGCACTTTGGCACCCTCCCAGCGAAGGAGTAGGAGCGTATCGGGTAGCTCATCCGAGCAATCAGGCTGAGGAACATGGCACCAGTGCAAAACACTTGTGTTTGGTGCATTGAAAGAAATGGATGCAAGTGGTAAAAATGAGGGAGAAGGGGGAGAGAGCTGCTCAGCACACTCCTGAGCAAAGGGCAGTCTAGAGACCTGCAAGAGAAACTCAGGTTGTGGAGCTCCTGCCTAGGATGCTCAGGATGCTCCTGCCCAGGCTGAAAGAGGGATTTAGTGTAGCTTAACCCCTACCGAGCCTTCCAGGGAGAGGCGGCGGGGGGATGCACCAGCGGTGCTGCTCCAAACTTCCAAAGACTCCTGGTTTGCACAAGCCTCTGGGGAGTTCAGCCATCCTGAGTGGACACAGGGTGTTGGGGAAGGGTTTTCTCAGGATGAGAGAGGTTATCTCTGTGAAGACTCTCCTCCCAGATGCTTTGCCTTAGGAAGGGGCATGTCTTGAAGGGCAGATCTCTCTCTGGGGCTGTTTCATGCAGAGGTGGGAGCTCACCATGTTGTCCTATTTGTGCAGCTCAGTCCCGCTGTGCACTGGCAGGGCAAGAGCTCCTCAGCTTTGCAGTGGGATGGGAAATAACCTTCAAATGACCTTGCTGGAGACTAGTACTATTGCCATCAGCAGTAGGAAGAACAGTGAAAGTAGAGCTCCTGAAGCTTCCTAAGTTCCACTGTATTTGCCACACGGGCACATAAAGTCTGTCTTCCCACCTTATTAGCACTGAAAACCATGGTGGGGATTTTAGGAAATGAGGCAGGGAAATGCCAGTGGTGCTGAGGAGAGCTTCAAACAATAGCGTGAATTTTCAGGGGCATGTGCAGCCTTGCCTGTGACTTTCATGCTGCAGGTGTCCTAAGCTCATCCCTTCCCCCATGCTGCGACTGCCTCCCAAACAGGCAGAGCCAAGGGATGGTGTTTGCCTCTGCCCTGGCCCGAGGTGAGGAGCTGTGATGGGCAGCAGCTTGCTGTCCCAGCCCTGGTTTAGGGGACAGCCTGTGCTCCTGCTCTCAGCTCCTTTTCAGCATGTGTCCCAGCACAGCTTCATCTTGCTCTCCCATGTGATGTCAGTGAAAACGGTGTTTTCTCCCATATCTCTATTTCCCTCAGACTGCACCCAGCCCTCTCACAAGCACTGGTGCATGTGGCCAGGCAGGGATGCACCAAAACCAAATCCTCTGCAGCAGCTGGACTGTAGGCAGGTGTAGGACAGCATCGGAGGGGAAAACACCCTGCGCTGCCTCATGTCCCTAAGGCAGGCTGGGGTGTCAGCAAGGTGCTGCAGGTAGGAGCTGTGCAATGAAAGCTGCAGGTCTCTGCTGGGGGGCTGGGAATGCACAACACCCGTTAGCTGGGGACAGTGGGAGCTCAAGGACTGAGCAAACTGGCACAACGCTTCAGCTGCAGCTGCCCTGTGATATTGGGATAAGTATGTGCAAGTCAGCGCTTCCTGCTGGGGTTGCCTCTCCTGGCACACCCTGCTCCAGCTGTGGCAAATCTGGGGATGACAGAGGGTTGCACCACAGGGACCTTGGCTGGAAGGCCTCTGTGGCCATCAAGAATATTCCCAGGTCTTACTGTGATTGCAGGTCCCTGGCATCATTTTGGTTCAAGACAACTAGTGCTTTCAGAAACAATTCCTGGAAAAAGTTTAAGGACAGCACGGACTTGATATTATTGCCCTGTGCACTTGGATGCATCCATCCTGGCTTGGAGGATAAGAAAGTTTTAATAGATTTTTCTGTGTCAGTGGCCTCAGGCCCAGGAAGCAGTGCCAGGCACATTTAAATTACTAGTACAGATGCAAGCGCTCTGAGTGCTGGTAAATCTCTGAGCATCTCTTTCTGAGCAGAGAAGCAGCCGTCAGGTTATGAGTGGGGTGAGGGAGGGTCAGGGTTCCCCAGCGAGGCCCTTCTCTGTCCAGCTGGGCATTTCAAAGGCTGTTTTCTGCCCAGTTTCTCATCACCTACCAGCAGGAGCACTGCAGCATGCCAGGGTTACACAATCCTTTACTTAAGGAGCAGGCACTAAGGCACAAGCTTTCCCATCGGCTCTCTAGACAAAAGACTCAGCCAGTTCTTAAAATACCTGAATGCACAATTCCTTTCATAACCATCTCAAAAGTGTGCCCGGGTGCAAGGAGTGAACGTCCCGGGGCAGCGCGGATCGAGCCAAGAGGGGCCGAAGGGAATAGGCTGGAGCGGGAGCCCAGGATCAGTTTTCATCTCTACAGGCTTTTTTTCCCTCCCTGTTCCCTTTCATCAGATCACACAACCTCCCAATGTGACCTTGAGGGTGCTGTGGGGGAGGAGGAAGACATGGCAAAATTTGTGCTGTAGAGAAAATACTGAATTCGGACAGTTTCTGCAAGCCACTGTCACGGGGCAACCCAGGGCCTCAGCAGTTCAGGGGAGTCAGAGCTGAAGGAGAAAAACTGGAGAATTTGGGGCCCACGAATGCCCCCCTTCCCATGCTGAATTATTTTGCAGACTCAGCAAAATCCCCCTGCTGGAAAGGGCTGTCTGGGAAGTCCCACAGGGCTTCAGACAAATTAACTCAGTGTTACCCTGAAACAAAATCGCTTGAGCATGACTCTGCAGGGTGAGAGGCAGGCAGCCGCGCTGGGGGGATTGTGTTGCATTAAGGCAGTGATCGATCCTAGATAACGCTGCAGGAAGGAGAAGGGACCTGCCTTTGTTCTTGTCCCCCTGGGGTTTCTGTGCATGGCATTCACCCTCTTCTGTAGGGAACCGCACACGGCGGGGCACAGCTGAGAGGCACAGTCTGACACTCCTGCTGGGCCTGATCCTGCCATTCATTTTCATGGGGGTAAATGGGGAAGGACTCTGCTGAAACCAAGTGTGGTGCCAGAGCAGGAAAAAGGCTGATGGTGCTGGAGGGATGATCCCATGGTCACTGCCCCAGGCAGTGTGAGTCCCATCCTTGGACAGCAATGGGTTCCCTCAGCCCCGGTCCAGCCAGTCTATGGCTGCCTGTCTGTGGCCCATCAGCAGCTGGTGGGTGCTCTAAAACACACTCCCTGCCCCTTCTGCCCGCCTATGCCTTGCCGTAGAAGCAGCCGCAGAACAAAGGAAGAGGGTTGTTCACCTCAGCGCAGGGGCTGTGAATGAATTTCGGGCACGTTAAGGATCATGCCCAAGTGAGGAGAACCAGTTCCACTGCAACAACATGAAGGGTGTGGATCAGAGGCTGGAAAACCCCCAGACACAGGAAAATGAAGAAATGAGGCACCAGAATTTTCTTTTAAACACTAGGTGTGACTCAGAGGCACAGGAAGACTGAGCCTGGGAGAGGAGCAGCAGGTCACGCGCTGTGGAGCACGATCTGCCCAGGGGAAAGGGAGCAATCTGCAGGTGACTGCTTAGGAGAGCTTGTCCTCCAGCATCACCCAGGAGAGCCATCAGGGACACTGTCTAGCAGGCAGATCCTGGGTAGCTGGGCTGGACACAGTCAGCCAGGGCTGGGACTGTGCCCTCCTCTGGTCACTCAACAGTTCTTGGCTTGAAACTGCAGTGTCAGAGCAAGCCTTAACCCTGTCCTGACAGAGTTCCTTGATGACTGGGTTGGGAAAGAGCATCCATCCCATCACTGGGTTTTCTCCATTTTGAAACTTAAAACGTCTTTTTTTTTTTTTTTTTTTTTGACTTTGAAATGTTTCTCTCAAACATTTCAGCTCCAAGAAATCATTATTTTCAGAAGAAAAATTCTGTATGACATTTCCCAGAAAGATTGATGACATGGCAAAGGTCTTGGCAGGGCAGCCAACCTCTGTAACCGACAGCTATGCTCAGCCTGTCTTACTTCTTCCAGAACTGGATTGAAAAGCCACTGAGATAACCAAGCATTCAGCCTTCAGCTTCCCCAGGAACTGCACCAGGCTGTGCAGCTACTTGGAGGCTGAGGAGGTACCGGATCATTTTTGGTCAAGCACGTCTCTGCAATCAAAGTTTATAGAGGCTTCTCAGTAGGACGGGTGGAAGAAACACAGAGACCAGGAAGCAACTGCCGAAACTGCCAGTGATTAAAATGCAGTAAAATGTTTGCCTTCTGCTGCTGAGCAAGAAGTGTGGCATGTGTTTTGCTGAGGTAGCAGAAGTGGTTGTGTTCACTGAATGAGCAGCTAATGAAAAGCATTTCAAGCAGGAAGCAACGCTGATGAAGATTACGAGCCTGCTCAGATCTCAGAGAATTAAATGGCCTGGGCTGGATACTCCTGTTTTACACCTGATTTTGCATTGATCAAAGAGGATTTACTCTGCTCTACACCAGTGTGGAAAGAGTGGGAGCACCCCTCTGTGCCAGAAGCTGCTTGGGAACATCCCCCTGCCACGGTTACCTGTCAGCAGAACAAATCCTTTCCGCAGCCCTGGACAGGGCAGCTCAAGCAGATCACAGCCCAGAGTAAAATTAATCTGGCAGCAGCCATTTGTGCTGAAGCCAGTCCCATGGGAGCAGCTGCCGAGAGGCAAGAGCTTCCGATCATGCTAATTCCTCCTGGGCGTCAGACTCATGGGGCTGCAAACGGTGCTGGATCAGCTAAAGGGATGGCTGGATCCATGTATTTGGGTGCCTTTGTGTCCTCTTCCCCTCCTGTTGCTGTTATTAGCCCATGTCCGTGGGCTGGCAGGGGTCCCTGTTGTGCTCAGACGTTGCAGTCATAGGAGCAGGCAGCAGTTGCTGCCCTGGAGAGGGTGCACAGCAAATGGGTCAAGACAGATTCAGGCTGCAGGATGGGACTGGGGGCAGGTTCTGGCAGGGAAGTCTGGGATGGTAACACTCTTCTGGGAGACAGGGGGACATGGGATGCTCACGCTGCTCAGCTCTATTCATCCCCAATATCAATTGTCTTCTCCAGAGGTAGAATTGAGCTACCAGCATGTGACAACATGTGATGTGTGTTCAGTCACCATTTCTCAAAATTGTGTGATATAGAAAGTGCTGATAAAGCTTGGAAAATCCACAAGGCTGTGTTTGTGTTGGGGAACAGGGCAGGGAAGTATATTGGAAATGTTTGCATTTGATAGCTTTGTGTGAAGCTCCGAAAATGAGGGGAGAGGAAACCAAGGTGTCCCAGACTGCTAGGAAGAAATCGAGAAGCCTGTCACTATGGGGGAAGGGAGTGGGAAGAGAGCTCAGAAATCATATGACACAGATTAAGAGATCCTACCTTGAAGAAAAAGGCAGGGAGAAGTGGCTGAGGCTGTGGCCCATAATCAGCCTTGGGATGCCTGTGTGTTCCGGACCACCAGCTGGGTGCATGCAGCTCCCCCCGGGCTGTTCTGTGGGGTCAGGCAGGGGACTGCTCCAGTGTTCAAGTTTTTTTTTACAGATTTGTTTTGAGGCAGAGCAAGCCTCTGACCCAGTTCCCCAGCAGAGCGAGCATCACTGTCAGACTGGGCAACCCCTGCATTACGGCCCTCGGACAGCTTTGGCAGAACGTGGCATCAAGGAAACAAGGACTTTGTGGCAGGTACCTTCAAAGCCTGTGTTTTCTTTCATGACTTGTTTCTGATTACACAGTCAACTCATCACTTAGCTTGAATGCATTTGTCTCTCATTTTAAACATTAGTAACACAACGGGGGTTCCCAGGAGCCGTTTATGGCACGTACAAGGCTGGGAGCGCTGGGAGTCAGCGTGCTTCCCATCAGCCAGCAAGTCAGCTGGAAAGACCAAAGGTCTGGAGGAAAGGTGTTGCTGGAGGGTGTGGACCAGGGCCATTCAGGGGCAGAGCAGGTGATGGAGACACAACTCATGACAACAAATAAACCAGTTTCTGTCTTAGGGAACCCTTTAGAGGTGAGTAGCAAGCTTGTCCTTTGAGTGCCACCATGTTTCCCTGTCAGGCTCAGGGTGCAAAAGCAAGGCTGCCTCTGAGTGAGGGAAGTGGAGGGAGGTGTTGTCAGGGTGGGTGCTGGTGCCCAGCAAGGGTGCTTGACCACTCTCTCTGGTCTGCAGGGTCATGCCCACCATGAATTTAACTGCCCCGGGGGGTGAACACCATCAGTCAGCTTCTGTGTCTCCCTTCTCCAGGGAGATTTTTCAATGGTAGAATTTGCTTTGGTACCTTATTATTCCCCAATGTATTCTTTTAGAGGTTCTCTCTCTGCTCACCCTCTTAGTTGAAGTCATGTGGCTTGGTCAGGGGAGAGTGAGATGCTCCAGGGAAGTTGTGCCCTGAGATGGACTCTGATTTCTGGTGCGGTGTCTAGCACTTTGCTAATTTTCCCCTGGAATGATTCAGAAGGCAGCAGTGTGTCTGAGAGCAGCATCTGCCTAAGGCCTAACCATGGTCATTACTGATATTTTGTTTATTCCCGGTGCTGGTAAAACACACTGTCTCTCTCTCAGCAGAAGAACATGAGTTGCTCTTCAAACATGGAACCATAAAACAATGTTTTCACTGAAATCACCTCCTGCCTTGCTGGATGCATGCGAAACAGCCTCTGTGTGGAGTCAATGACATCTGGCAGCTTCATTGTCATCACAGTAGGAATTTTCTGCAGGGCCAGGTAAACAAAGGAGACACCAACTCACTGAGTTTGAGCTGTTCTGTGTCCTCACAGCACTGCATGGCTGTGCTGCTCCAAAACCCATCCACAGAGGGTGGGTTGGGTAGCCAAATGCTAGCAGAGTGCATTGTGCGTACCTGTCCCATCCTCCTTGGAGGGGCAGGGCTGTGATCCTTACAATACTCCCCAGACTCTTCCACACCATGGCTGCAAGTCTCTTCTAGGCAGCATATTACAAAATCATATGTGTGTACAAACTTGTTTGGATAGATATTCCCTGCCTCATCTCTTCCCGCTCCCTTCAGGGCAGGAGATATAACTCATCCTTGACAGCTGGTTCACATTGCAAACCCTAGTGTGCTGTTCAGCTTTGCTGAAGGTGGGCAAAGTGCCTTCTCAGGCTAAAAGCTGGCAAGAATCCATGCATTGTAAAATCTCAGCTCAGCCAAAGCCCCAGAAGGATTCCTGGTAAAACAAGAGCAGGCATGTCTGCTTAGCCTGACGCTAAGAGATACTAACATCAAGAGCGGGGTAGCAAAGCACATCTAATGGATGGAACAACACATTCCTAGGGTTACTCACATTCAAATCTTGCAAGACTTAGAAACACAGTCCAAAACAACAGTCCCACTGCAGTTTTGATTTCTTCAGCAGCCAGTGCAGCATTTCACTGATGCTGTGTTGTGGCTAGTACCAGGCTGCCAGCTAAAAAGCATGTCTGCTTTCTCATTCGTGCTTACACACTAAGAATGTCACAACTAAGAATACTGCTTGCCCATGAGCCCCCTCATACGCTGCCAGGTGTGCCAAGGCCCAGGCCTGGAGAGCTGTAGCACTGCCCATGCCAGATTCCACAGCTTGGCTGGGATCTGCTGCGGTGTGGGTGCACCCAGAATCCCATTAAGGCTCATTGCCTGGCTTCCTCTGCCTGCTTAATGGAAATGGTTGTAGTTATCAGCCTGGATGCACCTGCATGTTCTAACACCGACGTGCTGGGTGGTTTTGTTAAACGGGTTAAACCAACCTGTGCTGCAGAGCACACGCTGGGGAAATTCAGCTCCCCTGACTCTAGCTGTGAAAATGCCAGGCAGCTGGTCTAAGATGGCTGTCTCCTATCCCTTTGCAGTCAAGGGAGAAAGACAGAAACTCCTGAGATCAGCACCTTACTGATGTTAATCGCCAGCTTATCCCAGATAATTTTTGGTGCAATCCCAGTGAGGCAGATGGGCACAGAAAATCCATTGGCAAGACTCTGGTGCTCCACAACGCGTCTGAGAACCTTCTTCTCGTTAGCAGCTTAAATGTGACCTTAACTCTTCCCTCTCAGACTCCATAATGTTCCCCAGACAACTGCAGTCCTTTGCAGCCTTCATTTTACCAGCTTAACAGGCCAAGCCCATGTAGCATCTGCTCTCAGGAAGGGTTTCTTTTCCCATCACTAGAATTGCAGTCCTGCTATGCCTCAGTTTTCTTAAGAATTCATGTTTCACTGAGCAAATCTGGTCTTGCTGATGTCTTATACAATGTCTTTCATAATTCCTTCTCTTCACTGGAGATATCTCTGCTGACACATTGCGATCACATTAGCTGTGTCATACTGATGGGTGCAGGGTTTCTGAAAGACCTCATATTCCAGGCATTTCCAGCTTATGACCTGGGTCATGTTTTTGCCACCACTTGACTTTACTGTAGTGCATCTGAGCTTCACTCAGTTTTGCACGTGTGAGGGACAGACGCATGTAAGAAAGGGTGATGATACCCCAACTACTATATTGTACAGTGCTTTGAGATGTCTGCCTCCATATGGGTGCTGCCAAAAGCAGGGGCAAGTTGTTGGAGCCTCAGTCACTGGCCTGAGTCTGTTATGCTCAGTGATACTTGGAAAGAGGACAGGCTGAAGCAAGTTAACTTCCCCATTTTACCTAGAAGGATGAAGTTCAGGCCAAGATGAAGTCATTCAAGTCCTCCCCTAGGAGAAAGATCTCAACTAGTGGATTCCATAAGCCATGAATTATTTGGGTTCAGATGGGTGCCTGGAGGTCTCTGGTTCAACCTCCTGCTCCAAGCAGGGCTCACTTCAAATTGTTTAGGACCCTCAGTTGCTCAGGGCCCTGTCCAGCTGAGTTTTGAAAATCTCCAAGAAAGGAGATTTAATAATCTTTCTGAGGAACCTTGTAGAAGAGGGCCAAGAAGAGTGTTTGAGATGCCTCTTGGAAAAGATAGGCCTCAAGAGTTCCCTGTGAGGTGAAGAATTAAGACAATTTCCTTAAACTTCAGCATTGCTGGGCAGATTGGCAGCAGCATAATTTATAATTTATAGGTAACTTTTAAATATCATGCTTAATATTTAACGTCTAACCTGGACTATGTGTTGTGGGGACTCATGCATGGAGAACTGCAAGCTGCCAACTGGAGAAGGTGCATGCACAGTGAATGTTTGCAAAGTATAAGGTCTGTGGAGTTTAATGCCACCTTGAAAATGGCTCAGGATGTAAGGAAATATGTCCCTGAACCCAACAGAGAATTCATCAGAGTTCTTCCCATAATAAGGCAGAACAATTTGAGGTCCTCTCTGTGCCCTTTTGCAAACTCTCAATCCATTTATTTGGTCTTCTACCATAAAACACATTGCAGCTGGCCGGACTGAGGACCATATCACACTGCTCTTGAGCATGCAAATAGACAACTCTCTCCTTCCTCTCCCCCTTCTCCCACATTGGTGGAATCAAGAAATTTCCTTGCCACCTAGGTCAGGGAAGGACAGAGATGTCCTGGGTATGAAACAGGGAACTAGGAGAGGACAGCATCTTCTAACTGCTATGAACAAGTCAAAATAGCTCTTGTGGAGCCTCTTCAGCCTCTGACAGGGCTTCAGCAGGTCACCATTCATGAGATCAACTTGCAGTATGTTAGAGGAGAAGAAAGATGGCTGGCACTCCTTGGAAAGATAGGGCTGAGCTGGCACTGACCCCTTTGGTGTTTGAGGTTGCTCTGTGTGTGCCTGGAGCTGGTGGCGTGGGCTTTCAGAAGACGGATTTGGAAGTGAGATAGGTTAGGGAGGGTGGAGACATGGGCTGTAACAGCCCCAGGCAGCTGGTTGTGTGGGTAGCCATGGACTGGCACTGGCTTGGGCACATTTCCATCTCTCAGGTCACCACAGAGCTGTAAGTAAAACTAGTATTTTCAGGATTTCATCACACAATTTGTGTTTGACCTGGGAAAAGCTTGGTGCTCTGCTTGCTTTGGGCTGACCCTTTTCAGTCCATGACCTGCTGAAGGTGTGTGGGCAACTGAGGAAGGACGAGCAGCAGAATCGTCCATGCTCCTCTGCTGCCGGTCGGAGAGTCGTGAAGGGAGGCAGCTGGCAACACTGCCAGTGCAGCGAGCGGGGCAGCTGGAGATCAGCCCGGGTCAGCACTGGGGGGTGGAGATCAGCAGATGTGGGCAGAGGCTTGGTGGAGACACTTGGTGAAGGAAGAACATTTTTCTTCAGCACATTTGCCCTTCAGTCATCATTCGATAACCTTTTCTGTCAAAAAGAAACTTCCAGAACTGACAAAACAGTGGTCTTTTGCTCCGTCAGATTAGTCCCCGAAACAATAGGCCGGCTGGTAAGAGCTGTGTGCCCTGGAGATGCTGACAGTGCCCACCGCATCAGTGCTGGGGAGCAGCCCGGTGTGTCCCAGGGGGTGTTCTCAGGAGGCTGGAAGAGGCTGTTCCCTCCTCTTACTGTGGGGTGGTGGAGCATCCCCATGGAGGACAGTGCTGTTAGCTGTCTGCATGGTGTGACAGCAGCGTCAAGAGCCCTCGCTGCTGTGCCTGTGGCAGCGGGAGGAGGGCAGCAGGACCTCCAGCCACATTTTTGACTCCCTCCTTTCATCTCCTGGGGTGAGGCCCAGGCAGGGCTCTCCAGAGTCCCCATCACAGCAGCCAGAAGGGGAGGAGGGTCTGGAGGTGTTGCAGGATGGAGGCCACAGTCTGTGCGGTTCAGCCCAGCAAGGAGAGGTGCAGCAAGGACTGTGCTCCGAGCAACCAGCCCCTGGGAAGCATCCAGGCTACACGTACTTCCTACAGGCAGGATCGTGCACTTGTGGTTTTAATGGGAAAAAAATCAATGGAAACAATAGCCCATCGTCACAGCCAGCAGTGCTAATGGGAAATAAATCTGGTAGCAAATGTCACTGTGCAGAGGGGGCTGTTTGGTAGACATTTCTGTGGGGTCCAGTGATTGCCAGGCTTGTCTCTGCTTTCCAATCTGACCTGGTTTCTATAACTGTATGTGGACCAGATGTGGACACTGTTAGGAAATTCTGGGAGACAAGGGAGTAAAATACTTTTTATCTTAACTAAAGATACAATCCAAAAACTGTCATTATGTTTCTGTCTTGAAAACCTGAGCTGCAAAACATTTGGTTCCTATCAAGGGTTGAAACAAAATATGCATTCGAATTAATATTCGGGTGCAAAAGCATGAGAGGTTTTTGCATGATGGGGTGTGAGGATAGGTAGCAAAGCTATCAGCACATGCCATAGCAATCAGAAAGGTTTGTCATGCCCTGGAGAGAACAGGACACACGTCAATGACCTAAGTGTTCACTTAGGAAGCCCTCGCCTTGGGAGCATTGCAAAACTGAGAACAGCTTGTTCAGATCCAGCTAAGAGCTAAAATTTGTTCAGGTTTCACGTGGGATGAGTTTGTGATGAACCTCACTTATGAGTAGGGGGCATCCCCAGAGCCAAACAAAGGCTGGCTTGGCAGATTTTTTGCATTTTCATCTGTAGCCAAGAAGGAAGGGCTGCTGGTCACTGCTTTGGGGCTGCGTGCCAGAAATACATCCCTGTGCATCCTCCTTTTTTGTCTACATCTACAGTCCAAAGTGGCAATATTCAAAAGAAACAAAGTGCAAGGAACACGAAGCACAGCCTTCCCCTGAAATAAAATGGCATTTATTGCTGCCAAAGTACATGTTACTGCCAAACCTAATCAACCACTTTCTAAGTGGGCAGCAGAAGCCCAAAGCTCATTGACAAACACGTTGGTTATGCTCCCTTTTTAACCGGTTCCTTGTGATGACCCATTTGAAGAGGCTCGTTTCATGCCTGCAGTATTCTCTCATATTTACTCATCTTTCCCTTTTTATCTTCAGTGCTAATTTCAAAACTCCTGGCACCATTTTCTTGGTCCCTGGAGAAACCAGTTAGCTTTTTAACCAACACCGCTCTGTGCAGATCCCAGCTGGTTCTCCTTCTGACACACATTTGACACCAAACTCTTTGGTTGCGTCTTGACTTCAAGTTCCTTTCCCAGTTCTCCATCAGGATCTACCTAAGCCTTGCCAACAAAAAGTGGAGATCAGTTTTGATATCAGACCAAATGCTGCTGCTTAGATATCTGTTTAGTCTGTTTCATCTCATTAATTCTGCTAAAAAAACCCCAAATTCAGGACAGAGCTACAATCCCAGAGTCCAAGCCCTGTCTCAGGTACAGGCAACCCAACCTAATTCAGTGTGTTTTTCCTGCAGAACAGCTTTTCTTAGACAGAATTTAATACAATCACAATTTTTAGACAGTCTTGAAGACTCAGCTGTTGTGCTGGCCAGTGGTCTCACCAGGCCTGACTCTCTTGGCCATCTTCTCTGCTCATGAAGCCACTGCTATTCCCCAGAGTGGTGATTTTATGTTTCTCATTTGCCATATTTCTCTGACAGCTGTAGACCAATTATTTCCAGGGAATTCCTCCTGTGCATCTCTAACAGTTCTTATGGTTTCAGCTCGAGGTTACGTGACTTATGGCAGGTTCAGAGGTTTGTTTTACTGGCTTGCTCCTGCAGCGGTGATAGATCTTCATTCTTTGTGCTGGTGCCACTTTTTGAGAGAAGTAACACATTCACCTTTTTTTCATAGAGTCCTGGGGACCAGGCTCACATGACGCCCTGTCTCAGAAAACACAGGAATTTTCTGAATTCTTGAAATCAGTGACTCAGAGTCATGGCAGTGGTGGTTGGGAGGGACCTCTGGAGATCTCTAGTCCAGCTTCTTGCTCAAACTGGGCCAACACTAGTCCATGTTTCCCAAACATCACTGTTGATAACTACTGCTCTGCTCTTCTTGTTCCCTGTTCTTTACCTGTTTCCTATTGCTTTCACATCATTTCCACATGGGCCAGCAGGGCCATTACCACAGAGACCCGCTGGATGATTGTTCAAGGCTGGGAAATGCTTGGAGTCTCAGAACCCTTCCCATGCCTCCAGCCAGCTGAGCAGGGAGGAGGGGGAATGGGTGGAGAGGAGAGGAGAGGAGGGGGCCACTGCTCAGGTGCTGCAGGGTGGACTCAATAACTTGCTAGCTCCAGGGTCCAAGCTCTTGGCTGCCTGACCACCAGTAGTGAAATGTGGCTTGCTGTCACCTACAGTAGAAGTCTGAGAGGTGGATAACTCTTGTCCTGTTCTCTTTTGTAATCTATTTTCAGCTTACTCTCTGGAGAACAGGTCTACTAAATGATACCTGTAAACCACCCATTTGAGACCAAAGCCATTCTTTGTATCACTGGCATAGAGCAAAGAATTACAAAGCTTGCAAAACTGTTTTGAAGCCGATATGCTGTCATCCCTGCACGCTTCCAGCCTTCAACTATCACAACTTCTCCCACCCCTCAGGGGCATGAGGCAGGTGGTCTTCATCACCCTGTGCTGATCATTATCTTAGGAACAGCAGCTGTTGGGAGGTAATTGTCTCTTTGACTATAATTAGGAACTGCTGCAAATCCAGGAGAAACTAAAAGAAAAAATTCCTCTGTTCCCCAAACCTTTCAGAAACAGAAAGAAATTCTTGCCTCAAAAATAAGGAAACCCAGTGAGGGTGGTGGCCCAGCTCAAAAAGACGACTGAAGACTGCCCGTGTGTCACCCTGTGGAACGGGTTCAGCTGCAAGAGCTAACCTCTGCCACCAGGGCAAGCGTGCTCACGTCTGACACAGCTGTACGCTCACCTCCCCCAGCTCACAAAGACTGAGCACAAAAAGCCACTTCTAACTCTCACCCCTTCTGAAAGCACCTGCTTCACTTGGAAATCCATTAATCCATATATCCTGAATCTCTCCTTAGTGTCGCATGGGGAAATCTCAGCATCTTTGAGATAAGAGCAAACCAGGTGCTCAGGGTTGAGGGTGAGTGACTCCTTCGGGTGGGAGCACCTGCTTCACTCCTTTCTGCTTGGTGCCCCCAAGGAAGGATCAAGTCCCCACTGTCCTTGTCAACAGATGCTCTCCAGGAGGGTCAGCTTTCTGGAGAGGGCTCTGTACCTCTTCTGTGGACTCTCTGGCTTTGGCTATCTTTATCATCCACTGAGCCTTTCCATCCCCCATTTCCAGCTTCTCCGGGGTATTCTCAAGAGAGTTGAGTGCTACTGTGCTGTGTCAGCAGTGTGGGTTATCCATTTCATCTGAGGACATGGACCATCTGGGTTTGCCAGGGACAGGGTTTGCTCTGTTTGGGGTCATACAAAGCTTCATGCTTCTCACAAGCTGTAGCTTCACTGACCAGGCATTTTCAGAGGGGCAGGTCTGCTTGGAGTCCTCTTCCTAAAGGTGCATCAGACCCCATCTCTTGATTTCTCATGGGATCCGCATCCTCCAGCAACCTCTTTTTTATAAATCCCATGGAATGGCAGCCTGCCATGGAGGTGGGCATGCAGGGTCTGCACACACCCATGAGAAGCCTTCACCCAGTCCACCGGTGAAATGGGAAGGGTCCCAATCTGTGCTGCCAGTGACTCAGGAAGGCTGCCTGTGGAAACCTGGTGGTGAGTCTCCAACCATGAGACATCGTGGGACTGTTGCATACGTAAGGGTCAGCTAGTATGTAACTTTCTAACTGTGAAACCATAGAGGTTTGGGATGCCATCAGGGTGTCAGCTGATGATGTTTTCACTGGTGACAAAGTTGGTTTAAGGATATTCCATCCCATGGCTGCTTGTTCCTGCTGTAGCTTGGTGTCCTCTCTGCTGTGCAGGGTCCCTTCTGACCAGACCACTGACATCAGTCAGGTGTATAAAAATACTCCCTCCCAAATATTCTTTTTATGTGATCATGTAGGCCATCCAAATTGCCACACAGCTCCCCAGACAGTTGTATTGACACAACTGAAGGGGTGGGGGCAGGAATTTCTTAAACTGGCTTTGCCACTAAAAAAATGTTGGTGGCACCACACCCTCCAGCTGCCTGGGAAAAGAGTAGTCGGGAAGGTGGCAACTCAATCAGCCGCCTGGCAGGAGGGTGAGCCTGGTGTGAGAAATCAGCATATCACAAAGGCTTTGTGTATTCCGGCACCCAACAAGCTTCAACAATGTGTCATTTGCATTCTCACAAACAAGAGATAGGAGCCAAGCGGTAAATACCATAAATTTCTTAAATTGATTAATTGGAAGGAAGGAAAGGGAGGGGATGAGGGAGGTTGAACTGCTTTGAGGATACCTACACACTCAGGGCTGTCTGATGGCCCTGACTTGTGCCTGGAGCTACAAGGACTAAAGGAGGGTCCATATTAGGGCTGGTATTAGGTGGGATGTGCCTATCTCATAAAAGGATTGTCCCTGGTAAATAAACATTTTTTTCTCGTGTATTTATTCAGAAATCTTTTACTGGAGTGCTCTGGAGTGGGGCTTGGTTGCATAAACCCACATTGTTTTATGCAAAATACACATTTGTGTAAAATCCAAGTTTTGCCAAACACATTTGTTTTCCCTGAGGAAAATGCAGATCAACGTGTCCTACCTGGGTTGCAGGGAATGTACTGCAGATGTCGGGTGCCTCGTGACCTGGTTCAGTGCACTTGTCCTGAAGAAAGCTACACATCCCACGATCCTTCCCAGCCATGACATTCCCAGGTTGTACAGCAGTGGCATGTTATCTTTGCAGAGACTGGAGCTATGAGCTGGAATTGTGTCCATCAGATTGTCCCTTGCAGATGCTTTTGGAGCTCTATTTAGTTTTCCTTCCAGTTAATTGACCAGATACTGAACCAGGTTGTCCCTTCCTTTAAACCAAAAGGACTAGAGTAAGCAGTGAAGGTTTTATGCTGGCAGTGGGACATATTACAGGGCATAAGCTGTATTTCCACTGGCAGTGTTTCATGCTGCTGAAACCCCTCACTAGCTTACACCTAACTTGTTTTCACTGTGATATTTAAGGATTTAAAAAGCTTCACTATCACCTCTTGTTCCCGCCCATTTACCTTGCTCTGATAGCCCTAGGCATACCCGGTATCTAAAGTCCCAAACCTTGGAAAGCTGGAGGTGTCCAGAAATTTTGCCTACAGTCCTACTGCCTTTCATGAGAGCCTCTTGTGGTCCCATCCAACATAACCTGTCCTATGATCCATGTCCCTACAGAGTCTGAGCATTGGCCATGCTCATCTCTGACACTACTGTGTGCTGTGAAAAGCAAGACGTGTTCACAGTTTTGCAGCCAAGGACACAGTTGGCAACATAAACACAGAAAACATGATTTTGGATCACACCTAACCTCATGGACCTTCATAGCTCCTCTCACAGGATGGACAAATTGCTTTCAGGTGGTGCTGGTCTAGGAGAAAGTTGACATGACTGGCTTAGAGCTGGCACCTGCTCTTAGAGGCTAAGATCAGGTGAGATGAGTGCTGGCTCCTTTGCTTGTAGCCCTGCACTGAGGCTGTGTAGGGAATAGAAATAATACAGATGTCAGAGTTGTCAGAATCGGTGTTCAAGGTCTTTTTCTGACATACTCTTGCATGGCACAGTTTGCCAGTTTTGGCAGGACTGCCACCTGCCATGCAGGCAGCATCCACTCCCCTGCGCACACCCCCGAGCTGCAGCAGCTATCTGTGATCGGCTCCTACTTTGGAATCGGACAACAAGGCTGGGGAGCAATGGTGCCTGGTAAAGGAGAATCCGACAGACCTGCTGCAAACCAGATGAGAGGGTCTATCACCCAAAATTCAGCCCAGGGCCCCACAGGGCCAGCACTATCCCACTGAGGCCCTGGGGCTAGCATAAGAGTGTCATGTGCCATAGAAGACGCTCCTTCTCTATCTGGGGTGAGGGGATGCTCTGATGTACTTCTGAAGAGTATCACAGATGTCCTTGAACAATTAGTAGCTTTCATTAATCTGCACCAGGATAAAAGGGTGTTCCCAAGCAGCTCAGCCTTTATGCCAGAAGGAAAGGAATTACCTGATGGTGGAGGACTGGTCACACTGGTATGAGAGTGCTGCAGGACTTGTCCTGCCCACTGTGCTCAAAATGGGCTGAATACACCAAAGGGGTCCAGCAGACCGAGGAGGTACCAGGAATCAATTTAATATGTAATAAATAGCAAGGTTCAACAATGGAAAGTGGGAATCAAACACTGAGACCAAAAGTGAGGCGCAGTCTTTAATAATAAAGGTAATTAGACCTTGGAAGACACTCACAAAGAATGTGATGGACTCTGTTAAGAGAGCTGTTAAAGCAAGAGTACACGTTCAGTTGGGACATCGGAGAGATAAGGTGGAAAGATAATGATAAGGAAAAATGCTGTGCTGTCTGGCTTCTGCAGCAAGGTTGGATGCAACGCACGTGTGGGATGGCAGCCCCAGTGCTGACAGCGTCGGTAACCTGAGCTGTGCCCCCTTGTGCCGCCGAGCTGCAGTACAGCTTGAACCCCGCTGCCCAGGAGCCCCCTGCACCCCACACACAGCAGCCCTGGCCCGGGGGGGCCTGGCCCCGCCGAGGGCTTTTGCCGGCACCTTTGTCACCTCCTCCTCCCAGCTCCCCCTTGGCGCCTTTTATGTCCCCACCGGGGACCTCTGCACGACTTGGTGTCCTGCTCCTGTGCTCTTTCTGATCCCCATCTTTCCCACAGGCTAAGGGCTAAATACAGCCCCAATATGCACGGTCAGAGTGTTGCGTAAGAGTAGAAAAATCAGTAAGGCCCAGAGTCAGCATCAGACGTCCTTCAGCCCTGATGCTTGGGCACTGCTTGTCACAGAATCCCAGAATCATTCAGGTTGGAAAAGCCCCTCGGGATCATCGAGTCCAACCCTCAGCCCGACTCTACAAAGTTCTCCCCTACCCCACATCCCCCCACAGCTCATCCAAACGGCCCTTAAACACACCCAGGGGTGGGGACTCCACCCCCTCCCTGGGCAGCCTATTCCACTCTCTGACCACTCTTTCTGGGAAACATTTTTCCCTCATGTCCAGTCTGAACCTCCCCTGTTGCAGTTTAAAGCCGTTCCCTCTTGTTCTGTCACTAATCCCCTGTGAGAAGAGACCAGCACCAACCTCTCCACAACGTCCTTTCAGGGAGCTGTAGAGAGTGATGAGGTCTCCCCTCAGCCTTCTCCTCCTCACACTGAACAGTCCCAGCTCCTTCAATCTCTCCTCACAGGATTTATTCTCCAGGCCCTTCACCAGCCTCGTTGCCCTCCTCTGCCCTCGCTCCAGCACTGGGATGTCCCTTGCCCCAGGCAGTGTGTTTCCTCCCTGTCCCCAGTGCCTACATGTCACTGCTGTGCCAACAGGTGGGTCTGGTCCGAGTGCCGCGGTTGTACGACAGACCGGTGGGTGTGGGTGCCACGCTGGGCGGGTGACACGTGGTCTGCAGCTCCCCTGGGTTCGACCCCTTAGATCTGGCCAAACTGCGACAGCTCTGCCAGGGTCTCCATTGCAGGTGATGGCTGATGTACCGACGCCTTCTCACCCACAGTACCCCCGGGTGTGCCTTGAAGCAGAGCTCATTTCTGACGAGCCTGCTGCCATTGGAGCATTGCAGCAGATGGACCCGTTTGCCAGCTCCTGTGCTCAGCTGCAGGAATAGCAGTAAATGCATTTAATTCATATTTTGTTGGCAATCTACAAGGCTGGCCAGGAACATGCTGTGCAGCAGCTAGAGCAAAGTGTTGTTTTCTTTCCTATTGTTTCTCTTGTACTTGGTTCCTCACATTTTTGGGACAGGGACAGCTCAGAACCAGGGAAACAGGGTCTTCAGGAGGTGAAGTATCATTTTAATGCCTTTGTAGAGAGGCAATACAGGGACACTTTCCAGCTTCTTGGAAAGTGGAAGTTCATGTGGCGCACTGACAGCTGAACTGAAAGAGTTTCTGCACGCTCTGTCATGTCTCCTGTCGCTCTTGTGGGTTTTTTCTTGTTTGTTTTTTTTTTTTTTTTTTTTCCTCTTGAACGCAACTATTCTATCACTGACATTATTTTGCACATCTGAAAATGCTCATTTGGCACTCTTAGACCTGACGTAGCACCCGAGAGTGTCCAGCTGCAGCGTTGAGGAAGGGAGACAAGAAACAAGAGGGGAAATATTAAAAGCCATCTGAAAACCAGCAGCAGCCCAGGCAGAGAAACCTGCTGCTGACAGACCAACACGTGCAGGCAGGAGAATTGAGGGCAGCTCCAGAGCCCACTCCAGAGGTTCACAGCTGAGTGTGTCTCCACTGATGTGAGGCCTGGTACGAGAGCTAATAAAATAATACAACATATAATAAAATAACAGTTCCAAAAATCATAGATTGCAGCAGTTACAAGCAGCTGTGTGGCCTTGGCAAAAATGGATTTAACTTGAGTTCTTCTCTTTCTCTTGTTATATATTTGTCATGTGGTCTTGAAAATCAGTTTAGCCTAGAGCTTTACTGGCATGAGAAGGGAGTCCATGCAGTTACTAGATGTCCCATGATTTTGCAATTTTATTTATTTATTTTTTGCATAGGAGTAGGTAATTAGTAGGATTTAGATTCCCTTTCTAAGATTTTCGTATTTAATAATATAAACAGCTCTATCCTCGTGGTGGAGAAGTGCATCAAAAGATATAAGGAATAACATAAATAAATATACATATATAAAAACTCCGCTGCTTCTTTCCTCAGAGCCTCAAGGATTTATCTGTCCTGCTGATCCTACCAGTGCTGTCACAAGTGTTCAGAGTCCTGAGTACTTCTGGGCCATTTCTTTAGGCATTTGGATGGCTATGGAAATAGGGAAGTGTTTCATCGTTCAGGACAGTCATAACACAGGCGTAGGGGAAGTGGATTTTATGCAAATATTTTGTTTCTTGAATGTAGCAGCCTGAACATAGCTCTAAATTTCACCTGGTCAGAAGTCCCGATGGTCCCCGCTCCAGGTTAGCCGGGTGAACCTGTGGTTGGCACCAGCCATGGGGAGAATTGTATTTGCTGACCACTGATGAGACAAACTCCAAGGCTTTAGGCACCTCTTAAAAAAAGGAATTGAAACTTGGTTGGAAAGTGTGATTTCCAAGAAAATGAGTATTTGGGGTAGTTGAAATTTGGTTTCACTCTGAACTGGACTGAAACTGAAACTTTTTAACATTTCCTTTGAATGAGGAACTCTCCAGACATTTCCAGGGCTGTGAGATTGACAGCTGTCAATCAGCATCATTGCTAAGAGCAACAGCTGCCTAAACACAGTTTCCCAGTACCTGGGAGACTCCCAGTGTCCCCAGTCAGAGGTGACCCAGCTGGTTGCAATGGGGCCAGGAGACAGAGCTTTGCTGGAAAGCCCCAGGTTCACATGTGAACTAGACAGGTTTCTCCAATTTAAGACATTTCCAAGAAAAAATGTGGGACTTTGTGAATTGGTATTTTCCAGCTCAGTCTAACACAGAGCAAACAGCAGTTTCATTTGCTAAGAGGCCATAAAACACAACTCGGTGCAATGAGGAGCCAAGACCAGCCACCACCCCCGCCCGCGTGCAGCACCAGCAGCCCCCACCCCAGCCTGGCTGGTCAGGGCCACTGTGGACCCCACAATCAAACTGATAAAATCTGCTCCAAAAAACAATTTCCATAAGATTAATTTTTATTTTCATAGTAGTTGTTTCTGCCTGATTTAGGAAACTTCATCAGTTTCTTGCCAACTTAAACTCTTTAAATTAAATATATTGTGTAATCAGCCTGTTTTGGTCAGTTTATTTTCTCTGTGTTCTGTAAAGTTTAAAGATAAGAAATCTTATAATAAGTGTAATTCTTTGAGGAAGACTGAATTATGTTTTTTTTATAGATTGCACTATATTAAGATATGGAGTACAAACACTCTCTTCTCAAATAGTGCAATAAATCTGTTGAAGATCTGATGAATCTTTCAGCGAAGGACACTTCTGGAAGCTCTCCATAACTATCAGGACCAGGAGAGATGACTCCAGTTGCTTGGGTAACTGCCTGAGTATCATCAGCTCATGGATTCCCCCAATTCTTTCCCTGAGCCAAACGCATCTGGCATACTTTTTAAAGTTTTGCAATACAGAAATTACCTGCTGGAAAATGCATCACATGCCAAAATCAAGTATTCCTGAGGTTGCTTATTTGCACTCTCAACTGCAACTCATTTCTACTTTGAGCTTTTCCAGCTTTGGCTCACAGGCAAATCTCACAGTTTCTCTCACTTTGCAGCACCCTCAATTCACCCTTTAGCCTGTTCATAGGTAAATTTAATACACTGAACATCTCACCTTTTTCACCACAAACTGGATTTTCAAGAACTTACTGCATTATTTTGAAATTTACCCTATTTACTGAGTGTTGTTAGTGATGGCTTGTGGCCACCTCCACAGCCATCTCTGAGTGTGTGACAGCCATTCCTTGAGTTTCCCCGGGGTTTATAGCAGGGTAACAGCTCCCTAATTACCTTGTGCCTCCCTGCTGATCTTATGCAAAGACTGCCATAGCATTTGTTTTCTCCCGGCCTTGTAAACCTTTCATGGCATCCCTAGATTTATTGAAAATATCATCATCCTATGAGACCATCCCCTTCCAGACCCTTAGTTGTAGCTTATTGGAGCTGTTTAACTTGGAGGTTATTAAGCAATCAGTTAAACTTTGTTTTTCTCAATTGCAGTTTAACACCCTCTTTCTCTTAGAGGCGGAGCAGACACTTCTGTGTTATCTCAGCTTGGTGGGAAAGGGTCTCCCACTTTCTTTCCAGATATTAACAAAAGAGTTCACTGAATTCCTTGGAGATACGTTAAGCCCAGGAGACTCTGCTGACAGCCTGACCATTTCCATCTAGTAAAGGGCCTGTGAGATCTTCAGCCCACGTGTTTGCTTCAAATGTACTTCAGCAATTCCACCTCTTTCTCCTCATCCTTGCGGCTGTTCAATTTCATTTGTTTTGTAGTCTGCTGAAAGCATTCTTATAATAGATTTTATTTTCTGTCCACACTGTGCTTTCCCCCACCCATAAGGTGTTACCAACATCCAGGCCAAAAGCCATCAGCCAGCTGAGATTGTTTCTGATAAGGCAGGAATCCAAGGACTTTTATTTTACATGTAATTTTGCAGCCAGTTATCCTGGGCTTGTGCAAGCCCTTCCTAGTCACTGAAAGGACTTAAAAATTGGATTTTTAAATAAACTTTGGTCATTCAAATTTTGACTGTTGAAGTTCAGTCAGATTTAATCCTGACCAAAGCCAAATTTAATCCTGACCGACTAAAGCAAACATTTAAAACCTACCTAAAGTTTACCTTCGGTAGACAGCCGAACACTCCTACTTGTGTGAACTTGTCCAACCCCAAGTCACTGCACAGTGACCCCAACTCATACCACATGGTGGCCGTGTCTTCTGAGGACACATGGTGACATGGAGCCATAGCCGGGCCCTGACACCATCAGGGTCCTCTGAACAGTGTCACCCCAAACCTTCATCATTCATCTGCTCACTGACTGCTCCAGCTTGTCACTTTGTCCCAGATCTCTTCTCAGGACAAACCTGTCCTTCAGACCTCACTGACTTGCTTTTCAATGCAGAAGGGAGAAGCAGAAGCGTGTGGGGTCATGAACACAGGGTGTGTTTGTTGTGCTGGGTGTCTCCTACCTGTGCTCTGTCAGGGGATGCAGAGGAGACAAGGTACATAGTCATGTTTTGGAGAATATTATGCACCCTAAGGAGGAAAATAATATGATTGGAGAAGGTGCAGCCGAGCACCCACCTCTCCAGCTGCCAGTTTCCTTCTTGGCATCTCACCAGAGCGTGTCCTGTCCTCTCTGCGTGCCAGAATGAGTGACCTTAGGTTGTGGGGTACCGTGGCCCAGGGCTGGGGCCGGCCTGAGATGCTTGATCCAACCCCTGTTCTGTGGAGACATCTCCTGTGTCCATCTTTTCCCTTTGGATCAACCTCCTAATGGGATGTATCAGCTTTCTGCACAGCCCCAGCCTAGCACCCAGAGGATCGATTTCTATTTCTCTCCAGCTGACATGTTGGTAGGTGCAGGGAAGGTGGCAGTGAACTCTTCTCATCCTGGGCAGACTGGCAGTGGGGGTCATTCCCAGTGCAGGCCTGGGAACACACTGGTGTGAGCGCACAGCAGCCTGGGCTTGTGGGGCCAGGAGATCCCTTGCTGGAGAGCTGGCACAACAGGGAAAGGCTCTGCAAGCCTTCGGCATCTGTGATGTGATCAGCTTTGAGGAGGGAGACATTTTCCCTGTGCATTAACAGTGAGCAAGGGAGAGAAAGGAGGGAAATACACCAAATATATCTAATATTCACTGTAGATACACACCCAGACTGGCAAGGTGACACCTCCTCACAAACAGAGATAAGCTGCACTCACTACCCCGGGACACATTTTGCCACTGTTTGTCCTGGGATGAGTGACTTGACTGACCTTTCCTGCTGAGCTGTGCTGGGAGGGGGCTGCGGCACTAATGCTGTTACTGGGTGAAATATCCCTGCGTGCACGGGGCAGCACTCCGGGATTTGGGTATCCTGTGGCAGAGACAAAAGCCTGTGTTTATTTCTCTAGTCAGGCTGCGAATATTGCTTTGCTTCCATCAGAAGACATGACACAGGAGGCAGTGTATGCACTTTAATTATTTTTTTTTCTTTTTTTTCTTTCCCATAGATGAAGAAAATACTTGGTGTGGCAGGCAAGCAAACCCCACAGACAACTAATCAGACGGCCTATAAAATGCAGATTATTGAGGTGACAGCTGTGGTGTACAGTTGGCTGTGCTCCCCCAGCTCCTGACCATTTGGTTGAGACAGGTACGTACAGCGCACAGCCCTTTGCAGGAGTACAAGCTGATTCACGAAATATTAATACAACTATTTTGAAATTAAATACCAGACAGGTTTAGGATCCCTGATGTAACTAAAAGCACTGGAAATACCATGTTTAAACCAAAATATCTCAGAGTTGTGAACAACATGTTCTGTTTTAGCTGTTTGTATGGCTGCTAAAGACAGCAGTAGGTTTTGCATCTGATTCACATCCATTTAGACTCAAAGTTGCTATTCAGAACAGCTGGCCCCTGAACCTCTGGTCCTTAATTGTAAATCAAATGTGGACCATTCTCTAGATTATCAAAAATAAATCCAGGACGGTGTTGTGAACTTGTGCCAGCAGGAGGTCGGTCTAGCTGGCCAAGACAGTCTCTTCTGGCCATGCTCGTCCTGCAAATATCTCCACTGACATCAAGAATAAAGGAAGATACCTGATGTCATGGCACAGCCTTTCCCTGTGTCACCAGCAGTGACTCAAAGAGAAGTGCAGAAATGGTCATGATGCAGCCGACACAGCTGAAGAAGCTACCAGAGATGCCTGGTGCTCTGCACACGGCGTGACATATGAAGTCATTTCAGTCCCTTGAGTTTTTGACTCAGACTGAGGGTGCAGGAGCACTGGTTAGAGTTGATGATCTTGTGTTTGTTCCTGTGATTTCATCACTTCGGACATTTTGTGCTTGTTTAAAGTTTTGGTTCCTGATTATTTGAGTATTTTATCTTTTAAAATCAGAGTAAGAGTTTAACTTAATAAGAAACTCTGAAGTAATATCCTTCCAATGAAGAGGCACTTCCAAGTGAAGCAATACCCTTCCAAGTGTGACTCTACCATCTTGGCTGCCACACTGTAGGTGTGGGCATTTCCTTGATGTAGCCAAAGTCTTGCGGTGCTTTCCATGCTCACAGATGTTAGTAGGGGCAGGCATGGGAAAATACAGAGGGAATTTACAATCCATTTCATGATTTTGCTACTAGATTTCTGATTTTGAACCTCTGAAGCTGCCATAACCATTGCTGGTCTTGAAGACCCCATGACCTACCATAGCCATGACATCTGACTGAGGGAGTTTGGTATCATGGTTGGCCTTGCATCTCCAAAGTAGAGGAGTCCCATCTCTCCTGGTTTTCTCCATAAAGACATCTGTGTCTCCCAGTGTCTGGGTTGGGCAATAGTGAGAAGGTTCTTTGTCACATTGGGGGTCACAGTGAACAAGGGGGATTTCATGGGAACTGTCTTGAGAGGAGTAGATCTCTGACTCCCTGTGCATCCATCAGCTCGAGGTCGCTGCTCTGGATCAAAGACTTTTTGTGAGATGCAAATAATTAGAGCTTTATGAATTCATTTGCTTGGCTGAGCTACAAAACTTGGAAAAATAATTTTGCTTTGAGTGAATATGAAACCAAAAAACCCAAAAATAAAGCAAAAGAAAAAAGGAAATGGAAGCATTTAATTTAAAAAACAGCAAATCTTTGTGTTCTCTTGAGTTTTCCCATGATTTTTCAACCTAAACAGACTGATGAATCTGCAGATATGTGCAGGCATGTGCTTGCTGTACTCCATCCTTTCCAGCTGCTGAAGGCCTGGCCCAGAGTTTGGAAGCCGCGGTGGCCTGGCGATGCGTTGCTGCAGGAGAGGCCGGCTGTGCTCAGCCCGTGGGGCTCCGCTGGCAGCCAGGCAGTGACTGAGTATGAGCGGTGCCTCATTCAGTGAGAAGTCACAGAAGGGAGTGAAGGAGAGGCTGGCCCAGAGTTTGTGTTGTTGCAGGGGTTATCTGTGTTAAAAAAAATGTGTGTTATTTCAAGATAAACATTTCTCAATTCGGCATCACTGTCAACTGCTTGACACAAAACTGAGAGTCTCAGGGGTGAATGGAAAGAAATAGTTTCTTTGACCCAAAAAAATCATTAACTTTTTCTTTTTCTGTTGCTGTTTAGCTTTGAAGGAAAAAAAAAGCTCAAACGTGTTCAGATGAGAAAGTGCTTTATATGGAAGAGCTAAGTCAGCCATCCTCTTAATATTCATCTTTTGATTTCATTCTTACAAGGCTTTTTTCCAGGTCTTTCTTCTTCAGGAAGAAAGAATGGGGCAAACTTTTATTATTTTTTCCTATCACAAAGGATATAAAAGCTCTTCAGTGCAGGAAATATGATCCTGGGAAACCCTGGCATTTGGTGGGAAAGAGCCGACCATCCCACCAAAGGTGATGATGCCATCACAATTTGTCTTTAGTATTTATTTACTTCCCACAGGCCTGAAGTTGTGACTAATTTAAGACAGCAGACTAATCATAAATTCTGTTATAAAAGACACAAAAGAAATGCTGCTTGAACTTTTTATTAAATTACTGAGATGATATGCTGGTGGTGGAGACTGGGGTAGACCCAGTCCTCCTTCAAGGCCATGTACTGGAGCTGATACAGGGCTGTTCCTGCCTTGTTTCATAGCTCTGCCAAGTGTGCAAACATGAAGCATCTGTTTCTTTTAGTATTTTTTTTTTTTATCTGGACCATTAATCTCTCTTTGATCAGGAACTTTCAAATCCCAGTTCCAAATTATATAGCCATTAATTTAAAGCTCTCTTTCTAGTTCACTGCCTTTTTCTCAGAGGAAACGCCCTTATCCCACTGAATTGAGTTGTGGATGGTGTGGGTGAACTGCTACATCTGATCTTTCCTTCATTGCAGTGTGAAGCCAGAGACTTCAGCAAGCGCATCTGCTGAGCATGACATCTGTGCTTCCACACTCGCGTTGTAGCTCAAGGTTCAGGAGCCATTCCTTTGAACCCAGGTGGGTGCAAATTGTCCTCAGCTCTTGCATTGTTCACAGAATGATTCACGTTATGTATCTGGAGCTCAAGTCTGGGTCTCAAGTCAGTTAAAAAAAATAATGATAGAGGTCTCAGGAGAATAAGCCCTTTGGGCTGAACTCTTTAGCAGTAAAATTCATTTTGATAGCAGCAAAATATGCCACATTTTCCAACAGCTTCCTGTGTCTACTCCAGGTTATGTCTCTGCAGTTGTATGTACTAGTGGACCTTTAGCTGTTTTTAATTCCTACCTTACAGCTGCCTGTCAGTTCAGCAAATCCCATCAAGACCTTATGAATGTGAGAGAATTAGGAGATCAGGAACGAGGAGCCTTCATGGTCTCCTTAAATTAGCCTCAAGGAGCAGAAGCAGCAGGAGCTGGTTGGAGACGGGTGATGGAAGAGAGAAGGGCAGTGAAGAGGACCTCCAACTTGCAGTGGCAACATCTGGATCTTCTGATGGCCAAATCCTGCCAGGGCAGCTGGCTTCAAGCCCTGCCCGGTCCTTAGCGTGTGGCTGCAAATGTTTTAGTGGGGGGGAGTCAAGGACTTTGTGACCCAACCTATGGCTATGCTGGGTCCCTGCCTTGTGGTGAGGCTGGAGAGGAGATGCTCTCCTCTGGTTCATGCCAAGGCTGGCTCCAGCTCTCAGCACCAAAGCTGCTTTCAGGTGGCATGGGATGCCATCAGCTGTACAATTAGGGAGAAGGGCAGTGAATGGGAGTCTCCTGGTTTGGTAAGTCCCAGGCCTATGAGGAGAGATGCTGGATCAATATGGAGTGTCCCACACACCAGAGGCAATGTTTCACCACTGTCCTCTACTGATCTTGACACCTGAATCACGCATGTGCAAATAAACATGTGAGATACCTGTGGGCTGGGCTGGCTCGGATAAACAGGTTCAAGTTGATCAAGTGTGGGAAAGGGCATTCTCCTGTGAAAGAACTGTCAGTTTAAGAGATAAAAAAAGTCCAGACGACTTGTCTGAGAGTATTTACTACCTCCTCCAATGTCTGATGGTTTCCTTATTTCATGGCTCTTTCTTGATAAATCCTACTGTGTGGCCTTACCAGTGGAGGCTGTCCCCATTACACAGAGCCCTGTCTGAAAGAAACAGGCTCATGAACAGATTTTGGAGGCAAGAGAAGAAAACTGATCAGTGTGTGGGGGGGAAAATTTAAAAGAATTCAAAGATTTTGCAGAGATTTTCGAATCTTCTAAACTGGTTCATCTCAAAAGCAAATTCCCTGCCTTTTTGGGTCTGCCAGTTGCAATGACATGCCTGTTTCAAGGCTGAAAAATGCAGCCTTTTGAAGACACAATTTGTCTTTTAGAAAAGAATGAATCCAGAAAACATGAAATTTGTCAAGTTGCTGATTTTCAGTGTGAGAGGAGCCACTTGTGGAGAGAAAAAGTACACCCAGACTGGGAGCAGAGACACAGCAACTGCCTGTCCCCCACCCAGATGTGCAACTTTCAACACATTAGGTGAATTGTCAATAAAGGAGAAAAGAACACCCTTGGAAATAGAGTGAATCCCTTTAATGAATAAAAACCTTGTGCACGAGAAAGTGAAATGTCGTTTAATGAGCCTGAGGCCCATTAAAGGAAGAAATCTGCTATTTACCTCTCTCTGTACTGTGAAATCTCTCTTAAACAAACACCTGCTATAGGCATAAAGCTGCTAAGTATTAAATTGGCTGCACATTATACCCAGTCTATTATCAGTTATCTAAGGAAAACATTGCCTCTTTTTCAAAGCTTTTTGCCGGAGTCTACAGCAGACAAGAACTTTATTGTTGGTTCTGTATCACCAGTTTTACCCTGAGTGACTGAGATGCTAATGTCCACCTTTTTTGTATGAAAAGCTGAGTTTTGCCCAAAGTACCACAGAAAGGACCCTTGCTGTGATTACCTCTGACAGCGAGACCACCCATGCTGCTGTCATCCCAGGGGGTGAAGTCTTCATGGATAACCTGTTCAGAGGTCAGTGCTGAATATGTTTTGGAGACAGGTTTGCTGAGCTTTTGTAGGTTGGGATGTGCTCTGACACAAGCTTTGTTGCCTCTGAGGAGCCTCTCCAGTTCAATATAAAAAAGTCAATCATTGGTGTCAAAGGCAGAGGGATTTCCTGTTCCTGTGGCAGGAATGGCAGAGAAAAACCTAAGTGGAGGGTGGCCATGCAGAGAAAAGGGCAAGCCTATGTCCTTATGAAGTGTGTGTTGTCCCAGGGCAGTGGGTGGTTGATTGCTGTGGAGCATCTCACAGGGACAACCCTGCAAACAAGAGCTTAGTCCTTCTGGATCGCGATTACCCAGCATCCCACCATACGTGAGGTACTGACATGGTGTGACCCAAGATGACTGTGGGAGGAAGAGGATGGTAACCATAGCCTCCTTCCCTGCCTGGAAGGCATTAGCCTGGAGCAGTGTGCTGCAGGGGGCAACCACTGGTTGAACAGGAGATGCTCCAGGTACATAGAGGACTCACTAATGGCAGAAAGTCCATCTTGCAAACGAGACCAGCATATGAAGGATGAACGTTGGATGATGGAGGATAGAGACTGTAGAGGAGGATAGACACTCCACTTCCAGGGGAGTGGAGTCAAGTTGTGACATGGTGACAAACCAAAACTACTGCCATGAAGATGCAGCTTTGTTGCAGAAGGGCAAAAGTCTGAATAACCCAGGGAGACAACTGTTTCACAGAATCACAGAATGGTTTGGGTTTGAAGGGACCTTTCAAGGTCATCTAGTCCAACCCCCTGCCATGGGCAGGGACAACTTCAACTAGATCAGGTTGCTCAGAGCCCCGTCCAACCTGACCTTGAATGTTTCCAGGGATGGGACATCTACCACCTCTCTGGGCAACCTGTTCCATTATTTCCTCACCCCCATTGTAAAAGATCTCTTCCTTACATCTTGGCTAAATCAACCCCCTTTGAGATTAAAACCATTACCCCTTGTCCTATTGCTTCAGGCCCTACTAAAAAGTTTGTCTCCATCTTTCTTATGAGCCCCCTTTAAGTACTGAAAGGCCACCATAAGGTGTCCTCGGATCCTTCTCTTGTCTAGGCTGAACAACCCCAACTATCTTGGCCTTTCCTCACAGGAGAGGTGTTCCATCCCTCTGATCATGTTCATGGCCTCCTCTGGACTCACTCCAATAGGTCCATGTCTCTTCTGTAACTGAGGACTCCAGAGCTGGATACAATACTCTAGGTGGGGTCTCACCAGAGTGGAGTAGAGGGGGAGAATCCCCTCCCTCAACCTGCTGGCCACACTTCTCTTGATGCAGCCCAGGACACCGTTGGCTTTCTGGGCTGCGAGAGCACATTGCTGGCTCATAGTTGGTTTTCCATCCACCAGTATTCCCAAGTCCTTCTCTGCAGGGCTGCTCTCATTCCCGTCATCCCTCAGCCTGTAATGATACCAGGGGTTGCCCTGACCCAGGTGCAGGACCTTGCACTTGGCCTTGTTGAACCTCATGAGGTTCACACGGGCCCACTTCTCAAGCTTGTCCAGGTCCCTCTGGATGGCATCCCATCCCTCAGGCATGTCAACCCCACCACTCAGCTTGGTGTCATCTGCAAACTTGCTGTGGATGCTCTTGATCACACTGTCTATGTCACTAATGAAGATATTAAACAATACTTGTCCCAGTACAGACCCCTGAGGGACACCACTGCTCACTGATCTCCCTCCAGATATTGAGATGCGACCATCCAGCCAATTCCTCATCCACTAAACAGTCCACACATCAAATCCATATCTCCCCACTTTAGAGAGAAGAATGTTCTGGGGGACTGTGTCAAAGGCCTTACAGAAGTCAAGGTAGATGACATCAGTAGCTCTTCCCTTGTCCACTCAATCTATTCTTCAAACCCACAAATCTCAGCAGCAAGAACCACCCAGATCTTTAAAATTGGGCAGCGGGTAGGACTTTCTGCTTTTAATTATTTTCTAACATAGCCCTAGTCTGAACCCTGTAATGGTACTATAGGCAGCTGGAAGCTCCCCGTAGCAATGGGCAAAGGGAGGTCTGCACCATCTACCATCTCTATACACCATCTTGGTCCTACAGGCAGATGGAAGCTCTTTATAGCTGTGGTCAAAGGAAGGTCCACACCACCCACCATCCCTGTACACTGTCATGCTCCTTCCATCATAGAAGACCACTAGGCTGGTCAGGCGAGACTTGGTGAAGCCACACTGGCTGTCCCGAATCACCTCCCTGTCCTCCGTGTGCCTTACCACAGCTTCTAGGAGGATGTGTTCCATGATCTTCAGCACAGAGGTGAGGCTGACAGGTCGGTAGTTCCCAGGGTTGTCCTTGCTACCTTTTTAAAAATGGGTGCAATGTTTTGCTTTTTCCAGTCACTGGGGACTTCACTTGACTGCCATGACTTTTCAAATATCATGGAGAGTGACTTGGCAACTACATCAGCCAGTTCTCTCAGGACTGTGGGATCCATCCTGTGGGATCCCTTAGACTTATGTATGTTCAGGTTCCTCAGGTGGTCTTGAACACCCAGGTTTCTGGTCCTGAACATCCTGGGAGGGCAGAGGATGCCTGGGGCTGGCTGTGCACCATGCTCTTGGCTCTGCCAGATTTCCAAAGGTGGTATCATAGGTACGATAGGACTCAACCGCTCTGACTGGTGAGTGCAGTGGGGTAAGAAGATCTAGCCTGGACAGGAGTAGAATGCGAGATGCAATTCTTACATCCACATGTTCAATGAAAGTGTGAGTGTGTTGAAGACCACACTGGGTTGTGGACATCCAGGGCTCTGTTCCTGACTCTGCCACGAGCTCCTGAATAATTCACTTGTCTGCAACATGATGCACCAGTCTGACGGGCAGAGAGGCGATGCCTGGGTGTCACACAGCCAAAATTGTTATGAAATCAAAATTTATATGCATATGCTGTGGATTATCATATTATAGCCAGAAAGGGGCAAGTTCATTTCTATAATGATATCAATACATTTGAAATGTTCAGAGAAAACCAGCAAAACCGCTTGGGACTCTGAAGCAAAGATGAAAAGCGTTAATATTTTTAGCACGGCAGTGTCTCCTTCAGCAAGGTCATGACACCAGCCCATTATCATTTGAAAAGTGTACTCATGAAAGAGGAAGAACTGGTTTGGAGCAAGTAGGTGTAATGGGATGAAAGGCACAAAGCTACATTTCAAGTCGAGAGCAGCCTCTTCCAGGCACTCAACTGAGAACTGCGACACCAATTTCCTTCCTGTTGCTGCTGCTGACCGGCTTTTTCATCTGCAATTTCTATTATTCAGATGGGTGGAAATTACTGCAATAAATATTGATGGACCGGTGTATGGGAATGACCGCACTGAATATTGACAGATTACTATACAAGTGCATGTGAACTGCATAGAAATAAGTGACTGGAAGCCTGGCATGCTGTGGAGCCAGTGCTGGAGCAGTTCTGGAGGTCTCCAGTCCATGCAGGGAAGGTGAGGTGATGAGAAAAGCCTCGCTGGGCCTTCCCATCTATGGCTGATACAGCAGTGTTTGGAAATAGATGTGCATCTTCTGTTTTTTTCATGGAGAAACCAGAAAATCAGCAAGGATCTGAACTGCACCGAAATAGGGTTGATTCCTACAGGACTCAGTTTGCCAGACGCTGCTGAACACCCTGGTGTGGGGGGGCTCTGCTGGCACAGGAATCAGTTTGCATATTCAGAGGAGACAGGGAACGGAGGATTTCATATCGTAGGTGACCTTGTGGCACGCTGCAGGGATTTAACTCCTTGTCCAGCTGCTGAGAAAGGTGAAGGTCTGTGTCCGTGACCCTGGAGAATATCCCCAAAAAGCTGCTTGCAAATTCTAGCAGTCTCCAAAAAGCATTTGAAATTAAATGTCCAGAAGTAAAGACTCTTAAGCACTTAAAAGTGTTAAGATGCTAATTAATTCTGATGATTTGTATGTTTTAATTATTCACTGACACTGTATTTTTCAAACAGAAAAGGAAATGTTTGAGTTGGAAATTTTTAAAGTGTCACTGCCTCTGCTACTTAAAGCAAAGTAATTGTGTTTAATTAAACTGAGACCAACAAGGCTCTATTGTGTGACGCTTGCAAAGAAGCCTGTGATATAGGAAATGTCAAAGATTAAACAAACCTCTTTTTAAGCCAGCTAAGGGGAGAGGTGCCACTGTTTATAAAATCAGAGCCAGGAAAAATACAATAATTAGAAAAAAACAGGTCATATGGAAAAACAATATCCAACTTGACAATCTTTCATGCAGATATGATTTGAAGTTCATTACTCATTGTATTCCTGCACAGAAGGCTTTTTGTTATTCTTTGTGCTAAGTCATTTTTTAATTTAAATGGAGATGGAGATGTGTTCAAAGGATTTTTTTAAACAAATGAACACAGATGCATTTCATGTCATTTTTGATATAAAGGTTGAATGAAGCTGCAGGGAAGGAAAACTGCATTTAATTAATTTATAATTTTTTTCACAAATAGATCTGTTTCTGACCACGTTCTTTAATATTCATGTGTGGTTGGCGGGCAGAGAGTACATGAGGTTATTTCCTCATTTGAAGCCTAGTTTAATTACTTTTGAAAGAACATAACAGTTAAATTTAAGCTCTAAAACGTAAATATGTGTATTAATGTAGAAGGAGATGATGGGAGATTTTTCACTGGCTGGATTTCATCACATGGACCCAAATGATATTGTAATCTGAGATGCTCATTCAGACATAAGACACATATTATTAAAATGCACTTTAATTCTCCTCTCTGGTGCTTAGAGCTATTTTCCACCCCAAAAGGTTGCAGTGTAAAATATACAGACAGACAGTTCCCTCCTCCCTCCAGCTCCCAACGGCTGGGTACATCGGGATGGAGGCAGCAGCATCGCTCTGGAGGCAACCCTGCCAGGTGGGCATGGTCCAGCCAGTGAGCGGGGGCCCTTTCCCACCCCCTGAAGCCCCCACTTTCCCCTGACTCATCCCCTCACTTGGGCAAGGGGACGCTGGGTGAAAACCCTGCACGAGCCTGGTGCAGTGCCAGCGCCATGCTGAAGGCACTCCTGGCCGCCCTGGAGAGCAGGTCCACAGCCTTGCACAGCACCCTCCCAAGTTACAGGACCATCCCTGCTGGATGAGGATCGTGGACCCTTCCCTTGCTGGGGAGCAGCTGGAGTTGGAAGAGCTGCTCTGCTTATTTCTGCCCCACAACCCATGGGTTTCAGCACATTTGGACGCTACCATCTTCTTCTCCTCTTGCTAATAGATATTGGCCCTGGGGGCAGATCAATGCACCGTGGCTAAGCCTTGGGCAAACCGTATTTGCCTTTACAGTGGGCTGCCTTTAGCATGCCTAAGCAAAAAGATAAATGGCTGCACTCCTTTGTTCAAAAAGTTGCTTGGAGTGGATTAGCTCACTTAGATATTCTCTGATGTGCCACTGAGTTCAACTGTCCTGAAGAAAAATATTTGGGAAATGTACAATAAAATAACCCACATGTTGGGATTCCTGACTACTAAAATCTGCCCACCTTATTATCTGGTGTGCTGGACACATGAGTGGACAAAGAAGATGACTCTTTCCATTTGGAAGGTGTTACAGTCAACAAGGAATTAGGAACCCAGGACTGGAAAAGATTCCCGAGTGGTTGAGTCCAGTCCCTGAAATAGCACCATGCCCCATAAATCCTTTCCTAGGCTGATTGGGATAATTGGCTGGTGGTGGAAAGCCTGGGCGTGGTCGCACCCCTGTGTCCCAGAGATGGGAGGGACTGTGTCTCCAGCCTGGGGCACAAATCCACCTCCATACCCTGTGACAACAAGGGTAATGCTCCATGGGAGGACGTTCAGGGCACTACCCAAAGGGAAGATGGCTCCACCAGCCTCTTGCTGCTACCATGTGCAGCAGCATTTGTCCCCAACCTGTTGTTTCAGGGACTCTTGCTGTTCTTGCCCCTGTGTTCTTCCCTGGTGGAAATCATGAAGAGCCTCATGCAGCAATGCCATGTGTGGGGCTGCAGGAGCCAGCGTTCCTGTGGTGCTCTGTGACCCTGGGACACATGATGTATTTTTATTGAAACTGTGTTCAAAATTATTTCAACCGGTTGATAACACTATTGAATGTGATGCCAACAAACTGACAAATGTGGCATAAATGATCATCAAAATGGCAAATGAGAGCCCCTTGGCATGGAGGCAAATATGAAATTGTTACAACAGTGCATACCACTGATCTCCACTCAGCCTTGGGTGACGATGGTCTGCTTGTATGCCTAAGCAAGCACTTGATTGATTAATTGATCTGTCTACCCACCCCGTGCAGAAAGGATATTTTAGCTCATAACCCTCCTTTTAAAAGTATTCTTACAGGACCTAATGGCAGAAAATGAGTTGTTGCTTCCTCTCTGGGTCGAACCAATGTCAGGTGCCAAACCCTCAGTCCTCACTTCTACCAGCAGTGGACTATGGCAGATACATTAAATAGAGCCTGGCAGTGCTTGCCAGGGTTAGAAATGCACTGACTCCTAGGACTAGGGTTAGTCTGCACTGCTAAATTGCCAGAAAGGGCCCTGGGTTTGGACTGTGCCAGATAGCACTCTCCAAAGCAATTCCTGGACACGAGCAGCAGCTGGAGCGGTCCTGGGACTGTTTTGGATGCATCCATCCTGCTGCAGGGACTGGGAACGTTCATGAGATAGCGTGGGCTGCTTGTGCTAGTTGGTCCTGGTGCCTGAGCATATTTCCAGACCTATTTAATTCCCTGGTCAGATGTAGGCCCGAGGTGATGTTGGCATTTGTGATGTCCTGTTCTTGTTCCACCTTTGGTTCCTGTAGGTGTACTGCTCTGACAATGCTGCTCTGTGTGATGTTCTCTCACTCCCAACAGCCATAATTCTCACCTCTTGGTCCCCTCTGGATCACAAGAGTGCAGGGTGGTGCACTTCTGGGAGGTCTCTTCCTGCAGGGAGCTGTGCCAGCTCCAACATATACATCACCAGCTCTTCTGCAGACCCCGTCCCACACAGGTCCAGCATCCCGCTCACACTCCCTGTCAGTGGTGTAATTCCCTGGTGGCACCCTCCTTTGGGGCTACTGCTATCCATAAAATCTTTTGGGGCTGAACCATCACAAAACTGTCACCCTAGACTTGGGTTAGCAAAATACAGAACCTGATGCCCCTTCCTTCTCCTTGGGCACATCTGAGTGCCTAGATGTCCACTCAAGCCTGGCCAGGTGCCAAACATCTTGGTACCCAGCTCAGCCCTGAGTCTCAACAGCATCCTCCCCCACCCCTACATTTCTCTCCTCTGCTGCCCAGTCTCAAAGGTGTCTTTAGAGACATTCAACTGGGTTAGTATGGAAAGAAAACAGCCAGAAAACAATGTGTTCCTCACCATGACAGGCTGGTGGTTTGAGATACTTCAGTAGGTCTCCTACCTCTTGGAGGCTGCTCCAAGAATGCAGCTGGGATTGAAAGGGCTCTTCTCTCCTTGCCAGGGGCTGTTCTCTTTGCTGCCTCTTAAAGCAAAAGCATTCAGTCATGCCAGCATTTTTGCATTGCAGGGCTATGTTAGGGCTTTACCCTGCTGGAGAGACAGCTGAACATTTTCTATCAAAATTATTTTCAGCCAAAACTGATCTTCATCGACACAGAAAACAGTGTATATCTTGGGGGAGGGTCAAAATTTCAGAATCTCATTAAGAAAATGAGCCTGAAAAAAACCCAACCAACTCAGTAAGAGACATTTCATTTTTGATTTTGATAAAAACCCTGGCAAATCTTGCAGAAAATCTTCAGCAAGAATATTTGTTGTGAGCCTCTATAAATTGCTCCTGTGAATGTACAGTTGCCTTGAATTCAGCCAGCTCCCGGGCTGTGGGGCTGGCCCAGGTGCATGGCAAGCCCTAATAGACATGTTTCCTTCATTTGTTTGCTCAAAGCGCCCCGGGGCTGTCCTAGAGACAGAGGATACATTGAGATAACATGCAGATTCATTAATACCCCTGCTCATTAAGCGAGACCTCTGTGTCAGTGATGTGGCTCCTCTTATTTGTGCCAGTGGTGCAGGGGGTTGTGGAGCAGCCCCGCTGCCTGCCCAGCCCTTGCAGACAAAGCTGTCACCGCATCCTCGAGGGCAACTCCTGCCCACCTCTGCCCACCTTGCCTGCCCCTTCCAGAGGCTCAGCACTCCTCTCTGATCCCCAGCACAACGTGGGCTAGGGCTGCGCTTACCCATAGAGAGATACGGATGGTCGTGCTCCAGGTCAGATACTAATGAAGGGGGTTTGGTGCGGGGAGGAGGAGGAAAAGCGAGAAGGCTGAGAATTAAATTTGGGACAGAAGTCAGGGAGTCTCTGGGTTTAGGAAACACAGCACCAGATGTCACTTCTTTGCTCCTGCCAGGCAAATCCCTCAATCTGCCCCCCTGCCAGAAGAAACCAATCCTCCTAATCAGAGGTGTCTGTTTGCAGGGATTAAATGGAGATCAGGACGTCTGAGGATCTTACTCTCTTTCCTGAAGAGATCCTGGTTATTTAAAGAAGTCTAATTTGCTATTCTCATTACCAGGGTCTGGGCAACATTGCACAGAGCCCATGATGTGCTCCATGGGCTGGAGATGCTCTGTGTACCTGTCCTCTCCTCCCTCAGTCCATGGTGACACATCCAGAGCTGGGACCAACGCTCCCTGTGCCTGCAGCCATGGTAGAGAAGCGGTTCCTCTGGGATGGCTGTTGAATCATTCTAAAATTTCAGGAAGACCGTTTGCCTGTAGCAATCAGCACACAACTCTGCTGGGTTGCAGGGCAGGTGGCCTTGAAGACCTTTTTCCATTAACCTGTTCTGTCAGTGAGCTGTCACCCAAAGGACGGGAACAAAAAGGAGGATGGAGGGCTGGCTCTGCCTGTGCTGCAGAGAAACCTTGAACAACTCCGCCATGAATTCCCACTGACTTCAAAGCTTTCTGCTGGGATCTGGGTGTACATGACTGAACGATGCTCCTGGGAATTCAAGGCTTTCCTGAAATGGCAGTGTGCTGCTGCCTTTTCCCTGGTACCTCTGCACCAGCTCTCAGCAGCCTTGTGTCTCCATGAGGAGCACTGAAGTTGCTGGCTCCCAGAGTTAAACACCCAGTTCCCGACAGTCTCCCCTCTGCAGGCACACTCTTGCAGCTGAGAATGGAAAACCTTCCAGAGATATCCTGCAAGGTGCAAGTAACTCTCTTTTGCTGAGTTCTCTGCAGCAACCCCTCCTCATCTCACTTCCTCATGACACAGAATTTGTGAGCAAAGAAGTGACTCAGTACTGACACCTTCTGCACTTGGCTGCAGAGATGGGTTCACTCTTCCCAGGGCTAAGAAATTCAGAGGCACGTCCTGTTTATTAGGAAGCTTTGGCTGAATTCCCTATATCCACCTCTGTGTTGCCCAGGGCATAGAATACAGAAATTCATGGGGAAAACGGGTTCTGTCTTTTCTACTGGAGGCTGATGGGGATGCTGGACAGGTGCTGTGATGCTGCACTGGTCCTGGACACTGTCCTCAGGAGATGGTGGTGAGACCTGTGGGGAGTCTTTCTGTGGGGCAGGGATACCCACAACCCCACAGTCCACGATCCTACTCCTTCACCTCCTGCAGGTTGATCTGTGCTGCAATGTGGTTAAAGATTAACCTGTTTAGAGGCATCTGCTGTCACTTCGTTTCACGCCATTGACCCTTTCTCCAGCTGCAAGCACTGCTGTAATGAGCGGCTCCTCTGCAGGTCTCAGCAGTAGGCTTTTCTGAAGGATGGCCCATCACCTCCCAGTGCACATGACACTTCACCTTATGGTCAATGACAAGTGTTCCACTGCTTTCATAGCAGAGACATCCCATAGGGCCATTGCATTGCAATTGCCAAAGGAATTTTCTTATCCTGCCCAGCCCTCCTCCCACTGACTCCTAGGACTTTTTGCAACAAAGAGTGCTGGGCATATGTGTTCAGGGGACAGAAACACAGATGGAGTGACTGTCTAGTGCTGCTAACGGTCCTGCTCTGAGTGGGAGGTGGACTGGAGACCTTCATAGGTCCCTTCCCATCAATACAGCTATGATGAGAACCACGACGTAGCAGGAAAGAAATGCTAGTGAGAAGAACCAGCTGCATTTGCAGTCCCATAGCACACAGGGACATTTTCTAGTGCTTCATGGATTAACATCATAGAGCCAGAACAGTCTGAATTCTGTCCAGGACAGGGAATGGACACTATTTCAGCACCCAGATGTCTCCTTCCAGTTGGTAGAAGTGACTGATGTCTATTCACTTCCTTTAAATATCTCTGCAGCACCTGGGACTGTGGCCTGTGAGGACCTGCTGACACACCCAGAGTGGGAAGCAAGGTCCAAGTTCCTCCTGCAGCCATGTGCATCCCATAGACGAGCACTTCAAGGCAGAGTCCCATAAATACCTGTCCTTCCTTAGTCCTGCTCAATACCTGCTAGGCAACCAGAAAGACAGGATGCTCCCAAGTGTGGGGCACGTGCTGATGGCAGACAGCCTCTAGCCAGGCCCCTGACACCAACAGGGACTTGGTGCTTAGATGATCCCAGCTCACAGATGAAAAACAGCTTGTGGGAGGTGAACCAAGCGAGTCAGGGGTGAGTCTGGTGGGCAGAGCACACTGCTGGAGAGATGTGTTTTCAGTGCAGGGTTCTCTGGTTGGAGCTACTTACCCACAATCGTTTGATTTATCATCGAGCAGGTTGTAAAGAGTTTCACACTAGAACTTTCAGAATCAGTAAAATCAAAGTGCCCTGAAAAATGGCTGGTGCCTGAGGTTGCTCTCATGGTGTTTCTTATATGCCCAGTGCTTTTCCCAGTAGCTGGTTTGCTTCTCATCCTTAAGGCGTGTCAGGCTGCAGTGACATTGAGACTCTCAGAGCCAGTGACTAACAGCTAACTGCCCTAAGCTAGCCTGGAAATCCCAGGATAAGGGAATCCTGTGAGGAGGGGACACAGGTGTGGCTCTTACACCTGGGATAACGGGGTCTGGTCCCACCAGAACTTACTCCTCCATGGCACATTCAGGGTAATGGTGTCCAGGGGAACACCACAAGCTCAAAGCTGGTGGCTGGCTTGACTTGGTTCCTCTGCCACAAGATGAAGATGCTGCTTTGGCTGTAGGGACAAGGTGTAAGCAGGAGAACGTTCAGGAAAGAGCTGCACTTCATGTTACCCCTGCCTGCCCCCCGCCACTTTGCTCTGATCTCCATCCAGGCTTGGTCTCCTGGAAAGCAGGAGCCACACAAGGTGTGGGACCACCATGGGCAAACAGGTCATGAGGAGAGCAGGGTGGCGGCACAGAGGGTGGTCCCAAGTGGCTGAGGGAAGCATTAAGAGGGGAAATGTCACACCTGTACAGCAGTGATCCCAGCTGGGATGCACGTGTAGACCTGTAGGCCGTGTTCCAACATGGATGATGGCTAGCTGGGGAGGGTGCAGAAGGGATAAGCTATTTGATAGCTGGAGAAAATGTCTGAAAGAGCTGAATTTGCTTAGTTTTTTAAGGAAGCCTAGGGATGACTTGATTGTGATGTGCATGAGCCCTCCACAGGAGAAAAAGATTTTTTTTTTGGCCTTCAAGTCTATGACCTGTATCAGGGAGAGGTACTTAGCCTATTCATTCCTCACTTCGTCCATCAGTAAATTGGAGATAAAATTCACCCAGATTTGTGAGGTTTGTTGGGTAAAGCATCGACACACTCTTACACAGTAAGTATAATACGCAGGTCTGGTACCAATTACATGCTGAACAGGCAATTTATCTTAGGTTGGGTACTCCAGGAAAGATTATTAAAGAAGTCATTTTATACCCAGTTTATTTGCACTCTTTAAATAACCTGCTTCAGTCTGAGAAGGGGCCGTGTAAAGCAGTGAGGTGCAGCCTCGAGATGAGGGTCTGGGAGGGGATGGGGGAGATGATCACTGTCCCCATGGCAGGGCCAGGGCCGTACTTGTGTGGAGTTGAAGCTGGAAGAGACTTGTCCTGCTGTGCTGGGAGATGTTCACCTTGCTAATGCCGCTGCTGGGTGGTCTCCTAGGGCAAAGAGTGGTGTTTCCTTCCTCCTCCTGGGCCAGGGAGGCATCAGTGGGTGTGCTGCAGCTCAGCTGGGGGTGCTGCATCTCACCCCAACTGCTAAAGGACGAGAGGGGGTAAAGACTGGGGAAGAGAGCAAGCCCTCCTCCTGCACACCCAGCCTTTCCACAGGTGCTGTCTGAGTGTGAGTTATCTGCCCATTCACCTTCCGAAAACTCCTTTCCTGCAGTGGGCAAGAAAAAGAAATAACACTGGAGAAGTAAACATTTTGGAATTGCATCCTTCCTCCAGTTATCCTTCCCTCCGAGGACCCTGCTCCCCCCTGCCAGGGGTCACACCGCTCTCATCACGGAAATGAGGGAATAACCCAAAACCCACCAAGGCTGTGGGGGGACTAAGAGCTGTGGGGCACCCAGCCCCTACCTTGCATGGTGTAGGGGTTTGACTGGAAATAGTGGTTGAAAGACTGTGTTTAGAGCTGGTCCCACTCACTGGCAGGAGGCAAGCAGAAATAGCTCCTGTGGTATGATTCCTCCAGGACTTTTTTTTTTTCCCTGGGTGTAAATGATTAATGAAGGATATTGTGAAAAGCAGATGTACTGTTGCCACAGTAACTGAGACAAGTGCCGGGCAAGGTTTGTGCACATGGTGAATACTGAAGTGATGCTCTTCATGTGTGTTGTAGTTATTTTAGCCTTCATAAGATTCTGGTTAATTATTAACACCATAAGGTCCTAACCTGGGGGAATATTTATAAGTGAGGATAAGTTCATAATGAATCCCTTTCCATTTTCTCTCCCTATCCCCTTCTCTCCCTGGATACCATCATAATTTTATCTTCTTAAATTCTCCCATTATCTCAATTTCAACTACAGTAGCCTATTACAATCTTTGATTTTTAAAAAGGATAATAGCACAGAAGAAATTGTGAGTGTGAGGATGATTTGCGGTCACTCACCTGCAGTGGCATTTCCTGGCTCTATTACTGCTGTTTTCCTCCACTTTGGAGGGTGAGCCTGTGGCTGGCAGTGAGCAAGAGATCTCACTCCAGCCAGTCTGTATCACCAGCCTGTATAACCAGTGTGTACCAGTGTCCAGCCTGCTCCACAGAGCAGCAGTGTCTGGTGTGATGGTGGCACTGTCACTTTGTAAGACCTGTCACTTCTCAGAGACAAGTGTCACCACCTGAATCCCAGCAAAGTCTCTGGGCTTTTAAAGAGACTGTGAACCAGGAGAGGGAATCTGGATTTTGCTTTTTGCTCCTTGAACTGACTTTGCATGGTGCTGGGAGAGAAGCAGAGGGGTGGGATTGATTTGAAAGAACTTAACTTAAAGAAAAAAAAAAAAAAGCACTATCTCTGCCCCACTCCTCCGCTGCAGGACCCTGGTGCTACTAAAAGCAAGAGGCAGGGCTAAGTCTCACTGCTCGGATGAACCAGCAGGTACCAGGGAATTGTCAGCTTTCCATACCTAAGTGACAAACCCAGACCTCGCTTTCTTCCAAAAAGTAGGGGGTCTTCTGTCATGCAGCATCATTTTCTGCTTTACTGACCCCAGAACAGCTCTCTGTGATGGGCCAGGCTGGCAGGTGCCTCTGGAGATGGGCTGTTGAGGAGACACCCTAGCTGGTCATGCTTGGTGCACAGCACCAACCAGCTATGGGATGGGGAATCATGCTGATAAGGTCTCGGTGGAGATCCTTTTTTATAGATAAGGAAATGGAGGCAGACACAAGCAGTGCTTCTTTCTCAAGGGCACACAAGAAGGGTGCCCCAGGGCTGGGAACTCTTCCTTCCCACTGGAGTCACCAGGGTCGGACACATCCACAATGCCAATGAGAAGTCACATCCCTGGGAAGTCAGCAGAAGCCTTCCTCCCCTCCCACACCTCCACACTCATCACTGACCCCCAAAGCTGACATATGACAGACCCCACTCACCTTTGCCTGCCTCGTCCCCTTCACCTTCTCCCTCCTCTTGCTCTGTGCCTCCTCTCACCCCCAGGCTGCTCCGGTGACCTGCTCCTCAGCAAGCCCTCTCAAAGCCTGGTAGGCCCAGTCAGACAGAAGGGAAGGTCTCCTGTGCCTCCCCTTCACAGCCCCCTCCTCTAACCTTGTCCCACACTGTACCTACCGATGTTCCTGTTGGCTCCTGCTTGTGAAGGTCAGGTCCACTCCGAGGGCACCTTCTGTTCTTCGTGTACTTAGAAATCACATTGATGCCTTCAGCTGATGCTTTTATCTGAAGCAGATGCTTTTATCTGGAAGCAGTGCTCGCATTGGACTCTGAAACACATTAAATGAAGGTTGAGAGGAAAAAATGAAGGGCAAGTTGGCTGGTCACAAATGGAGGGATTTGGGAGTCCTGCCAGCAGCAGAGGGGCTAATAGGATGGTTGGGCTTCTGCCTTGCATAGCTTTCAGGGAGAGACAGATGGTTCGGGAGCTCCAGGCTCCTGATTTATTTTGCTTACAAACCTCAGCGCTACCCACCTTTCTCCCCAGGACACTGATTTTGGTCTGCAGAGGAGGCAGCAATGGGAGGGCAGGACCATGTGAGACCAAGGCTGTGATGGAGGAAGCTTTATGGGACTAAGGGGAGCAGTGGCTGACACTGCACAGTGTCTGCCCTGTTTAAAACACTAGGAAAGCCACACTGCATAATGAACCATTGCAGAAAGAAAACTTTCTGAAGGTGCTGCACATCACAATCCTGCCACTTGGCACAGAGGGGTGTGTAGAGGGAGTGTGTGCTCAGCAGATGAGCATGTCCCGTACCCCATGGGGACTCACCCCTGTTTACTTATGCTCATGGACTCCCTGAGCTGAGAAGCAGTGGCAGCATGGTGAGCGTGCCAGCGGGGCAAGGAGCTGCCCATGGGGGTTAGATGCTGCAGGGAACATCTGCAGGGGCTCCAGCACAGCTGGATTAGATAGCCAGCTAAATCATTTCAGTCCTCTGGCCATCCTGTGCTATTAAAACCATGGTCCCAGTGTGTCTAGGAAATGGAGTTCTGCAGTCCCCAAGCCTTTCCCTTAGGGCTGTAAGGACACTCGATCTGCTCACAAAGAGCAAGTGCCGTGCACATGGCCCCGGCTCCTCCAGGTGACAATGGTCAGAAGGTGTAAGAGCCCTGTGGTAGCAGATGCAGGACATTGCCTTCTACATTAAGCCTCAATCCAGTCTCTGAAGATCAGCTTAAATGAGATTGACTTAAACCCTGAACACCCCTTTGTATTTCTCCTTGCTGTCTATTATGACAACAGGGTATTCCTCGTGTGCACAGAAGTTTTCATTTCCTTTTATGAATCTTCCTAAATACTTGTCCTCAAATATTAAGTAAAATTCAAAGGAGATGGGATTTTTAATGGCTTCCAGAAAACTGCAGAAGATCAGAATTAAGAACAAAACTTCTCAGGATGGGACCTTTATTACGCTTAGGCACAGAAAATGCAAGACATGCCTCTTCTGTGAGTGATGTTAAAACATGTGGTGGGAGAGGTCACTTGGAAAGACACACACAAAGAAGGCATCAGAGCATCTATTTTAAACCCTTCACCACTTGTTCCTCATTTCTGAATGAAGGCATTGCCAGGCTGGGCTCAGCCACCAGTACATGGTGTACAAGTTGCCTCTGGCAGGCAGGTGGATCAGCCTTAGACAAGGCTGAGGGATATGCAGCAAGAAGAGCTGGTAACATCCAACTGGCCTTTTCTCCTCCAGTTGTGGCTGTATTTCCAGGCTGTGAGAAGGATGGATAGACCTTGAGGATCCATGGCCTGTCCCAGTTCAGCAGGCTCCAACCATATGGCCTCCTTCCCATGTGCCTCTTGCACCAGAGAAGCTTCATCTGGAGAAAGGAGAGAGTGTTCTCCACGGATGCTGAGGCTCCAGGTCCTCGCTGGCTGGGATGCCTATAGGCACGACTTTGTCCTCTCTGGTATTATAACCCCGGAGAACCTTGTTGCCAACCAGGCTAACAGCTCAGAGAGGCACAGGAGCAGCCCCCCTTTCCACACTTCAGCCCCTGACAACATTTACATAAATAACTGAAGGAGCTCCATCTCCAGCCAGCAGGCAAAGCCAAGAGCAAGCTGTCAAGATGTTTCTGACAAAGACTTTTTTTTGTCATGGAAAATGTGATTTCATCAGAACAGCCTTTTCAGAACAAGCCTCTTTCCTAGAGCTGTGCAAGATGCTGGATAACTTTGCACAGATTCTATGCTTTCAACCTAGAAAAAATAGGCAATTTGATCGTCTTTTCTTGTCTCTCACAGTTTTGTATTTTTCAAAAACTGTCCTGTTTGTCTCACAATAAAAATGTGTGTATAGGGTGCATTGAAGTTAAAAAAATAAAGGGGGGGGGGGGGGGGGGAAGGTGAAGGGAGTAAAAAAAAAGGATTAGCAAAGAAACATTTTAAAAATATATAGTACTTACTGAAAAAGTAGCACTTTCAATTTTAAATAATCATGTGTTCACTTTAAACTACCTGTGTCTCTAAGCAAGTAAAAGTAAGACAAAGTACAGTCCTTTCCATGATTAAATAATTAAAATGTGGTGAGAGACAGTTCTTTTAAACCTCTCAGTTCAAGCTGCTGCTTCAGTGGGAAGAGAGTATGATTTTAAAATGTGGAAAACCAGGAGTTTTCATCAAAAGCCCAAAGCAAAGGAATCCACCACGGAAGCACAGATAAAATGAGCTCTGAAATGTTTGGAGAAATTGGGGTGAAGCCACAAAGCTTCAGGCCACCTCATCCAGGATGTCCCCAGGGCAGTGGCTGCCACTTCTCTGCCCCCCTTGTGCCACGGAGCAGATTTACACACCCACTGGGCGTGTGGGCTCTGCCCTGCCACTGAAGCCTGCTGTCATGGGTTATCTTATCTTGCAGAGACACCTTAGAAGTTACCCTTGGATGCCGGTTGATACCAGGCTGGAAATCTAAATGCTGTAGGCTGGGCTGAGGTCTGCCGGCATGCTGGAGCCCATCTAGCTACGGATGTGCAGCCTGGTGGGCCTTCACTGCTGCTCCCCTGGCTTCCCACTGTGCCACACAGAGATAATCCTTCCTCCCAATGTGCTCACCAGACCAGAGCGGGGGTCCCCCTCTTTTCCCCACCCCTCTCCTCTCTATGCTGGGAGAGGGGACAGGCAGGGAGTCACAGAGGAGTGAGCAGTAGGGACATAACATGGTGGAGGTGCTTTCTTGTGGCCCAGAAGAGCTGCAACCTCAAAGCCAAGGGCAGGGCTGGAGGGTGGATGTGGAGAAAGCTCCACCTGGGGTAGAAATTTGCTGCTTCTCCATTGCTTGTTCTTGCACTCCTGTCACCTTCTTCAGTGGGAAAGGCAGGTACCTGCAGGACAGCACAGCTTTTGGCAGAAATCCCTTGGGTGATGCCATCAGTACTTGTAGTTGCAAATATGTGTCCTGCTCATCCATGGGCACAGCCGAGGCTCAGCCACCATCCCCTGCAGGTGCCAGTGGCGGGTGGGATGAGAGCGGGTCCTACCAACAGCAGGTGCCCTACATGGGGCTGGAAATATTTTCCTGTGCCGTTGCACATTGCTTGGGTTTCAGATTGGCCACAGCTTAATGTTTCTGCTGTCAACATCTGGCCTTAACTAACCACCGGAGTTAAAAGGAGCAGAATTTGTCCTTGAAGTCATGAATTGCCAAGTCTGCATGTTTCGTGTGTCTTGGGTACTGTGCATCAGTGCTGGCTGGGAGTTGAGGGAAGGCACAGAAGGGATGGATCTGGCTGCCACTGCACTCAAAGCAGTGTTATTAAATATTTGCCAAGACAATCCTTCCACTGACTTAAAGGTTTTATTCCTGATTTACACAATTAGGAGGGAGGAATTAGAAAGTTATCACTGCAATGGGAAAATAGTATTATGTTGGCTATGCCACATTTCGCAAAAGCTCTTGGACCTCAGAGCAATCTTTTGTACACACTTTCTCTCTAGACTAACAGCACGGATTCAGCAAGGGAGCTCTTCCCAGCTGCTGTCCTTAGTAAAGCAGGACAAACCAGTGCCCTTCTCTGACAGAAAAATACTGCAGCATTAATGTGCTGAGGGACAACACAGCAACTCTGGGAATTAGAAGAGAGAAAGGAAGAAAAAGGAAGGAGTCAGGGAATTATCAGTATCCCCAGCCTGACTGGGGAAAGGGCACGAAAGGCTCCAAGACTCCCATGAATCTGCCCTTGGCCCCTTTTCCTGGTGCGTCAGGGCTGGAATTCAAGGCATGTGGTATGTTAGCACTGCAGATACTGGAATGAAAACAGGAAATGTGGAGAGGCTGCCGGCACTCGGCATGCTGGAGATAGCCCCTGCAGAGCTCTGGGAGAGAAGAAAAAGAGTTGCTTGTGCTACAAAATGTGCTCTTCTGAAGGGTTTTCTGCCTGCGGTGCGTGTCAGTGCAACACTCCCCAACTCTGCCAGCTCCCAGGGGTGTTCTCTCCCAAGGGCAGCCCCTCGATGTGAAGGGAGATGCAGAGCTGGTTTTCCTCCAGGCTGATCAGATCAGGAATACAGCCATGGCTCCTTTAGTTCACAGGCAGGTGAGAAAGGGGCAGAAAGATCCTCCATCCCATCCAAACCAGAAGCTTGGGGCGCAGAGATCCTGGAGCTCACAGAACGCATCCATCACTTCCAGTGTTCCCCAAGGGCAGAGCCTGCACACTGCTGGGCTCTCTCATTCCCTCTGTGGATGGTGCCAGCTATGGTCATGGTCTGGTCCCAGGCAGTCAAATGTGCTCATCTGGGAAAGCAGCATGGGAGGAAGGATGTACAGGACCTACAGCAATAGCTCAGCTCCCACCAGACACTGGTAGAAAGGACTGCACAAACCTCCCAGGTGGAATTATAGCACCAGACACTTTCCCTCCTCTGTCTCCAGCAGGAACAAGCCCCCTTTTCACAGCACCAGAGACAGAGTTGTGACAGACCCAGTACGAGACAGAGCACGTCCCATCCTGCCCATGCACAGCGCTGGCGAGAGATGGTTTGAGCCAGTATCATGCAGCCCTCCACCCGTCTATGGTCTGATGCTGAGGTCATTGTTTAGAAAAGCAGAAATACACATGAAGACTCCTAAAGTTTCAGGTTAGGCTCTGGCATGCGGATTTCAAAATGTAACTGTTGGGAGACATCACAAAAGGCTGTATCTCATCACTTGTCCATTTCCCATTGAAAGGTGTGTCGCTGTGACTGCTGCTGAGCTGGCACAACAGCCTGCCAGGGTGGCAATGACATGAATCACTGCAAACCACCGCTCCCCCCCATAATTCCACTCTGCATGGGGGCGTTTCTGTGCTGTGATACCTGCAGTGTCCAGAGCCACACACACAGCCTTGCTGGAGAGCCATCTCTCCACGGCAGGCTAGAGGAGGGAGCTGCTTGGCTATCTAAAATTATTATTTCCACAGAGATCCTGGTTTCAAACAGTGAGACGCCTACCACCTGGTTACTGTCAGGGTATGCATCCACCAGAGCTCTGGGTAAGCTGAGTGAGCTGCTCGTAAGTGAAAAACAGTAATGAGACAACCGTGCACATGGTTCCTAGAGCTCAGCAGAAACAAAAAGTGAGCTGTGCAGATAAAAGGTTTGAATGATGCAGATGCTGACCCAAGACCTGTGTCACACAGAGGATGTTCTGCTGTTTGTCCTGACAATTTCATGTCATGGCTAGTCCCCTCCCTGCCTTTCTCCTTGCTGTAGCAGGAGCTGGTGATGCATTCATGTGCATTCCTGTGCTTGCTCCTCTGCTTCCATCCTGTGCACTCTGCTCCACAAACACAGCATTGGGCTTCTGGCAAGGAGAGGAGGATCCTGCCAAAAAGTGAGGCCAAGTGGCAGAAATTGAGAAACTGAGACATCTACCCAAGAGAACACAGAGAAAAGGCAAAACAGAGCCTCCAGAGCCAAAACTCAAGTGGGCGTTTCAAGCATTCCTTGGATTACTCAACCTCTACCACAGCTTCCTATTGCACAGAGCAGCAGGCGCTGAAGCCCTTGGTTGCTTTCTCAACAGGGAAATTGCATGGAGATAAACTCAGCAGCATGCAGAGATCTCCAAGAATGTCAAGCAGTTATTGACATCTGATTCAGGGTTCATTCATCTGGGTGAAAAGAGATAATAAAGGGCTACGTGTCTGCATCACTTCGTGGCACTGAAGCCATTCTGAGTCATGCACTGCCAGGTGGGACGAAGGGACCTGTTACTGTGCATGCACGATGCCATCCACTGAACGAAACGACGGACAGACGGGTAAGGAAGCACTCATTATGGTTAATGAAATCAAGGCATTCAATAATTACGTCTGTGGAGATGCAATCAAAATCTGCCGGGCTAAAAGCTATTTCTTGGATTTCTCTTTAAAAACAAGCCTACCTTTCCAGGTGTGTTCCCATGAATGCTGCAGTGGAGGGCTGTGATTGCACACTTGTTTACAAGCCAGGATAACTGATTGCCAATGCTGACGCACTGTGCTGGCTGATGTTAAAAATGTGAGATCATGTCATTCCACCTCCAGATGAAGTTTTTGTATAATAACTTCTCCCTAACTTGCTTATCTTCATTGTCCAAGTTGTGAAAACAACTGCCCTGGTCCCAGTCTGGTGTGTGCTTCAACTGAAAGTGGTGGGGCTGACCCCTGAAGAAACTGCCTGTATGGTTCAAATAATTTTGACTCATAAATATGAGTGCTCTGTCCATAAAGACCGCTTTAAAAGGAAGCTCTGTTACTGCACTTGGGGAAAGTTTCTTGGTCCTTACTTATGACACATCTAGGAACTGTGTATGTGAGGTCATTCCTGATGGCCCGAAACCAACCTCACCACAGGAAGATGTGAAGAGGCTCATCACCTGCCTGAAATACGCCCAGTGTGGGAAGCGTTTAAGAAGCCACATCCACAATCCATGTTGTTATTGCTGAGTCCTCCATGGAAAAAGCTTTCCAGTTGTGGCAGACATTTACTCAAAATGGTCTGTGGTGACCTTGGCCTCGTTGCCAACAAGTATTGCAAAAATCCCTACTCTTCATCATCTGTTTGAGACTCCTGAACTACTGGCTGCTGTGGTAGCTGACAAGTGAGCAAGCAGTCCTCACCTCTGGGGAGTACCTGGACACAGGCAAAATCTGTCAAATTTGATCTGGCCCCAGTTCACTGTGTTATCCTTAAGGAAACGGTCAGGCTGAATGAATGAAACAGGTAGACCAACGTGCCTTAAAAAGAGTAATTGTGAGGTGCTCCCTGGGATGATAGCCAGGTCCCTCATGACATAGCTGCTTCATCACAACATACTGCTCCTTGCTGAACTCTAGAGTCAGTTTGACTGAACTGCTGTTGGAATGACATCTGAGAACCCACTACTGACGTACTATCTGGATGCTGCCTCTGATCCCAGATACTTCCAGCTCATCAAGGAGAACAGCTGGAAGTCTCCTCAGAAAGTCTCCAGGCATACCTGTTCTGCATGAAACAGAGACACTACGAGCAGCTCCAGGGTGCCCACACCATGGTGGGGATGGCAGGTGTTTCCCATGCAGGAGGAAGTGCCAGGATGTGTGGTGGGATTGCTCACAGCACAGTCCCTTTCCTGCACAGGAAGATTTCATGTCATATCGAGCTCTTCCTTCTTCTCCACTCCTGCAGCAGCAGTGAGGGAGATATTATTGTCCATGTCGCTGTCAATAAGTCATGGAGCTCATGTGCCTTTGCTGCTTCTGTTACCCTGAACAAAAGGCCTTGTTCAAGAATTGCTTAAACTGTATGTGCTTGTTACCCATGGGAAAGAATGTATTGTTTACCGGGAATTGTAGGCTGCAAAATCAGTTCTCATCACACATCGCAGGCCCCACAAACACTTCTCATCGCACCCAAGGCCTTAAAGTACGTATTGTTATCTATACAAGGGTTTCTCATCAAATACAAGAACAAATTGGACGCACCAGATAGGTCAGCCTGTTCTTCAAACCATCAACAATAATTAGTAAGGAACTTCTAATCAGGAGCTACCGTCCTTGAAGAAGAGAAACATCCTGGGACATGGAAGCTTGTTACAATTGTTTTATGTAAATAAGCTTAAGACCCCTGCCGGGATACAGACCCTTACCCTCTGAGCTTGTGCAGGAAGTTAACAAACCCGCTGTATGTTACTAACCAATAAGAGACAGAAGCAATAAGCAACTAACCCATATTCATTATAGAAAGTTTGTAATCACGTAGTTTGGAGTGTATGAATGCTTTGAAGTTCTTTTCTGTGGGGTGCTTGTTTTGTGGAAGCTTTCCACCTAGCACCCCATGCAGAATAAAACAATATCTCCTCTCTAAACTAATCTCTGGTTTCGAGAGTCTTTATTTCAGGTAACACTTCAGTTCTATTCATTCTGCCCCACAAACACAAGTAAGGGCAATCAGTTTGCAGGATTCGCATGTCTGAACTTGCAAATGGAAGAGGTAGAACAGATTATAGAGAAAGAAAACTTAGTTTGAGTATCTTCAATCAAAGGAGCATTCCTGGCAACCTGGTCTAGAGACACTCTTAAAAGACCTAGTGGATGCTCAGCATATGGGGCATTTACACCTGAGCCAGACAACCCACAAACACCCAGCCAGCACCACCCGGGCCCTGAGAGACAGAGGATCTGTTCTTACCTCTTGAAGACACCTCAGGTGCTTGGTTTTGAAGCACAGCTGAATGGGACACACTGGGGGCCATTTCAGGATGTGAAACCCATTAAACATAGGGTAATTGGTACTTTGATAAGAAAAGAATATTTTCTGGATACCTGAAGCACTGAGCTGCTGTTCTGCAGCTATCTCCAGGCTTGGTGCTTCCAGAGTGGGCATCTTTTGATACCTATATGAGGTTGTTCTTGAGGGACAAAACCCTTTCCTCATGCCGTCACCGCACCTATCCAGCCACCATAAACCATCCATTTTTTGGAACAATGCAGTCCCCTCCGCATTTTAGTTCCTGCAAAACCTGATCCCTTCAGTGCAAAAGGGTGGAGCACAGCCAGCTGCCTCATTGATTAAACAAATGTCTTTGAGTTTGTTGGCCTTAAATCATTGCAATCCCCAAAGCGAGCCTGCATCCAAGAGGGCCCACCCTTGTAAACACACATTTTGCAAACTCTGTCCCTGTCACTGGTAACTCCTCTCTTTGTTTTCCCTCTGAATTTGTTTTTCGAGGTTTTATTTTACTTTCTGACTTGCATTCTCACTTCTCTGGGTTCCCTTGCTCTGCCTGCACATCACCTGAGAGCCTTGACTGAGTTTAGCAGTGTGTGGGTCTCCATTTAATTCCTCCACTGTTTTCTTTCCTTTGTTTAGGACATTGTTACAGTGAACAATTCACCTGCTATCTGCATTGTCACTTTCTGTGATTATATACGCCTTGATAACTTTGCATATATTTGCATAATGCTCCTTTCTGTGACAGTTGTTGCAGAATTCCCTATTTACAGGATACTTGTTTCAGGGACATTCATCTCTACATTTAATACAGTCCTGCTCTGGCTTGATTTTTTTGCCAAACTGTCGCCAGTTTTGCTTGCCTAGTTCTGTGATCTCCTCTGAAGTGCACCCTTCACCACCACTGCTGTCAGATGGGTCAGCATTTCCCTCTTTGTTTTGTTATTTAACGGTTCCTGCATTTCCACAAGGATCTGCAGCTGACGGTGATGTTCAGACTCAGTCTCCTTTGACTTCTGGAGGTCATCATCACCCCAAAGTTGCACATTTCATCACCGATCTACTTTTTTTTCTCTGATCTATTTTTTGCTGTCAGCTTTTAAGCTCAGCTCCTCTCACCTGCTTGTTCCAGCTGGGGTTTAGTTGTCCCGTGCATCGCCTCCCAGAGCTCAGTGGTGCCATCACTGGCATCAGCAGAGCTCCTGGGATTTCCACCTGCCTGGGGTCACTGCTCTCCTCCTCTGATGTTCCGTGGAAGGCTGAGCATGCAAAACCTGTCCGGATTTGAAGCGTGTGTGACCTTATTAAGCAAAACAGCCACCACAAGAGGGAAGCAATTTACTAAACCGCTGCTGCACACCCAGCCCTGCAAAAGCCCTCCAGGCACTGACCACAGTGGTGACACTTCTGGGACAGCTTTCATGTCCAGATGCTCCACCTGGGACCGTGCCACAGACCATCAGCACCAGGGGCCTGTGCAAAGCACCCAGCGAGGGGGGAAGGGGGGCTTATCCCAGTTAACCCATCAAAACATCAGGGTACCACTGCCCTGGTGCTGGTGGAGGGGAAAAGCAAGAGGATGAGTGTTGGGGCAAGATGGGCAGCACTGCTAGTGCACGGGGCTGGAGGACAGTGGCCACGCTGCATCGTGAGTCTTCTGGCTCAGCTGCTGCAAGGGTGGGACTTGGTTTTGTTCAGTGAAAGACCAGAGCTGGAAGTCTCCTGCTCACCACAGGGAGTTAATCACAACCATTTACAGCAGGTGCCCAAAAGCATTTTGTGTTGCTGTGCCAGGCTCTAAAAATTAAAGGACACTTATCGGAAGTATATTTTTTCTGCCTTGAGGACAGGACACATGCCAAAATAACCAGCCTCACCTCCTCCAGTCTGATTTTGCTGCGTGGACATACGCAGTATGCAGTGAACACATCAGCACAGCTCAGCGTGGGGATGCAGGCAGCTCTGCCCAGCACTGCTGGCACCTCCTGGGGCGGCCAGAGCTCCCCCCTGCCCTCGGTGCCCTGTGCTAGCCGAGCCCCAGAGCACTGGGCTGCAAAAGCTGCAGCTTTACTACAAAACAGTGTTGAAATGCAGCAGCACCGTTTGGACCCGTGACAGTCTGATGTATTGGTCCCGGGTCCTCTAGATAGTGAGAGGCTGGACAAGTTTTGGATACCACATCATCTTTCTTTCTCACACAGCCAACTCTCTGACTTATGGTTTTCCTGGAGTCTTTCTTTTTAACTTGTTTTCATATTTTGTCTCTACTCATTCTGAAATCTTTCCCAGAATCAGAAAGTCACCCAGGCTGACATCACTGACTGCATGGTGGGATTTTGAGAATTGATAAGAATTCAGATAAACGTGTTGTACTCGGGTCCACTGATTAAGCAGACTCCAGATCAGAGGTGGCCTGCCTCTCATGGGGCGATGGACAAGGTTACTGCTCCACTGAACTCCCAGCACGTGGATGGTTGGGCTGGTGGTGAGTCATTGCACCATACATTATGTGTTCTGTACAGTTGTGTTTTAAGGCAAAATGAAATAAACTGATTTATATGCAGCAGGTGAGAGGACACTCAAGGACCAGTAACTTTGTCATCGATCCTGGTGTAAGCTGGCCTGTCCAGCTCATGAGTCTGACACCTGACATTCAGGAGTTCAAGACCCTACTACAAAACGGTGTCTCTAAACAACAAAAAGGAAGGTGTCAGGACAAGTCACTTTACAAAACACATCACCACTCCAAAAAAAAGGAAAAACTCTGCTCACCCCATGGAGGAGACACAGCTGCAGTTGTCCATTTTAATTCATAAGAATAAATCACCAAATTCTTGCACAACCTTTGGTGCAAGAGGTCAAACCACCATGAGGGCAATAGGTGGAGGAAAGCAATGGGTGGAAGCTGCAAATAGGACCATAAACCACATCTGTGAAGGGTAACCAGCAGCATCAGTGTCTGCTGAAACTACTATGAGCTGCCTTGACATTTTCCTAGGGATCGCTCTGTGTGAAGTTCTTTCCAGGGGAAAGGAAACGAAATGCGATTAAGACCTCTAATTACATCAAGATATTCTAACGAAGCCAGTGACTGAGATGTAAATGAGCATAAGTATGCAGGAGTTTGGGGAACTTATGCTACTTAATTAATGAGATACATTAATTAGAAGAGATACATTGCAACAAGAGAAAGGAAATCAATTTTAAAATGTTAAATCTGACACCAAGATACTCCATTTCTAAACCAAACCATTTTCAAATGATCGATATATTTCTTGTTAAATCAGCGTTCAGAAGTTCCATAACCTCTGGGTGCTTATCCCAGACTTTCACTCTGAAATCCATCCCAATTTGACCTATGTTGTTGCCATCACCACTAGACAGCACAAGCACTTGTGGCTGTGCGTGCACAGGATGCCAGGGAAGACACCAGTGTGGAAAGATGTCTCAGTGTCTCACTAGTGCCCAGCAGGATTTTCACTTTTTCTTTCCACTCATGAATCTTCTGTATCTTTGGAAGGCACCTGAGCGAGGTTCAAGTGTGCAGAGGTAAGTCTCACCTCGACACACACATGGTCGCTGTGGCGGAGGCTGACGTGCAGGTTTGCTCACCTACAAGCAGGCGGGGTGTGGAGCTCTGAAGTCAGGTTCACGGCAGGAGCATGCAGCCTTTGCAGGGCCCAGCAAACCCTTCCACCAGCATCTACTCCAGGATGTGATTTTAGGCCATCGGAGCTGACTTTGAGGTGACCCCACACCCAGCAGGGACTCCACACCCCAGTGTGCCCAAGGAAGTGTTCAGCAAAGTCAGGGCAAACCATTTCTCACTCCCAGGCCAGGAGGAGCTTCCAAACCTTCTGGCACAGCCACTGCACAACATCCTCTTTTCTAATGAAAACATGTATCACCGTCACAATTATCTGCACTGCCTTCTAATTAAAAGGCTGTTGCTCTATCTGCCTTGTTTCCTGCCCATCCCCCTTCTCAGACCTCCAACTGGAGTCAGACTTTAGCAGACAACATCCTGCCTGAGACAAGGTACGAGGAGAGAGCAAGGAAAACGGTGGTTTGTTATTTACTTTGCTGATGGCTCTGCTTAATGTCATTTTGTCTGACTTTAGGTTATATGGTGAGCAGAAGTGATGACTGGAGAGTGTGGGGGAATCCAGGACCTGTTTCACTGGAGCATTATCCTTTAAAAAGGAGGAGAAGGAGGAGAAGAAGGAGGAGGAGAATGTCCTGCTTCTCCACAGCATATGGAAAATCTCCCAGCGCATCTCACTCACCATGGGTACAGAGAGCATGATGGAGAGGTGATGTGGGACAGAGCCATCAAGGACACTTCAACACTTCAGAAAATCTGTGTTTCCCCAGATCTGTGTCAGAGCTCGGTTTCCCAAGCTTGCTGAAAGTCCTTATCAGTCCCTTGTAGTGATCCTTTGGGACCCTTCACTTTGCATCAGCAACATCAGATATACCTCAGACTGGGAAAGGCAAGCTGCAGGATAACTTCACAGCCTCGTGGCTCAGGTACTCAACAAGCAAGGGGACCCCTGCAACTCCAAGCATCCCCCCTTCCAAAAAATCCTAAGAAGAAATTAATGAGATAGTCCCTTTTCCCTTGGTCCCCCATGCCCAGGGCATGCTCCAGCCCCTGATACAGGCATTGCCAAGGTAAAAGCAGCTGCTGCTGCCTTGGTGCACCCACAGTGGGGATGAGGTGGTCCCAGATGTCGACCCCGACAACATCCAGGCATGCCATGGTACCAAGGAGCTGCACCCATGCTGATGTTGCTGTAAGGCCTTTCAGCATCTCTGGGTCCAGCAGCTAAGGGAGGTTTTCAGGATCAAACACGAATTCAGGCACTAGGAAGGGAAGGTGGACACATGGGAACAAGTCCTTTATGTCTGGCCCTTATAGCTGCACTGATCAACGGTTACTGCTCTACGTGTAGGCCCAGCTTTTTACTTAGCACTTTAAGGAGGTAGTTTTACAAAACTGTGAGCCCACAGCTCTCAAAGTTTGTCTTTCCTTTCTCCATGTCTTCATGCAGAGGTGCTGGGATGTCCTCCGGCTGTCCTGGTCCTGCTGGGAGCTGAAGGAAATGTGAACTGGGATCATTGTTTATACCATCACTGGCCAAGGTTGGCTTTTTACTAAAATAATTCCCTCAAATATTTGTTAGGCATCAGAGTGGAAGCGATGGTCTCACAAAGCATCTGATTAGCATTTGGCTCAACAATTCAACAGTTCGACTTTCACTGCCCCCAGTTCAGAACCAAACCTCCCTGCTTCAGGAGCTGGCCATGCAGCCTCCCAGCGTAGGTACAACCCATGTAATATGTTAAAAAACAGTGACAAACCACCATTTCCTCAGGTCTTCTTTATTTTCTAATGATTATACTCCCTGCAACCATCCTCCAAGCCATGAAAGATGGCTGCTTGCTTACTGCTCACTTCCAACAGCTGAAGGGTGCTGGACCTGGCTGGTCCTCGCTCCCCAGCCTGTGTCCACAGGGATGCTCACTTTGCTGAGTGGGGTAATGCTGGTGAGCACCTGACCAAGGCTTCCTCCAGTTAATCACATCCCCCTGATTAAGGGGAGAGAGACAATTACCCTTATTTGTCTTGTCATGGCTTGGATGTGATGTGTGGCTGATAGTAACCGGCAGTCACTTTGCCTCAGGGCTGCCCCAGGTAATAATTTACATAGTGCAGCTAAATCTGAAAATCCAACTAACATCCTCTTCTAATGAAGCTCCAGGTACCTTCCTCAAAGCCCCCACAAGGCGGTATCTAGGCAACAAAGACGGCTGTCCCTCCACAAGGAAGCACTTAGATGAACACCTCCAAAGGCAAAGGATGCTGCTAATTAACCCTTGGGGCAGTGCTGAGCTCTCTGCTCCATAACAAGGACTTTGCATCCCTTACAGCCCACTGGAAGGTTCTTTGGGCTCTACCTCATACCTGCACTCCAGATTTCCCTCGCAGCCCTAGAGCAGGGCTGGCAAGCAGTGCAGCTTTGCTCTTTGAATGATTATTTGCTAACATGTGGAAGGAGTTCACCTGAGCCCTTAGTGCTTCTCTTTGTACTCACAGTTCCTGAACAGCTCCAGTGTTTGCAGAAATTTCATGTCAAGTTGTTAGTGCAAGAGGCACCAGGGGCAGAATATAAGCATACCTACTGCAGGCGGGACTGTCCCTTCAGCAGGCAGGGAAGAGGAGCAGCCTCTGACCCTCAGGAGCCAGCTGTTCCATGAACAAACCCTCCTTCAGAACTCCATGGTGCAACTGAGGCAGTAGCTCATGAAGCAGATGACCAGCAGTCCCCACGTGGTCTGACAGGAATGGTGGCTGTGCAGGCCTTGGGTTTAGGACTGGAACCTGGAGAGGATCAAACAAGTAACCAGATGCAATAAGCAGTTAGGATGGGGATCTCCAAATTTCCAGAGGCCAGAGGCAATTAGTGTCTCCACACTGGAAAAGCCACCCCAGAGCACACAAGGGAAGAAGTTACTGCTAGCTTAATGCTGAGTACCCCAGAGGAACAGGGCTTAGGGAAGACTGACATTGAGATCTAGGGGCTAAAGAGAGGCAATTTAGGCAAGTAACTCTGGAGCTGTGAATAGAACCTGCAGGCACCTGCAGCAGGAGACTCCATGAGGTCCCAGCCATGCTGCAAAAACCAGTAACATTTCAGCGGACTAAATATGGCGCTGGTAAGTACTGTGTGAGGTGCAGCAGAGGGGATAATTACACCTGCCCATGAACTTGCCCAGCTTCTGAATTCCCTGCATGAACTTAGTCAAAAGGCCTTGGTGTGATATTGAGAGCAGAGCCAGACCCTGAGACAAAGCCAGGTATGATGAAGACCCTGGGAAGGACAATCTGACATCTCAGCTGTGCTTGGTGAATATTTTGGGAAGGAAACTTCCATGCATCACATAGCTACTGGCAACACGTGGAAAGATGCATGCTATTGCTTTCATGTGGCTGGAGCGGGACCTGCAAGTGGAATATGATCCAGAACTTAATGGAGCTGTCAGAATGCTTTACAGGACTGGGAAGACCTGTCTGCATCCTAAATTGGGACAGACATCATTCTGTAAACTAATGCCACTCAGAGACATGAGCCCCATGGTGGTGGGATGGTTCATGCTCTCCAGGGCAGCTGTGGAGGCAAAGAAGATGGTTTCATAACTTCTACTGAGTCAGACACTCTTGCAGTGACCTGGAGCAGAAGGCACACCAGGAGGCCCTGGAGGTGATGGGGAAGTTATTTCATGTGTCAGGTGGATCTCAGGAGCTCCTGTAGCCTCAGAACCAGCAGCTCTCCATGATGATCCTCTGGAGAGTGAAGGGTGGCTGCAGGTGGCATGGTATGGCTCCCTGCAGTACCCCTGCAGGGAGACAGGTCAGAGAAGAGATTTTGGCCTGAGGTCTATCCTCATGCCAGAGTCACCCAGGAGTGTCCTCTGCAAAGGAATGAAGAAGAAAAGGAAGGAGGGATGGATTTTGTAGGATCCTTCAAGGCATCTGAAAACTACTTCTGCAGACTTCATACATGAAATGAGCATTGCAGGGCCTTCTGAAGAAAGCAAAATAAAGCCCCTGGCCCATGTGTCTGGGAGGTTGGAGCATGGGCCTGGGTTGAGAGCAGGGGCAAGCTGAGGAAAGCACAGACTAGGAGCAAGTGATGCTGAGAACAATCATGTGCTGTCTGCTCCATCATGGGTGCCATTTCCCACCACAGTAAGTACCAATCAGGGACTTTGTGCCACCAACTCCTCTCTGGGAAGACGAATATATTTCCTCAGCCATCTGGAAGCTAATCCAGAGATGCTGGCGACACCTGAGGTTGCAAATAGCGTCAATGATCCAGTTCCTCAGGGAGCCAAGTTTCAAAGCTGACTCAAAGATTTCATTGATCAAAATATTGCCAGCAACAAGAACCTTCTGTCTTGCTTGTACAGTATCAGACTGGGCACGTGTAAGTCACAGGCACGATACACCTTGCCAGATCAGATGGAGATGACAAAGCCAAAGCAATTCTAGTGGTCTAAAAAGGCCTGGAACAAGGTGGCACAATAACCTTTCTGGCTTCCAGCACTCCTGGTTGTAGGGGAACAGGTCAGGCAGAAAGAGCCCAGGAGACCGGATGAGGACCTGACAGCCAGTGGCCCTGCACCTCCACATCAGGGCAAGGATGGACCACCTGAATACCCACCCAGTGCCCGAGTACTGGGCAGACCATTTGGACACAACCATTTTGGGGCTCGTGAGCCTGTGAGGGAGTGAAATAAGTTTTGGGTTTTGTCCTTCTGCTGGCATAGAGCTCTGCTCAGCACCTGTGGTTTTGCAGAGATCCAGAACACCCAGACATCCAGAAGGGCGATTCTTTGGGCAGCAATAAAATGTGCCTTAAGGCTGAACCATTCCTACTGCAAACGTTTAGCATTCACTAAGTTGTTTATTCTAACAAAAATCCCACAATGGACAATATTTTGTGTCAGTATTTCTAAAACAAAATGGTTCAGTACTCCAGTTTGAAATTATACCATATGAAATCCTTTTGCTGGCAAATGAAATATTTTCTTTAATATATATATTTAATTTCCAATATACTGAAAACAAATTAAACATAATTTTTCAATGTCTTGCTCATCTCAGTGAAAAAAAAAGTGAATCAGTTCCTCACCCAGCTCCATGAGAACACAGAACAACAACTGATTTACTGACCCTGACTTTGGCAGGGCTAAAATCTCTCCCTTTGGTTAAGCCAGTCTATGGCTCGGGGCAGAGCCATGTTGAATTTGGTGGTTCATCAACCTCTGGTAGCAAAAAACCCCCATTAATTCTAAAGAACTCCTATAAATAGACCTGACAGTCCCATAAATGCATATAAAAATCAGATAAAATAAAAATGTTTCATTGTGATAATTTCTAAAAGACCTTTTTTTCTCTTTGGAGACAAATTTATAAAATAGACAGAGAGGTGATTCTCTCCTCAATCCCCTGAGCTCAGTCAAAATGTGGGAGATGTCAGCTTAAATGTCTTTCCTGCTTGCTTTGGAACAGGGATTTTGAGTCACAACAGCTGTCTCTGGAGGTTGTGGTACCTGAGGAGACCGAGGGTGTACTGGGCAGTCGTGCCCCAGCTCTCCCACCAGGCACTCACCTAGCAGAGCAGGCATCAGAAGCCTAAATTATTTTTGATTGCTTTTTGTTAAAGAGGGAGGAACAGAGGATGGAGGAGGGCAGAGCACCTTCCTGAGAGCCCTGGAGGTGCGCGTTGCTTCTGAGAGCCTCAAGTGAGAGGGTGAATTTACAGGGCAAGTGGATCCCCCGACATCCCAACTGTGCTGTCACTGTGCTGCAAAGGGGATTCCCCTCTTGCCCTGTTCAACCCAGGTTTTCATGTGCAAATTTCCTTTGCTTTTCTTATAAATGGGTTCTAAAAGACTTCTGTTGGTGTATAATTTGGAGCAAATGCTCTGTCCTGCTTGAACTCCCGTTCCCACCATCCAGCCTGGATCATAGCACAGGGCATGACTTTCACCAGGCCTGTGGGGCCCCAGGTCTTGGACCTTTTCATCCTCCACCGCTGAACAGTCACTGATCTGACTGCTGGGTCTGCCACTTGCATTGAGGAGGTCTTATCACCGTGTGAGCTACAGACCTGGGTGCACACAGCGGGGGACCCTCCTGCAATCCCCAGGTCAGTTTATCTGAGAGCCACAGTCTGCAGCTACTCGGTTATCCCAACACTGGCTCTTTTCTCAGTGTTATCTAGTGCTGGTTCCTGGCCATGAGGCTGGAGGAGCTCAGACCCTAGCTATATTTTTGGGAATACTGTGATTTTAGAGTAGGCAGTGGAAGGTGTGAGAACAAAGGCATGTGTATGGGAAGCCTTCAAGGTTGCCATCCATGCTGGCCATCTCCAGGTGAAGGGCAAGCCCAAATCTTTGTGGATTGTTTCTTCTTTGAATATTGGAGGAGAGAAGAAGAAGGCCAGGAATTACATCTGCAATCCTGCCAAGTCCCCAGAGCTGGATTTCAGTTACAGACACCTATTTTGACCTAAAATATTAGAAGTTCTTCGCAGAAATCAGATAATGCCCAGGTAAGCACAGATGGAGGAAGAGACGCTGTTGAGAGTGGTGATGATGCCATTAGGCTGTGCAAGTCTAATTGTAGAAGCCAAAGGGGCAAATGAAGCTTGAACAACTTTTAAGTCAGCATCTCTGCATTTTTATCTGTTTGACTTTGCATCCTTGCTGTTCTCATCACAAAGTTCATTTTTTTTATGTGGACTCTGAAGTGTAGACATAAGGCATGTAGGTTCCAAGGAAAGGTTCAGTGTGTGAAGGTGAGAATTCATAAAAGTGCCCACAGATCCTCGGAACAATCCTGCCATGAGAGACGTTTCAGTTACCATGTCCCCAGATTTCTATTGGCAAATGCTCCTTGGAAATCCTACCATTGAAGTTACTTCTGACTTGCAAAGTGACTTATTAAGGGCATCAGCGAACTCCTTACAGAGCCTCGGGGGAAAGCACAAGCAGCAATTCACTTCCTTGCACCTGGAAATCCCTCCAGTGTTCAGCAAACCTGCAGTTCAGCAGGACTGGATTTGATGTTGTTTTTGGGAGGGGCAGCCTGGGGGCACCTCTACATGATGGAAGCTTGTAGCTCCCTTTTTAATTGGAGGTGAATTTAATTTCAGTAATGAGCCTGGCACATTCCAGTTCCTGATTAGATTTGCACAGTGATTAACCCAGCAGATACTCACTTGGCAAACTGCCCAGTCCATTCCAGTTGCAGTGGACTGAAACCACTTCTGCTGCTACTCTCACTCTGGGAAGCAAGGTCACCTGAAGGTCACTGTGGCAAGGGAGATGTAGCAGGGCTCAAAGGTATGCTGATTTTCTAAAATTCCGCTTGGGAAGGGCTTTTCCAGCTCCCCTGTTGTGTCCCACCTAGACTGAGAAGACCCCATGGGTTGCACTGTGCAGTTGCTGGCGCTCCATGAGATGGAAGTAGCTTCTTGGAGGAGATGTTTCCCAAAGAGATAGATGGGTTTGCCTGAGCCCCTAGGGATGCTGAGCATCTCCCAGAAAGTGCTGCCAAGCTCTTCCATCTCTGTGTCCTTAAGATGTGCAAGAAGCTTCCTGTTGTATTCTTTGCTCAAGTAACTGTGTCCTTGACTGAAAATATCTGGGTGCCTCCTGATCTGAGCTCCTGGCCATGGAGGAGAGCTGCATGGGTAAAGGGGTGGTGTGCCTAAGTTATACCAGCATGTTTTGCATGCAAAGAATACCATCCTCAGAACTGTCAGGAAAATGTCCTGTACTGTCACTAAATTCACTCGCAGAAGAAAAATAAACCAGAAGCTACCGTGAGATGAAAATTCACCTCTGAACTGGTCTGTGCTAACCAGTGGTTTCCATGTGTCTCCCGAGGAGTTTCCACACACTGCCCCAGAGCAGGACAAGTTGATGATCAGTGCCCTCCCTGCAATCACTACCCCTGTGCCTCTCAGCCATCAGGTCCAGCTCAGTCCCACCTCATCTGGGCAGGTGGGACTGTGTCATAGTGCGAACTGAGAAGCACACAAAACATCAGAGGATTTCCTCTGTTGTAATTCTGTTACTGGTTACTGGATGTCTCCATTACAAATATTACCAGGGCAAGGAGAGAAAATGGACATAAACATGCTCTCAAATCAATTGCAAAAATCCATAGTTGGCTCGAGAGAGACACAGGGTGATATCTGCTCACTCCACTCTCCCCCACATATCGCTTATAATTTTCTTACACTCACAAAAGACATTTTTTTACCTTCCCTCAGGACTGTCCAAAAGGGAAATAAGGCAGGATCAAGAGATTAGCATGTGTGGTTCACGTTTGTAATTTGGCACTGCTGGGGTATTATAATATGGCCCAGATGCCTGGGAAGGTCTTTAACGTAAGTCAGAATGATTGACATCTCTCCATACAGGATCTGAAGGCTGTCAGATCTCAGGTTATTGACTGTCCCGCTTACTGACAAATATATACGCCAGCTAAGTAGGGCACAGATCTCCAGTTCACCCTGCCTGAGCTCAGATCATTCTCCTGGAGCTGCTTTCAGATCAGCTCCGAGCTGCTGATGGAACCAGCAGAGGATATTGCCAATTTCTAAAACCAGTAATGACCCAAAAGCTACAATTTCCTGTTGTGCAAACAAGGTTTACTTTGGAAACAGGCACCAAGTCAAGCAAACTTCAGTAACTCCTGTTAATCCATGACCTTGGGCTGCAGGAACAGCATGAGCACTTTGCTTCTTAGAGGACCTTTTGGTACACCAGCCAAGGTCCTTGGGAAGGGGCAGCAGGGCCGACAGCAGGCACAGGTCACGCCAGGCTGCCTCCGTCTCCCCTGGCCATCAGGCGTGTCGTGCTGGCTGAGGTTTGCTTTCATGTGAGGTTGCCATTGGAGTTGATCGCCTGTGATTTCTACCATGATGAGCTGCTCCAGGCAACTCAGGAGAGTGACAGCACGTGGAGGTGGCACAGCGGCAGGGGGGTGTAGCACCCTCTGACCCAGGAATGCCAGGGGCAGGGGGGACCGGGAGGGAACGGAGAGACCACAGACACACTGGGAGCTTCCCTCATGCACCAAGGCTGTGATGCTTTGGGAACATTTCTGCACCAGCAAAATATTCTGCAGCAGCAAAATATTCTGCACCTGGGCATAGAAACATCTATGTTAGCATTAAAAGGCTTTTCTCAGACTGTATTATTTTGCCCTAGAAATAGCCCTGTATTATAAAGGCCAAACTTTGTGAATTATATTGCCACAGGGATGCTTTTGCCTGCACCAGCAAAGCTTTCCCAGGCCCATCTGAGCACCTGCATAGAAAGAATAGTGTATTCAAACAGCTGTTCCTGTGGAAAACCTCTGTTCCCTTTGAATCCAACCAGGTATTTGGGAAAGAGACATCAGAACAGATTTGAGAGCCATGTCGTGAGACTGAGCTCAGACATGATAAGTTGATGAGGGGTTAGTTGCTTTAACAATGATTTCCAGGTTGAATTTGCCTTGCTGCAGCTCCCATTCAGTGGATCCTGTTATGTATTTTGCTACTAGATTAACGACCCAGTGGAAATCAATTTGCCATTTATGCAACTACATTTGTTATGAGCTGTATCTTTCTCATTTCTTTATGAAAACAATTTGGTTTAGCTGTAAGACAGCTTTCCTGGGCCTTGGATCACTCTAGAAAACCTTACCTGGACACTTTCCATTTGGAGCCAGTGCCTGGTAAGACTTCCTTGAATACCATCAGAGTCAAAAATAGCTGATATTCTTCTTGGAACGCCATTTGTGCTCTTCCTCTACTGCAGCCAGGAAACTGCAGTCCCACAGACCACAGCTCCAGTCTCTCCTTCAGCCACCAAAGATCCTCTTCCCCAGTCCTCATCCAAACCACTTTGCTTGTTGGAGGACAGTGCTGGAATACTTCTGGATCAGATTAGGCCTCAGTTCATCCTCAGGTCAGGCTCTCCCATTCCTTCTTCACATCTTCCGGCTGCAGGACCCATGCTGAATCTTCTTTGCATGCTCAAGGTCCTCATATCATTGCTAAGAGCTCTTTATAATTGTTGGACTAACCTGCTGCGGTTGTGTCCATATTCAGCAGCTTCATCTGAAGGCTGGAGTTCCCCTGCTGCATGCTCAGGAGCTCCTGCACTAGCCTGGTAGGCAGTAATGGGAGGTGGAGTGTGGCTCTTGGGGGATATGTCCAGGAGGAAATCAATTATGCTCTCATGCAGTCTTAGGGGGTCAAACCTACAGCACCAATATTCGGTAATTCTGGCTTTACTTTGGGTTTTTGAAAGACCCCAGAAGACTGTGGAACCCAGCTCCCACAGATACCTGGCCAATGTCTTTCTTTAACCTGCTTTGAAAATCCAGCCTACACAAATCAGGAACTCGTAGTGGTAGAAGGCTCATGAGATTGTTAAACCCTGAGCAAAGATCCTTTCACGCTACTCCTTATTACCTTGAAGGAAGAAGAAAATGCATGTGAAAATGACCTCTTTCATCTGGAAGAGAGTGGAATCAGCACAGCAAAACCCAGCTGACACCCCAACGCTGCATACGAGACCTCAAAAGTGTGGGTGAGAGCGTGCAGTGCCTCGACCACCCTGGGAACCAGCCCTGCCACCTTGAGCAGCCGTGCCGTGGGGGTCGAGCTGTGCTCCTACATGGAGCGGGAGAAGCATGTCAAGAAGCTCTGGAATCAGGGCATGCTCTTAAGTGGAAGAGAAGACTTAAGCAGCATCGTTGCAGTAAGTCTCCTGGGTTTATAAGAAACACAGTAGCGCCCTGTCCTTTGGATTCAATTTAATGGGCTCAGGCAGCATTAACTGGGAATGGCATCTTGAGGATAAAGAACAGGTGTCAGCCCAGACGCAGGGTCTCATGCTGAGCAAGGATTATTTTATTATAATTAATATTCTTATTTCTTATTATTGTTAATTACTGGCTGAAGCTCAGTGCTTTAGGGAACCTACAGTAATGCCTCCATCAGTGCTCCAGATGATCCTGCATACTTGGAAAGGCCTTGTCAGAGCTCATCAGGTTTTGCAAATGACTGGCTACATAGCAACCAGAGTTGAGTGGAAATATTACAGACATGCAGGGAAATCTTCTTGCAGACTAATCCCCCTGAATCATTTTGTCTGCAATTGTGACCTCTTTTATTCATGAATATTTGGTAGAAAAACACTTCCTTCCAAACAAACCCTTGTGAAAAACAAACATGTCCTAATTACTCGTGCAAATATTATTATCTGAATATTTATGCAAATATATTTACCCACATGAGCTCGTATATCAAACTACTATGAATATGTATTTCATGAGAAAACACTTAAGGTGAAAAAAAATTCTGAGTGTTTTCGGTTGGCTTAGTAAGTGAGCAGAAAGTGAGCTGTGCCTCTCCTTTGACTGTGGCTAAAGCTGGGCTAACAAGTACTAGGTTGAAAACATTCAATCCAATTACAAATACTACATTCTACAAATATTAAATTCACCCTCAAGAATAGGATTTCAGGGAAAGAAAAATGATTGTGCATATCTGGAGTAAAATCAGTGGGTAGTTTTACATGGGAAAATAGAAGGATGATACTAATTATTCACAGTGAGAAGCATCCTAAATCCTTTTCCAGGAGCTAAAATGATGCTCATGGGGAACCTTTGGAGCCATTGCAATGACAGAGCGTATTTGTAGGTGTGTGTTTGCGATTGTGGTGGAGAAGATGACACAAGATGATGTCTCGGAGCATTTTCATTTAGAAGCTGAGGCAGAACAGGCTGGACAATGGCTCTTTGGTTGTTGAAAATAGGCTCAAATGGTGGCGAGCAATGGGCTGATGTCTGCTTTGGGGCTGGTAGCAAGTGTCCACCCCAAGGTGATTCATGGGATCACATCATTCAACATCTGGACAATGAGACAGAGGTCTCCCTCAGTAAATTCACACATGATACAAAACTGGGGAGGAGTGGGGTGGATGATATGCAAAATGGCAGGACACCAATCCATGGGATCTTGGAAACTGGATCTTTGGAATCGGTCAATAGAAGCCACACCTGAAACACTGCTTCTGGTATTGGACTCCTACACTGAGAGGGATGTGGGGAAACCAGAGAGAGGCCAGTAAAGGGCGACCAAGATGGTCAGGAGGCTGAGGTATGTGACCAACAAGGAGAGGTTGAGGCAGCTGGACTGGGTTCACCTGGTCAAGAGGTGATATGGCAGCAGGATACAATCACTTTATGGTTTGGTTTATGCTTGGACTCAATGATCTTAAAGGTCTTTTCCAGCCTAAACGGTCTATGATTCTATGATTCTATATTTGAAAAGGAATTACAAAGGCACTGAAGCCAAACTCTTCTCAGTAGCGTTAGGTGAAGTAACTGGGGCAGGAGCCACAGATTCAGGCTCAGGAGGTTCAGGATGGCCATTAGGAAAACTTTCCTCCCCAGGAGGATGGTACAGCCCTGGGTCGAGTCATGGGAGGGGCAGGAGGTCTCCATTGTTGGAGAATTTTTAGGTTCAGCTCAGCAAAGCCATAGCCAACCTGATTTAGCGTTGGGGTTATCCTTCTCCAAGTGGTAGGTTGGACTAGAGACATCCATATGTCTTTGCCATCAGTGCTGCCCCACTCTGATTCTGGGACCTGGGCAGCTCAGCTCCTTTTCCCCACAGCTTCCACAAAATCCCATCCCAATGAGATGGGACACAAAGCCCTGGTGGACTGCATGGAAATCCTGCCCCTTCACCTGCACTGCTGAGGTCAAGGAAAGAGTTTGATGGAGAAGAGCTCTCCTTCCAGATCTACAGAGGAAGTCCACAGGGTCAGTCAGAGAGAGGAATGAGAATCTGTGAGAGAAACAACTCTGCAGAGACCAAGGTCAGTGAGGAAGGAGGGGAAGGAGGTGCTCCAGGCACCAGAGCAGAGACCCCCCCCTCAGCCTGTGGGAAGGGGGCAGGCTGTGCCCCGCGCCCATGGAGGCCACTGGTGGAATGGATGCCCTCCTGCAGCCCGTGGGGGACCCCATGCTGGAACAGGGGGAAGCCTAAAGGAGCCTGTGACCCCATGGGAAGCCCACGTTGGAGCAGGGTCCTGGCAGGACCTGTGGACCCATGGGGAGAGAGGAGCCCACGCTGGAGCAGGTTTGCTGGCAGGACTTGTGACCCTGTGGGGGACCCACGCTGGAGCAGTTCGGGAAGAGCTGCAGCCTGTGGGAAGGACTCACACTGGAGTAGTTTGTGGAGGACTGTCTGCTGTGGGAGGGAGCTCACGCTGGAGCAGGGGAAGAGTGTGAGGAGTCCTCCCTGAGGAGGAAGGAGCGGCAGAAACAAGGGGTGATGAACTGACCACAACCCCCATCCCCTGCCCCCTGTGCTGCTGAGGGGGAGGAGGGAGAGAAAATCAGGAATAAAGTTAAACTCAGGAAGAAGGGAGGGGTGGGGGGAAGGTGTTTTAAGATTTGGTTTTATTTCTCATTATCCTACTCTGATTTGATTGGTAATAAATGAAATTAATTTTCTCCAAGTCAAGTCTGTTTTGCCCATGACAGTAATTGGTGGATGATCTCTCCCTGTACTTATCCCATCCCAAAAACTTTTCATTATATTTTCTCTTCCCTGACCAGTTGAGGAGGGGGAGTGATAGAACAGTTTTGGTGGGCACCTGGTATCCAGATCTCCATCCTCCAGTCCAGAGCCATGTGGTCTCTACAAGTTCAGATTGATCCCAAGTGACATTATGTGGAGGTAGTGGGCAAACACAAGGCCAGGGAGACCTGCTTACCCAGTAAGACTGGCTCATTCCTACTGCATCTGCTGAGCAAGTGGTACTGATCATGAGTTTGTTTTCCATTGTTTTAACAACCCACAGCTATGACATATTTTAATTTTCAATATCAATGGCACAAGCAGGACAGTGATCTGTCCTCCAGACCCACGCTCAGGTCCAGATGCTGCTCAGTCTTTCTCTGTGGTCATGGGCAGCCCCTTTGAACTTTTTGAGTCTAACAAATGGCCATCTTTTTGTTGTCTTACTAAGAAGTCTTCAGGCAGGAATTCCTTAGCGACACCCAGTACACCTCTGTACCGGTGCTTTTCAGTCACATTTTCCTCAACAACATACAGTTTTTATTATCTGGTTTTCCAACAGCCCTAAAATTCACTTCTTAAAGTGGCAGCAATTCTGCTGTCAGAATTCAACAATGACTGAATTTAGTATTGATAAACCACAGAGTAAATTATGATTATGTGCATGTGTATCTATTAAAATTATTGTGTAACAGCAAAGGGCTAAAAGGGCCACACCAGGGTATGCTCACAGTCCTTTTTAGTCAGAATTTAGTCCAGACTATACAGCTAGAAACCTGCTCTGAAGAAAGAATTTTTTTTTCTTGTACAGACCCGTTGACATAGCTGAAATGCACGGTACCATGCTGACTTCAGCCAAATGGCCCCATCTATCCTGGAAATGAGATTTTGCCCTGATTTGCTCCATCAGGTTTCTGACCAACTTCACATGAAACCTCTCCAGACCCTGTGGATTTCATAGAATCATAGAATCATTTAGGTTGGAAAAGACCTTTAAAATCATGAAGTCCAAGTGTAAACCTAACACTGCCAAGTCTACCACTAAACCATGTCCTTAAGTGCCATATCTAAACGTCTTTTAAATGCTCCCAGGGATGGTGACTCAACCTGGGAAGCCTGATTGATAACCTTTCAGTGAAGAAATTTTTCCTAATATCCATTCTAAAGCTCCCCTGGTGCAGTTTGAGGCTGTTTCCTGTTTTTGGACAGACTGTCACTTGGAAGAAGAGACCAACACCCACCTCACTACAACTCCTTTCAGGTAGTTGTAGAGAGCAGTAAGGTCTCCCCTCAGCCTCCTTTTCTTCAGACTAAACCCCCCCAGTTCCCTCAGCTGCTCCTCATAAGACCTGTGCTCCAGACCCTGCACCAGTTTTGTTACTCTTCTCTGGATGTGCTCCAACATCTCAGTGTCTTTGTTTGAGGTGTTTGAGGGGCCCAAAACTGAACAGAGAATTCGAGGTGCAGCCCCACCAGTGCCGAGTACAGGGGACGATCCCTGCCCTAGTCCTGCTGGCCACACTATTCCTGACACAAGCCAGGGTGCTGTTGGCCTTCTTGGCCACCTGGGCACACTGCTGGCTCATATTCAGCCGGCTGTCGACCAACACCCCCAGGTCCTTTTCCTCTGGGCAGATTTCCAGCCACTCTGCCCCCAGCCTGTAGCACCGCTGGGGGTTGTTGTGACCCAAGTGCAGGACCCGGCCCTGAGCCTTGGTGAACCTCATACAATTGGCCTTGGCCCATCGCTCCAGCCTGTCCAGATCCCTCTGTAGAGCCTGTCTGCCCTCGAGCAGATCAACGCTCCCACCCAGTTTGGTGTCATCTGCAAACTTACCGAGGGTGCACTCGATGCCCTCGTCCAGATCACTGATAAAGATATTGAACAGAACTGGCCCCAGTACTGAGCCCTGGGAACACCACGTGTGACCGGCCACCAACTGGATTTAACTCCGTTCCCCACAACTCTTTGGGCCCGGCCATCAGCCAGTTTTTCACCCAGCAAAGGGTGCGATCATCTAAGCCATGAGCAGCCAGTTTCTCCAGGAGAATGCTGAGGGAAATGGTGTCAAAGGCTTTACTAAAGTCCAGGTAGACACCATCCACAGCCCTTCCTTCATCCACTAAGTGGGTCACCTTGTCACAGAAGGAGATCAAACAGGACCTGCCTTTCATAAACCCGTGCTGACTGGGCCCGATCACCTGCTTATCCTGTACGTGCTGTGTGGTGGCACTCAACATGATCTGCTCCATAACCTTCCCCAGCACTGAGGTCAGACTTACAGGCCTGTCGTTCCCCGGATCCTCCTTCTGGCCCTTCTTGTAGATGGGCATCACATCTGCTAACCTCCAGTCAACTGGGACCTCCCCCGTTATGGGATGGCTGATAAATGATGGGAAGTGGCTTGGTGAGCACCTCCGCCAGCTCCCTCAGTGTCCTTGGGTGGATCCCATCTGGCCCCACAGACTTGTGGGTGTCTAAGTGGTGTAGCAGGTCACTAACCATTTCCCCTTGGATTATGGGGGCTTCATTCTGCTCTCCCTGCCTGTCTTCCAGCTCAGGAGGTTGGGTACCCTGAGAACAACTGGTCTCAGATGAAACTGATTGTCCAGGAAGCTGGACTTCTATGAAAAACATCCTTTCCTATTCTGTTTCTGGTTTGGGCGAAAGATCAATGAGACCCATCATGTTTCTGAGCCTCAGAAGAATTTGTTGTCATTTTTAACCTTCTCACAGCACTTTTTTTTGTCTCCTCTTAGTACTTAGAGGTAACCATTTAACAACAGTTCCTCCCAAAATGAGCAGGTTTTTGGCTCATTTGGCTCATATTCCGGTCCACAATCACATCAATGGTGGGGAAAATGGGCTTTTCCAGTAACAACGGAGAAAGAAGGCAGAAAAATTTCAGAGGTTAGCACAGTTCAGAAAAACTTGGGGCATTTTAGACTTTTCTGAATGGAAGTAAATAAGGCAGGGGAGGGAGAGCTGAGCACTCAGCTCCCAGCCCTGCAGTTAGCCCATGCTCTAGCTCAGATCCTGAGTCCAGGCCTGCTGTTCTGCCAGATGTGGCAGGTCAGGACTTTGGATCAAATTCTGGCCCAGTCTCCCAGGTAGGAAGAATTTCAGCTCTAATTGTAATGTGCTAAAGACTTTTTCCTCTGCATGCCAGGTGACCTAATGTATATTAAAAAGTGGTAGATGAACTGTCTGTATGAACATAACCACTTTGTATGAACAAAAAACAAAAATACATTAAAAAGAAATCCAGACAGAAGATACTGGCCTGCTTTCCTGTGCTTGGCTTCAGTTTTGCTCAACTCACCTTTGAAAACGTATTTGAGTTTCTTTTATTTTTCATTTTGAGATTATGGGTGTGTTTGTCTAAACATCTGTGGTAGCTGGTTAACAGGATCAGGCCAGCATTAGACTAGTCCAGACGCAGAGAAGATAATCTTTTCCAGCTGAACAATAGCAATAACATTAATGCATAAATGCATAAATCCTCCTGTTCAACTCCATTTAACACCCAGACGTGCTACCCCCTCCAAAGCCAGGCAGTTGCACTGGTTTTCTCTCTGCTGAAAACACAGCCCCACAGCGTTAGCTGCAGAAAGCTTATGATCTTATGTAAGGGAATGGTTAAAGCTAGTTAATTCCCATGTCACTGAGGAAATGCAAGAGTTAGATATGTCCAGATTCACTTGCAGTTGCTGTTTGGTGCACTCTGACACAAGAGATCCTGGGTGTCCCATCAAACTAGGATGGAACAGAGAAGAGCCGAGCTCAGCTGTTGCAGTTTGCAACTCTGATGCTCTAGGCAGGCTTTGTACAAGGTCCGCAGAGCATGGGCTTCAGCAGAGATCAAGACTTTGTCATGTGCAATTAGATTACTCACGGTTAATGATGAGCATTTGCTAATAATAATTAATAAAATTGTGCAAGTCTGGACTGATCCCTCAACTGGCACTGCAATGTCCTGGGTGCTGCACAGGCAGTGCAAGTAGCTGCCTGGCCCGGGTTGGAGGGTGGTTTAGGTCATGGAAACCATCAGCATTCCTGACTCAAAACTGCCCATGGTGCCACGGGGACACATGCTCCCTGGGAGACAGGATCAGCCAGAGCCCAGATCCTCCCAGGGGATGGAGGTTGCTGTTTGAGAACACCAAGAGCACCAGCACTGGCAGGTCTCAGGGGATGGGTCCCCCCTGCTGGTTACACTCTTTCTCATACAACCCAGTCTGCGGTTGGCCTTCAACACTTCATGGCACATGGGTTCAGCTTGTTGAATCCCCAGATCCTTCTCTGCAGAGCTGCTCCCCAGTCACTCAGTCCCCAGCCTGCAGCTGTGCAAGAGGTCACCCTGCTCCAGGAACTCGTGTTTCTTCCTGAACTTCATGTGGCTGATGCCACAACCTCCTCTTGGCCAATCCCTGCATCTTGCCCATGTCTCTCCTTACAGCAGCCCAGGGTATCAGCTGCTCCCCCACAGCTTGGTGCCATCCAGGCAGTGATGATGTTAAACATACTCATCTCCTTCTCCAGCAAGGGAAGGTGTTTTCCACAAGCTCCTGTCAGGTGCTGAGTTCCTGTGTCTAACTCTTTTGTCCTACAATCTGTTGACTGGTGGTTAAATTAGTGTTTCCTATGAATAACGGGCATTTTGCAACTTTTAAAGTATTTACTATAACTTCTGGATGAAATTCACTGGAAAACAGAAGGAAATGGACAATTAACTGTTGTTACAGCAATTTAATGTGTTAATGAATGTCTGTTTGCTTTGTAACCTTTAGCGGTGGGTACTCTCCTCTTCTAAATACTAATTTTCATGAAACGTGCAAGAATTTAATATGTTTTGGACTTTATTTCTCTATGTAATGTAAGCTTCCAATGTTACTATATGAAGAAAGACAAGAGGCAGAGATACAACACTACTGCGTGAAATCATCTCCTTGGGACATCAGGGTTTTAATTTTTTAAATATGAACATGAACTTGGCAAAAATAAAACAAACTCACAGACAGTTTGTGTTGCCAAGTCTGTATCGTCTTTCTAAAAGTTTCAGCCCGACATTTTGCCCAGCTCAAGGACCAGGAGCTGTTGACATCCCAGCCCTGGCTGCGTGTTCAGCATCACACAAAGAATTGCCTCCGACCTCCTGGGGGTGTTGAGGTGCCATCCCCAGACTGCAGTCTGTTCAGACCTTCCTGCCTACTTCAGTTTGCTGGTTTGGCTTTAAAAGGAGGAAACAGGCTGGAGTGCTTTGATTTTTCTCCTCTAGACTACACAGCACATTATGTACTAAGTCATTTTTACAATACATCAGACTGGGGGGTATTTTCCAAATCCTATGATGAGAACAGCTTTAAAAAGCAAGCAAATGACGTCCCCAAAGATTGACTGAGGATAAAGCATGCACAAGAATTCATTCACCACCTCCCAATGATAACACAGTGGTGATCAGAGCTCCCAACGAGGCAGCCGTGGGCAAACGGTGACTCTTTAATGACGAGCATAAATTTAATTTGATTGCTTGGAATAATTGAGTGTTACGGTCCTCCGCTCATTGCAGTGGATTTGAGCAAACATAATTGAAAGGGACATGTGTTTTTTCCTTAGTACTCCCTCTGCAGTTGCTGATTAACCTCCCAGCTGCAGCATTTGAACCTGGTGCTGGCTCTCGGGGAGGACAGACACACCGACCCAGCGATAATGGAGCTCAGCCTCAGGGAGAGCCCAACAGAATACGGTGCACAGCGCTCAGGACAGATGTGAAGAGGCACAGCAGTGTCCTGTGTGCTTCGGAGGGAGGAAAGACTTCGGTTCATGCTGAGCCTCACCTGCCTGGGAGAGAAGGTGTGGATTAGTCCTGTCAGCCTGATGCATTATTTCATTTTGAATATTTTTACCAAAGGTGTCACTGGCTGCTCCAGTTTTATGTTTTCCTGTGACAGGTTCTTGCAGATAGACCACACGGTGTTTCTGAGCGCTGCTGCCAACCAGCAGTAGCTGCAGCACCACCACCACGGTTAGATGTCCCCATGCAACCCAGATATCCCGAGGGATATGTGCAGCCCACAGAAGGTTCTATAGAATACTGCTAATAGAGCATTGTGGGGACAAGAGATGGGGCTGAGCATTGAGGATGGCACGCTTGAACCCCATTAGTTTCTCTGCTGCTTTTCCCCGATACTGTAAGATCCTTTGCCCTATCTAGACACTTCCTCCTCCTCTTGATGTTCACACCCGAAAGCTGTTTCTGTTCAGCTGATGAGTGGAATTCAGGCCTTCTACAGCAGGACAGTGCGTGTTGCAATCGGCACAAACTTTGGGAGAAGCATTTCCAAAACCACCTGGGGGACTGATGCTGGCCTTGCACCTCCAAAGGTGGCTCAGGCACCCTGGAGCTTACAGCTGGAGAGAAACCATGGCTGACTGCAAGGGGCCATGGCAAAGACAGTGTCTTTAAATCGCACCTGTACAGAGGAGGAAGAATGTCACTCAAGGTCAGAGAAATCACAACAGGGAGACCGGCAATAAGTGAGGGAGGACCAAGATCCTCTGGAAGACCTGGAAGTGTTTAATGAGTCACTGAGCATGATGAGCTATTCAGCATGACCTCCTCTTGGGGTACATGGCTCTGCCTTTTCTTTCATTGCTTCTGGGCCCAAGAGAAAGATTTTGGTCCATTAACAAAGCATCCTTTGATACCTACAAAGACCATTAAGGGATGGGATCCCTTTTGTCAGCAGCATATTGCGGCTTTGACAGAAGTTTCTGCAGGTATTTTGCAGCAGAGACTCCTTCTGCCAGTCACATAAGTGCTGTGAAAGTAGAGTGTTTTCTTGGATAAACCCTGGTGCCAAGCAGGGGCAGAAGGGAGCAACTACAAGCCAAGTACACCTCGATGTCTCTGTGACTTTGCAAAGGATGGCTGGGCAAGCAACCCCTTGATGGGGCAGCCCCAGCATCTTCTCCATGCCTGAAACAGAGCCGGCATTTGTAAACAAGTCTTGAGCTGTTTAGAGGTGATATTTTTCCTTTCTGGGTCAGGAGTGTGTCAGAAGTAAAATATTTGCTCAAAAAATCAATATATCTTTCAGTATCCCTTGGAAATAAGCGACAGTCACAAGGAGGGTAAGTGCTACCTCTTCTCTCTACAAGATATTGCAGAGGAGAAGAAAAACCCTAACACAGCACAGGGTTTTTCCTCAACTATATATTGCCACTAGACTAAAATACAATTAAATTATGTCAGACTTTGATGTGTTCCTTTAAATGCATCTTATTGTCAGTTTTGTTACATTTCACGACACCTTTATTTTTCAGGTAATTCATAAAACTCCATGCTGCAGTTCATGTCTGATTTGTATCTTGGTGTTAGTTGAACCACCACTGATCAAGTCTGCATTCCTGACAAGGGAGTGTCATTTCCACCGCTCACTGAGATAAGAATGGACATGACAATCTCCCGGTGTAAAAAGAAATGGGAAGACCAGGAGTCTGAGACGAGGAAAATGATATTGTTCCTTGAAAACCAAACTCCATCATCCTCATCTTTGTTACTCTTTAAAAAAGCAAAACAATGACTAGGCAAGCCTCAGTGAATATAAAGCAATGCTGTAATAATGAGAAACAAACTTAAGAACTTTTCAACATCAGAGTCCAGAAAAAGCTATCTTCTGTGGACATTTCTTTGTGTTAAAAGTTTGAAAAATTAAATCTGTAAAATCAAATGTAAATCTGCAAAAATGTAAATCTGTAAAATTCTGGAAGTCTGAAATGCTTGCTAAATTAAGAAAAGCAGATGAAAAAATTACATTTCAAAACATTCAAAATGAAATGGTAACTTTTTTATGTTTTGCAGTGCCTATGCATTGTGTGAGCTAAAGCCAATACTCATTCCCATTTTCCAATAATTACTAGATAGAGCTTCTCCAAAGGCAATGTTTGCATCACCAGTTGCAAATAATGTTATATCTTCTAAGCTGAAGACATTTTCCTGTAGTTCACGTCCTAGATTTTCCAACACACCTTATGCCCTTCCATTGCTATCTTGCAAGTAAGCAGCAGATGATGGGTAATGTTTTCTTTCAACTATGCAATAACGGACAATTTCAAATATTTTTATATTTTCATGGTTTGAGGAATCATTGGTTACAAGTAAAACTATAGCCTTTCTAATGAAATCATCATTTTCTCAATGAAAAATATAATTAATACGTTGCTAGGCATAAGATGCTGCTCTATACGTCAGACACAAAGACATTTAACTCCATAAGGCTACTGACAAAGGCATCCATGTCCCTCTCACTGTCTGACCCGAGGTGGTACATCAAATTACAGCTACAGAAGTGCAGACCCTTTGAGTTGATTCTCCATGCGGTGGCATTGCTGAGATTCACGCTGCCGCAGATAACCGTGCTGATGTCATCTGTGACCCTGCAGTGCGAAGAGGAGGAGAGTGAAGAAGCTCTGGAGAGCAAAGCCATTGTCATCTTTAAAGAAGTGCAGGCTGTTTCTTGGGTGGGATTTTGTACAGTTTCTCTGTTATCCTGATGGCCAGAGAAGTGGGGAGGGTACGTGGGGACCTGAGTGCCCCAGCAGCCCCCAGCTCTCCCTGCTACCCCCCAGCTTGGCTCCTGCTGCCCATGGGCAGCCCCACATCTATGCGACTGATGGGAAGCCACCGAGCTGTGGCAGCCTTGCTGGGAGCAGCACCGGTTCTTCCCCACCTCCACCTCCTTCTTCCCCTTGGTGCCAAAACCTACCTGATGAAAACAAGCTGCAGATGCTTCTTAAGGAAACTGTGCTCATCTAAGGAGTCTTCCCAGCTGTCCTGGAGCCTTTCCAACCACAAAACCAAGTGACAAATAACATCCCCTCTGGTGGGACCTGCCTGGCTGGTGACTTACCAGTAATAGTAAAGCCAAGTGTCCTTGATTTCAAAACAGCTATTCTGGTACCAAAATATATAATTTGTCCATTTCCTGAAGTGATAGATCTGCATGTCCATGGCATGGGAATACCGAGGACTTGGAGTGAAAGCCGGAATAGAAAGTTAAAGAAATATTTTCTTAAAGGGACATCCCAGAAAGGGGTGAAGGTGTCCTGTGGTATGAGGTGCTGAGTTATGGGTCCAAGTGCAACATAGCTGAGAGATCAGCCTCATCCAGTTGCTCACAGAGCAAGGCTGAGCACAGCCCTGCGGCCACCTGGACAGGGGGCAGCAGGGATTGAGTCCCAGATGCCCAAGCAAGGCAAGTTCATGGTGATGATGCAGATCCAAGGTCAAATGAGGAAGTCAGTTCTCAGGTCGGGGTTTGGCTCAGGGGGGTCCATGGCCAGGTGCAGGCATGGCCATGACTCAGCTGTGTGTGGTTCAGGCTGAAGACAAGTGTGAGAGCCCCAGCTTGAAGGCAGCTCCCGAGGGAAGGGGTTCAACCATCACTGAAGACTCTAACTTTCTTCACAACAGTTTTCTTCAAGGTCACCATCTCTGCTCGTGCCAAGCTGGCCCAGGCAGCCAAACCGCGAGGAAGGAAGGGCATTCAAGGCATTGACACCTTGCTCCTCCATGATCTGTGGCCCTTTGGTTACATGTGCCTCTCTGTTCCTCAGCATCTCCATTTTGCAGAGGGACCCTGTGCCTTGTCCACTGCAGGACAACACAACCAAGTGCAAAAATCTCCGCATATCACTGGAGCCTGGTCCCTGGTGAGAGGGTGTGCAACGGGACATCCGGGCCCCCGTGTCTACTCCAGCTCATACCAGCAGTAACAGTCCCTGTCATTAACTGGAGAAGTTGCACAGAGCCACAGATTCTCCAAAGGAAAGTTGGTAGTTGAATTGGCTTCTATGCCAATGCTCCTGAATTGAAAGTCATTAAAGTTTGTAATCTTGAATAGTTAAAGTGTCACAAAAAGGAGAACAGCTTAACTTGTCTGGAAGCCAAACAGTAGCAAAGACAGTCCGAGGGGAGGGTAATTCTACCATCTGGCAGTGCTACACACCGAGCCTCAGTGCAAAATGGAGAAGCGGCAAGAGATTGCCAGGTAATCAATTGCTCTCTGCTAAATCCTTCCCCCTGGGTGCCCCTGGCTACCACCAAGGCTCAGCCCTGACTCCTGTAACACTTTCACTTGTTCAAAGCTTGATTTTTTGTTGCTGTAAATCGTGGCTCTTCCCCTAGTGGAAATGTGCTAGCATGGATGGGGTGGCAAAGAACATGAGTGTTAGCGACAACAGTTGTCCTGGGAATTGAGTCCCACTGAGTCCTGTGATGCCAAGGGGGAATTACTCACCTCCTTGTGCTGGAGTATCTGGTTCTGAGTGTCTGAATGATGACACATTTCAATTAAGGCTTCTGCATCTTTTAGGTGCTTTTCAAAATGTTAGCATGTACTCTGCACACTTTAGTTCCCATTGTTTTCCCTTCAGCAAATTGGTTCAGCCTCCTGCTTTTAACTGAAACCCATTATCCATTTATAAAAGGACTTGCTGTGCATTTCTCATTCAGGGGTTTTTGAAAGCCCAGGTGTTTGCCAGAGAAGTCCGAGGAAATCTTACAATAGATGGGGATAAAGCAGCATTGTGATCTCCCCAATTTCCAGCAAGACAGTTATCACGCATTTTCCATCTTGCACACAGGTCTGGGACAAATGACAAAAAGGCAGGGACAGGCTCCAGTTCAGAAGTGCCTGTCTCCAGCACCATTACAGGGAAACCATGGACGTACTTATTCATGCCTTGAAACAGGATGGTTGGAAAAGAAAGAGAAGACTAAATGGATATTTGAAAACAAAAACCTAGGAGAGTAAGACATGAAGAAAAAAATTTGTTTAAATGCAGCTGTGTGCACATAAAAATTGGAGGGTGTTGTCAGCACCCTGTAATCACTACACAGTGACTAAACACACCCAGAGCCTGTTGAGGGATCAGAAAATCCACTCTGTTGTGGGTTGTCCCAGTGGGCAGCTGAGCTCCCCCCCAGCTGCTTGCTCACCTCCCCAGCAGGATGGGGCAGAGCATTGGAAGGGTAAAAGTGTAAAAACTGGTGGATTGAGATACTGACAGATTAATAGGTAAAGCAAAAGCTGCACGTGCAAGGCCGAGCTGGGCATTCACTCTCCACTTCCCATCGCAGGCAGGGGTTGGGCCATCCCCAGGACACCCGGGCACCATCACGCGAAACGGTGACTTGGGAAGACAAACGCCATCGCTCCGATGGTCCCCCCCTTCCTCCTCCTTCCCCCAGCTTCTCTTGCTGAGCACAGCACCATACGGTGTGGAACAGGCCTTAGGGCAGTTGGGGTCGGCTGTCCCGGCTGTGCCCCCTCCCAGCTCCTTGTGCCCCCCCAGCCACTCGCTGGCGTGGCGGCATGAGAAGCAGAGACCTTGAACTGTGCACGCCCGGCTCAGCCATAGCTAAAACACGGGTGTGTTACCCACGCTGGGTTGGTCAGAAATTCAAAACAGTACCGTATGAGCTACTATGAAGAAATTAAACTATCCCAGCCAAACCCAATACATATATCCTGGGGTGACTGTTTTGGCCAGTGTGGGAGAGAGGACAAGAAGATTCTTTGTGTGTTTGTGTGTGCATTTTCACAAAGGTCAGGCTGATGGTGAAGCAAACACTCTGCTGGACTTGCTCTGTGGCTGGGAGAGGAAGTCTGGGCCAGATGGAGAAACTGCAAGCCCAAACCACGAGGCATGTGCAGAGTGGTCAGTGCAATGAGACACTCCACATGAGCCTTGTGCCCGCTGATGTCTACAGGTGTGGTTTTCAGTGGGTTTCCATGCTGTCAGCATAGCCAGATGTGTGACCACATCTGCCTGCAGCAGCCACCTGAAAGTGGAGGCCACAACACCCACAGAGCTCTGATTGGCAGCATCTTGTACTGCAGTCAGGACATTGTGCATGTTCACACCTACTGTGCCATGGCCTTGGCTCTGTGTCTTGCAGTGATGTCCTGTGGACGCTTCCAGCACTCCAAAAAAGGCTGGAGTTCTTAACCAGGGATCAGCATCAGAGGTTTACACCTAAAGCTCTTGAAGAAGAAGAGTCCTCCATCCTCTACAGAGGCTGCTGGCTCTGACATAGCACCACAGGTGACTTTGGCCTCCCAAGGAGGAGGTAGCATCTCAAAAATGAAAGGGTTCATTTCTGTTTGTTACAAGGGGGCAGGTCTCCTCAGACAAGCCCACTGAGGTGCTGGCTTTCCAGAACAGGATCTGCTGGGTGGCACAGAGCATCTCCATGTGGACCTTTACATTGCAGAGCGTGCATATGTCCCCCTGAAGGTATCTGCCACTCAGTCTTGACAGTTCTTTTAGTCAGATACCTATTCATGAGCCTCCTGCCCTTGCTCTGACATGTGGATGTGCTTTAGAAGCATTTATAAGCATTATGTCCCACAGAGGACTGGACGGTTTATCATCAACTTGTCAACACACAATTCGATCACGCTGTGGATGTGCTCTTTGCAAACAGACTGGGGAGGAAGAGCTGACTCACTTCCCATTCACATGCATCCAATTACCAAAATGTCTATGAAACAATTCCAGAGCTGCCTATTAGATAAGCATTTTGGTGGGAGCAAAGCTAAGGTGTAGGTGGCATTTGTCCCACCTAACTAGTGATCGTGTAGTTTGGAGTTTGGGTCCTTTCCAGGGCCTGTAAGGAAAGACAGGCACTGTCCCTGCTGTGGGATGGACTGGTGGTGATCGGCGGTGGTGCAATCCCACCCTGTGTTGCTGTCTTCAGAGAGGAGAGCATGAAAAACACCTTGGGCAGCTCTCACACTCCCCTTCCTCTGCCAGGGCAGTTGTAAGTCCCACAAAGGAACAGCACAGTATGGACTTCAAAACTGAGTCATTACGAGCCGGTAGGAAAGAAGATGAATTCTATACCATGCCAAAAATATCAGTGTTGCAGCAGCACCTCCTCCTCAAACATCATGAGAAAGTGAGACATTTTTACACCTTCCACATAAGTGCGTTTTGCACCGAGTGCCCCCTCCAGAAGTTGTTTCTACCTGGCTGTGCTTTGGGGGGATGAGTGAGGCTGCAGGGATGTCTTGGAGCTGGGGTGCTCCCTGGGTCATCTCCGCTCAGCACCAGCACTGGCACCACTGGCCATGGGTCTCCATGTGCCTTCCCAGCAGCTTTTGGTGGCAGAGCCAGCACGGAGGTGGGCAGCCACAGCACCCGTGGTGTGGGTGGCCGTGGAAAGCAGATCCGCAGGATCTCAGATGCTCTCAACCTGAAAGGGTTAATAGTGGTTCTTCAAGCGTCAGGGAAGCAGTGGGACTAAAATGAACATGGAGCCAGTGCTGCTGAGGCCAGTTCCAAATCAGCAGTCATCCCTTAGGTGTCTGATATGCCCAGTGGAGGCCTTGGCTCCCTTGCGAGGCAGCGGCCAGCTGAAGAGCAGGGCTGGTTCAGACTAACAGCCCTGCCTCCTCACCCTTCTCAGTAGCTCCAGACACTAAAGGAAGGACCAAAGGCTGCCAGAAGCACCAACCGCTTGGTCAGAGACACCTCAGGTTAGGAGGAAACCCATCTCCTGCTGCAGTGGCAGGGCAGTCCCTGTGACTGGGAGGAGAGAAAATGCCCCAAGATGAAGAGGACACAGCTCAGAGATGAAGATGATGTCTGGCAAGGACATGGAGATGTTCTCCAAGGTTTGAATAGCCTGTGCATTTCCACTGCTTCATCTGCAGAGGTGCTTCCAGCTCACCCTCCCAGTGGCTCTGCTCTGCAGGCACAGCTTCTTCAAGGCTTTTTGAAGAGCTTAAACTTCTTGTCCAGGAAAAGCCTCCACTGTGCAGGCATGGATGCATCCTGGACAATACCCCTAGAAGTGCTCTGTAGGTTTACAGAGGAAAATACCGATACACTGAATTTAGCAGCCTTACCAGGACAGCTCTGCCAGGGTAATATTCAGGAACAAGAGAACAATCCCAGGCTGGGACAAAAGGCAGCAATGCCTGTGTCATAAACCAGGGCTCGGCCTGGAAACAGCCCACATGGCCTACAGGAGGGAGCATGCCCCGTTGGAGTAAACGGGCATACTGATGGATCCAAAGACACAGCGATGCTGTCCCCCACCCTGGAAGCGCATGAGGATGTTTTTGATGACTCAGGCAGGCTTTTCTTTATGATGACCTGCACCAGAGAGATGTGATGTGCAATTTGGCCTCCCACAGTACTCCGGTACTACAACCTGTAGTATTTTCTTGGTTGCCTTTGTTAACTGACATTGCTAAGAACGGGCACAAAATACCATAATGAAGAGACTCAGTGTCCTCAGTGATCTCTGATCAGGGTTCTGGGAGAAGATGTAACTGAATGGCTCTTGGGAGGAGCAAAAAGGGTCAAGGGTATAACAGTCACTTAAGCCCTTTTAAGCCTCCACTGTGAATTATTGCCAGTAGTCTTAGGCTTAGATCCCAGGCGAGCAGTTTGACACAAATGATAGACTATTTTGCAGAATATAAATGATGCAAGAAAAGCAAAGCCTGAGAACCAGTACACAGAGCCACGTTTCCAGCAACTGCACACCAGTGAATCATGCTTGGTTTCTATCACCGTTGGATGTGGCCCACAAATCTGAAGTTACGGAAGAGAATATAAAGTGAACAGAAAGAAAACATCTGAAATAAATGAGGTGAGAAGTGAATGCGAGTACATGCAAGCAGATAGAGCAACCTTTGCTTTTCACATAACATATGATATGCAAAAAAGCCTAAGAAGGGTAGAGGCTGGTAGGGGGGCCCATTAACCAAGTAATTAAAATAGAAGCAAAAAGGGAAGAAAGAGAATAATCGAAAGTTTTGAAAGACAAGGGTACTGAATAACAGCAGAGAAAAAGGGCACTTCCTTCAAACTCTACCAAGAGGTGGTTCACTCCTGAAGGGCAAACACAGGCCCCCAGCTCTGATGAGTCTCTGCATCAAAATGCACCATCAGATGAATTCAGAGAGGAACAGCAGGGGAGGCTGGATTAATCTAAGAACTTCTGCAGTCAAAACACGACACAAGTATTAATCCTGAGGAGCACCAGGAGTATGCGAGCCCCCAGCTGAGTCCTGTGGTTTCTCTTCAGGCACCTGATCCCTTGCTTATAACCTGGATCCTGATGATATCTGAAATCAGGAAGAAGAGAGCAGCATCAGCTGGGATCATACAAGTTATGGGAATGTGCAGGAATGGTCAGAGCCCAAGGGCACCATCCTCAGTGACAGCATGGCCTTGCACTTCAGTGAGGTGGCACCTTATCGCTTCCCTCGCTCCCAAACAGACTTCACAATGAAGATGCCCTTCCTGAGAGTCCCCTTACTGTCCCTCTCCCTGGATTCACCCATCAGCCATAGTTAGAGGGACTGGCTTATCTTTCCTTTGATTTGCTTTTAGTTTAGTGAAGCTAACACTAATGTCACTCATACCATCTCAATATAAATATGGTTCCACCAGCCTTAATAGGTTGGCTTTAGATTTACAGCAAGGCAAAGGGTGGCAGGATTTTTGCCAAGAAAGGTTGGACTGGGTGATCTTTGAGGTCCCTTCCAACCTGGTATTCTATGATTCTATGACCTGGTTCTTTCCTTAATTATTGTTTTTCCTCTCTGCATTTTCAACTGCCTCTCACTGTTTAAGGAAGAAGAGGAAAATCTTGTCATTTCAGCCAGACAAAACTAACCCAAACTCCAGTCCCCTCCAGTTTCCTCATTTCCAACCAGTGCTGGAGGAGAGGACCCCTGCATGGACCTCTGCCCATGCTCCGAGAACACACCAGCTCTGTCTGTTTGAGCACAGGTCCCCTGCAGACCAGAAGTCCATTAACTGCATTTGCAAGGGATGCAGTCTTGGAGAAAACATTGCATTTCCATCACAGCACAACCATGGGAGCATCAGCACACTGACCATGGCTCCACAGCTCTCCTACAATGCCGATTTGCATCCGCCCTGTCCCGAGCATGGTCAAAGGGACCTCGCATGAGGCCTGCCTACGGACAGACATGCAGACCTGCTTTGTCTGCCTGTGTGAATCAGTCCAAGGGGAATCTGGAGCGGAGTGAAGATGGTTAAGAGGTGAAGACCAGCCTTGGAGATTCACACTATTTCTGCACAGCACATCAATGCCCTAGATGCAGTTGAGGCACACCGGGTCCCACAACCACGCAAGCCACTGCGGTGACGTGGGGACCCCACGTTAGCTGGCAGCAGGCAGCACAGCCCACTCTGCAGACCCACCGTGGGGGAGCACCTCACCTCTTCCACACCCGTGTGCCACATTTGGAACCAACCCGTGCCGGGGAAGAGCCTGGTGCAAGCTCAAACATCAGCGTTGCTTATCCAAGCTCCCTGCTCAGCCAATTTGCTCCATCCCCCCTGATGCTCTGAAAGCATCTCTCCCTCCTCTCCCTGCTCCCCTCACCCTGCTCAGAGGAGCCCGTTCCTGCAGATTGTTTTGTAGTAATTAGCACATCGGTGGGGCTGGGAGTGCAGAGCGAGGAAGTGGAACAGGAGGAGAAGCTAACGAGGTCAGAAGACAGCATGTGGCATCCCTGCGAGGAGAGAGAAGAGGATTCAAAACCTGCTGCAATCAAAGAAGCACCTGCCCGGGATGAATCCCCGGGGCCAGGAGAGCAAGAGGAGAGGGAGAGGATTTCTTAGTACAACATACGGCAGCAAGTCTTTCTCTCCCATTTGTTTCTGAGACTAATTAGGTCAATGTTACCCGTGTAGATTCAGCCTGGAAACCTGAGGTCTGCCTGTGCTCCAGATCGCAGGGTCCTGGCAGACAGGGAGGGAGGGGGCTGGACCGCAGGACTGGGACAGCCAGTTCATGGCTTTCTACAGGGTGCTCAGTGCTCTCTGCCCTTCGATACTTGCTTGATTTAAACGGCTTTTCACCCCCAATCTCGTGGCAGAACAATGCTACCACTTGCTCAGCCCCATGCTGGCAAATTGACTGGAAGGCAAAGCAGATATGACTTTAAAAAACCCACATTGTGGCCGTCTACAAGCGTAAGTAACACTGCACGTAACAGGAACTGCTATTCCCACCTCACTGCCAGTGGTGTCCAGAGCTCACAACGCTGTTTTAAGCCTCAGCGTGTTTCACCTATGAGTTTTTCATTAATCTGTGTTTCCTTCAGAGCACGGATATTCTGGGAAAGTTCTTAGGGATCATCTCCAAAAACCTGAATTTTTGGGGCATTTTGCTTCTGTGTTTGCTCTCAGTTGTCAAACACTGAGCTACAGAGTAAAACAGTGTGCCAAGAAATGCAGCAAAACCAGGACAGTCCAGAAAGGGGTCAGCACGGAAGAGAGAGCAAAAAGATACATCACCACTCACCACCACTGGTTCCAGGACTTCTGCAGAAACAAGAAGATAAAATCAAGATGTAACATATCCTGAACATGGTTCATAATTTTATTTGACAACAATATACAAACATAAGCCCTAAATCCTTGGGTACCAAGGTATGAAGCAGCTTGCAGAAGGAAGAAGAGAGGAAGTTCTTTCTTACATGGATTATTACATTGCTGATCACCATGAAATCTTTCCTGGCTCCTCTGGATCACAGTGGAGAGCAGAACTGGTCAGTCACTGGACACAGCTTTGACAAAATCTGTTGGTTCCTACATCCATAACAACATCATATTAATGACTGGGATCGCAGCAGCTCCCAGATCTCCTTTGGTGAGGGACATGTTCATGACAGACAGGCAGCTCCAAGCAGTTCCCTTTAGGAGGCTGTATGTTCCAGAAGGTGACAACTTGGGCAAGTGCAGCACAACCCTGCTTTCATGGGGGAAAAAGAACCGAATGCTGCTACCACTCAGATAATCACCGCAGGGATTGAATCCCGGTAATCTGCCTCCTCTCTGTGCCCCTCTTGCACACCCACATGCATGTGTGCACACACCCCCATCCTCGCCTCCCATTTCAGCAGACACTGGTAACGTGGGTCACCCTGTGGCACCAGAAGGGTCCTCCTGTGTGCAGCTATTCCTGTAGAAACACATCAGCCCTTCAGCATCTCCCATGCTCTGCCTGGGCTGTGCTGTCATTATCTCCTGCTTTCTCAGGTCAGCCTCTGTAGCATCTAACCTGGGGACTAACGGAGGCTGATTCCTGCAAAAGGCTCACTCCTTCACCAGGCTTGCTGAGTGCCATCACAGTGTCTCCGTGCAAATCACATCCTGGGAAGCTGGCAGGGTCTCTTTGACTTTTCCAGATCAAAGGCGTTTGCTTTGGAAATCGGAAGCTGGTTTTCTTCCCAGCCAGCTTGGTTGTGTCGGCTGTTGGTGAGAAACACAGCGCAGGTCCTGTCAGAGCTTGCAGGGGTCAAGGCAGGAGCCCTTTGGCTCAGCCCACAGGCAGGGTGACCGCTGTTCGGGCAGGAGCGCATGTCCTCTTGTCATCTCTGTCACCCTGAAGTGATGGCAGGTGGCATCATAACACCATCCCTCTCCTCCAGGACAATTTCATGCACCGTTCCGCTACTTACTTTCTGCCACGCTGCACATTGCCCCAGGGCTAATGGCAACAGCATCTTACTCCTTCCACAAAAAGGGAGAGGTGAGAGAGGGAAGGCAATACTTACCTTTCCACCAGAGTGCCCTTTCTTCACTCTTCATTTTAACTCCCTTTCTCTCTGGATTTTTGAATCCTGAATTCCTTCCTCTCTGGGCTGACAGTGGGGAGTGGCGACGGGAAGGCAGATTCCTCCCTTGCCACCCCACTGCCCTGCCCCTGCCTGCAGACAGCCTGCAGAACAGCCCATGGGACTCAGCTCCTGGGTGAGGAGAGCGACACAGCTCTTCTGCCCTGTCTTGCCCCATCACTGGAGGACAAGTCTGGTTCCCTCCTGGTCAGAGCAGGATGCCCCTGGGAAAGACTGGCACCTTGGGTGCTTGCACTGATGCTCTCACCCCTCTTTGGTCCAGGCAGGACCCACAGATTTCTCTTCCAGCAACACCCAGCGAGTCACCCTGCAGGGAGCATCCCCTTTCCCTTCTACCTCCCCACTGCAAGAAATCCTCTTCCCACCTTCTCTCCACCTCCCCCCCTGGCGTGGTAGAATAGGGAGCAGGGACAAGCCAGAAACCCTACAAGAGCCTAATGGGATGGTTGCTGATCCCTCCAGCACTGACCTGTCTGGCCTGGACATCCTGCAGCACCCCATCAGCCCCACTTGGCCGTGCTGGCAGCGAATCAGCACGCAGCACACCAACACGGATTAACCCCCATGGGCTGGAGAGAGCAATGGCTGTGGTTGCTGTTGGGCTGTCTTGGGCTACAAGTTGTAATCACCGCAGCTTGGTGAGCATTTTTGTTTTGAAAAAAGCCAGACTTAATCTGATGGCAAAGTGTCTGCAAAAATTGAGAAAAAATCACGCCACTGCTTTTGGAGGCTGGATTATTAAAAATAAATCCTGGTCTAAAATATAGATGCCGTTGCTCTAGTATGTAATGCAAAAATGATTTTTATTGTGCCATTGAGATTTCAGTATTCTTAAATCTCCTTGGAAACTTGCATGCCAGCTGCATGGAGAAAACAGATCATAATTATGCCATTACACAGCTCTTGTGGACAGTTGGGGGCCAAGCCTCCCCACTTTGGTCCATGAGTACTGCAGCCCAGGAATCCCACGGGAAGAAATACAGGCACGTGTGCATGTCTCCAAGTGGAGCAGCTGCTGAATGCACTGACAGAGTGAAGTAACATCGCTAACAGAGCCAGAGCTCTTTATTCTGCTGATTAGTAAGTGCGATTAACAGTTTAAAACTTTGATTTCATAAAAGTCTTGCTCACATGATACTGGAATGGACAACACAAACTTTGCTGGTGTCTCACCTTTCTAGATCCTTTAGCAAGAAATCTTACACACCCCAGGCCCCAGGCAGTGCCCTCTGTCTCGCTTTCCATGTGCTCATTAACAGGATAGCAAGATGAGTCGGTAGGGTCACCCCGTCTCAACACTTGTCACACTTTCTGCATAGCTCGGTGGCTCAGTGCCAGATTAACTCCCACATTTAGCTGTGCCATGGCTGAGGACGTGGATGGAAGGAAGCGATACATCAAGAACAGCAAACACCTCCTCCTGCAGTTTCCAGCAGGGAGGTCAGGTCTCCTCTGTGCTGCTTCTGTGTGTAGTTCACACCTCTACAACTGCTGCTCACTGCCAGGGCAGCAGAGGTGAGATTTCTAGGGAGGGTTCATATCTCCAGGTAAACAGAGACACGCGATGGGGGAAAACCAGACCAGCTGCTGTAATGAAGCTATCACAAATCTCCCTAGAGCACTGCGAGGCATGATGAGCTGGAGGGAAGAGGAGGCTCTCCCCCATCCCCAGCGCATTCAAGCTCACGTGTGAGCACGGGGTCCGTCCCGTGCTAGGGGGACAGGGGACCTGTCTGTGCTAGGGTCAAGGCTGAGGTTCAAGCCTCCCAGCTAACTACCTCTCCATTTCACAAGTCCTGAAACCCCTCCGGGCACAGACTCAGGACTCCAATACAGTTGTTTCAAATCTCATCCACTCACCCATGCTGCTTTTCAACTGGTGATGGTTTGTTTAGCCTGTCCCTAGCAAGTGACCCATAAGGATCTTGGCAGTGTTTATGCTACTGCTGATTAGCAAATAGCTGTGTGACCCGCTGGGAAAATCTAAGTCAAGTCCTTGTCTAGCTGCTGACCCATGTAAACACTAAGAATTACTCCTCCGGCTGGAGTGATACAGGTCTGAGGTCAGAGGATTAAGCTACGGGGAGTAAGGGCTGCTTTCCTTCTCAGTGACAGCATCTGCACAGAGGTTTGGTGACTTACACTGACAGGCACTACCTTCCCCCTTCTGCCTAACTCAGCTTTCCCAACCCTCAGGAGACAAGCCCAGAGCATCCATCCGTTTGATCTGCTCACTTCATGGGCCTGGGAAACCAGCAAAGGGTGCAAAGAAAACAAAAAGAGGTCAGAGAAGCATCAGAGTGCGAAAACAAACACAAAGGAACGAGAGGGTCTCTGTATGCCAGACATGGGACATCACTGCTTTCCATAAATGCCACTTTGGAAGTGATCTGAAACAAGAGGGAAGAGAGGCATCCCCCACCACCGGTGCTTGTCCTGTAGCAGCTAGAGTCACTGGATCAGGAGTGAGCAGGGTGGGATCACCAGGGGCAGAAAGACAGTGAAAGAGCATCACGAGCCACTATGATGAACTCGGTGTGACAGTTCCGCTTTCCCTGTACAGCCAAGGCCACAAGTGCTGAGTCCACTCAGGGTTTCTGCTCAGGTCTCTTGAATGCTTACTTCCACCAAGTTTTCAGCCATGCCTCTGGCTGTACCTTTCATCCTTTGCATGCTTGGAAGCAATTATTCCAGCGAACTGGCATTTGCGGTTATTCACAGTGCCGAGGCAAATATCAGAGCTGCACATGTGAACTGACGTCTCTCAAAGGTGATGTTGCATCAGGAGCACAAAAAGAAACAGTCGCTGCTCTTCCTGCTTCCGCTCCAGTTATTCCACTTGAAAAGCACAGGAGAAAGGAGAGCATCTCCTCTGATGTTTGCCAGCAAAGGCGTGAGCAGGGCACGTGAAGGACCAGGGTGACCCAAACTTCATGGGTACAGAGCAGGAGGAGAGGGACAGCACCCTGGGCCATGTCCGGGCTGATGGCAGAGGTGCCCTCTTCAGGATCCACTGGATCTTCACTGGATGCAGTGAGGCTGTGGGGTCCCAACCAGTCTCCGTCCCTTTGTCCAGAGAGTGGGAGCCAGCAGTGTGCCCAGGTGGCCAAGAAGGCCAATGGCATCCTGGCTTGTATCAGCACTAGCGTGGCCAGCAGGGACAGGGAAGGGATCTGACCCCTGGTGAGGCCGCCCATCGATGAGTGGGTTCAGTTTTGGGCCCCTCACTCCAAAAAGGCCATTGAATGACTCGAGCGTGTCCAGAGAAGGGCAACGGAGCTGGTGCAGGGTCTGGAGCACAGGTCTGATGGGGAGCGGCTGAGGGAACTGGGGGGGTTTAGTCTGGAGAAGAGGAGGCTGAGGGGAGACCTCCTGGCCCTCTCCAACTCCCTGAAAGGAGGGTGCAGAGAGGGGGGATGAGTCTCTTGAGCCAAGGAACCAGCGCCAGGACAAGAGGGAATGGCCTCAAGTTGTGCCAGGGAAGGTTTAGACTGGCTCTTAGGAAGCATTTCTTTACAGAACGGGTTGTTGGGCGTCGGAATGGGCTGCCCAGGGAGGTGGTGGAGTCCCCATCCCTGGAGGGGTTGAAGAGTCGGGTTGACCCAGCGCTGAGGGATCTGGTGTAGTTGAGAACTGTCAATGTTAGGTTAATGGTTGGACTGGATGATCTTCAAGGTCTTTTCCAACCTAGATGATTCTGTGATTCTGTGAGTTTGCTAACACTGAGCTTTAACACAGAATCCCCTGCCCAGGAAAGGTATCGGCTTGGTTTATTCTAACCAGCATTTCTGGGGGTTACATGAAATGGGAGAGAAGGATACAACCCATAGGCTTATCAGTTGACATGAATGTTTTCTGAAGAAGTCTCCTCACTTCCCCATGACTGCATCTGGAATTGCAGGGGAGCTGGCTGCTGTGACACAGCTGCTCCTGGCACAGTGCCTCAGACAAAGAGGAGGATGCACTTACTGGGACTTGGTGACATTAATAATAGATAGTTGTCCTGAAATAGCAGTTTTGTCTCTATCTCCAAGCTCCATACGAAGAGGGCTCTCATTTCCCAGAGCAGCATGTAACCCCCTGTGTCGGTGACGGCTGGGACTAGCATACACTGTCCTGTGCACCAGCTCTGGGTCCTGTTCACGGTGGCTCTGCCACAGACATTGTGCTGCCATGGGCCTCTCGCCTTCTCACCTGAACCTCCAACCCCTCCCCATATCCAGGGGATAATTAATAACACATGCTTTCCTTCGTCCCACTCTCATCTGCATCGTAAACTGATAACCCACAACAAGTGTCTCTTACGTAGTGGAAACCCATCCTTCATCTGCTCCATTGGCCTTATCTGATACCTGCTGCCTTACCTGGGCTCAGTGGCAGGAGGCAAGAGCAGACTTCTTCAAGGAGATGGTTTCCTAGTTTTTGTTGATCTGGGTCACTCATAAATTTAAACATGAGTGAAAAGCTCTCAGCTGTTTTGCTTGATAATTACATGCACATGGGATTTGTTTCAGTTCAAGAGAAAGTAGCAATTTCTTTGACTAAAAGTTGTTTGGAAAAACTGTGGCTTATAGAAATTAGTCTTGCAACACTCCCAGCTCTGACTGCTCTGAGACCTGCTTTCTGCCTCAGTATCACATCCCTTTGTTATTCACCTAAGCACTCCATAGTTAATTGCAGAGCTCACACTTTTTCTTGGCTAGCTAGCTTCCTGCTGTTTCATGATTCATTACTTGTAAATGAGTCCCTGCGGTTCCCAGCAAAGCTGATTCCCAGCTACACAAAAATCCTCAGATCTGTCCTTTGGCTGAGCTCTCGCTGTTAACGCATGCGCCTGCTACTGGGCAAACTGTCACTGAGTTACAGGTAGTAGCTGCTATTTGAGGAATTGTTTAATCTTCTTGAAAAAGAGACTTTTTTTTTTTTTTTTTTTTTTTGGAGGTCCCAAAGCTTCTATTGACTTTGGGACTGTGGAGTGAGCTCCCCGCTGTGCTCCAGGACAGGGCCACAAGTCATCTCCAGACGGGGACCATGGGAATAAGACCTATAGACAGACAGTGCAACTGCACTTCAGCATGATCTCCACAGCAGCCCGGTGTCAATCCTGGCCCAGAACAGTTCCCCTTGACCAAAACATCACCGGTGCTCACAGACATCCTGACTGTGTCTCTGGGAACAGCCATTTAAGATCACTACTTATCACCTCTGATCTAGAGCAATGATTTGTTATCACCTGAGATGGACAGAGAAGAACCATCCCAGACTGGAAAAAAATGAATTTTGTTGCAGTTTGCAATGAAACCTCCAAATTTCAGAGTGTTTCTCCTGGAACAGATGAAGCACCTGCTCCAGGACTGTGTGTATGACATGCTCCTGCCACCCAGGACAGCAGAGCAGGCTGCAACAGGACAGTCCACCAGGAATTGGCTGCTTCTGACTGGTCACCACATTCTAAGTGGGAAAAGCCTCCCCAGGATTTGTGTGACTGACCCATGGCAGAAGGGGCACAGCTTACTCCATGTGCCCCAAACCCCTGCCCTGGGAACCCACGGGGCTGTGGGCAGGTCCCAGACCATCGCTGCTCCTGGTCCGTAAGGCTCAGTCCCAGGACACTGTCCCCCGCCTGATACCCCTTTCCCTGCTCCCTGGGAAGGACATTGCTATGGCAAGAGCTGCAATCAGGATGAACCCCTCCAACTGTGACAGTGGCTGGTGCCCTGTTCCCCTCAGAGTACCTCAGTTTAATTTTCTGGAGAATGAGGCAGTTAGGGGAAGGAGCACATACTCCTTATGGCAATTTTTAGCACTGCAGAGATCATACACAAGACACAAACCAGCACAAAGCAGGACTCCTTGGATCAGCTTCCCTGGGCTCATGTCAGCCTTCACAGAGGTGAAGTTTGAAACATAAATGCAGAGAAAATCACCTTATGGAAGGTCCTCACAGGCAAATGGACCCTACAGAAAGCGTGAGCATGGGGCATGCCCAGCACTAGCAGGGGCCCAGCTGAGCCAGCCAGGCACTGGGATTGTGAAGACAGGACAGCACCTGCCCTGGGAGGGTGAGAACTGAGCCACGCAAGCATTTAGGAAACAGTCAAATCCTTCCAGAAGAGCATTTGCCATTTCAGGGCAAGCATTCAGGACAACATTGCTCACAGGGTATTAGCCCACCCATCAACCCACAGTCAGGAGTCAGCTAACGGCTGTACATGTAGAGACTCACATGTTCCCAGCATCAGTGCCTGAATTTTTGCTAAAACTTGCCCAGATTGACTATTTTCTGATTCCAGACAGATGCTCTCCGCTGCACCAATACAAGGGCCATAATGCCAGGATGTCAACAGAGTGCCTCGTGTGTGTGTGCCATCATGGCTGGCTGCCTTGGGTACAACTGTAGGGACATCAGCTGGGACCACAATCCCCTCTGAGAGCTCCTGGAAAGACAAGGAGGAGGAATGTGTGTTTTCCCTAGACAGCATTGCAAGGTAGAAGTAACCTTCTCCCAGTCATTGGGTTAGGACTTCTCCTGACTAATTCACCAACTCCTGTAACAAGTGAAGATTAAGGATCAGCCAGGAATTTGCAATGCAACTTGGGCAGTCATCTGGGGGGATCTTCCCTCTTCTTGGGGAAATATTTTAAAACAACCTGCCTAACAAATGGGTTTGCACAGCTCTGATGGTGAATACATGGGAATGGACCATTTAAGCAATCACTTCTCCAGGACTGATGGGTGACTCGGCCCTCTACACTCACAGCTGTGCCCTATTCCTAGATGGATGTGGACAAACTGCTTACGCTCTGGAGTGGGTCCCAGGCAGCAGGCTGGCATGGCAGGAGTCTTCATCTCTGGAACAGCATCCCTTTGTAGTCAGATAATGACAATGATTTAATTTTTGTTTCACTTTCTTCCTTGTCACCAACATTTCTTTTGTCCCTTTCTCCCTTTACAAATGTTAATTTCCGTCTTTGTCTCAGCTGTAGCCGTTTCAGTGCATTGTCTTTTGCCAAATGAAATGAAATCCTCCTCGATAGACAGATCTTAGAAAATTAACATCATGCTGCAATTTGTAACAAGCACAGCTGAAGCAGCTGCTCAGCTGAAGAGAAAGACAGACAAGAACTGTTAGTCTGAAAAGCACCTCCAACCCAGAAGGGCTTTGCAAACTTGGGGTCATACTCTGCCCGTCTTCATCAGAATGGCATTACTTTATCATTTGAAGCCAGAAGAAATACCTAGGGATGGAGAGTGACGCAGGGTTTTACATTCCTGTTGAATTTACATCAGCTGGGGCAAGAAGAGGACTGGGAACTGTGGGCCTGTCAGTCTCACATCAGTGCCTGGACAGGTCCTGGAGCATGTCCTCTTGGCGTCCTTATCCAAACCTGTGAAAGATGAGGAAGCAATCAGAGACAGAATGGGTTTACCAAGGGCAAATCATGCTCAGGCAACTTTATTGACGTCTACAACAGTACAGGCCGGGCAAACCTACACTTAGGTGGTTGAAAACTGGCCAGACCACCGGACTTAACAGTCATCAACAACAGACTGACAGCTGGCTGGTGGGCAATAATGAATGTGTGTCCCCAGGGGGATATTTGGGTTCACATCATTCAACATCTGGACAATGACAGAGCACTCACCCCCAGTAAACGCACGATACAAAATTAGGGCGAGTGGCTGTCGTCTCAAATGAGACATTATCAATCCATAGGGACCTTGGAAACTGGGTCAACAGAAACCTCATGAGTTCCCTAAGGAGAGGTGTCAAATTTCTACACATGGGGCAGAATAATCCCATGCATCGGTCCAGTCTGGACCCAAGTGGCCGAGCAGCAGCCTGGCTGGGAAGGATCTGGGTGTTACAGTGGGTACAAGGTTCAGTGTGGCCCCACAGGAGTGAGTTCTCATTGCAGGTAAGGAAACCACTGTGCTCCCCTGGTGGCAATTTGGCCAGCACGTTGGATGGAGCCCGATAACCATCCCCCTTCCTCAGCACTGCTGAAGCCACACGTGAAACACCGGATCTGGCGTTGGACTCCCACGCCAAGAGGGATGTGGGGAAACCAGAGAGGGACCAGCAAAGGGAGACCAAGATGACCAGGGGCCTGGGGCACACGACTGACAAGGAGAGGCCAAGGAGGCTGGGCTGCATTAGACCAGCAGAGGGTAAGGGACAATGGTGTGGCTGTCTGGAGATTTTTGAATTGCAGTTACAAAAACAACAGAGCCAAAATCTTTGTGCTACTGGCAGATGATATTACAAGGGGCAACAGGAAAAACACCAGGTGGTATCCAGCTAAAATTGCTGAGGATCCACAGCTACATGTTGGACTCTGACTGTCTTAGCTCATACCATTGTAGGAGCACCTGGTTTGTGAAACGGTGTGGCTCACTGTTGGATTCTCTGATGTCTTATATAGTAGGATTGTGAAACTTTTACCATGGCTGGAGCGTTCACAGTGTAAGCCTGGATTCTCTGGCATGCCACCACTTGTCTCACTTCCTTTCAGAGGAAATAATCCACTTAGTTTAACTTTTCAACTGAAGCAATGATAAAGTCATAGCTACCAGAGAAAGCTAATACTTTATTTAGTCTTAGGATCTTCCTGAACTACAAACTGTGGGAGAGCAGAGCATTCTGGGGTTGTATGTCTTTACACACCTTCCTGGGCATCTTCTGTTCTTTGTTATGGGAGAGGGGATCTTAAGACGAACTTTTGGTTAGACCCAGCACAACTCCATGGGTGTAATGAAGCATCTGCTCAGTCAGGAACCACAGGCAGAGACCTCCCGTGCATCTCAGAGGCATCATAAATGCTGACTTGTTCACGGCAGGTTAGGCACATGACTGGGATCACTGGTCTCTTCCTTGGCAGTCCATTCTCTGCCACACATGGGCACCTGTGGACATTTTGTTCATCTTGTAGCTGACCATGCTCTGAGAAGGAGGCTGAACTAGGGACCTCCTGATACCATCTCCCAGGGTCATTGCTTCTGCTGACACATTCCCTTGACCTTCCCCTCTGTTCCTCCTGGAGGGGCCGTACCTTTCCCTGGATGACTCAGGTGGGGACCATGCGTAATATCCCTGCCAGTAACAGCCTATTATAATGGTCATGCACCTGGCACAGTTTTTCATCAATGGATCTCAAGCCGTTTTACAAAGGTGCTGCTTAAAAAACCACTTTTCCACTGGGAAAGATAAAGAAGGGAAATGACACAGGGTCATCTATCAAAATGGGGCAGATATCGAAATGTTTTGACTTCTGGGCCAGCTGGACCCTTGTACCCAGACCTACATGGTGAACAGCAATCTAGACTCCTGCCTCTGCTTGAAGTTGACCCTCCTAGAAATTTATTGGTACTCGGTATTTGCTGGAGAGTGGAAGGCACTTTTTGTCAACTGTGTATGGCTCTGTAGGAGTTCCCTTGCCAGCACCAGTTCTTTAATTTAAGAATACCACATCAAGACTTGTTATTTATTCTCTAAAGATAGAAGAATGGGCAAACCTTAAAAACTACACAAACAGTTTTTCTTTCTAACTTTCATGAAAATGGCTCTCAGAAAGCAGTATTTATCGACCTATTGCCCAGTACATTGTGCACATATTAAATGCATTATAGATAACAAAACCAGCTCATTAGAGCATGAAACCCTGAGGTCCCAGCTCCTCTCTTTCAGTAGGTTCATACCTGCTCTTGAGCCTTCAAATCTGACAGAGCAGGTCTGGTGTGTCTGGTCCCATTTCCCCATGTCTTGGCTCTCTTGACAACAGATAACAGAAACATGGAACAGAACAACAATCCAGAGGCTGGTGTAGGTTGTTGTGATGGGACTTGTTTATTATTTGCCAAGATATATTTGCCATGATGTCCATAATTATGATGTGAAGTGTCTGGTCTTGTAAACAAAGTCACATACGTTTCCGTTACTTTTGCCCTGCTTCTACAAGACTGTTAGTCTGGTTTTCTCGGGAGATCAAAAGAGCTGCAAGAGATGGATCTGACAAGTTTCTCCAGTTTAAGTACAGAATAGTAAGGAAATACCACTTCTGTTGGATCTGAACCTGCCATAATTCAATGGAATCTTTCTTAATTTGTGTATCACAAGGAACAATGGATGGTCAGTCCCTACTCATCTTCTCCAGGTGGCTCATGAGTTTAGAGACCTCTCTTATCCTCTTCAGTATCTCTTCTCAAGGAGGATGGGTGCTGGTCTGCTCCAGGCTCCTCAGATGGAAGACACTCCAGACCTTTTATAATTTTTGCTGCACTTCTCTGCACCTTTACTAGCTCTAGGGTATTTTTCCTTGTTATTATCTGGTCACCCATAAATGTAGTGAGATAACCTGGTTGTGTGCCACAGCTTGAAAAGCTGGTGACATCTAGGCACTCGGGGAGGAAGAGCTGCACCGAGGAGTAAGGACACAGTGATGTTGACGCCCATTCCCATGGGGTGAAGCCAGGCAAGGTAAGCATAATGCACAGGAGACATCACTGGTTACTACGGCAGAAAATCACAGAGCTGTGGGGAGAGAAGGCAGCAACCAGTGAACATGAAAAAAGCGTTTGTGCCAGCAATGTCCCCTGTCTCCAAGCAGCTCCAACAACCCAGTCCAACAGCCCATTTTCTACCACAGCCACTCCATCACTTGGTACAAGAAGACACCTCCCATCTCCCACAGCTCTTGCAGACGTCCCTGCCCTCCAGAGGCAGAGCGCAGGAAGCACTCTACAGCCCAGCACAGACCTTCTCTTGAGAACCCACAGTCCTGGTTTCAAATCTTTGTTTCAAACCTTTGGATTACTGTAAATACATGTAAAAAGTTAGACATATTTGTCCCTTGTAAATAGATTAACTGTGTGGCCTTGTTTTATGGACTACACTTTTCATAAAGTCCTGTACTTTCCTCAGGCGGCCAGAAAACTTTTCATTCATGCTTATGGGGAAAAGCCCAAAACCTGGGTGTCAGAGCAAAACTTCTGCATGACAAAGCTGGAAAGTACAGAGGGTAAAGTCTTAGAGCAAAGGACCCATCAGCTTGTATGTAGGGTCTGCTCTGAAAGTGTTGGGGTGAGCTGTGGAGAAAGCAGAGTCCTAGAGCAGAGGGATGTGTAGTGACACTTCTATGTTTTCAGAGCAACAAGTACATGTTACAACATGGTTACAAATACATTAACGTCAGTTGTAAGTGAAGAAATGAAGGAAAATATTGACAGCAAGAGTCAACCTGAAATGTCTTTTTCTCACAAAATTCATCCATGTAGAAGGCTTGGGGCACTGTCTTTCTGCAAATCTATCACCTCAGCCTGTATTTGCTGAGAATAACTTTTCTGATGTATGATTCCCTTTTGGAGAATTTCCTACTTGGACTCCTTCAGGGACTCCATTCAGATTCACATTCATCCATCAAGGCTCCATCTCTGACCTGTGTAGCTTTGATCTTTTTCCACTAAGTTATAGAGTCTCTCACCACACTGGAGATGGGCTGCACACCTCTTGGGCAATGCACCCTGGTATGCCACTGCTCTGCTACCCCTTGAGAAGAGAAACAGCCCATCCACCAAGTAAGTGCCTATATTTCAGGAGGAAAGATGTCATTCACTACACCTCATATTTAGCTTGACTTGTAAACTGGCAAACCCATCTGATACAACAAAGTGACTGAGATTATAAGTGCAGCTCTGTACTGAGATCAGACACAATGGTATCTCTTTCTGCGATGATGTGTCTGGGATGACTGATCTCATGCTTATATTCAGGAAGTAACTACTGCTGGAAGGCTGACACAAGCACTCTGTTGATGTTGATGGGCTTGGTGGCAGGCACATGCTTTCTTGGTGTATGGTTTTGCCAGCCAAGAGTTGTAGAAAACTAGGGCACCCTGCCAGTATTGAGAGAAGTAAAGTACTATGGCAGCCCGTGAAGCAGGATGGAGGGATACTCCTTCATGTTAATGTATGGTAGGTGAAAAGGACAAAGTATGTGGATTTGATCTAGTCAACAGCTCAGAAATTGCTGGGAGATAGCTGTGTTGATGTCCTTCAGAACCACATTGTTGGCTGACCAACACAAATAAGCAGTGCTTATATCACGGCTAATCAAGGTTAGCTTCTTGTCAAGTACAGGTGAGACTGGCACCCATCTCTGGGCATCACATTTCCCATCCTGAGGTTGCCTTTCTGCTTATGATCCCCCCTTCCTGGATCTACCACTGCAGAGAACGTGAGCCAGCACATCCCCTTCCTCGCCATCAGGGAGGACAGCTGGGTGTGTGGTACTGTACACTGGGACCAAACCTCATGGACCATTGCAAGAACAGGAAAATATGCTCCCTGCTCCCTGTCTCTCTTTGTAGACCACCTCCAGAAAGCAGAAATAGAACAAAAACTTCATAGTACCAAGATGTACGTGGAACCATGGGAATAGCCCAGTAAAGCCTATTCAGGGGGATGTCTGTCAGTCCCAGTTGATCTGCTGAGAAATTTCTGTAGGTTTTGTCAGAAATCTGGAGGTCTCAGAGATCCTAACTTCGTGTAAATACAAAAACTAACAGCTGGCTAGAACACAAGCATCTCATCTTGAAGACTTTGCATTCTGCTGGGCAATGGTCAGCAGGTCAACCAACCCACATATCCTGGCCAGTCCGTTATCACACGTGTAGCCTTGGGACAGCCCAGCACGAGCCCACTGACCTACTCAGTGGGTGAATTATGGTAGGTGAGGAGTGCTCGTAGCACGGTGTGGGGGCTCAAGGGCCTTGGATGGGACATAGTGGTACTACAGTGGTACAGGAGACAGGGCGGGGAGTTGAGGGAATTGTGTTTGGGCACGCAGAGGGACAGAGGCACTGTGGCATGGTTCGGGGTGATGGGAAGGGCCCGTTGATACGCAGCGCCAGGACCACACGGTCATGGAGGAAAGGGGGTGTTACTCCAATAAAATGGAGTCAGGGCCATAAAACAGAAATCTGGAAGGATCAGGCTTTTCAGTTCCTATAATCCTGAAAAATCCTGATTTGTCTTGAGATGGGGAAACAGAAAAAGCAATGTTGTGATTAAGCTCCAGCGGTGCTTAGGGGCCTCGTGCAATCTCAGGTTCCCATCACTCAGGGACTGTGCCAACATGCACAATAGTGTATTTGTCTCCACAATAACGGAGACAAAGATGCAGAGCTTCAGCTTTGGGACTTGGCGAGAGGTTTGGTCTCACTCTTAGTAGCTAAAAGCCAAGTCCTATGTCACTCTGTTAGAAATCATCAAGGCCAAAACCTGAGCTGAGTCTCACAGCAAGAGCCCACAAACATTCTTTCAAGATTTTCATTTATCACTTTCTGGGAGGCAACATGGTTTTGGATCATTCAGATTCATATAGCTGGGGTTGGTGCCTGAACCCATGGCAAGAGCAGCAAGACCTCTGTACTGCCAGAAGGACAACACAGCTTAGGTACGAAAAGCCTGTTAGCAACTTGAATGATGTACTATCTACAAGGACATGGGGTTTTTTGTTAATGCTAACAAAACACTCATGGTGCCAGCTTGTAGAAATCTTCATCTTAAACAGGCAAGTTACCATGGCTAAGACCTGGTAAATTCCAAGTGCCTGCTCCTTGTTTTGTGTTCTTTGGAGTACACTGCTTATAATTTAGGAATGAAGGAAGAAAAGGAAAACAAAGATTCAAAAATTGCTTTCAACAAAACTCTGCAGTTGGCTACAAAAGTCTAATAAGGAGAAGAAGTGCAGACCTGCTTCTGCCCCCTTGTCCCATGATTATCCCATTACCTTATTCCCATTCACACCAATTTGAATAACACCAGAATGAGTCCCTAAGGTTTACAGATAATCCCTTCAAGTTTTGGTTTTACATGTTACATTTCAGGAACTCAAATTTAATCAAAGTGCAGTTATTACCTTGCAGCTGCATTACATGTACAATTTGCACAAATGCACTGAATGAAGATAGAAATATCTCTGGGTATTGTATCATTTTGAGAACAAAAGCTAAACATCTTCCTGGGATGCTAAGACAAACGCCAGAATCAGATCTAATAAACAGCACAATCAGCTGCAGCTGCAGAACTAGTACATGAAGGGAAAAAAGACTTTTCAGCAGTTCTGCTTCCAAAGTGAACTTTCTCCCTTGAGCTGCAGGCAACACAACACAGTTCAGCCATTAGGCAAGGACTGTGAGAGTAAAAGAGCCTGCAAAAAGGATACTGATCTCTGAAGTTTCCAGCAGCTACCACTCCAGGGATTTCAGAGGAGATTGATGGTATTTAGTTGTTTACAGGACTGAGTCCAAACGGACTGGAAAGCTCTGACTCTGGGAAGCTGACTGATTATGTTGTGGTAACCAGCAGAATGCCTCAATTAATTCCTCAATTAAATCCTCAATTAACTTATCAGATGTAGGACAGGCTAAGCTGGACAAGGCAGTTGATGCCTCAGCAGAATCCTTTGCCAGGCTGGAAGGAATGTGGAAATCATTTAGGATTAAAATTCCTCTGGCCCATCCAGATTGCCCCTCTGCAAACACAGCAGGACTGCAGCCCTGGGGTGACGGCAGGGACAAAAGCCTGCTCTCTGATCTGCTATTGTGACACATCTCCTTCTCACTACTGGACTCTTAAGACCATGCTCAGCCTTATGCTAGAGAGATCAAGAGGGAGAGATCAAATAAAAATGCCAACTGTTTCACCGTGGGGTGAATATTGCTGAGTTTACACTCCTGATGCTCCCGCCACCTGGTTGGGCCATTTGCAGGACCACTCGCTGCTCCCCTTCTCCTGAAACAAAGGCGCTGAACGGCACTCATCTATACCCGAAACAACCCAGGTGTGCTTGTGCAGAGCTCTCCTCTCTTCCTGACCCAGTTTCTTCTACTCCTCCTGACTGAAACAAATAAATCTTGTTACCCCCGCGTGCTCAGCCGGCGCAGCACAGGTCGGAGCGCTCGCAGCTGTATCCACGCCGAGGGGCGGGTAGCTCAGCGGGCAGGTGTTGCCTGTCTTTTCACACCTTCATTCCCTTTGAGCTCTTTATTCTTTCGTGTCTCTCGTAATGTTGGTCTCTTCCCAGCAAGGATTCGAGTTTATAACCTGCTCGTGCTCAACAGCCTGTCTTATCTGCAGGCATGGAGTGGAGTTTCCAGGCATGTTTAACAAAATGAGCTGGAAGCATTAGCTTGACTGCAGCTCAGCAGGAAAGCACACCAAAATCCTTTGACTGCACTTGAGGGTTTCTTCTATAATGACTCACTTTGTGCAGGGAAATGTTATAAATTTAGGCAGAAATTAGTAGCACAAGTGTGTTAATATTTCCTCATTGACAGTGAAGGAAAAACAGTATAAAAATTAGCTGTGAAGTGTCCTTTAAATGAAAAACCCATTACAGCTACATCAGCCCAGTAGAAATAGAGTGCAAAAGTGGTTTTTTTTTCAAGAATGCGAATGGTTTTATTTCAGGAGTTTTGATTGAATTAAATAGAAGTTCAAATTATCCTGCAATTGAATTAACTGAAAGTCACTGTATTTCTCACACATTTCATAAAGATGAATAATCCAATCACATCAGCTTTTAAAGAGTACTTACAGCAGGGTTTTTCTGCTTTTAAGACTGTATGAACTATGAGTGATTTGTCCTTTTCCATGCAGTCCATTCGGAGAGATCCCACACTGTTTATGTGACACACTCATTACCAACAAAGCTAGCATGTATGCATTCAGAAAGGAATTGAAATCCCTCAACTTTTTTGCCTCTTCAGAATGAGAAGTTAAATGGCAGAGAAGGAGGAAGAGGCCACCTGCAGAGTCATGTTCAAAGTGTAGGAGTCCAAAAAAGTAGGTGTAAGAGAGTGAAATACATTTCAGACTTGTGGGTGTCCCTTAAATGACTGCGTTGTTGAGCTGCCAGCACCCTACAGGGTGGATACAGGATGTCACTCATGGTGACAAGCTCTGCAGGGGGGCTTCTGCTCATGTGTGTTGTATTATATATGCTATTTACACGGCCAAAAGTTTTGTAGGGACTCAGGATTTTATTAAGAGGGTGTTATATCTGGTGGCTCAAAGCCCATCCAGCTCCTGAAACGACCATACCAATCCTCCTGATATTCCTGTTACCTGCTGCAGCCAGAGAGGCTGGTCGTTAGAGGCAAAGCCTTTTGTTGGATTTCCTTGACTTTGGGCAGTGACCAAAAATACCCCTCCTGATGCTGGCCCCGTGGATGTGCCCAGGGAGCTGCCATCTCTCAGTGTGGGACAGCAGACCTGCAGGTGATTTGGGCAGAACATGAGCTCAGCTGCCTCTGTGACGTTTCCTTGCCAGCTCAGCTTCGCCTCTGCAGGAGTCCATCCAAAAATCCCCCGGGGCAGTGTGTATCAGCCTGAACTTCTTTCATTCTCTCTCTGGAGCCTTTTTGCCTCTCCTTTCCTCACCTGGTTTGCCAGGAAGAGACTCACAAGAGTGTCACTGTGTGACCTGGTCTTTCTCAGCTAGCCACGCCGGCCTGAAAACTCTTCTATCTGTACATTTGCTCATATGATTTCTCACATCCTCTGCTCATGCTGGTCTCTTCTCACACCAGTTCCTCTGTTTGCTTTGCATTTTGTCAGTGGAGCTCCTTCTGCATGTGCTGAGCTCTGCTGAGCTGTCCTCCAGCCAAGGTCAGGTCCCCACGGCTCATGCACATTGCTGTGCTAGTAGTACACTCTCTCCTGCTGATGATCACATATGCTCTGCTCCGAAAATGGAAGGAGGATGCTACCTTTTTTACAGGCAAAAGGACCTGAGGGAAAGTGACATCTGGGTGAGAGTCTGTGTCATCTGTTCTCTGCACAAGAGAGTCATCTTGTCAGATTTATAGTGTGGAGTGAAACATGGAGATCTGACTTCACCCTTAACTCTGCCAGAAGGCACCTTCATCACTAGATCACCATCTTCAAAGAGGCACCTACAAACCTTTGGGAGAACCCAACTTTCTCCCAGAGCTGCCTGCCTGATGCTTGTCCCTAAAAGGTGTCTCTTGCACCTCACTCAGCACCTGTTTGCAGCTCCAAACCTTGCCCTGCACTGTTAGGAAAAAGCAGTTCCCATATGCCTTGGATAGAGATGAATCCTGCACTGAGTTGAGACCACTCCCAGAGGAATGGGAAGTCTCAGTGTTCTCCTGTTATCCAGAATCACCTTTACTATCAGGCAAATGTTGAGGGGAATGTAGAGAGTTCAATCATTACAATGCAAATATTGTCAGTATAGGTTTAAAGATGGGTACAGAAATGATACAGTATGTTACCAGAACTTTAAATGAGCTCCAGATGGGTTGTTTTCTGTGGTCACTGAGCTGTTGGGACACTTACACAGCAGTGTGGCAGAGAACTTAAATAAAATTCCAGTCTTTGGCACATCCACAAAAGCATCCTGAATTAGGGACAAGTAACTTCCCATCCCCAAACCTCCTCTGGGATTCTGCTCAGAATTTCCTTGCAGTGGTTTCCTGTGACGCACAAGTCTCCTATGGACTGGTCCCACCTAATTTAATAGCAGTGATGTTAAATTAGCAGCGTGTGTGTGTGGCATTCCAGTCCTGACCAGACACACTGTGAGGACAGGGCTCAGCCTCTGGCCTTGACTTTGTCATATACTATTCAACATACTGTGTATAAACACACACGGACAAACGTGATTCCTGCGAGCGTATACCTGAAAATGTTGCTCTTGGATCAAGGTTTAGAAATGATGGTAGTCAAAAAGCTGCTGGGGGAACGATGAGCCTGGTGTATAGTTTAATTCAAGGAAAAATGTTAGAGAATCATACTTACTCTTTTCTCTGACTTTTCTGTTGAGGATATTAATTGTTTGGGAGAGAGGTGACCTCTCAACGTGTGCCTGCGCAGTGCCTCCTCTGGGCCTCGGCACACCTGACTAGCACAAACAGCAGACATGAAAATAAACCTTGGTCACACTCTGCTTATGTGTTGTACATTGCAAATAATGAGACCCAAACCCGCTCTGCCTCTTGGCACATCGCTGCTTTGCTGAATGCTCCTGCCCTGGCACCGCAGAGGTCACGCTTCAGGTTTTCTAACCGAGCAATCGCATTACCTTGTACAGCACCTACCCCCTGTTCTGCGGCTGGCAATGACCTTTTCATCCCCACGCAGAAGGTCCCATCACAGCAAATTCTGCCCATTTATCGAACACGTGGAGCTTTCCTATACCTCATCACAATAGCAAGACATGCATGACTGCCAAATGCACAAGTAGCTGGGATGGCTCGTGTTTGCTTGTGGAACCTGCTAGCACACCCTGGCATCCCAGGGTGAAGCCACCTCCACAAAAGTACCTGCAGAGGTTTCACCTAGCCCTTTCATCCCTCTGTACCAAACTTCTTCAAAACTTTGTTCATCACCATGATCATGTCTGATGAGCAGCTCTGTGAGGTAATTTTACAACGGCTACCTGTTGCTTCTAAGAGGAAAGGGAACAATTAGTCTCCTTGGTCAATAAGAACAGAAGGTGTTACCTGACAGCAGACAAAATTTAAGTCTTGAAAATCAGAACCAACAGTCAGTGCATAAGGATTTGGATGCTGGCCTGAGAGGCAGCAGAGAAATCCCCCTGAGAGTCACAACATTAGAGAGGCAGATGTAAATAACAGTATGGAAATATGGCTGGCTAAAACCACTAAAGGCAGATGATTTAGAGCAAAATGCAACTGGCACGTTGCCTGGGGGTAGCAAGTCTCTTTTCCCTATACCACTTTTTTTCTTGAATGACTCACTACAAAGTGCTTGTACCACCTTTCTCTGGTCACTGCTAGAGGCCACTTACCAGGCTAGAGGACTAGCAGAACTGTCGCAGCACTGCGGATTGTTAGGAAACCTAAATCGCACGGTTCATGTACGAGGACCAGCCAGCTCTCCTGGGAGCAGACGTAATTAAATTTTGCTCAGTCATGCAGGTAGAGAAGAAGCTCTTGATAATCTTGCCTCGTGTCCTTGCACGCCTCCGTAACAGACTGTGTGGCAGCTGGCCTTGCCTCTCTAGAATGCATGAGCTGGAAACCCAGAACGCCGGAGGAGCTGAGTACACCCCTTAGGCGTCAGATGATCCGTCTGGTTTCTCTCCTCAGAAAGAAGATGTCCAGCAAAGCTCTCACCAGCACAGCACCCCTCAGAGAAGGAAACTTCATTTTTTTCAAAGGAAAATGCCTTATTCTGGGTCTGTAACTGTTCCAGGCATGAAATCTGCATGTGTCTTGCTGCAAACATGAGAGCCGGCAGACTGCCCCCTCACCAGGCTGGCCAAACAGCGACCAGCAGCTCAGTCAGCAGCCGCCACCCCTTGAACAGCAGCTGGCTGTGGCAGATCTGTTTGCTTTATGTAGGAGATGCAACTCTAATCGAAATGAGGGAAACGAGATGATGAGGCAGGTTCAGGTCCCCGGGCTGGCCAGTCTCGTGAGTGGAGCTAAAGCCTCATCTATTTGTGACTCCAGCTGGGAAGGGCAGAGGCTCACAAGTCACCAGCAGAGTCAGTAATGAAAACACAGAGTTCTAATGCCCTTGTCATTGTAGACACCAAAGGACTGTCCCAAATGGGTTGCACTCCTTGATGTCACCTTACACAGGAGAAACTGAGGCACAGAACGGTGACATGACCTCCCAGCAGTGAGGACGGAGAGCTGGTCTCAGTCCAGCTTCATCATACCGAGCTGAGAGCTTTAATCCCCAGCACTTGCTGCCTTCTGCACTTGCAAAACTCTTTCTTCCTACTCGCCCCCCGTTCCTAGTGATGCGCTGCGCTGTTCTCAGCCAGCTCTGCTCACTGCTATCTCTGAGCTGGTCTCAGTCCTCTGACCAAACCGTTTCCTTCCTAGCATGGATGAGCTCCGCAGCACCTCAGTGGGTTCACTCCTTGCTTCCTAGGAAAAAGAGTCTTCTTCATGGAGAGAAAGAAGTAGATAGGAAGAGGCCTGAAGGTGAAGAAGCCCTGCCTGAAAGAATGGAGCCCAAGCAGGAAGGATCGCAGTTCCTCAGTCCCGGCGGGACTAACTCCAGCGAGTCGGAGCCAGCACCGCCGAGGCTGACCCCGCGGGGCGCTGCCCAGCGCCGACGGACCCGCAGGGCGCCTGGGGAGGACACCAGCTCTGAAGTCCCCACGGGTGTCACCACGGCCTGGCCGCATCCCTTTGTTACTTCAGAAACTCTTTTACTGTTCAATTCCACCATCTAGTGGACGTTTCTGGAGAAGACCCAGCGCAGCCACCCGCTCGGCGAGACGAGAGGGCAGGAGCTATCCCAGCCCCTTCCTCGGCCAGCCCTCGCTCCTACATTACCTCACATCTTGCCAGTCAGAGAGGGACCTGGGGGGGTTGATTGACAGCCGGATGAACAGGAGCCAGCAGTGTGCCCAGGTGGCCAAGAAGGCCAATGGCATCCTGGCTTGTATCAGCACTAGCGTGGCCAGCAGGGACAGGGAAGGGATCTGACCCCTGTGCTCGGCACTGGTGAGGCCGCCCCTCGATGAGTGGGTTCAGTTTTGGGCCCCTCACTCCAAAAAGGCCATTGAATGACTCGAGCGTGTCCAGAGAAGGGCAACGGAGCTGGTGCAGGGTCTGGAGCACAGGTCTGATGGGGAGCGGCTGAGGGAACTGGGGGGGTTTAGTCTGGAGAAGAGGAGGCTGAGGGGAGACCTCATGGCCCTCTGCAACTCCCTGAAAGGAGGGTGCAGAAAGCTGGGGATGAGCCTCTTTAACCAAGTAATAAGTGATAGGACAAGAGGGAATGGCCTCAAGCTGCGCCAGGGCAGGGTCAGACTGGCTCTTAGGAAGGATTTCTTTGCAGAAGGGGTTGTTGGGCGTTGGAATGGGCTGCCCAGGGCAGGGGGGGAGTCCCCATCCCTGGAGGTGTTTAAAAGTTGGGGTGACCCAGCGCTGAGGGATCTGGTGGAGTTGGGAACTGTCAGTGTTGGGTCAATAGTTGGTCTTCAAGGTCTTTTCCAACCTAGACGATTCTGTGTGTGATTCTGTGTGATCTTCTGTAAAACCTGCCCAAACCCCCTTGTTACTCGGGGTAACAGGTGTGTTTACTTTGCATTTTGGTGAAAACTTAAGTTCAGAGCAAAAGTGTAGTAAAGTAAAGGATTTGAATATTTTACACAAGCCCTGTATTAACCCTGCACGTGGAAACCTAAAGCAGCCATACAGAAGACCCAAGGGGAAGGTCCTGCTATGTGAAAGTGGGGTGGAATCCCCTTGTAAAAGGAGATTTTCTTCCCAAATCAAATTCTGTACAGTCTGCTTGACGCTTGCCAATGACTCCACATTACCCCTGTTCATTACATCAGATGAAATCCAGTGGTCAGCACATAGTGAAAACCAAACGTTCCAAGGCCTGGCTGACCACTGCAGCAGCCTTGATTCACATGCTGATGGGAACTGGTCAGGAGAAACTAAAAAACTGGGACTTTTACAGGCTTTTCTACAGAAGAAAGAGCAGTGTTGTACCTCAGGTAGTACTCAGCTCTATTACTAAGAGAGAGCTGCCACTGCCACCACTGAAGAAACCTTTTAGGAGACATTTGGATCACAGTAGGAACTATATCATCACAGTTTCAGCAGCCACAGAGTAAGAACTGGGGGTGATTCTGGAGAATGGCGGATGGCAGTCACTCTTATGTCTTAAGTTTTAGTTGCCTGCAACATTCTGCATTAAAAACAGCCAACGATGGTTTATACAGGTAATCAGAGGCAGAGAGGTCCAGGGCACTTCAGCAGCATGTGAGATAGAACAGAACAGAGTATTTCAGTTGGAAGGGACCTACAATGACCATCTAATCCAACTGCCTGACCACTTCAGGGCTGACCAAGTTGGTAAGGGCACTGTCCAAATGCCTCAAACACTGACAGGCTTGGGGCATCCACCACCTCTCTAGGAAGCCTGTTCCAGTGTTTGAACACCTTCCTGGTAAAGGAATGCTCCCTAATGTCCAGGCTAAACCTCCCCTGGTGCAGCTTTGAACCATTCCCACACGTCCTGTCACTGGATACCAGGGAGAAGAGATCAGCACCTCCCTCTCCACGTCCCCTCCTCAGGAAGCTGCAGAGAGCAATGAGGTGATGCCTCAGCCTCCTTTTCTCCAAACTGGACAAACCCAGAGGCCCCAGCTGCTCCTCACAGGACATGCCTTCCAGCCCTGTCACCAGCTTTGTTGCCTCCTCTGGATGCACTGAAGGACCTTGACATCCTTCTTAAATTGTGGGGCCCAACACTGCACACAGTATTCAAGGTGAGGCCGCACCAACGCTGAATACAGCAGATAATCACCTCTTTGACCGGCTGGTTCTACTGTGTTTGATGCACCCCGGGGTGGGGTTGGCCCTCTTGGCTGCCAGGACACGCTGCTGACTCTGTTTTGCTCACAGGTCAACAGCCGGCTCAGCAGGAGCCAGGGTGTGTCCTGGAGCCTGGAGATGCTTCATCTTGTCAACGGGAGGCTTTGTGACTCCTCCAAGTGAAGGGCAGCACTCAGATATGTTCTCTACACAGCATTTCAGGTTGCTCCTCGTGGTTTGCAGTATATAGCGGTGTCAGTGCCACACAAACCAGCTGGATCTGCCTTCTGTGGGTGTTGCTTTGGTGTGCCCTGCAGAGCACAGTGGAGAGCAGAGGGGCTGGAGTAGCTGCACCTCCTGTACATCTGCTAGCGCTGTGTAAATGTTCATTCTGGTGCACAGCTGGGGGGTGCCAGTGCCTTCCTGTCTGGGAGGATGCGTTGGGGTAAATGTTTTGCAGTTTTCTGTGAAGTTCTCAAACTGCACATCACAGTCAAAAAAAAAAAAAAAGGGACAACAAAAAGATTAAAAACTTTTACTGCAATAAGGGCAAGTGGTAGGGTTTTAAGCAAAAGAAAAGGGCATTTTATTCCACAAGATTCGGAGGGTTGGCTCATCCCAGATACTGCATCAGGCTCTTAGGGACAGATCAGAGCTGGCTCTGGGCTCGGGCAGAGCAGGGGGCAGAGCTGGGGTGACAGCCAGCTGATTCAGCTTAAGCCAGAAAGGACAGGGAGCAAGTGTCCAGCCTGTCCTTGCTGATTCCAGCCTTCTCCTGCAAAGCCCTCTGCTGCCACCAAGGGATAAACCAGGGTGGATGAGGATGGTGTCAGGGATGTCCTCACCCACACTGTTGCCGTTTGAGGCACCCGGAGGGCATCTGGAGTAGGCAACAGTCAGAAGAGTATGAGCTGAAACCCGCCCAACATGATACGACCGAGACAGCTGCTAAATGTAGATACCAGACGTGTGTGGTTATATGCAATACTGATAACAATCACAGAATCTCAGACGGGTTTGGGCTGGAAGGGACCTTAAGGACCATTGAGTTCCAACCACCCTGCCAGGGGCAGAGACACCTTCCACTAGCCCAGGTTGCCCAAAGCCCCGTCCAACCTGGCCTTGAACCCTTCCAGGGAGGGGGCAGCCACAGCTTCTCTGGGCAACCTGTGCCAGGGCCTCACCACCCTCACAGGGAAGAATTTCTTCCTTACATCTAATCTAAATCTGCCCTCTTTCAGTTTAAAACTCTTACCCCTCGTCCTATCCCTACACCCTTTGATCAAGAGTCCCTCCCCCCTTTCCTGTAGCCCCTTTAAGTCCTGGGAGGCCGCTCTAAGGTCTCCCTGGAGCCTTCTCTTCTCCAGCTGAACCCCCCCAACTCTCCCAGCCTGTCCTCACAGGGGGGTGCTCCAGCCCCCCGAGCATCTTCGTGGCCTCCTCTGGCCCCACTTGAGCAGGTCCGTGTCCTTCTGATGTTGGTGACCCCAGAGCTGGGCCCAGCACTGCAGGGGGGTCTTACGAGAGTGGAGCAGAGGTGGAGGATTCCCACCCGCCTCGCCCTGCTGCCCACACTGCTCTGGGTGCAGCCCAGCACACGGGTGGCTTTCTGGGCTGCGGGCGGACGTTGACGGCTCACAGTCAGTTTTCCATCCACTGACACCTCCAAGTCCTTCTCCTCAGGGCTGCTCTCAATCCACTCGTCGCCCAGCCTGGATTTGTGCTGGGGATTGCCCCGACCCATGGGCAGGACCTTGCCCTTGGCCTTGTTGAACTGCAGGAGGTTTGCACAGGCCCATCTCTCCAGCCTGTCCAGCTCCCTCTGGATGGCACATCCCTTCCCTCCAGCGTGTGACTGCAGCACACAGCTTGGTGTCATCTGCAAACTTGCCGAGGGTGCACTTGGTCCCACTGTCTATGTCACTGATGAAGGCGCTAAGCAGTGCTGGCCCCAACCCCGATCCCTGAGGAAGCCAATCGTCTCTGCTCTCCACTTGGTCATGGAGCTGTTGACCACAACTCTTCGAGTGTGACCATCCAGCCCATTCCTTATCCACCCAGTGGTCCATCCACCAAATCCATGTCTCTCCAATTTAGAGACATGGATGTCACGCAGGACAGCTTTGCACAAGTCCAGGTAGATGATGCCAGTTGCTCTTCCCTTATCCACCAATGCTGTAACCCCATTGCAGAAGGCCACCAAATTCTTCAGGCATGATTTGCCCTTAGTGAAGCCATGTTGGCAGTTACCAGTCACCTCCTCATTTTCTGTGTGTCCTAGCATAGTTTCCAGGAGAAACTACTCTGTGATCTTGCTGGGCACAGAGGTAAACAATAAAGATAAAATATTTCTCTGTAGTGCTGCCCAGTGGTGGGGTGGCAGCGAGCTGCCAGACTCTCCTCCATACAGTTTCAGCCAAGCTCCTGGATCACTGTCAGAAACACTCCGGGCAGGGCCATCTTTAGCTGCTTCTTTCACCAGTCATAGAGAAGAGTTATTGGCCTGAAATGATATCGCTTTCTCAAAATCTTGTTGCAATAGGTCACATTTTCATCTTCAGGAGTGAGCACACTAAGAGAAGGCTGCAAGAGTCCTGCTGCAATAACTGTGTTCACCCCCACTAGAGAAGCAGATGCTTCTTGGATGTCAGCCATCCTTCTCAGGGCAGCCTCTCCCAGAGGTGCGTGCCTCTCGCTGCCTGTAAGAGGAGTATAAACAACCAGCTCCGGGGAAAACATCTATGCTGTAGGCACCAAATACCATGTCAGGGACATGTAATTCCATCTGTGCTTGCTTGTACTTTTGAAACTCAGACTTGTTTCAATCCGTACAAACACAGCCCTGCTCATCACACACCACCCAGCTGCATGGTACCGCCTAGGCAGACGGGGCTTCCTGCTTCTCAGGTGGAACTAGAGACAAGAAATATGGCAAAGCCACAGCTGAAACGCTCCGGTTTGGCAGCAAGATCTCAGAATACAGGGCCAACAGTGTGATTCGGGATAGCAAACAACTGTCTCACACATGAAGGCTGTAGATAATTGGTTCTGCACGGGCCTCAAATGGTGATCACTATGGGTGAATGCGGAAATAAAGGCTACAGAGGCATAGTCACAGTGAAAAAGCAGGACACTCCCATCACCTCCAGCACTGTGGAGACAGCCCCTTGAAATGGCAGGGAGAACATCATGAGATACACACAAAGTAGTGACCTTACGGACACCACCATCTCACATCAATCCCTCCAACATGCCTGCCGAGGTATCTGTAGGACACCCTGTCTCACCCCACACTAAGTGGACTCCACTGTCCATGCACCAAAGGAGTGCACACATCACCAGTGTGCGACATTTTGCACTAACGTGGCAAATAAAAATCCATCACCTGCTTAAAAATGTGCACATTTTTCTCCTTCATCTGATAATTCTCTCATATACTCTTTGGGTGGATTTATGAGGGCCCGCAGAAGCAGGTTCGACAGGCCTCCTTTTGCTTATAGATCAGGGCTTGCATCTTCCACATATTATAATAAGGCAAAATCATCTTTTCTGTGGAATTTTAAGGCAATCAAAGAAAATAAATACAAAACCAATGATGAACAAAGTGAGCTTGTGAAGAAAAGCCCTCCCTTTAAAAAAAGAAAAGCTAAATCTACTTTTCAGAGAAAATACAAACCCCAATACCTCTAATCAGGACTAGAATACATTATAATAAATTATATATTAATAATTATAGTAATATATAATTATTTATTATCATTAATATTATATACATATAATATCATAATAAGCATTTCCTTGCATCCATAGGCACCTAAACAATAAGGAAGTTCAAGTATTTGAGGATTCCAGTATATTCTTTCCTCACAAATCCCACTAACACATCAACATTCACCAGAACTATGCCAGTCCTCTGGGCAATGCTTTCCAGTTAATTTATTCTGCTGTGAATCAAATCCTGTTAAACAAACAGGGGGGATCCATTTAATCTCATTCCACATTTCTGAAAGGAAAATATTCACAGTCTGTATTTTACCGAGAGCTGAGAACAAGACATTGTAAAGGCAAAACTTACTAAGGGCAAAACTAAGGGTGAAACACCACCACCACTCTTCCCCCACTTCTGCTGCAAAAACTGACGTAATTTTGCATAACTTGAGATATTTGTGATTTGACTTTTCTGGGTCACTGTTATTCCACACCATTTAATGTTCACAATAGCTCCCACTGAGTGTAGTTATCTCTTAAGCACCACTGGATATCTGACCCCTGAGGCCTTGATTAGCACTGAGAGATGATTTATGTGTCTAAAAGGAGATGCTCACATTTAGGTTATTCAGACCTCTGAAAGCAAGGACTTGCCTTCAGTCACAAAGCAGTTGCCCCAGGCAGATGTCTTATGCCCCACTCATGAAATGGGAAAAGCTGGGACATCTAGACCCAGCCCTGGAGCAGCTCAAGCTCCCTGTGCCTTATTGGGACGTCCCACCAGACACTCAGCCACCAGACCCCGGCGGTGCACACACACACCCATCGCCCCCTTTCCTGCGTTTGTGCACACTCGCTGTCACCCCTTCATCAGACACTTCTTCCTTAAAAAAGGTGTTGGAAACCGATGTTCTTCTCCCTCATGAGCTACTTGCATAACAGAAGAAAGCAAGAGGAGCCCTTCATGGAGAAACGAAACAGCACCACCAGGAAATTCTGAAAGTGTGTGCTTTCTGAGAGAAGGCACCAGACACTGTGCCCTGCTCCTGTGCACGGTCACTGCACGCCAGCAGCAAGGGGAAACCCCCTGCCTCTGGGAAAGCAAGAAGCAGCTTTGCCCATGCAGCTGATCAACACTGGGAGAACACGTCTGTGGAGAAATACGCTGGCAGGCCAAGTGAACGCTAGAAGAGAGGACTGACAATGACAGAATCCCCCAACACACACATTTCCACAGCACAGACAACAGACCTGTAACTGCCAGCAAGGAGAGCCTGGAACAGCATCCCCCCCCCAATTCCCAGCACAGCCCCCTGGGACATGGCACCGTGTATCAACCCACCTCACAGGCTGATAGGGGCTGCTCTGTGCCGGCCACCACAAACACCAGGTGACCTAGAATAGAATCATAGAGTCGTTTAGGTTGGGAATGACCCTTAAGATCATTGAGTCCAACCTCAGGCTGGGCTCGCCTTGGTCCCCACACTTGTGGAATCAGGGCATGCCTCACCCACAGCAGCTATTGCACCCACTCCCACCACAGCAGAGAGGGTGCTCACACTCCCCGTGCTGGACAGGAACCCCTGGGCAAAAATCTCAACTGCGGAGGGTCTGGGGATCCCGCAGCCCCTGGGGGTGCTCAGAATCACAGAATCATCTCAGTTGGAAAAGCCCTTGAAGCTCCTCCAGTCCAACCATGAACCTCACCCTGACCGTTCCCAACTCCACCAGATCCCTCAGCGCTGGGTCAACCCGACTCTTCAACCCCTCCAGGGATGGGGACTCCCCCCCTGCCCTGGGCAGCCCATTCCAACGCCCAACAACCCCTTCTGCAAAGAAATCCTTCCTAAGAGCCAGTCTGACCCTGCCCTGGCGCAGCTTGAGGCCATTCCCTCTTGTCCTGGCGCTGGTTCCTTGGCTCAAGAGACTCATCCCCATCTCGTGCTGTAACCTTCCCCAGTCAGGGAAGGCCTGGTGTAATTAAGCATTGTGATTAGGGGGGAGGAGTAACTTGGGCACATTAGCTGCAATCACCTGTAACCCATCCACTGTGAATACACACATGCTGCTTCTCCAATGCACACAACACCCACCAAAATGTCAATAAGCTTTTCAGAAGCAAAACCCTCCAAGTACTTGGGTCAGGGAGCAGTATTTTTAATTTCTTAAATCACTGGAATATGCCCTTTGTATAGTCAGAGAATTCCTCTTGCTGCAGAGGTTGTCACATCACCCGTACAGATGGGATAATACTTGTAACAAAGATTAAAGAGCACAAATCATGACAGAAGAACAGCCAGAAAGGCTGCAGATCTGAGGAACACAGCGACAGTCACCAAAGTGAGAAGCGAAGTTTTCCAAACCGCAGGAACCTAAGTGCAAGGAAAATGCACGACAGAGAAATGAAAGTAGGAGAAAATAGGAGATAAACATCTTGAGGCAGCATTAAGTAGTATCACAAAACCAAGAGATTGAGTGATTTATTTTGTAAGACTGTACTTCCATGTAAGCAATTGCATTTGTCATAGACAAGTCGGGTGTTTAAGGCATACATAGAACTTACTGCTCCACAGCAAAAGATCTGTGAGAACATTTCCTATGATTCACAGCCAGGTGAAACTGAGCAAAGGGAAAGAGGAAAATGTGTGCCACGCAGCAGGAGCAGTGCCCTGACCGAGAAATGGGTTGGTCTGTCCAAGAGTCAAGAGAAATCCCTTCCTATAAGAAGCCACCCAATATGCTGAAGGCAAAACACTAGTCTACTGAAGATCAAGGCAAAAAACTTCTTCTGGACCTAACCGGGCCAGGGTTTCCCTCGATCCTCTCCTCCATTTGCTCAGGTGTATTCCTTTTCCTGCAGGAACCGGCTGCCTGGGTTGGAAAAGAGCACAGAAGTGATTGTAAAGAAAGCTTTCCTTGATATTTTGAGTTCTTTTCAGTTCTGCTTCCTTAGTATACAAACAGCAGCTGTGGGCACCCAGTATGAAGGGAGGCCAGATCCTCCTCCTCCTCCTCCTCCTGACAGGGCCGTGATTTGTGGAAACAGACTCTACAATTCAAATAGAGTTATAAAGCAGGTGTGTTTACTCTGGTGCCGTGGTGCAAGGGGATCTCTCCACAAAGCTTGCACCCCAACAACACATTTTACCAGAAACTATTATAGAGTCTGGCTATACATATCCCTTTGATTACATAACACAAATATCCACATGCATGAGTAAGGCTGGGTTAGTTCTAGAGGCTGGGGTCAGCAGTTTATGATCTCTTTGCATTGCCTCCTGGTGGGTGTCTCCGGGGGTCTGTTGGAGGAAGGCTCACAGCCCTCCTCACCTTGTACTTCTCCTCGGAGCATGCACAGATTGTCTTGGCCAATTTCTTGAACAACAAGAGTGTTTTCAGCCAGTTTACTCATTCTATCTTATCTAAAAGTACCAGTGTATCAATTTCTACCGTCCATATGTGGCTATCTATTAATTACAAAGAGTAAACTAGCTAGAGCACATCTGCTTTCCAAGGACAAGAAACATATTTTTGTCAAACAGTAATTCTTGGTAAGTTTCCAGAGAAAACTGCTTTGTTTTGATGAACACAGTACCAGTAGCCCTTGGTAAGCTTCCACAGGACAGTCAGGGCAAGCAGAATTGCAGAATTGTCTCAGTTGGAAAAGCCCTTGAAGCTCCTCCAGTCCAACCATGAACCTCACCCTGACCGTTCCCAACTCCACCAGATCCCTCAGCGCTGGGTCAACCCGACTCTTCAACCCCTCCAGGGATGGGGACTCCCCCCCTGCCCTGGGCAGCCCATTCCAACGCCCAACAGCCCCTTCTGCAAAGAAATACTTCCTAAGAGCCAGTCTGACCCTGCCCTGGCGCAGCTTGAGGCCATTCCCTCTTGTCCTGGCGCTGGTTCCTTGGCTCAAGAGACTCATCCCCCCTCTCTGCACCCTCCTTTCAGGGAGTTGCAGAGGGCCATGAGGTCTCCCCTCAGCCTCCTCTTCTCCAGACTAAACCCCCCCAGTTCCCCCACGATTATTAAGCAATATTCAGAAATCATTATAAGTTGCTATAAGTAAGTAAGTTGCAAAGTAGGCGATCATTTCCTTGTAGCAGCCAAACCTCCGCAGGTTTGCTCTTGAACCGCCCTCAGGAGCCGGCACAAGCCTCCCAGGCCCAGGTCTGCAGGGCCGCAGATCACCCCCCAGCTTTCCACGGAGCTGCTCCCCCCGCACCCAGCGGCGCCGGAGCCCCCCCCCGCTCCCTCAGGGGTGCACAGGGTGACAGCCACCCGCTGGCACCGGGCTCCTCCCGCAGCCCGCCGCCCGGGGAGGCCGCGGGGAGGGCGAGGGGCGGGGGGAGCCCCCGGCGGGCGCTGAGGCGGGGCGGGGCGCTGAGGCGCGGCAGCCTCCGCCCCCTCCTACCGCGCCTGCGCGGCGGGGAGCTGCGCCTGCGCCTCCCGCCCCGCCGGCCGGCAGCAGCGCGGCGCGCGCCCCGGCCCCCCGCCCGCCACGCACCGTTCGCGCGCGCCCCGCGGGCTCCGGTGAGGGGCCGCGGCGGGCGGGACCGGGCGGGCGGGCGCGGGGCGGCGGCGGGACCACGCGGAGCGGGGGGGGGCGGGAAACGAGTGGCTCGGTGGGGCCGCGGCTGCGGCGGGAATTTCTGGCGGGGAGGAGCGGGGGGAGCGGCCCTCAGCGACGGGCGGGAATGGCGCGGGGGGGGTGGCTGACAGGAATGGCGGGGTCCGGCGTAACTCCAGGCAGCGGGTCTGTCCCCGCCTGCCCGGGGCAGAGCCCTGGCTGAGGCGGTGTCGGTGTCAGGCAGCGAGGCAGATGAAGTACATCCTGGTCACGGGCGGGGTGATCTCGGGCATCGGCAAGGGGATCATCGCCAGCAGCATCGGCACCATCCTCAAGTCCTGCGGGCTGCATGTCACCTCCATCAAGATCGACCCCTACATCAACATCGACGCCGGCACCTTCTCCCCGTACGAGCACGGTGAGTGGCCCCGCGGGCCGGGCCGGCAGCCGGGGGCTGGCTCCTCCGGTGGGTCCTGGGGCTGCCTTTGCCTGGAAGGAGCCATCTCCTCTGCGTGGCGGAAGAGTTGTGGCTGGGAAGGTTTAGACTAGATATTAGGAAGGATTTCTTTGCAGAAGGGGTTGTTGGGCGTTGGAATGGGCTGCCCAGGGCAGGGGGGGAGTCCCCATCCCTGGAGGGGTTGAAGAGTCGGGTTGACCCAGCGCTGAGGGATCTGGTGGAGTTGGGAACGGTCAGGGTGAGGTTCATGGTTGGACTGGAGGAGCTTCAAGGGCTTTTCCAACCGAGACAATTCTGTGATTCTGTGATTCTGGTCCTGCCTGTGGGACCCGTGGGATGAGCCCGTCGGTGGCTCCGGGCTGACTGGTGGGGCTGATCGAGCTGCCAGCGAACAGCAGAGATGTGCTGTCTGGTCTTTTATCGCTGCTGCCTGGTTGAGGGATTCAGTCCTCCTTGTAGTAGTCCTGTATGTTATATAAGGCTTTTAGTTTTATTAGCTGCTCGGCTTGCTGTAGCAATCAAAGAAGGTGTTTCCTTATGCTGAATTCTTCCAGCTGTCCCAGGCTAAACCAAGAAATTGCTGATGTGGGCCATTTCCCCTTGACGTGTGTGCTTGTGCCTTTTTCTGTGTGCCACAGGGGAGGTGTTTGTGCTAGATGATGGAGGGGAGGTGGACCTGGACCTCGGTAACTATGAGCGCTTCCTCGATATCCGACTCACCAAAGACAACAATCTGACCACTGGGAAGATCTACCAGTATGTCATCAACAAGGAGAGGAAGGGAGATTATCTTGGAAAAACTGTCCAAGGTGATGTGAAGCTGCTTTTCTGATGTTTAGAAATATATTCTGTATTTCTGTCCTGGCTGGGTGCTTTTGCATTTCATCTTAACTTGAGCTCTTTGTTATATGCTGTCCTTGCGATGTTTTTTGTTTGTTTTTTTAAAAGGGGAAGTAGAAGATGCACTGGTGCGGGTATACCGGTGTGTGCCGTGCTGAATCAGGTTACCTGTAAACCCCTCAAAACTTTCAGTGCTCAGCAACATACTGCTTGTTCTTTGGACTGTATACTGGACTTGGATCCAGCTGTCGTAACATAGCCAATACTGAGTGTGAACAGACTTGAGACTAATACACTTGTGGGTTGTTTGTTAGCTGCTTAAAATGGTTATTGCTTTTGATAACTGTCGTGTCATTAGAAAACCCAAAGGATCTTTGGGGATCAGATCAGTCCCTTCCCTTTTTAAGCATCCTCCACAGCTGGTTTGGATAAGGACTTTTACAGACAGTTTAAAACAGTAACTCTCTCTGCTTAGAGCAAAGAACTGTTTGTACTTGAATCTTCCAGCTTAAAGGAAACATTGCTTACATGTGTTTAAATTGAGGCAGGATTAAATTTCCTGCCAAGGCACTTCTCTTGAAAATCACAGCCAAGAATAATCACTTCAAAAATGCATATTTCTTTAAAGACACAAATCTATGCTGAAGTCATATGGGAAGAAGCACTGGCTAGTTGCAATAATTTGTTCTGTAATGAGTAAGAGGGAGAAATGTGCGTGGGTTGTGCTTTAACCCTTGCCTGGGTTTCTTTTTCAGTTGTTCCCCACATCACCGATGCCATACAAGAATGGGTGATGAGGCAGTCACGAATTCCTGTAGATGAAGATGGCATTGAACCCCAAGTTTGTGTGATTGAGGTTTGTAGCTCTTACAAGAAGCAAAACTATATATTTTTGTTTTTATGGAGTAGATGAACTATATGTGTATTTTGCGTAGTAAATTTTTTTACAGTAATGTTCAACTTTGCATGTTGTTGAGTTGATTAAAAATCCCCGTTGTTAGCTTCACTTATTCGGTCTGATCTCTTGAGTGCTCTGTGTCTGAATCTGCATGTAGAAAGACTTAGTTCTTGGACAGTTATATTTTTGAGATGCTTTTCTCTCTAGTGTAATGTGAATTAGCCTACAGAATGAATTTTAGCTCTTGTAACTTTATAAGCCAAAGTCTGAGTTAATCATGCTGTGCCCTGTTTTTCCTTAGTGGGTAGAGGGGTGGTGGGTAAATCACCCTCTGGAAACAGTTGTCTTTCCTCCTTAGTAAAGGGAGCCCTGGAGGGACTAGTTCAAGCACAGACCTAGAAAAGGGAATGGCCCAAGTTAGTGGTGACAAACCCCGTGCAGTTCCCTCTGTGTTGTACAGGACGTCCTGCTGCCAGAGGAGAGGGAGCAGGGCGAAGGCTCTGAGGCTGCTGAGCTGGCTGGCGGGATGTGCTAACACAGGAGAGAGGGAGCTTGTCAGCGTGCCCGGGTCAGGGTGACTTGGGGCTCTCTCTGCAGCTCGAGTGCCAGTTCCTGTTCCAGGACTCACCAGCCTGGATCCTGAAGTCCCTAGGAGGCACTATCTGCCAATGCACGGGAGAAAGTCAGTGCTTCAGAGAATGCCTTGTCTCTGTTCCTGCCTGTCTCCAGAACCACTCTATGTAGTTACTAAAACTTAACAGAAATTTTGCTTCTCAGTGCCACCTAATGTTCATAAATTATAATTTTAACATCTAATTCTTTTCCCTGAAGAGAGAATAGAGGTAATGCTAATGTTCCTGCAGAGGTGCTGCCAATACGAGAAGATGTTTTTCCTGTGTCTTTTTGCCCTTTGGGGAAATCAAAGTAAAGTAATCGTTAGGGTAGAATGGAGGCTGCAGAAGTATTACATACACCTGGCAAATCCTGGTGCTTTTCATGATGCTGCTTTAGGTGATTGTTTTTGCATTATTTTTAGCGCCGCTTTAGGTGATCGGAGGGAGGTGGTGGGGAGATGCTTTAGTGTCCTTCTATGTATGTTTTAAAATGCTTTATCATACAAATTCAGTAGGTGATGTTTGGTACTAACTTTAATTCAAAATGTCTTTGCCTCTCCTAGCTCGGTGGGACGGTAGGCGATATTGAAAGCATGCCTTTCATTGAGGCTTTCCGGCAGTTCCAGTTCAAAGCCAAAAGAGAGAATTTTTGTAACATTCATGTCAGTCTAGTTCCCCAGGTAAGGACCCCAAAGTGTTCTGGTGGTCAGATGCTTCCCCAATCCAAAACTTGCCTTCTAAATATGTGTTTCTGAAATGCTTGTCTGTAGGCACAGTTATATTTGTATTTCTGCATACAGAAACTTCTGGAAGAATTGCAGAGAATATATAGTTAAGTATTTAAAAAGGTTCACAAGAAGTGAACAGAAACTTTTCAAAGTGTGTGAATGTGTAATAAATAGGAGTTGCAGCAAATACAGTTTTACATCTTTAACTGCTGTTTTTCTCTATGGAATTGTCTCCCAGCTTTTGCAGGTAAACTTGCTTTCTAGAGCTGAAAACTTTCAGTTTCCCTTCATTTGCATAGCCTTTCATTTCTGCAGAGCTAACATCAAATTCAGTGATACAGCCAGACTTCACAGCCATTTGGACTTGTTAATAAGCTCATGTTCCAAGCTCTTCCTGGAGTTCTTTACTATTTCTGTTGCTGTATGCTTCCCCTCTGCTGTCCCCCGCAACCCCAAGATTTACATTAGCTGTAGTTCATGAAATAGGTTGGGTTACTTTTGTAATTTCCAAACATAATACTGTGTTTTGAAACCTAATCTGTTGTGTTTTTTTCCCCTAAACAATATTTTTAATGTGTGTTTTGATCTTTATCAGTAATTTTGTAGACTCACATCTGACTGCTATGTCAGCCATAACAATCTGGGTGGCAGTTGCCCTTGGTTCAGAGATTCAGCTAAGAACAGGTATTATGAAGCAGTGCTATGATAAGAATCAGTTAATTAGGAATCACAAAGAAAAACAAAATATCCTTATGTGCCAAGTAGATGGGGTGAACTCCCCAGCTAATATCAAAAGCATATTTTATGCCATATAATGCCTCATTTGTATTATCTGCTCTGGTTTTGGAGACAATTTACAGTCTTAACCAACCAAAAAAATCTCTACTGCAGGAGTCATTGCTGAAAAAATTCTTCCATGGTTGTGTCAACAGTACTGGAGAGTATGAGTGTTCCATGTCTTGGAACTGGGTTTGACAGCAACTTGATAGTTACTGGAGCACAGATCAATCTTTTTTCTCTTCTTCTCTCTCTCTCTTTCTTTCACCTTCTGTCCAGGGCAGGTGATTTACAGAGAAAGAATTAGAAATACAAAATACTAGGTATTTGGAGGGAGCAGTGGATCAAAACCTTAGGATCTCTGCTCTCTCCTTCCCTCACTGTAAAGCATACTTACTTACTGTACAGACTTGAACTCTGGTTTCTGCTGGTTGCTTTCAGTCTTTGAGATTAAAATGGTAGTGTACAGGGGTATTTAAAGTTCATGTGAATTGTCTAAGAACTGGGTCAAAGTTTTTGCAAGATGAATAGGGTGGAGAGTTGCTATTAGCCTGATGAATCATTGTTACATATCATCATAACTGATATACCGACTTCTGCTCTTCTCTGACCAGCCAAGCTCTACAGGAGAGCAGAAGACTAAACCCACCCAAAACAGTGTTCGTGAACTCAGAGGTCTTGGTCTCTCACCAGATCTGGTAAGTTTTGCTGCATGGCTTTGAATTCAAAAATGCAGTACTGGCATGTTGCAACTATATCTTAGTCTAAATAATGCTTAGGTTGAGACCTCTTGTGTATTGGTAATAAACAAGTAAAAATAACTGAGTTGGGGTTTTTTCCCAAGTCACGGAGACTGCAGAAAGCCAGCTTTTCTAGGGGTTTGTTACGTGAATGACTGAGTACTTCTGGTTTGCTTCACAAACTTGATGTTGCTGTTCTGTTAGATTGTTTGCAGGTGCTCCACTCCACTGGATACCTCAGTAAAAGAAAAGATTTCCATGTTCTGTCATGTTGAACCAGAACAGGTAAAGATCGCTGTCTGCACTTCCTTGCAATAAATATTCTAGCTGTTTGTCAAATGCCTAGTGGAGTTTTATCTGAGTGTAGCTTTTTTGTGTTCTAGCTCTGTCTCTTGTTAGCTGCATAATTCATTTGCTGCTTTGTCTTACCTACATTCCTTACACATGTAACCATTGCAAAAATAGTCCTTTTATGCCAGCACCCTGGTTTTCTTATAAGGTAGTTGGTGTAGGCTTAGAGAATTCTATGGAATCCAAGGTATTTTCTGAATAGCTGTTTTTGACCTTCGTTACCCTTCCACATTCCTTCTGTGAATACAGAAGAATGAGATTTTTCACTATTTAGAGGCCAAAGAGTAGTTGCCCAACATTAGGTTTAAAGGATACATGAATGTATTTTGTACACTGCTCTTTTCACAATGTTATTCTTCTGCCCGAGACTTCATGAGGAGAGATTGCTCGGAAAAGTTGAAATCCTATTCGAGAGAAGCATTGCTTCACTTGAATGTTATGTGTTATGCAAAAATTCCATGTTAGCATCATTCGTTTTACACTGAGACTACTCTGCATAGCATAGTCTGAGGTGGACCTTGGAAAATGATCAAACAGTCTGTAGGCTAAATATTAGCAATTTCCAATCCAGCTGGACCTTGAAAAATTTTGTCTTTTTGTGAAAGACTGAATATCACTTCACAATTCCAGGCTCTGTCAAGTCATTTTTACTAATTTCCTATACAATGAGATCAAACTGAGTCTTGCAGTTTCAAGTATGACATTCAGAATTAGCTGGCAATAATATTTATGTGTCAGCAGTACAATATCTACGTCTTGCTGGCCAGGAATTGAAAGTAAGTTGGCTCTTGTCAGTCACTTTCCAGGAAGTTTAATGCCATTTTACGTAGTTGTTTCTCTGACTGCAGTTGCACTTTAATTGAGAAGTAAGTGCTATTGACTATAAAGGAGGAAAACTTGCAGCCTAGCTGGTTTTACTGGTGCAGTGTTGAACTCTGCTTTCATTTGAGTCAGGAGAAACGAGGATTTAAAAATAGTTGTGCCAGTATGTTTTTGATCCTTAAAGTACAGTCTCATTCCTGATGGACAGGTGACAGTTGTCCAGAGCCATCTTTGCTTTTCTGAGGAAGCCCATTTCAGTGAACTAGAACTGTTGACAGAGATATTCTCCATTAACCTAAGAATTATTTGCTCATAGTTGTTTAATTCTGGGTTTGAAGGATACCCTGTGAAATTTATTGCTATACTGACATCTCCGATTTCCCTGGGCTTTAATCAAATTGGAAGCCCTGGTTAAGAATGGCAGCGGTGGGAAATGGGGAAGTTGGGTTTGTGGGCAGTGTAACTGGTTTCGATGAGGATTATCAAGAAGGCTGTATCACAGGACAAGTCTCTTTGAAGTGTTCTTTGAACTTTGCTGTGCACTCACATAACTTGCGTCGCAGCCGACTTTCTTACTGCTAGGTTATCATGTTAGAGCCCTTCCCTGGGGGCTCCAGTGAGGTAGTACCTGGGAAGTGTTGAAGGATGACCTTTTCAAGTATGTGCAAACTAGTATTAAGCTATTCATATGTTGTTGTTATTCACCAGATGTTATTTCCTGGAAGTTTAGGTGGTCACAGGGTTGTCTGCTGGAGATAGAAGCTCTCTGAATATCTGACTAAAAATAATTGCACAGGCACGCTGTTTTAATGACATTCATATTGTATGAACAGGTCATCTGTGTTCATGATGTCTCTTCTATCTACCGGGTTCCTCTGTTGTTAGAGGAGCAGGGAGTTGTTGACTACTTCAGACACAGGCTTGACCTTCCCATTGAGAGGCAGCCCAGGAGGATGCTCATGAAATGGAAGGAAATGGCTGACAGGTGAGCTGCACTGCTGGCCGTAGGTTAAGACTCCAGAGTAGTTTCTTGGTCATTGGTTATGAGGTGACAAGTGTTACTTCATGTTCCTCGTGTTCTTACACGCTCAAAATTTTTTCTTCTTTTTTACTATAAAAATGCATTTTCTTCCTAGATGTTTAACTGTTTGAAAAAAAATAAATCCTCCAACATGAGAATCACAGAATGGTTTGGGTTGGAAGGGACCTTTAAAGCTCATCTAGTCCAACCCCCTGCAATGAGCAGGGACATCTTCAACTAGATCAGGTTGCTCAGAGCCCCATCCAACCTGACCTTGAATGTTTCCAGGGATGGGGCATCTACCACCTCTCTGGGCAACCTGTGCCAGTGTTTCACCACCTTCATCATAAAAAATTTCTTCCTTGTATCTAGTCTAAATCTACCCTCTTTTAGTTTAAAACTATTACCCCTTGTCCTATTGCTTCAGGCCCTACTAAAAAGTTTGTCTCTGTCTTATAAGTCCCCTTTAAGTATTGAAAGGCCGCAATAAGGTCTCCCTGGAGCCTTCTCTTCAGGCTGAACAACCCCAACTCTCTCAGCCTTTCTTCATGAAATCCTGTAAGATAATGTTACTCAGTTCCTTGTGTTGGTAGTGTACTGTCTATGTCAAAACCAGTTTGAAGTAATTAAAAGGTGGACAGCTCTGCCCTCCCTTTTCTTACAAAAAAACCCGGTGACATTACAAAGTGTTGAAATCCTTTTGTAGACATATGTAGGAGTAATCAGGAGTGTCAATAAAAAATGTACCTTTTGAGTATGCTTTTGAGCAAGTGGAACAACTGTTTTGTAACTCTTCTGTCTGAGACTCCTAGGACACGATGGTTTTTTTCTTGTGGGGAAATAGTGAATTAAGTTTTTTTCAGTTGGTGTTCGAGTCCTTTCTGCAGCCTTAAATATATTTGTCCTTGTAAGAAATTAATTTTCAAGATCTAGATATTTCCCTTTAATTTTTATGCCTGACACAAGCCACCACTGTCAATAGGATTTCCTTTTGATGGGGAAAGCCCTCAGTAACCAGCTTAGTTGAAGGTATTTAGCAATTCTGAAATAAATTTTAAACAATCTCGTAGCTGTAGCCAAGAATGCTGCGTAAATCCTACGCTGCCAGGTGCTGGGGATTGAAAGTGTAGGCAGTACAGTCTTAGGACTGTAGAGTCCTTTCTGTATTTCTAGCTGCTGAAGTGAACTCAGTCAGAAGCAGCGTGGGAAGATGCTGTACAGTGTAAACATACGCAGAGTTGTGCTTTGATCCTCTCTCCTAATAGAGAGAGTCTATTAGGAGACTCCCTGCAGGCTTTGAATCTAAAACAGCTTCCTGAAAAGACAGTTTGGATCTACTCAAAATGGCTTCTCAACATAAGGAGAGATGAGTTAATTTATACATGACTTTCTGAAACTGTTTGTCATTGTTTTTTTTTTCTTTTAATTTTGCTTTGGTGTTTTTAAGTCATAATTATTATAAAAGGTCATCTGCTTCAAAGTCATCATCTCTCTAGTTGGACTTTCAAGATCCCAACTGCTTGTTACTTGAAAAGCTGAGCAGAATGAAAGTGATTCTTGCCCCTGTTTCCTGTTAATGATGAAGCAACCCTTGTGTTTTGATTTCGTGTAGGTATGACCGTCTCCTTGAAACATGTTCCATAGCGCTTGTTGGCAAATACACCAAGTTTTCAGATTCCTACGCATCTGTCATTAAAGCACTGGAGCATTCTGCACTGGCTATCAACCACAAACTTGACATTAAGGTAGTGTTGGGGGGGGGTGTGTGTGGGGAAAAAAAAAAATAATCCCCCCCTTACTTCTTCCACCTACAGTGCTACCCATTTTAATTAAGTTTTTCACAAACCCACAGACAGTGAGGGAGAGTTGATTCAGCCAGTGAACTTTAAAATTGTCCTTGGATTACAGTATGAAAACATCTGTTGTGAGGCATAAAACAGCTTCAGAGCAAACCAGCCGTTCATCCTGTAAGATACACAAGGTGTCTGTGTAATTGATGGGAACTCTTCAGTGCTTAGTGTTGCGTGCTGAACTGTGATAGAGCAGTGGATGCGTTTGAGGAGGGCACTGTGTGCTTTAATTTCTCCGACAGTTGCTGAAAGTGATCCTTTATTTAAGGTTGTTGCTGTTAACCTCGTGGTACTCACAGGTTTCACGATGCTCCTGCCGCAGGCTTTGTTAAGGTTTGAATGCTGGTATGGCTGCAGAGGTGCTTTTAAGGGCCTTGGCTGTAGCTAGATCTCTGAAGAGGTGAAATACGTATCTGTTTTCAGAAATTTTACTTTTGTTTAAATATACATTTTAAATGTCCAGTGGTTTCATGATGCCAGCGAGTCATGGAGCGAGGTGCTTGCTTTGTAACAGCACTGTTCTATGTTTGGGTTATCTTTCAACTTACAAAAGCACTAGAGGAGAAAAGAAGGAAAACAAGTAGGGCTGGTGAAGAGTAAACGGTGCGTGTGCATCTGTGGGCAGCTCCCGTCACAGCTGGGTTGGTGTGGTTCAGAAGGGGAGTGATGGGCTCTGCGAGCCTTGTGTGTGGACATCTTACGTTGGCTTAAAGAGCTGTTTAGCAGTATTCCAACCTTTAAAAAAAAAAAAAAAAGAGACAAAAGTCTTTTTGTTCAAAAGGGTTAGCAGACTGCCAGAACATTCAGAAGTTCAGAGATACTGGAATCCTGAAGATGAGAAACTGGAAAATTTGCAGGTTTTTTTCCATTTGTAGCATTGGTCATAACATCCTTTAATTACAACAGCCTGTGTTTCACCATATCCTATTTGTTCTTCAGTCCCTTTTGAAGATGAAATGACGTATATTTGATGAGATAGCGATTCAGTTTTTTTCTTGCTGTGTGGTTGTTTCTGTCTGCATAGCCATGTGTTCCCATCTCGCTGTGCTCCATTAAGACTTTACGTTTAATGAGTCTGGGTCGTACGGACTTAAACGAACATCACAGCAGAGCTGCAGAGAGGGGAATGTAGAAAAAACATGGCTTCTGTTTGTGCAACGGTAGTAGGATAGTGGGGGAAAGGAGTTTTGCTGACTAGCAGCCAGGAAATCAGCCCAGAAAAAGCAAGTATCCAGTAGGAAGCAAATCCAGAGCTAACCAGGAGGAATGATGATATCTTAATTTAATGAGAATTAAGGAGACCCTGTACACTCTTGCTGCAGTATCTCATCACCCTTTTTTGGATTTCTTCCCAGTATATTGACTCTGCTGACTTGGAGCCAGATACTCTACAGGAAGAACCTGTCCGATACCATGAAGCATGGCAGAAGCTGTGTGGTGCTGAGTAAGACTCTTAGACTCTGGCCATTTCTTTGGAGCTTGTCTGATAAACTTGCTGCTATTGACACTTTTGGAGTTAAGAGTCTCACTGGAGACTCTTTCTTGTACCAGCACACTCTGACATTGCCCCAGATACTTCTAAATGAAATTTAGGCTAAGAGGTGAAATGGAGAATTGTTAAATAAGTGAGGGAGTTTGTGAAAGGCAGCAGCTGGGAAGGTGATCGTGCAGATGAGGATGTGCACAGGCTTAGTGGGGAAACAGGGTGAGAGGCGATAAGGGGAAAGGATAGGTACTGGCAAAGGCTGTTAAAGCCAAAGCGAGAGGACGGAAGGTGTAAACGTGGTATAAAGTTCTTCAGGAAGAATGTGTGAGAAGGGAAGAAGCATTAGGATGCAGAGGAGTGCTGAGAGTTAGCCCAAAAAAACAGAACCAGTGGGGCTGGCTCGCCCTCAGAGAGGCAGGCGCTGGGTGGTACCAGGAGAATGAAGAACCTCCTGCAGAATTTGGTGTCTTTGTGCCTGCGGCTGGGGCAACCTGGCACTGCGGCCAGCGGCTTCCCCAGCACGGGCCAGGCTGGGTGAGGTGTTTGCAGACATGCTTGGTGCAGAGCAGGTGAGTCACACAACATGAACTGTTCTAGTATTGTAACCTGCATTGTATCTGGGATTTCTCGGGAAGGTAAAACTTGCATTTATAAAATGTTTGCCTGAAAGTTCTGTGACTTTTTATGTGGCGGCTCACGTGAAGTCATATGGAAACTGCACTGCAGACAGGCCTTGCATGTGGGGGCTTTAAAGCCCATTTCAGGAGTGAGGTCTTGCAAGTCTAGATTATGGGATTTTACGGGAGAGAGGTGGCACGTGGTTGGGGGCATCCTGGTGAGCCCCATGTGACTGGGATCTTTTCATCCTCATGCAGCGGAGTTCTGGTTCCTGGTGGATTTGGTGTTCGAGGGACAGAAGGCAAAATTCAAGCAATTTCCTGGGCAAGAAAACAGAAAAAACCCTTTTTAGGTGAGAAACATGTTTCATGCATAAGAAGGAGGAGGTTGAATGTGGCAAGAAGTAAGCTCTGTGGCAAGAGCTTTACTGATTTTCATTAGTATCTAGAATGTACAATTTTGAAGATAACTTGTTGAGGAAGGCCAACTGGGTAATACAGCCATCCTCTGGAGTTAGCTGTGGGTGTGACGATGAGGAATCTCTGTAATGAGGGGGTGGGAGTCTCAGAGGAGGCTGTGGTGATCTTGGCACAAAGAAATATGTGACTGCATTTAATGGACATAGTGAGAGACTAGAAACGTGTGAGCAGAGTGGATAGGGAAGGGGAGGGGTGGAGTAAAACTTCTCAGAACTACTTGGTACAGCATGAACAGACCCTTAAATCCAAGTCAAAGGTCTGTCTCATCCAGGTTTTCCTCTGACTCCGGACTGCTCTGTGAAGGTGTGTTGCTTTGCAACATGGGCGCAGTGGTCCTTGTCCTGACTTGATCTGTGTTCTGCCTTCTGCAGGAGTTTGTTTGGGAATGCAGTTAGCAGTTGTGGAGTTTGCACGCAGTGTTCTTGGTTGGCAAGGTAATTGTACAAAACCCTTCCTGGGTTTTGGTTATTTCTTTGATTGCTTGAGTAATACCTGTAATTTTTAATTTTTCATTGGTAGGTAGATTTAATTTTTTTTTTCTAGGCTGCAAAATTCCCCATCTTCTTTCCTAATTCAAAGGAAAAAGACAATTTCCTTATCCTATTCAAATAATAATCAGTGGAGTAAGGCAGGCTTATAATGACAGAAAACCTTCTATTGCTTAGAGTGAGGTTCAGCTCCTGAATAAAACACCTCCGTGGAGTTGTGCCTGTGTGTGCTGGACATCCTAAACTCCCATTACAGCCAGCGGGAGCCAAGACCAAAAAGCATTTCAGCTGACCAGGCAGTTGCACCTACTTCACTGGATTGAATTGCTTTCTGGGCTCCACTGCTTGAATTCACCAGGTCCCTGTTGTCCAAACACCCTTTACAGAGTGCTAAATTTAGTTTCTCACTAGTAGTGAGGGGAAAATGTGTTTCTCAGAGTACTTCTGCTCCCTTCCCCCCGCTTTGCTTTATTTAAAATATTCTAAGCTGTTGAAGGTGTGCTTTTCCCGAATGACCCTCACTTTCATCACCGACTGCACTAGCCGGTTGCTCTAAAGTTGCAACCTCCAGGCAGCCACAGAAATTTGCATCAAGCAGTGCTGGCAGAGCCCTGTTCCTGCTGTCGGGGTGAGCTGGCAGCTCCGTGCCGCCGAGTGGCTCAGCACGGGTGAGGTTGCTGCTTGCCAGAAGCACGGGGATGAGACACAGCTGTACCTGGGGGAGGTCCTGGAAATGCACGTTGTGGCTTGAGGCACTTCGTGTTTTAATTGATGAACGTTACATTGCAGATGCTAACTCGACAGAATTTGATCCCAAAACTGCTCATCCAGTGGTGAGTTTATGGTGACTTGCTTGTAATATCCTTACTGTGCTAGTCTTCTCTGCACATACGTGTTGGTACGGTTAAGAGCTTGGATTATGATGTCTTGTGGCTTTTAAGTCTGTTTTCCATCATCTACTAATCTGAAAAGAAAAAGTCTTTGCCTAGTTAAGTGTATGGCAGTCGCTGCTTCATAGAATATTGCAGTGCTTACTATAGGTGAAACACTGATGCATTTTTTTTTTTTTACTTTTAATTACACTTTTTCGTAAAACAAGGTGTTTTCTAAGAGGTAAAAGGTTCTTAAAGGGCAGTTTGAAAGCTAACTGATTTCACAGAGTACATGTTAAAGATTTGGTGATGCCCGTATTCCGCTGCATAATTGTTTAATTATGATCTCAGAAATTAACATGAATTCCTTGAAACATTTGTGGATTTTTGAAGCTGTCCTTAGACTGCAGGCTCTACGTGCCTCGTCCAGGGTCTACCATAACGATTGGCTTCTGCTATAATTTAAAACGCTACTGAAAAGGAAGAAGTTTTTAGAAAAACAGCTTACGATGTTATTTATCAAAGTGATTCTGATGTGGGGGTTTTGTTTCTGTAAACCTGCTTGTTTGTTTGTTTAACAGTTCAGTAAATATCACAGTATTAGTGCACGGGATCTGCGTAGGCTTTGACTGAGACCATTTCCAATGCCAAAGCTTCCTGAATACCTGCAAACCTGCCATAAGTTGTGTACAGCCTTTACTAGAATAACTCTGCTAACTCCTCTAGTTCTGTTGGTCTGCCTTGTCAAGACAATGTTCCTTGGGCTGGTTTGCCTGTTTTCTGTATGGATGTTGGCTTTTTCCCCTCATTAATGTTTCAGACTCTGCCTGGGACTCCCTCAGTCTCACCTTCCTCTCTGAATGCTTTCTGCAGGTCATAGACATGCCGGAACATAATCCCGGGCAAATGGGTGGGACCATGAGGCTTGGCAAGAGAAGGACACTCTTCCAAACCAAGAATTCAATCATGAGTAAGGCATTTCTTACCTCTTTTGGAAGTGTTTCCTGGGAGTGATGTGCATGTGTGGTGCATATGGGGAAGTGAGACCTGGGAATGTTAAAGCATCCTTGAATGGTGGGTGTTTGCAGACTTTGTTCTAGCAGTGAAATGGAGAACAATGCATTTGGTCTCTTCTGGAAGGGGCAGATTCATATCAACCTGTTAAAACTTGGCATCGTGTGAACTGTTTGGCGTTTGCTCTAAGAAGTGTCTTCCTTTTGGTGTAGGGAAGCTGTACGGGGATCATGATTTCTTGGAAGAGAGACATAGACACAGATTTGAGGTAAAAATGCTGTTGTAGGTATTGAGCTTTTCTATGTAATCCAAACACAAGAGATCGTGAGTTTTCTTGCTTCTGGTCTTCTAGGTCAATCCAGAATTGAAAAAGTGTTTTGAAGAGCAGGGTTTGAAGTTTGTAGGCCAGGATGAGGAGGGAGAGCGAATGGAAGTGGTTGAGTTGGAAGGTGAGTACTTAGCAGGTAGTTTGTGGGTGTAGGTCTTTACAAAGGAAAGTGTGTGGAGGGTAACCAAGCAGGCTTTTGTGGGGGACCAGTCCAGGCTCTCTCAGAATTATTCCATCCATAAAATTACACTAGAAAAAAAGAATCCCCTGTGCCTGTCCATTTAGGGACAAAAGGCAGGATAGAAATGACACTTCTTCCCCATCATCAGGGCTTCAACATGATCAGCACTTTCAACTGCAGTTTTGCCACAGGCTTAAGAGACTTGACATAAATATTTTCTGTTTCTTCCTCTTAGAGCATCCTTTCTTCGTTGGTGTTCAGTATCACCCTGAATTCCTCTCCAGACCAATTAAGCCATCTCCCCCATACTTCGGCCTCCTCTTGGCATCTGCAGGAAGACTCACGCACTATCTACAGAAGGGCTGCAGGCTCTCACCCAGGTAGGTTGGAGGAAGACACCGGTCAGAACTTTCACAGGGCAGTGCTTCTTCCTACGGGATAAACTGGAGAATCCTCTTGGCTCAAAGGTTCTGCGGGGTAACTAGGGGGTATTTGCAGCACCTCCTCTTTCCACGTTTTCTTTGATCACATTTTAAGATTGGCTGTAGTGCCATAGAACTGTCCTGCAGTGAGCTCCTGACTGCAGGGACAGTAACTGCACTCTGGTGGTGTCACTCAGAGGTGTTTGGGGAAACCACAGCTGGGCCTGCTCTTCTAGGTGATTGGAGATTTTCCCCACATTCCTCGTACAAGTCCTAGGTACATGTTGGTCCTTAAAAAACATGTTCCAGTTGCTGGTTTAAAGAATGAGCCCTGGCGGTTGTAGCTTCTTTTTTTTTTTTCCTGCTGACTTAAGCTTTCTTTTGTCTCAGTTAGCAAAGCAACTCATGTTTTGGGTAGACTTAATGGTGCATTTACTTTCTTCTGCTGCTCCCTAATGCCCTGCAGTTCTGCTCAGCAGTCGTGGCAATCTGCAACAAATAAACATCACTTTGGTAGTGACCCATTTTTCTCCTTATAGAGGAGAATGCAGAGGATTTGCTGAAGTGCTAACACACACTAAACAAAAGACCTCAAGCTAAATGTAAAAGAGAAATAGCACTGACTGTATTAAACTAAAGTGATGCAAAAAGGAAAGTATTGGCCTTTCTGGGTCGAGCTGCAATGCAGCTGCACCAGAGGAGTTCCTGTGTCGATGTCTGGAGAGCGGCTGTCAGTTGTGCTTTGACTGATCTGCTCTGAAGGGAGTTTGTGTGAAGATGCCTCATTTCAGAGCTTCCAAGGGTTGAGACATATTTTAATTTCCTGCTTTTGCATATTTGAGTTTGAAATAGCTTCTCAGAGCAGAGGAGCTGAAGTTTCCTCTGCACTGCAGCATCCTAAGTTAGTGTTATCTGCTCTTGGAGTATTTTTAAATACCATGTTCCAGTATTTAAAGGGTGGCTGTAAAGAGAATGAAGACTGCCTTTTTTACAAGGAGTCATGTGGAAAAGATGGGTACAAGTTACTCCTGGGGAGATTCCAGTTGGACACGAGAGGACAGTTTTGCATAATGAGACCAATCAGCCACTGGAATAATTCCCCAGGGAAGTGGTGGATTCCCCAACATTGGGCACTTCCAAGATTCAGCTGGACAGGGTGCTGGGCCATCTTGTCTAGACCGTGCTTTTGCCAAGAAAGGTTGGACCAGATGATCCTTGAGGTCCCTTCCAACCTGGGATTCTGTGGTTCTGTGATTGTGGTCACAAATCGTTTCACGGTTAGTGTATAATCTGAAAATACTAGTGGCAGTTACAGCCCAGCCTGTACTCCCCTTTTATTCCTGTGCCCTTGTAGCTCTCACCATGTTTTCAGGTAAGTCTCATCTTTGCACCCTGGGGGGTTTTGCCCGTGACACCAAACGAGGGGGAACGGGTTCTGCACTAGAGGATGGGACCACTGTTGGGAGGGACCTGGACTGGAGGAGTGGGCCCCCAGGAACCTGATGAGGCTTAACAAGGACGAATGCAGTAAGACAGGCTGGGGAGCAGCTGTGCTGGGGAGGTCTTGCTGAAGAGCAAACTGAAGTGTGTGCTGGCAGCAGAGGAAGGACCAGCAGCATCCTGGGCTGTAGGAGTAAGGTCACTGCCAGTAGATGGAGAGGAGTGATTGTGTCTCTTTACTGGGCATTTGTTAGATTACATCTAGACTGTTCTGGGCAGTTTGGGGTCACTAGTACAAATTGGAGGGCTGCTAAGAAGGTCAGGGGGTTGGAGTGCTTGCCCAGTGAGTGGAGGCTGAAGGAGCCGGGCTTGTTCAGCCTGGAGAAGGGACGACTTGATGGGGACCTAAGAGCAGCCCGCCAGCACCTACAAAAACATTATCAAGGAGATGAAAACAGGATCTTTGCAGAAGTGCATGGTGGGAACATGAGACACAATGGACATAAATTGAAATGAGTGGTTCCGACTGGATATAAGGAAAATCTCCTTCACCAGTAGATCAGTCACGCACTGGTGCAGGTCTCTGTCCGTGGAGGATTTCAGACTGCGGCTGGGTGAAGCCCTGAGCAGCCGTGTCTGATCTGGTGGCTGTGCCTGTGGTGTAACTGGCCTGAGGTCCCTTCGATCAGAATCATTCTGTGATCTGAAAAAGCTGTTTAACAGATTAAAGGCAATCGGCTGGGAAGCTGAAGTAGAATGGCTTATGGGTGGTTAACCAGTCTCCTATTTCCTGCTTAATGAATTCCAGTTAGAATAACTTTGCCTTGTAAAATGACTATTATATGTATAATCATTTTAATTCACAAATCTTAAAATTGGAGATGACTCAGCCCTGTTTCCAAAGGGACAGCTTCACTAGGAATTCTCTGTGCTCTGCTTTTCAACTTCAGCCAGCAGTACTTGCTACCAAACCCCCCTAATTGCTGATGCAAATCCCGGTCTATAAAGCACTTGTGCTCTGTAAAACAAAATCTTTCTCAATTCTGCAGGGACACCTACAGCGATAGAAGTGGCAGCAGCTCACCTGACTTGGAGATAACAGAGCTGAAGTTTCCATCAGTAAATCATGACTGATTCCTGGTAACTTTTAATGACCTCAACTTCTTTCCTTATGGAAAAACTTCCTTGCCCAGTCTTTCCTCCTGGCATCTGAATGTTTCACATCAGTTGGTAGAAAAGTGCTGGTGCTCACACACGTGTTCCAGCTGTGCTGGGGGATGCAGAATACCTCGTGTCTGTGTAACAGATGGGGGTGGGTGTTTCCTTAGCAAATTGACACATAATAAAGTATAAAAATACATGTGGGAGTTTGAGATTAAATTTAAATAAAGAAACAAAGCACAAATGTAGCACACGTTCCTGAACATGGAGGCAAAGCTGAGCAAGGGGTTACTGGATTTAGAAAGTTTATTATTTTGGGAACAATCTCTCACCTTTGCCAAAGAACACTTTTGAAATACCAGTTCTCCCTCATCTCTTGAGACAGCAAGATTCTCTGTCAAATGGTAATAGCTGCTGCAGATGTTACGTGGATGTGAAAACTGGATGTACATAATCCAGTCTTGGAGGGGGGCACTAAAACCTCGCATTCACCAGCAAAAAGTTAGACTTAATTTTTACATGTGTTCTCCCTTTGTGTGGTAGGTGATTATGGATGTAACACTTTTTCCCACTGCTCTGGCTGGTTGCTGGGGTGTTTTTGGAGAAGTTAAGCAGCATCTGTGCACATGCGTGTCGAGTGAGAGCAGGGGTTTATTGCTAAATGCCAGGGGACCACGGATGTCCAGCTCTTCCCACCTCCCCCTTTCCTTCGCGTAGCAGACGCTTCCCAAGTTAACTGTAGAGTGAGGAGGAGGGTTAGCCCGAGCCTAGTACAGGAGTGCTTCCCATCCCTGGTCGTGGGACGGGGCCTTTGTGGTGCTGAAGGGAGCTGGGGTCGCTGGGGTGGGGCCCTTCCACGGCTGATACAGTAGCAAACTGAAAGCTGAAGAATCCTCTGTAACTTCTTATCCTGAAGAGACTCTGAGCCTTTGGCTGGCTGTCAGCATCCCCCGTGCTCCCTGATGTGACAAGGCTGGTGCCACGCCGACACCCAGAGCCTCGGGGGCTGTCCCCGAATGAAGAAATCGCAGGGAAGGTGACAGTGGCACGGCAGCGTGTGCCCTGTCTGCTGATGGCCTGCCGGTACACGGCTCAGCTCAACTCTCCTGACAGCTACATCATGGAGAAGATTTTCCTTTGGTACCGGCCGAGGGCAGTGCATGAAGTTAATTCTTAGTTTAACAGTGCTCACTGCCTACGTTTCATTTAAACGTTGACTTTTAGAAGGAGCTTGCTGTCTTAGGGGTGTAATACACTGGTCTTAATGTTGCCACAGTCCCCCTATAAACCTGACACCTTTTCTCCTGGGGAGAGGAGTGCTGTCAGGTCCCAAGTGTGTGTTTGTCTGGAGTGATGCATGTGGGGCTCAGACTTCAGTGTGCTGTGCAGTTCCAGCCTGTTCTCTTCGCTGTCAGTAATTCCTGCTCCTTTTCTTTCTTTCTCCAGATGTGTCTTCGCTGAAGAGAAGAGTCTTCATTAGATTTTCCAGGCATTCTTACAGCAATAGCTTGAACACTGTCAGCTTTGGGCTTTCTTAAGTTATGGTTTTATAATTTTCATTACGAAATCCTGTCCCTTTATTTCCTCAGATCTGTCCTTTATTTTCTGCATAGATTCTGTATTTCTGGAGGAGAGCTCATTGCAGCACATGCCCCTCTAGACTTTCTTCACTTAGCACCATCTTGGAGATAAAAAGCAGGTTGGGGTATGGGACTTGCTGTGCTGGGGAGAATGCAGCTGCCCGTGTCCGGCCCAGTGCCGGCCCACGCTGGCAGCAGTTGGTATCCTGGACGCTGACAGTCGAGGGGCTTCCTCCCGCCTTGGCTCCTTCAGCAGGGAATTGCAACTGGGGAAATTACGTGGATCACACTAGAGTTTGGGGGCTTGCTCAGTTCTTGAGCCGTGCTGTGCTGCAGAGGATGAGTCTGTTCAGCTTTATGCAGTCTTTTTCTTTTTTTTTGGGGGGGGTATGTTTTGTTCTTTTTTGGTTTTTTTCAGTAGTATTTAAAAATGTCTGGCACTGGTACTCCTGGTGCATTCATTGCCGGCAATGAACTTTTAACCAGGAAAGTCTTCCTGGAATAGAGTTAATCTGGAACATGATCAGCTCTAACTGTGATATGTCACGCTGCAGGGATGCAATGAACTTGGATCATGTGAAAAAAAAACAAAAAAACAAAAAACCAAACTGTCAGGAAAGCCCATTGTTGCCTGAAATGAGGCGTAACTGTTAGCCCTTTCCATGCCAGTGTCTGCTGGTGCTGCTTCTTGGGCTGGGAAGTTTCAACTCCTTGCATCAAGGGGGAGGTACAGAAAAGAAAGTGAACTACTTTCAGATGCTGCCTTGAACAGCTCCCGTTGTGCTTCGCCTTGGACCGGGCGGGTCGCGGTGCTGTCGCGTTGGTGGAAGCGGAGCCTTCCTTCCGTTGCCTTGTCCCACGGCGGAGCCGCTGTCCCCCAACACCCAAGTGCTGTTTCCTGGGGGGGGCTTCGCCGTTTGCCCACAGTGTTCCTCAGTTTCCTCCGTGGCTCTGCGCTGGCCCGCGCTCGGCTTTGCAGTTCTGGGGTGGGAAATGCACTCGCCTTTTTTTTTTTCCCCCCCCCCCGCCTCTTGCTGCAGTGGAAGCAACAGAGTTTTTGGTCTTTGGTAATTTAGAGGAAAGGAAGAAAGTGTCTCGGTTGTCTGAAGTGTTGTATGTTCAGAACTCTTCAGTTCATTAAAGTTTGGAGAAAGCTGTACGTCTCGAGCCTGGCTGAGTACTAACTCCCGTCTCATCCGATGCAAAACTTAAACACTGTCCTGTCTCTTCTTAAATCATCTTTTCCACAGCCCCTCTTGCTTTATTCCTCAATTATTTTAAATATACACTGTAAAGCTGCTTTTAGCCCGGAACGCTTTGAGCATTCTTCCTGTGTGCCAATTCTAACAGTTCTGCAAAAAGGGTAACGGCGTGGGGCTGCTCTGACCTGAACAACCCCTGCCCAGGACGGGGCTGGGCCTCCAGCACCCTGAGATCACTCCTTATCTGTAGCACAATTTTGTTTTATTTCTCCTGAAATGTTTTTGTTTTGGCCAAAACTGTGCAACTGACTTGGTCATTAAATGCTTATTTGGAATAAAATGAGTCACTAGCCAAGAGCTTGCTCTATTACTTCTGTAGCTCAGAGGGAGGAAAAGGACTGAAGTCTGATTTTAAATTAATCCAGTGTAAGCTAGAAAAAAATTTTTAGCTGTATTTGCAGTGGGTTTTAGACACCTATTTCCAAAGTCTGGCTGAAATTCCGGGGCTTTCCCCTGGCAGTGGGGGAACCTGGGACTGAGCCTACGGCCTCTGCAGGGCAGGAGAGTCCCAGTTTAACTTGGGTGATGCTGCAGGCTGCCCTCCGCCGCCGAGGGGTGGCAGGAACCGGCCCGGGGCCAAGTCCTTGGGCTGGGGGGGCCGCCCCTGTGCCCTGGGATGGAGCCCCCAGACACTGCGGTGCCGTGGGCCCTGCCAGCCCCCCCCAGCCCACCCTGAGCTGCTGCGGTTCAGCCTCTTGGCCAGGGCTGCAACAGGAACGAGCATTGGAAGTTGAAGGAAGATGCAGTGAAATTTTACAAACGAAAAGGGTCTGCGTGGGCTCGTCGCTGGCGTTTGGGAGTAGGTCGCTGTGGGACCTGGCTGAGGCACCTCAGCAGCTCAGCCCCTGCCCCGGCTCTGCTGCCGTGGGGCTGTGGGCAGGGACACGCTCCCTGCACTGCTGTCCCAGGGGTGATGGTGGCTGTGGGGGGACAGGGCTGGCTGCTGGCCCGGGCTGGGAGCCCCACACAGCTGAGTCCGAGGGGGGAGTGGTCTGGGGGTGCTCAGTGAGCCCCACGGCTGCAGGAGAGACCTGGGGTGCTTCTCCCACCTCACCTGGTGCTGAACCTCCAGGACGGGCCAGGAGCGCCCCCCTCACTGCCCTCCCCGGGGCTGGGTCCCTCCCACCCCTCCTGGTCCTCCTTTCGCCACCAGCCCCGGTGGAACTGTCACACGCTGCTCCCGGCGCCTCCAGCCACGACCCAAACCCCGTCTCGCTGCAGATGAGGGTGAGACCCACCCGGGCTTCACCACCACCTCGCGGTGGTGCCATGGGGGGGCCAGCGCTGCTGGGGGGCACACACAGAGCACCCCCGCAGGTGCCACATGCACAGGGTGGGTTCTCTGGCCCCGCTGTGTTGCCCAGTCCCTGCCACCAGCCCCCTTCCCGTGGGGTCCGTGCTCAGGGTCTGTTGGTGAGCAATGCGGGGGGCTCAGCCCAGCTGTGTCCCCCCTCCCTGCCTTGTGCCCACTGTCTGGCTGTGAGTGGCGTTTGCCCACCCGCTGTCACCCGCCTCAGGGCAGCCGTGCGGCTTTGAGGGGTGTCTGCAGAGTGATGGGTGCAGGGGCTCCAGCCGGGGGCTGCTCCCTGCCCCAACACCCCCCACAAGCTCCACAGAATTGTGGCAGCCTCTGCCCGCACCAGGACCCGGCGCTGCCGGAGGAGCCAGCACTGGAACCGTGGGAGAGGGCGTGCAGGGACGGGGCCGTGCTGCAGCGCAGGGACCCGCAGCGCTTCGCTGACAGGGAGCTCCTGGGGAAAAAAACCTCCCGGAGAGGAGTGAGCAGTTGCTTTGGACAGGACCAGGCAACGCTCGAGGCTTTTAAGAGGCAGAGCTGCAAAGAGCCTGGGGGGCGTCCGAGGGGCTGAGCGGAGACAGGGCGGAAGCCGACGCGCCCCGCTACCGACACGAAGGAGCCCGACCTCGCCGCATCACCAGACTGCTTGTGTCGGTCTGTTTGTCTCAGCCCAGGTGTGGCCCAGTGCTCCCACACGCAGCACCGGCGGCGCAGGGCCGGGACAGCCAGGGGTTTGTCCTGAAGCAACACCCCTCTCCCTGCCCCCCCGCTCCCCTCACAGCGGGCACCCGCGGGGAGACGCTGCCAGGGGTCCGGCCAAGCGCTCCTGTCACTGCACACACAACCAGCAGGGAGGAACTTAGTTATCCTTTTATTTATAAACAAATCAACGTAAAATAAGTGCAGAGGAAAGCACTGGCTGACCCCGCACGGGGACCTGTCTGCAGCGGGCCAGCGTCAGGTAAAAACGAGGGGTCCCGGGGCTGATGCTGCGAGCGCCGGGGCTCTGCGAGCGGCCAGAGCCCCACCTCCCCCCGACCACACTGGTGCAGCGGCAGGGACTGCAGCACAGACTTCGCTGTATAACAAAGAGCCTTTTTATTACTTTGGGGTTTGGGTTTGGTTTTGTGGTGGGTTTTTTTTTTTTTTTTTTGCAACTTTTCCCCTTAGGGGTAAACCTGACCCAGTGCAAGAGACTGGAGGGTTGTTCAGCATGGGGGCCCGTTCTGCTGCTGGCCGGGGCCTCGAGGGTGGCAGGGACGAGGGTGTGAGCCGCTGCTCTGGATGCAGAGGGTGAGCTAAAGGCAGGAGACGGAAGAAGTGCTTGCCGTGGGGATCCCCGGCCCAGCCCTTTGGTCACCGCAGAAGCGAAGCGCGTGCGGGAGCACAGGCCTGGGACAGCCCTCGCCTGCCCCCGCCAGCCCTTCCCCAGCTTGTCCCAGCCGGGCAGGCGCAGCCCCTGTCCCCACGGGCAGCCCTGAGCCCCGCAGCTGCAGCCCCGGGGACACGGTGGCAGGGTGGGGGAGCGCTCCCCTATGCAGCTGCAGTAACGTGTCTGGGACAGCAGGTTACCGCTCAAGTGCCATCAAAAATAAATACATTAGACTGTCTGAAACAAACAGGTGCCATCGGGTAGGGCCAAGCCCTTGCAGGAAGAGCAGCGCAGGGACAGGTCACCCCGTGGGGGGGATCCTCTGACCTGCCAGACCCAACACCCTCTCGCACACGCTGAGCTGGGACGGACCGAAACACCAGAGGACTGGGAGGGCCCCTGGGAAGACGAACCTTTGCATCTCTGGCTGAAAAATCTCCAAGAGTTGCACGTTTAACAACAGGTAGAAAAATCATTTCATCATTTTAAACAGATAACTCCTTATATAAAAAAAAAAAAAATAAAAAAAAACCCTCAAAAAAAAAAAAAAAAAAGGAGAGAAGGATCAGTGAAGTCCTGCAGCATCCAGCCAGCCTCTGACGCCGACCCAGGCCCATCCTGGCCACGGGTACGCCAGACCCAGCCACACTCCTCAGCTCGCCCACTGCTCGCTCCACGCTCCTGGGCAGCACCGGGTGTTGCCACGCGGCCCCCCCAGTCAGAAATAAATACAAAGGGCTCCGTCCCCCGCCCAGCGTCCCCAGCTGGAGGAAGGCAGGGAGCTGAGGGGCAGGCAGAGCTCGGGAGGCGAGTGGGACGGGCAGCCGGGCTCCCCCAGGCGTGGAAGACAGGGACAGGGGCGGTCGCTCTGAGCTTGCCACGGTGCTACAGGGGCCGAGCACGGGGCGGGGGCACCGTCCCCCTCGCAGCCGGAGCATCCAGCCCCCCCAGCCCACCGCCCCTGCGAGGGGACAGGAGCCAAGGGCCACCCTGAGCAGGCGAGGCTGGGAGCGCACGAGCCCCGGCGAGAGGGAGAGGAGCCCAGTGCCCGCGGGCTCTGCCCAGAGCTGCTGCTCCATCCCAGGGAGGCCGGACTGGGAGCCTGCGGAGAAGCGCTGGCTGGGCAGCAGGGAGAGACCCTCCGCTTCCAACAGGACGCCCACGACTCGAGTCTGGTGCGAAGCCCCGGGGCCGGCCGTGCGCCAGCCCCCTCCCGAGTGCCGCCGGGGCCTGGCCGCTGGCGCAGGGGTGGGCGGGCGGCTGGAGCCCTGCGGCAGGGCCGGGGCGTCGGCGAGGTGTCCGTCTGCGGCGTAAATGGGTGTGTGTGCATGCGTACCTGTCGGCAGGCGAGCGTGGGGATGGATGGCCAGGAGCGGAGCTTCCAGGATCCGCCCTGCCAAGTGTCCTCTCAGAACTTGCCTTGCTTTAGCTTGTCGATGTGGTAAGTGAGCTTCAGGGCTGGCCCCAGCTTCAGCCCCATGTACTTCATCATCATGTCACTCCGCAGCAAGAGCAGGGCTTTCCCGTCGATCTCCTGCAAGGGGGGGAAACAACAGCCCTCATGACTGCACCTGTGAGCCCTAACCCTGCCCGCTGAGCCGGGCCGTGCCCGCAACGCCACCAGTGAAGCCACACGGCTGGTGGGTGAGCACTGCCCGGCAGTGGGGCTGGGCTGCGCATCACTGCAGCATCCTGGCGCAGGTGTCCCTGTGTCCCACAGAATTACAGAATCATCTCAGTTGGAAAAGCCCTTGAAGCTCCTCCAGTCCAACCATGAACCTCACCCTGACCGTTCCCAACTCCACCAGATCCCTCAGCGCTGGGTCAACCCGACTCTTCAACCCCTCCAGGGATGGGGACTCCCCCCCTGCCCTGGGCAGCCCATTCCAACGCCCAACAGCCCCTTCTGCAAAGAAATCCTTCCTAAGAGCCAGTCTGACCCTGCCCTGGCACAGCTTGAGGCCAATCCCTCTTGTCCTGGCGCTGGTTCCTTGGCTCAAGAGACTCATCCCCCCTCTCTGCACCCTCCTTTCAGGGAGTTGCAGAGGGCCATGAGGTCTCCCCTCAGCCTCCTCTTCTCCAGACTAAACCCCCCCAGTTCCCTCAGCCGCTCCCCATCAGACCTGTGCTCCAGACCCTGCACCAGCTCCGTTGCCCTTCTCTGGACACGCTCGAGTCATTCAATGGCCTTTTTGGAGTGAGGGGCCCAAAACTGAACCCACTCATCGAGGGGCGGCCTCACCAGTGCCGAGCACAGGGGTCAGATCCCTTCCCTGTCCCTGCTGGCCACGCTAGTGCTGACACAAGCAAGGATGCCATTGGCTTTCTTGGCCACCTGGGCACACTGCTGGCTCATTATCAACCACCCCAGGTCCCTCTCTGACTGGCAGCTCTCCAGCCACTCCTCCCCAAGCCTGTAGCACTGCTGGGGGTTGTTGTGGCCCAAGTGCAGCACCCGGCATTTGGCCTTATTGAAACTCCTCCAGCTGGGCTCAGCCCATCACTCCAGCCTGGCCAGGTCTCTCTGCAGAGCCTCATCCCGCCCTGCTGCAGCACGGGGGTCCAGCCCAGCCCCCTGTGTGGCAGTGGGAAATCTGCTGGGTGATAAACACCACATCCCGCTGATCAGCAAATCCCGAAGGGAGGCGGGGAGGAAGGGAAAGAGGGGGGTTTCCCTGACAGGGGCAGCACAGGGGAGCAGTCTCTCACTCAAGGGCATCATCATCCCACTGCAGGAGGAACCTCCTGGTAGAGGACACGCTGGCCCTGAGAGCAGCCCTGCCGTGACACACGCAGCCCTGAAGTCAAGGTTGAAGAAGGAAGCAAGGACCAAACCCTGTAAACCCAGAGACCGTCACTGCGCACAAAGCAGATTTCTGAAGTGTCTAAGCAAAGTCCCAGCAGCTGGCAGAGCAGTGGTGGAGCACCTCATCTCCAGCATCACAGCTTTTAAAAGTATCTGATGCTTCACAACTGAGGCTGATGTGTCCCTCACTGAGGCTGAGGAGGGGAGGGATCACAAAGATTGAAATAACTGAGAGCATCTTTGCACTTAGCACCTGCAAATGGAAGTTTTCCAGTCCCTTGCAACACTCCTTTCCTTGATCTGGCCCAGGCTTGGCCCAGAACTTTGCCAGGCACAGGTTTCCATGAAGAAAATGTTAATGGATTTATAAATGAAAAATAAAAATCACAACCTCAAACAACAGAAAATCCCATCCTATGTCGCTGTCTCACACTTGGTAAGATCTCCAGTAATGTCCAGTACCAGGTTTGTTCTGCTACCCCCTTCCTCAGATGAAAGCCAAGTTCTTCCTCAGGACTGCCAATACAGGGGACTTCCATCCCTTAGCAGAGGTGAGCACTCTCTTGCATAATTAAACCAAAATATTTTTCAATTTCTGGTGGTTCTAAAATAGAACTAATTCAAAAAAAAAGAGAGTGTTGTCTCAGCCCAGCACATCTGCCTCTCCTGCCTGGGGAAGATGGGTATGTTCTCCTACTGCTCTTGTACCTTCACAAGCACCACCAGGTATAACACGGACTTAATCAAAAGGCAGCGGGAAGAAGAACTGTGTGGCAGAAATCAGGATGTGAGGCTGCCAAGATTTTTGTAGCTTTAGTTGTACAAACGCTGTGCTGTATGTCTGCAGCTATATTGAAGACATGCACAAGAGCCAGAGCCTTAGGAGACTCCTTCTTACAGCAAGTGGGGGTTTAGCAGCCACACAGTCAATGAATTCCACTTGGAAGATGTTTCTTGCCGGGAAAAATTTGCTACGAGGTGAATATTAAGACTCCAGAACGAAGAGGGTTTTGTGTTTTCAGCGCTGGGGTTCAAATCCAGCCGAGAGCTGAGCGCTCCGTACGCCAAAGGCAGCAGTGCTTGCAGCTTTAGCTGGGCTGCGACGTCTTCCCCTCCATTTCGGAGTCAGAGGATCCCAGGCCTGAGCACGATCTGAGCAGGGTTTATCAGAACGTTTTTCTTAGCACAAAACTCCAGCTGGTACAAAGCGCTGCCATTCTGCCTGTCCCAGGTTTTCCTTGTGTGATGATCTGGCCCCTCCCACACACAGCACACACGTGTACACACACACACACACACACACACACATCCATACACAGACATACTCACATGTTTTCGAAAGAGGTCAGCGTGGGGTCCCAGCTGTGGATCCGACTCCCGTATGAACTGCATCACCTCCTCCACCGTCCAGGACGAGGGGTCGCGGCTGCTCAGCCGTGAGACGTCTCGAGACCCGAGGTATCTGTCTGAACCTGGGGGGGAACGCGAGACAGCAGCCGTTACCCCGGGTATCCCCGCAGCACCGCTCCAGCACTCATTCCCCCTCACTCTACCACTCAGTCTCCTCTCACAAAGCAAGGGCAGAGACAACGCGAAGGGCACGTTCCAACCGTGCCCCAGAGATTCCTGCGGCACAGGTCTAGCACCGAAGCCTCTCCTTAGGCCTTACTTTTTGGGGCAGCCTTCTATACTGAGCCCTCTTCCTCACTCTAAACCCCACCTTCCCCTTGCCCCACTGCAGCTGGGTTTGGCCCCAGGCTCCCACTCTTCCTTGCCCATCTACTGACAGTTCCCACCTTCGCAGAAAACAATCCCCCACTCCCACTTCTCTTCCCCACGCACCGTTTCTGCCCTGGGTCGCCCGCTCAGAACACCACCTTTAGCAAATTTAACACGGCAAAGCTGGTTTTTATTTTCCTTGGCTGTGTTTTCTGATGGACTGAGCCCGTATGTGAAAATCTGTTGCTGAAGCACCGCCGGAGCTAACAAAAGTCCTGCTCCCGACACGCCGGCATCGGCACAGCCCGTTGTCACAGCTCTCTGCCTGCATGCACAGATGTGGGGGCAGGCAGAGGGATCGAGGCATCAGCAGCCTGAGCTTTTTAGAGGCTTTTATTGATGCCGTGCACCTAAAATCACAATTTTTTTTTGCAAACACCTAGATTTGACACATGCTGGTTTACTGCAACGAACAGTTCTCCTGCTCCTACTCCTCCACGCAGACAAGTGCCCGTCCGACGGCCGCCCGTCCTCCCGGCCCAGCTCCCAGCCTCCTCAGGCAGCTCTCGACTCCCCGGCCATTCCCGATCCAGCCTCATGGACTCAGGCAGCCCTTTTTCACTTTGACAGTCCCCTGCCCAAGCTTGCAAGTTCAGCTCCTGCCTACTCCTTCCTCTCCGCTGAGCTCCAGGTCCAGCTAGTCACCGCGCCAAAGGAGTGACCCTGCGAGCATCACCTCGCCGTATTTCCACCCGCCCATCTGCCACGTCTCTAGAGCTACCGTTAAACCTAACAGACTACCTGTTTAACAGTGCAGAGGCCAGTCTCTGGTACTTGCTGAAGTTAGAAAGGTGTAACTGGAGTTAGAAAAGCCCTTTATTGCCAAATTTACAATCGGGAGGGCTGGCTTCTTAACTCTCTTACCCCCAGAGCTAAGCCTACGCAAGGCAGAGGTGCTGCCCTGGGTGAGGCTAGAGGGTTGGTGCAGGTGCCTGTATCCTTGCAGGCGATAGTCTCTGGAGCTCCTGCTGTGGCTGGATGAATTGACAGAGTTCAAGGCAGAGTCCATGGGGTCCAGGCGAGGCTCCAAGGGCCCTGGGAGCCCATCTCCCAGAACAAAGGTTTCACCTGGAACGCACCAAGCTGCAGTCAGTGCACCCGAACGCCACGCAGCCCGACGTTACCGCTCGGCGGCGGAAAGCAGAACGGCAGCAAAGGCAGCGCTCGCAGGGTGGCTCACATGGGTGCCATTCCAACCAGTCAGCAGTGACAACGGCTGGTACCCAGCCTGGAGCAACAGCTACTCTGCTAATGCCACCACCACCTCCGACTCGCAGTCCCGTGTCCTTACTGCTTCCAGAGGCCCTTCTGTGGCAGCGGGGCACGGCGGGGGAGGGCTGCCCGTTCTGGCTGCCAGCGGACACAGGACTCGCACAAATGCCCTCCGCGGGGAGAGGAGGCGCCCCAAGGGGTGAAGCGCCACCGCACATCACTGCCATTAGCATGCAGGGTAACAGACCAGGCGGTTGGGATTGTGGGGGCTATTTAGGAAGCCTCATGCTGTGGCCGGGCGAGCAGCACACATGCAGAGCAGGAGGGAGCAGCAGGCTCCTCTGAGCAGCCCAGGTGCACCGTCACAGCCTGGCAATGCTCTCACACCATGCTGATCCTCTGGCCCCAAAAGCAAGGTGCTGGTGACCAGCTGCTCACTCCTCCTGACCTGCTGGGCCCTTTTTCATTGCTGAATCAAGTTGGTGACCAACACCCTTTGCTGGGACATGCGCAGGAGGGACAGGGCAGAGGGCTCTCCCCGGGCAGGGGTCCCAGTGCGAGACTGGCTTCCTCACCTTATCTTCCAGAAACACATTTAATTTTCAGCTGTCACAGCAGTATTAGGATGGAGGGGCTGAGGAAGCTACCCAGGGTGATATATTGTATGGCTGAGCCAGCAAGATCTTCCTTTGCTGTTACACTGCAACAGCTTCATCCCAGCACCCTGTGTTTGTAGATTTTACTATGGCACCCACAATCTAGTCTCAGTCCAGGTGGACCTGATGCCTCATGAGTCATTCTCAAATACCTGTGTTCTTTATCATGAAATACCTGGCAAGTTCGTACAGCCAAAGAGAAAAGCAGCTCCTACAACGAGGGGTATTGCCTGTGCACTCTGGGCTGGGCCACGGCCTCTGGCTGGGAGCTGGAGCTTCTCTACCAGTCCCTGTAGAGACTCTGAGAGCAGCTCACAGTCCTGAGCTGCTGTCACTCAAACACCACGGTAGGTGACAAGGATGAAGAAACCTGAGCAACTGCCCCAGTCAGGCCCTGGGTTTCTTCTCTGGGACTTCCCAGACCACAGGAGCAGCAGGTGAGAAGCCAGAGCAAGGAGGTCGTGCAGAACTGGGATGGTGGTGAGGGTGCAGAGTCCATACTGCAGCCCACGAGACCCAAAAGCTGTTGAGACCTTCCCAAACTTTCTTGCTAATCTGATGCTGCCGTGCTCCAGTGAAGAGAGATGCAGCTTCCCAGAGCCTGAAGTGGTACCTGAGTGTTGCAGCGGTTGGGCCCCACCAAATGGAGCAGCCTCTCTTGGAGGCACATTATTTTTTCTGGTTTCCGTGAGCTATGGGACTATTCTGTGAACTGGGATCCTCTGGTTGCAGTGCTTGTGCTGTCTGAGCAGAGATCTTGGAGGCGAGTTCAGCTGGAGGCAGCCAGCCAGCCCACACCTTCCTTGGCTTCATCTCGTAAGGCTACAAAACGGAAACCTCCCTCTTGCCTCGCTGTCTGGCAGTTCAGTGAAGCAGATGAGAGGTTATTATCTGCGTAACTGCAACCCTCCGTCTCATGGGCTTTGTTACTCTGCACTTGAGGCATTTCTGCCTTTCTTTGCTTTTAGGTCTCGGGGAGGCTCTCAGAAACCAGCAGCACATCCTTAAAATCTCGTGTACAAACAGTACTGCTGTGAAGACTGTTATTCCCCCGGTGACCCGTGCTGTGTGCTGGCCCGCATGTCACTAGCTTCCTGCGTGGGTAGATGTGTTTTCACCTGCTCTCTATGCGTAAAAGGCAGCTTTCTGGCTCATGACTACTCCTGAATGACTCTGGACGCCTCCTTCACTCCTGCACCCCTTCCCACCATCCCATTTCAGCACAAGACTGGATGCAAACGCAGCACTGAGCTGGCTGCTCTGGCCCAGGGGTGATGGAGATTCCCTGGCCCAGGCCCAGACAGACCCACACAGTGGATGTGACTTATGCCAGCGGCACGCCAGAGCAGCTTCCTCATAGCAACTACATTTGGTCTCCTCTCCAACAGGACAGTTTTTCTTAAAACCCAAACCACTTCCCATTAAATTTCTGTGCAAAAGGCCGATGTCTGGCTCACAGGAGAGTGCAGAGGCACAAGAGGGGTGAGTGGGCGCAGCCCTCTGCGCTGGTGGGGATGCTCTGTAATGGGACAGTGGCTGTGGGCACAGGTCTGTGCTGCACATCGCCATCCTCCAAGGAGACCCAGCACCCTCTGCACAGTGACACACAGCTTCACCTGGCCAGCAAGCCCTGGGACACTCGCCCCAGCTGGGCTGGGTCAGGCAAATGTGTGTGTCTAACGGCTTGGGAAGACTCCAAAGCTCTCCCAGAGGGGATGTGTGTCAGCAGAAGGAACTTCTGGGCTCAGCTAGCGAAGACTACAGCTTGGGAGGCCGGGAGACCACATGCACAGGCTCATGTCAGTGCAATGCTAAGCATCCAAAACTCACCCTCAGAAAGTATTTAACTCCACAATTAACACGCTGTCGTTATTCTGATGTGAACGCACTGTGACGCGTTCTTCAAATATGTGATCATGTTCTCACACGTGCTTATGATCATACATCTGAAGAAGAGGATGGGGCCATGCAACTGGGGAGCACTACTTTGTTTTGCCCAAGAGGTAGGACTGAAGCTGCATGTTCATCCTCAGGTTACCTATCTCTGGACTGGCGAGCGCTCGGTTGTGCTGTAAATATTGCAGCAGAGCTGGAGCCTTCTTGGGAGGGTCAATGCAAGAGAGATTTAGGATTTTCTTAAAAATACAAACACAGAGGGAACTGCTCAGATGAATGATACCTCCATAAAGGGCAGAGGGAAGCAAGGCAAGAGGGGAATGATTACTAGCCCTGTGAATCATCTGTAGCAGAAGACAACATGCTTCTGCAAGAGGCAGAGCACAGACTCTGTCCATCCAGAATGCTTTTGCCTCGATAACTAGCTTCGGAGTGAGGAGGAGGTGGTTAATTCTTAGGCAGATTTTCTTATACAAACTGCTAGTTTTAAATAAAGGCTTGCATTTAGAGCATTGTAGGAAAACATGCCACCATTAGTGGCGGAGAGGCTGGGAGCAGATAATTAAAGTTTAATTAAACAAATAGTGCTATAGATTCAAGACTGTTGTTTTACTGCTAAAACATGGAGTTTGGCCACAAGCATCAATCTGATTTGCACAACTACTAAACACCCACTGTTTCCGAAAAATGATAGTCTTGGAAAAGCAGGTCCCCACTGTGCTGGAACTGCAGCTTTTTAGCAAAATGCTACATAAATGCCACTGGATACAAGAGGAAAAACAATGTAAGAAGCGAGATCCCCTCCTCATCTTTCTGACTTCTTGCCAAAGGCATGATGAATGAAGACTTCCCGCTGCTACTCACTGCCTTCAATTTGGCAAACTGGAAACTGTTCAGGTACTGTTGTCTATCACACTGCTGAAGCCAGAATGCGCTCTGCTGGGAGAGCTCATCACCATGAGAAGATGTCTCCTTGCTCGAGAAATATTCAATATCTGAGTATTTCAGGCTCATATTCTTAAAATATATCCTCTGAAATGCAAATATTCCTGCCTGTACTTAAATTTCATGGTGGAGGAGGAGGAATAGGCTTTTAGCTGTGGGATAAAAATTAATTTCTAGATGGAATTTGGAACTGCACCTCATTTCCTCCTGCCCTGTACGCCCCCTGCTTGGACCAAGAACAGAGCAAGACCAAGTCACTGCAGGAAGTTCACACACCAACAGGATCATCACCGTCACATGAAGGCACATGTTCTGCCCCTTGTCTCTACTTTTGCAGAAGAGGCTGGAGTATTCTGGGCATCCAGATGGCACAACCCATCCAAAGGCCAAGAGATAACAGAATAGACTTTGAAGCAGACTAAGAATCAGTCTTGCAGACAACCTAACATAGGTTCCTCCTTGGAATTACCCATTGCAGAAACCTTCTCTCTTCACTGACAATACAGAGAGTGTACAATATTCACCATCTTAATATTTAGAGCACACCACTGCGTTTCAAGAACAGGCTGAACACTTAATGTTCCGCCTGCTGGTAGAGGAGGAGCTGACAGGCTTTGCTAATGGTATCCCAAGTGCAGTGGTTGATGTGTTAGAGGAGAGTATCAAGGAGACCAGCAAGGATGTGTATCTAGAGGTGAGAAACAGACTGGGCCTCAGGCAACAATTTTTGACTTGTCAATATGCTGGAGTAGATGAGACAGTCCCACACGTCACCTTGTTCTTCGCTTCAGCTGTGTGACAAACCCACAGTTTTAATCAATGTAGATATTAAGGCCACTCGAAACCACCCATCACAGGGTGCAACTTCAGCTCAGCTGTGCTTAGATACGGGGTCAGTAATCCTCAAAAACACAGGGCACAGCGATGGACGGAGACTAAAGTGACACCACAGCGTGTGGGAGGCCGTGCACCCTCAACTCTGGGATCAACAACCCAAGCCCAGCAAACTTGGCAAGAACCAGGAAAATGGTGATTCTAAAGGGACAGCGACAGAGCACAAAGCTGCTGAACTATGAGCCCAGCCAAGAGTCTCCACAAATTTTTCAGGGACATGTGGGACTATCACCTTGGTAGATTTCACCATCAATTAATTAAAAGGCTTCAGCAAGGTTAAATCTCCAGTCTGCATTATGGAACATTTGCAGTTAAAAACAAAAGAGAAGGTGGAAGTGTATTTATTGAAGACTCCAGCTCAGGCAGTCCTCCAGCTACCTGGACCCCCTGGAAATCTCCCACCTGCACAGGCAAGGGACAGCTATGGAGCACATACCAAAGAGGACATTTCTGCAGTTGCTTCTGAGCACGTGGCACAGCACATCTGCCCCAGCGTCACCCAACAGGCACTGCAGGAAGCAGCAGCGCTGCGGGAGGGGATTTGATCTGGTTTAGCTGGTGGAGCACATGCTAGTGAGACCCTCCCTGCTATTTAGGAAGGACTGTGAGGAACAAGATGGGATCCTGGGAAAGGGCAGCAGGTTCCTGGCCCGTACAGCTGCACACAGCATCTGTAGAACACACTGCAGCAAACAATCATGGAAAAATTTGGGGGAAGATTGACTGAAGCAACTGGGCGGTTTTATGACCGTTAATACCATGCATAGCAATGGAAGCTAAAATACGGGTAATTAAATCCCAGATTATATGGTATTAGATGATGACTATCAGGGTTAGAAGGAATTCTCCCTGCGTTCCACATGCCTTACACAAGTGCTTGGGGAACCTGCCTTGGCACAGAGTGGTTTCTTCACTTCTCTCTGGAACACCAAGCACCGACCCATGCCAGAGACAAAGCAAAGCAGACTTCCTAAACCCACGGCTCGATTTGGCACAGCAAATGTGAACCTGCTGTATCCGTTACAAGTCACTATAAACAGCCAGCTTTGGGAAGAGACGCTGTGCTCACCTTCCAAAGGGTGACGGTCATTCTTTGGTAACTTGGGGGAGAGAGGAGCACTGTATGGAGGGGAATCTTGGGAATATCGCTTTGTACCCCGGCCTGGTCCCTGCAGAGTGCCGTCTAACGAACTGCTTCTGTCTAGGAAAAGAGAACAAGCCCTATTTAGGAGTGGAGACTTTCTGGGAAGTTCAGTCTTGCCAGAGTCACTTGAGACTCGCATGCATTGCCAGCCTGGTAACAGCCTGTTAAAACTGCAATCCAGCACATCTGTCAGTGCTTAACATTTTATATTTTGCTTTGCAAGTTTTATCAGAGAAAAAGGGTGTCGAGAAACCTAAGAATCTTAGCCACATTTTGCCATATTTCACCCCAAATATCACCTCTGATTGACTTAATTCCATTTCTCCTTGTTCTACCCTTTGGCTCATCCCAGACGATTCCTGCTCCTCCCCTCTTCACCTTTCGGACGCACGTAACCCTTGGACGATTTGCAAAGAACCCTTGGACGATCTGCAAACACTCTGTGCCATACACAGTGCTTGATTAAACCGTACTCAAATTTTCAATCTTTCCCCAAATGGATCCCTCAAGCGCCCCAGCTGTCGCTGCTGCTCCTCTCCAAATGCTTCCCAACGACGGGGTTCTCCGTATTGTACGTGGCAGACGAGACGTCAGGCTGGGCCGCGAGACGTCTCCGCTGAAGGCTGCACACGAGGTGTCAGTGGGTGGATGAACACAGAGGATGGAAACGCTAACACAGACGGGAATGGCAGCCAGGCAAGAGACACAGCGGGTGCCAGTCCGTGTCCCGTCTGGACTAAGCACGGTCACCATGAAGAGGTCACCCTCCAGCCGCCACCTGCCCGCGCCGGCCACCAGCGCTCCCAGCTGGCCCCTTCCAGCTGCCCCGAGCACGGCGACACGTGTGAGCCTGCAGCCATCAGGGTGTGTGGGGAGAGCGGTGAGATGCTCATAGACAAATGCCAGGAGCTGGACAACAGCACGGAGCAGCCCCAACTGCAGGGCAGGGCAGGAACAGGTGCTGGAGGGGTGACAGAAATACGGCGGGGAGCGACTGGGACCGGACACCAAGGGAGATGCATCACGCCAAACAAAGAAATGAAGGTACAGATGGGTGGGAAGCATCAGACGGTCACAATTTGGTGGATTAAAGAGAAATACAAAGGTAGAGAAAAGTATCTGTTCTATGAAAATCCTCTGGGGAAACAAAAGATAAGCTGCTTATACTGAGGCCCTGGGACTCCATACGAGTATGATCAAAAATCACTATAACATTATTAGAAAGGCAAACACCATCCTCAGGACAAGTCCCTGTAGGAAACATTCATTGCCCAGACACAGATGGAAAACAAATGCTCTTAGTAATGTCTCCAGATATCTCTAAACATAAAACTGCATGACCTTCTTCACCAAACAGTCCAGAACCACAACAAAGGGCGATGCTTTTTAAAGGGTTTATCAGGTTTTGATTTGGGCTATTTATTAAATTGGTTGATTTAAAAAGTAATGCAAACACAGAAGATCAGGTTGTAGAAGATAACCCAGGGAATGGGAAGTTAGGTCAGTGTAAATTAATGGAAGGATAAACCAAAAGTAGGTCTGTAGTTAGGGTCTCTGATTTTAAAGGACAAATTTTAAGAAAATAAAGAAATGGAGTAATACACAGAGCTGCACTCAGCAGTCACGATGTGGATCATCAGGAAAAAAATGAAAATACCTTCAGTTCAAAAGATGCCATAAACATCATGAACGTGTATCATCAGTGAGGAAACAATCTGGGAAGAAAGGACCCCAAGTCTAAGTGGATAAATGTTCACTTCGAGAAGGATGCTGAGAACAAACAGACCATTTACTGGAGATGAAAAGGACCTGCTCAGCATGGAGTCGTATACCTCAAAGAATGGCGAGTACAGGGGCAAAATGAACTTTTTAACTCAATCTGCCTTTTGCCACAGCGCAAGGGAAAAGACAGGACCATGTCTTCAGCTACAGAAGTGACAAGTGCACGGGAATGGAGTGAGAGGATACTGTGCAGAAAGGTAAAGATTGAGAAAAAAAGAAAAAAAGATTGTCCTCGCCTGCAAATGATGGGACAGCTTGGAGGGATAGCTCACCTCACCTAACTGGGGAGGCTGGTGGGGAGGAAGAGAATCACGTCTGCCCATGCCTGGATTTGTGCTGTTGGCCATCCCAAGGCAGTCAGGGCAGACGCCTTCCCAGTCAGTGAGAGTCTGCTCACCTCATCAAGTCCAAGTCAAGGGTGCTACTTTGGGGTGCTGTAACTGTCTCTGACTGCACGGGTGCTTCCTCCCCGACTGCAGAGCGTGCCTGCACAGCGAGCTCAGGTGTCGATGCCACTGCGACGTCCACCCGTGCTCAGTAAAACAAATCCCACCCTTCGCTTCCAGCCACGGCCACGCTGAACACCAGGGAAGGCTCAAAGTGTAAAAGAAACGGGACAGGAATGAAAATATACACCATTGACTAAGAAGTGGAAGTCAAATAATGGAATGTACTCAAACTGGGGGTGTGAGGGTGCAGAAGCAGCCAAACCATAACTCAAAAAAGAAGGCGCACATGAAACCCCAGGTCTGCTGCAGCAAATTCTAACAGAACTCAGTGACGTGCTGCTCAGGGTGACTGGAAACACGATGCCAGCATTTAGAAAAAGAAGGTGAAAAAATGATTTTGGCAACAAAATGCTCACATCTGACCTCAGCAGTACTGCAAGGCTTGTAAGAGGTGCTGAAGGAAAGGGTAGGGGAAACACTGCAATTACACATGGCACATACTGCAGTAGGCATTTATCAGAGGAGACTAACCCAATAGCTTCCTTATCATGGGAAAATAACTGATCTGTCACACAAAGGAAGAGTGGTCCATCTCAGCTACCTGGAATTCAGCAAGGCATTTGATATGGAGAACCACCAGCTGAGACAGAGAACATGAGGATTACCCACAGCCCTGTTATATGCACAAACACCTGATTCGAGGGGAAAAGCCGTCAGCAGAACACTGAGCGAGAGCATGAGGCTGAAGAGCAACTGCTAATGAATTTTCTTGAGGATCATTCCTAAGCCCAGTCTAATTTAATACTTTTATTAACAACTTTGGCAGAAATTTTAGAGATTCACCGATAAAATCTGCTGATGTCCTCCCACATCAGGCCAGGTCTCATTTGAAATTAGGCAGAAAAAACATATATAGAACAGAGTACCAGAAGGGAGGTAAATCCAGCAGCAAAACGCAGATGTGCACTCGAAACATTGTCCCATGAGCTGGGAACCTGGAGTTGTCAATAATGGATGAAAAGAACAGGTATGTGACCAGGACAGACTGATCATCGCCTGCTACAAGGATACAGCGACAAAAAGCGGCTTCCAGAGAGATTTCCTGTGAACATGGTGATGTCAGTGCTGTGGCACCGGGTCCCCGTGAGCAATTCCCCAGAGTGCTGGGTGGCACCTGGTCACCTCCTGAAGTTTAATTCAAACCAGCACTAGATGAGGAGAGCAGAGAGCCCTTCTTACCAGAGCAACCAGCTCCTCTGAAGGATACCACTGTTCTCTAATTTCAGAAGGAGGAGAACTAAGTTAAGCTAAAAGGCAATGTTAAGATAAGGAGACACAGATACTAAGTTGCCCAAGAATAAATTTGGGCTAGAAACTACACTATAGTTTCTAAAAATTCAGCAAAAAACCTTGGAGCAGCCTCCAGTAGAAAGCAAAATTCCCAACTCCAGTTAATTAAAGCAACACCGTATGTTGTGGTGCCTGTAGTAACAGGACCCAAGGCTCGATGGTCCAGAAGGTCCCTCCAGTTCTACATTTTCAGATGGCTCCAGATCAGATCTACCTGTTCACAACATTTCACAGCCCATCCCTGTTCCTATTAACAGCAACCGACTTCTTGTTTTCTTGCAAATCTACTGTTTCCTGATGTACAACTTGACCTATTTCCCCTTATTTCCATGATTACGGCTTACTTAGCAAGAGAGAATGCCAGGATGCAGCTGACCTAAGGGCTGCTGCAGGCCTTCCTTCTTCTGCCCCAAGCACACGCAGGAATTCTCCACGGCATCCACAGTGGTGCTCCTATAAAATGAGTTTGCTCTGGGAATGGAGACCAGCTCCCAGTCCTAACCAGTGATTGTTCCCTGCAAGAACCAGCCCCATTCAGGCACACGAGCACCTGTACTGTAGAGGAAACAAGGCAGGACACAGAGCTGAAGGCGAAGCCACAGCAGCCTTGACACTTGGTGTGATTTAAGCTGATGTACAACTGTATCCTCCTTCTTCCATGACCAGCCCTAACCTCTAAAATCGTCGGTACTGTTTCTTTTCCCTCACCAGAAGCCACTGTAAAGTGTAGATAACAACGTTTATCATCTTCTTTCAGGTGCTTGAGAAAGGTGTTAGATGACCAGATGCCCAGCAATCCTCGAGACATCAGTATGAACTACAGGAGTAGGTGTTACCACTTCTCTGGTCTGTGGTTAATCTTTCTTTAATCCCTGCAAACACTCTAAAGAAGACTTCAGGATGGGCAGGTCTCAGCATCGTGTCACATCTGCTGCTCTGCCTGAGTTTCCCTGAATTCTGACTTTGCTCTTCACACTTTTCCACCCTGCCAGGCAGCCCAGCTCTTAGCACAGACACCACTGACAATTCATGGTGGCTAGAAAGCACGTGTGTGAGCTGCAGGACCCTCTCCATCCGAGCCTGCTACCATGCCCAGACCCTGGGTCCTCTTCTTCCCATTCCAGTTTTGCTCTCTCATGACAACAGAGTACTTCTACACCGAAACATGGGGATTTCTTCTATTTGAGGGTTCCCTAGAGGGGTAACTTCTAGTCCTAGTAACTAGACATGCTGCTCCTGTACTTGCCACAGCAGCCAACCCACTTCCTACAGCTTCTCACAGCACAGCACAGCTCCCTGCTCCCGGCACTGCTGGCTCCAGCATGGCTCTGCACAGCCCCAGCCTGCAGGCAGCTGATCAGCCATGGAGGAAGCAGAGGACGGTCACTCCGAGATCCTCACGCTCTTTAGACTCTCGCTAATCCCTTCCCGAGTACTGATGCTTTGCAAGATGCAATGAAACATTCTGGCATTAGGCTGTTGCCCCCGAGCTTCACGCTTAGCAACTTCTTCCTTAAATAGTTCTTCCTAAGTGCTTATCCTTTTACATTAGAAATTCCTGCTTTTCTCATCAGAGCCATAATTATCCAGAAGATTGACTGTGGAAAGACCTCAAACAGTACAACAGCTGACTCGGGGCAGAAAGGTAGTGGAGGAAGGAAGACAGAAGAGCAGATCAGCACAAGACACTTGTCAACTACCGAAAGAGGGTACAGATAGCTTTTATCCTCTCCACGACTGGCATTCCCACAGCAGTAGTTCCCCCAGAGCCCTGCAGCCAGCCCAGGGAGGCAGCTATCACTCCAGCAACTGCTGCCGCTACACAGCACTGCGAGGAAAAGTATCGGTCTTCTTCTTTACCAGTGCTTTTGCTTAAGAGCAATTCTGCAGCCTGACGATTTGCATTGCGGCATGAACTATCTTGCCACGGGTGTGTTGCTTCAACACAGTGGAGCGTTAGCCATGCCAAGAAAAACAAAGCCACCTATGCCTCAGATCACTGCAGTGTGCATCATCCCTGAAAGGGCGACGCTTTCACTGAGGGCTGGATGTGCTCTCTGCTGGCAGCAGATTCACAGCCAGTGTGGAAACCGCTCTGCTAGGTTTTAATTCCATTTCTAATTACAGTTCACACGCTGCACGTTATCACTCTTCTACTTCTCATGCAGTCTTTCACCTCAATTCCTAACTGGATGAAGTCACTATAATCAGATTACAGGAAGCGGGAAGGACTGGGGGACGAGGAGAGGAGGGAAGACAAGGAGACAGCACGGATGAGCGGAAACCTACAGGCAGAGATGGAAATCAGACCGACAGGCAGAAAATACGGCAACTTGAATTCTGCACAAAAAAGAGCCCTGTGGGGATGTGCATGACACTAGGTGTGATGCAATGAACCCTGCGGAGAGGGCTCTGAAACACACGCCTGCCTCCTGAGATAAAGATAAAATCTGGGTTAAGACACAGAGCACCTGGGGTCCCTACAACGCCGCCCCCGCCCCAGCTCCTACCTGGTAGATACCTGTCGTGGTCGTACTCGTGTGAGCGCTGCATGTGGCTGTTCTGAGTGAAAGGCTGGTTCCCAAAGAGGTTGTCACTGCGAAGATTGTGGCAGAGCTTCTCCAGGAAGCGGAGGACGTAGGTGATACTGTTTACTGCTGGCAGGTTCAGAGTGTGCTGTTCCCGATCAAACACAGCTGGAGACAGAAACAAACAGAGCCCAACACGTAAACCCCCAGCAAAGGCAGGAGACTACGCCCAGGGCTGCACAGCCAGCTTCTGTATCTCAGCATCGCTGGTCTAGACTAGAGCAAACAAAAGCCACTGCCTTCCGCTGGCTGAGCGCTGGCGAGCTCGCTTCCCTGGGACAGGCTAAAACCAGTCTGCTGCACCCAGCATCAGGCACGGGGCTGCAGCGCCTGAGAAGCTGCGTTCGAGGGAATGGAAAGGCATTCAAGGAGGGGCCTGCACGCCCAGCATCCGGGTAAACTTGGGCTTAAAAGCAAAATTAAAAACCGGGGTATTTCTTGTCTTTCCGTCAGGAGCTCAGGAAATCCCACCCGTTCTGCCTCCTCCTGGGGGCTCGGGCAGCGCTGGGGGACGATGGGTGAAGCGTGACGCTGCCCAGGCGGACACCAGGGCCGCACGCTGCCTCCTCCAGCAGCTGTGCCTGGAGGCCACGCTAACCGCTCTGCTCGGAGTCAGCCGCTACCTGCTGCTCCGCTGACACAGATGTTTGGCAAGAAAGAGAAGACAGAAATCTTCTGTCTGCCCCTGGCCCATGACTGCACCAAGCTTCAGGAGAGACATCTTCCAACAAGCGAATTCTTGCAACGACATCTCTGAAGGCAAAGTGCTGCGGGCCAGTTCTCACCTGAGATGACCTCTCCCCCGTGGCCTTGTTTTAAGAAGGAGAAGACTGTTTTCTGATGATAAGCGCAATCAATGCAGGCCTGTACTGCTTGCTGCAGGACAACAGAAGCTCGAGCTGGTCCAAAATGGTCCGGCAGCTGCTGAACTTTCTTCTTGTCTAGGTGGGGCCCAGTGCTGCCGTTCTTGTTCAAGTAAATGCAAACTGCCAAGATGAGAAATGTGTTTGCCATTAACCCACTCAAGAAAGCAAGAAACAGATGCCTAAAATCCAGCTTGAGAGATGCTGAGGTTTTAAGACTGTCAAATCACTCACAAAGGGGAATCCACCACGACTGCCTGTCTGCATCCTAACAGTAGAGCCACTTACAGAGGGGAATCACCTCCAAAATCTTCCTGCCTCACACTCACCTTCCAAGCTGCTGCTGTTTCTCCTACGCTTTCCCCAGCACTGGGGCTCCCAAAAGCAAGGCTGCAAAGTGGTTCTCATGCCAGCCAGGTGAGGTGGCTGCGATCTTCAAAGGAGATGAAGGAACGCAGTCCCCGGTTTTTAGGGAAACTGGGTTCTTTAGGTTCTTCTGAAAATGGGCCAATTACATTCTGGGGAAACAGAGGGCTCAGCCCATATCCAGTGCTTGACCGTTAGACTTTCCTGCCCAGATTAATCTTCAGCTACATCTCACAGCTGTAGCAGAGCATATACTCTGCACTGTCACTCCTACTCCTCCCCTGCTCCCTCTTGTCCCTGTTTGCCTTGATATCCTGGCTGAAGCTGAACAGATCACTGCCACTGCTGTTCAGCGGTTGTTCTGCATCTCGCTGTAGCCTCAGCAGCTGTGTCTGGCACGGTTTGGGAGAGCTCACGCCCTGGACTCACGAGAGGTGCTGCACACCCTACTGCCTCTGGGCACGATGGGCCACGAGAAGTGCCCTTCGAGAGCTGTGGAGTCACTAGCATGCACGTGGTAACTCAGGGAAAGGGGTCCCTGCGCTGAACAGATGGACTTGCAATCTTGCTATGACTTCATTATTTCCAAAATGGACAGAGAGATAAACGAACAGCTGATCTGAACTCCTGTGCCTCACTTTTCCTCCTGACACACTCTCTATTAGGCCAGCCTTTCTGGAATTGTAACGTTTGCTGGTTCACAGGTTTAAGAAGAAATGCAAGTACTTGGTGTGTCGCTTTCTGACTGATGCAGCTCCTAACTGTGCAATCTTGTCAAGAATGTGGTTTGAGACCCTTACCTGTGGGAGCCTGCATGGCAGAGCTGGGGATTGTAGCAGCGTCCTGGGGAACAGTGCTTGTGTCTGGTTCTGGGGTACTGGTTGTTGGAGAGGTGGGTGCTGGGTTCAGCAATGTCCTAGGTTTCCTCTGCAGAAAAAGAGGAGATATTTCTCCTTTTATCCCTGCTCTCCTTTACCACCCATGATCACTACACTCTTTCCTCTGCATCCAACAGACAAGGCACTGTGGAACATGACACACTTCTGATGATGATGACGGGGAGTCTCAAGAACCTAGTAATCAATATGTGTGTGTTTTATAAACCACAATCCTGAAAAAATAACAAGTCTGAGATCTGCCACCTCTGCTTGACTTAGACTAGCTACACACGATGGACGGAATTGCTTATTCCACCGTTTGGCCATCCTGTCATGATCACAGCATCTGCCATGCTACTTCACAGCTAATGAAGCTTTGCAGCTCCAAAGACACAGTTTCTTGATGGAAATGATCTTTAGGACACAGACATTCTCTACAGCTCTGGGGCTGGACTCTGAGGGATATTCCCAGCCCACATACCCCTTTGGTCTCCTACTTGCTGCAGTCATACAGCCAGAGGCTGAGACAAACGTGCACAAACACACGCATGCACCATCCCATGGCAGAACTTGCAGCACCTGCTTTTCACCCGCCTGCATCAGCATCAGCTTTTACCTTACTGCCAGGCTTGGGGCCTCTCTTTCTGGGGAATTTCAAAGGCTCCACTGACTTGGAGGGTGTAGGCATGGGGTGATGGATTAGCGCTTTGGTCGTTCGACCACGCTTCTTCCCTGTTTTGCGACGCCTTTGCCCTTGTTGATGCCCCAAAACAGTCTTTGTGCTACTGTGCATGCTAGGTTTCTCCGAGTTTACTTCGGAGGCAGGTAAAGGGCTCTTTGGAATCACAACTGAAATAAAAAGAGAAAAAGCAAATATAATTAAATCAGGCGAGAATCAAAACAAGAGCAGCCTCCATCTTTATACAGTGTCACATGGAAAAACCTGGAGTATTCACAGCCCCCTGAATGGAGGCTGCTCTCCATGCCAGAATAAAAACCAAATGCACTGATCCTTGGTTCAGCACTTGAGCTGTGGGACACTGTGGCTTAGCCTGGATGGGCTGAACTCCAGAAGGATCATGCTTTCAGCCATACCTTCCTTCCTGAAAATAACTGGCACCTACACCTCTTCCTTCTGCGAGTGGTGACCTGCCAGCGATCATGTAAAATGCACTGAAAGCATTCCTAGGGGAAGGATCAGCCAAGACCTGCCTGATAGTCACAGAGCCAGTGCTGTGCTGGAAATCCCCTTTCTCAAGGCAGAAGTCAAATTTCCTCTGTCCCTAAATCACCAGTGAACTGCAGTGGAAGGTACCAGCTCCATCCTCAATGGCAAGGACTATTGCTCCTGGCCCTGAGTAACAGCTCATCTCAGTTGGATCAGCTGAACTGCCCCTCTCACTGTATTGCCAGAGGTAAAGGGAAGTGCCAGCACACAGTCCGTTCCTTCTTATCTTCTCATGCTTTCCATGACAAAACCAGGTTTCCAGTGTATTTAGCCACAAATCCCCTGAATTTGGTCATTCATCTTTCCCAAGTCCTGCTAAGGGCTAGAGATGAGCTGGTCCAGCTCAGCAGATCAATATTTCCTTTAGATTTAAACTTCTGCTAAAAAGAAAATAAAACCCTCCTAGAGTTGGAAAAATGCACTGAGCTTTAGGATGTCTTGTTTCTCTGACCTGGAAACCACACTGTGTATTCAACACAGAGGCTCTGAATTTGAAAAAAAACCCCACCTTTGAAGTGAGAGGCTTTATAGTTAGGGAGAAAATCTTGGCCAAGGAAACAGACTGCAATAAAAGATTGATACCAGGATGGCAAGCAGCCGCAACAGTGGCACAACTGTGGGTATCTAAAGAGATTTTTAAGGTTTTTCTAACAAGGCTTTTATGAGCAGTTACTGTGAACAAGGACTCATTCCCTTGGCACAAAGACACTGTTTCCTGCTGACAGCTCAGAAGCAGCAAACTGAGCTGGGTCCAACTTTCTAGGGGTCTGGAGAAGATCAGTGGGCTGCAAGGTGACAGCAGAAAACTCTGAGTCAGGAGATACTCCAGAGACAGGCCAGTGAGCTGACGGCTCTGTAACTACTTCACTGCTAACCAAAGCACAGACCGAGTGAACAGCATAGAATCAGAGAATCGTTTAGGTTGGAAAAGACCTTGAAGATCATCAAGTCCAACCGTAAACCCAAAACTGCCAAGTCCATCACTAAACCATGTCCCTAAGCACCATGTCTACACATCTTTTAAGTACTCCCAGGGATGGTGCCTCAACCACTTCCCTGGGCAGCCTGTTCCAGTGCTTGACAACACTTTTAGTGAAGAAATTTTTCCTAATATCCAACCTAAACCTCCCCTGGTGCAACTTGAGGCCATTTCCTCTTGTTGGATAGATTGTTACTTGGGAGAAGAGACCAACACCCACCTCACTACAACCTCCTTTCAGTTAGCTGTAGAGAGCAATAAGGTCTCCCCTCAGCCTCCTCTTCTCCAGAATAAACCCCCCCAGTTCCCTCAGCCGCCCCGCACAAGACTTGTGCTCCAGACCCTGCACCAACTTCACCAGCTGCTCTTCTCTGGACGTGCTCCAGCACCTCAATGTCTGTCTTGCAGTGAGGGGCCCAAAACTGAGCAGAGAATTCAAGGTGCGGCCCCACCAGTGCCGAGTACAGGGGACGATCCCTGCCCTAGTCCTGCTGGCCACACTATTCCTGACACAAGCCAGGGTGCTGTTGGCCTTCTTGGCCACCTGGGCACACTGCTGGCTCATATTCAGCCGGCTGTCGGTCCTTTTCCTCTGGGCAGTTTTCCAGCTACTCTGCCCCCAGCCTGTAGCACCGCTGGGGGTTGTTGTGACCCAAGTGCAGGACCCGGCCCTGAGCCTTGGTGAACCTCATACAATTGGCCTTGGCCCATTGCTCCAGCCTGTCCAGATCCCTCTGTAGAGCCTGTCTGCCCTCGAGCAGATCAACGCTCCCACCCAGTTTGGTGTCATCTGCAAACTTACCGAGGGTGCACTCAATGCCCTCGTCCAGATCACTGATAAAGATATTGAACAGAACTGGCCCCAGTACTGAGCCCTGGGAACACCACGTGTGACCGGCCACCAACTGGATTTAACTCCATTCACCACAACTCTTTGGGCCCGGCCATCAGCCAGTTTTTCACCCAGCAAAGGGTGCGATCATCTAAGCCATGAGCAGCCAGTTTCTCCAGGAGAACGCTGAGGGAAATGGTGTCAAAGGCTTTACTAAAGTCCAGGTAGACACCATCCACAGCCCTTCCCTCATCCACTAAGTGGGTCACCTTGTCACAGAAGATCAGGTCAGTCAAACAGGACCTGCCTTTCATAAACCCGTGCTGACTGGGCCCAATCACCTGGCACGGCTGGTATGTGTATAAGGTCCCATCAGTGGAAGCTTATTTTGCCCTTACATGAACAAGCCACTGGAGGTGGACGATGCTCTTCTGGTTTGACTCCGCTCACTGGCTTTGACTCTGCGGTACCCTGTGCTCTCCACAGGGAGACTGGGCATGAACCTGGCTGCCAGGTCCAAGAAAACCTGAGTGAATGGTTCATTCAGGCAGCTCGAAACCAGGACTGGTGTTACGTCACAGCAGGACTCGACGACTTCACGCGGGCAGGCGCATTGGCCAGGCACTCCTCCAGGTCCGAGCAGCCGCGGGGGCTCCCAGCCGCCAGCCCGGCATGCATTTCTGTCCTGTTGGCTGTGCCAGAGCTGGCTGTGCAGGGCAGGAGGGCAGAGCAAGCTGATCTCCAGCTGCCAGCTCAGTGTCACAGTGAGGCCGCCTGGCCGGGGCATGTTTAGAACTCAGAGGTCAGCAGGTACCACGGAGAAGGGCCAGGAACACCAGGCAGCACTCCTGTGGCCGGCAACCACTGGTAAATCTTGCGTACACTTCCACTTGCCGCTGTGAGCTGATGGACTCTGCTGTCCCTGCACTACCACACTGCGCTCCTGGGTGTTGCTACAAGTAACCTGCACAGAAAGTGAGGTGCAGAATGTCCTGCAGTTGTCTTCGGGTGGTTTACACCTACCCTAATGTCACTTTGCACCAGTGCAAATAACACGGTGCATGGCGCATCCAGGAACCAGCCCCATTCTGCTTTGTCACCTGGGCAGGGTGAGATTCTGGTGCCCTCAATTTTTTTGTTTAGTTTAATTTTATTTCCTTGCTTCTGTGCATTAGCGTTCTGTGTCAGATGCTGGGGAGAAGTACACAGTCACTCAGGGATCTCACTTCCCAAGTAATGTCTTTTTTTTGGTGTCAGCCAGATACAGAGAATTGCAGTAGAAACAGGGTTTCACTACTCCTTGTTGGAGATGTTACTATTAACGGCAAGATACTTCGCTGGCAAGAAAAGGAATACAACAGCTTAAGTGCTTCTTACAGTTGATGGTTTTCCAGGACAGCAAGTGTCACCTGCTACAGGTGACATCTGGCACTGAGCTGCGCTAGCAGAGAGGAATGGCACAGATAGGACAGGCACTGATCACTGAGTTGCTGTGCCTCCAGCCTTATGTGTGCACAGCTGATCACAGCGGGGAAATATTTGTATTAAAGGATTTACTAGAATCCCACAAGTTGATAGAACAAGGATAAACATGGCTAAAACGCTCCATACTTCAAAGAAACTCTTAAACAAAGGGATGTGTAAAGCAATGCTGGGGGTGTTTTGTTTGCAACCTGCACCAACGGTAACTGTCTGAGCCAAGCTGTGCCACAACAAGGTTTCTCTAACCTGGAAGAGAAATTGAGGATTCTACAGACAAGCTGTGAAGCAAACACACAATCTCAGTTTTACTAGTGAAAAACCCACAGAAATGGTGCATTTGGGAAGTTGGGATGCAGTAGGCAAAGCAGCTGAACTGCACCCTTGGCCCCCAGGCTGGAACCATATCACAGAGAAATCCCAGTGCAGGGAAAAGGAGACCTATGTCAGGTGAACTCGTGGTGTGCAAGCTTTCACTGTATAATTTTATAATAAAAAAATTATTTCATCTTTTGGTGCAATAAATGCTAGAAACATTTATTGTCCGCTTCGGCTGTAAAGATATTACAGGTAACATCAATTTGCCAGGCTTAAAGAGTCAATTTTGGTTTTAGGGCAATAAAAGCCCATAACTTGGTGCGGGCAGACCACATGATAGGAAACCTCAATTCATTCAGCCACGCCAGAGGAGTTTCCACCGCGCCTGCCGCCCCTGGCAGCACGTCCCTGCCACAGCCACGGCTCCCGCAGGGACGGAGGAGCTGCTACTGCTCAATGGAACAGGCTAAGTTACACCTAAATGTGCAGACAGCTCAGGGCATAAATACACAGAAAATGACTTAGATTGTTGTTTTGTGCCTAACAGTATCACTGGATACAGTGCTGAATACATTGCTGAATACGCACTAATATTTTTTCCTGTGGCTGCTTCAGTGAGACTGATACAATGCACGGACATTTTTCTGACCCAGAGCGATTTAATGGAACAAGGTATTATAATCCCACGGTCCAACGCCATTCAGCAGACTTGCCTGGCTTTTTGTTTGATTTTAACCAGAATCTGAGAAAACACCAGCCCACGCTAATTCATTTCTGTTGCCCCTACCAGATGTACTGAGCTGCACGAGGTCAGCACGATGAGGAGACACCAACCTCTTCAGAGCAGAGTCGTCCCACCAGCGGCACCCGCGCAGCAACGGCACAGTCCCAAAACCACAGTTACAGCTGGCCACGCTGCTGTCTTCTCACTGAGGCATTTATAACCACTTCCAGTGACTGGATGCTTCCTAAAGGAGCCTAAAGTCTTTGCCAGGTGCCTGTTAATTTTCCTTCAGGATTTCAGCCCCTGACTTTACAAGGACGTGGTCAAGAAGCACAGGACTGCTGTGGCAAGGAGCAGCACAGAGCACTCAGCCCTGTTCGCACCCAACCCGACACCCACCGAGCTCCGGCAGTGGTAACAGCTGTGCCCAGCAAGCAGGCTCATCTCGCAGCTGCAAACCATTGCCCACATACCCTTTAACTGCCAAAAACTTCAATTTACTGCATCTTATTAAGCTGTTGACAGTGCCAGCCCAACAGTGAGCATCTGCCACGGACATCCCCACCTTCTTCTTCCTTGTCTTCACCCCACGATGAGCCACTGAGAGGAGGCAACTTTTCAGAAAATCAAGTGGGGCCCTCTTACTTAAAAAAATCAACAGTTTGCTGTTGCTGAGAAAAGCAGCATGTCTCTGCCCCATAGCTTTGGTGCTCACATGAGCTCTGAGATGCAACTCCAAAGCTGGCCTTGCTTTAGGCAAGGAGTTGGGCCATGCAACCTCCAAAGATCCCTTTCACCTTAATGATTCTGTGATCTGAACTCATGGTTAATCGTTTCAGCTCACTAATGGAACAGAAAACTAATCAACCAAAGTTTTTTGCTGGTTGAACTGTCTTGTTTTGGTCATACAGACATCCAGTACAAGCACAGACAGGGAGGAATGGGCTGGCTCCTTGCTGGATCATTTTGGCTGCAGTGAGAAACATCACCCTAAAGATGCAGGATCAAACGGTGCTGAGCTTAGAGCCAAAGAAAAGATGGGCACTACTGACTGGGCTATTCATCACTGAAGGATTAGTTTAAACAAGAGTTCTGGGCTTTTTGCAGAAACAGACTTGACAGAGAATTCCAGACTTGAGGCTCTATTTCCTAATGCCAAAACATCCCTTGCCAGTTGACACACGGCACCGGGAGCACCTGCAGCTGCCCACTGCACTGTGACTCAAACGATTATTTACAGAAGACCCTGTAAAGTTGTTGTCCACACTTGGAGGGTTAGCCAATACTAGAAGGCAGTGTTTGTCAGTCATCAGCTTATCTCAGGTTTGTCACAGCTTGAAGACAAAATGATGTGCTTAATAAAGCCAACGTAGGCAAATATGGAACAGAAGAGTTGAAGATGGAGAACGTTTACTACTTTTCCCTTCGATACACCAGCTATTTAACAGTCTGCATTTACTAACAGCTGCTGGACCACAAAACCCACAATCTCCATTTGACATGCTAAGGGCTACTGTACTCTCAGATGCAGCTGTAGCTCATACCCCTTCTCTCTAGAACTACCAGTAATGACCGTTACAGTGTCCCCAAACACAGGGGGTGCTTTCTGAGAAGACTGAACACACCATTCATACCCATTTTAAAGCACCTATGAGGAATGCCCTGTAGACCCCCAGTCCAGTGCTTCTTTGGTGCTCCAGCTGCCCCTTGTCCCATCTTCAGCATTGCACGGCCAGAAACATGACTCAAAGAGGTGGGTTAGAGAGACACATTTAAGATAAGCAAATCTGCCAGAGAACAGAAATCTGGTTGAGATCTGGCTGAATCCTTCCCTGGATGCAGCAGTTCAAACCCAGGCATCATGAAAGCTGGAACTGGACAGAGCTCAGTGCCTGTCCAAGAGTAAGATATGAAAGCTTCAAACCTCTGTGATTCTTTCCAAAGCAAGACTGTCATCACTGGCCACCACGAGCATGACTGGGATATAAATACAGGCTCTGGGAAGGCTCAAGACTTGGTATGTCCTGAGCTGTGAGCAGGCTGGGCAGACAAAACACAGGAGAAAAGGACAGAGTACGGGTGGCAGACATGGGCTCCTTGCAAGGACAGGGCATAAGAACAATCCTCCAAATCCTGGAATTTAAAAGTCAGAATGCAATTAATCTGATAATTCAGTATTTCCTGCAGGGATTCCTGCTCTCCAGCCTAAAACATCTGCTTGAGCTAAGGCTGAGAGATCAGAGAATGTATCTAATACGATAGATAATACAGCAATAGGAGCCAACTGCTGCATGGTTTGACATGTTCTAGATGTTCTCATGATCAGTTAATCTTAACTCCCAAAGATGCATTCTCTTTTTACACCAGATTTGCCTAGTTTCAGCTTTCAACTACTGAAACTTGCTGTTGCCTTCGCTGGAAGCCATGAGGTGCTTTATTCACTGATCTCCTTCCAGACCTCACTGGCCAGCGGCTACATGGCAGCATGTACAAAAATGCAAACCCACAGCCCCTAAAACTGCCTCTGTCCTGCTCATCCCGACGATCAGGTTGCATTTTAATGTCTGTTTCTGGGCAGGACATTCACAGGCACATGAAGAAGAACGGTTACTTAAAACTAAACATAAAGCTTGGATGAGCTCTGTGCGCTGCAGATGTCACTGTACATCCTACTAGCACAAGCTGTGGCATTTTTATGGTTGTTCTATTTACAAAAATAAAACAACTAAATAACAGAAGTCTCAAGAGTCACAGTGATACCAGCAACCGCTATTTGCTTTTTGCACAAGTCTTACATTTACAGCTCTCAAGGCAGCATTCCTGTGTGCCCTAAACCATACTGGTAATTACACTCAGCACTTCCCAAAGGCAGTGCAGCCAGGGATCTTAAAAACCTTCCCAGGCGTTCACTGCGCTGCACAACACATCTTGGAGATGCTGGGCTTCACACCGACAGCCAGAGCTTTAGTGACTCGCCTGAAGCGCCAGACCAATAACAGCACTGCAAAACGTCCCGAGTGTCCTACCTCTAATTTTAACCACATATGGATACATGAAGCAGAACAAGTGAAGACTGCAGTTGGCACAACTGGAGCTGAAGGCCAGAAAAACCCTATTCTGGTCCTGCAGGGTCTGTTTACAGGAATCAAACATCAGAGCTCACAACCCAAAGAGACTTCTCCACCGCCAAGGCCGCCCTTCTGTGCATCACTGTCCACCCCATTCACCCAGTCATTTGCTAAACCCAAGTAGCTAATTTTACCCAAGCACAAAGAGCATCTGGCTAAAACATTTTCCAAACCAAAACTGAGTCTTTATCCAATAACACGGCCCTCAAGAGGAATCTGACCTACTTGGGCAGTATCAATGCATCTTCTGTAACAGAAACCTGGCCTTGTGAACCTGGAAGGGCCTGGACTGGTCAGTGACCACGTGGACGGATGTGATACAGTCTACCCGCCCCTCCATGAAGTCTTTGAGATCCTCACTGAACACTTTTATAAAAACTGTAGAGCCACGGGATGAGAGGAAAGGTTTCTATAGGGATAAATCAAGGGTTAGAGGAGGTAAGAGCAAACAGTCATTCTTGTGGAGGACACAGGGATCTGCACTGCACAACATACTCATACCTGGTGAGGGGATAAGCATGGTGAGAAAGTTTTCTAATGATTCACACTTCTCAGGGCAAACAGGATGGTGGCAGCCTGTGAGCAGCTCCATTGAGAAGCCAGGAGATGAGTTTCAGAGCAAGAAACAGCAGGTGATCCTCACGCCGATAAATATAAAGCAATGAGTGTGGAGAAAACCACTCCTACCTTCAGATGCAAAATGATGGGCTCTGAGCTGCCTGGTGCTCCTTCAGGAGAGAGAACTTGGGCTGTAACATTCACTGCACAAGAACATCAGCTCAAAGCACAGCAGTGGCCAGAAAGAGCCAGGGAAAGAGATTGCACTTTGGAAAAACGAGAGATCGGGGCGTTGGATGTCACGTTAAAAACCAACCAAATAGAAATTCTCATTATGCTGGTTAAACATCAAGCAAAAAGCCCCCAAACCTGCAGCCAGTCTCTGAAGTCTCGTTTCCACAGAGTTCCAGCCTTTCCAGGGACATCTTCAGCCAGGGCTAAGCTCTGCCTTGCCCCGCTGCATGCCGAGAGTCACCCCGAAGACCCTTCACTGATCCTATTAAGAAAACTCTTTGATCAGATCGA